>NC_065541.1:65386027-66740194 GCF_932294415.1 Quercus robur
GACACAATTAGATTGTGCTGTTGACTTGAGAAGTCTGGGCCAGAGGTGAGTTCAGATAGATTGTGCTGTTGACTTGAGAAGTCTAGGTGACACTGTATGAACGTGAATATGAAGCTTAGAACTTACAAGTGAGAGACACAGAGTGGGAACCTACCTACAGATCTTGAGTAATTATCTATGGTACTAGGAGCCCATCCAACATCAATGCACCCACCTAAATGTTCAGTCATTGTTAAAAAATTTTAAGAAAAAAAAAATTCACTTTTGCAATCTAAAACAATGAAAATTCTCAGAAGAGAGAGGGAGAAAAAAATGTATGAGAAAGAAGTGATATATTCAGAGACTGATAAACTCTTTAGAAAAAGAAATTAGATGGGTGTACCATTTTTTTTCTTACAATAAGAGAGTGTTTAAGAAAAAGCATTGCGTTTTGCCTTTTGCCTCAGATTTTTTAACAATAATCTAACTTTTAATAATTTTTTAGAATTAGGGTCGTTTGGGAACGGTTTTTTTAGCTAAAACTATTTTTTTTTTCTAGAGATAGATAAAGTTAAAAATTAGTTGAAATAGTACTGTGAGACTCATAAATAGTACCAAAAAATGCAATAAGACTTATAAATAATAGTAAAAATAAGGCAAATAGTAAAAAAAACTGCCCAATATAAACTATCTTAAACTCAACCTTAAACTAACTTTTATTTTTTTTGTCACATATCTAACTTAAAAATTTATATATTTTTATAAATACTATGCAAATAAATTACCAAATATTGCTAGCTACACTCAAACAGACCCGAGTCAGATTTCAATCCAAAATTTTAATCCGTACACAGAAAGCTTAATACATTTTTTTTAAAGATCAATTACTTAAAAGTTGAGCAAACTGTAAAGTGTGGCACTGGCATGCACTATTATATATAAAACTATCTTTACATAGTTATTGCTATTATTATACTGGTCAACCAAAAAATAAAAAGGATTTTAAAAATCTCATTGTAATAATCATACTTTCTGGAGTCTCATACTCTCATTGCTGATACGAAAGTGACTACCACGTGATCGTATCTCTACTAAAAATCTCATTGTAATAATCATACTTTCTGGAGTCTAAGAAAACAAAGATTATCTTTTGGTTTTGGATAAACCGAGACAGAATTTTCTATTTTGAACTATATTATTATTAGGCCGTAAAATATACAGTACCTTTATTCATTTCTTCTTTCTTTGACGTTGAAAAGTTGGTAGAGTTCTCAGCAAAAACAATAAATAATTGTAAAGTTAAGTTTTGTTATCAATCATCATCACGAATTAAACATGTTGGCACTTGGCACTTTCTTTTTGTCATTGAATTTTTTTTTTTTTTTGAGGAATTTTTTTGTCATTGAATTTTCCACCATATAATAGTGACCACGTAATACGGGTATGATTTATCACTCTTTCTCTCTGTCATAGATTTTTCCACCACTTATCTTAAATGAATAGTGATGAGTGACTACGTAACACCTGTACGGCTGTACACTACTTAGAGTTATATATATATATATATATATATATATATTTTTTTTAAATATTATTAATATTTGTATCTATTGACCAGAAGTCATAAGTTAAAATTCAATCTTACCAATAAAAAAAATCAATTTTATAAGCATTTTGTGATCAAATTGGTAAGTGTTTTTATAAGTGTGAATTTAGATTAAATTTTTGTTAAAACTTGATAAAAATTCTCTTATATTTAAAATTATTAAAACAATGTATAGCCACATAAACTAATATCAACTAATATAAACTTCACCCTCAAAAAAAAAAAACTAATATAAACTAGAGTCCGAATTTGATAAGGACGAGGTGTAAAATCTCTGTTTTACACATTCAATAATATATTGTCACATCAGCCTTTTACTTAACAAGAAATACACCCTATCACATTTAATAATATCTCAATTAACTCCCACTTTCATCAAAGTCTTTGATTTCCAAACAAACTTAAACCAGGACCTCATCCTTTCCTATCCAAAAATAAATAAAAATCTAAAATCTCATCGTTTCTAGCATCATTGCTCAAGTTTTAATTTTTCAAATCTGAAATCTCATCGTTTTTGCAGGTTTGCTCAAGTTTTAATTTTTCTTGATTTTTTCTTTTTCCCAAAATCATTCTCAATCGTTTCTTAATCGTTCCCATCTTGTACCTATCAGAAATCATAAAATTTTCAAATACCTATAAAAAATCTAAAACATTTCATGGAAGTGATTTTGTACATTTCTGTACAAAATCAACATTCATCAAAATTTCTGATAGGTAATTTCGAAAATCACTTCCATGAAATAGTAATTTTTTCAAATCGGAAATCACACAAGTCAATTCAACCTTGACAATGGAATACGTGACTTCAATGTACATATCTATATCAATAAAAACAATAAACCCATTCAATAAAAGACAGGATTCTATGTTAACTATGGAACAACAAACAAAATTGTGTGCAAATCCACTGTCAAGATTTGAATACCGACAAGATCAGAGACCTTCAAATATAGAAAATATAGCAAAACAGATCTTCAAGTGTCGTATTCCACTGTCAAGGTTTGAATTGTAACTCCGGCGAGTTGATGTGGTAGAGAACAAAGGTCCGACAAGGTATGCGGCGGTAAACGAAGGTCCGGGGAGATTTGTGGTGGGAGACAGAGGAGCTGAGGAGGGAGATGAGATTTTAGGGACTCTTTTTCACATCTAGTATGATAATGTGAGATAGGGTTTTTTTTTTTTTTTTTTTTTTTTTTTTTTAAGATGTTATTAGGTGTATTAAAATGTATTGATTTTATAGCAAGTATTTAGTAAAAAGCTGATGTGATATGTTCTTATTAGTTGGTGTAAACCAAAGAGTTTACACCCGGTCCTTATTGAATTTATTCTTTATAAGCTAACCTAAAAATGCTACTGCTTCTTTTATTGTCAATGTGTTGAATAGTGATAATAGACACTCCAAACCTTTATCTCTTATGATTGATGATTGCAAAATTCTTCTAAGAAGAATTCCTCGTCGCAAAATCCAACACTATTTCAAGAAAGGCCTATAGATGTACTGACAAAATGGCCAAAAGGGGAGGAGATATGACCTAGGATTTTGTTGTTATTTTGCTCATCCCTGAATTGTATTTTGATCAATTTAGACTTGATGCCTTGGGCACTGTTTATTTTAGGCATTGTCGTGGCAGTGCAATAACTCTGTAGTCTCTTCCTTCTTTTTATTTATATTCCAGTTAACCAAAGATAAATAAAAATGCTAATGCTAATCCAAACACAAGTGCGTTTGGCAAGCCCAACAAAGGTCAATATTTTTTAGAAGCTTTTTAAGCTAATTTTGGTGATCTCACTCCCAAAAAAATACAAAGCCTACGAACTACAAGTATAACTTTTTTCTATTTTGTTTTAATAATTTATTAAATTAGTAATCTATACTACTATTTAAGGGGTTTCTCCTATTTGAGATCCTCAATTTTAATGCTCAAAATACCCTCAAATTTACCAATTTGTAAAGCTTAAATTCTAGGATTATATATGTTAATTACTAATTTAAAAACTTCTAAATTTTAGCTATAAAAAAAAAAAGAAAAAAAGAAGCAATAGTAGGATTCAATATGGACCCTGAGAACTCTAGAAAATCTGAATTCAGTATACAAATGGATTGGTCCTAAATTTTAGTTCCAACTCTCTTAAATTTAGGAATTTTTAAATTAGCAATTTTACATAAATAACCCTAGAATTTAAGCTTTACAAATTGATAATTTTGAGGATATTTTGAGCATTAAAATTGAGGATCTCAAATAAGAGAAACTCCTTAAATAGTAGTATAGATAAGCAACCACCTTATCACTTTTTGTAAATGTGTCATTTAGGGTTTTTGACAAAAAGAATTTTATGACAGAGCCAACACAACCATTCATCTGGGAAAAATGTATGTCAACCTAAAAAATTTGTAACATCCTCCTTTGATATCAATAAACTCCTTTGTCCTTTTTCACATTTGGAATTTATTTATTTTTGTTTCTTCCTTTGGATTTTTTTTTTCCCGATATATATAACAACACCCTCTTTTGGTAAAGGGGCTCACAAGTTTACAAGTTTTTGGCAGAAGGATTTTCTTATAAAGCCAGCATGATCATTCATATGAAGAAGGTATGTCAACCTAAAAATTTAAGGCTTTTTAATAAAAATTATGTCATTGTTTACTTCTTTTTAATAACTCCAAAAAATGATGATATAACATGTTTTTTTTTTTTAATTTATACTATTACTTTTTTTCTGGATTTTTTCCCAACATATATAACAACACCGTCTTTTGGTAAAGAGACTCACAAGTTTATAAGTTTTTTGACAGAAGGATTTTCTTATAAAGCCAGCACGATCGTTCATATGAAGAAGGTATGTCAACCTAAAAATTTAAGGCTTCTTTTAAAAAAAATTATGTCATTGTTTACTTCTTTTTAATAACTAAAAAAAAAAGATCATATAACATTTTTTTTATAATTTATACCATTACTTTTTTAATATATAAGACGACATTGTAACTTCAATAAAAATTATGATATATAGATTTTTTTTTCATGTTTTATTCGTTTCAAACTGATGCCACTGTTTACCATTACAGAAGACATTGTTTACATATTCTGTTGCATTAAATTTATTATAAAACAAAATGTTCCAAAACAATGTTTGTAAGTCTTTGAATGTTCCTTTAATATTGTCTAATTGTTTTATTGAACTCCTTGATTAGCCAGCATTGATTGTACATTGAATTGATAAATGTGAAAAATTAACTGGTCGATTTTGAGATGAATTTTGACATTATGAAAAAGTATAGTTTGTTTATTTGTTTGTACTTTTTCATTGCTTGATATTAAATTGCTTTTTTTTTTAAAAAAACCATGATGTTAGATTTGCATAAAGGCCAAATTTTTTTCTCCCTTTCCTTTTTAATAGGATTCACGCATTCACAAATTTGTTAGATTTGCATAAAGGCCAAATTGGATTCATTTGAGTGAGAGGCACTATTTCTTGATTGTACAACTTCAAAGACAATTATGTAGTTTTTATTAGAAATTAACTCATCATATCTTTAGATTTTTTTGTGATTAAAAAATATAGTAATCCCTAATAGTAATAGATGCAAATTATTAATTTTTATCAAAAAATAAAAATAAAAGAGTGTCTGAGTGTGCGCATGCTCAGAGGCTAATAAGTTATTATTAAAATAATATTACTTCATAAAAAATGCTAAAATCATAAATTTTTAACAATTTTTTTTTTTTTTTTACTAATGGTCAATATAGCTAATAGTAAGTAAAAAAGTAAGATCAATGACAGACCCAAATGAGATCCATTAAAAATCTATCATATAAAAATATTGTAAAATAATGGGATTGTAGCATTCTTTATATCAATCACACTAAGTAAAGTAAGGACACCAACCATAAGAGATAAGATCAGACATATACACATAATTTTTATTTTATTTTTATGATGCAAAAGAGCCAAACAAAAAAAAGGGAATAATACCAAAGCAAACTATTTTTTTTAGTATAGTATATTATTTTCGTTGGCTCCAACACCAAAGTAGTTAACGACGTAAAAAGTATATAAGCATACGGTCCCACAACAGTTCCCCATCTTAAATGGAATCATTAACACAACCATCTCACCCTATCAGAAACCAAATAGCAACAACAAAAATCTAATAAAACCACTCTCTTTCAGTTTCTCTCTCACACGCAGACACACAAACACACTCTCAAAACTCACAAAAAATTCCACATTTCCATTTTTCCACTATCCAGAATTGAACTAACAATGTCCAAACAGACCTACAGAGTCTGCTTCTGCTTCCATAGGCGGTTCAGGCTCGCCGTAACGGAAGCACCGGCGGAGATCAAGGACCTTTTCAGTCAGTACTCCGAGAATGGGATCATGAACGCCGATCGGTTACGAAACTTCCTGATCGAAGTTCAGAAACAAGAGAAAGCAACCGAATCGGAAGCTCAGGGCATCATCGATCAGCTCAGGCACATTCATCGCAAGGGACTCAACCTCGAGGCCTTCTTTAAGTACCTCTTCTCTGATTCTAACCTTCCTTTCCATTCTCGGACGGTATAATATAACTTTTTTCTCACTGAGTTGGTTAATTTGAGTAACGCATTTTGTGGAAGACTTTTATGGTCAATTCTGTTTTGTTGTTGTAAACTAAATGTAAAAGTAGAATTTAGCTAAGGAAATTTTTTTTTGGAAATATTTTATTTTGACTAAATTTATGTTTTTAAAAAAAAAAATAAAAAAAAATTATGGCTGTCATAATGTATACGGTTGCTGTTTTTGTATTTGTTTTTTTGGATGATTACAATTCATCTTATTCCGGTTTAGCCGTATCATAATTTAGTCCACAAACCTGTAATTGTTACATTTGAGATTTTTGTTTTTTTTTGTTTGAGAGAGTTTTAACCTATGGCGTTTGCGCTTAGCTTGTTTATCAGATCAAGGTATTGATTAGTTTTTGGTGTAAGCAGGGGTTGACCTGAGAGCTTATCAGTTGAGCTAATTGTTACATTTGAGATTTGAGTCCCTACGTTTTGGACTAAAATGAAATTTTTAGGGCTTCGTCCAAAGTTCCTCATTGTAACTATTGAATTATGATTATTAAAATAAAAATCTAGGGGTGCTAAAGGTCGCAATTGAGAAGGCACGTGAGACTAAATTGTGATTGGGCTTAACCACAATGGGTAAATTGTTTATCCTTAAACTGCTAAATTTGTTAACTTGGATGGAACTGGGAACTCTAATGATTTCGTTTTTAATTCAAACTTTCGGGGATCCAATGTAACAATTGAGAGTTAATGAACTAAATTGTGAGAGTCAGTAATAATTATCCTTTAAAATTTCTATATTTTGTGTTTTTGTTGTTTAGTGCTTACATTACATTTTAGCTGTTTCACTTTTTGTAACTATTAGTGAAGCAGATTAAGGACTAATGCAACTGTTAAGTAATTAAAATTGCAGCTTTAATTTTTTTTTTTTTTTTTTTTTTTAAGTACAACACTTTGTGTGGTAACCATTTCTAATTTTCAACATATGGTATGTTTCAGGTGCATCATGAAATGAATGCGCCTTTGTCGCATTATTTCATATATACGGGTCACAATTCTTATTTAACTGGGAATCAACTCAGTAGTGATTGCAGCGATGTCCCCATCAAACAAGCGCTGGAGAGAGGAGTGAGGGTAATTGAGTTGGATTTATGGCCAAATGCCGCAAAAGATAATGTGGATGTTCTTCATGGAAGGTATGGTTTAGCGTACAAATTGTTCTAGGTAGGAGAGACCTCTCATTTTTGTGAAACTTAAACACAAGATTTCAGTCAAATCGTATTTTCTTTGAGAACCTCTATTTGATCCTTGTCTGGATTTTGAACATAGATATTAACAGCCCCTTCTCCCCCACCCAAAAAAAAAAAAAAAAAACCTAGTGGAAATGAGAAACTAGCAACTATTGATACTAGGAAAAGATAGTATCATTCTTCCTTTCAGATTTTGATACAATCTTGAACAAACGAGTTGAACTTAAGAGGAATGAGATTTGAAAATTCCCCATAACACTGCACATCACCTAACAATCAAAAGTGGAGAATATGACCGAAAATCAAAATGGGAAAATTTTTAAATCCTTCTATGCTTGGATAATGAATGCACTTTCTCTAATAGTTTCCACAACAGTTGCCTTTTTTTTTGGGTTCAGTTTCACAAGTATATATTTCAAAATAAGGTTAACAATACTAACAAAGTATATACCCTTAGATTGGACTGGATGGAGTGGATTTATGTAGCTGACCTATGTAGTTGGGATAAAGGTTTCCTTGAGTTAATTATATGCTACTTGCTTTTTTGATAATAATTATATGCTACTTGCTATATTACCAATTTGGACATTTTTTTCTTGTATAGGACACTGACTACTCCTGTGGAACTCCTCAAATGTTTGAAGTGTATAAAGGAGCATGCCTTTACTGCATCTGAATATCCAGTTGTGATAACTCTAGAAGACCACCTTACTCCAGATCTTCAGGCTAAAGTGGCTCATGTGAGTATTTAATTTTCTGTGGTATTTCAGCTCTATTGTTCTATTAATTTACAAATTTTTCACCAATTTCTAGATGGCCACTCAAACATTTGAAGACATACTCTTTACTCCTGGCCCAGAAAGCTTGAAGGAGTTTCCATCCCCAGAATCCTTAAAGAGAAGGATAATCATATCAACCAAACCTCCAAAGGAATACCTTGAGGCCAAAGAAGTTAAGGAAAAAGAAAATGATTCCCAAAAGGGAAAGGAGTTAGGTGATGAAACTGCTTGGGGTAAAGAACTCACACACCAGAAAAGCATGTCTGTATCAGATGACAAGGTTTGTAGATACATTTTTTATATAATATGCTGATTTACTTGAGGTACCAAGTTTTAATTCTCACTTGCTATCTTAACATGTCCTGACAGCATGATTTGGATGAAGAAGATCATAATGAAGAGGAAGATCTTGATTGTGGAGATACTAAGGCACAGCAACATGAAGCACCTGAATATAAACGTTTAATTACCATTCATGCTGGGAAGCCAAAAGGTGGATTACAGGAATGTTTCAAGGTGGACCCTGATAAAGTGAGACGTCTTAGCTTAAGTGAGCAACAACTTGAAAAGGCCGTAGCCACTTATGGAAAAGAGATTGTCAGGTATTGATACAAGGGTGTTTCTTTTTTTTCCTGGGGGGTGGGGGTCTGGAAAGGGAGTTTTGTTGTGCCTGTGGCATGTTCATTTTTCTATTTTTACAAGAATGTGGCCCATTTGTTGATATTCATGAAAAGAGCATCATTCAGGCTGCCTTTTTGAGTGGCTTAGTGAAAAGAAGTTCAAAGTAGTTTAAATATTTGATATTGAAAGACCTTAAGATGATTTAGAAGCACTGTACTGATGCAGTAGATGTGATTAATGAACAGACAGGTAGGACTAATTTTTAGAGGTCCTGTTTAACAGTTGAGTCAATAGGATGGCACTTCCTATTTTGGTTGATCAGTTACTTTAAAATTCTGATAATCATGGTTAGGAAGGGCCTCTTTTGGTGGGATTTCAATTATCTGGCTGTAATATTTATTGTCTGAGACAGGTCTCAGGTGTGACATCCATTGGTGACTCTGATTCTTTGATACACATGCAGGCATTATGTGCTGTATCACTTAGTGGTTTCCTGCAACTCCTATATATGTTCTCCAGTGTAACATAATAACATGCTTTGACATTATATGTTGTAATATAAATTTCTGTCTTGATTTCTAAATAACAAAATTTTCCATGTTTTGATGATTGATTTGTTGTAGATTTACCCAGCGTAATATTCTGAGGGTGTATCCAAAGGGTACACGCATTGACTCTTCAAATTACAACCCACTAATAGGGTGGACTCATGGAGCTCAAATGGTTGCATTTAATATGCAGGTTGGTTTGTTTCTTGTTTAATCCTTTGTCAGTCAGGGATTTCTTGTTTTTCTTATTCCTTGTCATTTGATAAAAATGCAGTTTTTAGTTTTTATGCTTTTTTTTTTTGTTGGGGGGGGGGGGGGGGGGGGGGGTTAAGTCATTAAAAATACCAATGATTTGTTCATGACATTATATTGTGTAATGGATCCTTCTGTTCTAAAGAATAATCAAGAATTAATCTGAAACTTTATACCAGAAAATTCATAGTAGTGTTTGCTTTTAAATTGAGCTATTAGATCAGAAATGCGCGCATGTATGTGTATGACTGTGTGTTTCATTTCCCACACGGAACTACTATTATGATAGGAAAGGAAGAGATGCTGTTACCATTGAGTGTCTCTGTGATGCTCACTGGTCGATAAGCTGTGTCTTTTCTGGGTTCTAATAGTAATCTCAGCTTAAGAAAAACGTTTTCTCAAAGTGTTTACCTCTGCTAAATTCCTGGAATATGTTTCCCATGACAGGGACATGGACGATCTCTCTGGTTGATGCAGGGAATGTTCAGAGCAAATGGCGGGTGTGGTTATGTTAAAAAACCAGATTTCCTATTGAAGACTGACCCACCCAATGAGGTCTTTGATCCTAAAGTTAAGTTGTCGGTGAAAAAAACTTTAAAGGTGAGTGCTTTATTGCCAGGGTTTTTGACTCTATTTAGTTTCCTTAAGCATTTAACAGAAGTGCTTTTATTTTATTCTTTCTATTTTTGTCTCGACCAAGGGTTATAGTTCTCTTGTTATTTAATAGGTCACTGTGTATATGGGGGAAGGATGGTATTATGATTTCCGTCACACGCACTTTGATGCATATTCCCCACCAGATTTTTATGCAAGGGTAAGTCAACTGAATGTTCAAAAATAATTTGATTTATATAGCTGCATTCTGTTATAGTTTGACCTATGGTGTGACTACCTTCCTCTGCTATAATTCTCATTAATGTCTTCAGTCAAGTTTGACACGGGTGCCTTACCTTTTATCGAGCAGTTTTGGGTTTAGTGAAATTAGTTCATCTTTTGCTGTTCTCTTGTGAGTTCAACCTCTTCTCATACAAAGCTCCAAATATAGGCAATCAATGTCCAAATGACACAACATTTTTCACAACTGCGGTGGGCAAATTGTGATTGGTGTACAATATAAGCGATATTAGTGGTGTTCTTATTGAAAGTGATGTTGCACTAATCACAATCTGCCACTTCAACAAGTTGTGAAATATCTTGTATCTTGTATTATTGGTATGCAATTGCTGCCCCCAACCATTACTATCTCTTCTTAGGGTGCCCTTCTGAAAATTCCAAACTACTCATAACCTTCTTCAAAGGTTTCTTGATGTAAAATATGATGTTACCAATCTGTATGCAGGTAGGAATTGCTGGAGTGTCTGCTGATACTGTCATGAAGAAAACGAAGACATTAGAGGACAACTGGGTGCCTACTTGGAATGAGGAGTTTGAATTCCCACTAACTGTGCCAGAACTGGCTTTGCTTCGGATTGAAGTTCATGAGTATGACATGTCTGAAAAAGATGACTTTGGAGGCCAAACATGCATACCAGTTTCGGAGCTAAGAAGCGGGATTCGAGCAGTTCCACTCCATAATGAAAAGGGTGAGAAGTACCCATCTGTGAAGCTTCTTATGCGCTTTGAATACTTTTAATGTCATCAGTAGTTGCACTCCATATTTGCGAGGAAAGAAGTACAAAATAATGTACAGTTTTTAAATGTGCACTTCTTTTTTCATCAAAGGTTTGCTGTGTGATATATGCATATGTAATGTCTGAAATTATGTTGAGTTATTGTGGGAAATTGTCGATGTATTTTTGTAATATAACTAGATTGGTATTCATTGTGTGGGAAATTGTCAATGTATTTTTGTAAGATAACCAGACTTGAATTCATTATATTCGTTACAATAATGTCGATTTTTTTTGTGAGCAAGCCTCTAAGTCGCTTACAAGTTTCCTAGCATGTCCTCAAATAAAGTAGGTACTTACTGACTTCTGACAATAGTAGTCAATACAACCATGGAGTCTTGATCCCAAAATTTTGGTATTGGTTAATTCTCCACAAATTAGTAAGGTTGGACACATATACATGTATTAAAAAAAAACCCATATAGTAAAATAAAATAAAAAATATCGTTACTATTAGGACAATGGGAGAGAGATCGAGAAAAAGTTTTTATTTCATATTTGCTTCTTTTCCTCAATGAAGAAGAGAGTTTGAGAGAGAATGAAAGAAAATGGTGAAGGAGATGCTGTAGAGAAGGATAATTTAGATTTGAACATTTTCCCCCACTGAATGAGATTCTTTAAACTTAAAATCGACATTGCTCACAACAAATTTCATAACAACTGAATTATCAAGTTTTCATTAATTTTCATATGAACTCAATAGTGATAGCACTCTATCATCTACCAATAACAATTTGCTACATCAACAAATGTAAAGTTTGTTGTGAGTTGTTTTATGTCCATTAGATTCAAGTTTGTATCATTACTCAATGATTATTCATCATGTGTCCCTTCTCTCTTTCATCGTTGGGCTTTTGCCCCCATTCTACCTAGTTCCTTTACCTCCTTTGTCTAACTTTTAGACTTTAAAAAATCTCATTTCTTAGTAATAATTAATATTTAGTGATAAATAAATATTATTGGAGTGGAAACAAAATCACATAATGGTATCCAACATGGCAGTGGATTGGTGGAAACAAAATCATACCAATGTGGCCATATTTTACATGAAAGGTATTTAACATGCCAATGACATTGTTAAAATTTCATGATTTTGGTATATCATTGTGGTATTAATACAAATAAATAATTTCAATTAAAGCTAAAGTTGTTAAAAACACACCTATGAAAAATTGATGGGTTTACCAAGTAGTGTTCTACGAGGATCACCATTGAGATATTGGAAGAAATTAACAATAAACACCATAGTTCATTGAAGAGTAGAGTAACAGAGAGAGAGTAGAGTAATAGAGATAGGGGTAAAAAGCAAGAGAGTTTGAGAGAATTGGAACCTATAGGCCCATTGCCATATTCATCATTCAGCTTTGCATATTCCATTTGCTACCAACAAAACTCGACCAATTTACTACAACTCAAATACCCAACATCCAATTGTCAAAAAACTATAAGAAAAGGCTTGTGAACAATAGGCTCTTTCTTGAATTGAACTACTTTGAGTACACTCTTCTTATTGGTGACCAATGCACTTTGAGGACACTCTTCTTATTTGTGATGGGTTTTTTTGTATACAATGTTTTGCCAATACTCCCTGATTTACTGGTTGCATGCATTTTTTAGAACTTGATAAACGTAGAAATCATGAACAATATCAATGAGTTGGGATTTACTTGTGGGCTTCAAAAAGCCATTCAAGTGTGTAAATTAAGTTTACGATCCATTTTTTCCCCTCTCCTCTCCAGCATTGTTTTAGCATGTGTTTGGATTGGGCGTTTTGCCCAATCTGTGTGTCCGTGTTTTTTTAGTGAGCCCATGGGTACTGTTCACAGACCCACAAAAGTCAGCAAATTTCTAAGTAAATTTGGGCCCTACAGCACTATTCACACTTTTAAAAATTATTTTATTACAGTGTTTTTAGTAATAAATTTTCAGTTTTCAGCAAATAAACAATATCCAAACACACCATTAATGAAGTAAAAGCAATCTTATAAGGGATCTCCCAAAAAAAAAAAAACTACGAGGGTGCAATTATAATTATAGGCAAATAAAATAAACTATAAGGGTGCAATTATAATTATAGGCAAATAAAATGTAAGAACTTAAGTGAATATAAATTGATTTTTTTTTACTTAATACTTAATACTTAAACAGATTTATTCAAATGGCTTTTTTTTTTTTAATCTCATTTCTTAATAATATTAAACGATAAGTATTATTTGTATACTTATTTATAAAGTAGTGGTGTCCTAGTCTTTGACCACACTATTCCAATCCCAATAAGTCATTGTTTGGGTGCAAACAAAATCACACAATAATATTTAAAATGATAGTGTATTGCCGGTATTGGTATTATTTAGTTATATTTACTACACATTTTTAGAGAGATTAAGATACAAAATCTAAGTTATTGTAATCCATTATAATGAATTTATTGTAACATACATTAAGACATCATATACTATATGATAAAAATTGGGCTTAGAAGTCATGGTTGCGCCAAGTGGCTTTACCAAATTGCATAATTTTTTTTAGATTTTAGGAAAAATATATATAATTTTTATTCTCCTAGAATTTCTAAGTGAATAAAAATCTTAATTTGATTACAATCCAATTTCTTTGTCTAATCCATCTAATCGTTTTTCTTTTTACGTATAATGTATTATAAAAAATAAAAAATAAAACATTTTTTTTTAAATTACTACACTGCACGTAAAAAGAAAACATTAATATAAAATAAATGTAGGGACACGATTTGCAGCCCAAGCCCAAAATGTATGGGATCTTGGCTTAGTGAGCCCAGTACAATAAATTTGTAGAGAGTGGGTCAAAAAACTAGATTTTAGTGAATTGGACAACGGCTAATATGGATGAACTCCTTGTCCGAGGAGGCAAGTGCTCATATAAATCAAGTAAACAGAGTACAGGTGCAATTGTGATTGCTGCAATGTTCTTTCTCTGTTTTCCGATCCCCTTCCTCTATGGTCTCTATTCTCATTTATACTACATCTCTTCCTTCACCTTTACCCTACACGTGGATAGTTGAAGGCTTAGGCTAATACTTGTCCCATCAGCCTCCTCTAGAAGTCTTTGGAGGATGGTTATAAGGCTGGAAAAGTACTATTCAGAGGTCACTTCCTCATTAATGCGGCCAGGGAATTAGCTACAGAGCATTCAATGCTGTGGTAGCAGTTTTCCCTTAGATATTTTTGGGTTCCCATCTTTCTTGTATGTTTATGGTGCACGTCCATATCACTAGAGTTTCTTGGAAGGTCACTTTGATCATTAGGATCTATACCCGATCTGCGTTTAGCTTATCCGAGGAGATATTCCTCCTTGGATTCGGACCTCTCACGCTCTCGGCCAAAGCCCAAAACCCAATTGTATGATTTGGGCCCATGACCCCACAATAAATAAATTACAAATTTTAGGATTAAAAAAAAGCTAATAACGTATTTGATTTTAAATAAATTTCTTCCTTTTTTTTTTTTTTTTTTGGCTTATATCAACTTCATCACAACTTTCATTAGGAGGATATACAAAATGGGAGTTATTGATAATAAATTTTTTATCTACTTTTTTCAAATATTTTTTTAATTTAATTTTTTTGGATAAATTTATTTTTATAGTATTGGATTTTAATTTAAATTTGTTCTCTTTTTTTTTTCTTTTTCTTTTTGGCTTATATCAACATCTTCACAACTTAAAATTATTGTTTTAAATAGAAACAACTTCTTATCAACTTTTACCGTGGTTGAAATTTTGTTTGCTGGAAAAATATAAGAATGATTATGGATAATAGTTTTATTGTACCATGACTCTTGTGGGGCCAGAGAATTTATGATCCCGGCCCACTTTCCATTAGGGCCCAAGGCCCGCACCGAAGAGAGTCGTTACCGAGGACATGCAGCGAAAGTCCAAATGGCCTAGAGATGCAGCCGAGGACGACCCTGTCCTCGGCATCTCGTCCTCGGCATCCCAAGGCCTAGAAGGGAAGAACGACACACCATCAAAGGCAGCCCTCAAAGCGCTCCCAAAAGAAAAGGCGAGTAGAATAGGACTCACACGGGGGTACAGTGTGGGAGTGGTTTAAGGAAAATACGTCACCTCCGCATTGAATGCGCCAATAAACGTCTTGGTCACATTGATGGGAAAAGACCCTTGAACAGTGTGGTTTCGGTTATTGCAACTAACAGAAAGTGGGGGAAGGCGGCTGATAGGACAAGCACTCGAGTAGTTACCTGCCTGATCAACAGATGAAAGGTCAGGATTAACTGCGAGGGGCTATATAATGTAAGAATTCATGCGCCAAAAAGAGGGAGCATTATGTATCGGCTCTTGAACCATTGTCACCGAAGAGAAAAAGATATAATAAGAGCATTAACCTCATCGGACGAGGTCCAATGACCGGAGCCGCTCAGGCCGTGCCAGCGAGAAAGTCTTCTTGGACAAACTCAGTTCATCTCCATGCGATCATCATGAACACAATGATTAACTACTGTCCAATAACCAAGGCCTAGCCTTTTAGCCCACTCTCTACAAATTTATTGTTTGGGCCTTTAATGTTCGAACCCAATAAACCAATTCGGGGTTGTTACAAATTAAGTCCTTACAACTCTCATATTTATATTTTCAGAACAATATAAATAATAAGGCTAGATTCTTGATTTTTCTATTAATATTTTGAACGTCTAAGTATCTATCATGTTATTTGTTATTTGTTTAATTTTGTTTGTTTGTTTGTTTTATTTATTTATTTATCATTCATGTTTTTTATTCATGGAGTTTCCTTGAGGTTTCAAAGCACTCGATCAAATAATACTCTTGGTATTGAGTTTTCTCAAAAAAATTTCTTGAAGTTTATATTTACACATTTTGTTTTGATAGGGTGAAATTCGGTGCCTCCTATCTCATTTTCAAAGCCAAAAATTCAATTATTATGTAAGTTTATCTACTTTTATTTTTAATGTTTAGTAATTTGGGTTGTTCATAATTCTTAACTATTACATTGAGGTTACCACTTAAATATGCTTTTAATTATTTTTTTAATTATTGAATTCAAGGTTTTTCATTTAAATAAGCACTTGAGATTTAATTATGCAAAATCCTTTTATATTTTTTTAGGCATCTCTTTTTATATTAGTTGCATAGTTATCTACTATATTCCATTCAATTAATTTTGAACTTATATATGATTTTATTTATTTATAAAAACCTAATCTTACACAATATGCATTCATTATATAACTTAAAGTAAAAGGTTATTTTGTTTCTAAAAAAAATAGAGTAAAAGATTACTTTATTTTTATTATCTATTTAATTTTAATTAAAATATATTTTTTTTTCATTAATTTACACAAGATTATTGATTAAGCCGTGCATTGCACGGGCTTAAAACTAGTTAACAGTATAGTTGTTTCAAAGGCTTTTCACTGTGAACTTAAACCATCAAACCAAATCATATTAATATGTGTGTGTTTTCACTTACTCTCTTTCTATTTTCTCTCTCACTTTTAATTCCAATATAAATTATACCATTATATTATAGTTATAATAATGGTGCCAATTAGGGGTGTCAATGTTCGACCCAACCCGCGAACACGACACGAACCTGACACGTGTTTTTCGGGTTAGGGTTGGGCCTTAATGGGTTTGGGTCATAAACGGGTCGACCCGAAAGTGACACGATAAGAAACGTGTCATAAGTGGGTCAACCCGTGTAACCCGCAATAGACACGTTTAACACGACAATTTATTTGTGTCAACCCGAAATGACTCACTTAACACAACCCGTTTAACTCGTATAACAAATAAATATTTATTTTATTTTAGATTTGTCAAATACCTTTTATATCCAACATATATTTTAAATTTAAAAAGAAAAGTGAGTAATTACAAAATTTACAAGGGATATAATTGAAAATTGAAACTTTACAGACCTTAGAACTACTAATATCTTCTTCTTCTTTTTTCTTTTTTTTTTGGCATAGAACTTGTATAAATGAAATTGGATGGGCTTGTGAAAGATGTTATGAATTTGGACATTAACAAAGAATCTATGGATGATAATCGTGGTCATAGTTAGGATTAGTCTACTATTTGCTTAAATTCTTTCAATATTGATACTTAGCATTTGGCGAGTTCCAAGGATATTATATTTTTGTTGAACTATGTTATTTTATTTTTGTTAAACTTTGTTCTTTTGAATTTGGGTTGAAGTGTATGTACTTCTTTTGGAGTGTAAAGAACTTATTTCTAGATGAATGTTATATTTTTGTTGAACTATATTATTTTGAATGTGAGTTAAAAATATGAAGTGTATGCACTGTTTTTTGGAATGTAAAAAAAATTATTTCTAAATAGATGTTATATTTAATATTATGCAGGTTGAAATGGGTTGTATTACATTCGTGTCAACCCAACACGACCCGTTTATTAAGCGTGTCAAATGGGTTGGGTCAGGTTAACCTGCTTTATTAACAGGTCGGATTAGGGTTGAAGGATCATGACACGATTATTAAATGGGTCGGGTTAGGGTTGAACCATTTAGTCGAATACCCCTACCTCGACACGACACGAACCCGACACGCTAACCCGAATTGACACACCTAGTGCCAATTTAGATCTCCAAATTATCGTTAACAAAAATAATAATATTTAGGATATTGATAATTTAAATAGTATCATTTGTACATCTCATAATTTAATAATATTGAAGTGTTTATCTTTATAGTGAAACTCATTTTATTATGATTTCTGTCATTGTATTCTATTTTTCTTTGAGGATATTGATAATCTAATAATATTGGAGTGTTCATCTTATTATAGTGAAATTCATATGTTTTCATTTCAATTATCGATTTAATTTATTCTCTGTACCTATATTTGGCCATTGGCCAAGGGTTTTACACTATAAAAAATAAAAAATAAAAGAGTGTAATACAACAATTTTAGAATACAAGTGACAGAGACTAAAAATTTATAATCAGATCATCACACCATTCAATTTTTGGTATAAACCAAGATTAAACTCCAAATCTCTTGTATTATGCATAAGAGCCCGTATGATTAAGTTAACTGAATCCTACACCTACTGTCTAACTTTATAAACTTGTGATAGATTCAAAAAGCCTATCAACCAGCCTCAGCTGGACGAGTAAAAATGACCTCAACTAACGACGACCACCGCCACCGCCAATTCTCCGACTCCGATTCCGACTCAGACCACGGCCACACCGGATCCTCCTCTCTCCTCCACGCCGACCTCTCCAACTCCATTTTCAAATCCTACCTCGAATTCACCAACCAATCATCTCCCTCCGCGTCGGACCTCTCCAAAATCCAATCCTTCCTCACCACCTCCTCCTCCGGCGCTCTCTCCTGCCTCATATGCCTCGAGCGCATCAAACCTTCTCACCCGACGTGGTCCTGCTCCTCCCTCTGCTTCGCCGTCTTCCACCTCGCCTGCATCCAAAGCTGGTCCCGCCAGTCCTCCGATCTCTCCGCCGCGCGCGCCACCACGCGCCTCCCTATCTCCTCCCAGCACGCCTCCGAAATCTCCACCTGGAACTGCCCAAAATGCCGCGTCCAATACTCCAGATCCCAAATCCCTAAACACTACCACTGCTTTTGTGGAAAATTACAAGACCCGCCCTCCGACGACCCGTGGGTCCTACCGCACTCTTGCGGCGAGGTCTGTAACCGTCCTTTAAAGCACAAATGCGGCCATAACTGCCTCCTGCTGTGCCACCCTGGCCCCTGCCCTTCCTGCCCGAAACTCATCAAATCCAAATGCTATTGCGGCGCCGTTTCCGAAGTCCGCCGCTGCGGCTTCAAGAACTTCTCCTGCAACAACCTCTGCTCGAAACGGTTACAATGCGGGGTCCACAAATGCGCCCAGCCTTGCCACGACGGGCCCTGCCCTCCCTGCGCGGCGCGTGCGGTGTACGCGTGCCGGTGCGGGAAGGAAAAGCAAGAAAGGGAGTGTCACGATCGCGAGTTTCGCTGCGAGGGCGCCTGTGATAGAGCGTTGAAATGCGGGAAGCATCGATGCGAGAAAGGGTGCCATGAGATTGGCGGGTGCGGAGAGTGTCCGCTACAAGGGAAACGGGCGTGTCCGTGCGGGAAGAGAGTGTATGAAGGGATGCCCTGCGATGTTACGACGCCGTTGTGCGGTGCGACTTGCGATAAGACTTTGAGCTGTGGTCTGCATAGGTGTCACGAGCGGTGCCACCGTGGGACGTGTATGGAGACTTGTAGAATCGTCGTGATCAAGTCGTGCCGGTGTGGGAGCCTCAGGAAAGAGGTATTCACTTTTGCCTTGTTTGCCTTTTGAAGTTTTGTTGAATTTAGAAACGAGCAATGCTAGGGACAAATTTCGTTGTTTTCATATGCATTAATCTGTAATGAATGAATTGTGAAAAAATTTTGTGTTGATAAGTTTAATTGATTTGGTGCTATAGTGGTTGCTTTTAGTCTCTAACAAGTTTAAAGTAGTCTGTTTTATACCCTCGAAAACTTAAGGTGATCGATTTTAGTTTCTAGCAAAGTTAGAGGGATCAATTTTAGTTCCTAATGAGTCTAATAGAGTGACGACATGTCAGTTTTTTTTTAAATTTTGCCATGTAGTCTAAGGGACTAAAAGTGATCACTCTAAATTTCATAGATTAAAATCATTTGTGGACTAAACTTTAGGGACTAATTTAATGGTAAATTTTAAGCCTAAAAGTAGTATAAGCAATGTTAGAAACACCAACACGTCATATATATATATATATAAAACTACTTATACCATTAATACCACTTTTAGTTTATACCAATCACAAGATACCACCTCAATAATTGTGAACAAAGTTTTGAAATTTTGTGTGTCACTAGCCTTATTGAAAAATGTTTTGTGTGGGTTTAAACTTTTGGAAGTTTAGTATGGGAAAGTGTAATTGAATGTAGAATAGGTTCCTTGTTATCAAGATTTGGCATGTGAAAGGAAGTGTCAGATAATGCGGGACTGTGGGCGTCATGCTTGTAAGCGTCGTTGCTGTGACGGGGATTGCCCTCCATGCTCAGAGGTTGGTGTTTGTGTGTGTGTGGCTAATTCAGTGTTGTTACTTTATTTTGAGGAACTATTTGTGACTATTGATTTTTTGAAATCTTAGGTTTGTGGCAGGAAGCTAAGATGTAAGAACCATAAATGCCCTGCCCCGTGCCATAGGTATGTGGCCTTTTCTCATTTACTGTAAGCTACAGATGGTGATTCTGTTGTCATATGGTCTATGGTGCTTAGGGTGTTTGTTGAGATAACCATTAAATTTGAGGAGTACGAGGAATATCTACGGTTAAGTTAAGCTGAATATGATTAAATTTGTTTGGCAGGAATAGGATACAGTAGGTTCTGCTAATGTAAGAAGGTTATGATTAGTGGATTGTTTCAATTTGTATAATCATCAATTATCAAAATGTGAGCCTAAATGATAGTCAGTTTGTTGTTGCAGAGGTGCCTGTGCTCCTTGCCCAGTGATGGTGGCAATTTCATGTGCTTGTGGTGAGACACACTTTGAGGTGTGATTTTGGTCTTTTAAATTCTGTAATTTGGTTTCTTACTGGCAATTGGCTTTTCTCGTATTATTTCACTTGGATTCGTGAATGATTGTTCTTTATTGGGATTGGTTGTGACTGTTGTGAAATCATTGTTGTTTTCTGGTCTCAAGGAGGAACATCTCTTTTTTCTGCATTAATTTTGTCTCTGGTCCCTACAAGTGAGAAAATTCAGATATAATTGGTAATGTCTCTCATGACAAAACCTTTTTTACAACACCTAGTGCTGGGATGGTGTTCACTGGACATAATGACCATGTATAACATGCTCATTTCCTTCGAAAATTCACAAGGGCTCAAATGTTAAAGTAGAGATGATGACTTTTTCGTTTGTGAAGTTTTCATCTTAAACACCAGGCTCTATGAAGCTTGGAGCAGTTTATATTACCATTCCATTCTTTTGTTATATTG
Organism: Quercus robur; assembly: GCF_932294415.1. Classification (NCBI taxonomy): domain Eukaryota; kingdom Viridiplantae; phylum Streptophyta; class Magnoliopsida; order Fagales; family Fagaceae; genus Quercus; species Quercus robur. Next base: position 65,407,282 of record NC_065541.1, read on the forward strand.
AGTATTAGAACTCTTCTAGTACTTGTTATTAACAGTTGTAATGTAGGTACCCCATGCTAGTAGTCATATAGGATGTTAGAAATGTACAAATAACATTGCCACTGTCTTCAATAATGGTATTAAGCTTTTGTATAAATTGCTTCCCCACCCCACCAATCAACCCCTTCTAAAAATGAAAGAAAGAAAGAAAAGACTTCCATGCAGTGAATGCATGCTTGCTCTTAATTAGACTGTCTTTGCTGAGTACTTTGTAATGGATTTTGTATCAGGTTCCTTGTGGTACTGAGATGGATCAAAAGCCTCCTAGATGTCCCAAGCAATGCCATATTGCTCGTTTATGCAGGCATGGATCAAATAGCAAGGTACTTGGTTGCTTGTTTCATTTCCATGAAGATTGGTTAGATCAATTGAAGACATTAGAGCATTCTAGATTTCTTCAGATATATGTCAACACTCTCTAAGAAAATAATATGAGTGGTCCTCAACATTGGGAGCATACTGGCATTTGCCAACAATCATCATGATTTCTTCTTCCTGATTTTTTAGCCAATGGCCATCTTGATTTTCTTCCATGTGTGGTTAATAAAGTAATGAAACTGAATACTTGAAATTCCCTGGGATGTCAATGAGGAGATGGTTCTTGATATCTTTAGAAGTTTTAGGTTTTTATCTGTAATTATGCCTGTAGCTCTTGCAGAAGAAAAGATTAGTCATTCACTGCTTGTTCTGTCCCAGAGATTTTTTTTAAAAAAAAAAAAAAAAAAAATTTAACAATACTTTTTTTTTTCTTTTTTTCCAGCCACACAAATGCCATTATGGTGCTTGCCCCCCATGTCGGTTAATTTGCGATGAAGAATATCCATGTGGCCATAAGTGCAATCTAAGGTCTGCAGTATTTTAGTTCATGAATGTTATCTTAAAATCTCCTTGAGATTATGATACTAGATAATGGCCTTTCTTATGCAACTTATACTTGTTTTCCTTTTGTGTTCAGGTGTCATGGCCCTATATCTCCTCCTAATCCTGAATTTACATTGAAACCAAAGAAAAAGAAGTCAATACATCAGACTGAATATACTCCTGGTTCTCCATGCCCTCCTTGCCCAGAACTGGTTTGGAGGTCATGTGTTGGCCAACATATTGGGGCAGATAGAATGGTTGGTTGCATTTTCCTTGCTATAAATGGATAAAATATTTTAACTTGCGACTTCATTTTCTAGAACAATCAATGCCATTTTAGCCTCATTTTCCCCAGATTTTTTTTGGGAAAAAAAAAAAAAATAATGGTTTTCCCCTTGTATCAGATGGTGTGCTCAGATAAAACACAATTTTCCTGTGATAATTTATGCGGAAATCCTTTATCTTGTGGCAATCATTATTGTACTAAAACTTGCCATGCCTTGAAGAACCTTTCTGCAACAACCTTCAAGAAAGAAAGGAGCAATTCTTGTGAAGAGTGTCATCTTCCTTGCCAAAAGGTGTTTACTCTTATATTTCCTCCATTCCTCAAGTGTTATGTTCTGTATTTTCTCATGAATTCTCCTCATCTTGTGGACTGAATTGTGTCCTTACTAAGTGACTTTTCACCCTTGTATGTCTGAGTGAAGAATGGATGTATTTCTTCAGCCTCATCATTTACTCTCACAACTCATTATTTGCCTTCTTATTTTAAATGTCCTCATTCAGGAGAGAAGACCCACATGTTCTCATCCTTGCCCCTTGCCATGTCATCCTGGAGACTGTCCTCCTTGCAAAGTACTTGTAAAACGATCATGTCATTGTGGTTCAATGGTCCATGTCTTTGAGTGTTTATACTACAACAGCCTGTCTGAAAAGGAGCAGATGGCTGTTCGCTCATGTGGTGGACCTTGTCATAGGTAATTCAAAGATATATGCTCATATTAGCATATGGAACTCAATAGCCTCAGTCTAAATTTATATATTCTTCATGATTGCTCTGGTTTTATTCTTTTGGGTTAAGAATTATGACTGAAATGAGGCTTAAAGGTGATTGTGATTATGCAGGAAGTTGCCCAATTGTACACATCTATGCCCAGAGACGTGTCATCCTGGTGCATGCCCATCTCCTGACAAGTGCCGCAAGAAGGTAATAATGTTAATAACTTTATAGGGACGATCTTGTTGTTTAATTAAACACATGGATGTCATATCTTGTTTTTGGTCTTGAATCTCAAATATTATCCAAAAAACATTACCATTGGAACTGGCATTTGTATATTTGATTTACCTTGTCAACTCTTTCTCTTGCAAGGTTTTTGTTCGTTGTAAATGCCAAACCTTGAAAAAAGAATGGTTTTGTCAAGATGTGCAAGCAGCCCATCGGAATGCTGGTTCAGATCCCAGAGATATACCAAAAAATCAGTACGGAATTGGACTTCTTCCTTGCAATTCTGCTTGCAAGAGTAAAGTACAAGTTGTTGATTCAGAGTTACACTCACGTAAATCTAAAGTCATGGAGGTAATATCCTTTAAATTTTGCCAGAATTTTTGTGGATTCCTGCTGCATCATCTATTCTGGCTGGCATTTCTAGTTGTATGGTTATTTTGAACTTGAAAAGCAGTCTCTCTCTGCTTGGTTTTCTCATGCCTGCTACAAGATTAGATGTGTAATTGTGTATTGATTCAACCAAACTCAACAAGAGGCTCTAGTTTGGTAGAGAGTGTTGACGCCATATACACCTTTCAAATGGCTCAGCTCGTTGATTTATATCTACCAGATATGGGAACTTTTGGTTTCTTGAGCCCCTTACTTACCAGGATGTCATTGTCTGCTTCCTGAAACCTTTTGCAACTTGTTATGGCTGTCATTTGACAGAAGAGGTTGAACTTTTTCCATGTACCATGGACTGATTTCTCTAATTGCAAAAATGAATAAATAAAAAATAGGTACAGTTGTAGTACAAGTTCTTCACTTGGGAAACATAGGAAATAGTGGGGATGGCAAAACGAAGAACATGTTTCTTCATGCACAACCCATAACAGGGGATTCAGTGGACAGTGAAATCTATGCACTACCCATTCCCAAGTTGGTTGCTGATAGGTTGGAGAGAATTCAGAGGAACTTTCTGTGGGGTGCCACAAAGGACATGTTAAAATTCCTGTTGGTGGCATGGGATAAGGTTTGTCTACCTGTTGAGGCAGGCGGTTTGGGGATTATGAAGATAGGGAGGTTTAATCAAGCTTTATTGGGGAAGTGATTATGATGCTTTGGACATGAAATTACTCAGTTGTGACGATGTGTGATAGCTTCGAAGTATGGGGTAGACGGGTGGTTCAACTAAGGGTGCATGGTTGTAGTCTTTGGCAGAGTATCAAGGTGGGGTGGGACAGTTTTCTCCCACGTCTTTTGAGGTTGGTGACGGTACATGTATAAGATTTTGGCACGTTCGTTGGTGTGGGAACCTTCCCTTGAAGGATTTGTATCCTGACCTATTTGTTTGTGCAACTGACAAAGATACCTCCATTTTTGCTTCTCTGTATTAGCAATAGATCGGGGGGGCTAGGAGCTGGGACGTGTGTTTTCTTAGAGACTTTCATGATTGGGAGTTGGATTCAGTGAATTCCTTTCTAGACCTATTATATTCCTAGATGCCTAGGGGGTTGGGGGATGATAGGTTGAGATGGTGCCTAAATGGGAGTGGCATATTTGATGCTCGTTCCTATTATAAGGTGATTTTGTGGTACAAGCGTGTCTTCATTCCCTTGGAAGAGTATTTGGTGTGTTAAGACCCCCAAGAGGGTGTCTTTCTTTGTTAGGATAAGATTCTGACTAATGATAATCTTCTTAAGAGAGGTTTTTATTTAGTTGAATGGTGTTGTATGTGTTGGTGTCAAGGACAAATAATGGACCACTTATTGCTTCATTGCAATGTTGCCTATGGCTTGTGGAGCGAAGTATTCAAGATATTTGGGAATATCTTGTCAGTAGTAGCTCTTTTACTTGGATGGAGGAATTTGTTTGGGAGACACTACTCTGATGTTTGGAGTCTTACTCCATTGTTTTTTATGTGGAAAGTGTGGAAGGAAAGGAATACCCGTACTTTTTAGGATAAGGAGCAATCCCGTGATCATTTGAAAGCCTCGTTGATCCAAACCTTGTTTGGTTAGTCTCATGCTTGGGGTTTTACTCATTTTCACTCTATATTGGAGTTCCAAGACTCTTTATTTTCCTAGTTGATTTCTTTGTAATCTTTTAAATACTTTTGTGTTCATCATCATGAACCTGAAGTAATCTTTGTTTGACTGAATAATACTACTTATGAAAAAAAAATTAAATAAATAAATAATCTATGCTACTGAAAATATCAGTCTAAAAAATTAATATCCATCTCTGAAAATTATTGCACGAAACTTTTCATACTTGAATCTTGCTTATGTTTTGCATATAAAATTCAGTAGCATTTTGGTAGATGAGCTCTATAAGGTCAAATCTAATACCATGGAAATTTTGTTTACAGGAAAAGGAGCCAGAAACTGAAAAGAATGTACCAAAGCGTAAAAGGAGACGACAGCAGGTACAAGAAGGCAAGCAAATATCAAGACTGCAGGTTTGTTATTTTTCCAAAGGGAAAAAAATGAATTCTTTCAAGTGCCCTTTTATTTGCTCATTAACAGAATCTGTTCTTTATAAACAGAAAATTGTTGCGGCTATGAAGTGGCTACTTCTTATTGTCACCCTTGTGGTGGTCCTAATTGCTATAGCAAATTATGGTTACAAGGGTCTCATGTGGCTCTCTGATTGGATGAACGAAGTTGAAGAGCAAAGACAAAGAAGAACATACCGTCGGGTCTAAACATTCTTGAGGCTTTTTTTTCTTTGATACTTGAAATGTGAATAGATCTACAGAAGGTTAGTACATTAAATCCTATAGGCGTTGATTACTCACCATACATTTCCTTTCCTTATCGGCGAGAAGATGATCATTCACCATTTTTCAGAAGAAAGTTTGGAAGTGGTCGAAATTTTGGAATTTTGTCCCTCACTAAATTAATAGTGTGAACCATAGAATTGATATTATGTATTCCCAAATCATGAATATAATTCTTGAACACTGATACCTTAATTGGTGATAAATTATGACATGAAAATAATGGAGCCATTTGTGATTACTGCAGAGCTTTTCAAGAATTGTCGAGCTGTCTGAGCTGGTTTTTGAAATAACCAACTACATTACTGATTAGAAACCTGATACAACAATTATACATGATTTATTCACTGATTGATTGATTGATTTTACACAATGTATTTCCATTTCTGATTTTCTCCTTTTTATTCATCTCTCTTTTTGAGTTACTTGTATCTGTTTTAAGTACAAAGTGTTCACCATCGTGAACATGATGTTCTTTTTATGCAATAAATCTTTGATTACCCATAAAAAAAAAAATCACTGATTGATTGATTGATTTTAAAACTACTTTATGACTATTTGAATGTGAAAACACTAAAATTTAAAAATTCATTTGTGGATAGGATGTGCGTTTGGAAGAATCAATTCTAAAACCATAAAACTGAGATAATTAAATCTTCTTTTCTTTTCTTTTTTTCATTAGGAATTAAATAATTAAATCTTGGCTAACCAGGTTTCATGACATGCTAAACACCCCTTTTAATTGGTCATTTTGCGCAGGTTGGGATTGGTGCGAATAAGTACCGGAACATGTGAAAGTTTAAACTGGTTTTATGTTGAAAAATGAATGTGAAAACACTAAAACTAAAAAAAAACCCACTTTTGAGGAGAATTGCGTGTTTAAAAGAATCAAATCTAAAAGTAGTTTTGTATTTTTAATATGATTTTATTCAATTCAATTGACTGGACTAAGAAAAAGTCATCAAACTGAATAATTAAAAACCAGTTATTTAGCTAACCAGGTTTCATGACATGTCAAACACCCCTTTGAAGAGGTCATTTTGTGCAGGTTATCTTATTGGTTGCATTGAGCACAATAAGATAAGAATAGTGCTTAACTTTTTCCGTAAACAATATATATTATATTGGGCTTGTTTCTGGGCTTTATAAATTGGAGAGCTCATATTGGTTCAGATGCTTGAAATGAATTGAGCTGTAGTTAAATTTGGACGGTGCTGTCACAGACTGAGTCTTCTTATATGAAAACAGATGATGACTGACTATGAAATGAAGCGCACACTTGTGTATGCTGCTATCAAATAAAGCAAAACGTGTTGGACTCGGTCCCTCGCAATTTTCTTCACGTTCTTCAGCCGTGTGAAATGTGCATGAGTGATGACACCTGAAAGCAACACAAAGGAGATGTGTTCTAAGGCTTCTAGGACTAGAAAACAAACGCGAAGGAGTGGTGGATTCTGGGGGCCTTTACATGGACATATATTATATAGGGTCTTACTAACATACAACTATTGCTATGATTCCATGGATTAGGTCAAGCTTTGAAAAATACTAATTCAATAACGGGCTACAATTTAACCCAAAATTCTACTAGTTATTTATGACTCCTATCAAATAATGACCACCTTGTTAAGGGACCCTAGAAAGTGCCAATTGAACGGATTGATCATTAATTTGATACAACTAAATATTAGGTATTGTGGGAGGACTTTCGTCTCGGCCCCCAATCAAGTGTTATCCTCTTTGGAAATGACGTTGAGCCTTAATCCTCAAGGATTTGTTCAATCCCACATTGGAGAGAGACGCCTCCCATTCATGCCTTATAAGATCGGACCCAATACAACCTAACACCTTGGGCTAGTTTTTGCGAGTTGGTGGGTTAGGTTGTAATTTTATTTTGAGTCGCAAGTTGGACCGAATTTGGATTTTTTTTTTTTTTCGATCCATTTTACTCAAACGACCCACCATATATATATATATATTAGTTCATTTTATTACCTTTATTTTAATTTTTGTTTTGTTTTTTTGGTATTTTGAGAATTAGTTATAATGAATTTGGAATATAACTTATGAATATTACACGAATTATAATATTTTATTAAAAAAATACATACTTTATGAAAGTACATTTTTTACAATGAAAATTTAGAAACAAATAATGATAAGTAAGATTAATTTATTTAATCAAAACTATCATATGCAAATATATACGCATAAGTTGCAACTTGAAAAAAATAATAAACAAAAAAAAAAATAAATAAATAAGTGGCGTGCAAGAAGGATTCTATGGAAAGACCATTGGTGAATATATATATATATATATAAAAGTTTTAAAGTTTTGATAATGGATTTTTAGTTGGAGTAGGATTTAAATTTCTAAAACTTAGATGATAAAATTTTAGCTAAATTAAATTATAATTAAATATTATCCCTTTGATTTGAGGAAATATATCCTAATAATTAAAAAAATATTTTTTTTTTAAATGATTAATAAAACGTAAGGTGCAACTCTGAGAGGGGGGGGGGGGGGGAAGCGTGGATGTTGTGTGAGGGGGAAATAACAAGTTTATTTTATTTTTATTTTTTTTTCTAGGGAAGGAAGTTTAAAAAAAAATATAATAGACTTTTAGTTTGAATAGAATTTAAATTTGTTAAAATTTAAATGATAAATTCTTAGGTAAATTAAACTATTGTTAATTTTATCCCTTAATTTGAGAAAATATATACTAACAATTAATAATTAATTAATTTAATAATTAATGAGAGTAGTTGTTTATTAGGAAAAAAAATATTTGCTTGAGAGAGAGAGAGAGAATATCATATAAGTTTATCAACTTCAATGGATCTATACAACATGTATATCATTCCAATACAAAATTACAAATACATATGTGTAAGTTGCAAGAGAGATTCTATGGAAAGACAAAGACCATTGGTGAATATATATAAGTTTTGAAATTTTGATAATAAATTTTTAGTTGGAGTAGGATTTAAATTTCTGAAACTTAGATGCATGTTGCATGTTTTGTTAAAACACTTATTGTTACTTTATCTAAATAAATTGATAAGAACAAATAAGTTGTTGTCTTTGTTAACTGAAACTTAAATGCATATTGCATATTTTGTTAAAAAATTTATTGTTACTTTATTTAAAGAAATTAATATTTACAAATAAGTTGTTGTCTCTATCAACTGAAACTTAGATACATGTAGCATGTTTTGTTAAACACTTATTGTTATTTTATCTAAAATATATGTTACATGTTTTATTAAAACATGTATTCTTACTTTATCTAAAGAAATTTATACGAATAAATAAGTTATTATCTCCATAAATTGAAACCTAGATGCATGTTGTATGTTTTATTAAAAAATTTATTATTATTTTATCTAAAGAAATTGATAAGAACAAATAAATTGTTGTCTCTATCTAAAAAATTATTTTTTATCCAAAATATTGCTATAATTTGGTGAAACCACTTGGTACTACCACAAATTTTAAAATCTACCAATTATATGCATTGACATGTGAATTTATAAAATTTGTAATGAGTTTAGTATTATCTTCTTTCTTTCTTTTTTTGATTGATTTCAACAAATGGTATCTAGATTTTGGAATTGTTGCATTGAATTTTGATTCACTTAGCTACAACTGCTTATAATTAAATGATCTAAAATTTAAATATCCATCCATTTTAAGAAGATTGAATCTTGTTATACTATCAAAATTTAAACAATAATCATTACTATGTTTGATATATTTTTAAAGAGAAGTCATACATCAACAATATTTTCGCAATAAATTATAGGTAGTAAGTTGTTATTTGTTCTTGTAGGGACACGTTCCGAAACGAACCACAATAGTTGTTGGGTCAGGACGTGAATGGGCCCATACAATATCATTTGTAGAGAGTGGGATCGAAAGGCTAAGTCGTGTTTACCCGGCGGTGGTTTTGTTAAGGTGTTCATACATGGTTCAGGTGTATTCACCTCTGGAACCCTTTTTTCTCCTAGTGGGACTGGAGCCACTTTTTAGGTTACATCTTTTTTCTTTTATACTAGCATGCGTTCAATTTCCTTCGTTCACGTGTAGGGTCGACCTTTTCAAGACTGATACTTGTCCCATCTGTCCCAGTCCCAAGTCGTTGGGAGTAGTTGATAAAGCTAAAGAACACGGCTCTGTTAGGTGTGTGAGAGTGCTTTTTTTTTCGGGATACTCAGGCCCAAGGATCCCGAGCCTGAATGAAAAAGAAAGGATTTGGTGGACTGGGCCTTGACTCACCGCAACTAAATGGCTGTTTAAGAATCAAGTGAATGCAGAGAATACTCCTGACAACATACAAAAAATGACAAACAAGGATATTGAGGAGTGCCAGAAATTAACAACGTAAGCTCAGAAAGAAAAGAAAAGCAGGATTAGCAAGACGATAAAAAAAGTACTGTGGGGATCCTGGGAACAATATTTCATTAAAGCATTATCTGTTTGATTACAGCAAGCTTACTAGGACGTGATACAAGGTCCAATCGAGCTCAAAAATTGCAGCCTTGAATGGCTATTTCAGCCTTCAAAACTTGCGAAGTTTGATTCTCGTTGGATCCGAGTATGTACCATAGTTGCTTTTACAGGATATCGGGAAGCAGTATTCGTTTTCTCTTAGTATTCTCTTTCTGCCTGGACTTTCTGATAATTTTTTCTAGGGAATCTCTTCTTTCTATTGTTCCTTTCTTTTTTTCTCGCTGCCTTCTTCACAACCCATCCTCTCCTTTTATAGTGGAGTTTTTCTGGGCGTCTTGGGGAACCGTTGGTTCCCCTGTTTTGGTCTTTTGCAAACAGAGTATGTTCTGTCCTCATCATCTCGGTAAGTCCCCTTTTCCGTTTTCTCTCATTCTTTCCTTCTCTTGGTTCTGATTCCTTCGAAAGCTTCTGGTTGGCCATCCTCTTTGGGATGTGCTGAGGTATGCCCTTCTCGGCATCCTCACTTCTGGCGTCTTTTACCTTTCTGTTTCTTTCCTATTTGGGCGGAATCCTGTTCTGCTCTTTTGAAATTGTTTTGTTATCATTCTTCTTCCTTGTCTTGGTTCCCCGACGCCTTTTCTGTCTGTGCCATGAAGGGTCGCTTGCGTTCTTTTGTTTTTCTTGTTTTCTTTTTCTGTCTTCTTTCTATCGATCTGTCCTGGTCTTCTTTTTCTTTGCGCTTATTGATGGTGCCTGAGGATCCTTGCGTCTTATACTTTGCTGTGATGTTCTCTCTCTTTTTTCTTTGGTTGCTTTTCCTTTTCTGGGCTTCGGGATCCTCAGGGCCTTTCGTATAATCCCTTTGGACTTGGTCTGCGTTTTCTTTTTTCTGGGCTTAACTCACTCTTTCTTGGGCTTAGCTTATTCTTTCTTGGACTTATTTTTACTGTGATTTTTTAGACCTCAACAAGGTGCAAAGCTCAGTCTGGGAAAGGCAGTAAGGGCAGCCTTTCCTAGATATTTCAGATTTTCTTTTAAGATTGTCCCTATGCCGCTTTTGCCCCTTTTCTTGGTGGAGCTTTGGACCAGCCGAGGGCTGCACCGTCCTCGGCTGCCTCTCTGGGCCCATTTGTGCTTTACACTAATGAGCCTGGACTACCACCTTCTTCGGCTTGGGCCTTAAAGCTTCCCGTGAACAAGTGGGCCTGGCCCATATATTGTTGGGCCCCACAGTTCTAATTTAAATCCATAACTTAAATTACTTTTTTACCCATCCATAAGAACTAATAACAACCTGTCATTTAAAATTTATTGTAAAAGTGTTGTGAAAATGTTGTAAACATAGTATTTTTCATGAATAATTGATAATATGATAAAATTCGGTTTTTACTTTTTTTTTTTTTTTTGAGCAAAAAAATTCTTTTTTTTCCCCTTATTACAATAGATAAAGTCATAAAACATAGAGATACCCTAATTCTTGTGTTTTGGATATTGTTACCTTGGGTGCCGTAAGGTGTGTCGTCTGATTTGCACGTCGTAAACATTATCCAATTTTTTATCCGCATGAATTTTTGGGCAAATGGTATCTGCATTATTCTCAAGTCGCATCCTTCAATCTTTGATTCACTTAGCTACAACCGCCCATAATTAAATGAGCTAAATAATAATGGCCAATTAATGGACAAAAAGAAAATAATAATTGCTGATTCGCTGTTTTGCATATAGAGATTTGGGCATAAAATTCCAATAGGCAAGAAATGGATGATTCATAACTTTATTCATGTGCAGTGGTGGGGTCTCCTATATACATTATACTTGTGTTTCATAATTAGTTGCATTTTTTTTTGTATGAAACACACACCCAAGTCTCATTAAAATTTGTGCATAGTCTTCACCAAATATCTAAATTATTATGAACAATGGAGGTGGTGGCGGCCACCGGCCACCTAGAGTTTAGACTCACCCTTTCTCTGAGTCTGTTCCTCACAATATATTAGATGCTAGTATTAAATTTATAGAGTTATTGATTTGATTGGTATTAACTATAGCATATGTACATTAAATATTTAAATGCTTTGCTTGGTTATTAAAATTTAAGTGGCACCGTTTGATTTAATGAATTTATTCTCATAGCTGAAGTCCAATAGCATAGCATCAGAGTGATGCAGATCCAGAATATTGGGATCTTGAACAGAGCATTTTTAATCTTAACTTGTTAAAGGGAATCATAATTTTCACAGTTGTTGAACCTCTGCATTTTATTAAATTTACAAAGTTATCTTAGATTCTCAATTAAATTGTGGGTTCCAGGTTAATTGAACAGGTAAAATATTTTGTGGTCAAATAAGAGATTTTAGATTTATCATTTTTTACACTAAAAAATAATTATTATAAGTGAACGTCAAAAATTAAAATTCTCTCTTTTTTTTTAAAAAAAATTCTCAATTAAATTTAATTATATATTTATATATTGATTACTTCAGGAAAAATAATATTATATTTTATAAAAATAATTAAAATCAATTATGTGATTCATTAACCAATAAATCCATATTCAACAGGTAAAAAATGTAAAATACAACATCTAAAAAGAAATATGTGTGGGGATCCAATTAGCTCAACTGGTAAAAAATTTTATGATTTAATAAGAGATTTGAGAGATTAAGTCTAACTAAAAATCGATTGGTGTTTTAGTTTAATAATAAAAAATACAGCACAATTATCAGAAGCGAATGCTATAATTAGCCCAATTAGTAAATTTCTTTATAGTTAAATAAGAGATTTAGAAGATTAACCTTACATCAAAAATCAATTAATATTTTAATTTGATTAATATTTTAATTTGATGAGAAAGGGCACAGCACAATCATTAAAAGCTAGTTTGAAACTCTATAAATTAAATATAAAGAAAAAAAAAAGTGTCCAGAATAGTTGTTGCGTCGTGGGAGTTAAGAAACTACTAGGCCATATCCTATTGACTGCTCTCATTGAATTTTCAAAGTCAAAGTGTGCCCAGCGTGTAAAAGTGTGGACTGCATTCTCTCATTTCAAATTGTCGGACCACAATTCCCATCTACCCCTGTTTTTTAGTGGGACCATAAAAAAATAGCATGGTTGACAAATAAATTTGAGTACCTGCACTGTGCGAGCAAAGGACATACGGTACCCCCAATCTTTGTTCACAAACTTCACCATACTTTTTATCATTCTTTCTGTCATATGCTTATCAAATTTATGAGTGAAAAATACTCTCTGCTGCAATCGGAAATTATTTGGCCAAACAGAAAACAACACATTATATACGTTGATAATAATGAAAACAAAAAAAGGTAACAACTTGAGAGAAAAGAAAGGCTATTTTCCTGAAAAATAAATCTTGTAATCCTTCTTTCTAGCTGTTAGTGTTCACAAAATCCTACACCTACAGCTCAATGTTAGATGAAAATCCTAAAATTTACAAAACACAATTGTACCCAATGTGATTATCCCCAAAAAAAAAAAAAAATCAATAAAAATTGAAGAAAAAATGTAATTTTTTTTTTCCTTTGGAATTTCATTCTGAAACAATGGAGATTGTACCACTAGAGATGCTGCCATGACTATGATCGCAGAGAGACAATGACCGGTCCAAATTAGCAACAATGTCAGCCATGGTTGGCCTTTCCCTCCCTTCCAAATTCACACAATGCAATGCTGTATAGGCCATCAGTTCTACTGCCTCTGCTTCATTCAGTTCTGGAGGCCCAACCCTTGAGTCCAAGACCTTTCCCAATTCTCCAGCCATAATTGCTGGCACCGTGAAGTCCACCACACTTATGGGTGCCCCTCCATTTTCACCATTCTTGAATATAGCTCTCTTCCCTGTCAAAAGTTCCAATAATACTACTCCTAGACCATAAACATCACTCTTTGCTGTTAGTACATTAAGACCATAATACTCAGGATCAATGTACCCAACTGTTCCAGCTGCTTTCATTGGCCTATAATCGCGATCAGATTCTGGACCCATTAAAGACAATCCAAAATCAGATACTCTGGCTGTCCAGTAAGCGTCTAACAATATGTTAGAGGACTTGATGTCTCTATGAATTATAGGTGGGACTGCATAATTGTGAAGATATTCGATCCCTCGAGCTGCATCCAATGCGATTTTGATCCTCATTTTCCAAGAATTCAAAACACTGCTACTCTTCTCCACATTGTTCTTGTCATGTAAATGATCATAAAGTGCACCATTCTTCATGAACTCATAAACCAACAGCCTCTCTTCCTTTTCATCACAAAACCCAACAAGCCTAACTAAATGCTTGTGATGAAGCCGTGACAAGAATGCCAATTCTGAATCAAATGCGCTTTCTTTCTCTTGATATTTCTTCATAATTAAACTAGTATCACCCCTTTTGATCGCAACCTCACGGCCATCTACCAATTTGCCTCTATACACAACACCGAAGCTTCCAGCACCAATCTTGTTCTCCAAAGCGAAATTGTTGGTGGCTGCTGCTAGCTCAGCTAGTGAAAATTCCTCAGCCTTATCCGTGTGCTTCGACGAGGTACCACTCCTCTGCCGCCTCATAATCCTCGACCCTTGACGCCTAATTGTGGATGACCTTGAAGGCGGGCTATTGTTCGAGGTTGTTCCATTGTTAGAACTAGCAGCTCTAGTGATTGTAGGTTGCACTGAATTATGCACTTTCTTCTTCCCAAAACAAACACCAGTCCACAAGCAATAAATCACAGTGCAAATACCCGCAAATCCTCCAATCGATCCCACAATGCAAAAGGCCAATAAACCCCTTCTCAAACCCTTGGATGGTGATGAATTCGATGAGGGGGTTGGGGTTGGGGTTGGTGAAGGTACTGGCTGTTGCGTTGAATTTACATTCTTACAAACCGTACAAATAATCCCAAAACCAGAGCATAAACTCTGAGAATCTGGATACACACTACACAAACAATTAGATTGATCCACACAAGGACCTGGAAGAATCTTAGGCAAAGATAACTCAACCCCAGAACTCAAATTACCTTCATTAGGCCACCCGGGTCCCCAACACAAAATCGATAAATCAAACGTCTTTAATCCACAAGTAAAATTAGACCCAGACGCAATTGCTTCAAACGAAACCCCTTCTGTCACATTCAAAGAATATCCCCCTCTCCCACCCCAACACACCAAGGATTGATTCGATTTCCTAATCCCACAACTATGGCTTTCTCCGAGCGACAACTTAAACAAGTCTCCCACCGAATTCGAAGGAACATCTAACTGACCAGAAATGTTATCTCCTTTGCAAACAACAGACTCACTTGAGTTTAACCCACACGCGTGTGAACCACCAGCTACAATACTATTCATCGACATGTTCGTAAAACCACTCTGTATCAAATTCGATAACACAGTATTGCTTCCCCAACACTTAACTTGTTGACTGCCGAATAAAATTCCACAAGAGAAACCAAACCCAGATGAGATTGACGAAAACGAATCAGACCCAGGTGGCAAATTGAAATCTTTATTGCCTCTCCAGCAATAGACTGAGTTTGTACCATTGGAAGTGGCGCAGACTTGGTCGTCACCGACGGAGAGGTTGCTTAACAAAACGGTGTCGTTGAAGTAAAGGCGTTTGGAGCTGAAGTTGTTAGAGGGGTCCCAGCAGAGGAGACTGTAGCCACCGGAGCGGAGGCCACAGAGGAGGTTGGTGCCGCCGGAAATGGAGGTGAAGTTGGTGTTGGGATCGACGGATATGACTTGGCCACGTTGGTAGCATTGGATGCGTTGGGTTGGTTGTGAGGCTATTATGCCGCAAACGGTGGCGGTGGAGGAGATAACGGCGAGGGTGGCGCCGGAGCCGAGGGCGTGGGTTTTGGAGAGGAGTAGGAGGTGCAGGAAGATGAGGATGACGGTGAGGAAGATGGAGGGTAGTTTCGTCATTTAAAGAAGTGGGGTTTTCTGAAGGGTGTGGTGGGTTTGAGTTTGAGTTTGAGTTTGGTGTGCTTCATTGGGCGGAAATGGCCAAGCCAAAGAGAGAGAGAGAGAGAGAGGCAAAAGTGGGATTTTCAGCAGAAAAGAAACAGGGCGAATCTTTTTAAAAGAGAGAGTTAGAGAGAGATTGGAGAGTAATTTGGTTTTTTTTGAGAGAGAGAGAGATATGTAGTTACAGGTTTAGTAGAATTGTAGCAGTAAGTAAAAAGTCATGAAAGTTAAAGCTTAAAGGTAGTGTTTGGTCTTGACAACTTTGATTGTGTGAACAGTGTTCACACTATTTACCAAGGATTTGTTTTCTTTTTTTTTTTTATTAGGAGTGAGACTTGGGACTTGTGAGTTGTGAGAGACTTTGATTTGAAAAGAAGATGGAACACCACATCCTGATTTTGTCATGTACAGGAGTCTGTCACAGGACTCAGGAGGTTCACTGCAAAAAACCATTGTGAATTAGGATTTAGGAAAGGTTCATGTTCAATAAGAAGTAAGATGCAATTTTTCTTTTGGAATTTGAAAAATACAACCATAGGAAAGAAGATTTGAATCCTAATTCTTATCTTAGAAAAAAAGGAATAGTATTACCAAATTACAAGATTTGTAAAACAAGTAACTATATAAATTCTAAAAATAGGGTTATGTTAACAGGTGTATTTAGGTCAATTGTTAATAAACTACGTTAAGAAAATTTTGACCTCACTTTTATCGAAAATATAAAAAACTGTTAAAAAATTTATTGTTTTATCATTTTTTTGATTAAAAATAGTTTTGTAAACCAACATTTTTTTTTATTGAAATTTTTGATTGGGCAGAATTCACAAACTACTTACTTAATTCTAGCATTTAATATCGTATTTGGAATTTTTTTTTAAATAAAGAGTTTTCATCATGTTAAAAGATGTAAATTTTGAATTAGTATATGAACCGAAGGATTTCATTTTATTTAGGAAATGTTTGAGTTGTTATCAACCTAAAGTCAATCTACTAAATTAAAAAATTTTCATTTAAAATTAAGATTAGATAAAATAATTAAAATTATTTTAAATTTCTATCTAGAAATATTAGTGGTATTTTTTTTTTTTTTTGGAGTAGAATGGTATACTTTAATGATGTTTATGAGAGAACAAAGATTAAATTTAATATTACCTAGAATATAAGATACTATAATGATGCATGTTCTTATTATATTTTTCATACTTGCAAAATTTTAAGAAAATAAAACAACAATTGCTATACTATTAAACAAATGTTAAAATTTCAAGTTTTTGTAATTTAAAAATGTGTATAAAAAATAAGTTTATTTATCGAATAGTAAATAACATCCGTTTTGAACGAAATTTAATATGCATTTAACAGTTGCATTTTCAAAATTAACACTCAAAATAGAGATACATGAGAGGTTTGTAATTTTTCCTAAATAATTTTTCTTTTTGTTTAAGGTGCTTAAAAAATGCTGGTAAAAACTAAAAACACTGATTTTAATAATGAACCAAACACATCCTTAATCGTATGTTGGTAGTACGGGGATCACCAAACACGGTTGTCGAAACTAAAATTCAAATACTCGCCGCCACTGACGAACACGTAACATCGCTATCGTCTACGCGCCTGAATATGAAGCACGTGCATGCAATAATGAAATGAAATGAAGCAAAACCAAAGCAAATTTGTAAAACACAGGACAGGTGGCGCGATTTGACCAAAAAATTCTGCGAATCCGTTTTATCTCAAAGTTAAATTCCGTGTACGCGTGTGTGTGTGTGTGTTTTTTTAGACTTGGCAAAATTGGATTCAACTTAAATTCAAAGAAAAATATTGGAGTCGAACTCAAGAATTTTTAATTTTGATCTAAAGAAAAAATGGGTTGACCTGTGTTACTGTGTCACCATTTTTTCAACAATTTTTTATTTGTATATTTATATTTAATTCAAACCATTTAAACTAGCAAATAATTTCAAATGCTAAACTACGTAAATGTAACATGTTATCAATAACATGATTTCAATCATCCAAAGGTTTTTCTCCAAAAAAAAAAAAAAAAAAATCTAATATGACTATTGGGAGGTTCAAACTTCAAAGAATTTGAGAATTATTAAGAATCTATGAATTATTTAAATTTTATTTTTTAGTATTTGTATTTGTATTTTTAACATTTTTTTTTTATTTTTTTGCATGTAAAAAAAAAAAAAAAAAAAAAAAGACCAATTTTCTACCTGAATCCAATTAACTCATCTATTCACAACCTATTTTAAGACGATCAATTTTTTACCTGAACTTGATTAACTCGACCAGACCCGTTTGCTAGGTCTAGTTTTTTTCTTTTTCTTTTTTTACATGTTAAAGTTGTTTATAGTCTTATAAGTTGCAATGCTTTCTAACTTATAAAGATGATTAATTAATTATATTCAAAATTCAAAATAGAAATCCTAATCAGTCAAATTACATGAAATATAGGCTGCTGTTATAGATTCTAGGGAGAAAAAGGAGACAGAAAGGGACATATGGTGGGCATCGTTCTTGGCTCATTTATAATTATCAATGGAGTAGAAAAGGGTCAATCACGTCCGGGAGATATCCAAAGGGCCAAAAACAAGTTGGCTGGTCAATGCAAAAACTCCAGAAACAATCCCCATCGTTTTGAATATTACACCTTCATACATAATTTCCTTCACCACGTAACACTCTTTAGTTTCTTTTTTGGTTATTACAAATCGTAACGCTATGTTTAAGAGATGAGTTTAAATTAAATCCTATAACTACAAACTTTCCACACACACACAAAAAAAAAAAAAAAATATATATATATATATATATATATTCAAAGGTTCCAATTAAACTATAAAATTTAAGAGGGTTATGAATTAAACTTTATAGTTTTGAATTCTAAATCTTTAAAATCATATCTATTTAAATTTGGAACCTTCGAGGGTTGATTTAAAGAGTTTACCGTTCACATTGATATAAATTTTGAAATTTTAGAATTTGATATGAAATTAACGAAATTATAGGAGTTACTTTGTAATCATCCTGAAAATTTTAGGTTCAGTTTGGTTGAAATTATACCAGTTAGAACTTTGAAATTAAACCACCCCTGTTTTCAAAAAAAAAAAAAAAAAAAAAACCACTCCTAAAATATAGGGTTTAAAATGAAACCTTTCCTTTTTAAGAAAACAAAATTAGGAAGTTAATTTATAGTATTGTATTGAGATTTCTCACCAAATTTGACTTGTTTAATTTGGAACCTGAATTGTTTGTTGAATTTATTTTTTATTATGTTGCCTAAAAAATTAAGATTTCTAACCAAATTTAGTTATACAATATTACAATCTTTTTTTCTTTTTTTTTTGATATCTACAATATTACAATCTATGTTAAATATATATGAATAATTGAATACCATAGAATGGATATATGGATTAGAATACTGTATTATTCCTTTTTTTTTCTTTTTTAATTCGAGAATACTGTATTATTCAATCTCAAATAAGATGGAAACCATATAACCATACGCCAAGGGCTACGTATATAAATGGACCGGTCAATTAATATCACCGGCCTGTACCGTTCACAATCAATATATAGCTAAAAACTTGATGCAACATATGATATAAAACTTGATGCAATATATAGCTAAAATATATATATAGCTAAAAAAAATCTATTGGAATGGAACATATGATATATTAATTAATAATAATCCTCGCTCTGTGTGAACATTGCAAAGCTCATGTATGAATAGAGTCAATAGACAATATATATGGTTCTCATGTTTTTCAACCACTTTTTAATACTGCGGCTACTGCCAACCACAAACTATGACAACATCCATGTTTTTAAATCATTGCCATTTGGGGGTAAAGAATTAAAGATTCATGAGCTACAATTTAAGAAATTTCGTTGGTGAAATTATTTGAATAAATTCTAGAAAGACATTCTTTTTACTGATTTTTTTTGGTGTCAGCATTATATTTAAAAGGTTTGGTATTTTTCTAAATCTTAGATTATTGAGCCTTCCAAAAAAAAAAAAAAAAAAAATCTTAGATTATTGATCAAAATAAATGGATGCTGTCACATTGATGATGATAGGTGTTCTAGATTATGTAAGGGAAGAGATAGAGCATAGATATGAAACTTTGTATTATATATATATATATATATATATAAAATATATAGCTAAAAAAAAATCTATTGGAATGCAACATATGATATATTAATTAATAATAATCCACGCTCTGTGTGAACATTGCAAAACTCATGTATGAATAGAGTCAATAGACAATATATATGGTTCTCATGTTTTTCAACCACTTTTTAATACTGCGGCTACTACCAACCACAAACTATGACAACATCCATGTTTTTAAATCATTGCCATTTGGGGGTAAAGAATTAAAGATTCATGAGCTACAATTTAAGAAATTTCGTTGGTGAAATTATTTGAATAAATTCTAGAAAGACATTCTTTTTAGTGATTTTTTTTTGGTGTCAGCTTTATATTTAAAAGGTTTGGTAATTTCCTAAATCTTAGATTATTGAGCCTTCAAAAAAAAAATCTTAGATTATTGATCAAAATAAATGGATGCTTTCACATTGATGATGATAGGTGTTCTAGATTATGTAAGGGAAGAGATAGAGCATAGATATGAAACTTTGTATGATATATATATATATATATATATATATTTAGAAACAACTTTGTATGATATTTGATTACTTATATTGAGTTACTATTCACTAATACATTGTGATTAACTAATGTCTCTTTCTAATAAAAAAGGGGTTTGAATTTACTTCTTAGTTCTTGCCCTTACGTATAGAATTTGTCAAAACTACACGATAAAGTCTAAAGGGTTTAAACAAAAAGAGGTAGCTTTACTTTTTCCACCCTCTACAATACAATTAATGGACTATGATTTTTTTTTTTTTTTTTTATATATCTAATTATAAATATGATTTAATTTTAACATTTGATATCGACTCCATAATATTAAGTTATTAACTCATTATAAAATTTTGATTTTATTGATTTTTTTTTTTTATAAACAGAATAAATTGAATAAACTCTAACTCCATACAGTAATGTTCAAGAATTAATTCATGTAACTTTAAATGTCCTTATTAATTAACTATGAAATATTGAAATCCAAGATAAGTTTAATTTTATTTAATTATGTATCTTTTTTCTTTTTTTTTGAGAATCTATTTAATTATGTATCTATGTCGAAATTTCACGGGTGCATGAAAGTGAGTGGTCAGTCTCCTCAATTAACCCGTCTTGAGTCTCTTGTTTGAAATCATGAATAACAATGAGGCTGATCATGATGACCGTTAATTTTTTTTTTCCAAGTATAATTTGTTACTTTTTCAAATGTTTCAACTTTATGACAAAGTCTTAAATGGAAAGACTTTTTGATAGATGAAATTGACGAGGTATTATGACCACGCCTATAAGCAACAATTAATGAATTCTTATTTACTTACAAAACCTTCTTAGTGCATTCGTATTTGCTTACAAAACCTTCTTACTGGTTATCACCTTCACAGAACATAACCAAAAAGATTGCAAACATAAAATGAAGCAACCATAGAAAGAGGTTTACTTACAATTAGGGGCGGTTTAATGTATTTGGGGGCCTAAGGCGAAAATTGATTATCTTGTTTTAGATGCAAAATTACTACTAATTAACATAAACTATGTAGAATTTTTTCTTTTTTTTTTAGAAATTTTATAAACAAAAAAAAAAATTGACAAAATTTTTCATACTTGTTGATATGGTAAATTGATAATAGTAAGTAAAAGAGTGGTGTTAGTAGTGAACTTAGACGAGAACTAGTAAAAGTTTGTTAACTAAACTCTTATTATTGTTCTTATTTTTTTTTTAGAAGTACAACATTCACAATATTTATTTACAATAAATCCTAGGTTTTAAGGTTTTTTTTTTTTTTTTTTTTTTTTTTCTCTTTGAAAATATCACTATAATTATTTTTTTGCCATCAATAATAGGTTGTAACAACCTACTACTTAGCATAATTGTAAAAGTGTTGTAAAAAATATTATAGACGTTGCATTTTTTTTTTATTTGTTTTTCATTTGGTAAAAAAAATTATTTTATTTATTGATTATAAATAACCCTATTGATTAAAATTTGGGGGCCTTTTTTTTTACTTGGGGCCTTAGGCGACCGCCTCTCTTGCTCCACTGTTCAGCCGGCACTGCTTACAATAACCCCATCCCAAGTTCTTCACATGAGTGATAACTCCACAGTGATATTGAGTTTGAATCACAAGCTAGGATCCTATGCAGGAAAAGAGGGTTTAACTACTGAGATTAAATTCTATAAGGATGTGGTGTAAAACTTAAATTTTACCCCTTCCATCTCAACATACCACATTATCAGATCTACATATATATTAATAGGTAATGTTTAGAAAAAATTCAATTAAATTCTACAATTAAAGCCTAATTTTGTGCCAGGTGTTCTAAATTATTTATTTTTAGAGAAAGTTTTATTTCTTAATTTTGGAGTCAAATGTAGGATCACATCATAAATATCAATCTAAGTGAGTTATTGCGTACAAAAATCAAAGTGTCTAAAATTAATGAACATAAAAAAAATTTAAAAATGGACAATTTGCATTTTCTCCTTAATAATATTATTACAAGACTTTTTAAAGAGTTAAAAAAATGACTTTAATAATATTTAAATTATATATGTAAGTGAACAGTATACAATCATGGACCCATTATTGTAGGGCCTAAGGTTGTACGATGTGCTATAGTAGGCCTATCACTTGGGGGCCCAGTATGTACGGAGTGCTTGGCAAATAGGTCGATTACTGTTTGGGCCTTAATACTGTTGTTGCTCGGATGTTTTCTAGGGTACCTCGGTAATGCCTTGGAAAATATCGCTGTTGAACACCATTCGACATCTAGCACTAGTTCCAACGTTCGCTTTCCTATTCCCAAAGTGGGTCGACTTCTGTCAGGAATAATCAAAATGGGCCCCTCCCACACGAGTTGTGGGAAAGATAATTATTAGTGGTCCACTAAGGCGAGGCTGTAAATAGGAGAACAACATGAAAGCAAAGGGTTAGACACTAGAGAGGAAGGACTAGAAAAGTAACCGAGCATAAAGAAAAATAGGAAGGTGTTCAGTTAGAGAGGTTAGCCACATTAACAGGCCTTTAGTCAAACCTAGTCAGGAGCTACCCATTGTAAGATACTCAAAAACCTACCAAAATAAGTAAATTGTGAGTCCAATTACTAGGTTGGTCCATTAACAGGGAATTGGACATGCACAGTAAGAATTATACTATGCATCTTAATGTATATTTTTTAAATATATTCATGCCTATGCATGGAGTTATAAACTAGTTACATATTAAAGAATAGGCACAACCACATTCAATTAATTCTAATACTCATTTGAAAATCAAACTTAACTGTGAGTTTATTGAAATGTTATCATATGTGGTAGAATCTATTGAATTTTAAGTAAAAAGTTGATGTGAGAATCTCGTATTGAATGGCATAAAACATGGGTTTTAGACCTCATCCTTACTGAATTCAGACACTTAACTATTTGTGAATGCAAATTCTTTGTACCACTTTTTATGTACCACTTTTTGTTTTACCAATTACTACTTACTATGTATATGATTGCTTTCCATTTTAAACTTCGATTATTTATAAGGAAAGTAAAATCAAAACATGGCAAGTAATGATTGGTAGAATAAAAAGTGATACACAAAAAGTGATATAGAGGATTTGTATTCACTAGTTATATGTAGGGGACATTTTATTTGGACAATAATGAAGTTTTATTAAGAGGGGATTACATGCAGAATTGAATGAAGCCGGGCTTACATGGTTGTAAATAAGTTGCATAAGGGATGTTTTGAGCTTTTATTCCGAATTCCCTACGCTTTAGATTTGTATAATTATGGAACTTATTACTTAGTGTAGAATACCAAAAAAAAAAAAAAAAATCCTATATTTTAATTGTATTTTTGCCGCATTAAACTATAAGAGCATCCACAACAGTGGAGCTAAATTTTTAGCAATTTAGCTCCACCAAAAGTTATTTTATCTATTTTACCTACACACATGCTGCAGCAGTGGATCTATTTTAGCTTTCAACACAATAAAATAATATATTCAACACAATAAAATAATATTTCTACTATAATAAAATAATATATCACCACCACCACCATCACCACACAGCACAAACATCCTCCACCACCACCACTACCACCACCACCACCGGCCACCAGTCCATAGCAGGAAAGAAGGAAAAAAAAAAAACACCAATCCAAATCGAACCCACAAATCCACAACCACCACCACCACCACCACCGGCCACCAGTCCACAGCAGGAAAAAAAAAAAAAAACCCAAATCGAACCCACTGCCACAAATCACAAATCGGACCCAACCATCACAAATTGAACCCATGCCAGTACGACCCACCACCAGCAAAACGACCCACCACCACCACCATCTCCACCGTGACCCCTGAAATCCAACAACCCAAACGCCGAAATCCAGCTACCCAAATGTCGAAACCACACATCGATCTCAACCCCGATACCAACGCACACCGAACCACAACCACGACCCAGCGATGAAGTGGAGGTGAGGGAAGCCACTTCGATCCACGAGGCCGGAGCACAACCACGACCCAGCGGCCGGAGCACAACGTTGAGAGAGTGAGGTTAAGAGAGATACCGGAGTTGAGATTGAGAGAGATGAGATGAGAGTGAATGAGAGAGAGAGGGGCACGGTGAGAGTGAATGAGAGAATGAGAGAGAGAGAGAAAGGCATTTTTTTAATAAAAAGCTGGAATAAAATAATGGTTTTTTTTTTTTTTTTTAGCTCTAATGAACAGTGCATATCTATAGATAGATATGCACTGTTCATGTGGAGCTAAAAAAAATGGATATAGCTCCACTGCTGGAGCACCATTTTAGCAGCAGTGTAGCTATATTATAGCAATATAGCAATATAACTACACTGCTGCAAATGCTCTAATAGTTTGTAATATATTCACTGTTTCCCAAAAAGGGGTCTACAGACTGTTTTGATTGAGCCAATATAGTTTCAGACTCTGGCTTTCAACAAGTACAGCAAAAGCCTTTTTTTATGGAATAGAATAGAAGTAGATGGTGGAAGAGGAGTGGAGAACATGGCTGTAAGCTTGTAAGCTCTCTATGTATTATTATGGAGTAAGTGTATAGGAAGAATCCACGGGTAGAATTCACCCTTAAAAACTAGTTTGCAAGAAAAAGGTGTTCAAAAACTTATAAACACATGTTTAAATTTACACTTAATCCATGTGGGATATTAAGATCATAATAGTGTATGCAATGCTTCTATCCAAAAAAAAAAAACATATACGTAGAATGCACACATATGTAGCTTATACACATGAGATACTACTTATTATCTTCATTCATCTAAATATGAGACTAGTCTATATAAAAAAGTATTTTACGCGATACATGTACTATATTCTATATATCAATATGACACTCCTATCACATATAGTATGACTTACACGTGGATTTTACATACATATAGAGAGTGGTATTATACATATATGATTGTAAAAAAAAGGTATGACTTAGTTTGGTTTGATTAAACTAAATCTCTAACTTTTGCTTAGATGTTAGTCATTATTAATTTTTTTCCTATAGAACAACATGAATGAAAATGTTCTAAAATGCTATTAATGCTTCCAAATAATGTTACAATAAATCATAAATTGATTTTTATAATTAATTAATCAAAGTTGGATTGGGGAATTCAAATATTGTTCTCCTAATAAAAGAATCTGGCAATGCCATTGAACTATAAAATTTTTGACTCATATTGATTTTTTTTTTTTGGATGATTTGATAGTTAAATAGGAGAAGGAGGATATGAATCCTAGAAGTTTATGTTAAAAATACGATGAAACGACGATTGAGCTACAAGATTTTAGCAACACAAATTGAATTATTAAAGTTAGGAGAATATATAGTAAAGAATAGGTATAGGAAGTTAGGAACACATAATTGGTATATTTCAAGACATAAAATACTATAAAGGTACGTAATTTAAGCTTTAAAGTTCAAGCTTTTTTTCTAAACTAATACGCAACCAAGTAATTTATACATACATCTAAAGCTGAAAGGTGCTTCTGACCCAAATAACAAAACAAAAAGGTCCTTTTGATAGCTGGTGAGGAGATTTCAAATCTAATTTAAGAACTCTCCAAATTAAAACAGTTCAAGAGATGTGTAAACAAAATGTGAAACCATAACATCTTAATAGACTTATTTGGTCCATTTTTATTTAAATAAGAATAACAAAGACAGTATAAACAAAAGGTAATCATTAACAAATGGACCAAATTGTATTGAAGAGACAACAGAAATCGAGTGAGTAGAGTATAAACAAAGGTAGCCAACAACAGGAGAGAATAAAACAATTACTAAGCAAAGGCGTAGGCTTATCAATGTCATCATAGCTGTTGCGCAAGATTGGGACATCGCTAATGTATTGTCAATAGTATATTTGGTCAGTGTAGGTAACTTTATTTAAGACTAATAATTGAAGAGTCAAAGATAGACAGTTCGTAGCATTATTTGCATTCAAATAGTTTGTAATTAGATTCAATAATCTCTATGTAGGTCATAGTACTTTCTTCAAACCGTAAATGTGTTTCTTATGGATATATATAAATTTTAAATGGTATTTGCATAGCATTTTTACAATAATTTTATAATAAATTTTAAATGGTAAGTTATTATTAATTATAATTTGAATTCACCACTGAAATTATTTTTTTATTCACCAATAACAGTAACAAATTACGACTTAAAATTTGTTGTGAAAATATTGTGAATATAGTATTTTTCTATATAACATTGTGTTTACTTTTGTTGATTCATCCACCACCACATGATTATCTTCTTCTTTTTGGTGCCAATGTTAATCAAATCCATAACTATTTAGTTCTGAATTTGCTATAAAGTTTGGCAAATTCCGGTCAAAGAGATGAGAGTTGGGTAGCATGATTGTGCAATATGTCAAACTCAGGTCATATAAATTTTTCAAGCCAAACAGATACCTTCACCTACCCTTTGATTCATAAACTCAAGACCATATCAATAGTATAATATAAGACTTAAGGGGCACTCAGTAGAACATGGAATACGATTTCTAAAGACAACTTTGAAAAAGACAGACATGGAAAAATAAAGGTCGCATTCCATAATTTATAAAGGTGGAAAAATAGGTTGAAAGAAGATCATCCTTTTCAAGTGTCCTGTGCGGCTTGATGCTGTCGTTTATTGGTAATGACAAAGAAAAGCTTTTTAAGGGCAAAGCTGCAGAAAGACTCATTTGGTAGTCTGAGTTCCTAACATCATGTCGAAATTCTAAACTACTCTTTGATTAATGGTACATCATTATTCATTAACAACTTAACAAGAATATCGCCGCCCATGTGGGCTTCCAAATTGTCCTCGCTGTGCCCCATTATCGAAGACTAACAGATAATTTCCAGATAGCTTAAGATCAAAACCCCAAGTCAAAGTGAAGATGTACACAATTTCCTCTAGTAAAGGAGGATAAAGTGTTGCGCCAATGAGCCAATGACCAATGAATATGATATTATAAGCATTTGCCTGGGAGTCATGCCAGTAACATAAAATATTTCAGAACTCGTTAAAAGCATAGCAAATTATGATTAATACAATATTATTTTCAATTGTTTATCACTTGTACCACTTTTATTGTACCATAACAAGTCATCTTGACAGCATAGCAAATTATGATTAATGCAATATCGTTTCTAATCGTTTATCACTTACACCGCTTTTATTGTATCATGATCATGACATGTCATCTTGACATTTGAGAAGAGAAATGGTGAAATTTTTGTTTCACTAAACTTATTGATTTAAGGTGTGTTTGGTAGTGCGTGCTTTAAGAGTTTATTAAGTTTAAGTAGAAATTGCCAAACATTTCGATTTTGACAAACAATGCTTATGTTTTATAAATTTAGAACATTAGTATATATACACACACTCAACAATGCTACGGACAAGCCCAATTCCAAACTCTATTAAATTGTCAACTTATGATGAGAGTTAATAACTTATGATGAGAGTAACGTTACTTTTACACAGATCTACCACTAAAACTATTTTTATTAGACACTAATCACTTGATGCGGTATGAAATTGAGTGTATCCCCCTATACATATATAGAGCTCAAATATCATTTTTCTCCTATTGCTAACTGTTCATGCAGAAAGAAATGAAATCATGCCCTTTTCCCTAGCCCATAGACTCAGCTCCTGTCTCATCTAGTCAAGCTATGATTTGGGTAGTACTTTATTTATAGTATAAATCCCGGACTGTGAAGGCAGCGAGATATCATTGGGCCACTAAGCATGGATTTTAGTAGGATGAGAAGATCACCTCTCTTAAGTCTTAACAGCACTGCAGGGTTGGTCCATGTCCTTTTTTTAGGTTTCAATGCGGCAGAACATACGGTCTCCGGGTTGGGATTGGAAAACAAGTGGGCTCATCTGTAACAAAAAGGGTTAACTAACACATTAACACCTTATACCAAGCAGGACCACCTCTACATTTCTTGCAATTTGTATTCGCATCTAGAAGAAGTCTAAGAAGAAAAATATAGGTGGCTTGAATGGTTGATCCTTGACTTGTAAAATACAGACTCAAAAGAAAAATAAATAAATAAAAATACAGCAGGCAGAAATAAATCAAGCGTGTGAACTTTGGCGTGCATCTTTTGAATGCAACAAGTAAGTCCTTTTGAGCTCTTGGTTCATGCCCATAGCTATCCCAAACTTAGGTAAATCCAGAACTAAGAAACGCGCTACATGAAATGTGTCGCAATTAGTTCTTGGCTACTTGGCTCTTTTTTCTTTTCCTTATAGCACTATGCAATTCTGCAGGGAACATTTATGCTAAAAATTATTGATAACAATTTTACAAAATTCCAACAAGTTACATAAACAATCAAGATGATCACAAGCATAAAAATAAAATTACATAAGAATCAGAGTTTTGACAAATCTACATACATAAATGCTGTACCTATGTGATCATGATGTGCAACAGTTCAAACCTGAGGATAAATTTTGAAGGGGTTTTCATCACCTTCGGCGTACAAATTGATGCTATACAGAAATTTGAGTCAGGCGATGAGATGCTGCTTTTGTTCAAACTGCTGAGGATTATACAAAGAAGAATAGTGGATTTTGATGCATACAGTCTTTGTTCTATGAAATCAGCCAGAAGAAGGAATCCCTTGCTTTTGAAACCATTCAGGCATATGGAACCTTTCATAGAGTGCAGGTCTCACATCTTTCTGCTGAGAGAGGTGCTTGAGGAGTGGAAGAATTACATCCAGAAGCTGAAAACACATACACACACGCAAATAAATAAATAAAAAGGTTATGAGAGGTGGAGGGTAAATGATGAAATTACTTGGTGAAGATATACTGGGATGTGAAATGCAAATCTCTGTACCTGTGTGTCATGTGGCTGCCCAGCAGAAAATGGAATGCATGGAATTCCATTCAATGGTTGCAACAAAAAACTGAATGGATTGTTATCGACAATAACAATTCGGCATGGATTCCTTGATATGCAGGAGAGATCCTTCACATGCTCCCGATACTCCCTGTAATTTAGCAGAATCAAAGGTTTTACCAAACTAAATCAAATTATATTCAGCTAAACAGACCTCTTGAGAGTTCATTTCTTCAACAATTGTAAAATCATAAGAAAATGGTGAATAGCAGCACTCATGGAACTACACGTTAACCATGAAGTTCTATACTTGACATAAAATCAGTGAGGATTTAAGCTAACAAAAATTAGGAGCATAAAAATACAAAGAGTTCAAACATCTCATAGGAAATGAATAAATCCTTCCATTCCACAAAATTGATACAACTCCATGATGTTTCCAAAGAACTTAATATGACCCAATTAACATGTCAAAGGATATAGGAAATATTGAGCCATTTACATCCATAACAAAAATGATCAGTTATATGATGTTTTTAGAGAGATGAAGGTAGAGTGACCTCCAAAGCAGAGTAATGAAACTGAAACATAAGGAGAAAAAAGACACGGGTTTTGGTGTGAAACATTGATTAACTTTTCAAAGCAGCAAAAAGTCCCTAATAGACAAGAAAAATAAAAAATTCATATGAAAGTTTCCCTGTTACTGGCTATGAATAACAAACTGGACCACTAGCCACAGCCATGAATGGGTGGGCAAATCACCAAGGGAAGGAGGCAGTACTTACGTGCTAGTTGTTGAAGGCCGGTAAAGTCTGAGACTAAATCGATTTTCTTTATCTATTCTGTCAACAAGTGGTCTAGCATAACCTGTATCATTCATAAAGATATCATTTTCATAGAGCAACAGGGAAAAATACAAGTGGGACAGATGTCTAAAAATATTTAATGTGCAAACCTTCAAGTCCAGCTGTAAACAGTATAAGATCCGCAAATTCACTCAGTTCTTTTAAGAATTCATGCAATCCCGGGCGCTCAAAAACTGTAACGTAGTTGACCTTAGGTTTTCCTTCACATTCCTTCAAATCCCAACATACTCAAGTGAATATATTTTTGAATGAATTACTGCCACATAATCAATTACATACAAAATGAATGTTTTGCAAAGCACCTTGTCTGAAGACACACATTCCAGTTCGAACCACTTCAACCCACCTTCTGTTGCTTGATTACGAACAACAGCTGGCAAACTGGATGTCTCGTATGCACATACTAGAGTTTCGTCCAAGTCAAGAACTACCTGTAGGTGAATTTGTCAGTTGCTAAATCTATACAGGAAGGAAGCAGCTCCAAATGAAATTTGTAAACAAAGATGATAGTAAAAAGGGAAACAAAAGAAGAGAAAAGTATCGACATGCTTTGCACATCTATGTTACAGATTTCTTTTCTCAATTGAAGTGCCTTAGATGAACTAATTGAGGTTGGCATATTTGCACTCATGTTCTTATACAGTTATACTTTCTTAACAAAATTGTACACCTGGTGTCACTCCTGTTATTATTACACCACTAAATGAAGCATTCTACACCCGGTGTAAATCTTATTATTATTACGCCACTCATTGAAGGAGAATTTTGATAAATCTATCATTTAAATTACATCTTGATAACCATCTAATCTAGAAAATATTCTTCTTCTTTTTTAAATTGTAAGAAAAAAAATAAGTTCATAGATTGTATATTAAACAACATTTGATTCACATGAAATTTGATGTGTATGTTAAGTACAAAGAAAACATCCAACAATGAAATTTTTAAGTTGGTAAACGAAATAAATTTATTATGTAGCGTAACATTAACAAAAAGTTACACTGACTTAAGATTGACATATATAACAAAAGGTGATACCCAACGCGCAAAACTTCCACTTGTGTAGGGTTTGAGAGAGGTGATTGGTAGACAACCTGATCCCAATTTTTTTTAAGAGGTTAATCCTTGGACTTGAACATGTGACATGCTGCTTTGGGTGGAAGCCACTTGTCATTGCACCAACGCCCAACCTCTTGATTGGCATATATAACTATGTCTATCTTCTTTTTTATGAATACAAGATTTTATTCAAAACTCAAAAAACCAACAGATACAAGCAGACAAATTCTACTAAAGACACACACAACACAAAGCACTCCAAATACATAGGACTTCCACTAAAGTACAAAGAACAGTAAAACCAGCCTAAACCTTGGAACAAAATATGACTGTATCTCATAACAGACATAGCAGCTTGAACAGCTATCAATTACCTTTCAAAAACACAGCAGGGAAACCCTTTGTATATATGTTTGGAATATTTCCTTGTAGATAATGACTTTGAATTTCTAAGGTGAAGTAGCATTACCATTTCATGCTGAAAAATTTACAACATGCCCACAAGATAAGCTCAAACACTAGACAAAAGCTAAGGCAAAACAAAGTGACATATACAACCAAATCAAATAGTACTAGGGCCATATCGATATACTATCCACGGTTTGCTCAACTTTTGCTTCCCCACAACTTCTCTATCGATACTAACATCTAATTCATACCCAATTCTTTTTTCGATAAATACGACAAGATTTGAACTTATGACATCCGCTAATCCACTCCGTGATAATTACTCTATACCATTAAGCCAAGACGCTTCTGTGCGGGGATTCAATCGAAGTCCCTTATTCAAGGACAATAAACTTTAAACGTTGAACTAACTAAAACCCACAATTTATGCTGAATTCAACTGGGCTCTTCCTCATGTCCTCAAGCACAACTAAAAATTCAACCTTAAACTAAAAGGGTTTGCATTTATTTCGAGCATAAGTAGTAGTAGTAACTAGTAAGCTCATTACATATGACTAAACAAAACGAATTCAAGCATTAACCTTAATCTAAAACAAAACGTAACGCTCCTCTAAGTAACATAACAATCAATTACTATGTTTTCCCAATTAGCAACTAACCTACGCTAAAGTCGTTGACAATGAAAAAAAAAAGTAGAAAAGTCAGATCGAATTCAAATCTTCAAAAAAAGGAAGAAAAATAAAAAAGAAAAATCGAAACTTTATTTTAACGAGACCGTACCGTGAGCTTCTCGGAGCTGTGATCGGAATCGGAGACGGAGACGGTGGCGGCGGCGGGGATTTCGACGGCGGCCGGAGAGTCTTGCTCCGGGAGCTCAGCGACCGGCAAGGGCTTGAAAGCATGAGTAGTTGAAGAAGAAGAAGAAGAGGAGAGTAAAGGTTGATGGCCAAGAGCTCTGAGGATCTGAGCGAAGATCTGAAAGAAGAAAGCTAACCAGTTGAGAAGTGTACGCCATAGTTGAAGGGAACGAGGAGAGTAAACCTCGGGCTGAGTCAACTCGGCCATAGGCATAGATACCCAAATAAACAAACAAACAAACAGTCTTTTCTCTCTCTCTCTCTCTCTCTCTGTGTTGCTTGCACTCTTTGAGAGAGAAAAAGAGAATGATTGGGTTTCGGTTGGGGTGCGTTGGATATTAACGCATTGTTTTTGGCTTTGCTTTAGCACGGAAATATCAAAATAATATGTTCGTTAGATTTGGATTTTTGCTTTGCTTTCCTCGCTCGGACTCTCTCTCTCTCTCTCTCTCTCTCAGAGATGTGGTCAGGGTCTTCGTCGAGAATGAGAGTGATAGGTCACGCGCTGTTGCGGCGTGTAAGAAGAGTTACTTTTACTGTTCATATTCCACATAGGTAT
The DNA here is from genome assembly GCF_932294415.1 of Quercus robur. Taxonomy (NCBI): domain Eukaryota; kingdom Viridiplantae; phylum Streptophyta; class Magnoliopsida; order Fagales; family Fagaceae; genus Quercus; species Quercus robur. Next base: position 65,439,913 of record NC_065541.1, read on the forward strand.
CCATAGACCATAGACCATGACTACATGATACTTCTACTTTTTGTCTTTTTTTGTGTTTTGTGTTTTTTTTCTAATAATATAATGGGTTAATTACAGTAATCATCCTATAATTGAAGTTATTTTAATAACTTCATTATATGGGGAATGTTGACTATGTAATGCAGTTGTTACTCACCTCTTACTTTTACTATTAAAAACTTAAATAAAAATAAAACAATTAAGTCAATATCTAAAATGGGTATTTTGTATATAATGTAAGACTTAAGTGTAGTCCTTAGATGTTATTCCTTAAGTTTTTACTTTAAAATTCTGCCATGTGGTTTTTTTTTTTTTTTTAAATAAAAATGTATTTTTTACTTGAGTAGTTATACAGCTGAATTTTGAGAGAAGAACCTAAAGTACCGTATATAAGTTTTGTCCTTTGTACAAAATTGAGAAATCACTTATAGCGAGATTCGCTTTCTTTAGGGTCTGCTTTGAGCTTCCCAACAATGAATTAGGCATCAATGACAGTGTTTTACTCAAATGAAGAGCTAATTTGGTCCACCTTGACAATTATGTCACCTTCATAACAACCTTAGTCCTTCACTTCACCAACAACAATGTCAGTGTTGCAAATGGATCTTGTGCCAACAACAGTGGAGATATTCTTAATCAATTGGCTTGGAGAAGCTCATCCCATCATAGTGTTCTTAAGTCAAAGTGTACGCAACTTTCAAATTGTTTACAAATGCCCTTTTTAGATCCTTGATGGACAAAGTTTAACTACAAAATTGGTTATAGCCTAAACTTAAAACTTTACTCAATATTTTTTTATTGTATGTAATTTTTGACAGATCCACATTTTGATTATATCATCTTCTTATATTCTCCATACTTGTAAAATTTCTAGAAAATGAAAGATTATTAGTTATATCATCAATAAATTGTTTAAATTACAAGTTTTTGTAGTTTAAATTTATAAATAAATATAAGTTTATAAATCATACAGTAAATAATATTCAATTGGCACAAAATTTGTCATGTGTATTAAAAGTGTAAAGAACATGCAATTTAATGGTTAAATTTTCAAAATATGTAGTAATATTTATTTTATTGAGTAAGGTTGTAATTTAAGGATACTACTAATTTTGTAGCTAAACTTTGTTCATCTTTGATTTCTCTTCATTTTTTATGTAATTTTTAATTTTATGTTGTTAACTATGATTATGATGAGTTGCTAACAATATAATGGAGCCAACTTTAGATGGGTAAATTGACAATTTCAAACCATGAACATGTAACATTAAAATGACCTAAATCACATATTGATAAAATGTAATTAACCTTAATACCATTGTTAACAATTTTAAGGGCCAAGACTTAGGCTCTTTTGAATATACACCACTATCAGTTTCTTTAAGACGTTCTCCCCTCTCCTTATGTGTATGTGTGTGTTAAAATACTTCGTGTATGTGTTAAAATACTTAGTATTCTAAAAAAAAAAACGTAGGTGTATATATTTATTATTATTTTATAAATATCTAAGTCAATTGTAATTAGTCTAATATGTTATTATTTTGTTATAAATTTATTATAACATACATCTTAAAATTAAATAAATTGTAGTGTACATTCAAGAACTTCGAGATATAATTTTTCAAGCACTTGAACATAAGTCCCCAAATTGAATCAAGTTAACGTAATTTCACATTCTTTTTTATTTTTTATTTTTTATCTTTTCTCTTCCACATCTAACTCGAATATATAATCTAACACGATACAAGAGCCAACCTTAAATTTTAGAGTTCAATAGTTTTATGAATTTAATTATCAGATGGCCAAGACATTCATTTTGAAAATATTTTTAAAAACTTTTATTGAAAAAAAAAAAATATATATATATATATATATATAGGGTTAGGTTTAAGTTACATCTGGTGTAACTTTAAGTAATGTTACATCATCTAATAACTTGTTATTGAATTAATATTTTGAAAATCCAACCATTGAATTACATGTTCTATATGTTCTTAACATGCATGACAATTTTCATATCAATCGAATGCTATTTACCATTTGATTTATAAAGTTATTTTTTTATGCATTATTTTAAACTACAAAAATTTGAATTTTAACAATTGATTGATGACATGGTTATTAATCTTTGATCACCTCGAAATTTTGCAAGCATGAACAATATACAAAAATAATGTAATTTAACAGTGGATTTGTCAATATTCGCATCCAATTAAAAAATATTGAGTAGTGTACTATTATTTAGAATTACACTAAGTGTAACTTGAACTCAATCCATATATATATATATATATATATAGAGGACAAAACTCTTTTTATATATTTTACAATTTTTTATATTTTTCATAAAAGTTAGTATCAAAATTTTTCTAAAACTTTTATTTAACAAAGGGTTCTATTAATGGATGCCGCTAGGTATTTATTAATAGATCATTTTAAGGAAATTTTAAATACCATTTTTATTGAAAAAAAAACACAAAAATACACCAAAAAAAAAAAGTCAACCAATTTTTTTAATAAAATATTTTATAAACTAATACTCGTAGAGTGTTAGTTTACTTTTTTTTACAAACTCCACTCTGCCTGGTTTTATTTTGGCCTAAAATAGTAAATATGTGAGTGGTTGTAGCGTAGCTGGATGAGATCGGTCTACAGTAAGGCAGCTGGAAGGTTGAATGATTGGGGAAGGGAGTGCACGCGCTACAGGGAAATGTGGGGCTGCAAAGATCTTGATTGGACAAAAGTAAGAATGCAAGGAGGCTTTCGATTTAGAACCCGCCAATCAGAAGAGACAATCTTTCGCTCTTTATAGACTTTGTCCTTGCTAATAATTACGAGTGATGATTCGTAGGAGAGAGAGAGAGATTTTATGTGCTACACTCGGTTCTACTCAATAACATGGAGTTCGTTTCTCAACCAAAAAAAAAAAAAATATGGAGTTCTTAGTTCTTACTTCTTTAGCTAACTTTCATTTGTTCCCCCGAAATATACTTCTGGTTTTGCTAAGTTTTATTTATCCATAGTTCTAAAAATAGAAACGGTTAAAAAATTGTAAATGAGTTCGGTTTTCAGTTTTTACAGGTTGAATTGACAATTTTTACTATTGAATGGTCGATTTTTAGTAAATCGGTTCTATACTCATTCTCGATGAACCAATTCCACTATCCAATTCGACTTTTAAAACCATGGTTTTATCTTTTAAGTTTCAAATAAGATGAGAGACTTTGCACTGACTTCAAAGGTGCGCACCACTAAGTTGAATTTTTTTGGGTGTTTTTTGTTATTGATTTTAGGCCATATTAGCCTTTTAACATGTCATATTAATATTTTATTTGTTATATATGCATTTTTTTAATGGCATAATAACAAAGAGACAAAATTGATTCCTTGTAATTCCTTCCAAAATAAAATTTGTAAACTTATATCAAATTTAATAAGATACAAAATTGAACATCATCCAAATTTTAGAATTGGAAAATGTGTTTTAGGATTTTATTTATTTATTTAATCTGCTGTATTTGTGTGTAGATATTGAAAAAGAGATAGATTGCATTGAGTGAAAAACATGTGAGCTTTTACCAAAAACGAAAAAGGAAAAACACGTGAGCATTGAAAATATTATCTTGAAAGTACGTAAAGCTGTACACTTGTATGCATGTTTTCTATGCTGATAATTATGAAACATTGTATTTTGCATAAAAATTTTACCAGCAAGATTTTCATTGAGCATGATATTGTTGTCCAAATTTCTTTTACCAAAATTCAGTCAATAATCAATTCCTGTCGTATAGATTCTGGCTTAAAAAAATTATTTCAACTTTTATGATCCACGTTTTTTTTTTTTTTTTTTTTTTTAAAATAAAAAATTTAGGTGAAAATAGTCAAAAATTGCTTGCCTATTTTTTCCACAATGTCCCGCTTTTGTTTTGTGAGAGGTGCCCATATGGACTTTTGTACACATTCACAGTTCTGCTGGGCTTTCTATTTGGACTAGACGAGCAGACACATTAGAATTTTAGTTTGTGTCCACAATTCTCCCCAAAAGGCCTATAGATGCATGCATCATTCTTTTTATTTTTGGTGAAATCATTTATTGAATTTTAAATATGAGTAATATAAGTAACAGTTACATCTGAATCATTAAAAGCTAAAACAAAAGCTTTCTCCAGAGGAGGGTCTTGATGGATTACAAAAGTTAGAAGAAAAAAAATGTTACCATTCTAAACTTATATAATAATTTATACTTAATATAATATGTTATATGTATTCTTTTTTTTTTTTTTGGTAGAAAAGGAATGTATTAAGAACTAAACAGCAGACAAAACATCATGACAAAGTCTGTTTACAGAAACACCATAGACATCATCCTCCAAAATAGAAAGCAGATCCATAGGTGGACTAGAAAAAATAGCAAAATCATTCTGAAGGCCAGTGCCTATTTTAGCTAAGAAGTCCACATATCTATTGGCTTCTCTGTACACATGTCTGACTCTTGTTTGGGGAATTTGAGTAACCAAGTGTCTGCAGTCTTCCATGATAGAGTAGATAACAGTGTTAGTGCAGCTTTGAAAGCGTAAGGCATCAACTACGGCTTTCGCATCTAATTCAATACAAACAGCTTGGGCTTGAATTTGAAGACAGAGGCGAAGGCCATCCCAGAGAGCCCAAAGTTCCTCCAAGAAACTAGTAGCATTCCCGATCTTCCTTGCAAATCCTATTAACCAAGTGCCATTGCCATCTCTAATTAAACCACCACCTCCAGCCAACCCACCACTTCCTGTTGTCGAACCATCAGTGTTGAGAGTCAACCACCCCTCACTCAGTTTCTCCCATCTTATACTCTTCAAGATCATCCTTTTGGTAGCTGGTTGATTGCAAGCGCAAAAAACAAACTCCACGGCACGGTCCAAGATTGCTTTATCTAGGTTTGGGTTCAGACTTTTATTCCTAAACACGTGTTGATTCCTATCTTTCCAAATCATCCATATAGCAAAGAGAAAAACCTGAAACCATGGAACGGGGCTAGAGCTGTGATGTTGACCAGATTTTGCATTCAAGCTAAGCCACTCCTGAAGGTTTTGGATAGAGAAAAAGGAATCTGTTACTTGCCTACCCGACTGCTGCCAAATCCTTTTGCTTGCAAGGCAGTCATGCAAGGCATGAAGGATGGACTCTGCTTCAGTGTGACAATGGGGTATACATTTTTTTCTCTAGGGATAATTACAGTAAACCTACCTGTGGTTAGGCCCGTTTTCACTGTGCCTACCCGTGGTTCAAAACTTATCACTTTGCCCACCTGAGGTGCCTTCCGTTAGGGATCTGTTACCCACCTCTCCGTTTGCCGTTAGAAAAACACATTTTTAGAGAAAAACAAACATAACAAAGATCAAAAAGTAGGGTTTTTTTTATTTCTTAAGAACTTCTATAAGAACAAAACACAGGAATAACACAGATCAAATGCTCAATGAAATCACTTTTAATCAGGAGGATGACACAGAGGTGGGAGTATAGGACAATTCCTTCAATAAAGACTTCATCAAATAGTTCCTAACAATCCAATTACATGCTCCACACTTGGAAAACCCATTGAAACGTGGATTAGGAAGCAATTACAGAACCCAAAAAAGAATTCACAAAAGGGTTTATAAATTCTGAAACATTTCAAGTAAGCAAACGATATTAGTCCAATTTCACACTTTTTGATTCAACAATCAGCTCAAACTTCTGGGTTTGTTCAAATTTAAATTTAAAATTAAATAAATACAAAATAAAAAATAAAAAAACAAACAAACATACAGATCCAAAAACAAGAATCCTAGGTTTTTACTCCGAACCCTCAAGAAACTAAAACGAAAAACCAATGTTTCAGATTAAAGGCCGAAACTTTACGAAAACCCACATATGAATAATAACAAAAAACAAAGGAAAAAAAAAAAAAAAAAAACGCTTGCCTGAGATCGCCACGTCAGCAGGTTGAGAGGAAGAGGGAGAAGAAGGAGGATGAGGATGTGATTTTTTGTGAGACCCCATTACTAGCACATACCGGACTTGCAGGAATCCACAATCTCCAACAACTATATTTGTATGTATGAATTTTTTTATATTATTATTTTTATTAAAATAAAAAATAAAAATTGTGGTGGGTGTGAGCTTTTTTTGTGATTGGTTGCAGAGAATGGAGGACAAGGATCAACAGCAAAATATATTTCTGGTAATTTGTTTTCTGGGATTTGGAATTTTTTTTTTTTTTTTGGGTTTGGTTTGGTTTGAATAAAAGTCGGAGAGATCTATAAAAAAAACAAAAATAGAAAAACAAATACTCAATGAAATCACTTTTAATCAGGAATAGCATTTGATCTGTGCTATTCCTGTGTTTTGTTCTCAAAGAAGTTCTTAAACAATAAAAAGTCCTAACTTTTTTATCTTTGTTGTGTTTGTTTTTCTTTAAAAATGTGTTTTTTTAATGGTAAACGAAAAGGTAGGTAACAGATCCCTAACAGAAGGCACCTCAGGTAAGCAAAGTGTTAAGTTTTGAACCACGGGTAGGCACAGTGAAAACGGGCCTAACCACAAGTGGGTTTACTGTAATTATCCATTTTCTTTAATATTCTTGAATATGTTCAAATTAGTCAATCGATTATAATTGTAAGGACCAGATTCGAGATCTAAGCCCAAAGTATGAATGGACTTAGGCCCAAAAAACCCAAAACAATGAATTTGTTAAGAATGAGTTAGACAAGCTGGGCTTTAGTTAGCCAAACAACAAGTTAGGTAGGTTTGATGTCAAAAGAATGAAAATACATGAGTGTATATTGAAGAAAAAACATCATCGGCGAAGTCCGAGGACACTGGTTTTTATATAATGCTCTTAGGTAACATTACAAGTTTGATTCTCAATTGCTACAATGTTTCTTTCCTCCTTTTTTCGGTCACCTTTCTCACTCACTCCTTCTCCTTTTATACTGTCTTTACCTTTCATCTCCACCTTCCACATGCATTCTAGACGGTTGGTTTGGATACTTGTCCTATTAGCACTCCCCATAAGTCCTCATGTAGTAGCTGCAAGGCTAAAATCCACTATTCAAGAATCACCTCTACATTAATGCAGTCAAAGAGTTAGCTGTAGTGCATTTAATGCAGAGGCAGCAACTTTCACCTAAGATATTTTGGGACCTTCTTATCTGATGTCTCTGCAATACTTGTCCGCTCCAACTGAATTTTCGAGATCGTCACTCTTGCTGATAAACCATCTCTTAGGACTTCGGTTTTGTCTAGCCGAGGACGCCTTCATTCTCGGCACATTCTCTTGAGCTATTATGACCAAATCCCACCTTTTTATTCATCAAAATAGTCTCCTCTGATGAAGACTTCTCCTCCTCGGGCAAATTCTTGTTCTTGGCTTGGGCCACAGGCCCAATATATGGGTAGATAATAAACTCTTGGGGCCAAGGACCCTACAATAATATTTTAAAAAAAAATCATTTTAATAAAATCTTCTCTATTTATATAAAATAATATTATAATTATGTAATTTAAATCTTTTTATCAAATTAAGTTCATCATACATACATCCATATATATATATATATTTATATATGAGATGGATTCAAGTTACACCTAGTGTAATTCTACAAAAGTTACACATTTTTTAGATCATAGATTTCAAAAAGATCTAACAGTTAAAAAAAAATCATTAAATATGATTGCTTCCACCTTATTATCTAATTAATACAAGCATTTTCTCTCTCTCTCCTTATTTATTGCTTTCCAAGAGAAAATATTTTGTTCAACACAATCTAAGCAAAAAAAAATCTAATTTTCTGGTTAGACTGGCAAATAACTTTTTTTTTTTAATTTTTTTTATATCAGATAAATTTTTCTCATCAGATAACTTAAAAAAAAAAAAAAAAATTACGGTGAAGATAAAAGTATATATTTGTGTAAACAAAAAACAAAGAAAAAAAATGAGTTTGAACATAGGGGCCACCTCGGTGGGTCATGGCTGCCAAACACCAGTAAACAAAACAAAAGAAAAGTTCCATAATTTTTTTTTAAAAAAAAAGAAAACTTCCTATTGGTCCTTTAAAAAAAAAAAAAAAAAAAACATAAAAACAAAACAAGTCTGAGCCTATCATACACTAAGGGTCTGTTTGGATACCGCTTATTTTGCTAAAACTAAAAACTTATTGTTGAAAATACTATAGATTAAGGTAAAAGTTAGTCACTTAGTTGAAATAGTACAGTAAGGGCTCATGAATAGTACCAAAAAGTGCAGTGAAATCCATAAATAGTAAAAAAAAAAAATAGTAAAATAATTTTAATTTTTAATTTTTATCCAAACGCATGCTATCACTTTTTTTTTTTAATTGAATTCTACATTATCAATGTTTTAATAGATACATATAAACAAAAAACATTTACATAATTAAAATTTTTAACAAACCTACACAATTATTATCTGGTGTGATATATGATTTTTTTTCTTTTTTTTTTCTTTCTGTTTTGGTAAGACTACGTTGAAGCAGCAAGTCTAGAAGGTCTACCTTTCAAAATTCAATTGCTTGGTGATGAAAAGGTGGGAGGTTTGCTTGTTTAGTATATGATAGGCTCAAAATTGAAGTTTTGTTTTGTTTTGTTTTTGTTTTTTCAAGGAGCAATTGAAAGTTATTTTTATTTAACTCTTGTTTTTAATTGGTACTTGTTGTGAAATCAGAGAAAATAGATTTTTTTTTATTTGTTTTGTTAGGTTGTGTGGAATAAAATATTATCTCCTAGAAACTAGGAAGCAATAAATAAGGATAGAGAGAGAAAGATAGAGAATGCTAGTATTAATTAAATAATAAGTTGAAAAGCAATCACATTTAACGATATTTTTTTAACCGTTAGATCTTTTAGAAATCTACAATCTAAAAAATGTGTAACTTTTGCAGAGTTACACCAAGTGTAAGTCTCTCTCTCTCTCTCTCTCTCTCTCTCTCTCTCTCTCTCTCTCTCTCTCTCTCTCTCTCTCTCTCTCTCTCTCTCTCTCTCTCTCTCTCTCTATATATATATATATTGTTGTTGTTGTTGAATGCAAATATATTATATATTCAGTTACATAAAACTTATAAAAATATAAAATACTTTTAAAAAACACCTACAAATTTTATGTTATATTTTTATAAAATAATAATATTACATTTTTCCATGTATTAATTGAATTTTTTTTTAGTAGAAAATGATAATCAATAAACAACGTCTACATATAGAGACTAGGGTCTCTCATAATACATGTTAGCAGAATCATAAAACAATAACATAGAAAGGTCCGCAAGCGGATTATCAAATAACAAAAATTCTTGCTCTGAATTGGCTCCCATCCTTACCAGAGCATTCGCATATTTGTTGGTTTCATGATAGCAGTGCTTCACCCTCACTTGAGGAATTTGGTTGATGAGGGTCTTGTAATTTATAATAAGGGAGGCATGATGTAAATTACTACTATCATTATTAGAGACCCAACCAAGCAAAATGATAGCATCAAATTCAATCTCAACAGCTAAAATTTAAATTAACACAGAGCATAAGTCCATCTCTCAAAGCCCAGAGCTCGGCATCTACACTAGAGGCTTGGCCTATGGACCTGGTGAAACCTTTAATCCACGTCCCATTATGGTCTTGGATTAAACCTCCACCACCAGCTAGCCCCAGATTGCTTATAGAGGAACCATCCGTATTGAGCTTTACCCATCCAAATTCGGGTTTGGACAGGATTTGTTTCCTTTTGAGCATGGATGTGCGGCAAGCACAGAAGAGGAATTCACTTGCAGCGGCTAGAACTTCTCTTTTTATATTACTCCTCAACTGTTTGTTCTCAAAAATCACTTTGTTCCTGTGGGTCCAGAGGTTCCAAACAGCAAAGGCAAAGAAAATATTCCATGGGAGAAACTCATGCCATATTGATTTGTTGCCAGCATTAATCTTGAGCCAAGTTTGAAGATCTAGAGAGAAGAAGTTTTGAACAAAATTAGGAGCCCGTGGGCTTTCCCAGAAGGCCTTAGCATAAGGACAATCTCTAAGAAGATGAATGATTGATTCCCTCTCACCATTGCAAAGCTGACAAATCACATCTCTTATATACCCACAGCTAGCAAGAACCTCTTTTGTGGGAATACTCTGCCAAAGACATTTCCACAAGAAATGCTGGATTTTTGGTAACGAATCTAGCTTCCAAATCCAAGATCCAGCAAAATGGGATTGGTGTGTTGAGTCTCCCTTGGCTAGAAGTAGAGCATTCTTAGCCTCAAAAGCAAAAGCACCAGAGGGAGAGGATGCCCAAACAATTTTGTCATCATAGGTTGTGCACAAAGGAAAGGGACAACTTTTAATAACTTTAAAATGACGAGGTGAGAATTGAAAGGAACAAACAAATAGGTTCCAATAATTTCCCGCTCTAACCTCTTGAATTTGCAGATGGTCCTCGTCCTGCCGAAGGGGTCCTGCAATAAGAATACTCAAACTGCCCTCTGCCACAATGCCACTAGTTCATCTAATTGTGGAGTTATGACTAAGTATTCGTTGACAAAGATTATTTTTGTCAACTTATTTTACTATTCAGCTTATTTTTTGTACTATTCATAGGTCTCACTGTATTATTTCAGCTAACTTTTATTTTTATTTACAGTACTTTCAATAAAAAGTTTTCAGTTTTAGCAAAATAAATGGATTCCAAACAGACCCTAAAACATCATATTGCATAGTTGAAATGTTGGGGCTATATTGCTGCAGCATGTACCAGCAGCACCGTGCTGCAGGAAAACGCTCCTCTTAGATTAAAACTACTCAGAACATTAAAAGGCCAACAAGAAATGCTGTAGTTCTGTTTTGTGTAGATGATACTCTAAAAAACTCGTTTGCTCAGAAGAACAAAAATTGTATACAGAAAAAATAATTGTACACTGTTTGATAATGCAGCACATTACAAGAACTTCAAACTCGCTAGCATATACAATCCAAATTGTTGTGCAGAAATTATTTTATTACACCCAGTAAACTTTTTATTATTATTGGAAAACAGAACTTTCATTAATTCAAACTAAAAAAAATTACATCATTAGTGAGAGCACGTTTTAAGAAACAAGAGCTCTCCTCAATCCACGTAACATGGTGCTCAACACCTTAAGCATGTTTTGCTAATAAATGTGTCGGCTGGTTACCAATCCTTGTGTGAGAAGCTTGAAACCCACGAAACTCACATGATAGGGATGTTATACCATAAACTATCAAGGCAATTGAAGATGGTGGGGGAGACCTTCCTGCAATAGCATTTGCAACCACCAGAGAATCACCCTCAAGGATAATTTCTCTAATTCTGATCTCCCTAGCAAACAGCCAACCCTCCTCACTGGTTACTTAGTTAATGAGTGCTTTGACTTTGATAATTTACAAACCCCCAAGAACCAAGGGCGAAAAGAATCAGGCAGAAGCTTTGTACAAAAAAACCGTGTTAATTTAATAAATAAATGTACAATACAATAAAGCCCTTACAAAAAGGCATATACAAAACCAAAACTGAAATCAGAAACACATTCCATTCCCATGCTAAGCGCTACTCAGCTTATGAGACTCATCAAAATTGACTTAAATAATCCCACAAAGAATGAACTCCAGAGATTTTAGAAAGAACTGGACTAGTAAGAGTAGGAAAGCCATGGGTGCTCTAGTGCCTCGACTGCTGTCGGGCGCTGCTTTGGATTGATCTCAAGCAAGTTTCTTACAAAGTCAATAAACATGTCATCAGTACCCTGCAGGCGATGCTCCAACAAGGATGACTCGGGGATTATGTACTCCAGTTGGTTTGTTTCCTGAACTCAGCATGTCATATATAGACTAAAGTTTAATTCCATATGCAACAATAGGTCCACTTGTTTAATGCATCACAACACACACACAAACAAACTATTGATAAGAGCATCACTACAGATAAATAGTATCTTCTGAATGTATTTTCCGCATTCTACATAAAAAGAAAGAAAAGAAGAAAAAAATGTGATAGTCTACGCTTGACAAAGCATGACAAATTAGCCACTTATGGTTATGCACTTGCTGAGCTCTTTCAAAAGAGTATTTTAGAACTATGAACTGAAAAAGTTGGGTTAAACTCTAAAAAATCAGACTTCAGATTTATACTGCCTCTTTCAACAAGCAAGAGATTGAGTTAATGTGTCATGTTTCCAACTGCAAGGAAGACATTATACATTCATAATGTCTTGTTTAGATAAAATATGTAAACAGACTTCACATATTGAGGCAGGAAACTTGAGAAACAAACCTCATTTATCTGATAAAGATCATATTCTTGTGTGAAATACTTGTCCGTCTCCTGCCCTTGTTCCAACATCTCGAGATCAATAGGACCAAGCATCCCAATCATGCGTGCAAGGATCATTACAATTGAATCATTAGGAAACAGCACCTGGTGAACACATATACATAAATAATTCACTAATAACAGGATAAATTTCATGAAATTGAAATATTCAAATGAATGGTCACAAAGAGAGCTAGAAATTGGCTTGACCTCAAAAGCAAGTAGTTAGTACCATATGTTCTAACTTTAATTTAATAATAATAACAAAGCAAAACAAAGACATACTTCCCCAGAGCATAGCTCCACCAAGATACAGCCAAGAGACCACAAGTCAATCCTTTGGTCATATGGATGGCCCAGGATTACTTCAGGAGCTCGATAGGAACGAGACTGTACATACAGGCACAAGTTGTCAGTTTGAAAGCAACTGCTACCAAGATCAATAACCTTTATCTCACATCTTCTGTAACTTTTGATGAGTATGTTCTCTGGCTTTAGATCACAGTGAATAATTCCCAAGTGATGCAAGTATGCCAATGCCTCCAAACATTGACGGGTTATAACCTGTGAAGTGGAAATATTTGAAGCATACGAAATTTCATGCTGGTTGTAAAATGGCTTAATAACAGCTAAGTAACGAAGATAAAAATTTTACTGAGAAGAACAACAAATCCTGGGTCACAAATATGGACCATGTGAATCTAAGGCACTTATACCAGAAGACTGATGGTCTAAACAAAACAAACAGCAGAAGGAACCAAATTGAAGAAACCTTGGAAGTAGATATTATAATAAAACAAACCTGCAATCTGCTCAAGGTAAAATAAGCTTCTCCACCAGATTCTTGATTGAATTTCTGAAATTCATATAAGTTTGCCCGGAGGAGTTCACAAACAATGAAGAGATGCTCCTGCATTATTCAAGAAAGGTAGTTTTATGCTATGTTGCAAAGCTACATTTTAATAGCATGCTAATTGTAAAATATCCAATCCATCATTCTACCAGGATTAGCTTAGCGAGCCTATTTAAGATGTCTATATACATACCAAACAGACAAAAAGACACATAAATTATATGATTTTGAAATGTAGGTTCAATAAAAATATAAAATACATTTGTTATCTGAGTCACATAAAGCAAAAAGAAAAAAAAAATCACTTTGAGCTAATGCTGGGCCACAAGGACATACCTGATGATAAAAGTAGTCATAAAGACGCAAAATGTGGCGTTCATCAGCAGGGTCATGCTTGTTGACAAGCTTTAAAAGTTTAATTTCATCTAAACTCTGGTCAAAAAAATCTTTATCGTTTTTTATGATCTTAAGGCAAACATCGATTCCTGTGTGAAGATCATGTGCCTGAACAACCTTACTAAAAGCGGCCGAACCCAGGTACTCTGTTACGTAATATCTGCCGGCAATGACAGTATTTATCACAATAGGCAGATCCTTGTTTTCTTCAAATCCTGTCCTGTAGAGGCATAACACATGAGTACAACTGATTGCTACATATCAACCTGCAAATACACAAGCTTCAAATCTCTATCAAACAGAGAACTAACAGTATGAAACATTTGATGACTACAACCAAACTTCTAAGGGATCGTGTGCTCCAAAGCCCAAAACAAGTCAATCCAGACAAATTGCAAAAAAAGAAAAAATTCTCAAAGAAAAAAGAAAGAATTTCCAACTAACCTGTTTTTTCTGTGTATGATTCTGAGGTCAAATACTTCATATTCATCATCGTTAGTATTGTACATTAGAAGTTCATCAGTAACATCCTCTCCTTCTGCAGCAGCATCAGGCTCCTGGGGTTCTGCATTTACCTTTCCACCATCTTCAAATTCATAGCTTTCAATTCCATTTGGTATGAAATCCTTCTCAGCAACCTTAATGTGAAAGTCAGGGGAACCTTTACAATCTTCAACCCAGTCATTTGTGGAACCCCTTTTAACAGAGTAGGTAGTTTTGTTTATTTTATGTTGTGCAGTAGAGTCACAATCAGCGGGAATATCCCCTACAAACTCTAACTGAATATCATTCAAATCAGTTTCTTTTGAGCTCAGATTGCTGTAGTCTGCTGGATTTCCACCATAAAATCCTCCAGCTCCTGCACAGCATTTGCAGAAAGGGGTTGAACAATAAGAAGCAGAACCTTTGGATTCCCCCTTAGTGCACCCTGCATGCTCATTATTACTATCAACATGATAATAGTCCACCACATGCAGCTCATTTTCATCATTCAAGGGAGAAATATAAAAAAGACATTCCTTTTCCGTTGAGTCCTCATGTTGCTTCTTGTTCTCTGAAGTCATCACAAACTTATCTTCACTTGGACAGCCAAAGAAGTCTGGCCCTTCATAGCTGGGAGTCATGAAGTCCCCATTGTCTTTCTCATCATACCAAAACAAGTCATTTTGCAAATCAAAATCAGGATAATCGCGTGCTGTGCCGAATTGAGATAAATTCTCTGATGAAACTTCAGAAGCATCTTGAGATGTAGATCTAACACCATATGGGTTTACGAACTCTGCATTCATAAAAACTTTTGAGACTGCTCCAATGCACTACCGACAAACAGAGAAGAAAAATGATGGGAAGCATAAGAAACAATAAGGAATGACTACTTCAACTTTGCAATTTAACAAGTTAGTACTACTGCATTCTCTTCTCTATGACCAGTTGGTCACAAACATGCCTTTGAAATGCACATATCAAAGAAGCATATGTGACAAAGGACACAAGTGGCAATCAGAGTGATGGTTAAAACTTAAATCATATGAAAGAATACAACAACAACAACCAAGCCTTAGTTCCAAAAAATTTTGGATCGGCTATAGATTCTCAACAAATTAGTCAGGATCGGCCACATATATTCTTTCCTGCCATTCTATTCTATCTCGAAGTCATACTCTCTTTTACTTGCTAAAGGTCAATTCCAAATACTCCAAAACTTTGAAGTTGCAAGTTTTTACCAATGAAGTGCTTAGATAATTATACAAAAGAAAGTGGTAGGAACATAATGAAAGTAAAGCAAACGATTCTGTTTCTTGAGAAAGAGAATGATGCCAGACTATGCTAAAATTAGATCACAATCAAGCCTACTTTTCTAAAACTAATTTAGGCTCGCACTTGATGAAAAAAAAAAAAAAAAACTCTTAACGATAGATTACAAGTAAACAACTTGACATATGTGAGGGAATAGGAACAACTAAAGTTCACCAACATGAACAAGTGCTGTGAAAATCTATAGTATACCAAATAAAATCTTGTTTTCTGATACGCTTGGATAGAGTCTCAGTCACGTCTCTATCAAAACGAAAGTACTACCAGATGAATAAAGATCGGCACAATATGTTAACCAAAACACATAAAAAGAGCATATAATCATTAATTCCTCTGACCAAAAAAGAACAACCATGTTGATTTCTGGGCCATAATGTTTCACCATTTAGAACCAAAAAATAAATGTACAAAAAGTACTAAGTTTTAACATAAAACTCAATGTAAGAACAAGTACCTGAAGAACACACATCCGAAGTAGAAGACCCCATGCTCACAAACTCATCATCTTCGGACTTAGAACTCGATCTTGAAGATTCAGCTGCAGCACCCTGGATCTCCGTTCGCCGTACACTGGACGGAATTCTCACCGGCGGCGGAGGTGGCACCATTGGAAAGAAGAATTTCTCGAAATCAAAGGCACCCAGATGACCCTTTTCAATCATATCCTGTCTGAGAGCTGACTCGGCCTCCGAAAACCCATTTTTCCTCAAGAACTCTAGCACTGCTTCGACGTCTGAGACCGCCATGAACGTGAAAAGTCAAAGGTTGACCAAAGGCAGAGGAAGAAGAGAGAGAATAATGAGTGGTGAGTGAATTGTGAAGGGTAGAAATGAAAAGTACTATGAAATGGTTTTGAGTTTGCATGCTTCTATGAAAAAAATAGAGAGATAGAGAGCTCTAAAGTCTCTCTCTCTCTCTCTCTCTTCTTTTGTGCGCTTTCTATGTTTGCTGTAAAACTCAAGCTAAGAGCAGAAAGAAAGAAGAGAGAGTTGTGTCTTACCAACTCTGAAAAGTGAGAGAGGCCTGTGGGTTTTGGGGGTTTTGGTTTTGTGGGCCCTACTGTTTTATTATCAATAACGTTGTACACGTGGAAATCTATGGTCTTCACACGTCACCACTATTTTTGGATTTGGTTTTTTTTTTTTTTTTGGTGTTAGTGTACAAAATTTTCCCCCCCACACAATGGATTATTAGTTTATCAGCAATCACAAACAGTTTATTTTTTATATTTTTGTTGAGAAAATTTGAGTATTATTATAAAGTTGAATGTTGAGATGCATTCCATTTATCTCAATTGGTTTAATTTATCTACTAAAAAACTAATAATCAAGAACCTTGTATGGCAGTTTTTTGTATTTCTAATAAAGGCGTTTAGAATTTAAATCACCTCTCTTGCTCTCAACCATTGATTTTTTTTTTTAAATAAATTATTTTTTAACTTTAGAGTTTTGCATGTGTCTTATTTCAACCTTAAACTTTCAAAATATTTCAACCAATTGATCACATGATGTTTAAATTTAATGGAGTTAATTGATAAAAAGACTGATAGAATGTTTGAATGAAATGTTTTTAGAAATTTTGAGGTTTAAATAAACCATTTTAAAAGTTTAAGATTTAAATGAAACATAACCATAATTTTAAGGCTTAAAAAGTAATTTATCCTTGCATTACTCAGAAGAAGGAAACCCTTGAAAAGAATTATCTTCAAACAGATATCACAAGTTTTAAATTATAATATGTAACTATATATAATTGTTTATTAAAAAAAGCTGGATGTTTAGGACTCGTTTTATCCTTCTCTAAAAATAAAAAAAAAAAAAAAAAAAATTGTCTTGAGCTAGTGGTAAGGAAGAATCATCGAGTGTCATGAATTTTAAACTAGAGTATATATGTATCTTATTTATTTACTTTAAAGTAGGATTTTTGGACCAATTCATTTTTACTTTTTTTACTTTTTTTTTTTGGCACTTTTCAAATTTTAGCTTGGAGAAGGTGTTTCGCATTTTACTTTTGCTTTCTTCTACTTTTTTTTTCCTTAAAATTTTTAGTTGGATACTTAAGCTTACGTTATAGATATTCCTCTAACCCTCTTTTTTAATAGCATAAAGAGCCAAAGTTTGATGATTAACATGTTCTGGTTTTGTAGAAGATTGTGGTTTGGAATGTTCTTATTTGCACAGTCACGTCCTCACCTCTTGACATTTGGATTAAACTTAAAAATATAGAATAGTAGACTTTAAGTTATGGACAGGACCTGTTACTTAAGATTTATATGATAAGATAAAATTTTGTCATGTTCTGTTGGTTGGTGCTCACAACGTATAAAAATTAGAAATTTTATATTCCAAAGAACGTCCTCACCTCTTGACATTTGGATTAAACTAAAAATATATATATATAATAGTAGATCTTAAGTTATGGGCAGACCAGTTACATAAGATTGGATACATAAGATTGGATACGGCTTGTGTCCAGTTATGCACAGTTATTGTAGCATGTTCAATGTAGACATATGTTCAAAATTAAACACATATTCGAATCGTATTGTGTTTAATACAAAAAAACGCTGGACACAGACTTCATCTCCTAAGATTTATATAATAAGATGAAATTTTGTCATGTTCTTTTCTTTTGGTTGGTGTTCATAACTTAACAGTCAGTAAAAATTAGAAATTGTAAACTCCAAAGGGTAAAAAAAAAGTATATTAATGAAAAAAGAATGAATGTCATAGTCAACTATATAGTACAATATATTTAGGTAAAAAAAAAATGTTAATGGGAATAAACTGTTGCTCTGATGTGGGGTCACCTTATTGATTTCATTCATTTATTGGTCAGAGGTTTTTGGTGTGGGGTGCAATTGTTTTTTCTATGGTAGAACATACTTTTCATGGGGTCATGAAAATAGGTAATACAACCCACCGAAGATCATAATTGTTGTTCCTCTATACCAGTGTGGCTGTGTGTGTGTGGACACACCCAGCTTTTTCACTTTCTAGCTTCTTTTCCATGTGACCAGGGATAAAGCATGATTAATCACTTTTTTTTTTCCTTTTCATTTCTCTCTCTTATTATTTTAACTACAATCGTTTTCTCTTTTTGTTGGAGTGTTGTTTTCAATTTTCAAATTTAAATGATTTGCCCGTTGGTGACTCCATAATCATAATCACCTTTTTCTTACCATTTTTCTTTTTCTACAATTTGGTTCGATTTTTTTTTTTTCGAGAAAACCTGGGTTCAAATTTAATTTGCTATAGTCTACAACTTTAGCAAATGCACATTTTTTTTTTTTAACCATAAATATATACATGAGATTTATTCTTTCTTTTCTTATAGTTTTTTTTTTTTTTTGGATACACATATAAGTTTTTTTATTTTATTTTTTTTATGAATAATGCTAGGGATAAAAACTATTTTACAAAATTTTTTACAAACTGCTGATGTGACGAGTGATTATTGGTAAATGAAAAAGTGATATTAATGGTAGGATTTAGATAAAAATCAATAAAAAGTTGACCAAATCAACATTTTGTAAAAATGTTGTAAAATAGTTTATAACTATAGTATTACTCTTTTTTTATTAGATTTTTAATTATTTATTAATATTAGACTTTTTGTTATATACACAACATTAACTCACTTATAAAAAAAATTAAATAGGACATGTAGTACAAAATTATACAATAATTAAAATCCAATTTAAAATCTAATTGAATTTTTTCCTAGATTTGACTTTAATTAGATATATATAAATCACCAATAATGAAAACATACCTAATATAAATGGGTTCATTTTATTAACTTACAAAATGGTCATATCATCTATCAACTCAAACAAATTATTATTTCTCCAAAAAAAAAAAAAAAAAACTCGACAGATTATTAATTTGAAAGGGGTTTGAGCCGATAATGGCCTTTGTCTTACATCTTATCTTTCTTTTTTCTTTTTTTTTCAACAACTATGCTCAAATTAAATTGCTATGGTCTGCAACTTTAAGTGAAATCACCAATAATGAAAATATACCTAACATAAATAGGTTCATTTTATTAAGTTACAGAATGGTCAGCATCAGATATCAACTCAACAAATTATTAATTTTTAAAGGGGGTTGAGTCCATAATGACCTTTCTCTTACATTTGTTTTCAACAACTATGTTCAAATCAAATTGCTGTGAACTGCAACTTTAATGGAAATCACCAATATATAATTAAAATAGGCCTAATATAAATGGGTTCATTTTATAACCCACCAAATGGTCAGTTTCAACTATCAACTCAACAAATAAATAATTTTAAAGGGGTGTTTGGTCCAAAGACTCCAAACTAGGACCCTCATTGCACCACCAAACTTATCTTTTAATTATTTTTTGGATGGTGTAATGAACTAACCCAATTAGATTATGTTAATTGTTAAATATGTTTATTTTTTATTTATTATATATATATATATAGGAATATGGTTGTATTATTAATTAGTCTGATTAGAATATATTAATTGTTTTCCTCAAAAATAGAATATATTAAATGTCACTTCAAAAAAAAAATATATATATATATATATATTAAATGTTAAATTGGCAAACAAACACAGTGCACTACGGGCTACAGCAGTGCCATTTATGGATTCATTCGAAGGATGCCTCAAAGGCAAATATTAGACCCCATATGAGGCCCATACGTTTCTAACAAGTTTTTCAATTCCGTAAGTCTTGTTTGTTTATATAAGCTTGTTTATTTCCTCGAAAGTGGGGTTTGTCTTTGACACAATGTGTCAAGGTACGTAGTAGAGCCATTTTTGCCTTATTCTTATAATTCTTTTGAGAGCGTACAAAACTCCCATGTAATTTCTAAGTAAAATACGGATGTCTCTTCAATTTTAAATGCAATAATCTCATACAGTATTGTTTTATATGTAAATCGTTAATTTTGTCACACTCACTAAAATTTGTGAACACCAAACAATATTACATGGAAGTTTTGTGTTACGTTCAAAAACAACAGGAGGTTAAGAGGCTGTTAGGATTGGCAAAAAAGTGAAAAAACTGAGTGATATCATTCAATTTTCATAATCTATAATCCAAAACTCGTGGGTCTCACAAATGAAAGAGTGTTTAAGCGTTACATAATTTACGGTTTACACATGTCACAGAGTATTATTAAGTATTGCACTTAAAAACTTAATGGGTTCCTTATTTTGTGGAATAACATATGAGTTTTTCTGTAGTTTATCCTTTTTTTTTTTTTTTTTCTTCCTTCAATCTAAATATATATATTTATTTCAAAATTCAGTGGGCTTATAGCAGTAAAATTCCCATTTTATACTAATCAGTGAGCACCATTTTATATTATAAAGTCAGAGGCATCTTAACTCTTGAGATTCCCACATCTTGAAGCATCTTTGAAAGATGGACATGGAAAACTAAACAAAGATGATGTGTTCCAATTTCCATTCATAATGAAAATGACTCGAGGAAGACTAATAACAAATTCTAGAACCTAGATTAGGTAGTGATAGATACTCAATCCGCAGTAAATGCATTAATTTTGGGCGTAATTTTTTTTTTTTTTTTTTTTTTTGGCTGGAGAAAAAAGAAAGAAAGAAGAGCGTTATTAAATTGCAAAACTATTGACATAGTTTGGCAAAAAAGCAGTACGACTTACAACAGTTTGTAACTAAACTAAAAAAATTAATATGAAAGCTAAATTACAAATTATACCGTAAGGTCCATACCTTTGATATTTTTCAATACAGTCCTTTAAAATGCATTTTTAACAATTATAATCCATTAACTTTAGTAGTACGCTCTGTTTGTTTCAATATTAACATTTTCTGAAAAATTGTTCATTTTCCAAAGAGTATTTTCTAGAAAACTGTCTCATTTTCCAGTGTTTGATAACGACCTTGAAAATGATCTTGAAAATGTTTTCGGGTGTTTGTATGCAATTTTTTTTTAATATTTCTTGCATAATTTAAAATATGTATATTATGTAAACTAATTAATGTAATCATTATAAATAAAAAACCAATAATGAATTTGGTTTTTATGCTAAAATTTTGACAACAGATACAATCAAAATTAATTAGTTGTCAAATTTTCATGATCTCTACCACCCATCTTGCTCATATATATAGACAGTAACATATGTACACACACACACACACATATCAACCATTTGTCTATATATATAAATTTGACAGGGGAATACATTTTCAATAAATATAAATAACAATAATTTTTAATTGTCTACTCTTTTTGTTGATATACTAATTGTTTACTGTGGTAAGTCACAAGTCTTCAATATTACTCTAAATTATGTATTTACATAATATACTGTATAATATATCACCACTGTATAGTATCTGCCAACAAAAAAAGTATTTGCCAACAAATGCAATTCTCTTAAACAATTATCATTCATTATATAACAATATTATTAATCTATGGTAAAGATTGTCTCATGTAAAAGCAATTTAGAGTAATATAGGTACTATGTTTAAAATTTTCATCTTTTACTTCATTCATTCTTTCTTCTTCTTTTTATTTTTATTTTTATTTTATTTTATTTTATTGCACTTTATGTATGAAAAGAAGTAACTTTTGCTTGGAATCCATCAAACCAAAAATTTCTTAGAGAAAAAAAGAAAACTAAGCTTGAAATTCAAAGCAAAGAATTGTGATTTTGGTAGAGAGGAATGAAATAATAACCACTGCAAATTTGTTCTCCTTTGCAAGTTGGAGCTATTGACCGCAGGAAAAAAAAAATCTAATCAGAGAATTGTGTTACAGAGGGGAAGAGAAACATGGAAAAAAGAGAGAAGAGAGACAGTTAGAGAGAGAGATATATGGGAACAGGAGAGATTATAGTTAGTGACAGTGAGGGTGTGAGGAGATAAAAAGCAAAGGAAAGAGAGAAAAAGTGAGAAAATTTACCATGAGAGAGAGAAGATGCCAAAAAATTATGTTTCCCACGACTATAGACGAAGATAATATTTATAAGAGATACAACACGTGAGAGAGAGATTGTTTTCCAAAAAAATATTTTGGAAAACAATCTATAGAAAATAAGTTTTATTTTTATTAAGGTTTTCCGTTGACCAAAGATAGTTTTCCATTGACTAGGTTTTTTTTTGTGTTACCAAACACTGGAAAATGTGAAAAACTATTTTTATAGAAGGTTTTTCAGCGAAACAAACAGAGCGTAAGACTTTATAAGCCTTGCTTATTCCCTCAAAAGATAGGCCCTTTTGATGGGATAAGTATTGTAAGCTCTTATGAGTCTTACTTCCCTCTCACCTGTGTGTTAATTTCTAATCTAACTAAATTTTCTCAAAAAAAAAAAAAAAAAAAATCCATTAACTCTAAAAGTTGTTTTCAATCTAGTCATTCCATCTAATTTTGTCATTAGTTTTAGTATTTTTTAACTTTTTCAAACAATCCATTTTGGTGGGTGTGAATTGGACAAAATGACAAAGTTGGAACAAATGGAAGTTAAAATACTAAAGGTTAAATTGAAAACATGTCAAAGTTAAATAGATTAATTTGTAATTTAGCTTAAAACAAGATGAGAGAGAGAGAGAGAGAGAGTAATTTGTATAACAATAAGTAAGACTAATTTAAAAGAAATACTAAGGGTCCATTTGGATATAGCTTATTTTGTTGAAAACTGAAACTGAAAACACTGTAGCAAAATAATTTTTAAATATGTGAATAGTGCCGTGGGACCCATTTTTAATTAAATTTTTGGTAAAAAAGATGTTCGTGGTTCCTGTAAATAGTGCACAAGACCCACTAACAGTGCCATTTCAGTGAAATGTGTGGACGTTGAAAGTGGTAGGGAGTCCCGTGCATAGTGCACGGGACCCATTGGCAAGTTTGCGTTCACGTGCTTTTGGTAAAAAAAAAAAAACACATAGACGCAAAACGCGCTACAAATAATCTGAATCCAAACATATACTAAAAATGATAATTGAATAAAGTTCTTCTACCATCACAAAATTTGTTAAAATGTTGGATATTTGATACAGTTCATGAAATTCTCTTATTTGTGTGAACCTTTTTATATTGGTTATTCTCTTGTCTCCTAATTTTAGCTCCAGTCTTGAACTCTGATACTGAAAGTGTACAAAGTGATCGATGAGCCAATTAATGGAAGGTAGTCAATATAACCTATATTTCTTACAGATAGCAGCATTCCTCTTTATGATAAAACATTTCGTCCTTGATAAATAATGGATGTCAGTCAATAAAACCTATATTTCTTACAGATAGCAGCATTTCTCTTTATGATAAATATTTCTTCCTTGATAAATAATGGAAGGCAGTCAATAAAAGCTATTATATGGCATTGGTTTTGAGATGTATATTATTTATTGCAAGTGTAGGTCTAGATTTATTAGATTCTCTATTATTTACTTCTCTGATGCCATTTGCAGTGAGAGTGAGAGTGAGAGAGAAAGAAGAGGAATTTTTTTTAATACAAAAATTATATTTTATAAGAAAATGAAAAAAAAAAAAAAAAAAACCTTAGTATCCGTTTGGATTGCATTGAAATACTATATACATGTGTTTAAACACATGATTTCAGTTTTTAAATAACATTATACATATTTTCATCCACAAGTATTTTCAAAAAATATAAACAACGTTACTAGAACAATGTTACCATACGGCCTCTATGCGTCTGCATTTCCCAGCAATAAGCGTTTTTTTTGTAGGTCCCGTGCACTTTTTATGGGATCCATAAGTACTTTTTTCAGCAAAAACAACTTTAAAACTGAGTCCCACAGCAGTATTTACACATTTAAAAATTATTTTACAACTGTGTTTTCAGTTTTTAATTTTCAGCAATAAGCGATATCTAAACATACCATCATGAGAAGATTGACTATAATTAATTTTTATAAGAATTTTGCTAATGTGTGTCCTAAGGGCACACAATAATTAACCATTTTTGAAAAAAAAAAATCTTAAAAATTGAAAAAATATTAATAACTTTTTTAAATTTATGAAAAAATGCTTCTAAAAATAGATGACTTAGGTGATGTTTGGATAATGTGTTGCGTTAGCTAGTTTGCACGTTTTACGTTTTCCTTCCTTTTTTTTTTTTTTTTTTTTTTTTCACGCGTTTTAGGAAATGCGGTTACTGTTCATGTACTGTTTCATAAACAGTAACCGCAAATGTTGACTTTTCTACTGCAAATAGTATATCTGTGTACTGTTTACGGATCCATAAATTCCACTTTTCAGCAACTTTTTTTATTAAAAATGGGTCCCACGGAACTATTCACACATTTAAAAATTATTTTGCTACAGTATTTTCAGTTTTCAGTTTTTAATTTCAGCAAAATAAGTTATATCCAAACAGACTCTAAATATTAATATACACATTAACCGGACGCTTTTTATAATTATGGCTTGAGCTAAGTCTAAGCAGTAACCGACGAAATTGAGTAGTTTTCTAAAAGTGGACTCGGCTCTTCATCTCTTAAAAAAGGTGACCCATTATGCGTAAAATAGCTAATAAAGCCCATATGGCCCTAGTCACCATCCCATGGCCCGTTCAAAAGTAGCACTGAATTATGGGCTACTTGCTAGCTAGCTTTTTGACAACTGGGGGCAACAAATGCTGGCAAGCCTGGCATGAAAAGATGGCTAATCATTTGTTCTAAATAGTTTTGGGGAAATTGCATTTAAAACCTATAATTTATGAAAAATTTCAAGTTTAAATTCTATAGTTTTGTAAGTTGTAAATTAACTCCTCAACCGTTAAACCTGTTTCAACTTAAATCCTAAATCTTTGAGAGAGAGAGAGAGAGAGAGAGAGAGAGAGAGAGAGAGAGAGAGAGAGAGAGAGAGAGAGAGAGAGAGAGAGAGAGAGAGAGAGAGAGAGAGAGAGAGAGAGAGAGAGAGAGAGAGAGAGAGAGAGAGAGAGAGAGAGAGAGAGAGAATTTGTAAAGTTGCAAATTAAACCCCAAATTTTTAAATATGTTTCAATTCATATGGTTAAATTAAACATATTTAAAAGTTTAGGGTTTAATTTATAATTAACAGAATTAGAGAGTTTGAATTGAAAGCCTGTTAAATTATAGGGGTTTTTTTTTTTAAAGGGAATTATACCTTCCTTAAATTATAGGAATTAAATGTATTTTGGAATTAAATGTATTTTTCATAAATTTTTACCGAGCAACATTGGTCTATGAGAAACTGGGCTGATATGAACTGAGCCCATTACTGTTAGGCCTCACCATGTCAAGACGTTAAATCCATATTGGGTTTATCTAGCTACGGCCCAAATCCAAGGCTGAAACACCTCAGGGGTCTTGGCCCGAAATGGATTGGATCTGTGTGTTTAACGGTGCTAATGAAAGTAGGCTTAGAGTACATATTCTAAGAGTAAACCCAATTGAAGCTTGGGCTGGTGTTAAATCAATTAGGAGGCGTTTGGTTTGGCGTTACATTATGCTTAATATTATATTATTGTAATTTTAACATAAGAATAAAACATTACATTATTTAGAAAAGTAATGAGATTAAGATGATATGATATATTTTATAATTTTAAATTATAGTGATATTAGAAAAAATAAAATAAACCAAAATTCTTAACGTCACAATTATCATAATGTGCATCACATTAAGAGCACATAATAATGAACCAAACACCTCCTTAGTATACAGTAAAAAGTACTTGTTTCTTGGTGCATAATATTTCTCTGGCTTAGGTTTTTTTAATATTGAAAAATGTTACGTTTATAATATTTTTACAATACTTTCACAACAAATTATAAATCGTAAGTTATCATTTTTCTCATCAGTAACAACCAATAACAACCTACCATTTAAAATTTGTTGTAAAAATATCATAAACATAGCATTTCTCTTTAGTTTTTTTTTTTTTTTTTTTTTTGGTGTTTTGTCTTTTCAAACATGATGTGAAATTGAATCAATGGCCACCCCCACAACACAACAAGACGGCCATTATTTATTTATTTATTTATCTCGAAACCAATGGGATGCTATTAGAGAATTGTCAAAGTCAGGTGACTAATGGAAGGAGAGAACTAGGTTCCCCACTAGCACAAAACATAAGTTCCTATTTATGGTAAAATCCAAGGGCAGTACCAAGTAGCCCACTTAGCCACCCACCCACCCACCCCAATATCTCTTCAATGTTTTCACTTTTTCTCTTTTCCACCTCTCTATAATTGTTTCTTTACGTGGAAAAGAAAAACTTTTTCCACAGTTCAAGGATCACCTTCTATGCTTGCCCATGGTCATACGCATCTTCTACTAGGGAATAGGAATCCCCACACAAAATTGACATAATTGCATTTTCCTTTCCTTCCTTCCTCTCTTTTTTTTTTTCCTAAGATATTATTTGATGTTGCTTGACTTTAGTGATTGAAACAATGGGTGGGGACAAAATAATAGTAAGATATGTGTGTACCAAATATGGAAAAGAAGATACTAGTGGGGAGGTTCTTCCATAGTTATGTGTAGGGTGGGCATTGGTGGATAGGCTCGACTCTTGTGTAAATTATTTTAGTAGTGTGATTTGAGGGTCTCTTATTTTTGGTAAGTGGGGTTCCATGTGTATGGTATTTTGAAAATTATCAATATATTGGTGTCATGTCTTTCTCTTTGGTATTGCTATTAGCTTCTTCTTGGTACAGAAATTAGTGTCTAGTCTCGTCACTAATACTGCATCCATCAATGGATAATCACCTGCCCTAGGTATTAGTACCAAATTTCAAAGAAAGAATAGGTAAGGTTTCCATCCAGTGCCTTAATGACTAATATGCGACTACTTTTTGATGCATTTTGTGCGTTCAATGCACTGAAACTCTGGACGCATATCAAACCTAGAAAAAATGATTTACTTTCGCATCAAATCTACCTGTAACTAAAAGGAAAAAAAGGAACCATTGAGACTTCTACTGTTGTTGTTTTTCTATCATAACATATGTGTATCATATTGATATATGTTAAAATTATGTGGTTAAATGATTAAATTTACCATTTTTCATCAACTCAAGTTTTTTTTTTATTTTTTTTTATTTTTTTTAAGAATCAGTAATTTACCATGGTATCGAAACATATTTAAAATTCCATATGTTGGAGCTCAACTAATAAAAGATAGTTTAAGCCCACATGTGAGGAAAAGTTCATTTTAAATTTTTGGGAAAATCAGTAAAATTTAACAATGTATGTCATGCATCAACAGCTATAACATCTTCAACGAAAAAAATTTTAAGCAGAAATTTAAAAACAACAAAAGAGAAATAAAGAAATGAAAGAGTGAAGTCATATCTTATCACCCTTTATGCGACAAGCATATAAAGTGATGGTGGTAATTGCTAAGCTATTTCAATTGTAAAGTGAGAGGGATGTTGAATTTATTCAAGGTCACTTCGACTAAAACTTACAAGCCGAAATTTCTTACCGAAGCAATTTCCTTTTGATTCTATTATGGACGTTGGTCCCAACATGTGACCTTCCACCTTTTTGAATGTTTCTTTTTGCTTCTCAGTTTAGTATTTGAATTCCTCTTCGAAAAGGAATTTATTTTTTTCCACAATCCTTTTAAGTTGCTTTGTGAACAAAAGCATTGGCATCTGTGCTCTCTGCACAAGCGCAACACTTGTATGCACTCAAAGTTTTGGTGAATATTTTGCCACGAAAAGGCTTAACTAGCGAATCGTATGTTCCTCCCATTAACAAAGTTCTAATAACAATCTATGCGAATAAGCACTACTTATACTGTTATACATGGCCCTTTTTTGTAGGGTTGGAGCTCCTTTGGAAGCCCTCATGAACCATACCCTCATGTTGAAAATTATAGGACCTCCATTTTTTCTCACAAGATTAATCTCTTTTTCATACAAAATATATACTGTAATCTTTGTAAGAATCGTTTGCAATATTGAATGAGCTCAAACTTGTAGGGATGTGCACAAACCAGGTTGGGTTAGATTAATATTGAGATATTTTTCTATCCAACTTGACCTCCTTAGATTGAGAAATCCCCACTTTAAACCTAATTAGTGTAAACTCTAAAAAGTAAAGACTAGGATCGGATTAGATTGTCGAGTTGGTGCAATTTTTTCAAGCATAATAAAACAATTAGGGTTTCATTCAACTATGTAGGCGCATCACTCAATATATAAATGATTGTAATTTACACATATTAAGCCTAATATTTCAACTTGGAACAAAACTAAATCTCAAAATAAATAAAACTAACAAATATCAACTAAATATCAAAATTCAAAATAAATCAAACTAATAAATTTAAAATGCATATATTCTAAATTATTAATAAAGTGAGTTGATTTGAGTTATTTGAGTTGAAAATTTGAACCCAATTCAACTAATCAATCCATGAAAAACCAAGTCGAGATATCTTGTTGAATTAGATTCATGATCTGGTTTAGTGGATGCGCATGGCGATGCCTTGAACATCTTAAATATGACCCGATTGGACAAGATAACGAGTAAAGATGATGCTTCTCGGTTTTGGTTTTAACTCAGTTAAACATAACATGAATCATATAGCAAAGATTGGAGAGAATGAAAAGCATACTCCACTTACAATAACCCTTGGTAGCTTCAAATAACCAATACATGCAAACGATCTTGCGGTTTGTCTTTCTCTTTAAATCTTACTAATATGCGAATGATGCGAAAATATTGGTCCCAATGTAATCATATCTTGGTGGAGAATACCCACTAGGAGAGTAGAGTTATAAATTTGTGCAGAAAATTTTTGAAAAAAAAAGGGAATAAAACTCATGCGCATTAAGAGATGGCCCATAAAGAAAATGAAGTCAAATCCCATCACTCTTTATGGGAAAAGTTTATTCAAAAAATGGTGCAAAGGGGTTTTCAACAGCGAAGTGAGAGTGATGTTGAATATATTTTTTCTTCACAGAAATATCAGATTAAATCAATTTTTAGTGATGCCCCATCAAACAGGAAACTGGTATAGTCGTTGGTCCCCTAACAAACCAACCTTTTGCATTAATTTTCTCCCCCTATTTGCCCGCATTTTATTTTGCTTTCCATAGAGATCAGCAACTATAGGTTACTAATTCTTCTGGCGTCATGGCATTAGCATCTGCAAAGTATGACTTACTGCATGCTCAAACTATGGTTTTGAGTGAATTATTGGCCCCCAAGACACCAACACCATTTAATTTGCTAAAAATTATATACCAACGATTTTAAAACCCACAAATCCATATATAAAATAAAAGCCTTTTAACTTTTTAGCTCACTCTTTTTTAAACTCCCATTTAAGTTTTGAAAAACTCACATTTTTCACATCATTATTATAATATAAATATTTTTAATTTATTTTCTTTTGTTGCATATTTGCTAAAACAGCCACTTTTAATTCAGTTTTATATTATAATAAAGCAGCTAGCCAAAATACTAAACAAAACTTCAATTAAATTATGTTTGGTATTTTTAAACATATTATACTTTAACTATATTGCATGTTTTTTTACAAATTTTTTTTATTTGGATATTAATTTCTTTGATAAATATGTATAATAATTTATAAATATCATTCGACTATTATACAAATATTTAGAGACACCAAAGTTAAATTTGTTGCCAATGTTTTTTCTTTGTTTAAATTTTGGTACTGTTATTTAGTTTTACAAGCTATATATTTCCTAATAATAAAGGATCTTAAGTAACAAGGATATATAATATGCCGCCCCGGGTCCTCCCCCATTTCTTTTTCATCCAGAAGCTTGTCTCAACTCTCAACCAGGTTAATAATTGAACCATTTTTGTCTTTTTGGTATAAACTTTCCAGTCTCCATAGACTTCAACAGTATGCTATAGTTGAACACTTTTAAGCCTGTTCATTGGTTGAAAAGGCTAAGTGGTGAATGAGTACGTAGCACCAAAATCGAATACCAATGCCAAGTCAATTTCGAGCTTATAATGCACAATTAATAGCAGGGAAGGAAAAAAAAAAAAGAAAAAAAAAAGGTGAAGATTCCAAAACCATGAGCATTAGAGATCTTACAATCCCAGATTCTTCCTTTTCACTTTCTCTATCACAAAATTTTATTTTTCACAAATTTATTTAGGTTATTATTTTGGTGGGACAAAGAAAGCACGTCTCTTTGGCCGTTGAGTGGGCGGCAATACATATATGCGAAAATGACAGTGCTATAAGGCATATAGAACCCTTCTAGCTAGTTTTTAGCTTTCTGGCTTTATGTATGAGGGTGAATATCTCTCTCCCCCATATGCCCTACAATATGCGGACAGAGACTCTCACACGTACCTTTTCTTTTTCATGATAATGGTTCTTCTTGCTCAATATTAATGAATTTAGCTCCGAACTATGTCTTTCTTCTTGACCTAGTTTATTAACCTAACCAACCAACCAAGCTATTGTTGAGTCATATATATATATATTGTTGTGTTACTTTGCCAAAAAATCAAATAAAAAAATAGATAGATCATTTTTATGCAGTATTTCCTGTAAGTTAGAGCCACATAAAGAGAAAACTATATACATTCTTCTTCATAAAAAATTAAAAGAAAAAAAGAAAAAAACTTTTGGACCAGTTTGAGAGATGTACAATATTCTTTCCTGACTCTTTCTTTTTTCATTTGTCGGCACTAATATGTGTAGCATTCCTTTCTTTACACGCATTATTCCTTTATGAGAGAGAGAGATTGTAAAGTTGAGGGCTGGTTTAAGCTAACCACTAATATGCTTCTTCCTTAGATAATCCTGAGAAAGCAGGTTGTGGGGCTTAATATTAGAAGCCATATTGTGTGGTAACAGGTTTCTTCGCGTCTACTGGTGAAGCTAGGCAACTAGTGTTTTAGCTAAGTTATATGTAGTTTATAAAGATGGCATTCAATTCTTGCTGTATCATTTGGATTCACCTATCTTATAGTCAAACCTGATGCTAAATTGGTTTTATATTTTCTAACAAGCAACATCACTGCACATAGCTTTTATGCTATCATTGTTGGAGACTGCAAATCTCTAATGAATTCGATAGTTTACCATGAAAGAAATCAAATTAATAGCTGACTTTCTAACAAAGTTTGGATGAACACAGAACTTGCCTTTTGTTACCCATGGCATAACTTCAATATGCAACTAAGGCCTCTGTTAAATTTTGATTACCTAACATGTTTTTAACTCGTTTTGTAAGTACTTATAATAATTCTTATATTTAGTTTACATATTATCTCATTTCTGTCAAAAGGAAAAAGAAAAGATAGAGTCTGTCAAAATGTTTAGGATTCAAACCTTCCAATAAAAGAGATAAAGGTTAAAAAGAGGGCAGTATCTTAACTTAGGAAAAACACCATTTTATGGACAAAAATATGTATGCGTAATATGCAAAATGGTGAACTCAAACAGATAATTTTGCTTTGAAGTGATTAGTCAGTGCAATAACACACTTATTATTATTTATTCTTATTTGAGGAAATGTCTCGGAATTGAACCCAGGACAGGAGGAAATTGAAGAAGAAAATGGACAACTTCTGTTGTATATATGTGTAAATATGCTTAATCTCATATTCCATAAAGTATGAAGAATTGCTAAACTGACACATAAAAGGTTAGAGAAACATTATCATTATATTCAACGGCGGAGGGAGGCCAGGGGACCATCCCCCAACTTTACAATTTCTCCATTCTCTTCCTAAGTTTTTCCTTTTTAAATTAAACTTAAATTTTTTTTGCTAACTTTTTTGTTTGGTTTTATTCTCTCATCATCATCTCAATAATAATAATAATAAATTTTTTTTTTTTTGACCTTCCTTTCTTGTTTGATTGCAAAAAAAAAGTGTTTAATGAAGATATTTTATTATGTATTCCTATTGTATAACTAAACATTTTTTATTTTTTATTTTTTAAATTTATCTCTGTTTCAAGTTTATTTTCTAGATCTCTTCAAACTTTTTTTTTTTTTTTTTTGGTTGAGAAGACTCTTCAAAACTAATAGTTAATAGCTAATAAATAATTTCGTATCATACCATTATATGTAACTTATCAATTTACTGATAAAGAACAAATTAAGAGCACTAGTAGTGGGGGTGTAAACATCCCCCAATTGCTATTTTAGCCACTGAAAACTCAAAAACGTGCTCCAACCTAGTATGCAAAATCTAAAAATTTTACAACCCATGAACAATAAGTACCTATATTTACAATCTACTGTTTATGAGTTTCTAAACCCAAATAATATTAATTTATTCATTTTTTGCTCTCTCTCTCTCTCTCTCTCTCTCTCTCTCTCTCTCTCTCTCTCTCTCTCTCTCTCTCTCTCTCTCTCTCTCTCTCTCTCTCTCTCTCTCTCTCTCTCTCTCTCCTTTCTTAACTCTCTACTTGCTCGGTGCTTGTGGGTTTTGTGGATTTTCCTTTGATTTCTTTTTTGTGGGTTTTTGTGCATATGGTGTTGTCGACTTGCTGTGGTGGTGGGGTGTTGTTGTGGTGGTGAGGTGGAGGGCGTAGGTTTGTGGGAATTGGTGTGGTGGAGGTCTGGGTTTTTGGATTGGCGTGGTGGAGGGTGTGGGTTTGTGGTGATCGGTGTCTGCGGTGGACATCAGCGTCTGTGGTGGAGCATGGAGGCAGTGGGTTGTGGTTGAGGTTTGTGTTTGCGGTGTGGTTCATGGTTGTGGTTGCGGTGTGGGTCATGATGGTTGCGGGTTGAATCATTTTGGTGGTGATGGGTTGAATAGTTTTGGTATGGTTTTGGTTTGGCCGGTTTTGGTTGATTTTGTGGGTTTGATGGTTTGTTGTGATGTTTGGCGGTGCTGTGGTGGTGGTTTAGTGGGTTTGGTATGGGCTTTTTGGCTAGTTCTCGGTGATTCACTGTGTGAATGGTGGTGGGTCTTGGTGTTTTGCTGGGTTTGCAGTGGTTGTTGTTGTGGGTGATGTTGGCGGGTAGTAGTGGGGAAGAGGAGGAGTTGTTGGGTAGAATAGAGAGGTGGGAGAGAATAGAGAGAAATAGATTTTTTTATATTATTTGATAGTGTAGTTTATATTATTTTAATGAAGTGTATATAAAAATAAAAACTGGGATGTAGGGTAAGCTGTAAAATTAGTTGGTAAAATAGATAAAGTAGATTTTGAGGATGCAAAATAGAACTTTTTTGCATCCCCAGATGCTAATGCTCTAATTACAATAGTATAGTTACAAATATCATATTCACATTTCTTTAACAAGTACTATTTATTTTTTTAAAAGAAAATATAGATAACAACAAAAGTGATACTAAGGTTTATTAAAAAAAAATTAATGAAATAATTATGATAATGATATTGTTGTGAAATACACAATTAGAATAGTATTCATTAATTCCACATTCATATATATCCAAATCAACTTATTGTCACTTTTATTTTGTAAAATTTGAATTGTCAATATAGATTATTATTCAGATAAGCTATTATCTCTAAAATATTTTATAAAAATAGAATAACTTTGACCCTCTTATTATAATAATAATAAATAAATAAATGCTTTTTGCAACTGATTATATTCATCCAAGAAATGTTTCATTTTTATTCTCAAACTTCATACAAAATGGTTATAATTAAATGATTAATGATACGTACTACTTCCTTATTAATTATCATCCGGAAACCAACAAGAGAGTGGATATATGTTGGGAAGATTGGCATGTTATCAAACAATTCATTCTGTAATTTTAGGTGAGCCGTTGGACTTGGACAGTTCGGTTCCTTTGCTCATCAACTTCCATATTTTTAATGCTTGTACACACGTTAATGTTCTCGGACTAAGAACTCATTTTGATGAATTATAACAAGCATTAACACGTTGCTAATGATGATGGGAGAAAGGTAACTCGAACCCAAAACGCTTTGTTAGTCTAAGCTCCAGCCACTAATCGCGTTGATGTTAAAACTCTTGTATGCATATAAAAAAAAATCTTGTATTTGACTCGTTGAGTCAACCGCGTGGAAGGAAAAAGAGAAGGAAAGAGAAGGGGGAGGGTGTAGCTTGAATAGGTCATATCTAAGGGAAACTTTTGTTTGGTATTTTGGGGGAAAAAGTAGCTGAAAAGGTTGGCAAAAGCGAACAGAGAAGGTAGGAACAAAAAAACACATCACATCAAATACCTTTTACTCTCTCTCTCTCTCTCTCTCTTTCTCAGAGTTTTTGATGAATAGTTAGGGTATAGGAGAGAAAAAACCCTTCTTCATGGGTGGGGCCCTACGTTCTCAAAGATGATTCAACCTCAACAAAAAATGCTTTCATACACTCCAATATATATGATGATGAATGATATGTGTGTGGTGGTGGTTGTGGGGTTAATTCTCTCCTTGTCACTCTCAACCTTTACAAATTGAACCGTCCCTCTCTCTCTCTGTGACTCGACCGATTCACAACTTGTTGACTCGGTTGATTTGGACACCTCTTAATAAGTTTTGATACCAATGTTTTTGGTTTTGGTTTTGGTTGGAATTTGGAATATGAAGTTGTGCTGGGCTCACATGCTAAAATACTATTTCTTTCTTTATACTTGCCTTTTGAACTTATGCCTTGCTTCACTCATTTGTTCAAATCTTCTTCTTTTTTTCCACTTTTCCTTTGTCAATCGTCATACAATCAAGTCACTCTCTCTTATAACTTATATTCCAAGGTAGTTTGCCTTCTTAAGCTACTACTAGTTAGCTCTAGATCCACAAAATATAATAGCAAAAATATCAAAAATACCATTCATCATTGATCAAGATTCCACCTATGTAGCCAAATTCCAATCCACACGTCAAGCATGTACAAGTGTATGGTATATAAACTCTAATTAAATTTAAATACATGACTGAGCTATATCAGTTCACAAATTCATTCATTTGAATTTAACTACAACTCCGTTATGGAACTATGTATATAAATTTAATTGAAAAATTTAAGGTATAATACGCGTTTCTAAGTTTTGTCGAATTGCAAGAATTGACATAAACCGAACTTAATTTAATTGATACTAACTCATATCTGTGGTCCTATCAAAAAAAAAAAAAAAAAAAACTCATATCTGTGGTATCAAACCTCATCAGCAGTGTCACTGTCCAAACCCCCAAACCGTCAAAATGGCTATCAAAGCTCAACTTGCTTCAAAAGCAAGGGTATAGACTATTTAATTCGATAAAATAATGGACTATTTAAGAATTTGAGTTGCTTTAACTCGTTACCGAGTCAACTCATCAATGTCAAACTGATTATTCCCACACGTTGCTCCAAAAGAAAGATCAAAAAGTTACACGTAGGAAGAGATAGTGACGCTGACTGTCATTGTTTGCCCCACTAAAAGCATAAGTGGACGCAGCATCTCTCTCATAGAAAAAGCATGATGATGATGATGATGATCATCATCATCATAGACTCTGCAAACGGGTGAGGTAGATCCAATTCGTGTTAAAAATGGGGTCATTTTAATCGTGCTGTAAAACCTATAACTTTTGTTAGATATTTGACAGGAAGAAGTATATTTACACAAAATAGAAAGTTAAAACAATTTTGTTAATAAAAAAAAAAAGATTTGTTTTAAATAAAAATATAAAATTTAGCCCTAAATTAGTTTGAAATTATCTTTTCCAATCTATTTACTTGAAGATTTATAAAATTATCAATATGTATTATTTAAACAAGTCACATAACTCCTTAAAAAGGTTATATAACTAGAATTATGAATAAGGGTTACTACGTGGTGATTTAGAAGACTATTCATATATATTACTTAAACAAAAGGACAAGATTTAGGTACAGTACTTAAGTACTGTTACTTAAATTTTCTTTTAAAAATTTTTCTATGTGGATTTTTTTCATGAGATGGAAGTGCATTTTTAAGTTAAAATTCAGTCATGTGACTACTTAACTAAAAAAGAGAACCTAAGGAATAACACCTAAGCTACTGTACCTAAGTTTTATTCTAAACAAAATACACTGACTCATTAAAAATGTCATATGAGGATGATCTTTTTAACTGCCATGTAATAAATTGGAATAAGTTTCCTCCAAACTAGCATGAAAATATAATTTTTTTTTAATAAAAAAAATTACACATATAGTCTTCTTAATCTTCACATGAAGATAACTCTATTCTTCAAATTATTTTAGAGAGAAACTTTTTTCTTAACAAAAGAAAGGAAATCTTTGGTTCCAAAAAATTGGTAGACCCATGTAACCATGGTTTTAAAAATCAGTACAATCAAATAATCGAAAAGACACCAATTCTTGATTTTTACTAGTTTTTGACCTATTTTAGCTGATTTTTTTGATCGATTTAAAAAGTTTTTATCAGACCAGATTGGTGCCTGATTCTTAGTTGAACCGACCTGTCCAATCCAATATTTAAAGTCTAACCCCACATTTCAGTGATTTTTTTTTTTTTTTGGATAGAAGTTTCAATGATTTTTTTTATCGATTTAAAAAGTTTTTATCAAATTAGGTTGGTGCTTGATTCTTAATTGAACCGACCTGTCCAATCCAATATGTAAAGCCTAACCCCACATTTTAGTAAGTTGGGTTTGGGTTGAGTCATTTCCAATTCTCACATGGTCAACTTTTATTTTTTACCCACACCTATAATTTCCTTGTAGTTCAAGCATGTTATCGGGTTCGGATTCAATTTGGCAATTTTTTTTACGAGTCTAAATCATAATGACATCGAGTCTAAAAGCACTCAGTAATGTACAGAATCTATGCTCACCATCTGTTCTGCCATGCAGGCCCCACCTCACACCACCATACACTCCGCTAATAAATAATAACGAGCCCCTACATGAAACATAAATTTATGTCCCAAAATCGAACTTTTTTTTTTTTCTTTTTTAAAATTTAGTTACTTTCTTAAACTCAACGAACATATATATATAAAAATAATAACCGAAACGTTATTAAAAAAACAATTTTATAGTAGTATTTATTTTATATCTAATTTTGCCGGCGATGCCTACGCCGGTTAGTGTAGCCAGGCAATGCTTAACACCAGAGGCAGCTCACGCGCTGGACGAGGCGGTGGCCGTCGCACGCCGACGTGGGCACGCTCAAACGACGTCGCTCCATGCCGTCTCTGCTCTTTTGTCTCTCACTTCGTCGACCCTACGCGACGCCTGCGCGCGTGCGCGAAACTCGGCCTACTCTCCGCGCCTCCAATTCAAAGCTTTGGAGCTCTGTCTCAGCGTCTCGCTCGACCGAGTCCCCTCGACCCAACTCGGTGACGACCCGCCCGTTTCGAACTCGCTCATGGCGGCGATAAAACGGTCCCAAGCGAACCAACGAAGACAGCCCGAGAATTTCCACCTCTTCCATCAAATCTCTCAGCAATCGAGCTCTTCGACGAACTCGTCGATTTCGTGTATCAAAGTCGAGCTCCAGCACTTGATTTTATCGATTCTCGATGACCCGGTTGTGAGTCGGGTTTTCGCTGAAGCAGGTTTTCGGAGCTCCGAAATCAAGCTCGCTATAGTTCGTCCCCTCCCGCAGCTACTCAGATACTCCCATCGCTCGCGTGGCCCGCCTTTGTTTCTCTGTAACGTATCCGATTTTTCGGATCCGGGTCGTCGGGGCTTCGCTTTTCCTTTCTCGGGTTTTCTCGCTCCGGACGACGATAACTGTAAACGAATCGGAGATGTTATGATTAGGAAAAACAAAGGGAGGAATCCTCTGCTTGTGGGTGTATGTGCTTACAGTGCACTCCAGAGCTTCACAGAAACAATAGAGAAGCAAAAAGATGATTCAGTCTTGCCCATTGAGCTTTCTGGGTTAAACGTAGTTTCCATCGAAAACGAGGTTTCTAAGTTTGTGACTGAGAATGGTGACAAAGGGTCACTGAGTTTGAAATTTAATGAGGTGGGTTCGATGGTAGAGCAAAATTTGGGACCTGGGTTGGTCGTAAATTTTGGAGACTTGAAGACATTTGTGATGGTTGAGGATACTATTAATAATAATAATGATAACAATAATAAGAATAGTACATGTACATCAAATTCTGAAGCTGTGCGCTATGTCGTTGACCAATTGACAAGTTTATTGGAGCTTCATGGAGGGAGAGTCTGGTTGATAGGAGCAGCTGCGAGCTACGAGTCGTATTTGAAGTTTTTGACTAAGTTTCCGTCTATTGAGAAAGATTGGGAGTTGCAGCTTTTGCCTATCACTTCTCTTAGGCCTTCTTCCATGGCTGAATCGTATCCCAGGTCCAGGTACTGTACTTGTAGTTTTTGTTTCTGTTATATTTGGCTTCTCTATTTTTATTTATATATATTTTTTGTTTATTATTATAGTTTATAAAGATCTTTGTTTGCTTCTGAAATTTAATATTGCATTGTCTTGCTCTTTGTTACAATATTAAATTATATATTATTAAGTTACAGATTGTAATTCTGGATGGCTGAGGCTACTTTTTTATTTAATAGAGAGAAAATATTACATCTTTTTTTCTGTTTGTTTTTGAAAATTTTGAAGTGCTAACTTTACCTGCTGTGGCTTCTTCTAGTTGCTATTTTGTTTTTAATGTTTAAATCACAATCTTTGGAGGAGTGAGGTTATACCGCACCTAGTTTAATTAGTGAATATTGTGCTATATGTTGTAAATTTAGAGAGAGAATTAACTTATCATGTATGACTGCAAAATTTGAGTGTTTTTTTATTTTTTGGAATTCATGTGTCTAATGGATTTTTTATTTTATTTTCATTTTGTTTGAGTGAGAAGTCAAATTCTATTGTCTGTGGCATGATAATGTGCCAGAGTTGAACATTCAGGTGAAAACAAGTCACTCTTGTTGGATTATGCATTCAAGAGAATCTGTGCTTGATTTTTCTAAACTCTATATTGTGTTTGATATAGGGGATAACATAATGTTTTCTACAGAGTTGATTACCTGGCCATGTACTTTCCCAGGGGTGCACTGGTTAGGGTATTTAACATTCACAATAATGAAATTCTGGGATTTTAGGGGAATTAGGAGTTGAGGTGAGTTTGTGTCTAATTTCTTTCTCCAGTTAGCATTGTTATTCAATATAGCATGCATATGATTGTGGTCCAGATTGTTGACCTGGAATCATGCATGAGCCGCAGTAGTTTGGATGTTGGGGTATCAGTTGATTTTTCTCTCAAAAGGATTCAACCTAGGTAACTCATAAATAAGTGTATGGATGTCAGAATCATAACTTCTCTCCAATTAATTCATGAACAATTCCCTTGTCACTCTCTCACTGCGTTTTGGTGCTAGTAGCATCTCTTTGCAGCACTATTGTTCATGAATTTGCTCTCTCTAACTCTATTGTGCGTTTTACATGCTTCTTTATAATGGAATGTCTCTGTTAAGTCTGTAACCTATACTAGCCCTTCTCTTGGCACAGACCTACGACTTACTAATATCTCCTTTACCCAATCCCACCATGAAGTTTGCAATCTAATATTACCAATTATCTATTAAAGCAGCACCTGTTACTGTTAATTTGCTCATACTCCACTTTGTATGCACAGACAATAGTAGATGGCTAGGTTAGCAACTGGCAAGGGCTTAGCATCTTGTTAGGACAATGCTTAGTTGTAGATTTGACGAATATTCACATGTTTGGACCAACCATCTGTACTTTCTCTTCCACTAATTTTTTGCTCATCGTTTATGCCATTGGATTTAACAGTTTTGTATTTGTTGTCATGATATACTTGCAGCTTGATGGAGTCGTTCGTTCCATTTGGCGGGTTCTTTTCAACACCTTCTGACCTAAAGGTCCCATTAAGTAGCTCATATCAATGCATGCCCCGTTGTCATCAGTGCAATGAACATTGTGAAGAAGAAGTGATTGCTGTTTCAAAGGGAGGTCTTACTGCCTCAGTTGCAGATCGATACCAATCTAGCTTGCCTTCTTGGTTGCAGATGACTGAACTTGGGACTAACAAGGGACTCGATACGAAGGTGTGTATTCCTTTCTTATAATTCTTCAAGATGCAATCTTAGTTCACCTTACAATGACTTGAAACTATGTTCCAGTTTTGTCAATTAGTGTCCACTAGAGTGAGAACTAAGGGTTTCATTTATTTTATTTTTATGTGTGTGAATAATGAAAGCTTCACTTGATGTTTAAGAATCTTCCACATAATTTGTGTAAAAGCCAGTTTATTATCTCTTCAGTGCAGACCAAAGATGATGGAGTGGTATTGAGTGCCAAAGTTACAGGAGTGCAAAAGAAATGGGACAATATATGCCAGCGTCTTCATCATACTCAATCACCCCCTGAAGAAAAAACATTTCCTACTGTTTTGGGCTTTCGATTTGTTGAAGACAAGAAGGAAAATGCTGATAATCACAGCTGCAATAATACAGATGCATCTTCAAATGAAACTGACTGTGTGAATGTGGATCCATGCATGCCCATGCGAAAGATTACCACATTACAATCAAGCAATTCTTTTCCTTTGGTCAGCAAGCCTAAGAATGAAAGTTTGCTATCCAAACAATGGGGAAAACCTTTGAATGCTGAAGATCTTGAGTCAGGTGGCCTCAATTCTCCCCATTGCAGTGTATCCAATTCAAGCATGGGTGACAGCAGTCGAACCTCCCCCACATCTGCAACTTCTGTGACAACAGATTTAGGACTGGGAATTTGCTCTTCTCCCACTAGTAATAAGCCAAAGAAATGTACCCATCAAAATTCAACAGATCTTCCACAGGGATTCTCAGGTCGCTTTTCTACAGACGTTGATGTGGTCAATGGGAATATCTCTAGTCATCTGACTCGATCTTCATCCTTCTCAAGTCCTGACTATGGTGGGCTTTCTGACAGAATAGACCCGAAGATGCTATTTAGAGCACTGAGTGAGAGGGTCGGTTGGCAAGACGAAGCAATTCGTGTTATTAGCCAAACAATAGCCTGCTGGCAAACAAGAAGTAAAAAACGCCATGGAGCAAGTCTGAGAGCAGATATATGGTTTAATTTTGTTGGACCTGACAGGCTTGGTAAGAAGAAAATAGCTCTTGCCCTTGCTGAGAAATTACATGAAAGCCAGGAACATTTTATTTCTATGGATCTGAGTTCCCAAGATGGGATGATTAATTCAAACACAATCTTTGGTCTCCGAGGAATGAATGGTTATGATATAAAGTTCAGGGGGAAAACTCTTGTTGATTGTCTTGCTGAGGAGTTAACCAAGAAACCCTTGTCCATTGCCTTCCTTGAAAATGTAGATAAAGCTGATGTACTGACTCAAAATAGTTTGTCTCAGGCTATTCGGACTGGTAAACTTTCAGACTCACATGGAAGAGATATCAGCATCAATAACACGATATTCGTGACAACTTCAACATTCTCAATGGGCAACTATCCTCACACTGTCAGAAGGGAACCCTCAAAATACTCTGCAGAAAGAATTTTGGCAGTAAAATGGTGGCCAATGCAGATTAGAATTGGACATGCCTTTGAAGACAACACCAAAAGCCAGAGCATGAATGTATCCGAAACAATGAGAAAAGACATCTCTAATCCAGTCTTTTTGAATAAAAGGAAGCTTGTCAGTGGTACTGACTCTCTGGGGCAGCCTAAAATCTCAGAGATGGCCAAACGGGCTCACAAGACATCAACTAGGTATCTGGATTTGAACCTTCCGGCTGAAGAAAATGAAGTTTGTGACAGTAATGATGGAAACTCTGACAAGGACTCCATCTCCGAGAACTCTAAAGCCTGGCTGCAAGATTTCTCTGATCATGTGGATAAAACGGTAGTTTTCAAGCCATTTGATTTTGATGCACTTGCCGATAAATTATTGAAGGAGGTCACAAAGAGCTTCCACAAGATTGTTGGTTCCAACTGTTTTCTAGAGATTGATTCTAAA
This sequence comes from Quercus robur, assembly GCF_932294415.1. Classification (NCBI taxonomy): domain Eukaryota; kingdom Viridiplantae; phylum Streptophyta; class Magnoliopsida; order Fagales; family Fagaceae; genus Quercus; species Quercus robur. The sequence continues at coordinate 65,482,203 of NC_065541.1, forward strand.
GTCATGGATCAATTACTGGCAGCTTCATATATACCAGACAGGAATACAGTGGTCGAGGATTGGGTAGAGCGAGTCCTGAGCAGGGCATTTGCAGAAGTTCCAAACAGATACAACCTCACTGCTCATTCTGTTGTAAAACTTGCTACTTGTGAGGGCCTTTGTGTTGAGGAGCTAGCACCAGAAGTTTACCTTCCTTCAAGAATTATTCTTAATTGATGTGTTAGAAAAATATTATTATTGTAATTAGATGTATAATGTAGCATTAGCATCTAGTAACCCTTGTTTAGCCTGTTTATCCCATAATTTTGTTGGGTGTTTTCAGAGTATGCTTTGATTATTATGATATTGTAATCCGCATGTAGTGCTTGTGTGTTTATATTCTATGCACTAAATCAGTTGTTTTCAATGTCCTAAATATTGTTCCCTCGGTTTGTGTTTGTAAGTTTTGCAAAGGCTTGTGTAATATCAAAACAAAATAGGTTATAAGATGGTGCATCAGACAAAATCACCTTGTCCAGGTTGCGTTATAAACTTATAATATTTGTCTCAGTTTTCTTCTCTAGTTCAAAGGGTGGGTGCAAAATAGGTACTGGAGCTCCAAGAAGATCATTAATGGGACGTGTGGGGTCTCAGAGATGACCTTCACCTACTCACTCAAATGGGGATCAGCAACCTTCAAGTAGATTTGCACTGGTCCACTGGAGTTAACCTAGTCAAGAATTCTCATTCACTGAATGTTGTAGCAATGAATGTGGTTAATGACACTTCAAGAAGATAATAAACAAGTATTTGAATAAATGATGTTAGGGATGTTATAAATTTTACAATATGATGATTATAAAGATGTATCACTAAGTAATTTAAAAATGCATTTAATAGGTAGTTGATGTCTACAAATTATATTAATTGTCACATCAATTTGTATAAAAGTTTTAAAGTAAAATTTATAGTATTTTCCTATCTAAATTATTTCTTATAATTAGTGACACATATTTGTAAGCCCTATGTATTTAAAATTGTAATATCTTTAACATTACTCAATTCTTTAGTACTTCTTAAAAGTAGAAAAAAATTGTAAAACTAATTTTTTTTCCTCTATCTCAAAAAAAAAAAAAAAAAAATATATATATATATATATATTTCAATTTTTGCCCTAAAATTTGGGACCCTTTCTCTAGTAGGGTGCCTAGGCGATTGCCCAAGTGGCCTAAGCCTAGAGCCGGCCGTGCCCATAGAAGTAATGCTCTTGCTGGTAGGGGTTGTGACTTGTATGTTGTGACCAGACCGATGATTTTATTGTTTTTGATTCTCCACCTCCAGATGCGGAGCCATGGAAGCATTGTGAATTGTGGATTCTGCTAATATGTACTATCCTCGATTGTTGTTGTCCAAGGCAATTTTTTTATAATTTTTTTGGTGAACTGGTAATTTTATTTATTTAATATTTAGCACCCACAAACAGTTCCATTTGAGGGGCACAATCTCTATGCCTTTTGTCGTTTACAAAAAGTGGGCATTGCCAATATTCTACTAGGCAAGTAGTTAGCAGATCTCTTCCCACCTTAGCCAGTAGGGTCTAGTTAACTAATACTTGAAGGCAATGGTTAAGAACTTAAAGGTTAATTTGAGTTCCTTTTTTATAATCAATAAGCTTATTTGTTATTTACTTTTGTTGCTTCTCAATGCAAAGGGACCTATTAAGTTCTTTCTTAATAGATGTGTGAATGCACTTATTAATAAAAGCCTTTAAAGGATAAACACAATCAATCCCAAGTAAAGTCGTTAACTTGATGCATGTGGTGGTATATAAATGCAATGGAGCCTTAAGAAAAAGGTGTTAACCCTCTTTATTGGGTCGTACATAAATGCAATGAGACATCAAAAAAAGTTGTTAACCTAATGCATGGGATGGCATATACACATAATGAAAATCTGATGAAATAATTTTATTTTTATTTTTATTTTTATAATTTCATCGTTCCAAAAATGGAAAATAAGGGATTTGAACTCTAGATATGTAACGACCCAAGAAAAAGCGCTAGCCACATCTGCGCTATACCTCAAAAGGATTAGTTACAATTGAGGTTCCTTATAGTTGTTAATAAAGTCCAGTTCAACCCAGTAAATACCCGATGTGGGACTCATCACACACCCACACACATCGCACAATCAATCAAATTGGGGTATCACAATTTCCCCCACTTAAATCCCTAATGTCCTCGTTAGGGCCCACTTTGTGGGGTAGTGTCTCTAAGCTCACACGGGATTACCAGGCCGGCTCTAATACCATATGTAACGACCCAAGGAAAAGCGCTAGCCATATCTGCGCTATACCTTAAAAGGACTAGTCACAATTGAGGCTCCTTGTAGTTGTTAATAAAACTTAGTTTAACCCAGTAAATACCCGATGTGGGACTCATCACACACCTATACACATCACACAATCAATCAAATTGGGGTATTACAAGATATCTTTGCCAAATATATCAAATTTACCAATTGAACTACAAAAATTTTGACAGAAATTTAACATGATGTGTGGAGTTGTATAATGATTCTTAATCTCCAAAATGGAGAAGAATCATCTCATATTATTACATTACCATTTAAAATAGTAATTGTAATTCTCAATGTGATAAAATGAATTTTAATTGTTTGAATTATTTCCAATATTCATATACACTAGAGAAAACACCCAATACAACAGTTATTCTAAAAGAATTCGGCTTTTACTAGATTTGATAGAATGGTACCACGTGTCTATGAATTGCCACGCGGCAACATCCCATCGAGTCTAGTGCATAAAATGCATTGGACCTAAGTATTTTATGTTAAAAAATAACCGCTTGTGTCAACCCAACAGTGTCAAGGAATATAGGACATAACTAGAGATTTATTTATTATTTATTTTTGAGAAAAAATAAATCGAGATTTAGGTTGCATTTGGTATTGGCTTAAAAAGATAGTTTTGTTACTATTAAGCTTATTTTTGCTACTATTCATGAGTTTGATTGTACTATTTCAACTACCTTTTAACTTTATCAACAGTATTTTTAACAAAAAATTTTCAATTTCAACTAAATAAGTTATTTTCAAACCGACTCTTAAAGTCGAGAGAGTCCAATTTTTCTATAATTCTCTCAATGTATCTCTTTCTTTCTAACTTCCGAAGACTCATTAAAACGACATGCCGTAAATCAACAAGCAATTGCTAGTTGCAACAGAGCCAAGTATTTTTCTTTGTCCCTTGACCTAGCAAGTTGGGCAAAGTGGGAAGTCTGCGTTGACCGAGACAACCTCGCTAAAAAAAAAATCACACAAAACAAAACAAAATAGAATAAAACGCACTTCCAATTTCAATACTAGTTCCTCGTACAACACACCCAAAGCGAACGAATCTGAGTCTGAAGCCCTCGAACCCATCGATACTCTCTCTCTCTCTCTCTCTCTCTCTTTCTCTGTGACTCTGTGTTTGTAGTTGTAGTAACTAAAAATGCTGAGGCTGTAACTAAATCTGCTGTACTATACTTGTAGTTTTAATTTTCTTTTTAAAATTATATTTCTTTATTAAAAAAAAAAAAAAACAGAAAATGGCTTCCATTTCTTCAAGCCCTCGCACCGTCGAAGAGATCTTCAAAGACTACACCGCTCGTCGCTCTGCTCTCCTTCGTGCTCTCACCTACGGTCTCTCTCTCTCTCTCTCTCTCTCTCTAAAACCCTAATTTTTGGTATTATTATTCAAAATGCTAATTTCGATTGAAGCTCTTTCTTCTTCTTTGCTCTCTCAGATGTGGACGAATTCTACACGCTTTGCGATCCAGGTTAGTTTTATTTTTCTTAAACTTTCTCTTTGGATGCCGAGAATTTTGGGGAAAATGAATAGCTAGAACTGTTTTTTTTTTTTTTTACCTTCGGGAAATGTTTAGGTTAAGTTGAATAGTGCTTTGAAAATTTTCAAATATAGTGGTAGGTTTGGGGATCTTTGAAAATTAGGTTCAATTTGGTGATTTGTGTGTTTGGTAAGTAGGTTTAGTTTAGCAAGTATTGTTGATTTGGTTCGTTGATTTGCGTTCAGAGAAGGAGAATTTGTGTTTGTACGGACACCCAAACGAGTCATGGGAGGTGACTTTGCCGGCGGAGGAAGTTCCGCCGGAGCTTCCCGAGCCGGCTTTGGGGATCAATTTCGCGAGAGATGGGATGAAGCGTATGGACTGGCTTTCGTTGGTTGCGGTGCACAGTGATTGTTGGTTGCTCTCTGTGGCTTTCTACTTTGGTGCACGGCTTAATCGAAATGAGAGGTATACAGTTTCTTGCTTGCCAAAGTTGCCGACCAATATGTTCTGCTTGAATTTCATTTGCTAGTCAATGCTTTGTATTGATGAATTTTTCGTCAAAAATAGATGTCTTTAATAGCACGTCAGTATGTTCTGTGAGTTGCATTTGTTAGTTGATGCTTTTAGTGTTGATGAGATGCACAACTAATTGCAGTCTATATCAATGAGTTTTTATGTTCTCCTTAATTAGTGAAATTTTGAATTAGCCTGCCTCATGGAGACTATTTCTTCTTGTTTCTTAATTCTATATGTTAATTAGTTTTGTGTATTTTTTTTTTATATTGTACTTGTTATTTTGTTTAAGGAGCTTGAATTCAATTGTTTACATGAAGAGTTTAGACTTGTTGAAGTTTGATTTGCATTCATGTCTAGGTAAGCATTTTCCAAAGTTAAGAGGGAAAGACAGGAGCTTTAGTTTTCAAAATATGTTCAGAGCAAGTGCGCCTCCAATGCTGCACATCTATTTATATATACCTGTAATTCTATTCCTAGATCAAGCATTTTCTTGTACTCCTAAGCATTAAACACACCCATCCACAACTGGCAAATATCGAGGTTGTCCTAATTAAGTATGTTTTCTTTTTTGCTAGGTAATAAAAGTTTATTATAGGTAATAAAAGTTTTATTGATAAAAAAGTACAATGTGTTTACGATAGTAAACCCAAACTAATAAGATATGTTAATAACAGTAGGCAAATGGAAAAAGAAAAATGCAAGTATCTTTGGAAGTTGTTTGGCCTAATGGTAAGAGATGTCAAATGTGTTAGTCATAGGTGTTTGAGTACTTGTGCTCTCATAAGGGTTATATATTTTCTTTAGAACTATTATTCGTGAGCCTAGGTGATTAGTTATAAGCTCTTGACACTACTTGTTATGACTGTTTGTTTTCTTTGTTCCTCTGCAGAAAATTTATTTTTAAATTCTCAAAACTAGTAGTAGTATGTTGATTTTCTTTCACTCTAAAAAATATGAGAGTTTGAAGCCAAGAGTCTTGCAGCTGAATTGGCACCTCCTCATGCACAAAGTGCTTGGGGGTCTTGGGAGGGGGGAGAAGAGTTCGAGCTGCGGGGTTAGCAGCATATTGTAATTATCTCTAAAAAAAAAAAAAAAAGAGTTTGAAGTGTAGCATGTGGCCCTCTACCTTTTGTTTTCAATCCATTAGTGTATCCCATGCGATTAGTCTGGAATTCGAATCTTTTGTAATATTGCAAGCAAAAAGGCCTTGCACTTCTTTTCAAGCATCTTATCTAAGTTGCCAATTATTTTTGGGTGGGGAATTAGGGTAGGAGTTTACTTCTTTTAGTTTTCTCCTTTGAATGAAGGATCTAATGTCAACTAGGCCTTACTAGGTTTTTTACCTGATGGGCTATCATAGCGTGGTTAGAGAAACAATTTCCTTCTTGGAAGCCTAAGATTAAGACAAAAAAGCTCCTCTCTCTGTCTCTCTGTTTTTGGTATTGTTTTTGTTTCAAAGTCCGTTTAATCTTATTTGTACATAAATAAACACAAAGGTTTTGTTAGGCAGAGCAGGGATTGTGTGTATCGGCATTGTGCTACTACCAGTTCACTCTGTTTCCGAAAGAGTTCCCTGCAAGATTGATCTGGGGAAGGTGGGCAGTTGTGTTTCATCTTAACTGTTGATATTATCAACAATCATCTTCCCTACATTGCATTTTTTTTTTAATCTCTTGAAATTATGTAAATCTATTGTTTTCTTATAATAAAAAAAAAAAGAAAAATATTAAGACAAAGCACAAGAATAAGTGTACTTGGTAGTTAATTGGGTTTTCATATTTTATTTTATTTTTGTTTAGTTATTCTAGAGTCAAGGGTATTTTCGCAATTCTAAAATTGTTGGGTATGGGCTATAATTATGAGTCTTGTTTTCTATAATTAATAAGTCAGTCTTATTTAGTTCATGGGTCTTTACTTGGGGACTTTAGTTCTATTCAATTAGGGTTTTGTTTACTGGTCTTTTTTTTTTTTGGTGTGTAGTTAATGAGTAAGAAAATAAGTTCATTGATGATGGTTTACATTTCAAAGTAAGAGTCCTAATCCTACTAGAAGAAGTTAATGTTAGGGTCTATAAAACTGTATTATTGTACTCAAACAAATTACAGTTGATCAATAAAATATTTAGTGTTTTTGAGTATTGAGGTATGTTGGCCTTAGTGTTATTTTTTCCCTCTCTTCCTTTTCTTTCTTGTGGCGTTCATGCATATTGTTCACAGATTTAAAGGAATTATGACTTTTATTTCCTCTCTTTTCAATTGTAAATCAAATTTTTTCTCTTTTGAACTCTAAGAGCAACCACATCAGTCAATGCAAAATTTCTATCTGTTTTGCCCAAAAAAACCTACTTTTTCTATTTTACACACTCATTTTTACAAAACATCCATATCAGTTTGTCTATTCTACCATCTATTTTATTTAAATAATCATTTTCCTCACTTTTTTTTTATTATTTATCTCAACCCTCTCTCTCCATTCCCGGTCTTAAACTCTCTCTCTCCATTCCCCATCTAAAACTCTCTCTCCATTCATGGTCACAAGCAACGATCCAAGCACCAATCCACCACGTTTGAAACTCGCCGATCCACAAGCACCAATCTGCCACAAGCACCAATCCACAGATATTTGTTCCAGTTGACCCAAACATTCCTATCTCCTCCACAAGCACCAAGACTCGTTCTAGTCAACTTCCAAGCACCAACCCACAGCCACAAGTTCACAAAAATGCTCTCTCTGTCTCTGTTGGTGTGTTCGTGTGTGGGTGTGTTTAATTTTTGGTTGATTTTGTGGTGTGTCTGTGGTTGATTTTGCGGTGCTGGGTCTGTTGGTTTGTCTGTGTGTGTGGGTGTGTTTGTGTGTATCAGAGGAAGAAGATGATGACGGAGAGAAGATGCCTGAGTTGGTTTTGCAGATGGAGAAGAGAGAGAAAAAAAGGAGCGAAATGTAAAACATTAGTATGCAAAGCTACAGTAACCATGCATATATGCACAGTTACTATAGCACTTTTGTATATATGCACAATTTTGCAAACACTGATGTGGGTGTATTTTTGGTTAAAATATGTAAAATTAACCACTTTTTGTATTTTGCACAATTTTGCAACCTCTAAGTGGTTGCTCTAACTTTTCCTCCCCAATTTGTCCTAGGTCATGTAGGATGTGATAAGAACAACTTCATTGGTTGCAATTTTTAGCTTTATAGGGATCACAACAAGCCTTTTTGCTTTCTTTTGGGCTACTTTGTTTTGACCTCTCTAGAACCTTGTACGACAATGGTTGGAGCAATTTATTATATCGTTCTATGATTATAATTCAATTCAACTGAAAAAACCTTTACCCCTCTTATTGAAATGCAAATGCGTATTACTTCTATTGAAATTTTGTTTCAAAGATCAGTTGCTTGAATTTACTGGTGGATACAAGTCCTCATAAAGCTAATAAACCCTCATCAATACTAAACTACACAGATAAGATTTTATCCTCAGATACTGATGACATTGACTTCTTTATGCCCATTATTGAGTTTATTTTCAAAGATTAGACAAAAGTAATGATTTGGAAAAGCATTAGGTTGAAGTCATTCTGCTACAAGCATATACTTATGCCTTCCAATCCTTATGAAAGAAGTTTGCATGAAATTGATGACATAATTAAATTCGTTTGGATACTACATCTACATGTATTGACATGCATACCATCACTGTGTATTATATATCTTGAAAAGTCATATTGGAATGAATTATTGGATAATTCTCAAAGTTTGAAGGGGATTGTATTTTCTCTGCAGTCCTTGATATTCTTCCAAACCATCCACTTTGCTTTGTGCTTCGTATTGAATACCATCATATTCCTTGGGGACAACCAAATGAATTAGCTAGATAGTTGATATCACCTGATGTAGATTATATCTAAGAATCAATGCATGCTAAAGAATGCAGTCACACCTTTGGAATGATACCTTGTCTGCCCATTTTACAAGTTTGTGGAGCACAGGTTTAGGTACCCCACTTTTTTTTCCTGTCAAACCATTGGGATAAGAATAAGATGGTCCCTGCTAACAGTTGCTGGTTCTGATATATAATTACTTTCTGCTCTCTCCCCTTTTTGTTGCGTATATAATGCTTCTTCTTGTTTGACCATAATTAAGAAGTTTTGTGCCTTTCACTCAACAGGAAGCGTCTATTTAGCCTGATAAATGATCTGCCCACAGTCTTCGAAGTTGTAACTGGAAGGAAGCCTACAAAAGACAAGCCTAGTGTGGATGGTGGAAGCAAATCTAGGAATAACACAAAGGTGAAATAATAGGTTTTTTTTTTTTTTTTTTCAGCGGAAATAATTTTCTCTTTCATATTTTTGTTAAATAAACTTATTCTTTCCTTTTTAATATGTTCTTAACTGATTTTAGGTTTGTAACCCACCTTTTCTTTGTAGAGATCAATTGATGGGCAGATGAGAAGCAATGCTAAGTTACTTGATGAAAGTTATGTTGGAGAGGATGAAGATGAGCACAGTGAAACTCTTTGTGGGAGCTGTGGTGGAAATTACAGTGCTGATGAGTTTTGGATTGGTTGTGATATCTGCGAGAGGTGGTACCATGGGAAGTGTGTGAAGATAACTCCAGCCAAGGCAGAAACCATCAAGCAGTACAAATGCCCTACTTGCAGCACCAAGAAAGGCAGGCCTTAGTATCTGATGTAAATCTTTTGGAGGGGTTTACCTCATTGTTTTAGTCACTGATATTGTTGTAATGCAGTGCTGGTATATGTCGTAGGCTTTTGGGTAGCATAATACTTATCCTTAACAGGTACTCTTGGTTGAAGTTTGAATTGTCCACTTCTACAATGCATATTCCTTTTATGTATTTCTTTGTCTAATATAGATGTCGTTTTATGATAATTTAATCTTGAAATGCTCGTTGCTGAATGTTTGCAGTGACTTAATCTACGATGCCTTATTATGATAGTTTAGTCATTTATATTTTTGAGTATGTAGATAATCTGGAGTGGCGTACGATAATTGGTGATGACTGATGAGTAGAGAGCTTGAGACTCCTTGATCCGGGTATATATATATATATATATATAGTATCAATAACAAATGCAGGCTTACATGTATGACAATACTTAAAATGCAACAATTGGCGTGCTTTGTGGTGCATGGCATTAGATAGTACTATGTACAAAGCACGTTGGGGGAGTGAAAAATTTTGCTTGCATGAAATAGTACCTCTATATTGTACCATCCCTTACCATAGGGCATAGACAACTCATTTTGTACCCATAGTTTAAGTAACAATTTGCGAAACATGAATTATTCAACTGCAAATGGGATTTATATCAATCAAGAGACTCATAAAAAAGTGTGATGTAGTGTAAGTAGTGTGGCGTTGTCTTTGTTTGACAATGTTTTTTTTGCTTATGACACAGCATACGCTGTTATTTTCGCTATTCTTGCATTATCACTGGAAATTCAATTCTGCCATATGTAGCTAAGTTGGTCTAAAATAGAATTTGCTTTGTTACTTTACTAATCTTTCTTGGTTTAGTGTGTGAATGTTGATGTTTAGAGAGAGAAAGCCCTAAGAAAGATATTTACCCAAATGCTTTGAGGCAACCGTTATGAAATTGGACCACAATTGTGAACAGGTGCTCTATCTAATCCACAGGTAGAGTCTCAAATCACATAAAGCCTAGATTGCTCTTGGTGATAAGTGTATTGCTCTTGGTGATGTTTTCATGAAATTTTGGTAATCTATAATTTTCTGCTGTTTTAAGTCAACTATGAGTTTCTAAGATGGTTTATGCAATATTGGTCAATTAATTTGAGAAATAAGACTTGTTTTATGAATTATAAACTCACTAGTCGCAAACTTACACGATGCATAGAAAATATAATATAATTATTTTATAAGAATATAATGTAAAAATGTGTTATTTAAAAGTATTTTATATTTTCATAAGTTTTATATAATAGACCGCAATGGACCAAAGTGGACCATATGGACCAAAGTGATCTGAATGACAGAACTGGGCCGAATGGACAAAAATAGACCGAAATAGACCGGATTGGACCAAAATGAAAAGAAATAGACGGAATGGACAAAATTGGATTGAATAGTCCAAATAGGACCGAATTGGACAGAAGTTGACTGAAATAAACCGAAGTGGACCAAAATGGACTGAAATGGACAGAAATGAACGGAATAGACCAAAATGGACCAAACTAGACCCAAGTGGACCGAAAGGGACACAAGTAGATCGAGGACCGAATGGACCAAATTGGAGAGGATGAAGATGAGCACAGTGAAACTCTTTGTGGGAGCTGTGGTGGAAATTACAGTGCTGATGAGTTTTGGATTGGTTGTGACATCTGCGAGAGGTGGTACCATGGGAAGTGTGTGAAGATAACACCAGCCAACGCAGAAACCATCAAGCAGTACAAATGCCCTACTTGCAGCACCAAGAAAGGCAGGCCTTAGTATCTGACGTAAATCTTTTGGAGGGGTTTACCTCATTGTTTTGGTCACTGATATTGTTGTAATGCAGTGCTGGTATATGTCGTAGGCTTTTGGGTAGCATAATACTTATCCTTAACAGGTACTCTTGGTTGAAGTTTGAATTATCCACTTTTACAATGCATATTCCTTTATGTATTTTTGTCTAATATAGGTGTCATTTTATGATAATTTAATCTTGAATGCTTGTTGCCGAATGTTTGCGGTGACTTAATCTACGACGCCTTATTATGATAGTTTAGTCATGTATATTTTTGAGTATGTAGATAATATGGAGTGGCGAACGATAATTGGTGATGACTGATGAGTTGAGAGCTTGAGACTCCTTGATCCGGGTATATATATAGTATCAATGACAAATGCAGGCTTACATGTATGACAATACTTAAAATGCAACAATTGGCGTGCTTTGTGGTGCATGGCATTACTTAAAAGCATATCTGGAGTCAGCTGGGTGTAAAGCGAAATAGTAGTGATTTTTGGAGGAGTAATCTGCATAATTGGCTGCAAAACAATGGGAAAGGGAGCTGTAGTCCTATTCAAGGGAAGCCACCATGGAGAATCATGTTTAACTTTGCTGTGTGGAGCATTTGGAAGAGCAGGAACTCTTTTGTTTTTAATAGAAAGAGCCCAAATCCGAACCTGCATAGGGAGATTTATAATCAGGCTGCTGAGTTTATGTTTTGGGTAGCTTCACCTCGTAACCCAGTCCGTAAAATTAGTAAGAGAATCAGGTGGGAAAAGCCGCCGACAAGGTGGAAAAAGTTGAACACTGATGGCTCGGTTATAGGGTGTATGGAGTGGGCTGGATGTGAAGGAGTAGTTAGGGATGAGCATGGGAATTGGGTTGCCGGATTCACAAGGCATGTAGGACCAACCAACAGTAGCTTGAATATCCCTTGTCTTACTGTTGAGATAGATGCCAAAGTGATTGTGGACGTCTTTCAAAATTCTGCCTATGTAAATCATATAATATCTTCTATATTGGACAATTGCAGGCATTTGATGTCCAGATTTCAGCGAGTTCAATTGAAGCACTGCTACCGCCAGGCTAACCAATGCGCTGACCTGATGGCTAGACTAGGGGCTGAACAAGAACTAGAGTATAGGTTGTTTTCAAGTCCGCCTGTGGACTTGGCTAAAGCTTTGGAGGATGATTGTAATGGTGTTTTCTCCAACAGACTTGATGTAATGTTTTGATTTTAATGAAATCGGCTTTTTACCAAAAAAAGACATTAGATAGTACTATGTACAAAGCACGTTGGGGGAGTGAAATATTTTGCTTGCATGAAATAGTACCAAGTTGATTTGAACGTCCATATTGTACCATCTCTTACCACAGGGCATAGACAACTCATTTTGTACCCATAGTTTTGAGTAACAATTTGCGAAACATAAATTATTCAACTACAAATGGGATTTATACCAATCAAGAGACTCATAAAAAAGTGTGATGTAGTGTAAATAGTGTGGCGTTATCTTTGTTTGACAATGTCTTTTTGCTTATGACACAGCATACGCTGTTATTGTCGCTATTCATGCATAAATCACTGGAAATTCAATTCCCCCATATGGAGCTCAGTTGGTCTAAAGTAGAATTTGCTTTGTTATTTTACTAATCTTTCTTGGTTTAGTGTGTGAATGGTGATGTTTAGAGAGAGAAAGCCCTAAGAAAGAAATTTACCCAAATGCTTTGAGGCAACCGTTCTGAAATTGGACCACAAATGTGAACGGTGCTCTATCTAATCTATAGAGTAGAGACTCAAATCACGTAAAGCCTAGATTGCTCTTGGTGATAAGTGTATTGTTTCTTTTCTGTTAAGTTTTCATGAAATTTTAGTAATCTATAATTTTCTTCTGTCTTAAGTCAACTATGAGTTTCTAAGATGGTTTATGCAATATTGATCCATTAATTTGAGAAATAAAAGACTTGTTTTATGAATTATAAACTCACTAGTCGCAAACTTACTGCATAGAAAATATAATATGATTATTTTATAAGAATATAATGTAAATATGTGTTATTTAAAAGTATTTTCTATTTTTCATAAGTTTCATATAATGGATTGAAATGGGTCAAAGTGGACTGCAATGGACCAAAATGGACCGAAATGGACCGAAATGGACCAAAGTGATATGAATGACAGAACTGGACCGAATGGACAAAACTGGATTTAATGGACTAAACAGGACCGAATTGGACAGAAGTTGACTGAAATAAACCTAAGTGGACCAAAATGGACCGAAATGGACAGAATTGGAAGAAATAGACCAAAATGGACCGAATTGGACATAAGTGGACCGAAATGGACACAAGTGAACTGAATGAACAAAAATAGACCGAATAGACCCAACTGGACCTAAATGGACCGAAACAGACCAAAGTGGACAGAAGTAGACATAGGACCGAGTGGACCAAATTGGACCAAAATAGACAAAATTGGACCAAAATGGATGGAAGTGGACCGAAATTTTACGCTGTTGCGGCTCAAAAGAAGTGTAATAATAATAAATGCTACATTTCAACTTTTAGATATAATATATACTGTAGTGGTGCAAACATTTGTTGTTCTTTTTTGATGAGGTGACATTCTTTTCAAAATAGCCTATGTATTACTCTAGAACATCATTAGGCTTAAAGAACAACTAATGTTGTGTTTTTCTTAAGCAGTTTATCCTTGTATTATTAACTCTTCAATTGTACTTCCCTCTACAGTTTGTTTTACATATGTTTGAGTATGTTTATTGTTTTCAAATGTGCATATACGCTATGATTTTCTTCTTATTTTTATTAGGCTTTTGATTGAAAATGATTTAGTGACAATATTGAAGGTCGATTGAGCAGGAGTTGGTGCCTTATAGCTTCCCATTTTGATATCCTAACTCAATTCTTGGTTGGAATTTTACCTATGGAGTCAAAAATCAGTTCTTGGACAGTAAGATGAAGTGACCATTCCAATTTCTCTACTCTAACCCACGAGACTCATAAGGTATTCTCTCATACCCATGTTAAGGGTAAATCTACATGTATACCCAATTACCCAAATCATCACTCGCGTGTCCTTGAGCAAACAGACAGTGCGCTCACACTTCACTCACTTTACAAAAAAGAAAAAGGAAGACTGGCTTTTACCCATGTTTTTTCCCCCCTGTTCAGTGGAGACCTTTCCACTTAAAAAACATCATTATCCCTTGTTTGTGCATGCTCTTTTACGGTCTATTTTCTTTTCTGCCCTGTTGAATTCCCTTTTCTCCTCTAATGTCGTAGTAGCTTGCTCCTCATTTTCGTTACTTTTCCCCGCTTAAATAAAATACTCGTACTATATATAATGCATTCTGGGCTGGATCTAGGGTTCATGGTTTTATACTATGAAGTACGGACATGGATATGAACACGGATATAGATACGACACAATGACCCGAACAATTTTTAAAAAATTATAACATAAAACGGCCAGTACAACATGGATACGATATAGATATGACATTCTAAATAAAGTGTTCTTGTTTTCTAGATTTTTATACAATGCACTCATAAACAAAAAAAAAACAAAAAAACCAAAAAAGTTTTATACAATGTGTGTATGGTGAGATATACACACATATATATACCGTGTACGGAAACACAAAATATGAAAAATCTTTTCACGAAAATAATATCATGACAGTGATACTGCTAATAATGGTGCAATGAGGCCCAGATATTGAAAAGACACCGAGTGCATCAAAAATAGAAAGGACACTGACTTCACGTGCAATTTTTTTTTTTTTGATAGGAGTTCACGTGCAATTATCAATTGAAAAAAAAGAAGAAGTTACGTACGTTTAGTAAATGGGCCTGGCCAGTGGCCACAAATCACGAAAAAAAAAAATATATATATATATATATATATACACATCACAGGTGACGTTTGTCAAATATCAACTACAGAAGTGCTTTCTAAAAGAAAAAAATCTACAGAAGTGTCTAAGGCTGTATGTCAGATGTGTTTGAGCATTATTGTTCAAAATTATATGAAAATTGTGGTTTCAAAAATGTAGTGAAAATATGTATTTAAAATATTTATAATATAAAAAATGTGTTTGGTATTATAATTTTAATAATGTTTTTTTTAAAAATGAAAAAATATAATTGTATGTTTGGTATGTATATATATATATTTTTTTTTTTTAAAAAAGTGATAATATGTAGTCTAATCAGTAGGATCTACAATTTTTAAAATATTTACAAAAATGTCATTAAGTAACGTAATTCAAATACTCTACTCACTAAAAACACTTTTACCTAATGTGTTTTTTTTTAACCTACAGTATTCAGTGTTTAAACACCAAAAATTGTTGTTTTTTTGCCGACAATCCCTTTTTTTCTTCTTATTGGTCGAACTCTGCCGACCACGTTTTAGTAACTAACACAAACAAATGTGTCGATTCTAAAGAGCACGTGTTCACTGACCTTCATTTTTGGTACAGCCACAAATTAACAGGCTAATAAGTTATTAACATACACAAACACATTTGTCAAGTTTCATTGGCTTCGGCGTACCCTTCCTCTTATCTGATGTGATTACTCTAACGATGAATGTTTATGGATCACACCTCCAAAACTCAACCACTTTTGCTACCATGTTGATTTATTTGTTTCTTTCTTTATCATTTAAATCAATCATCATCATTGTCATCATCAACCAGGCTTTCATTCTTGAATGTATAAACTATAAAGATTTCTTCTTCTGGTTTTGGATGGAAGCCCCTACATCTCTCTCATGTGTTTTGCTGGTTTTATTTTTAATATATTTTTTATTTTCGGTGTTAAACGGCTCTTTTTGTCCAGACTCTAGAGTCTTCCAGCTCAACTGTTATTTTTTAATATATCAAATGTAAATAAAACCTCTCTATGCTTTCCTTCAATGATTTTGAGGATATAATATCCATTATAAAGTTATTATTTGGTGAAAGTAAATATCATTAGCAACCATGTTACTTCCAATTTGAAATTATTATTATATAAAAAAAGTGTATTTTCATGTGATGTGATGTGTTCCTACTATTTGATTTGATATAGATAACATTTTATATGATTTTATCATATAATGGTAGAAGATGGTCAATTTAACTAATGAACTTCATTTACTTTTTATTAAAATCATTTTTTTTTCCTCAAAAACGTAATAGTGGTTAAGGTATGCTTTGCAATATTAATGACTTGGATTGATTAAACATCATCACTCAACCATTGCTAGGAGCTAGATAACACAATAGGGAGATTCCAAATTGATATTTGATTCTTTAATATAACATATTGGGGTACTATTTAGACTATAAGTTTATACTTATTGATTTTGAATCAATTATGTTATAATTTCTCAATTTTTTTTTTCATGAGAGATTTCTACTCATACGTGTATGTTCAACTATTTCTCCTTCACATGTAAGTCATTGATTGTTTATGGGTTTCAAGATTTCTATTTTTCTAGTCACGAATAAGTCCTATTAACTCACCGTTACTTTCTTCCTAAATTGATTCACAATATCAATTTTTTTGTTTGTTTTATTTTATTTTATTTTATTTACTCTCCTTACTTCATCATGGAAGAGATTTGAATGACTTTGCAATCTTTTTGCACCACCATTAAGTTTGATATACTTGATAAAGGAGATAACATGGCCAAAATTGGCAAATGCCCGTTTCACACAAACTTTCCAGTATTTTGCCTCATTTTCCAAACTAATTAGAGAAATGCCCTTGTTTTGAAACTTGATTTTCTAAAAATCGAGTTCAAAATGTAAAATTCGATTTTTGGAACATCAAGTTATAGCGAACGTGGACTTAAGAGATTTTTTTTTTTTGAAACTCAAGTTCCATTTAAATTTTTTCAAGGAACTCGAGTACTTCACATGGAACTCGAGTACTTTACATGGAACTCGAGTTCCAGAAATTTTTTTTTTTTTTAATTTTTTCAATTCGCTATAACTAGATTGTCCAAATATCGAGTTTTAAATTGAAACTCAATTTTTAGAAAATCGAGTTTCAAAACAAGGGCATTTCCCTAATTAGTTTGGAAAATAGAAAAAAATGCTGGAAAGTTTGTGTGAAATGGGCATTTGTCAATTTTCTCCAAGATAACATCTATAAAAGACTCTAATTAGTAATTAGCCATCATATAACATTGGAAAATCAATTTATATAAAAACTTAAGTCTATTGGGTTTAAGCCCAGTTATAATATATATTCATTTTCAGAGAGACGAGGCAAAACGCCAAATCTTCCTCCTCGTTCACAATTGGTGGTGTTGAGGGTACGATAAGTGGTGATATTATTCTGTAGGACATTGATCATTGATGTAGATTACGAAATATCGATCTCGCCATATATGCAATCTATGTCAAATCTCATGCTTTATATTTAACTAGTGTAAAGTATGAGATTTAAAATGACAAAATTAAAAAGTCAAGATTCAATTTAGCACGTGACAAATTCTAAAAATTTTCTTTGGACTTTTCCCTAATGTCATTAGAGACATCACCTTTCTTGTATTTTCTTCCTAATAAATGTTGGACAAATAGTACTGTACCACGTGGGTGGAATTTTCTTGCATAAGAGCAGTGGATGATAGTACTTTACTATTTTGTCACGCAAGTGGAATAAATAAATAAATTGATCCATGATTTAAGAAAAAAGTGAGTACTCAGAAAAAATAAATAAATAAAAAATGTTAAGATCGATAACATTTTCACTTAAAAGGATAACAACAAAATATAGATCATGAACAAATACTTTTCCACTTAGACTTTCACGTGTCATGAAAAAATCATATATTAGAAAGACAAGAACAAATCAAAGGTGATCGAATATATACTTTTCCTCTTAAAATTTTGATGATAAATTGAAGGCATGACCTGTACCCAACCATCAACGTTAAGATTGCCTCACTATGAATTGAATAATGTGAGATCGATATTAAACAACCATTCAAAGGTTACAAAGATTCAAACCAACTAAACTGCCCATGATGTAAACCATAAATATTTTCATTTTTCAACTCATTAACATAAAAAAAAAAAAATTAGGTGAAGACCTTTCCATCATGAAATAAAAAATTATGAGATTTTTTAATATGATAATTTTAAAAATAATAAAAAAGAGAAGCAACATATTTCTATATATGTGTGTACAGTAACAAGCATGTGATTTTTTGGTAATAAAGTAGTATTATTTTGTGGTAGACCCTTCGAAGTAAACACTACTGACTTTATAGTACATGATTGATGCATTAAAAAGAAACGAGCAAGAATAGAGAAAATAAATAAATAAATAAAACAGAGAAAGATTGATATGTGATTACTTTATAATGTCATCAATTTTGGTGCTTGTAAAAGCTCACTTAGATATGAATCAGTCAATAAAAAGAGGATTTCGAAAATCACATTTGTTGGATGATATGATCTAAATGATGGTAATAATATTGATAAATTAGTTGATTGTGCGGTTGACATGCATGGATAAGGGACACTTGCAAAAGATGTGTTAAAAAACACACTGGTGTGTTATTAGTTATGTCCATACTTACGTTAATAAATCTTCATTATTTTGTGTAGAAATAAGTTATTGGGAGAAACTTTTTATAAAACACTTCTATGGCGATCTATGGAGGATCGTTTTTCTAAATGTTTATCCTATCAATATAAGAGAGGGAAGGAATAAGTATTTATGGTACTCTCAAGATATTCTATAATTTTTGACGTTTGTAACTGCTGTTGATGTGATTCTAAAAAAGTGATTAATACACAAGTTGATATTTTTTGTTAAGGGGGTAGGCGGAGCGGGGTCACTCTTGTAAGAGTTTATGGCCGAGCTTGATGAGTGGCATATTGATAAGTTCGATCTGTGTTGAGTAGATGATGTGGATTTGGTGTTTTGACTATACGTTCATGTGGTTTGAAATATGCCAATCAGAACGTGAATCGATTAATATGACAAGTCATGGTTGGTGACTCACTAATTAGGCTTCCGAACTTGATTTTTAATTGGATGGAATGGACTTAATGAATCGCTTTTTACCATATATGTCCATCATCCTCTTACCACAATTGATTTATTTATTTTAAATTGCGTGCTTTTTTTTTTTTTTTTTTTGATAATTTAAAAGGGGATTCAAATCTTAAAAGTTTTTGTTGAAAATACAACAAAGTGCCTATTGAACTACAAAACTTTGTCATATCTACAAGTTGGAAGGATTAATATAGGTGAAACTATGACATGTACTAAAAATAAAAAGGGGTTCTAGAAAATGAGGGGTTGGCTTTTATCCAGTATTTTTTAATGAACTAACAGGACTAGGTGCTGAATAAGACATAATAGACACGTTTTTGCATTTGACGGTATGATATTGATTTTAATAGAAGGTAGATCTCGAAAGGTATAATGAAACAAATTTGTACTACAGTCGGATGTCTAAATCATAATGTGTACTATTAACACTAATTTAGGGTGTGATTGAATACTGCTTATTTATTGAAAACTGAAAACTTATTACTGAAAACACTATAACAAAATAATTTTTAAACGTGTGAATAATTTCGTGGGACCAAAAAATTGGTATGTGCCTTTTTGTGTTTTTGGTTGGTTGGGTCATGAACAGTGCCATGAGACTCAGCCAAAAACGCAAACGCTGAAAACGCACAATGGCCGCAATCCAAACTCACGCTTAAACTCATGTTTGTGGTTTATATCAAAGGGAATTATTTTATTGGCCACTTGTTTCCATAATTAACGGTGTCAAATAGGAAAAGTATTGACCTAAGATGTATGTTAGGATCCTTATGCCTCTCACTGTCCATTTTGTGGGCTATTTTTTTGTCCTTTTTGTGTATCACTTATCCTCCTTTGTGGTGGTTTTCACTGTCTCCTTCGTGAGTCTCGAGCTGATCTTATGTGGTTGTGTCTCCTTCATTGGTTGGTGGGTAGGCCGCCCTCAAATTCCCCTAGAGGTGGCAACCGTCTCTTTCGTGAGTCTCAAGCCAGTCCTATCTGGTTGTGTTTACAAATGCCCGGGGTGGCAGCGGTAAAGATCAGGTATGGAGTGGTCCAAAATCTAAACTCACCCACACCTAATGTTTTGGATCCCAAGGCTGGAGCTCTAACACGGGTGGGTTCATCTTCTTGGCTGTTGCGGGGGTGGGCTTTCTCTCCTATTTTTGTTGCTTTCTTGGGAAGTTTTGGTGGCTTTGAGGTGATTTTTTTTTTTTTTTTTTTTTTAAAGTTTGTATTGATATCTCTTCTTTTGTTTTAACATATTTGGTTTGTAACTTTGCTTATGAGAGTTTAGATTTCTTCCAATTTATACTCTATTGTGTGTATATATATTTATTGTTTTTTTTCTTATACTTGTAATTATTTTATGGGAAATGCTAACGAGTGTTTTTAGGTCATTGGTTAACGATCCATTTTAGGAAAGTTTTGACATTACTTTTATGGAAAATGTAAAAAGTTGTTAAAATATTAATTTTTTTTTCCTATAAAAACTTTCTTTAACTGGATTGTTAACCAATGCACTAAGCACTCGTTAGCAATGACCCTTATTTTATTTAGTACCGTTGTCTCTTTACAAAAAATGGAGAGTTGGAGACCCATCAAATCTCTAAATTTCTGTACTTCGTTCATTGTAATCCTATTCTTTGTTAAAAAAAAAAAAAAAAAAAAATCCCTTTATTATTATATACAATTAGTTCATTTTTTTGATGAACTATATACAATTAGTTCAATAACCAACAAAGGGATTGTTGTACATGAAATTTACAGAGAAGAAAACTGTGTTATTTGTTGCAATCACGAGGAGATTTTAGTGATTCCACCTGAGATTTGCCACAAGGACCCCTCATTCTTATGAAAAGCCTATATTCATCAAATGTCATAGGTGGGTACAAAGGAGGATTTTCCGGGGTCACAAGCTCTTTTGCTGGCTCTATTGGTATATCACTTTTTGGATTGTAGAAGAAAGCGAGGGAGACTCGCTCTTGTGCTGCGTTTACAATCACTCTATGCTCTACGCTCTTGTAGATTGCATTGCTTAGAACCTATAATCATAAAGTTCATAACAATGAGTAAAATTCATACGATCAAAATAATGATGAAATGACTGTTATGGAGTAAAAGGGACAGTAAAATTGTTGGTCTGCAACCGATATATGTATCATCTTCCTTATCATATATAAATTTCATACCTGATATGATGCATATGTTAAATGTATGAGATAATTATTGTTAACGACATAATTTTTTTTTTTTTTGTAACTTTTTTCACCACTTATTAAGGTAAATTATTTTTACATGAATCTATCACTAAAACCATTTTTATCGTACATTGCTCACAATATGTCATATCAATAGTTGTGAAAAGGTATGAAAAATTGTGTGATACTAGATTTATTTATATAATTGATATAGATAAATATATTGGTGAAGGCATCGTCACCAAAAGAGGTGGGAAACCCCTTTGTTAGTGGGAGAACTTCCACTTGGTAAAGGTGTCACCATCAATTTCAAAATTTTAACATGTTAAAATAACATGGCATTGCATAAGCAATGAATGTGATTAAAGGTGAACTAGAAGATAACATAAATTGAAACTTTCTAGCACGTCAACTTGAAGGATAAAGAGTGAAAACCAATGACAAATAATATTAGTGATTTTTATACTGGGAATTATCAAAATGTCATGCCAAAAGCTTATCCCAAAAGCTTAGAACGTGATGTTTATCCCGTTAATTTGTTCTATATAGATTACATCATTTTCACAAGAGTACAAAAAAAAAAAAAAAAAAAAAATTATATCAAAACTCGTTCTCCAAAAACAAACAGTTAAAATATCTGGATTGGTTTGAGTCAGCTATAACGTGGTTTTTTTATTTTATTATTTTTGGGTAGACAACTCAGCCAACCTCTTTAAACTTTGAGCAACTTGGAAAAATGAATCATATAACCGGGTAAAAGGGTTCTAAATGACTTGAAAGTTAGCCTAAAAGCCAATAGGAATGCACAAAGGATGATTCAGGGAAAAGGACAATGAATTAAATTCCTTAAAGAGAAATAAGTATTGAAGTGTCCATTTGGATTGAGAGTGAGGGATAGCAAACTCTACTTTACTCTACTCTCCTCCACTCTTCCTCCCTCCCCCTCAATCCAAACAAGGATTATTATAGGAAGTTGATTTTTAAATTGTACCAGAATTTTTTATTTTTTTGCAAAAAACTATAGTAGAGTTTATGCAATATATAGCCTTTAACAGTCACTCTCTCTCTCTCTCTCTCTCTATATATATATATATATATATATTTTTTTTTTTAAGAAAGAAATCTATATCTATATTTAGCAAAACGGAGACGGAGGAAAGAGTAAAGAATAAAATAAAGCAAACGAAACAAGACTTCTTTTTTCCTTTAAGGTATTTGGTTTGCAAGATAGAAATGAAAGCAAAAAGAATCATCATATATAAAAATAATGCTACACACATAATATTTTTCACAATAGTTAAGTTTATAAGTTTTAGTAGTTCTCATATAGACCCAATACTAACATCACTCTTCTACATACCAATAAGAACTTTTTACTTCAATAATTGTGAAATTATGTCTATAGACTTATTTATGTACAAACCCTTTCTTCTCTCTCATTTCCTTCCAAATTGGGAGGAAAGAAAAATGAGGGCCCAATAGAAAATCAGGCCCTCCATTTTCCTTTCCCTCACACCCTTTTACTCTCTAGCCAAACAAACGATATTTCTTATCTCTATGTCTTTTTCCTTCCCTTCTTTCCTTCATCTTCTCTCAAACTAAACGTAAGTATAAAAAAATTTGGGATCCTTTTAACAAGTGACCTAAAGTCAGTTTAAGGAATAATGATAAATAGTATTCAATTAGAATTTTTAATACAATTTTTCTAACAAAGAAAATTTTATTTTGATTTGTATGTATAAATTTATTTTGTGTTTTTCTCAATAACTATATATATAGTTTGAATTTATATTTTGAAAATTATATAAAAACATCATTTAATATAATATAAAATAAACCTTAACTCGTGCCAGTACTTGTTCCTCCACTCGAGGGAGGTATATTTCTTACTTTTTAAAATCTCACTTTAATACTAACTGTACCTTTGGCAACTTTCAACCGTTAAACTAATAATTAAAACGCATACTAAACACAATGCAAGATGGGACCTATTAGCAAACATTCATGCATCCTTCTTTCTTTCCTTAGGGCTTGGTCTTCACATCATTGAAGGTTTGAAATTAACCTCTCTATTCCCACATGGTAAGAAAAGAAAAAAGTGCCATGTTTTTTAACTTACTTTGACTTGACCAAAACAATGGGTAATAGCCATAAAAAAAAAAAAAAACACGACCCGGCCCTCCATGTGCCTGTGCCCCATGTGGCTAAATGGTTCATGAATTTTAGCCATACACTTTTCCTCAAACAGATAGAACTTTAGATATAGTTGAGAAAAGAAATAAAAGGAGTCACCTGAATTTGATCCCCAATATTGACGATAAAAGCGTGTCGAGCTGGTTTGACAGTGATCCAATTGTTGCCTTTGCGAACTTGAAGACCAGGGACTTGGTTATCTGGTAGGAGCAGTGTCATGCCACCTGGGTCAGAGTGGGATGACAAACCAAGGGTCAAGTCTGGCTGTGGACACTTAGGATAATAATTCACCCTTAGGCATGCCCCAATATTTTCACCACCAAATGCATTTTGAAGAATATCTTCTCCTAATCCAAGGTTTATAGACAAAATCTTCATCAACCTCCCACATAGCTTCACTACTTCCTTCCCATATTCATCGATCACTTGCCTAAATTTTTTGAGCAATCATTTCATGAACCAAGTCAATTCTTGTTAAATATAAAAGTAAACGGAATATGATTATTATAACATGCTATAAATTTTAACTAGCCGGCATATCTATAGGGTATAGCACACCATTGGTGACCCTTAATAGTTTAATAAAATAATAAGTTAATAGACATAATTTTCACAAAATTTTTTATTTATTTATAATTATTGACGTGATGTATTATAACTAGTAAATGATAAAAATAGGGTTAGTAATCGACCTAGATAAAAAGGATTGTCGTTCCAATTACAACAAATTATATTAGAAGTTATGAACGGTATAATATTATATAGCATGATAAAAAGTTGAAAAACCATAGAATAGGCAATCGGAGAAGTTCTTTCATTACCTGGCATCAGCCGGAAGAGCAGGCCATTTATTGTAATCCTTTAACTTCAATGGAAGTAAATGAAGGAAGTAATAGTCACTCCAATCAAGAATGGCACCCTTTTCAACACCAAGTCGGCTACCATAACCTTCATAAGTTTTTGGTGAGTTAGCATAAGATTGCTTAATCTCCACTGGCAAGTGAAAAAACTCGCGCCAAACCTCTCGAACACGGTCCAATAGTTGAGGACTGATTCCATGGTTGAGAATTTGGAAGAATCCCCACTCTCGACAAGCCTCAGATATTTGAGCAAGTATGGTATCATCACCATATAATAGGTCTTGAAGATCGATGATTGGGATATTGACATCGCTACCATCAGACTTAATGGCTGGCCTTTCAGTTGGAGGCTTGACGTATCGATCAGGAATCACAGGTAACCCGCTGTCAGACAAGGATTGGACTCGAACTATTGGCTCAGGCCAATCTATATGACTATTCATGATGTTCAATTTAGTCGGCTGGAATTCGAAGGTTGATCTTGTTATATATAAAGAAGATTTAGTTATAAGTACGCGATAGATGACTCCAAATTTTTTGGGACTAAAGATTGGTTGTTATTGTATAACACGATAAAAAAAACAGACAAGTTCTTAGTATTTTGTGAGAGACACAGAGAGAGAGAGAGAGAGAGAGAGAGAGAGAGAGAGAGAGGTGGGATGGGCGTAGTTTGTGAGTGGTAGTTAAAAGGAGAGGTGAGTTGGATTAGTGGGAATTGAAATGGACGTGAAAGAGAAACGTGAAATATGTGGGGGTTTTATAGGTGTGAATGTGTGGGAATGAGTGAACAGTGAGGGATAGGAAGGTACAGGTCGTGTTATAATGTCTGTCTAATTTGTATGTATGCAAAAAGATTGATTGTTGGTTGTGTGTGTGTATGGGGGGTTGAGGTTGACAGGCCGACATAGAGTGAGGTGATTTCATGTAGACTCTATGGAGATTACAACTCAGTACATAGTTTGGATCAATTTAGCCATTTATAACTCATGGCTCATCGGTTTCGATGGCGATGATGAGAAGGATTGGTCCCCATTTCGGCGCCGTGAACAACTTGATTTACTTGTGTACCACAAACTAATATTGATAAGGAAAATATAGTTCTTGGTTGCATATGTTTTAATAAGATAACATTGTAGTGGCCTGCCCACCTCCATTAGACAGGACATATCATGCAGTATATACTATATGCTACTCAATATATTAACAGAGAAAAGGTAAAAATATCTTTGTTTTAAAAAGATTAAAAAAAAAAAAAAATAGGTTGTGACTTGGAATATAATCTAGACTATAGAGGAATGAATTATTTGGGTGTGTGCTTGGATACATTTTTCTAGCGCTTATTTATAAAACGAAAATTCTTAGTTTATATTGTATTATCAATGTAATATTACATTTGTTACTAAACAAATGTGTATTATAAGCTAAAAGTGTATACTTTTTTCTTTTGCTGAGAAAAAAATCGGTAGAGGAAAGCGATCTGAGTTGGCATCTTACAATTACAAGTATATATAAATGTGTACAATATGTAATTTTCCATTGATGGTATAAATTTTTTTTGCGTGTGTGGGTGGGGGTGGTTATGGGGCTAGCCAAACACCCCCCCCCCCCCCCCCCCCCCAAAAAAAAACTAGCTATATTTTCAGGTTAGCTAAAATCACTGCCCATACATTTTTTTTATACTATAAAAATAACCATATCAAGTTATCAACTAATTGAAAGTGATTTAACAATAAGACAAATCAAGAATACACGAAGATTAATTAATTATGAAATTTAAATTTATCAATCAAATTCTACTTTCACTAACAACCCCATGGACACGCGCCCACATTAAAAAAAAAAAAAAATGAAAAAGGTCATATTCTCACCATAAAAGGTTTAACAAAAAAAAGGTATTTTAAAGTAAAAGGTAAAACATTAAAAAATAAAATAAAATCAAGACACGATATACATTCAAACTATAACTATTTGCAATCACAAATTAAAAATATTATTTTTATTAAATACATTAGCCTTTTAACATGCGCTACGCATTTGTGAACAAAGTAGCAAGTAATTAATTAGATTAAATCCCATTCGGTTAGACAGCTAATTGCATTTACAAATCTTGTTAGGTATTATATTTATCAAGGATCTATTTTATAGTGAATAGGTGTTGTTATTCAGAATGATAATGGCTAGGTTGTAGCTTCCATTTCAGATTGGAAAACACTTCCTCAATCCGTGGATGAAGTCGAAGCAATGGTTGCAGTGAGAGCTTCATTCTTTGCTAGAAATATTGATGCCTTTTCCATTATCTTTGAAGGTGATTCTGAAGTAGTCTTCAAATTTTTGATTTGTGAAGATACTTCTTTTGCTTCTTATGGCCATCTTATTAACGAGGCTAAATTCTTATCAAATTCCTTTGTTGCTGTTGTTTTTTCTCATAAGTCTCGCTGGGTATGCTAGACATGTCAGTAATTTTTGATGTGAATAGAAATGTTCTAAAAAAAAAAGGTGTTTTAAAAAAACCAATAGCAAAGAGAGATTTTGAAACCCGCCTTATACATGCCATATTTTACTCTTTTTTATTTTATTTTTTATAACAAACATGCCATATTTTACTTTTTTTCTAAAAAATTTTATGATACATGCCATAGTTTACGAGATAAAAATCTACGAGATATCAAATCTTAGTTAGTAAAACATTTATTCTATATCGTATAGATTTTGGAACCCACCTTATACATGCCATAGTTTACGATTTGGAAATCTACTGGATGTCTAGAATAGATCATAGTTAGTAGGGGTAATATATATATATATATATATATATTAATGAAACTCTTATATGAAACTCTAATTTTCAAGTAGATGCACTTTTTTTGTTAATATTTATACAAAAGTGTGGGGTCCAATAATTGATGGGCCAGGCCCATTTGCTAATGGAGAGTTCAAAGGCCTAAGCCGAAAAAGGTCATGGCCCGAGCTCAAGAATAATAAGGCCCAATTGGCCCGGAGAAGCAGCCGAGGACAGTGCAGTCCTCGGCTGACCCAAAGATCCACCAAGAAGAGGGGCAAAACGATAAAGGGACATGCTTGAAGGGAAATCTAAAATATCTAGGAAAGGCTGCCTTTACCATCTTCCCCATGCATATCTCTACGCCTAACAGAGCCTTATCCTTTAACTTTATTAACCACTCCCAATAACTTTGGGTTGGGATTGACAGGACAAGTATCAGTCTTGGAAATGTCGACCCTACACGTGGACGAAGGAAAATGAATGCAGACTAGTATAAAAGAAAAAATAAGTAATATAGAGAGGGGGCTGGGACGACTGGCCTAAAAAAAAGGCTCCCAGTCTACCTCCAGAAGAAAGGCTCCAAGGGTGAAAGCGCTTAAATCACATATGAACACCACCAGAACCACCACTGGGTAACTAAGGCCTAGCCTTTCGAATCCACTCTCTACAAATGATATTGTTTGGGCCCTTTCACGTGCGAACCCAACTCTACTGCGGTTTGTCGCGAAACGTGTCCCTACAATTGGCGCCCACCGTGGGGAAGGCTTGCGCGTTAGCTCGAGCGGTGGTGAAGTTCAACTTCTGTCGAACAAGGGTCTATGAGGGTGCCTTTATGACCGGCAATACATTATTGCTATTCCAACATAAGTTCCCACTAGGGGCTACGTCTCACAGTGTCAATGGCATTGGTAAGTCTAGGGGCTTCAAACATCAGGCTAGCTTCCCCCACCTTGTTCGAGGAGCTAAACCTTCGGAAGATAAATAAATAAATAAAGAAGAATACAAGTTTTGGACAGAACCAAGGCCTTGCATGGTCCTCGGACCCAAGCCTCTGGGGAAACCAACTACTTACAAAGAAAAATACAAGTTTTGGACATAATCAAGGCCTTGCATGGTCCTCGGACCCAAGCCTCTGGGGAAACTAACTACTTACAAAGACAATACAAGTTTTGGACAGAACCAAGGCCTTGCATGGTCCTCGGACCCAAGCCTCTGGGGAAACCAACTACTTACAAAGAAAAATACAAGTTTTGGACAGAACCAAGGCCTTGCATGGTCCTCGGACCCAAGCCTCTGGGGAAACCAACTACTTACAAAGAAAAATACAAGTTTTGGACAGAACTAAGGCCTTGCATGGTCCTCGGACCCAAGCCTCTGGAGAAACCAACTACTTACAAAGACAATACAAGTTTTGGACAGAACCAAGGCCTTGAATGGTCCTCGGACCCAAGCCTCTGGGGAAACCAACTACTTACAAAGAAAAATACAAGTTTTGGACAAAACCAAGACCTTGCATGGTCCTCGGACCCAAGCCTCTGGGGAAACCAACTACTTACAAAGAAAAATACAAGTTTTGGACAGAACCAAGACCTTGCATGGTCCTCGGACCCAAGCTTCTGGGGAAACCAACTACTTACAAAGACAATACAAGTTTTGGACAGAACCAAGGCCTTGCATGGTCCTCGGACCCAAGCCTTTGGGGAAACCAACTACTTACAAAGAAAAATACAAGTTTTGGACAGAACCAAGGCCTTGCATGGTCTTCGGACCCAAGCCTCTGGGGAAACCAACTACTTACAAAGAAAAATACAAGTTTTGGACAGAACCAAGGCCTTGCATGGTCCTCGGACCCAAGCCTCTGGGGAAACCAACTACTTACAAAGAAAAATACAAGTTTTGGACAGAACCAAGGCCTTGCATGGTCCTCAGACCCAAGCCTCTGGGGAAACCAACTACTTACAAAGACAATACAAGTTTTGGACAGAACCAAGGCCTTGCATGGTCCTCGGACCCAAGCCTCTGGGGAAACCAACTACTTACAAAGACAATACAAGTTTTGGACAGAACCAAGGCCTTGAATGGTCCTCGGACCCAAGCCTCTGGGGAAACCAACTACTTACCAAAGACAATGCAAGTTTTGGACAGAACCAAGGCCTTGCATGGTCCTCAGACCCAAGCCTCTGGGGAAACCAACTACTTAAAAGGAAAAACTACGTTACATGGATTCTCTAGTTTGCCCTCGGATCCTCAACACTAAAGGGACCGGTACGGAATGGAGTAACGTGTTTCCAAAAGCATAATCGAAGTCATGCAATGCTTGGTCACTCCCTCGGATGAATTATTTAGAATTTGTCGTTCTCAGACAGTATTCTCGCACTTATTACAGAACGTTCAACCGTTATCTCGGTTAGTTTCCTAAGTTTAACTTACTATGAGTTATTATTATTATGCCTGATAGTGTCGGTAAATTAGAATTAGTTGGATCGTGTTTCAAGAGTTCTTGCTTTAAATACCGTCGAGGAGAAACACACACATGGAGCACACCCATTCACAAAGTAGTGTTGTTAAAGGAACAGTATTCAAAACAAGTAAAGAAATTTCCATTTTGTTACTAAAACAAAGAAATAGTACAGCGTACAATGAAAAGCTGGAATCAGTTTGTGTCAAAGCTCACTACATAATCAAAAGGAAAGGAAGATACAAGAGAATAAGATAAAGCCGAGGAAGTAGATCAGAGGAGAGGTTGGCTACAGCTCCAAGACCTTGTTCTTCCTCAATGCTTTCACATGCCCACAACTCAAACAGCAAAAGAGACCCAACTTGAGCCTGACACCGCTGAAGGAAAGGTGCAGGGAGTTGGAAGTTGAGGGGTTTTCTCTAAATATTTGCCCGCCGCAAGGCAGAGGCGCTGATGGCGGAGAATCTTTCTTCTGACACACCAAAATTCTGGCATGAACAGAACCTGCTTCGGATTTTGACTAAAAGAGGGAGAGACATCCTTTCCCCTCGATCGAAATGGAGTATTCTCTTGAACTTATGCTTCCTGTGCCCATACCTCACTATTTTGAGTCTCATGAGGGCACGGCGCTTCCGTGGCGGAAAGAGTTCCTTCTTCCCAACCTTCGCCTCAAACATGTTGTGCTAAGGGAGGACAGCACTGAGTATAGGAGCTGTGATTTGGGAGAAAACTAAAGAATTGGTGCGAAGATGAAGTAACTTTCTCTCCCATTTATTTAAAGAGATAAGGTGGTGGCATTTAATTCACGCAGCGTCCCAAGGAACGCTACAGACAAGATGGCTTAGGCTCAATCTCCAACGCCACCTGCAACCAGGAGATTAAAGGAGTCTCTGGAAGGTGTACCTCGAACATTGGGACTCCAAAAAGTACTGCGTAACCAAAAACTACATAAATACCCTTTAAGTTGTGGGCCAAGTGAATTCGCGGCCCAGGCCTGTTCTGCATGGGGGCCTAGGGGCAATGGCCCACGCCGAGGAATAACCGTTGCCGAGGACAACTTCCTGCTCGGCACCTCGTGAAATATCTGAGGAAAGGGAGAAACTGAACCCAAAAAGTTTTGGACAGAACCTAAGACTTGCATGGTCCTCGGACTCAAGCCTATGGGGAAACCAAGTACTAAGAAAAACCTAAGTTTTGGACAGAACCTAGGGCTTGCATGGTCCTCGGACTCAAGCCTATGGGGAAACCAAGTACTAAGAAAAAATCTAAGTTTTAGACAGAACCCAGGCGTTACGAAGTCCTCGGACTCAAGCCTTTTGGGAAACCGACTACTCGAATGGGGAAGGTTCTCGGCTCAAATACTGTAAAGGTTAAAGCCAGTGTGTCAAGAAGATGGCGAAACTACCCAACTGTCATTAACCTAAGGAAACTGTCCATTTGGCGAGTGACATGTCCTCGGATAGTTACTTCCTACACCGTATCGAGCACTTAGTCCTCATCTTGGCTAATTTTAAGGTGAGTTTCGTTCCTCGCTGGTCGGCTTTGCTATTTTAAATAATTTTATTAAAGTTATGGTGACACCTTTTTATTAGCAAACATTTTAGCCTTAGTTATCATTGATTCAAATGCTATATTATGGTGCCGAGCAGCGTTTGTAAACTCGTAAAAGCATAAAAACATAACTTGCGAAATAAGGTAAAAGCAACTTTTATTAATATGAAAAATTATTACAACGTACAAAGAAGGGCTTAAACAAGCCTATACAAAAGATGAACTGCCAAAGCAACAATAGCATCTGCAATACAGATAAGTAAACAGTCAGGTGTCTTTTAAACTCGCCTTCAAAGTCTCTCCAACCTCTGCCTCAGTACTGCTCATATCAGGAGAAGAACCTTCTTTAGAAAAAGATGAAGGAGAAGGAAGAAGAATTGGAACACATGGAAGCACTTCAGCAAGCTCTTGTCATCAAGGAGCACAAAGGAAGATGGAGGACATGAGTAGAAGATGGAGGAGATGAATGAGGAAGATGGAGGACATGAGTAAAAGAAGGAGGAGAAGAAGAGGGAAGAGATGAAAAGAAAGAAAAAGGAGCAAAAGAGGGAGAAGGAAAAGCACCAGGATGGATCTGGTGGTGGAAAGAAGAAGAAAGAGAGGCAGAAGGAGGCACCAGTGAACGAAGAGAGGAAGAAGCAGGGGCACTTAGTCCCTGCCCCAGTCCTGACTCCTAACACACTGGTGCCATGTTAGATATGCTCAT
Source organism: Quercus robur (assembly GCF_932294415.1). Lineage (NCBI taxonomy): Eukaryota > Viridiplantae > Streptophyta > Magnoliopsida > Fagales > Fagaceae > Quercus > Quercus robur. The sequence goes on from NC_065541.1 coordinate 65,513,842, forward strand.
GACAGAGCGAAGGGTGGTGATAATGGATGTCTTTGACTCGGTCACATCGAAAGTGAGATGTGACGAGTCCCTGCTTCGGATTTTGGCTAAAAGGAAGGGGAGACAAACCTTGAGTCTCCGCCATCCTTGCCTTGACCGAGCCATCTCGAGCTTTATTAGGACATGGTGTTTTTGGGAATGAAGTGGTTTATTCATGACTGACTACTATGGTGAACTTTCTATCGAATAAGGTATAACCAGAGAGAAGAAGTGGACTCTGGGAGGAATCTGAGGGACTCAGGTATGAGAAAGTAAGTTTTTGTCTTCTCTCTTTATATAGGGGACGAGGAAAAGAGTACATAATATGTTCAGATCTCCAAGGAAATCTGCAAACATGAATGCGTCCGTTTCATTCCCCCACGCCATCAAAAACCGTTGAATCTGGGAGGCCTCGTAAAGGAAAGACATTAAAGACGCGCTTCAGATAACCAAACGGCATAAACGCATCGTGCGCAAATCAAGGGAAATGCCTTGTAGGCCGGTACATTCCCTGGGCAGGTGAAGAGTCGCCTGCACCAGTTAAGGGATGAGTTAAATGAGCCATAATAAAGGCTCGGTATTACCAAAACCCCCCTCTCCAACCATGATGTCGGACAGCTGGGTTTTGAGGGGCTATTGTGGGGTCCAATAATTGATGGGCCAGGCCCACTTGCTAATGGAGAGTTCAAAGGCATAAGCCGAAAAAGGTCATGGCCCGAGCTCAAGAATAATAAGGCCCAATTGGCCCGGAGAAGCAGCCGAGGACAGTGCAGTCCTCGACTGACCCAAAGATCCACTAAGAAGAGGGGCAAAACGGTAAAGGGACATGCTTGAAGGGAAATCTAAAATATCTAGGAAAGGCTGCCTTTACCATCTTCCCCATGCATATCTCTGCGCCTAACAGAGCCTTATCCTTTAACTTTATTAACCACTCCCAACAACTTTGGGTTGGGATTGACAGGACAAGTATCAGTCTTGGAAATGTCAACCCTACACGTGGACGAAGGAAAATGAATGCAGACTAGTATAAAAGAAAAAATAAGTAATATAGAAAGGGGACTGGGACGACTGGCCTAAAAAAAAGGCTCCCAGTCTACCTCCAGAAGAAAGGCTCCAAGGGTGAAAGCGCTTAAATCACATATGAACACCACCAGAACCACCACTGGGTAACTAAGGCCTAGCCTTTCGAATCCACTCTCTACAAATGATATTGTTTGGGCCCTTTCACGTGCGAACCCAACTCTACTGCGGTTCGTCGCGAAACGTGTCCCTACAAAAAGTATTCTAGTTTAATTGAACTTTATTTAATTGAAATTTAATACTTTTAACAATCCTATAGTTGTTTATTGTGCAAAGTGAATCGGTAAAGTTTGATAACACCATTATCAAAGCCAGAGTCTTTTTCCAAAAGTCAACGTATTTTAAATTTATATTTTATAACTTATATGCTGAAATAAAACATATTAAAGGTTATAAACGTACCCATTATATTTAAAATTGATTAAAAATTCACGAGTAAATAAATAATTTGTTATTATTTTGCTTCAAAAAAATTGAATGACAGCATACTTAGTATATCAAATACATAAGTAATATTCAATTTTTTTTATCATTTGGGTTATGAGATGATATTAACCTAATATATATATAAGTCTTCTATTAAATTGAAATATAGTAAAAGAAAATTTCATATATATATGTGGGGGGTTTTTTCCCGTGCACACTCAGCTCATTGTCTGCTTTGGGGAGTCAAGCCCGCACGGATTTGTCCTCATCCCCGAGTGTGGGAATCTTGGGTGGACGGATCTTCGGGCCAAGGGCTTGCCTTGTAGCCTTTTACACCGCACCCTTGGAGTCTCACATCGGTTAGAGAAGCACCCTACGCATGCCTTATAAGCCCTTGGAGCAAGGCATGGTGTACCACTCACACATGTGGCTTATAAGGCATGCGTGGGGCACTTGTGTGAGTAGTACACCATGCCTTGCTCCAAGGGCTTATAAGGAATGCGTGAGGCGCTTCTCTAACCGATGTGGGACTCCAAGGGTGCGGTGTAAAAGGCTACAAGGCAAGCCCTTGGCCCGAAAATCCGTCCACCCAAGGTTCCCACACTCGGGGACGAGGACAAATCCGTGTGGGCTTGGCTCCCCAAAGCGAACAATGAGCTGAGTGTGCGTGGGAAAAAACCCCCACAATATATATATATATATAAATATATATATATGTAAGGGCTGGCTTTAGTTCTTTGGTCCAAAAGATGAATAGATTAAGGTCCAAAGAGCCCAACACAATAAATTTGTAAAGAGTGAGCTGAAAAGCTAGGCTTTAATGAAGTGACGACACCCTTAATGGGCCAAAGATGGTAAGGAAAAGTAATGAATAGACAAGTATGATGCACAAAAATTCTTCCTCGGCAATGTCCATGGAGAGTAGCTCTTGAATATATTTCTCTAGGATTTGATTACAGTTCCTTTTCTTAATACTACAGTCTTTTCTCTACAGATTTCTTCCCCCCCCCCCCCCTATCCTTTGGAGGGTCTCTCGCATTATATAGCTCCCTTCAGGCGATCTTAGCCATCCATTTGTTGATTGTCCAGCCCATCATTTGAGTGCTTGTTCCATTAGACACATTCCCAAACCTCTTGTGAGTTGCAGCGGCTAAGACAGCACTGTTCTGAGGTCTTCTCCACATAAATGCAGTCAGGGGGTTTGGTGAGATGCATTGAATGTGGAGGCAATTATCATCCCTCCAGTCATGTCAGGGCTAACCCCCTCTCCAAAACTTTTTCTCAACAACAAGACCTCCTCTAGCAAGGTGCCACTGACGTGGCCTTACTGTCCGAGCGTGTGGCCTCCTTAGCGCGGTAATGGACTCCTCTGCCATGGACACGACACGTGGCACAGGTACCTTACCTAAATTCTTGTGCCCCACAATATATATATATATATATTAATTCAAAATTTTTAATACATTTTTAAAAAGTTTTAAATCAAATGAAAACGCATGTATTTTATTTTTACACCATATATGTTTCACATGGTAATAATTATAAATAGAAAATGATGGTAATAAAAATAGAGCAAACTTTTTATGTAACCTAAATTGCATATTTTTATGCAACCTCACTACATTGCGATTAAAATAAAATCATCCACATGTATTATTTAAGTAAGTTATATGATTATAAGTACACGTGGATGGTTTTTTTAACTGCCACGTAATGGATTGTACAAAATTCATGCAACCCAGATTGCATAAGAACTTTTTCAATAATAATAATAATGTGCTTAGGCAATAAGTAAGCACTAAACCTTTGGGCTTGATTCCATTCCCAACAGTACAATACTGATTCTCTCACTTCCTAAAGGTCCATCAGCCGCGCATAATATCTGAACCAGCGTGTATTAGGACACATAATCGACCTCAACTATGGTTCCCCAACTCAAAACCAGCCAACCCAGGTTCTGAATGCTTAAACCAGCTCGCTGAGAAATCCTTATAGCCAGCTAGTTTTAATTTTTAGATTGTCCATTGTCTAAAAGATGAGCAAAAGTGCCTGATGCAAGTGTAAATGGGAATTTTATTGAGATGTACCCTATGATAGTGGTATTCTAATCTAATCTATGGTTTGTAGAATGAATGGTTAAAATTTCAACAACTCTATGATTGAATTATTCTAATGATTGAGTTATCTAAGGATTTTAAAGAATCTTATGTTGACCTAGCGGTAAATAAGAACTTAATTTATTGAGAAATGATAGAATTGATTATTTGATGTTTTCTTTTCCTCTATAAAAATTAAAAATCCCATACTCGTTTGCAGGACCCAATGATGAATGCTCCACCATTCGAAACTTAATTTCAAAAATTAAAATCATAGCAAAATGTTATTTTGAATATTTAACCGAGACACCTGCCAAGAGTCTTATAACTCAATTAATACCTCTAAATGTTAATAAAATTAAATATATCTTATTCTCTCTGTATTATATTAATAAGATTTAATATTTCTTATTCTCTCTGTAACAAGATGCATTGATATATAAGTATAACCCCATAATATATTCTCTCCTATACTAGCTAACGAATTTAAAAGCTGGCCTAATTAGCTAGATTTTATAATTCTAATAATTGACTGATTTATTTGAATGAGAAAATAATCTAAGGAATATTTATCCTATAGATCATTATATACTAGGATTTCATTTTTCTTATTTTGGAAGAATAGATTCTTCATCACTTTTTTCGCACGTGGGATTCTTCAGTTGATTGATAAGAGTTGTGGTCCTGTGGATTACTCAACCATCTTTGTCTATTTAATTACATATTTATATATTGTTGTAATGTCTTCTTCTTTTTATTCCAACAAAAAAAAAAATGTCTATTTTTCTATTACTTAAAAAAAAAAACATAATGATTTTTTATTTAGAAAGAAAGAATAAGTCTTTTTGTAATCATTGAGCCGCTCCATAATTAAATGACAAACGTATATAAGAGTATTTTTTTTTTTTCAATCAATGAACATGTATTAGATTGATTAAGTAGAGTATCTCTCTGTGTCAATGAATCTTGTACCCTCTTTAGACACTGGATGATAGATGAAAGGTATCCGGGTGTTAATCCCGTGAAGTGTGTCAATTAATTTACTAAACAAATCATATCTATAGAGTAATATATCTCAACCATAATAGCAATGAAGTTGATTGGGTACCTTAAGGTTTAAGTCCACAACCTACCTTAGTTGGGACTTGGAATCAGTGGTATAAAATTGAGTATAGACAATAGAGGAAGTCTTTTTTAAAAGGTCATACTTAGGGTTGGCTTCAATCGGTTAAGATTTAACGGTAGTAATTGTAGAATTTAGAAAAAAGACAATTATGTTTTTCACCTATAGGGTTTTTTTAAAAAAAAAAAATTTATAAAATACATGTATTTTACAAGTTTTATAAAAATAAAATTGTATATGAAACAGAATCTCATAATATTTTCAAAACAACTTTTTATAAGTCTTAACACAAGGTAGGACAAGTTATTAGAGAGTTCATTTTTCAAACCAACTTAAAGATTACATGTGACAATTAATCAATGATATTAATTAATAGTTTAACCAAGAAAAAAATTATGTTAATTAATACGGAAAGCATTAATGTTGTAGGCCATGACCTCATAGAGTAGGATAACCTACCTGCCATCACCGCATACCCTTGGTGTGATGGTCACTTTACAAGTTTAAGTGCTTGTGGGGTGTGAGGGGTAAGGGACATGGTTTAAGTTTCCAGAAGGGAGCTTCACACATATATATACTTAGATTAGGTTAGAGTAGAATTGCTATCTTGTAAAAAAAAAAAAAAAAAAAAAAAAGGGATAACCTACCTACCGCGTCGCCACAGATAGGAACAACCTTAGAGCATTCCTGATGATACCGTAAATATCACCAATGAGCTACTCGATCCTTGCACGCTTTTAACGATACCTACAAGAGAAAAGAGAAAAGACCTAACAGAGAGCACTGGTATGATGTTGGCCAAATATCCTTCGAAGGTCAAGTTAGAATTATTCTCACAACTCTAGAGTGCTAGAGAAGGGTAAATTATGCGTACCTTGATTTGTGAGGGTATTGGGGCTTTTATAGTAGTAGAAGGTTGTCCTCTCTTTCTTGGCGTAGAAGTCTTTTCCTTATAGGAATCCTCTTGAATAGTTCCAAACGTGATGGACAAGATACTTTCCTTGTAGGGAAGATCTTTATTTACGTGCGTATCTTCCGAAATTCTCTTTGTGTTAGGATTCTTATTTTCCTTGGGATTCTATGATGATTCAAGCGTGTGTCGCAAGTATTTCCCATCTAGGGCCTTCGTTGTGCCTTGGGCTTGCCCTTTGTCGGCCCATGGACTAGATCCTTCAGACCCAATTTAATGAAGGTCCGTCATATCTTATTCTTACCCCTTTACAGAAGAGAGCTTCACACATATATATACTTAGATTAGGTTAGAGTAGAATTGCTATCTTGTATCAAAAAAAAAAAAAAAAAAAGGATAACCTACCTACCGCGTCACCACAGATAGGAACAACCTTAGAGCATTCCCATCAGTTGTTTCATAAATATGTCATTTTGACACATTAAAAAGCATACTTTATTATTTTAACACACCATTTTACAATTCACTATTCATCACATCTTTTATTTTTCAATTCTATACATTAAAATAATATATAAAAATACTAAAAAAACATTAATATAAAAAAAATACAAAATAAAAACCCACCACCATACACAAACACAGAATTGTAATAAACCCACCACCATACACAAGCACAGCCCGCCACTACCACCCACAAGTACAACCCGCCACCACCAACAACAATTTACCAGTTGCCACCAACTCCCAATACTACTTTAAAAAAATCCCCAAAATCAACACAAAACTCTCCAAAAAAAAAAATATGAAGAGATGAATCAACTCCATTTATACAACCCAAATCACATGGAATTAACCCAACTCCACCACTACCCACAATCACATGGAATCCACAACCAAAAAAAAAAAAAAGGGGGCCAAACTTACATGCAATCTCCACCAGTCGACCTCATCGGTGAGGCCAAACTCCACAGCGACGGCCGATCTTAATGGCAATGATCTAAGCGAAAAAAAGAAAAAAAGAAAAAAGCAGAGAGAGAGAGAGAGACGCAAAGAAAGTGACGGAAAAAAGAAAAAAGAAAAAAAAAAGAAAAAGAAAAAGGGAGAGATGAAGATTCTAGAGAAGAAAAAAGAAGAAAAAGGGAAGAGGAAGTGACAGAAGATAAGGAAGAGGCGGAGATTCTAGAGAAAAAAAGAAGAAAAAAGCAAGAGAGAGAAGAAAGAAAAGTCATAAAAGAAGAGAGAGAAAATGAATAAAAAATCATTTGTTTTAGCATTTCTGTCTGAACCATTCCAAAGATGGAACGGTACTGTTTATGTGTGCCAAATATTATAACATTTAGATCATCTCATGTGAGGGATTTTTTTGGTGTTTGGTGTGTCAAATGCCAAATATTTGGCATTTGGCACACCTTATGCGAATGCTCTTCTGAGTTATGAGCCTTACCTTATCATTCTTCTACACTCTCTAGTCAAGGCTCAAAGGACAACCCATGCTCGGATGGAAGGGCCAATGAGCTAAATCCCTTCAAGAAGAGACCAATATATATGGAGAAAGATCAAACTCCAAGATAGGTATGAAAAAACTCATACTTTCAAGAATTAAACACACAAAAACACTCCCCTAACTTAGGCATTAAAATGATTGGGCTAGTACCACACCTCTTTGTCACTCCTAGCTTCTTTCATTCTTGTACATATCCAACAAATTGGTCAACCATCTAACTACTTATTCTCCATCATTAGCAAACCATTTTAGGTGACTTTACCCTCAATTGTTGGGGGAAAACCCTAATTTTTCTAAGCATTCTTGCTACCACTTTCCAAGTCACTCCAAAATTATTTTGAATAAATGTATTTTTCAAATTAGAATCCTCTAGAGTTCTTAGGGTAACTCCACCAATACATTCCTAAAATACTATCCATCCATTTTGAAATAAATGGATTATATTTTACCATGTCATCAATATTCAAAACAAATGTGACCATTGCCATTTTTATATCTATTCATAATTACATGTGTTATAGATTCATAGAAGTAGATCTTGATTTTGTTTTCCGCTACACAATATATATGAGATGCAAACAGTTTTTCGACATATATTTGTTTGATTCAATGGTTATTATATTAAAATAGACGTGTTCAACTTCACTTAGTTTTTCACTTAAGTCACGATATGTATGAGATGCAAATAGTTTTCAAATATATCCTTGTTTGATTTGATGGTTATTATATTAAAATAGATGTGTTCAACTTCATATGGTTTTACGCTTAAGTCACAAGACAATGCTATTGAGCTACCAAAGTTTTAGTCATATTGAATCGAGTTGAGTCAAATCGTCAAATTCTCAAATATTTTAGTTTTTGTTATGTTTTATGAATATATTAGAGCATCTCCAATGGTATATGTAGAGGCAAAATATTCTCTATAATAGAGAATGGCACCATAAAAAGAGTCTCCAATGGATTCTCTATAGCTGAAATTTTTTTGACTTATGAACAATAGCTCATCAAGTCTAATGGGCTACTGTTCATTCTTCAAATGTTTTTTTTTTTTTTTTTCCTATTATAATAATCAGGTGTTGAATAAAAAAATGTTAGAAGATGTGTAGTTGTTGAAAAAAGAATAAATAATGAATGAATAAATAATATTTAAATGAAATAGAGAATGAGATAGAGAATCTGTTGGAAAGTATATTTGAAAAGTGGGTAAATACAAGGTAAAAGTCATTGTTCATTTTCCAAACAGTACAAAAATTTGATGAATTTGCTGGAGATGCTCTTAGACGTTTTAAGTAGCGATTTTTTTTTGGCGTGTTAAGTATGACTTAATATTGTTAGTTGAATAGTAGATAAGTTTTTCAGTTTCCTTTCCTTATAATTTTAGAAAGTAATCTTCTTCAATTTTCTAAAAATTTAATTGTTCTCAACTTTATAAAAATTTTAATCAATTAATCATTAAATCAAGGGTTAAACCAATCAATTAGTGTACACGAACCATTTTGTTCATATGGAACTTCTGCCTATCCTTAATGGGGAGAGTGTGAGTTCAACATTTATGAGCGAAGTCCCCTAAAAACCTTTTTTTTTTTTTTTTTAAGGGGAGTAATAGATCTATGCTTACTTATGATTCTAAATTTCTAATGTAATTAAGATGCTACATGCAGTATACCTAAGATACTTTTTCTTCCTTAGGGACAAATGTGGCTTGTCCCCAACACTGGGCAGCTCCTTGCTCTTTAAAAAAATTTTCACAATTGATGAAGGAGTCAAAAGTGAGTAGTGGAAAAAAAAATTATGGGTCCATTAGCATCAGCTGTATCAACAATTTACAATCAATTACTTCAATATTTGTGAAAATTGTTGTGAAAAAAATATAATGTTCGTAGTATTACTGTTGGTCCTTAAGCTTTTGTAAGGTTTTAAACAAGCTAAGTTTTGTTGAGCTTGATTCATTAGTCAAGCCAAACTCAAGTTTACTATTGTACGTGCAAGTTAGATTTGAACTTATATGGAAGAGTAGATAAGCTATCTAACAGTACATCTTGATGGAAAAGCTCATAATAGCTTTAGTATTGGTGGTGCTAAAGAGCCATATTGCTATTTTTTAGCATCACCAATCACAAAAGTGGGGCTACAATGGTGTAGCTATAGCCAAAAGATTTGACTTCTCAACTACAGTGCACAATCATCTTTGGCTATGCATTGTAGCTCAAAGGCAAAAAAAAAAATATTATATTTTAATTGGTTTCTCTCTTTTCTTATTCTTCTTCACACTCCTTCTTTCTTCTTCACCGAACCCAAACCTAGCACTTCTCCCTTTCATTTTTTTTTTTTTTGTTTCTTCCTCCAGCCAACTTTTCTCTATTTTTTCTTTCTACTTCACATTTCTTCTTCACCAAACCCAGCCTTTCTCTTCTCCCCCTTCATTTTTTATTTCTTTCTTCCTCTAACTCCTCGCCACTCATTAGCTCCTGCTCGCCAAGCCGCCACTGACCCAAGTCCTAAGCTGTTGTTGACACAAGCCCCAAGCCACCGCCAACCCAAGCCTGATGGTGGTGGATTTTTTTTTTTGTTAAATTAGAGTTGTGGGTGGTGGTGGGTGTTGATTAGGTTGTGTTCATGGGTCTGCGTTTGTGGTCGAGGTCAGTATCAGATCGGGCTATGTTTGTGTTTGTGGGTTTTGTTGGTGGTCGGGATTGGTTAGGTTGAAGCCTGGTCTGGCTTAGCATTACTATGGGCGGTTGTTGTTGGTTGTGGCAGTGGTGTGAGTTTTTTTTGTTGGTTGTCACTGAATTTTTTTGTTGGAGGATTTGTGAGTTTGTTGAATTTTGGTTATTTTTTTGTGTGATTTTGGTTGGTTTTCGAGATGGTTTTGTTGCAAATTTGGTGGATTTGGGTTGTGGTAATGGTGTCCTGTGGACGGTGGAGGTGGTTGTGGGTTGTGGGTGGCAGTGGAGGTGGCTGGGGTTTTGGGTTTGCTTGTTGTTCTTCAGAATCTTTAGAGACAAATAAAGTGAGGTGTGAAAGAAATAATATTTAAATGAATAGGTAAAAAAAATAGGACCACTGATGTTGGATGTTTTGTAAAGTAAGAAGGTAAAATAGATAAAGTAGCTTTTTGTGGTGCTAAATAGCTAAAAAAATAACTCCACCAATGTGGATGCTCTAAGTGACAAAAATGGAAGTTTTGACATCATAATGTCTAGAGAAAAAGAAAGTGTTTGTAAGAATGTAAAGTGTTTCCTCTCCCTTGCTCATAGCCACTCCACGTGTAAGGTCCAAATCCAACTACCTCGACATTCTCTCATACCTTAGTTGGTGTACTGTACAACTACAAAGCTCAATATCAAACTCTTGAGCTTGATATCCAAGTATCCAACACATGAACATTATTAAGCTCATATTAAACATATTATCAATGTCTTTTGACTTGGACGAATAGTTCCAACTCTCAATTAATTAAAATCTTAATAAGATATGGGTCTATATCTCAAATTCATATTAAGCTTATTACTAAGTCTATAAACAAGTTTTGGGTTCCAGTTAAATCAACTGATAAAATGTTTGATGATTAATAAAAGATCTGAGGTTCAATCTTCACCTAAATTAAAAACTGATTGGTATCTTAATCTGATGATTTTGAGATTAATAATCAAAAGTGGACGCGTTGAAACTTTATAAAAATAAAAAAATAAAAGTAATAAACAAAAACAAGTCTATTAACGAAGTCTGGGCTCTTCTTGTTTTTTATCACGCCATATTGTTTACGAGCTTATTGAATCACTAGGATTAGCTTGTTTATTAAACAAATTTAAAATTAAAGCTCAATTTTATTTTTGTTTATAAACAAATAAACAAAAACTAGTTTTTTTAATGGCGTGCGTTGTATTGTACGTTTCCAACGTGCAATCCAGCATTTGCGTTTTTGGCTGGGTCCCACAGCACTGTTCACGACCTAGCCAAAAACGCGCATACCATGCATTTTTTAGTCCTACGACACTATTCACATCTTTAAAAATTATTTTTCTACAGTGATTTCAATAATAAAGGCTTGTTTGGTTTGGCCATGACTCAGTTTTCATAACTCAATATTCATAACTCATAACTCAAACTCAAACTCAAAACCCATAACTCATAACCCAAACCTCACTTTATCTCAAAAACTCCAAAATTATTGTTTGGTCACATAACTTAATCACATAACTCACTTTTTGCCACCATAACTTATAAAAATTCTGTTTTCAGTTTTCATCATCCATCACTCAAATTTTTAATTATTGAGTTATGGAAACATCACCTAAAAACCAAGCCAAACAAGATTTTTTTGGTGGGACCCACGCATTTTGGAAACTTAGGGGGTGTTTGGTTCATCAATTTCCATAACTCATAACTCTGTTTCCATAACTCATAACTTAAAAATGGTGGAACCCATAGCAAAAAGGTTGTTTGGGAAGTCCATAACTCTGTTTCTATAATTATGTTTCCATCATTCAATTTTTTTATTTTTGAGTTATGAGTTATGGAAGCTGAAAACATAGTTTGGCCCTTTTCAGTTTCCATAACTCATAACTCAATAACAATATTGTAATTAAACACACATAGGGGATCCACGAACAATACTCAGCCGCACCTTTTGACCATCTTTTGACCTTTTTTTTTCCTTTCTTCTCCTAGGTTGGCTGTTCGGTTCTTTTTTCTTTTTCTTTTTCTTCTTCTTCTTCTTTCTGGGTTTCTTCTCTTGGGTTGGCTGTTCGGTCTGTTCTGGGTTTCTTCTTTTTTTTTTTCTTTTTTTTTTTCACTGGTACGGTCTTCATGTTCTGGGTTTTTTTTTTTTTCACTAGGTTTGATGAGTTTGGGTACTGAAGAAAAAAAAAAAAAAAAAAAAAACCGCATCGGGTGACATGTATGGGGGCCCATAAATAATGTGAAAAATATTGAGTGATGGGAAGTGAGTAATAGTGTCAAACGGATAGGGTATTTTGAGTGATAAGTGATGAAAATTATTAAATCAAACATGGCCTTAATGATGAAAACTCAGTGATATCACTCAAAATTATGGTGATCCAAACAAGTCCCAAATTTTTAGTTTTCAGTAAATAATCAGTAGCCAAACACATTATTTATTCATTCTTTTCTTTTCTTTTTTTCTTTTTTTTTGATACCACCATTGATTCATTCTTAGCTCTAAGCTTTTGGTATCATTTATTCCCAAGAGAATCTGCACCCTCATCAAAGCAACACGTAAGCATCACATCAACAAAATATATCATGACGTTTACGGCTCTGTACTAGATCTACATGTGTGAGAAAATAGAAATACGATAACTTCTCGAAGTTCTAAAAAGTCATTAAACTTAATTGATGCGGGTTTTGTTGAACTACGGACGCGTCGCCAAAAGGTGATTTGATAGCTAAAAGCTCCGACGACGAAACGTTATTTTCAATAAAAAACAAAGTGTGCGTGGTTGGAAGTAAAAATGGAAATTATTTTAATATTTAGTTTATTTTTGTTATTATTTATAGATTTTACTGTATTTTTTTATACTATTTATGAGTTTCATTATACTATTTTAACTAATTTTTACATTTATCTATCGTACTTTCAATAATTATTTTTCAATTTCAATTAAATTAACGGTACCCAAATACACTCAAAATGTTTCACAAACGAAAATGGAAAGTGCCGTAGGACAAAAGATAAAAATATTGCCTATTTTTCGTGGGGGTAATTTTTTATTTGATTGGAGATAATATAAATTTTAGGCTATGTTTGGTATTTTTTTTTAAATTTTTTGTTTATTAGAATAATTTTTTTGTTTCTTAGGCCAAAAAAACTTGTTTAGTAACTTATTTCAGCCAAAAAAACAAAATCTAGTTTCAATTTTCATATTATGAATGACATTAAAAACAGAGTTTCGGCAGTTTTTATTTTTCAATTGTCTAAAGCTTACAAAAACATGGAGAAATAATTACTACAAGCAACTTTAATGAACCAGCACACTGGTTCGAGCCACCTAACAGCAAATTTTTTATTATCTAATATTATTTTTACTCTCTTTCCGACTTCTAGAATTTTTTCCCTTTAATTCTTGTTCCTGATATTTATTTTCTCTCAAATCCCACACATCTAAGCCCTTATATCTATCTTTGCGCCTCCACCTCCTCGCGAAGGCATTGTTGAAAACCACGATAGAGAGAACCACATGCTAATTTCTGTTTGGTATAATTTGTTATTGTTGAGTGTTAATTGTTGATGTGAGGTTAATTGATATTGTCATGTGGATATTTTCTTTTGGACAAAGTTTAGTTATAAAATTTGTTATAGTTTAAAACTACAACCTTACTTAATAAAATAAATATTACTATATATTTTGAAAATCTAATCGTTAAATTGTATGTTCTTTATGCTCTTAATACACATGTTAAATTTTGTATTAACTGGATATTATTTATTATATAATTTATATTTTATATATAATTTCAAACTACAAAAACTTACAATTTAAACAATTTATTAATGACATAGCTATTGATTTTTAATTTTCTTGAAATTTTGCAAGTATGAAGGATATAAGAATTAGATATAATCCAATGGTGGATTTGTCAAAATTATTCTCCAATAGAAAGATATTGAGTAATGTAAGGACACGATTTGTAACGACCCGAAATGATATTGGGTTCGCACGTAAAAAGGTCCAAACAATATCATTTATAGAGCGTGGGTTTGAAAGGCTAGGCCTTGGTCACCAGACAGTGGATTTTTCGTGGTGTTCATACATAGTTAAATCGTGTTCGCTCTTGGAGTTTTTCTCTAGGAGGCGGGCTGGGAAGCTCTGGTTTTTTGCCATTTTTCCTAGCCACCTTCTTGGTGCATTAACCTTCACATTATATAGCCCTTCTTGGTTGATCTTAGCCCTCCACTTGTTGGTCAGGCAGGTGCCTACTTCTGTACCCGTCCCATCAGCTGTTCCTCCATGCTTTCTGTTAGTTGCGATGATCGAAGCCGCCCTGTCCAGGCGTCTTTTCTCATTAACATGGTCAGGACGCTAGCGGGTGCATTTTATGCGGGGGGAACGTATTTACCCTGAACCAGTTTTGCACCGTACTCCCACGTGGTTCCCATTCTACTCGCATCTCCTTCAGGGGGCTTTTTGGGGGCGTCCTTCATCGAGACGTTGCTCTTCCCCTTGAAGTCCTGGAGTGCCGAGGACAGGGTCGTCCTCGGCTATTCCCCTCGACACTTCGGCCTTTCCCCATTCGTCCTCGGCATATACCCTCCTCGGCACGGGCCCCGAGCCCTAATAGAGCGTGGGTTGGACCATAAGTTCCCTGGCCCCACAAGTAAGATTATGGTCTAATACTACAACTAATTTTATAGCTAAATTTTTTCTTTTTTGTGTGTTTTGTATGAATATGTGTCCAGCGTTCCCAAATATGACCTCATGCCATAAAATCACTACCACTTCCGTAGATTTTTTAACATAACAAGTTATGACAAAAATATTTTTTTTTCAACTAACTAACCATGTTTTTCATTTTGAAAACACAAAATAATAATAATAATAATAATAATAATAATAATAATTGTTTTATTTTTTCCTTAAAAACAAGAAAATGAAAAAAAAACAAAACAAAACAAAAGAAATTACCAAACATGACCTTAGTTAGCTCAAAAGAGATTTTATCATATTTTTTGTTTTTATTAAAAAAAAAAAAACAAGAGTTTTATATATCGTGGGAGCTAGATCAGGGCATTACATACCAATCACTTTATCAGTTTGATTTTCTTTCCCTTTGAATTAATCAGTTGGATTTCAAACTAGAATAATCAGGATCCTTGAATAAAAGGACCAATCTAGACTGTATAGTGTATACCCCGTACACCAAAAGCCAAAGCATTTATGATGGAAGAAAAAAAGGTTGAAGTGAACTCAACGTCTCAACCACAAGAATTTTGCGTTTTGCTAATCCAATTTTAATATATAGGGTACAGTATTGAACTGTGAAAATGTACTGTATTATCCATTAAACTTGTACCGGTATTTCTTTAAAATGTACCAAAAAAATATTGAGTTATATCAGTTTATACCGGTTGTACCAAGGGCATTTTGAGTTAAAAAAAAGTTAAGAATTGAAAAAATATATATTAAAAAACATGTTATTTAAATTAATATATTGGTTAATATACTTAGGCTAATATTTAGGATTATAACATATGTGAATTTTAAATTTTATGTTAATATATATATATAAATTTATAAATTTATATTTACATAAATAAATACAAACATATGTTTATGTATAAAAATATATAAATAAAAGTAATCCCGAATCGGTACACAAGTATCAAAATATTTCATTTCCATAGCTAAATCAAAATGGCCTCGGGTACAAAATTAACTCCCTTGGTCCAACTCCAACTCCAACTCCAACAAGAATTATCTATCTATCCAAACTCATTACTAACTTCAAAACTGAAGTCTTTTAAATCAAAGCGTGATCAGAAATATATATATATATATATATATATATATATTGAGAAGAAAGTCTACAGACCCTTATTGAAAAAAGCCATTATTAGCTGAAAGTACAAAATATAGATGGGAATGAACCTTCTCCAGTCACATCGCTAAACCTGTAATATGTTTCGTTAAGTTGTAAGCTATATAATTGCTTAACTTTTTTTTTTTATATACAAAATAGAATTTCTACTCTAACCTAATATAAGTGTATATGTGTGTAAAGTTCCCTATTAAAGACTTGAACCTCAGCCCATGCTCTCCCACACCCCACAAGCACTTATACTTGTAGAGTGACCAACGCACCAAAGGTGTGCGGTGGTTTAGGGGTGTCAATGTTCAACCCAACTCACGAACCCGACACGAGTTTTTTTGAGTTAGGGTTGGACCTTAATGGGTTTGGATCATAAATGGGTTGACCTAAAAGCGACACGATAAGAAACATATCATAAGCGGGTCAACCCAAGTAACCCACAATAGACATGTTTGACACGACAATTTATTTGTGTCAACCCGAAATGACCCACTTAATACAATCCGTTTAACTCGTAGAATAAATAAATATTTATTTTATTTTAGATTTGTCAAATACCTTTTATATCCAACATATATTTTAAATTTAAAAAGAAAAGTGAGTAATTACAAAAATTTACAAGAGATATAATTGGAAATTGAAACTTTACAAACCCTAGAACTACTAATACTTTTTTTTTTTTTTTTAGCATAGAACTTGCGCAAATAAAATTAGATGAGCTTGTGGAAGATGTTATGAATTTGGACATCAACAAAGAATCTATGGATGATAATCGTGGTCATAGTCAGGATTAGTCTACTATTTACTCAAATTCTTTCAATATTGATACTTAACATTTGGCGAATTCCAAGAATATTATATTTTTGTTGAATTATGTTATTTTATTTTTGTTAAACTTTGTTATTTTGAATTTGGGTTGAAATGTATGCACTTCTTTTGAAGTATAAAGAACTTATTTTCCTATATTATTTTGAATGTGGGTTAAAAACTTGAAGTGTATGCATTGCTTTTTGGGATGTTAAAAAAAAAAAAAAATTCTATATGGATGTTATATTTAATATTATACAGGTTGAAATAGGTTATGTTACATTCGTGTCAATCCAACACGACTTGTTTATTAAGCGTGTCAAATGGGTTGGGTCAGGTCAACCCGCCTTATAAACAGGTCGAGTTAGGGTAGAAGGATCATGACACGATTATTTAATAGGTCGGGTTAGGGTTGAGCCATTTAGTCGAATGCCCTCACCTCGACACGACACGAACCCGACACGCTAACCCGAATTGACACCCCTACAGTGGTTATATAATTGCTTAACTTAAGAGTATGAAAAAATGAGATACAATTAAAGGCATTTATAGAAAGTTTCACGGACTCTAATAAATTACCAAAAGATGCCATAGATACATCTACCGTCTTCAGAGCACTTATTACCACTTGGGAATCTCCTTCTAAGATGACATCGATTAGGCCGAGATCTAGAGCAAAATGAATTGCTTGCATCGTTGCCAATGTTTCCACATCATCTGAGGAGGGGGGAAGAGTAATATTTTCAATAAGAGATGTCATGACTCTACCTCGATCGACTATTCCGGATAACAACTCCAAGACCAGCTGCATTTAATTCGCTGAAAATTGCACCATCAAAATTAATCTTGAGGAACAGGGATGGAGGAGGATGCCAACGAACTCAAGCTGGTGGTTGAGTCCGCGTGATCAGAAATATTAGTAAAATACTTTGCTTGAATAATCAGTTTAACAATTTAACTCCATCACGTGAATAACTTTTTGCTTTGCTGATAACATTATTTTTTCTTGATGATGTGTATATAACTTGTTCGTTAACTTTAATTTATGAGAACTTCGTGTCGACACTTTGCAATCAAACAAAGTAATTTAATCTAAGCACACTTGACTGCCTCTGTGCAGTGCAGACATATATATATATATATATATATATATATAATTACTTTGGAAAGCAACCGATCTCAACTACATATGTACATTGATCTTCTTTAATTTATTTTCAGTTTCTTCTTTACACAAAAAAAGTACTTATTTATAATGGTAAATTTGGCTACTTAAACGATAGATTGGTGAACGGGGTGTGGATATAGGTCATATTCCATTAATCTTATAATGTACAATAATCGTCATCATCATCAACATCATTTTAAGTGCTGCTTGCACAAAATTATTTTGTGTATGAACCTACATTGAGAGTGACATGAGTGCATGCATGGGACCGTTGAGTTTTAGATTAATTAGAGGGTTACATACACTTCTTTTTAGTGTAACATACCTTTTTTTTAAGAATAAAATTTAGAATTAGTGTACAATAATTAAGCAATTAGAATGGTACAAAAAGTTCAAGTTCTTTGTGGTGTCCCATAATTTATTCGGCATGGAGGTTTGGTGGATTTAAACCTTCCGATAAGTTGCAGAATCATATAAATGATTCAATCATGACTCAGTGACCACAAGGGAGAATAACCATTTGATAATGAAGCCATCAACTGCCATCAACTACCCTTAAATTGAGTGAACTACTATCTTTGGCACGTAGCTATAGTTTTATTATAATGTGCTATTATAAAATTATTACTAAACCTACTACAAAGGTGGGCTAGCTTGCCATGCCATCTAATAAAAGTAGCCTATACTATTTCGTTTACTCTCTAGCCATGCCATGCATCTCCCATTGGACTTGGCGTTCGACTTCTCATCACTTCTCTCAATCTCAATTGCTACATATATAAGAGTTTCCAAATTGTCGTCTTCGTCGTAGTTTTATACTCCTCTCTCACAGAAATTCACATCAGTTTGTCATCATCAAAAACATATTTATGTCATCTACCATAAACAATAGTGCGAGGATTAGCAATAAAGACTCTTTTTCTTCTTTTTGGTCTCTCTTTTTAAAGAGAAATCAGGAAAATGAATTAGATTCCTGCACGATGTCGTTAACTACCACATCATTTATGCAACATCTTTTCTATCACTCTATCTGGTGTGGTCTAATATATTCACACATGGCAAGCAAGGATGATGACTAAATGCTCGAGTTTGACAGATCTTGACTAGTTCTGTAAATTTAGCTTTGGTTAAATGTATCTGGCAAATCTTATATCTTATATGGTTTGATGCATATCTACTAATTAATCATGCTAGTTGAAGACACTCGTGAAAAGGACGTTCAAAGCCACCTTATCCACTATTGGCCTATCAATTTTTATAGCCATGCATTATCGAAATTGCTTAACCTACATGACCTTAAGATCCACGTCAAATCTTTCTTTGTTTGTTTCAATGGCGGCTCCAAGATTTTTTTCTAAGGGGATCAACAGTGTCAGAGCTAAAAATAATTTGGAGAGAGTTTTATTTATTTATTTTGTTTAATGAAGAAACAATTTTAGCATTAATGCTACTGACCTAACACTTTCATAATAAAATCTAGGTGATAAGTTGTTAAAGGTATGTTAAAAAATTATGTTAGTTGTGTGTTTAGATAAAAACCAATTACAACATACCACTTAACTTTTATTGTAAAATTATTGTAAAAATGTTGTAAAAGTAGCACTAAAATAATTATATTTAAGCTTATTTCAGCTGAGTTTAAACAAAATTTAAGTTCAGGGTGTTCAAAGTTTTTATTTGGGTAAAAAAAAAAAAATTATATATAATGTATTTCTTTTTTGGCCAAGTTAGGAGTTCAAATAAACCCCCTAAGCTGGCTGTAGCGCCGCCCATGGTTTGTTTCATACTTTATTTATTCCACAGTTACACCAATATTCATGTCTTGTCATTTTCTTAACCTTCTTAGGTAACCAAAGTTTAAAGAAGGAAAAAAAAAAAAAAAAAAAGATTAGATGCATTGCATTCTATAATGTAATGAGTTTAAATTCACTCCGGATGTGGTGTAAAACTTATGTTAACACTCTCCAATCAAATATCGTCATATATGTCATATTTGTTTTAAAAAATAAGAATAGGTGGTAAAACACCAGATCATGATCCCTCACCCACGGACCGCCCACATGACACACACTCACTCTCTCTCTCTCTCTCTCTCTCTCTCTCTCTCTCTCTCTCTCTCTCTCTCTCTCTCTCTCTCTCTCTCTCTCATAGAGTCTCCACTGCTACCTCATTCTGGTAAGTAAACTCCTCCATTCTAAAACCCGTAACCATGCACTCCCACATTGCTGGCAGATTTTTCACAAAATCCCTTTGTCCTTCCAATCAAATCTTATGGTCTATTTGGATTGAGGGAGAGTGGAGAGGAGTAAAGTACAATTGGCTGAAAATAGGCTAATTTATGACCAAATCTACTCTATTCTCCCTCAATCCAAATAAACCATTAAGGTTTTGACTCTTAGTCAATGCACATCGCTTCTCAATTGTCAATCATCGCTAAATCAACCCTTTTTTAATATTATGCGTAAGTGGCTATTGCAATTTGTTACTAATTTTTGTAGGTAAATAATTTTCTTTTTGTTAATTATGCAGAAGATTTCAATGTAAGAAGAGAGTTCAAATCCAAGAGCACAATTTGTGGGGAACGCATTTGTGGAGCCTCTCTCCTCCAACCTGTCAAAGTTGTAGAAGAAGAAGAACCAAAAAAAGATACCAACGACATAAAAACCCTAAATTGGACAAATTATTGGAGTGGATTTGCATAACCTTCCATAACTTGTGTAATTACCACTGTGATTTTGCCAAGAACAACACTAATTCTTAACTGATTCTCTCCTCTAACCCCTCTAACCCACCTGAAACACTAATTAATCTTCAAACCTTAACATGTGTATTTGCATAACCACTTAACAATTATGTATAATGAAGGGACTCCATTGTTGTGGATCGGAGGGGCCAGATCAAGGTATGGGAAGCCATCGATCTCGTCTTCGACAACTTTTTAAGGTCGTCACTGTCGTTGGCAGCAGCTCTGCGGCTTCTCCCAATCGTCGGTGACTTCTCTGCTATAGTGAGATAGATATTGGATTTTTTTTTTAATATCCAAAGTATTTGGGTTGTGAATGAGATTTTGATAAGGTGTTTTGGTATCTATTCTTATTTCTAAACAAATTTGATATGGTGATATTTGATTGGTGAGTGCAATTATAGGGTTTTACACTATATTTGAATTGAATTCAAACTCTTCTATAATTGGTGGGGGAAAAAAAAGAGAAGAATTCTAGGAGGAAAAAGGATTCTCTCTATTTAACTTGAAATGAAAGAGTTCACTTCATGGTTAGTTTTTTTTTTTTAATCTAACAGTTTACCAATTATCACATCAGTATGAGTATTCTTATTATATCATTAGTATTAAGGGATAGTCTCATTTATCCATTAGGATAATTTGTGCTTATCCAGAATGCAAGAACCATGTGGCATACTGTTATGTTAATTTTGTTTGGTTGCTTGGAAACATACTAAATTGAAATTGATAATGGCAATATAGTAAGTGTCATAAAATCTTTTATTTATTTATTTTGTTTTTTGTTTTTTTTATGTTTTTGCTTTTGTTTTTATATTTTAATCCATCAAGTTTTTTATTACAACAAACATACAAAAACGTCACATTAACCGTTATTATAAAATGGAAAATTGTAGAAAACACAGCTTTTTTTTACTAATATTTGCTTCTAACACCATGTGGCTGGGACCATTTACTTTGGTGCATGCATGCATGATATGCAACGACATAAAAAAAAATCATATAAATCATAATTCTTTCATACTTTTTTAAAAACTAGTAATGTTTTGACACGTTAATATATGCATACAGTTTCATTAATTTGAGGTGGAAGCATGAATTCTACTAATTACTATGTGCTTGTGTTCGAATTAAACACAGGTCTACTAATGTCTTGTTTGAATTGAGAAAGAGTAAGAAGAGTAGAGTAGAATTAGCCGGAAACTAAAAAATTTTTTATTAACTCTACTCTATTTGAGGTGGAAGCATGAATTCTACTAATTACTATGCGCTTGTGTTTGAATTGAACACGAGTCTACGTAATTTTACTAATGTCTTATTTGAATTGAGAGAGAATAAAGAGTGTAGAGTAGAGTTAACTAGAAACTAAGCAATTCTTTATTAACTCTACTCTATTTTTTTACCTTTCTTCTCAATTTAGACGGATCGATCATAATACGTCAAAAGTTTCCAAACTCTACAATTATATGAACAGCTCGTTCTTGACTGAAGCAAATCATAAATACAAAACAACATTGTAATTGAAAATTTGTTTATTATGATAGTGATATGACACCTATTACATTTATGATTACGTCCATTTGTAAGTATTTTTTTAGTATTTATTTTTTATCGAACTGATAGTAACTTTTTACCTTTTTACACTCATATTGATGGGATCATGACATCACGTAATTTGTTTGTGGATCTAACTTATCTAATAATGTGAAAGGATGCATAGTTGATACTTGATAGTTACTTGTGCTCCACTCGAGGTCCGTGATGGGGACTTGACAACTTGTGTTGCGCCTAACAAAGACATGCAATTATTTTCTCATAGTTGTAGCTGTCGCCAACGTTTAGTTTGAAAACTGGGAATGAAAATATTTTAGCACATGTTTCTTAAGCACAATGTTGCTTGGACCGGAGAGTGTTTTGCGGGATATTTCAATGAAAAGGGAATCAAACTTGGATGTGGTGCCTGCAATTATTGCTTCTATCAAAATTTTCAAGTGTACAGAATTATTGAACCCTTAGTTATAAAGGCACTACTGTTTATTGAATATTTCAAAAAACAAAATGGTCTAACTTTGCGGAGTAAATAATTAAATATGAAGCAAAATTCTTTTTCTATTGATAAAGAAATATAAAGGAACTCTTACTTTTAATGATCAAAAAGTTTAATAAGAAGAGAAACTTATTAGGTATAGATCTTCAAATTATATAATTTAAGTTTAAGTTTAAAATTTAAATTTAACCATGCAATTCATTGATAATGCAACTACAGGATTGAATTTAGGTACAACACTTAAAAGATTTGTAGATAAGTTTTGTCAAAAACAACAATAAAATACAAAGTGTATTGGGTCGAGGCTTCTTAAGTTCACGACAAAAAAATGTCTCGCAAGTTGTTCATATATTTTAGCTTGCAATATCTATATGAAACAGCTTTGTTTTTACATATTCCAATAGGAAAACAATGAAATAAATGTCTTGTAGTTCATATTTCTTAAAATATCCAATCAGTAACCCTTTTCGGGTATGTACGTGCATAGTAATAAATCATTTCGTACATCATTCCCCTCCCCCCCCCCAAAAAAAACAATATCATGAGTAAAGGAGAATCAAAACAACACCCACAAGGCCATAACTTATATATATATGGTCTGACTAATATATGTTCTTGGAGCACACATTAATCATCCATTTTTAAAATTAAAAAAAAAAATTATAGAAAATTTAAAAAGCTATCTAAAAAGTTTTTTTTTTTTTTTTTTTTTTTTGCTTTCCTATAAAAAATTTCCTTAAATAGGTTATTAACATATGCCCCCGAAAGGTATATGTATAGTCATGGACCTATTACCCTTGGCCCAATATCAGTAAGCCCAATAACAATAGGAACAAACCATCCTACCTAGATGGTGGTTCACCTTGCCCAGCAGATCAGGATGATAATGGTACCGACCATAAGTCAAGTGCTACTTGAGCTCGGTCTGAGCAACCTCAGTAGTGCCTTGGGCAATATTGCTGCCGAGCGATGATCGACGTCTAGTACAAATTCCAAGGCTCCTATTTCCAAAGTGGGCCCCTTTTTGTCAGGAATAATCTAGATGGGCCCCTTCTGCACGAGTGATGAAAATGGTAATCATTAGTATTCCACTGAGGCAAGGATATAAATAGAAGAATCACATGAGAACAAATGGTTAGACACCAAAGGGTGAGAACTAGGAAAGTAACCGAGCAATAGTTCGTAAGTGTTCGATAAGAGGGGCTAGTTACTTTAACAAGCCTATAGTCAAACTACCCAGGATCTACCCACTGTAGGATACTCAAAGGCCCACTAAAACAAGTAAATTGTAAGCCTAATTATGAAGTAGGCCCATTAGGAAGGAATTGGCTGTGCAGAATTGGCGACGTCTGTAGGGATCTCCTACTCAGCTATAACTCCATCAAAACTCACTTGACCGAATTTGCCCGATCATCGCTCAGCGAGCTATGTCGATAGTGGGCCTAGGGGCTCGTCTCAGAGTTCAAGTTGGCGAGAAAGGAGGCATAAAAGGAACGAAGACTAAAGACATGAACGGGATGGGGAGCGTTTTGGCTCGGGAGAGGGATCGTCTCAAACGTACCGGTCAACATCCAAAGTCCCTGAGCAAGATCACCAGGACAGGAGGGATCAAGAATTAGAGTGCCTGCGCAGACTAGTCAGGGACCTGGAATTGGAGATGCGGGGTAGACGTCGAAGAAGGAACCATAATAAGTCTCTTGAAGGATCTGTGAGTGTTGGGGGCACTCATGGAGAAATGTCCCGCCAATCTGGTTCTCGTTGGTCCAGGGAAAGATCGCGGGATTTTGCTAACAGGGAACCGAGTTCCCCAGAATGATGTAGGCACCGAAGTGCCACAATGGATGCCATGAGCCGCACGCTACGAAGGGTGGCCTGGTCATTGTTCTTAGACAAGATTGAACGTGCCCAAATGCTGAAGAGATTTAGTAGACCACCGTTTATTTCGTATAATAGGAAGACAGATCCCGCAGAGTATGTCAGTCATTATATTCAAATGATGTCTCTTTACAATCAAAACGACATGCTCATGTGTAAAGTATTTCCTTCTAGTCTCGGGCCCAGCGCTTTGAGGTGGTTTAATGGGTCAAGGAAGGGATCAATTCATAATTTCGGATAGCTAATTTTAGAGTTCGAAGTCCGGTTTATGACGTGAAGCCGAGTACCACAGCCGATGGATGCATGACTCTTTATGAAGATGGGATTTGGGGAAACTCTTCTAGACTATGCCAATAGGTATTGGGAATTGTATAATGAGATCGATGGAGAGAATGAGAAGGTGGCTGCAAGTACCTTCATGCTGGGTTTGTCGGAAGACTCGGAGTTACAGGATTCATTGACTAAGAGGCCTCCCGAGAATATGCAACAACTTATGAGATGCATTGAGGAGTATAAAAGGTTGGAAGATAATTAGCAGCAGATTAAAGGAAAAGCACCTGCCACATCACAGTATACGAAGGATCCTCGATCTGGGGGCTTCCAACCAAGGACAAGAAGAGAATTGAGAATTCAAGATCCCAATGCTCGTCCTAAGGAGATCAATGTGACATTTAAGGAGCCAGTACATAAAATTCTAGAACAGATCAAAAACGAACCCTACTTTCAATGGCCAAGAAAATGGGGGGTGACTCAACAAGAAGGAATCAAAGTATTTACTGCACTTACCACCGAGACAAAGGGCATACCACGGAGCAGTATTGAGTGTTCAAGAACCATTTGGAACAGTTAGTGAAGTCCGGGCATTTGAAGGAGTTTGTAGTGAACCCAGAGGGCGGTTCTGCCGAACAAGCCCCCAGATCACGAAGGAATACACTACCGCCCCCGTTAGGTGTAATTGAAGTTATCCATGCAGCCTCCATGGGCATAATTATGAGTCAACGGAAGGGGGTACTAAGTGTAGTGTCAGTAGAGAATGCCAGAAAGGATGCTCGACCTGAGAAGAAAGCTAAGTGCTCCTGAGAACCAATCGCATTTGGGAATGATGATCTGGAAGGAACCACTCAACTGCATGACGATGCGCTCGTGGTTACTGCATGAATAAACGGTTTTATTGTGAAAAGATTGCTGATAAACCACGGAAATGGGGCCGAGGTGATGTATCCCAATCTATTTAAAGGGTTTGGCTTGAAGGCGAAGGGCTTGTCCAAGTATGATACCCCTCTGGTGGGGTTTAATGGCCGAATGGTGGTACCAAAGGGAAAATTTTCACTTCCCATGAACACGGAAGGAAAAAAGGTGATGGTGAACTTCATTGTAATCGGCTCATTTTCTCCTTATACGGCAATACTCGACAAGCCGTGGATTCAAGCGATGGGGGTAGTCCCATCCACTTTGCATGTTAAGGTGAAGTTTCATATCGACCATGGTGTCACCATTGTTTGAGAAGACTAGCAGGTAGCAAGGCAATGTTTAGTGACGGCAGTAAACCAAGAGATAAAGCAAAAAGAGTCTGCCGAAAAAGTCCCTTTGTAGCAATTACAGAACCCCCAAGAGGGCCAAGGGGGTTGACAGTGCCGAGGATTTGATTAGGGTAAGTATACTTCCATACGAGAGCTGGAGTTTTCAAATAGGAACAAGTATGAAGCATGAGGACCGGGTAAACCTGTTGTTACTGCTAATTCAGAATTTGAATGTTTTTGCATGAAGTCCATACGAAGTACCCGGAGTAGATTTGGAATTTATTACCCACAAGATCAACGTGGACCCATTGTACCCATCGAAGAAGCAAAAGCCGATGAGATTAGCTAAGCAACACCTTATAGCTGTTAAGAGGAGGTTGGAAAGTTGAAGGAAGCAGGGGCGATAAAAGAAGTCTTTTCCCGGAATGGCTATCCAATACCGTGGTAGTGAAGAAAAAGAATGGTAAGTGAGGGTTTGTGTGGACTTCACTGATCTTAACCGAGCATGCTCGAAGGATCCTTTCCCAGTGCTGAAGATCGACCAGCTAGTGGATGCCACATGTGAACACCCTAGGATGAGCTTCTTAGATGCTCTTTAGGGCTATCATTAGATTGCTTTAGCTGCCGAGAACCAAGAGAAAATGTCATTCATCTCCCCTAACGCTAATTACCACTACACAATAATGTCATTCGGTCTAAAGAATGCAGGGGCCACTTATCAAAGGATGATGACTAGAATGTTCAAGGAGAAAATTGGGAATACGGTGGAAGTCTACATTGATGACATGGTGGTGAAAAGTAAGGAAAATCATAGACATGTCGGCGATTTAACAGAAATATTTGAAATACTCAGGCAGCACAGGTTATGTTTCAATGTCGACAAGTGTGTCTTCAGCGTGGGGGCTAGAAAATTTCTCAGGTACATGATCACCCACCGGGGAATGGAAGTGATTCCCGATCAAATAAGTGTCATAGAGCGGCTCAGGCCCCCGAGTAATCCAAAAGAGGTACAGGTATTGACCGGGATGTTAGCTACATTAAACCAATTTGTTTCAAAGTCCGCTGATCGGTGCTGTCCTTTTTACCAATTACTGAAAAAGTGGAGAGGCTTTCAGTGGACCGAGACATATGAAAAGGCTTTTTAGGATCTGAAGAAATACCTAGTAAGCGCACCAATATTGCCAGCCCCGGAGGCTGGTGAAGATTTGTTTATGTATTTGTCAATATTTGAGCACACAATAAACGCGGTATTATTGAGAGATCAGGGAGTTCAGAAGCCGATCTACTACATTAGTAAGACCTTGGTCATCGCAGAGACAAGGTATTTGCCCTTGGAAAAGCTGACGTTAGCATTAGTGCATGCCACTAGGAAGTTACCTCACTATTTTCAAGCTTATACAATGTATGTGTTGACCGAGTACCCACTACAATCTTTGCTTAAGAGGTTCAACTTTGCAGGCCGGATAGCCAAGTGGAGGACCAGGCTAAGATCATTTGATATTCAGTATTGACCTTGAAGATCAGTCAAAGGCCAAGTACTTGCCGACTTTATTGCAGAGTTTACTCCTCGAAAAGACAAGGGGGTCATGTGTAATGTAGAGGCCCGACCTTGAAAGGTGTTTGTGAACGGAGCATCCAGTGCAATGGGAGCGGGGGCTGGTATTTTTATAATATCATTAGAAGGAGTGAAAGTGGAGCATTCATTCAGGTTGGGGTTTAGAGCATCGAACAATGAGGCCGAATATGAAGCTCTTCTTGTAGGATTAAGGGTCCTACTTAGCCTTTGAGTGGCCAACCTAGAGGTGTATTCAAATTCTCAGTTGGTGGTTAGTTAAGTTGAGGGTAGCTTTGAAGCTAAAGATCCTCGGATGATTGAT
Organism: Quercus robur; assembly: GCF_932294415.1. NCBI lineage: Eukaryota > Viridiplantae > Streptophyta > Magnoliopsida > Fagales > Fagaceae > Quercus > Quercus robur. The sequence goes on from NC_065541.1 coordinate 65,541,586, forward strand.
TACTTGAAACTCGTGAAGTAAATGATGAGCAAGTTTCAAAAGATGAGATTAGTTCAAATTTTCCGAGGATAGAATAGGTATGCTAATTCCTTAGCAACTTTGGCATCATCATTGATCGATGAGGTACCTTGGCTGATCACGGTTGAAGTGGTGAAGGAACCCAGTATTGATCCAAAAGTGAATGTCTCGGTTGTTGCGTCATTTGAGCCTAGTTGGATGGACCCAATCAATGAGTTTCTGGCCGAAAACCGTTTACCAAACGAAGGCAAAGAAGAAAACAAAGTGCGTAGAATTGGTACTCGATTTTGGTTGTCCGAATACCGCAGATTGTATCGAAGATCTTTTAAAGGGCCTTACTTGTTGTGCCTCCATCCTGCCAAGGTTAATGAGTGAAAGTTCAAATAGTGTATAAAACACCCTTGAACGTTTAGACCCCCAATTACAAAACAACAAATTCAAGCTATATGACAAACAACTAGTGTGCGGAAAATGAACACAAGCTATAAACCGAATTGTAAACAATCTAAGCCAATTAAAATCACATCCACAACAGAAAATAAAAGGCAAAGATAAAGGGAAGAGAGATGCAAACACAAGGACAACACAACAATGTGTTATCGAAGAGGAAGCCGAAGCCCTCGGCGTAAAACCTCTCCGCTACCCTCCAAGCAGTCAATAATCCATTAGAAAATGTAGTTGGGATACATGAACAGCAATAGACCCTCCAAGCCTAAACTACCCGATGTACCTAAGCCCTCCAAGCTTCTTGCTCCAATGAGGTTGCACCGAACCTTTTTCTTTTCTAACTTACCGAATTCTGCTATAATCCATAGCATCCGCCATCCTTGGCATCTTCCAATGCTTCCCAAAGCTCCAAAAACACTTAACACTCTAAATGGGTGTGGGTAGTGTTTGGATAGAAATCTTCTCTCAATAGGTATGACAATGAGAGAGGGAATGAGAAGAGACTTCAGAGATTTCTCTCTAAGAATGAGTAGCTCTCTTTAATTGGGTGGGTATTTTGAAGAAACCTCTTTTAGGGTTTTTCTTTCTGAATGGCCACCCATATTTTGTGGGAATGAAGGGTATTTATACTGATGTGAGAATGGAATACGAAGAGTCAGTTTTTCCAAAATAGGGTTGAGTTAAGTCGCGAGGTCAAGCCGCAAGCTAACTGAATGGCCAGTCTGGATTTTTGTCCTGTAGTGCTCCAGCTGGCATGACTGTTCAACTTCCCTGCATGCTCTGCACGTGTGCAACTTTTGGCGGCTTGCAAGCCGCGAGCCTCCCGCGAGATCCAGCCGCGAGTCCCTACTTCACTGCACAATCTTGAGCATTTCTTCATACTCTCTCACACACTACCCTTACATGATTCCCACCTAAATACAGGGTTTCTAAGTGTTGTATTACAAGCAAATTTGTCACGGAATAAAGCCAACACATGGTTGATTAAATTCAACCTTATAATCTCCCCCTTTGGCTATTCCGTGACAAAACACCCTAAAACAGACTCTAGACTTAAACGTGAGTTTGGGAACAATGACAAAACTCACTCACACCTAAATCTAGAAGCTGTGAAGCTCTTGAATCATATGAACATGAATCTCCTGAAACACAACAATACATCGTGATCATTGTATGCAGAAAAGCATGAAATGCATATGAAGCGGGCAATATGTGATCAAGCAAAGATGGAATTAAGAAACAAACCATGGCTTGATCAAACAAGTAATCACTACAAGGTAGTGACCACAATGCTCATTCACACTTAAAATGAACACTTGAACATACAAGCTAACAAGAACAATGCAAGTCACTTGTATGCCCAACACTTAACCAATGCATAATACACTAAGTATATGCATCTAGGAACAATCCTACAAGGGCACAAGAGTGACAGTACTTAACAAGAAAATGCATGACATTTAGTTAACAGTACTGATTTAACAAAGTATAAAAGGCTGCATAAAAGCATGGTACAGACCATAAAGCCTACAGATAATGAAAACAAACCCTAAAAGCTTACAAAAACAACATGAGTACAAACCACAAAATACTGAATATAAACTTAAACAATATAAACTAAAAGTGCTTAAAGTTTCTCCCCTTCAAAGTGATGAAAAGCTGTGATGCACTTGGAACATATATACTTGTAACCTGAAACACTTGCACAAAACACATTAGACCCTCAAGGTAAAGCAAGTAATAAAAAGACAATCACAATGTAACAAGTAAATTATGATCAAGTAAACATGATGTGAAACATGTGAGCAACTTGATCATACACCAAAACAGTCATATAGAAATGACTACAATGATCACATAGCAAAGCAATTGATCATCCGAACAAGCATTTAATGAAGCACAATAGCATAGGGATATATGCATGTCCAAAACACAAACACGATGCAATACAAGAAAACAAACATAAAGAGAATGTCTTCTCCCACTTGGTATATGCATCTCCCCTATGGAATATCTCTCCCCCTACAAATGTGCAAGACAAACAGAATTTCTCCTCCTAAGGATGTACACAAGAGTCATATAGAAATGACAAAAACACTCTGGTATACTCTCTAGAGTATACTCTCCCCCTTTTTGTTAGGAATAGACAAAGGGTTAAGGAGAAAAGAGGGCAAGAGATGAAGGAACGAACAATGATAATGATGCATGAAGGGTGTGAGATGAATGAGAAAATGAAACTCAAATCAAAGACAAAGTAAAAAGCTACAGAGCATAAGGTAGACATGACATGCTAAGATGAAGAAGTAAGGTTTAGACCAATGCATGATAAGAGTAGCAAAGGTGTGTGCAAGAGGTGGCTGTGTGCAATGCATGACCAATGCATGAAAAATGCACATGTGGGGTAAGGTGTGTTAAATACACAACCAATGAACCAAACATGTTCCTAATGAGGAAACATGAGAAACCCCAAAGTTTGATACTCATCGGAGTCCAAACAAGCGAGAAAATATCTAAGAGGCATTTTATCAAACACTTAACATGCACACTATGAACAATAATGTGAAACAATACATGAACATCATGAAATCCACCCTTAATACAAGTTCTTTCTGCCACAAAGGGCCAACATCCAATGCAAATCAGCAAAAGAAACCAAACCCATGAAGAAATTTGACAAAAATTAAGTTTTCTCAACCCCTATAATAAAAATCTCAACCAAGAGCACAAAACTCTCCAAAACATAATCTAAGGATCAAAGTTAATGAAAAGAGTTTATAATTACCTTAGAAATGTTAATGGAATGAAAAATCATTCAAATTGGTTGGGTTTTGATGTAAAAATATTGAAAGAGGGGTTTTAGAGAGGATGGGAGAGGTTTAAAAAAGGTTTCCCACAAAGAGCCCTTTAAAAAGCTATTTCTGGGCGTTTCGCGACTGGGCGAGTTGCGAGGTTCAGTCGCAAAAATTTTCGCGAGTCGCGAGCAAGTCGCCAAAAGCTTCTGGATGAACTCGCGACTGGAGTTTTGCGACTAGCGAGTCGCCAGCTGAGCCGCGAAAAACTCTAACACCTTTTTTTCAATACAGAACATGTTTAAACAATGAAAAACAAAGTAAACACTAAACATGAACACAAAGAGTGATAAAAATCACTTCCAAAAACATATAAAATGATCAAAAATCTTTTTGAATTGAACCATATATGATTGCGCACACACACATCACATTTAGACAAGTACAATCTAACAAATGAATAAGACATTTATTGAACATTAGGCATGTGTGTTGTGTGTGTATCAAATGTGGAATAGTCCTTAGTCTAGAGTGAAGTTTCAATGATCAATTCAATCAAGTCATACACAACTAGTACTAAATCAAGTGGTCTATCTCAATTATAGAAATGAACATATATGACCTCCCATAAGAAAATGATTACATAAGATTGAAACTTTTTATTTGGCTTCTTACAATTCATATCATTTAATCATTTTGAATCAATACAACTCATTTTGAGCAATACATCTCATTTTTGAGATTGATGCCTGAAATTTTTTATATTTCAATTTGATGAACAAGCTTTTGGCTTTTGGGCATCATACATTTTCATATAAGTCGTTTTCCCTTTTTCCTAGTCGAATACTAGTATATGCGACGACTTTTGCAGCTCATTATCTCTTTTCATTTTGAGATTTACATTTATAGAGCTCTTTAAGCAATAAAAATAAAAGAGTGGGAAGAGATATAAGCACAAGTCTACTCATGTATCAAAACCAACATGACTATTGACTAATCATTCATGACAAGCTTGAAGATCGATTTACAACAATCACACAAAGATGTCAAGATTTTTCCCACAAAGATATAAGTGCAAAAATAACAAGCTAAACTCATAAATGCACAAAGTCATTTGTACAAAGGTACAAGGTCAAACTCACATATAATATGTGCTCAAATATATATGATCAAACTTTTTGAATTTTTCACTTTTTATGTGGTTTTGGATTTTTTACTCACACAAAACTGAAATATAAAAGTAAGATAAAAAACAAAACAATGCATACAAATAAATGCAAGAGGCACAAAATGCATGAAGATATGACATTTAATGCATGAAGAGTCTTACAAAGATCGAAAGAATTAGATTAAGAACCAAAAGAGCAAAAGCTCAACCATAGGAACCCTTCCTCATCCAAACGAAACGATTGTTTGGAATGAGTGTCTCAAGAGAAGTGAGACGAGGGTTGGAAGAATGAGAACCGGAGATGCACATAGTCAAGGAGTTAAGAGCATTAAACATTTTTTTTAATAACATGCTATTTTCACTTAAAACCGGTTTACTCTTTTTAGCACAACTTCCAAAAGGCTCAAGTTTTTCTTTTCTTTTGATTCTTTTAAGAGCATGAAACTTAGAGTATTGAGGTCTTAGATGACCAAGGGCACCACAATGGTGACAAACAATGTGTTTAGGTCCATTAGGCTTTTTGGGAAGGGATCTAACAACATGGTTTTGTTCCCTCTTCAACTTATGACATTGAGGTCTTATATGACCAATCATACCGCAATGGTGGCAAGTTGGAACAAACTTAGATCCATTCAAAATCTTAGGTTGAGACCTAAACGAATGCTTTGACTTAACAGTCTTTCTCTCCACCTTTTGATTTCTTTTATGTGGAGGAATGTACACCGATTTGTCCTTTAAGGTAGAACACACACTAGGCACAAAATCGGGTACCACAACATGATTGCAACAAATATTTTCATCATTTTTAACAATAGGTTCAGCAATCAAACACTTGGCATGCATCTTAAGAGATTCATTTTCACATTTAAGATCATCAACAAGTTTGTTAGACAAAACAAGCTTAGCATCCAAGTCCATATTCAAACATTCAAACTCTTTCAGCTTTTCAAGAGAAATTTCAACAAGTTTTTTATATTTCTCAACCAATTTGTTGGATTCATTGAGCTTACAATCAAATCACCCTTTTCACAAAATAACTTGCTCAAATTCTTTTGAAACTTCTTAGCATTTTTCTTCAAGAGTTTGTCAACAACACCCATAGATTCAAATAACATGTCATCACACTTTTAAGGATTAATACTTATAGAGGCATTTTCACAAACACGTGGCATGTTACATTCATCACCAACCAAATCATGCAAAGAGGCATACAAAGCACAATCCATGGCAAATAAACACAAGGGGTCAAGGATCACACTTAGGTATTTAAACCACAATAAGTGTACTCGCTCTGATACCAATTGAAAGTTCAAATAGTGTATAAAACACCCTTGAACGTTTAGACCCCCAATTACAAAACAACCAATTCAAGCTATGACAAACAACTAGTGTGCGAAAAATGAACACAAGCTATAAACCGAATTGGTAAACAATCTAAGCCAATTAAAATCACATCCACAGTAGAAAATAAAAGGCAAAGATAAAGGGAAGAGAGATAAAGGGAAGAGAGATGCAAACACAAGGACAACACAACGATGTGTTATCGAAGAGGAAACCGAAGCCCTCGGTGTAAAACCTCTCCGCCGTCCTCCAAGCGGTCAATAATCCATTAGAAAATGTAGTTGGGATGCATGAACAGCAATAGACCCTCCAAGCCTAATCTACCCGATGTACCTAAGTCCTCCAAGCTTCTTGCTCTAACGAGGTTGCGCCGAACCTTTTTCTTTTCTAACTTACCGGATTCCGCTATAATCCATAGCATCCGCCATCCTTGGCATCTTCCAATGCTTCCCAAAGCTCCAAAAACGCTCAACACTCTAAATGGGTGTGGGTAGTGTTTGGATAGAAATCTCCTCTTAATAGGTATGACAATGAGAGAGGGAATGAGAAGAGACTACAGAGATTTCTCTCTAAGAATGAGTAGCTCTCTCTAATTGGGTGGGTGTTTTGAAGAAACCTCTCTTAGGGTTTTTCTTTCTGAATGGCCACCCATATTTTGTGGGAATGAGGGGTATTTATACTGGTGTGAGAATGGAATACGAAGAGTTAGTTTTTCCAAAACAGGGTTGACTGGCGACTTGACCTCGCGACTTAACTGAGTCGCGAGTTCAAGCCGCGAGCTAACTGAATAGCCAGTCTGGATTTTTGTCCTGTAGTGCTCCAGCTGGCATGACTGTTTAACTCCCCTACATGCTCTGCACGTGTGCAACTTTTGACGGCTTGCAAGCCGCGAGCCTCCCGCGAGATCCAGCCGCGAGTCCCTGCTTCACTGCACAGTCTTAAGCATTTCTTTACACTCTCTCACACACTACCCTTACATGATTCTCACCTAAATACAGGGTTTCTAAGTGCTGTATTACAAGCAAATTTGTCACGGAATAAAGCCAACACATGGTTGATTAAATTCAATCTTACAATGAGCTTTTAATCGAGTTCCATGAAGGGGTCAACAGCAACCATGTTAGAGGCCGCTCATTGGCCCACCAAGTAATAACACAAGGATTTTGGTGGCCCAAGATACAGAGAGATGCTGCTGAGTATGTCAAAAAGTGCGAGCAATGCCAAAAACATGCCCCTTTGATACACCAACCTGCAGGAAGCTTGAATCCCATCAGCAATTCGTGGTCTTTTGCACAATGAGGGTTGGACATCATTATCCCATTTCCCCAAGCTACAAGGAATAAAAGGTTTGTCTTGGTGGCTGTGGATTATTTCACTAAATGGGTCGAAGACGAAGCGCTAGCTAATATTCAGGATATGGATGTCAAGAAGTTTGTTTGGAAGAACATAGTGACGAGGATTGGGGTGCCAGAGTCCTTAGTGTCAGATAATGGGTTGCAATTTGACAGTAACGACCTTGACATAAAGAATAAGTACTCGACCCCGGCATATCCCCAGAGCAATAGTCAAGCCGAGGCAACAAACAAAGTAACTGTTAATAGGTTAAAGAAGAGGCTAGAGGGAGCAAAAGGAGGATGGACCGAGGAGTTGTGAAACATGTTGTGGGTGTAACGTATAACACCGCAAAGATCAACAGACAAGACTCCTTATTCCTTAGCATATTGAGTAGAGGCAGTTATACCAATAGAAATAAGTTTGTGTAGCATAAGGACCTCAAAATTCTCCCCAACCACGAATGAGGAAGCAATGGTAAGACAGTTGGATTCATTAGAGAAGCGCCGAGAAACAGTGACTATCCGCTTGGCAAATTACCAACAGAAGCTGGCTCAATGGTATGACAAAGATGTGAAGACGAGAGAGTTTGGTGCTGGTGACCTTGTGGTACAAAGAGCTATGGGGGGTGCTCGGGACATCAACGCTGAGAAACTAGCTCCAAACTAGGAATGACCGTACAGAGTCATCGCTATAGCTAGAGCAGGATTATACTATTTGGAGGACATGGATCAAGAGAGGCAGCTTCCCCGACCATGGAATGTACAAAAATTGAAAAAATATTATCATTAATTATTTAAAGCTTAGGTGGTCGATATGTACAGTACTTAGCGTGTGGATTATAACTTATGAGTAGTATGCAAATTTTGTTGTTCGAAACTGCTAACCATAAATTTTCTAAGAATAGAAACCATGGCTCGGCCTGACCCCTGTCACTGACCAGGTGAAAACCTTACCATAAATTTCCTAAGGACAGAAACCTTGACTCGGCCTAACCTCTGTCACCAACCGGGTGAAAACCTTACCATAAATTTTCTATGGACAAAAACCTAGGCTCGGCCTGACCTCGGTAACTGACCAAGTGAAAACTTTGTCACCATTCAAGGACAGAAACCCTAACCTAAGTTGCTTAAGGAAGATTCTTAAGGAATTAACAATAGCGTCAATGCATCAAAAGCATCCTTCAAGTATCAAGCATGAAAAATAAAAGATAAACATCTTAGACGGGGGATATGAAAACAAAGAGAAGGTTCTTATAAAAACGAAATTCAAATATCTTGTGACCAATCCTCGACCGTTTCAAATGTAAGTTTCTAATAAAATTTGCAAGTGTTTGTCACCAAAACCACCGTGACAATAAATTTAATGTATTGTCACCACACCCTAGTGACTTAGGGAAATAGAACTAATAAAATAATGGAGTGATACCGAACATACTTAAGAAAAAACAAAACAACATTGATAAAAAGCTGAGACATCTAACGGTTGGTTCTTGCAGTTGCTCAAATGAGTGAGGGTCGACGTCTACGGCGACTTGATCAGGGTTTGAGAGAAGAGGTTAGGCCACCTACCCTCGCTTGGCATCAATGTCGTTGGAGATCTTGAGGTCAATAAGTTTAGCATGTGAATCAATCTCCGCAACTAACTCCCTCATGCTTTGACTCTCTTCTTCCTCTACACGGTTAAGGTTTTGAACAAGTGGAGATGGGGGTTCTGGATATGGGATCTATTTGGGGATCTTGAAAGGGGATTCCTCTAGTACGCCCATTGCGTTCACGGCAACCATCCACCCCTTATTGAAGCCATATCGCCAAGATTGGTACATGACTAGTTAGCTCAAATTTTTGACATCGGTGAATCCCATGTCATAAAACTTGTCCTCACTTTCCTCCAGCTCCACCTTTAGCTCAACCACCTCCTTATCCCTGGCTGAGATGATGCTCTCAGCCTCAGCCAACCTCAGCTCCATTTCACCCAACTTGACCTCCAAATAAGTCGCCCTCTGTTTGGCTAACACACGGACCCCCTCTAGATCCCTAGCCTTCCCCTCGGTAGCCTCTAGTACAGTAACCTTCTCCTGCATAGTGGCCTCGGCCACCTCTTTAAGGGCTTTCTCCTTCTCGACGTCTTCCACCGAGCTCCTTATCCGTTCCTGCATCATGTGAGCCAGTTGGGCAGCCTATCATAATAACAAGAGACCCCCAACGTTAATGAACATCATAAAATAAGTAATTATGTGCGCTTGAAAAGAGGCTATTGGGCCAGACCTCACTTTTGCTCACAACGTATTTGTAAAGTGGGTTTAGGATTTTCTACTTTGGGTTGTTCTCAACACAGAGACTTAATGAAGCTGCCTCTCTCTCTCTCTCTCTCTCTCTGAATCACTATTTTCTCTATTTCCTTGAGAACTTTTCAACAAACCTTTTCTTCCTCCAACTTCTCATATTTATAGCTCTAAATTAGTGGAGAGACTATGATTACTCCCATGGTTAGTACAATGGGAGGTCCAATATCATTAGTCGTAAGTGGGTGGTTAGATGGGAGTGGAACGTGGTGAGAGTGGCCTTGGAACTTAGTTCCCACTCTAGCAGATATGCTCGGCAGTGATGTTCCCTATGGTAATGCCGAGTATGCAAAGGATGGTGTGTTTTGAATGTCATTCTTTCTTTATTGCTCGGGAATGGTTTGCCGAGCAAGGACCAGGTGGCAAAACTTGGGCTTGCAATTTGTGTGGGTTCGAGCTAGGGTTTTGGGTAAAAAGAGACTGGGGCCATGGGCCAAGCTAGTGGGTCAGAATTCAAGGCCCAAATGGATCTGGGTACCACGATATCGTATAGTAATAATAGTGAAAATAGGAGAGTGATAACAACAAACACCCATTTCCGCGATAGCGTGCCACTCAAGCTTAAGTGTCACCACCTCGTCACCGCCTTCAGAGAAGTACTGCACATCGTTGGGAAGCTTAAGGGCTTGGCCCAAGCTTTGAGCAATTCGGCCACCTTGCCTTTTATCCCAATTTCGAACACTGGACGTAGTAGGCAATGGCCAGTTGTTGAGTCTAAAAGCGCATTGCCACCGTGCTACCGATTCTGCTGAGGATGAAGCAATGTTCATACCTACCACTGCTGATGGTCGAGGATCTTGAGCAGGCCCCCAGATGACGAGAAGGGCAATAGACTGAACGAGAGGAGTCCAGGAAGGAATGTCCCCTTGAGGTTCGGTGGGCTCATCCGTGCTGTGGGGCCTCTCACATCTACGGGGAGCTCGGGGAGGGGGTGCTTGTTGCGGGGGAGTTTGCCGAGCACTAGGCAAAATCCAATCAGCCGTCATAGTCTGCTTGACTACCATTTCAATATCGGAGTCCTCGGGTCCCGTTCCTTCTAAAGAAGAGTCCATGGATTCAACCTCCACTTACCCCTCGGCTCGGATCTCTTCGTTTGGCTCTTCAATAGGGATATGTTTGGCCCAACCATGAAACAAGCGTTAACCCCCTACTTAGAAAGCCCTGCAACCTGACGTCCAAATATGATAGGAGCGAGCTGCCTACTGTCAGTGCCTAACCAGGGTCCTGGAAACTAGTGTATACGGGAGTATAGCCGAGGATAAGTTGGGCTACCCGCAACTAGCCGTCAAAGTGCACAAATATCTCAAACCTGATCACAAAATTTAGGTCTCGCACGTGTATGACACTAGGATCTGCTCTGAATCGTTTGGTGTTTGCACAAGCAAAAAAAATTAGTATTAGCGCCCAAAAAAAAGAAAGAAAAAAGAGTACATGTAATAACCAAAATGGAAAAATAACAAAAGTATGATAAATGAAGGTACCGACCAACGTCCCTACGTGAGGTCAAGCAGGTCAACTCATCGACAAGCCAGTTGCCGCTCACATGTACAAACTCTCCTGCCGAGTTTCTGTTGGAGTTAAAGAGGCATGATATTAGCTGTACCATGGTGTCCCTGACCTTAAGGTAATATCCCAACCTCTCATTCCCACACAAGCTATACATTAAATTAATATATTGTTGGTTAAGGTGTAAATCGTACAAGTCATTAAGCCGACTAACACTACTCACTACTCGGTAAAAATTTGGGGGGAGCTGATCAGGGCAAAGGCCATAAAATCTAAAGGTCCTAAGTATCAATGGATCTACAAGAAACCTCACCCCATCGTCTAATATCGCCATAAATGGGAAGAAAACCACGTGTGGGCGCCTATCATTTGCTATGTTATCTTCGTGACAGTATGCCACATCTACATCTAAGGGGATGTCAAATCTAGCCCTAAAATTGGCTAAGGTAGCCTCAGTCCTAAAGAGATGAGAAAAACCCATTCTTATGTATCAAACAAAGGGAAGGAAAACTAAAAAGTAAAGGGAAGAGCGAATGACTTACAGTAGAAGTCCTAAGAGGGACTTGCTCGGGAAGGAATTTGTGCTCAATAACCTAAGGCGCTTAGGAATAGAGGAAGTAAAAATGAAACAAAGAAATAAGGGTCGTGTTTTATAGGCCAAAGGAATTTTAAAAGCATTAAATGGATGTTCAGGCGAGAGAAATGATTAAAACCTTTGTTTTGTAACCGTCGCACACATTGCCTCAGTACACGAAACGTCAGATGATCACAGCCGTCAGACGGGACAGCCTATCACCCCTTCTTCTCCACATGCGCGAGCTATCTTGTCTGTAATTAATAAACTAACGGTTGGTATCTTCGAGAAGTGAAATGGAAACCTTAATCAGAACCTTTGATTCTATCCCCGAGGATGGGGAAAGAACCAAAAGGGGGGCTATTGTACGATCATGGACCTGTTAACCTTGGCCCAATATCAGTAAGCCCAATACCAATAGGTATAGACCATCCTACCTAGATGGCGGTTCACCTTGCCAGGCAGATCAGGATGATAATGGTACTGACCATAAGTCTAGTGCTACTTGAGCTCAGTCCGAGCAACCTTGGTAGTGCCTTGGGCAATATCGCTGCTAAGCGATAATTGGCATCTAGTGCAAGTTTTAAGGCTCCTATTTCCAAAGTGGGCCCCTTTTTGTCAAGAATAATCTAGATGGGCCCTTTCCGCACGAGTGATGAAAAGGGTAATCATTAGTAGTCCATTGAGGCAAAGCTATAAATAGAAGAATCACATGAGAACAAATGGTTAGACACTAGAGGGTGAGAACGAGGAAAGTAACCGAGCAATAGCTCGTAAGTGTTCGGTAAAAGAGGTTAGTTACTTTAGCAAGCCTATAATCAAACTACCTAGGAGCTGCTCATGGTAGGATATTCAAAAGCCCACTAAAACAAGTAAATTGTGAGCCCAATTATGAAGTAGGCCCATTAGGAAGGAATTGGGCGTGCACAGTATACATTAGTAAAACCATATATATAGTTGTAGAAAAGATATTTAAATTTGGGACTTGTTCATTAAAAATAACTAATATATCAAATTATCAATTGAGTTATAAGACTCACGATAATCTCTAATTATAAGTTGTCAATTTGATCTTTGTTGAGAACTTTTTAAATTAGTCGTACTACTACTACCAAATGGACTTATTCTTATCCAAAAAATTGATGAAGACCAAATGCATGCACCAAACTTAATGTATACCTTTCAAGGGAAAATTGAGAGAGTAGTGGTTTGAAAAGCATAAAAGGATAAATTCTTCAAACCTATCTTAAGCTTCACAATTGGGCTTGAAAATAAGCTTGGGATGTTTTCAAACCCATAAATTAATAGCCTCTTGGTGCATGGCTCAACATATGCAAATTCCCATATTACCTGCTCAGTACAAACCTTGCCTCAAATCACACAATTGGTGCTAGTCTAAGCAAGTATTTAATGATTATCGAGTGCATGATTCAGCAGCTCTTAGTACTCAATTTAGAGTAATATTGAGGCTATAACTATTTTCACATTCATTGATATAGTATATTGTGATTGGAGCAACAATACTTTCATCTAAATACACCACTGACACCATGTTTATTATATAACAATCACTATAAATCAAGTCATCAATAGTTCCTTTAGGTACAAGGATAGTTGCTTTACGTTTTCTTCTTTGCAGTGATGACAATAGTTGACAAATTTAAATACGGAGCTGGATGAGTTTGTGAGTTTGGGGAAACGGTATTTAAAGACACAAGGATCAAATGGATCGAATATAGACAGAACTTTTTTTTTTTTTTGAGAATCAATATAGACAGAGCTTAGGTAGAAGGGCCATAATATATTTTAGTTTGTAATATCATTTTTTGTTGGATAAAAGGTTTTAATCAAAACCTCGATCGGAGTCCTTAACCAATAGATAAATAAAACAAATTTAGGGCCTAAGAGATATTGAGCTAGCCAGGCCAGATATAGCTTTGATTGAACAATATTGGGCCTAATAGTGAAGAACAAGATTTATTCATAGGCCTAAATTAGGCACTATGTTTTTATGTGTCAGGCTCTAACTAAGCCTGATTCAAATGACAAGGCCCTAGAGTTTGTGGACACTAAAATTCTAAAACAATTAGAACCTGACAACTCACTTTTCGGCCCCAAGTCCAGTGAGATATTGAGCTAGATCAAGGCTAGCCCAAAATAGGAATTCATTACTAGAACTTAGCCCATCATTATGTAATCCATGTCTTATTTTACTTTTGCAAGCCCAAGATTAGCCCCATTTGGTTTATGTCAAGAGCTAATGTTCGACTTTTGTATTTGTAAATGATAAAGTGAACACTAGTGCCAACCCAACGTCGAATTTGATCATAATTCACTTCCTCATAAAAATATCTAGAATGGAAGATGGAAAAACTATGTGATTTAACAATATTTTGTTTATTTTATATAAATTTTTTGCCTCGAGTTATTCTCGATGTTGTATCTTTGCCCTCGAGTGTGGAGACAAACTCGAGGACAATATCAGATTTCTTGTCTTAACAAAAAATACTTTGGCCAGGGGCGTAAAGCGTAATAACGTGATGAAGATTCAATGATTATGTGTTATGAATATCCAATAAAATTTTCTAAAGATTAAACATTCTCCGGTAAGGATCATCTTCATTTCCAAGTGAAATGGAGAGTGTCATTTATGTGTCATGATTTAAAGTGGAGTAAATTTAGGGTCTAGAACTCATTAAAAATTTAATTGTGGTTAACTTTTACTTTAGCTAAAGTAAAATAAAGTTATAAATTGTTAAACGAGTTGGCATAACTAGACTCTAATTTTATTTCATTTTAAATTGTGGCCCTTAAAACATTTCACTTGAAAATTGAGAAGATTCAAATCAGTTGTTTTGGTGCATGTAAGAGTAAGAAATTAGAGACTAATTTGGTCTATGTTGCTTACAAGTAGGGGTGTCCAACTCAACCGGTGGCTCGACCCATCCGGTAAATCCAACCGAACCCAGACCGACCGCCGACCGATCCGATTACTCCGGCAGTCGGTGTCGGGTTTTCTTCTCCAGAATCTGATCTGGGCGGATCGGTCTCGGATCTTCTCCCCAAAACTCGAAGAAACCCGAACCGACCGAGCTCTATAGCATTTTCCAACGAGATTTTAGCTAGATCCATGAAATCTCCACCGGATTTGGCAAGATCTCGTCGTTTACGCTCAGATCTAGCTACAATCTAATGGATTTTGCTCAAATAAGGCTCAAACCCGTTGAAAATATGATGGGTTTTGCTCAAATCCGGCGAAACTTGGATGGTATTTGCTCAAATCCGGCGATGATTTGGTGTATTTTTGCTCAGATCTCGTGAGTTTTGCAAAAATCAGGTGACGATTTGATATTTTTTTTGCTTAGATCCGGTGAAAAATAGTCGCTGTCAAAATGGAATCTCCTGTGGCATCATCGTCAGCTTCGACCGATCGAACCATCGATCAAACAACTTCGATCCGACCTGACCCGTTGGTGTTTGCGGTCGGCGGCGGGTTTTCTCGCCGGAAATCCGATGTCATCGGGTCGGTTCCGGGTTGGGCACAAACCCGACCCGGACTGACCTGTAGACACCCCTACTTACAAGTATAAAATTGCAGGAAAAGTCAAATATTCAAAGGAGAAATTTCTTGCACTAAAGTTGCCATACAACTATTTCAAGATTTTTGCCTTTTTTGCGTATTGTGCATTGGGCTGAGCTGCCTCCTACGGTAATGGGCCTGAATGTTTCTGAGTAAGGGAGTTGGGGGCGGTCCAATTGTAACTCAACTTGGGCCAGTTTGTGCACAAACTATGCCTCGTCTACCAGGAGTAGGCTTACGGCAAGCAAAACTGTTTCAGATGTGTTACGACAGACAGATATAATAATAATAGCAAAACAGAGTACTCTGACTATTTAACAAAAATGGCCAAGTAATCCCTACTTATAAAACATGATTACAGTCGTGATAATGTCATTTACAGAGAAAATAAAGGAGAAAGAAAATAATATGAACTAATCAAGAACTGGCATAAATCAAGTTTTAAGTTTGGTCCGCCGAAACAAAACCAAAGAGGAGAGAACGCCTCCTCTCAATGCAAATAATCTCCCAGGAAAAAATCCTATCGTGGGGATTAATGGCTTTGAGGGAGTCGGACCTGAATGGTTATTGCCCAAAAGGAATCCTTGTTACGTTTTGGAAGAGAGCAG
Source organism: Quercus robur (assembly GCF_932294415.1). Taxonomy (NCBI): domain Eukaryota; kingdom Viridiplantae; phylum Streptophyta; class Magnoliopsida; order Fagales; family Fagaceae; genus Quercus; species Quercus robur. The sequence continues at coordinate 65,557,293 of NC_065541.1, forward strand.
GATTTGAAGGGGGAGAGAGGGAAATCGACCTACTGGTGCATGCCCATTGTATTATCTCTCTTTTTTCCTCAATTTCCTCTATTCTTTCCTCTGTTTTCTCTCTTTTCTTTTTCTTTTCTTTCTCTTGTTTTCTTTTACTCTGTTTTTCTTTTACTCAGTGAATGCCTTCTGTTTTTCAATCCCCTTTTCAGGGCACGGCAAGGGTCCTTTTATAGTGCCTGCCGTGGCCAGTTTTTTACCACTTTGCCCTTTAACTGCCTTTGTCTAGTCTGGGCGTACTTGCCGACCACCAAAAGTGTGTGACACTCACTCTTGCCAGACAAAGGCAGGTTTGTTTCATTCCTCAGTCCACCGTAGCACTCTTACCTGCCACGGTATAAATGTTTTCTCTCTTTTTCCCTCAAGGCATGCACCTAACGGTTCTCCCCTCAACCTTGCCTCTTTTAGGTGGTCTGTCATCCCAGCAGGACGTACCTCCCAAAAAGAGCTTGGGCAGGAGCCGCAAAATAGGTCTTTTCCCCTCTCCCCACCACCAAACCATACCCCCTTTACCTCTTACCTCTGGTCCATGGCCCCACCACGTCCCATATTGGTTGGGTACAGGCTGATGGTGTCTGGGCCTTGCGTGTGCTTTCCTTTCAGATATGTCCAAAAGTCTGCCTGCTGCTCATGCGTTTGCCGTGATCTAGAGACTCTCCGTCCGTGTTTTCTGACCTCTTATGTGGGCTTTTCTTTGTTTTCCCGCTCTATTTAAGAGCTGGACTTTGTCTAATGATGGGCCTTTCATTTCTTTGGCCCACTCTTAGTTTTCTTTATTTCTTGTAATGTTGTACTGTTATTCCTGTCATAATAACTTAATCCTGTTGGGCCTCTTTTGGGCCAGCCGTTTATTCCTTCTCTCAGTGGCTTGTCATGGCCACTATTTTGCTTTTACTTATGGGCTCTTATGTCCTTTTGGGCTTTCCTTTGGGCATCCACAGCCCGTTTACTTTCTTTGGGTTTTCTCGGCCCATTTGCTAATTTCACACTCCCATGGGCTTTTTACTAACTTCATTGGGCTTCCCTGACCCAATAACCTTATTCTCATCTTTGGAATTCATGGGTCTGCCATAAACCCCTTACTCTCTTAGTTTGCATTGCCTTGGGCCTGCGGCGGCCCTTTCTCGCTTTTCTACCTCATACACTGCTCATGGGATGCCATTTCTTTCTTTCCGGGCTTCTTTGAGCCCACTTGCCTTTTCAAGACCCATTTGTTTATTTGTTGGGCCTGTGATCCATTATTCCTGCCGCTTGGACCTAATGGTTTTTTGCTATCTATTTTGTCAATTCCTTGTTGCCCTTATTATTAGGCTTTCTTTCTCTCTATCTGGGCTCTCACAAATGGCCCTCAACAGTGATTAATTTCCACGACAAGATCTCTCTGAGAGATTATTCACTTTGAGAAGAGGTGTTCTTCTCTCTCTGGTTTTGGTCTTGCGGATTAGACTTAATCTGATTTATTTCCTTTCTCAATCAACTCATATACTACCCACTTGTTCCCCTTACTTTTCTTATAAAATAATTGTTGTTAAAACTGTGATTATCTTTTTCTTAAGTAAGGATTATATGTTTACCTTAATAAAGGTCTCAAAGTATTTGATTTTATTGTTATTATCATATCTGCCTGCCGCAACCCATTTGAAACAATTCTGCCCATCGTAAGTGTACTCCTAGCAGACGAGGTATAGTTTGTGCACAACCCGGGTCAAGTTGAGTTGTAGTTGGACCGGTCTCAACTCCTATACTCAAAATACTCGGACCTAATACCTTAAGAGGCAGCCCAGCCCATTTTAACAAAAAAAAAAAAAAAAAAAAAAAAAAAAAAAAAAAAAGATAAAATAAATTTCTTCATTTTTTTTTTTTCTTTTGTAAGTTTTGAACCTTAAAAAAATTGATAAAGAAGGAAATGTTTTATTTCATTTTTCTTTTTAATGAATTTTTACCTCGAACTTTTATATTAACAGGTGCATGTCTACAAGTAAAGTCCTTCCACAGTTCCACGGATTATAAATATGTCACTTTGACACTGGCACATGCCACTCCCTATTTGCATCAAGTGTCATTCAACGATTGGCAAATGAATTCTTTTGCTATAAACAAACGGATACTTCGTTGAATATACCTGTGGACCACAGCTAAGCTAACCAAAGGCAACAACTTTAATGGCTTCTTTTTTTTTTTTTTTTTTTTTTCAAAAAGTTAAATCATAAATGCACCTTTTATATAAACTAAGGAAATTGGAGCATGTCAGACCCAACGTGAGTGGATTTATAAATGAAAAGCATATCCATAGTTTATCTTTATTTGCTTAGAGTGTTTCTACTTTAGTGTCATTACTTCATTGAGAAGGACGAATCCATATATTCTAAGAAAAGTATGAATTAACAAATTAAGTTTGAACATAGACTTTATCTCGAAACTAATGCTCTTAAAAAATATTTATTAAGTGTATCAAAAAAAATATATATTTATTAAGAAGAATAAGAATGAGAACCCGAGTCCATCTCAATTTTCTGGGATAAAAACCAAGAAAATAAAGAAAATAAATAGAGATAGACTATTCCAAATATAAAATTAGAAAAAAAAAAAAAAAAAAGCCCAAAATAGTCTTTAAATTTGATGAGATTCGAGAGCCAAAGAGATAGAGGCAGCTTTACATGTAAGTCAAGGTGTTCATGGCTTGCAAAAAAAAAATATTTGTACTAAGAATGATATTGTGACCATGAGTTTTTTTTTGTAGTCTCTACAGCTCTACTTTTTTCGGCTTTGCAGTCATAGCAACTTTGCCCTTCTCAGCTTAGCCACTCAATAGCTTAGTGCGCAATCGCTGCAATTATCGTTTCATTCATTTATTATTCTCTCTCACTTTATTGCTCCTATCTCAATATTTTCAGTTCTTATTTTACCTCAATTGATCTTTTTTTGACTTTTCATTTTGTTAGCAAATAGAAATTGTATAAGTTCATATCTTTACTTGTTTGTTTTTCTTTGACGTTGGTATATTCAAATTCTCTTTTTATTAAATTTTATATAATTATATTAGATTTTACATTAAGTTTCTTAATAACTAACCTAGAAAAAATTTATAGATCAACCACTACAAAAAGGCAAAAAGCATAGAGGGGAAGTGGGAATCTTGGGTTGAACAACAGGATTAATAGCTAAGAAATAGCAGCTGGACTTCACCTTGAAGGAGGAAGTTGAGAGGAGTGAGCAACAAGTAGAGAATCCAAATGCTCAACTCAATTGGACTCGTTTATAATCAAGTTTATTTATAACTCATGAGTTAAAGATTACAAGTTCTGACTAGGCAATGACTCAAAACTAGCATATTAGATCACAAAGACATTGTATGATATATGATTCGTGATACTTCTATTTCAAAACAAGAGATTCTCATCTGAAGCCAACAAATGTTGAATGTCAACATGCATGATATAATATTAAAAAAAATAAAAATAATGATGATTGTCACAAATGTTTTTTTTTTTTTTTTTTTGAATTTTATAATGAAATTGTTCACAATGTTTGTGTCCCTTTCCCACAAATTAATTAATAAAAGAATAATGCTGTGTTTAAAGAATGGGAACAACACTATGTAAATAAAAAAAAGTAGCAAATAAGTGTTTTTTATTTATTATTATTATATTGCTTGATGGAGTAGCAAGAAGAAGCCAGGCAATGCCAATTGTCCCATAGTGGAAGGCTGAGTGGCCAAGTCAGATATTTTATATTTTGCAACAGCGATGGTAAATGTTTATGGTGTCACCGTCAACCCACCCAAGGGGAAGAAAGAAAGTGAACGCGTTTATGCGTGTAAGGTTGGAATCTCTTCCCCGGTCACCTTTGGTCTACACGCTCTTACGCATATATCAATCTAATATCACCTACTCGCGGAGATTGCAGGTGGAGGCACTGCCTCTGCCTCATCCCAACTTTTTTATGTTGCTATTCTTTAATTTCAACATTTCTTTTTCTTTTCTCTTGTTTGGTAAAAAAAAAAAAAAAAAAAAAAAAGCATAAATACATATCTGTCTGTCTTCAAGTTATGCTTTGGATCTCCACCATAGGCGGTAGATTGTCAAACAAAACATAAGCATTGGACATATAGGCTCCAAATCTAGTAAGTCCATCTGTTTAATGATTGACTTTTTAAAACGCGTGCTTGACCCGTTTGTTGGAGAAAATTATTAAAAGATTCTTGCAATCAGTCAACAAATGCTCCAGTGATTGATTTGCAATAGACATAGAGGCTCCAAATCTAGTGAGTGCATCTGCTTAGTGATTGGCTTCTTAGAACGTATGCTTAACCCGTCTGTCAAGAAAAATTATCTACAATCAGTCAACAAAATTTCCACCAGCAAATTAGATATAGCAAAATTTTTTGACTAGAAGCAAGCCATCATGGGGAGCCCAAAGTTCAGCCTTGGCATTATTCCAGAGAGCTCAAATTCAATATTTCTTACTGAATAATGGAACAATTCTAGGTTTAATATATACATTATGGGGTGAATTGTACACTATTGTTTAGATAGAAAACATTAAAAAAATTGCTAGAATCGTGCTCCTTTTATTTTTCCTCAATTAGTACAAATCATTCATTATATAACTTTGGCCTAAATTTTGGTCCCTTACTCTCATTTCAACTTAATTATGAACAATGGGTAAACAATACATAAAATTTTCTCTTGATTTTTGTTTAAAAAAAAACTATTTATAGTTATTTATGATTTAAACAACATACATAGATGCCTAATCCAATCCTTTTTTTCATTAATAAACTATCATTCCCTATTTTACTAAAAGTAGAATTAAATTAATTTTTTTTGTTTCTTAGTTAAAAAGAGATGTTTTGAGCAATCATAGAAGCACTTGATAAAACATATTTCTTCTCAAAATAAATTTCCAAAGTTGCTATTTTGCCAAGGTTTTTTTGTTTCTTTTATAAAAAATAAAATAAATAAAAAGATTTTTTTAGTAAAAATGACCTCAATACTGGATACACTTATCCAATCCAAACTAGGTTTGTGAAACTAAACTACTCCATTTAATTTAAACTCAATTAAAATTAAATCAAAAAAATGTAATAACATTGAAAATAGAATAATAAATCTAAATTAGAGACGTTATCAATATTAGTTCTATTTGACTTTCTATAAAGAACCATATTTTGAAAAGTTTCAAAATGAACTTAAAAAAGGAAATTGTGTACTAATAAGAAGGAGAAAGAATACTAAAATTCAACACTTCAAGTTTAAATAAACAACTCAAAGACAACGGGAAAGACGAGTAACGATCATCAGCGCGCGTGAAAGGAGGGATTTGCATTTGCCAGACAGACAATCACACACGTGACGAGCAAGACCAAAAAAAAAATCTTCATTTGAATTTAACCCACATTTGAATTTAATTTGAGGAGGTTCCGAAAAATCAAAAAAAAAAAAACCAAACCAAAATGCAAATCCAACCGTGAAGATAGATCAGATTTAACAGTATAGTAATGGTAGTACTGGACCCACATTTTGAAGCATTGACTTTGACCCAAAAACCCGAAAGGAAAGTAAGAAACAGCAACGAAGAAAAGTCGCACTTTCCTCCCTTCTTCTTAGCCTCACCCCTGTGTCCTTCAAGAAACACATAAAAGGACCCATAACCTCTCCTCTCTCCTCCTATCCAACGCTTCCAATCGAGGTCTTCTCGATAACTCTCTGCAACTACAACAACAATTCCCACAATTCTCTATCTCATAGTAACTATTCAGAGTACAAACAGACACGCAAACTAGTCAAAGGTATGGTTTTGTTTCCATTTTGGACGGTTTTAAGTTATTTCTGTGAAGTTTTACTATGTTTGGGGTGGAGTTTGATGGGTTTTTTCTGTGGAAAATTTTGTGGGGTTTGAGTGTTTTTGGCTGAAGTTTGAAATTTTGATTCTGGGTATTTTTGTTTTGGACCATTTTTTTGGTCTTTCCTTAAAGATTTTGAAAGAATAGTTCTATCTAGGAGACCAAGTCGCTGGCTTGAACTTGTAGCATGGCCAACACGTTCTAAAGTTTTGTTCTTTCTTCGATTTGTTAGTTTAGTCTCTGTTTGTTCGATTAGAAGTAAGAACGTTAAGGCCTTAAGAAGGGGAATAAAACATTAGAGTAAAAGTATCATGTCGTAATATTACGTTTTTATTTGTTTTGTGTTTATGGTTTATGAATTAGTGAATCTTACTTCGTTTCCACATAGTTTTGGGGTTGGGTGCATCGAGTTAGAGTGTTATTTTTTTCGGATAATTAATAAGTCTGAATATGATTCTTTTGATTTTGTTGTTTGACTTCCCTTAGATTTAGATTTCTTTATAAAAATAGAAATGAATAGACTGGTATGTTAAATTTCCTTTTGTTACAATTTTGCAGGACTTGGATATGTGCAGTGGTTCAAAGGGTAAACTTTGTTCATCAAACTGTGTCATGGAAGGTGAATTTCTGATGCAGAATAATGGGTTTTTCTATGATGGCTCGGTTTTGCTTGAATTGTCTGCCACCGATGATCTTGAGGCCTTCAAGAGTGAAGTAGAAGAGAAGGGCTTTGATGTTGGCAAGGCAAGTTTTTGGTATTGTAGAAGAATTGGGTCGAAGAAGATGGCGTTCGAAGAGAGGACCCCTCTTATGATTGCTGCCATGTATGGTAGCACTAAGGTTGTGAAGTATATTATTGAGACTGGCAAGGTTGATGTCAATAGGGTTTGTGGCTCGGATAGAGTCAATGCCCTCCATTGTGCTGTTGCTGGCGGTGTCAATTCTTCGCTCGAGATTGTTAAGCTCTTACTTGATGCATCTGCTGATGCTAACTGTGTGAATGCTAATGGGAATAAGCCTATTGATTTGATTGCTCCTGCTTCGAAGTCACCATCCAATTCAAGAAGAAAGGCGATGGAGTTGGTTCTGAAAGGTGACAATTCAGTCGGGGAAGGTGACCAGTTTTTGACTGAAGAGGAAGAACTGCAAAGGAGTGTGATAACTCAAGGAACTGAGAAGAAAGAATATCCCATTGACATATCGCTGCCTGATATTAACAATGGGATATACGGGACTGATGAATTTAGGATGTACACTTTCAAGGTGAAGCCTTGTTCAAGGGCATACTCCCATGATTGGACAGAATGCCCTTTTGTCCATCCTGGGGAGAATGCGAGGAGGAGAGACCCACGGAAGTATCCTTATACCTGTGTTCCATGCCCAGAGTTCCGGAAGGGGGCATGTCCAAAGGGTGATTCTTGTGAATATGCTCATGGGGTTTTCGAGTCATGGCTTCATCCTGCCCAATACCGTACCAGGCTTTGCAAGGATGAGACTGGGTGCGCACGCAAAGTTTGCTTCTTTGCTCACAAGCCTGAAGAATTGCGTCCCGTGTATGCTTCCACAGGTTCAGCAATGCCATCACCCAAGTCCCATTCGGTGGGTGCACTGGACATGACAGTATTGAGTCCATTGTCTCTCAGTTCATCATCTTTGCCAATGCCTACTACTTCAACGCCACCCATGTCTCCCCTTGCAGCTGCTTCTTCCCCCAAGGGTGGAAACTTGTGGCAAAACAAAGTTAACACCACTCCACCTGCCTTGCAGCTCCCTGGTAGTCGGCTCAAGACTGCTTTGAGTGCTCGAGATTTAGATTTTGAGATGGAATTGCGGGGGCTAGAAAGTCACGTTAGCCAACAGCAGCAGCAGCAGCAGCAGCAACTGATTGATGAGATAGCTCGTCTCTCATCCCCTTCCTGCTGGAGTAAGGAATACAGTAGGATTGGAGATTTGAAACCTACTAACCTTGATGATGTTTTTGGAACTCATGATGCTTCCATGTTGTCCCAATTGCAAGGACTATCACTAAAATCCACTACACCAACCCAATTACAATCTCCAAATGCTCATCAGATGCGTCAGAACATGAACCAACTTCGTGCAAGCTACCCAACCAATCTATCTTCATCTCCAGTGAGAAAACCCTCATCCTTTGGGTTTGACTCATCTGCTGCAGTTGCAGCAGCAGTGATGAATTCCAGGTCTGCAGCCTTTGCCAAGCGAAGCCAGAGTTTTATTGATCGTGGAGTAGGTACTCACCGTCCTGGACTTACTGCAGCTGCCAACTCGGCATCTATGATGTCCTCTACTCGTTCAGATTGGAGCTCACCTGATGGGAAATTGGATTGGGGTATTCAAGGAGACGAACTGAACAAGCTAAAAAAGTCCGCTTCTTTTGGGTTTCGAAACAACAATGTGGGGACAACCTTGTTGCCATCTGCAGTTGATGAGCCAGATGTCTCTTGGGTTAATTCCTTGGTTAAAGATGTTTCTCATGACAGTTCTGGGCTGTTCGGCGCAGAGAGGCAGCAGTATAATCATGGTCGAGGTGGCCATGAGTTGCTCCCACAATGGGTGGAGCAGTTGTACATAGAGCAGGAGCAGATGGTGGCATAAGGGACACATCTGCCTGAGTTGCTCCAAGCTTATCCTGACAAAGTCGATATTCTTTGAATTTTTATTAGTTGATTTAGTATTCAACAATTGTAGCTTAATGTAGAGAAGGGAAAAGGGTCATAGAAGAACAAATTTCAAGGTCTAAAACTTTGCAGGAAGAATGATTTCCTGCTAGGTTAGTTATTATTTGGAGTAAGATTTGATTAGCAAAGATGCTGATTTAAAAAAAAAAAAAAAAAAAATTATATTGTATTTTTTCCGACTCCCTTGGGGGTTGTTTATTAATTATTATTTATTGGTATGTAAACTGTATACGAATCAGAGGCAATGAAGTATTTATTATTTCTATGATCAAATTCTGCAACTTGTATCCATTTTGTGCACAAATACAATGCAAGCTCTACAATAATTTGAAATTCTGATAATTGATTCTTGTGATCTATATCACTGTTTCACTTCACCTTCAGATGATCATATGCATTCTCTTTCCGCGCATTATGCTGCAATTTGAGTTTCTGAGAGCTACCTTCCCCTATGACTAACTGGAAGTTTGAGCATTATCGCTTCTTTGTGCAAATTCTGCAAATCACATCGTAGCAGTCTTCATTAGGATAGCTAAGGCTATAGATATATGGAAGGGCTAGTTGAGTTTGGTTGCTATTTTGAATCTGTCACTCATTTCTGCTACATGCTCAAAAGATCTCTCTGCTCATTTCTTTTGTCAAAAGCTTGGAAACCATACTGCCATAACAATTGCCTTCATTTGGATTGCTGTAGAGATCAGGTTGTGTTGGCAAGAACTCAGGCTTCTTAGCCCTGTTTTTAACTTATTTTTATCATAAAACGAAATGTAAAACTTTTCAAAATATCACATTTTTAAGGTATAATTATACTTTGACACTAAAAAGAAATGAATGACGAAACTTACATCATCCAATACCAATCTTTATTATATTGCCCTTCCAAATGCAAAATCCTGAATATGCTGATTACTCATTACTAAAACCTAGAAAGATGTTGCTTTGCATATCATTAGATTTGATCAAGTTAGGCACAGCACCAATTTCCTAAACCTGTTTTCTTTTACACTTTTGAAAGGAGACTAATGGCCAAGCAAGTTGCGCACTGGCTTTTAGTGGTCAAGTTTGATTGAAATTGAATTTGTTGCCCGACATAAAAACATTATCTTGAAAACCAATTAACTGTTTTTGTCTAGGACCGCACTGAGGCCATAGTTAGTTGAATTTCTTGCCAACTTTGTTGACTGCATTCCAATATGTACATGTAGTCTCCCTTACTTGAAATGTAAAACCTGGATTATGGAAAGCAAAAAAGAAAAGAAAAGAAAAAAAGAATTATACTTGTTTATAAGAATAGCCACCAAAACAACCCAACATTATTAGTCGCCATTAAGTCAAATTTGCATGTATCTTTTTGTTTTTTACTTCTTGTTTTCTTTTCAAATGATAAAAATATTGAATCTAAATAAACTTATTTTCTTCGGCTTATTTTGTTTATTGTAAAAAAGTATAATTGTAATTATATAATAAAAAAAATGCTTTAAAAATGGTACATTTTTTGGTTTTTTTATTTATTTAAAATTTTATAATAAGACAATTACAATGAAGATATGAGATTTGAACATTTTAGATGTCTATATTGGAAAACTAAAAAATATCAATTGAATTACAAGGTTATTGACATACATTCTATTTTAAAATAGAAAATAATCATACCTAATAAGTAATGTCTTAGACCGTACTCAGACCAAAGTTTGTTGAATTTGTTCAAACTTGGTTTGCTGCATATAAATATGTGCCGAGTATTCTACTATCCTCCATACTAGAAATGTGGACCATGATTATTATTAAGGAAAGCTAAAACTGCATCAAACTATACATAATATGTAAGGTTAGCCACCGAAAAAACCGAAAGTAGCCATTAGGTCATGCTTTGCATGGATCATCCTTATTTCTAGCTTCTTCTTGTTCTTTTCCTTCAATTGTAAAAAAATGTTAGTAAAGATTAAATAATACAATTTATAATTAGTATTATCTCTACCAACTCCATAGCTGCCAGGAATATCGTTTAGCAAAAAAAAAAAAGCTGCCAGGAATATCATTTAGGCAAACAACTAAAAGTTCCTTAACGGGTACCAGTACCTCATCAACCTCAAAATCTGCAACATTTTGATTGAATTTCTTACCTAGAACAAACTTATGAACAAGATTTGTGAATTCTTTACACTTCGAATGTAGGCTATAATTGTGGCAAAGCTGAATCTAATGCCTTTGCTAGACAGTTGGGTGGTCCAACTAGTGCCAGGAAAGCTACAGTTTTTAACGTATGTGGGTACTTTTTTCTATATTCTGTAGTTTAAAAATGGAAAATTTGAAGGGTTATCCAAACATGAAATTGCGCGTGGGGCCCAGCCCTTTTTGACTTCTGTGTTTTCTAGGTGCTTCATGTGAGAGGGAGTGAATTGGAAGCATGATGAGCTGGGTTTATTATTGGGCCGCCCACGAGATTAATTCTGGACCAATCAAATATAATAATGCTTTGGAAGAAGTTTCCTTCTACCTTCTTGCTATCTCAGGTATCAACATGTGCCACCAATGTTGCAGCATCGGTGAAATTGTGATACCCCGCATAAAAATTGATGGTTTAGGGAAAAATATAATAGAGCTTTGTAGTTATCATATGATTATGATATGAGTAGAAATTCCACTCGGAAATTTCCGAGTGGTGTGGTATCTTTAAATTCCTTTATTGTTATTATAAATTGCAAAGTGCAAACTAAATAAAAGCATTAAAACATACATTTCAATTTACATCCGATACATGAGATACTTATTAGTCTATAAGAGAATGATAAAATAAATATATTTGCTCAATCAATCATATGAAGTATAAACAAGATATCACTTGCAGTAGCGGAGCCATAAATTTTGAGTTGGGGGGCTAAATTATTGTGTCAAGATAAACTCAAATCACAAATAAACACTACCCTAAAAAAATCCACATAATATATGTGTGTGTATGAAAAATACAAATTTTAATTTTCTTATTCTAATGTTATATACATATGCACAAAATTATCAACTTTAATATGTATATATACACACACAAGATCTTCTTTATAAGAGAAACTTATAATCTTCTTATACTCTAATAAGTATACAAACAATGTATAATTGGGTATACAACATACAAATATATGAAAAAAAAAAAAAAAAACCAATGAACATAGTATCTTCCATCAAAGTCATGCTCAACAATAATAATTCACGTAATAAACTTTGTAGGGATGTTGAGTCCAGGAATTCATTATCTGTTTATATTTTGGGCTTGTGGCCCAAGTCGAGGACTCAAGTTGTCCGAGGAGGGGAAATCTTGATTAGAGGAGACTGCGTTATTAAACAAAAAGATTAGTTTAGTCATAATGGCTCAAGAGGGTGAGCCGATGATAAATGCTTGCTCACTCCCAAGTGCAGGAGATCGTAGCAATATAATTCTCGGAGTACCGAGGTCGAACCACAAGGAGCAGGGTAAATTCAAAGACAATATAATTAAATAACAATTGGGGTGAAGAAGAAAAATACTTTTGCTTGGTGATTGTTAACAAGAATAATAATAAAAACTTATTTAAATCAATAATGTAAATACAAGGGCATCGGGGTGTTTCCCTATATCGATATGAAATTCTTTGTGATCTAAGAAAACATCTATTTCATAATTGATTGTTCTTATACAATTAAAAACTAATGATTCGGTTGAACTGGGACAATTCAAGAACGCATGATAACCTCGATTGATAATGCGGTTAGAAAAGTTTTCAGAAACCCATTCACTTTAAATCCTAATTTCTATTTGAAACTATTAGAAACTCATCTAAACAATAAGAAAAACATGATTGAACTTATTGAAAGCATAGAAGAACTAACACATCAAAAGAAATTTAATTGAACAATCAAATATGTCGTTGATAAAATCTTAGAAAGAATCACATTAAATATTCATACCGTATAGAAGAAACATAACCCCTAGCCCTAATAAAGAGTTTAGGCTGCCATTAGAGAAAGGAAAATACAAGGTTTTCTCTCCAAAATTCATTCTCCACAGCCTCCCTTCAAAACCCTAATGTCTAAGTGTCCAAAGAAAATAAAACATTTACTATTTTTTTTATTTTCGTCCAGGTTTACAGCGGTAATTTTTGAGTTAATTTCGGCCTTCAAAAATTGAGAATTTTGAAAAACTCAAAACTGAAAAATTGTAGATATTTAAATCACGGTTCCAACCCATCTTGCCTTGTGTCAATTGGATTTTTAAGGAGAGAGATACGCCCAAAATACTGATAAATGCTCAAATCAGATTTTTCCTTTTCAGATTCTACTTCTTTGATTTCTTTCCTTATTTGAAGCTTCCAATCAAGGTAGACGATCCAAGCACTCCAACTGCACCTCCTTAGACATTTAAGCATGGTCCTTTAGCTCCACTTTAATTCTAGTTTGGCTTCCATTCTCTCACAAATTCCTATAAACTCATCTTTCTCACATAACTTCCTGAAAGTAGAAAATTACACACAATGAATAGTATTTTATTCAAGAAATTATGTAAAGATAAATAATAGGGACTAATACAAATCATGGCTTAATTATACAAATTAAGCATAGTAATAAGGAGATAACGCCTATATAAATATATAACAAGTATACATTTTAAAGCGTTATCAATAAATACCTCCTCGACTAGCCAAAGCTGAGATCCGAAGAGGTGGTCTGTCGCCCAGAGTAACGTTCCAAGAAGTTCCGTTGGTACGGATAAACATTACAAATACATTAGATAGGGAAGAGTCCCAAAATATCTTAAAGAAAAGCTACTGCCACCGCATTAAATGCACTACAGCTAACTCTCTAGCCGCATTAATGTGGAGGTGATACTTGAACAATGGTTATCAGTCTTAAAGCTACTACATAATACTTAAGGAAAGTGCTGATGGAACAAGTATCAACACCAGCCATCTGGCATGCACAAGGACGACAAGGATGAGAGGAGAAGTACAAAAGGGGGAAGAGGTAATAAGAGAAGGGGATCGAGAAACAAAGAGAAAATTACTATAACATAAAGAACTGACTTTGTAATCAAATCTGAAAGAAATATATAAGAACAAATCTCCTCGGACTTTGCCGAGGACGATTTTCTTCATTATAAACCTGTCCATTTACATCTTCTTGTCATCTAAATCTACTTTTGTGTTTGTCTGATTCATTAAAGCCCAGTTTTCCAACATATTCTCTACAAATTCATTGTTTTAAGCTTTTTGGACCTCAGTCCATCTATTTGTTGAGCTAGGGATTCAAATCTAGTCCTTACAAACTTCATCAATTATTATTTTTATAACAAAATTATTCATAATTTCCTTTTTAATATATAAATTGTTTGCAAAACTTCATTCGCGTTTGACAAATCAAAATCATAATGTTATAATTGAAGTCTCATATGAGCTTTTTATTTTCTTGATAAAATATTGAGAATGGAAAATTTTAACCAAATTACATATATTATCAATGTTGAATGATTTAAATGCACTAATAGGATTTGAAATTATGCAAAAAATTAGGAGTTCCACTATTTACTCACAAAACTTAATACCTAATTATTTCATGCTATTGCAATTGTATATCAACTATAAACTCTCTCTTTTTTTCTTTTTTTTTTTGAGAAGGATTACCAGATTAGTTGATCAATGCTTTCTTTTGGGGCGTCAACTCCTATTTTTTTTCATATAACCTTTAAATATTTATAAAATATACCTATCCTAAAAAAAAAAAAAAAATGGTGGGGCCAAGGCTCCCCAAGCATGTATGTTGCTCCGCCATTGATCACTCGTAACTAATAATTTTATGATACTTATATTATTATTTTTTGGGAAATGATATCCTTAAAAATTTTTAACAAATCATTTTTATTTTAACAAGTCTTTTTTTTTTTTTTTTTTTTGAGAACCTTTAACAAGTCATTTTTAGTTGTGTAATCTTAAGCATTCATTTATATTCATGAAGACATTATGTAGGTATCAGAATCCAAAAAATATTCAAGGTACCATATAATGATTCATTTCCTAACATATCTATTATTATCAAATAAGAGACATATTTGCTCATATTTCCAAAAACTTTGATGAATGCACTATCCCATATATATCACGATCCATTTAGTTAGACGCCTCATGCATGTCTAAGTTCCAATTTTGAATCAATTTTAATGAGAATAAAAACTAACCATAATAACTTTAATTTTGGCTTATCTTCGGGACAAATCAAATCTAATCCATTCGATTTTCATCACACACAAAAACAAAAAAAATAAAAATAAAATAAAAACCAACCTAATCCCTTCCGTTTTGAGTTGGTATGAAGTCAAATTAAATGACATATTATAATTTTTTCACGGATACAAATCCTAGTGTTGTGAAATAAAAAACTAATTTAACAAGTTGTGTGCAAGTCAATTTGACACTGTTGAATGTTCTCTTTGGTCAAGATTGAATTTGAGGCAGCGCCCAACTAAGAGTCTAAGTCTATTTCGGTGCACAACTTTGGGTATTGGGCCTAAAATATAGCCTATAAGCATTGTCACTTTTGGGCTAAAATTTCAGCCCACACCCAAACTAAAAATGTCTACTTTCCTTTTATATTGCTTTTTACGGCCTTAATAACACACAGAATATAGATAAAGACCGCTTTGCTTCTTTTATTGTTTCGCGATCAGCAGATTCGGCATCTCTTCATGCAAGTTTCAAAGTACTCAAAAAACAACATGCTCACAGGTCACTTTCTCTCTCAGTCTCTCTGTCTTTCCATGTTTCCATGTGTGTGTTTATTGAATGTGTTTGCTGCAATTGCACTTTAGATGTTCGGTGAAAGTCCTCAGAGAGTTATTCTATTTAGCGTTTAGTCACTTGAAATCTTCATGTTTCGTTGCCGTTCAAGATATTGATGAGTTGGGTATCAATTTCTTGCTATTTATTTATAATTCTCATTGAGGCATTTCTTTTTATTGGCCTTAAAGTAGTCTCACCCTTCAAGCTGTTCTACGTGGTGAATATGTATGTTGAAGACATTGTTTGGTTGGCAGAACAAAATCGCTTTTACATAGAATTATATGAATTGTATCTCATGGAAACTGAGACAGGTTGTTTTTATTTTTATAATTCAATAGTTGAGAGATGGGGAATTTGAACGTGGACGTCTCCATTGGAAACACTAGGAAGTTTCAATTGAGTTACAATGCTCTTGGCAGAAATAGTGTACCTTGGATAATAGTAAAAGATTAAAACAGTCATTTAATGAATTTGTGTGATGTGCCCATCTGGGTGCTATAAAAAATGTGATCGTTTTATATCTTATGTTTGCAGAGTTAGCTATTGGAAGTCACTTTCAGCCCAAACTTGTAAAATTGCAGCAATGGCAAATGAGTGGTAATTTTTATTTTATTGTACGATTTGGTATGCTTTGTGCTTTTCCTGCGTAAAGTAGCTTTTTGAATATAAATCTTTCTTACTTATCAAAAAAAATATTAGTATATGATTTTAGCTCATAAAAGAGTTGTTTATTAGAATGTGCAATTGCAACATACAAGCATCTAACCTCTTCTTTGTACTCTGATTTCATGTGTTTACCTGATTATACAAGCTGCGTAGTTTTTAGTAGGTTTAGATACACTATTGGTCCTTTTGTCCTAGAATTTTAAAGTGATTATTTTTAGTCTTTCAGATGATGTGGCCAAACTAAATCACTTTGTTAGACACATTAGGGACTAAAAGCAATTACTTTAAGTTTGTAGGGAATAAAGCTATTACTTTATGTTTGTTAGGGAATAAAAGTGATCACTTTAAATTTATTAGGGATTAAAAGTGATCACTTTAACTTTAAACTTTTGGGACTAAAATCGCTCATGAACTAAAGTTCAGGGACCAATAGTGTAATTTTTTTTTTCTTCTTTGTGTGAGTGACTTCGTTACTGTTAAACATATGATAATTTCCAAGAGTGTATTTGTAGGTGTAAATGGTGACAGACTGCACTTGTCAAGGATGAGGTCATATTCAAAGAAGAAAATTACTTGCAAGTTTGCCCGGTCAGAAGAAGTCTCCTTTTGTTATGAGGAACGAGAAAAGAATCGACCTTTGGTTAAGATGTGTGGAATAACATCAGCTAAAGATGCTGCAATGGCAGCAGCAGCTGGGGCTGATTTTATTGGCATGATTATGTGGCCTAACTCAAAACGTTCTGTTTCAGTTTCGGTTGCCAAGGAGATTTCAAAAGTTGCAAGGGAACATGGGGCAAAGCCTGTTGGAGTATTTGTAGATGACAATGCAGACACGATATTAAGAGCTTCTGATGCCTCTGACCTTGAGTTTGTACAGGTATATATTTGTCTGACCTACATCACCTTGCATTTATTATAGCAAATTAGTTCACATCGTAATGCTTTGAGGTCATGCAGCTTCATGGAAATGGTTCTCGGGCAGCTTTCCCAGTTTTAGTACAAGAAAGGCGAATTATATTTGTTCTTCATGCAAATGAAGATGGAAGCCTTCTAAACCAACTTCCAGATGAACAAAGCTCTCTAATTGATTGGATTCTTGTGGATAGTGCCAAGGGTGGCAGGTAAGAAATATTTTTCTCTTCATTGAGCTCCATTTTTGTATGTCCGTGCATTCATATATGCGCACTAGTTATTATATTGAGGTATTTACTTACACAACCAAATCATGTCCTCTAATAAGCTATAATTCAATTGGTACTTCCATTGTTATGGGATGGGGGAGGTCATCAATATAAGATGCACTGGGTGGGCCTTTTAACTTACCAATAGAAAGAATATGCTAGCTCTTATATAATGTTTCTGATTGGGTGTGACTGATCCAATAATATGAATGTATTAAACTAGCTGCTTTGATGTTTGAACCAAAGTCAGGACAGGATTTGCAGATATGATAAGGAATCCTCATACCTGCGGGCTTTACTTAAATTGAAATAAAAAATTGTCTGGTGTGGCCGATCAGTAAGTTTAAGCCTCAAATTGATTAGTCATGATTACCTGCTAGCTAAATTTTTTTTTGATAAGTATGATTACCAGCTAGCTAAACGAATCCCAATATTCGTTCTGACCTTCTACTTGCTTAACTTGTCTACTTCTCAGCTGGTTAAGATAGTCTATCATCACTCCTGATCATTCTTTTGGAGCAAGATTATCATATAATCGTTTTGACATATGCCTGCAGTGGCAAAGGATTCAACTGGGCCCAGTTTAAGCTACCAATAATTAGAAGCAAATATGGATGGCTCTTGGCTGGAGGTATCAACCCTGAGAATGTTTATGAAGCTCTTTCTACTCTCCAACCCCATGGTATTGATGTTAGTAGTGGCATTTGTGCCTCAGATGGAATCCAAAAAGACCAATCGCGGATATCTTCCTTTATGAGTGCCGTGTGTTCTATAGACTACTTAACATAGAACAAATTTTCTTGGAAATTTTCAAAACGCAAAATTGTCAAAAATCAAGGCAAATAAGCACATAATCGTAAATTTTATGCCTAAGGTTTTATTGTTGTTGTATTTTGTTAGTTAAGTTTTTTTTTGGATCATTGGAATTTACAGTTACTTTTGTTTTTTTTTTTTTAAATTCAGAGAAGTCTGTCAAGATAACTAAAGAGTTCCTATAAATATCTATCATATTGGAACAAAAATATCTATGAGAATATTTTAAATTTCTGGTGTTACCTAAAAATTTCAAGGTATTAATCAAGTTAAAATGAGATCTAGCTTAATGTGTTCTCATTTTGTGTTACTATTGATTAATAATGATGTAACTTCAAATTTTGAATTGTTGTGATTTTTTCAATTTGACAAGAATCTGTTAGTTTTATGTACGTTTAGTTCATCAATTTTCTCTCATTTAAGGGCATAACATTTTGGAGCCAGTGTGACCTAGCAAGTTTTGAACATTTAAAAAGACAAAAAAAAAAAAAAAATAATGGTAAATCATTTCTACACCCTGGAAAAACCCTGGATATGCTCCAACACCTCCAGAAAACTCCCACGCAAAATTCACAAGCTACACAGATTTAACTAGATGAATATGACTTACTTATTCCTCTTTTCCCCTCTAGATATGCATGGTGGAAAAAAAGTTATACGAGTATTATTTTTTCCTATACATTTATAGTGCATCTATATATGTGATCATTCAAAGAAATTAAATAAACACAATCACACAAAGTACAAGAATTTTTAGGTGGAAAGCCCAAATCTGAGAAAAACCATTTAGATTTCATCTAGCCAAAAATATGCACTAAAACAAAGATTACAAAGAGTTACCAACTCAAATTCTTAGTTCCCTACGTCAATCCAGTTATGCATTCTCTCCTTACATCTTCATGATGACACAAGTTTTAACTTTTACCCCGAAACTTTGTTTTCAACACGTACACTATTTTAATCGAAATCTCCTTTAAGGATAAAAAATTCTGAACTCAATCACCTCTTAATCCCAGACCAAACTTATGAATCTATGAATTAGCTTTGTTACTTTGGAATATTTGCCTCTAAGTCAAATCATCATCCATCTTAACGCTAATTTTCAATTAAAAATTACTGGAACGCTGCTTGGTTGTTACTTATTAGGATTTTGGTTCAACAGCTATACAATTTATTTATTTTTAAAAGTTCAACTTTAAACTCTTTTCTTTTTCTTTTTTGCTGGGGCCTATATCCATAAATGAGATAAAGGTTTTTTTTTCAAAAAAAAAAAAAAAAAAAAAAAAAAAGAGCTGGGATAAGATTGTTGATTTGACTATCTGGAAGGTCCAGCTTAAATTTTTATTTTAGTTTATCAATTTTCTTCACAATTTTTTTTTTTTCATCGAATACAGAATACCTCCAGAGGCACTAGTCACGCGAAGGGGCGGAACTAGGAACTAGAATTTTGAAAATGGGGAGCCAAAATAATAGTAAATATAAAAATTAAACCAATTTAGAAGTGTCATACAAGAAATAAGAAGAATTTAGGGGGCCAACTTCATATCTTTTGAAAGCTTTAAGTAAACTTAAGGGTAAAAATTTAATAATTAGGAAGTTTGGAGGGGGGGCAAACACAATTTTTGAAAACTTTAAGTAAATTTGGAGGTAAAAAACTAATATTTGAGAAATTTGTGGGGGCCATTGTCTCCTCAAATTTCAATGTGGTTCCGCCCCTGATTATTCTATGGGAATGATATAATTTACTATTCAATTAAAAGAATAAAAATGTAAAACTATACCATTAATGAATAATGAATTTGAGCATACTTTCATTTGTTGATACAACATATTTGTAACAAAACTGTAAAAATCATGAAAAATCATTATTTTTATGTAGTAAAGACTATAATAATGGGTTGGTACAATATGTCGTTTCTTTCCACATAATTTCTTCTCAACCAAACAAAAGAAAGTTACATTTGTTTTTATCTTTTCAATATTTTTTTCCTCCTATCAAGTATACATTATTGCAAATCTGCATCTTCTCCATCATTTAATTTTTTGTTCTTTCTTACCAAGCATGTACAAGTTCATTTTGATGCATTGGATCTTCATTTTGACACCTTAATGGACACCTTAATTGGGTCCATGGAGTTCGGGGTCTGTTTGATAATATACAATTTCTCCTGTTTCACTAACATAGTGATCTTGTTTCATACTTCTGATAAGGGTTCCCAATAGATGTAATGGGAGAGGTCCAGACTTCTTTGGCTCCCGATAATACTTCCCAAGCACAGGTTTAGCTGCCTCGGTCTATAAGGTTAAATTTACAACCATTAGAACAAGTCAATAAGTTAATCATATGGGTTACCAAACTAAATTCCTCATAACACTAGTTCAGTTTGAGAGCAATACTCACAGCTTCTATCAAATGGTAATGTGGGATTTGAGGAAATAGGTGATGTATGACATGGGTCCCAATATCATGGTGGATGTTGTTGATTATTCCATAATCCCGATCTAGAGTTGTAAGTCCTCCTCTTAGATAACTCCATTCCTGTTTGATTAACATATAAGAAAACAATAAATTAAGTTTGAGTTCCAAAATTTTGGGATCGGTTATAAATTCAATCCCAATCCCATACCTTTCCACGATACCAAGGAAGTTTCTCTTCATGGCCATGGTGATGCAAGTAAGTCACTGCATCCAACCACATTACGAATATCTGCATTTCAATGTGCATTTTAATCAAATACATTCTTTCCTATGACAGAAATGATTCAAGCATTATTTTCAGCAATATATATATCAAGCATGAAAAGCTGAACCTACCCAGTAGGGAATGCCATAGAGTTTCAGCATTTGGAGAGGACCCATTGCAAAATTTAAATACATAAGTAGTCCAACCATTGCAGTCCAACAAACAGTTGAGGTGATAACATCTTTTCTTTCATTTGGGACAAACAAATCACTGTTTGGGTGGTAATGAGAGCCCTTCTTTCCAGGAGTTCGAGCCCACTATAATAAAATACCAAAGGCATATCAGCGAAAAAGGGAAATTTATTTTGGACAAAAAAAAAAAAAAACCACTACTTATAAATCGATTTACAAAATGGAGAAGGCTCACCAAATAGATAGGATAAGCAAGCATTGGAAATGGCAAGGTAAACCTCAATTTTCGGGTGACATAATCCAAACTCTTGTAGATTTTCTCGGACAACTGATTGTAGAAACAATGCATACGGTGAGTCCATTAAAACTAGAGACAAGGCTTCCCTCTTGTGGATAAGAAACACATGATGGGACACAAGACTAACATATGTCCATTTTAAGACACATGTCTAGATCGTGTTTCCTCTAATACTCAAAACAACTAAAGAAAACCCAAACCCAAACCCAAACCAAAATTACCAAAAACATCAAATTCAGATTTCTCTGACAACTTATTACAAAAATAAATAATAATAATATAATATAGGTGTATAATAAAACTACAATAAAAATCCTATCCTCTACTAGTTGCAATATCTCGTATTTAATTTTTTTTTCCCTTTAAATTTTGATTACTTTATAAGGAAAAAAAATGAGAGAGAGAGAGAGGCCATGACCACATAAACTTACTGGTTGCCAAGATTCATCATTTTCGGCATGTCCATGGTTTTGATGATGAGTCCGGTGGCTGATTCTCCTGTAGTATCCATGACAAGTGAAATCATTATGATTACTAGACATATTATGATGCCTTCAACTTATGATTGGCACATTTCATATAGTGCATAAACCTATTAAAACATAGTAGTTTTTCTAATTCATCCCAAAAACATAAAAGGACAACAGAATCAATTCTAGATTCAACAAGGTTTCAAGAACTAACCATCCATGATAAGGTACAAGGATTGAAGAATGAAGGATATGTCCCACCACGCTATTGAGATTAAAGTTATTTGAGAAGCTCCCATGACCACTGCAAAATTAAAACGTAACACAATTCACACAAATATATATATATATATATAAATTGGTATTCAAATTACTTTTGAAATTAACACAAGGAAAACTACTATAAATCCTTGATTTCTTGGAAAAGAAATGTAAACCAAGAAAACAATATGGTAAATTCAACAAAAGGTTAAGGTGTTTGATACGATTACCAATCATGGCCAAGAACAAAGAGAGCCCAGAACAGGGTCCCCTGTGCAATCCAGTACAAAGGCCAAACAATCCAATTGTTGAAGTAAGCTGCAACAGCTGCCAATCCAAAAACCACCGCAACATCTCTCACAACATAGCTCATAGATCTCCAAGTGTCTTTAACCCAACAATGCTTTGGAATGGTTGCTCTGATATCAGCCAAATTAAAAGGAGGTGGTGAACCGGGGTCAAATAATTCACCATCATCTTCCACCCCATTAACACTCTCTGTTTCTTCATATTTCTCACCCACGGATGTGACAGTATTCAATGGAACACTCACATTTAGAGCCCAATTGTTCCCTCTAAACAGTCTCAAAGAAGAACCAAGACAATGGCTTTTACTGTTTTGTAAAAGCCTCATCTTGGAAGAAAAGGCTGTCTTTGATTCTAGTCTGTCTCTGCAGCGAATGTAGACTCTAGGGAGAGGCTTTAGGCCACATTCTGTTAAGACCCAGCTCGCCATTGGAGACCCAGACGTAAAAAATGCAAGAATTTCAGCTCTGAGTCTTTTTGGCTAAAGAGAGAGACAGACACAGAGGGAGTTAGGGACCTTAGAATGAACAAAATATGAGATGGGAATTAAGTAGATAGATAACACAAGGGTCTCTCTCATCCCATCAACAAACCTCAACTTGGGCTTCTTCTTCCTTGTGCCCTCTTTTTATGTATATAATACCATACATGCATTCTTATATACAAAATAATACCATAAATAACATTTTTCTTTCACCGTATTTTTCACAGCTATTAGGTAAAACTATTAGGTAGATAAGTTATGATTGATTCTAATACATGCCCATCACAGATATCACTTTATTAGCTAAAAAAATTTATGGAAAAAGTTGTGACTCTAAAGTCTAAACCCTTTTTTATCACAGAAAAGAGTGATTTTAAACTTATTGTTAGTATACACATGCATGTATCTTACGTAGGTGTGAATCTATCCTCTGCTGCTCAAAGGGTAAGAGCTTTTAATTAAAGAAAGTTTGAATATTTGGGTATGTGCCAACTTTGTTTGAATAGTTGTCCATGTGTTTAAAACGGAAACACGAGGATTGGTTGTTGTAACTTGTATGTACAAAGTGGGTCCACGCAGTGTATGAAAGGAAAAAAGAGAGCTGACGTGGTCAAGTCTGGTTCGTTGAGTCAATCAGTGGAATTCTGTGATTTGTTTGGGTTGGGGTCATAGTCAGTAGTCAGTAGTCAGTACCATAATGTGCCGACTTATCTTTTCGAAGTGTTTGAATGGCTTTTCTTTACTCTTTCAAAATGAGCAAACTTGGTACAAGTTTCTTATATTTTGTGCCATTTCCCATGGTAATTGTTAGTTTATGAAGAATTCACACGGTTTCGGAGTCAAGATTTTGTGGTCTTAGTAGTGTAGTTCAGTTCATCCATTTTGCTCAGCCCAATTTTCTGAAAACTTTCAAATTATTTGACTTTGATCATGTTGATTGTTTTATTTTAATCTGATATGTTGATTCGTGAGAGGCGGATGGGGGGATTTTCACATTCTCAAATCAAACATGTCATTTGAACAATTAAGAGCTTGGTCAAGTGCCTGATTTTGAATTTTTGACCAAAAATTGGTTTTTAATAAAATCGTAAGTGTTGACGTCTTCAGTTGTGAATAGTGATAATAAAATAAGATATATGATAAACTTATGTTGATTCAGTCATAACTTGCTATAGTAACAAGTTATAGAAAATTTTTTTTCCCAATCATCTATATAATATTTAAAATGGTAAAGTCTCTGATTGTTGAATAAGAGATCTGAGGTTCAATTGCTGCCTATACCAAAAACTTATTGGTGTCTTGGTCTGATAATAAATAGCTATTATCAGGAGCAGACGACATAGATTGAAACTCTCTCTCAAAAAAAAAAAAAAAAAAATCATAAGCGAATAATTTATTGTTGCTATGCTATTTTGAGCCACATCAACATAGTATTTCTCTCTATTCGGTCAACTTCAATCAAACTTGGTTTATTTGGTCCAATCTTGTCTATTTCAATCAAGGATGTCAATACCGTACCGGAGGCCGTACCGGTTTGGCCACCGGTACGATATATTTCGAATACCGGTCAATACCGGTGTACCGTTTCGGGTTTACCGCTATTTTTTATATTTATAAATATATATATATATATATATGTATGTATGTGTTTGTGTATATATATATATTATAATAAATATAAAAGTTTACCATAAAACATTTCCTCAATTTAGAACTAGTTATTCATGGTTTTAGACTTTAGTATCAATTAAAAGGGAAAAAAAATAAAATAGAAAGCTTAAAAGTTACCATTGCATACTAAGAAAACAAATAATACTAATAAGTTAATACAAATAAGTTACCATTTTGTCCTAACAAAAATTCAAAAATTACAAAACTTAAACAAAAAAAAAAAAAAAAAAAAAAAAAACTTTTTTCTGTATCAGCCGGTACGCCCGGTACCGGCCGGTATTGCTCGAAATTGGCCGGTACGGCCGGTATTTTTTCCGGTACGAAACAGGGGGGTCAAGTGTACCGGATTGCTGGCCGGTACGGTACGGTATTGACATCCATTATTTCAATCCCTTCAGTCCACTTCAGTCCAATATGGTGCAATTCAATCCATTTTGGATTGATTGGGCCTTAAATTGATTCTTTTTGTAAGTTGTCTTTTCAATTTTGGGCTCCAAAATTTTTTTTTTCCTTAATTTTTGGGTTGAAAAGTGTGATATTTTATTTTATTTAGGCCAAAATCTTTAGTTTTGGGCTAAAAATTAGAAATATTGGGCCTAAGATAAACAATAAAAATGATAAATATTCAAAAGATTACCTTAAAATTAAAGTGTCAATAATATAGGCATTATATTTATATTTAAAAAGAAAAAAAGAAAAACTATTGTGGGAATGAAAGCCCTAGGAATGTATATTGGGCCGTGGGCCTTGTCCGAGGACATTTAATAGTCCGAGAATAGGTAGACGTTACCAAAGAAGTACAAATCAGTGAGTTATGGAAGGATCCTGGTCATGAAGGTTTGGGAAGATCGTCCGAGGAGAAATGCCTCCTCGACTTAACAAAGTAGACCTGCCATCAAGAGCAATACTTCGGGCAATTCTACTGATAAGGATAAACATCATGAGGGAATAAGACAAAGGGAAGCTAAGAAATATCTAAGAGAAAACTGCTACCACCGCATTAAATGCTCTGTAGCTAACTCTCTGGCCGCATTAATGTGGAGGTGATACTTGAACAGTGATATTCAACCTTACAGCTACCCCCAAAAACTTCAAGAAGGTACTGATGGGACAAGGATTAAAGCAGGCAACTTGACCTACACGTGGAGGGTGAAAATGAAGCAAAATAGGAGAATATAAGGAAGAAAGACCCCATTACAAGGGAGACATCTGAGAATTTGTAGAAAAAACACTGTAGCACTAAGAATTGTAATTGTAATCAAGTCTAAAAGATATATATACAAGAACTACTCTCCTCGGACTTTGCCGAGGAAGGTTTTCTTTGTGTAAAACTTGTTTATTTTGGTTTTCTTGTCATCTTTAACCCAGTCTGATTGTTGTCCAACTCATTGAAGTCTAGTTTCAAGTCCAGTCTCTACAAATTCATTGTGTTGGGCTCTTTGAGCCTTAATCTTTTTATCTTTCGGGCTTAGGATCCAAAACGAAACCTTACAACTACAATTTTAAACTTATATAATAATTTAAACTTAATATAACATGTTATATGTGTTCCATGGAATGAGGGTTGTATATTTAAAATAAATAAATAAAAACCTTGGATATGCTCAAATTAGTCAACTGATTATGGTATTTTTTTTAATAACATCTTCTCCATTTATATAAAACAATATTATTATAATTATGTAATTTAAATCTTTTTATTAAAATACATTTTTCATATATATATATATATATATATATACACAAAATACCTTATATGTTTCATTACATAAAACTTATAAAATTGAAAACACTTTTAAATAACACATACGCTATTTAAGCTATGAATTTTACATTATGCTTTAACAGATGGTACAACTAAGCATATTAGGTAGCGAGTGCTGCCAAATATTTTCTGCTTTTTACAAGGTTAAAGTTTTGGGCAACTTTATTGATTCAGAATATTTCTGCTTTTTACAAGGTTAAAGTTTTGGGCAACTTTATTGATTCAGAATCATTTTATCTTATGAAACTAGTCTCAATTCACAAGGACCTAAATCAATAAACAGAAATCTTTTGTTTTCACGCTAACACAAAATCATCCAAAGCCAGCACTAGTCCTATTCCAACTATATTATCAGGGTAAAAAAGCAAGAAAAATGTGGATGCAAAAAACAAATAATAGCTGTGAGTGGAGCAACTGCACAAGGAACTCAAAAAGGTTGAGCTGGAGCTGTTAGTTAGGAATAGGATAGATCATACAAGCGTCGAAAATTTCCTAATATCAGAAAGCGATTCTATCCTAAGAAATAATTGGACAGAGATGAAAGAGTAAACAAATATAAGAGAAAAACAAACTAATTGCTATATTCGGCAAAAAAACAAAAACTTGCTATAGAAATAATCTTATCATGTACAGTGAGAACTGAGAAGGATGTACTAAAACTACTAAATGCACATATACAGAAGTGTAAGAAAGTTTCTTTCCCTAAAAATTTAGCAAAGAAGTTACTTTTACAACACAGGCTGAACCCATTTGAGATAATAATATATACTAAGAGGAGAACTTTATGTAAATATTGGATCCAAATTTATTGTAGAATCCTTCATAAAAATGTTCCGGCCACCTCTGAAATATGCACAGTAAGGGGCTAAGGGCTAACTTGCTCCAAACCCTGTCAATTGGCCTATATAATTCATTGTTGCCAACTTCTCATATGTTCCACCATTTACGACGTTCCATTGTCTTGGCGAGTTCGCTTGCCATCGATGCAAAGTTCTCAGCTCCACTTTGCAGTTCTTCAGTACGCTGACTGATCCTCTGATATAAACAGAAAAGCATGCATCACTTTTGAAGGAAATTTCGTGCAAGCATAACCATATGAGGCAAAAGAATGTGAAAACAGTTGCTGTGATGAGAAAATTATTCCCTCGAGCCCTGATCTATTTTTCTTGTCTAATCCCTAACTGTGTCAGCAGTTTCTAAACCACCTAATAAATAAGTTCCCTCTATTTTTATGTTAGCCACTGCAATTACTCAACTACCATATCCAAAACAATTCACATTCTGTACCAACATTTATTTATCTTTATGACACAAACTGGAGTTCAGTACCTACTCTAAAGTGGCAGGACTGGAATTCCAGTGAACAAATATAAGATAAAGGGAGGTCGACCATGCATTTTAATAGTGTCATTCTCTACAAATTTTAATTAGGTAACTGTTCTCCAAGGACATTTTATGTATGATAATATGAGCAACAGAGCTTGTTTCAACATCCAAAGCATCAGGTTGCTTGTGTAAAGAATCGCCTGATTGGCGTGCAACTACTAATAGAGGGTTACTAAAAGATGGGAATCTATATTTGTGAATTCTAAAAGATTGGTGTCTAATGGTATATACACCAAATTTCCAACCTACTCCATCATTCAAATTATTCAAACATCCATTCCTCGAGAAAACTAAAATTTTCCAGTTGGATAAGATAGGATATGGGAACTATCAACAAAAAATCTACCTCAAGTTTTTCTTTGCGTTCCGCTAGCTTATCCCTTGCTTGTGAAGCTGCTGCTGAGGCATCCTGAAACCACTGACCATGTCAGAAAATATAACTTTACACATTAAAGTGTGTAACTAATTTTCTCATTAAATAATTACAGAAAAATATGATTTTTCATAAAATTACCCCAGCCTTTCTGTATTTAGCTCTAATTTCTTCTGCTGTCCTGGGTCTTGGATTTGTGTCAGTTGATGCACCTTCAAATAATCTCTCTCTTTCTGTGCCCTTATCTGTGAAGCAATAATGAAAATGTAAGTTGATTCAAGTTAAAATAAAATTACCAGAAAATGAAGAAATAGACAAACCTCTCCTTTCATTATCACTCTTCGGAGATGGAGATGAGAGTGCTATTGGTTCATCAATTTTAATATCATCTGTGCCAAAACATGGTACACATTCAGAAAGAGGACGGGGTGAGGCACAAAGGAGATTATTGGAGACTTATCAAAAAAAGAAAGGAGATTATTGGAGCAAAGATATAGAACCTATGTTAAGCTCCATAATGTCTTGGTCATCCATTACTGCAGTGGAAGGCTTTAAGAATGGGGGACTTGAATATAAGCTCTCTAAATGTTCAACATTATTCTTATGAACTTCAGCTAGATCTGCATCTACATTGTGCTCCTCCTTACCCACTTTAATGTTCTTAATAATTCCACCTAAAACCCCATGGGCGACATCCTGTGTCAACAGAAGTTAGCCACAAAATCTTGACACTTTTATTTAGAGAGAGAGAGAGAGAAGGAGGGGGGGGAACCTGTCTATTCTTCTGATTTGGAGATAAGTTGACAGAGGCAGGTACAGCAGCTTCAAGGATTTTATCATGTAGACTAGGCAAAGACTCCGGAATCCTAAATATGCCAAAGTCTCTTTTAGAAAGTAGTCACAGGACAAGCCATTAAGATTTGCATTAAGCATATTGGTTTAGAGCTTGATGGCTGAATTATTAGTACACAAACAAGAGAGAGA
Source organism: Quercus robur (assembly GCF_932294415.1). Lineage (NCBI taxonomy): Eukaryota > Viridiplantae > Streptophyta > Magnoliopsida > Fagales > Fagaceae > Quercus > Quercus robur. The sequence continues at coordinate 65,586,209 of NC_065541.1, forward strand.
GAGAGACCTGAAGTCATTTTCACTGCCCAATAGAGATACTGTAGCAAATTCACACCCATTTACCTATAAAACCAGAATGTCACAAGTTCAAGTTAAATATAACAACGCAAAGCCATAACTTGAGAATGCCAACCATATCAATGTCATAAAGAAATTCATGTGTACCTCCATATATCACATTTTAACAAGAGGGGAGAAAAGTGTATTTATCATTATTATAGAAGACAGAAGTGGAAGCAACTGTCCTTCCCAATAGAATTTGTGATGAAATTTCAGGTGACAATAGATCAGATATTTGCTCGTGATGCATAAAATGATAAAAATGAATAACTGGTCCATGTCATATATCAATATTCAAAACCAACCAGAAAAATTTGCCCATTATCAGAAGAACACATTGTCTTGTCCATGTTAGTCTTGAAGTTCCACCTTAGAATTGACATTAAAGAGATTTCTTCCAATACTTCAAGAGTAGGCAAAGACCTGTCCAAAGATGATATCAGTTTCCTTTTAACAGAATTACTGCTGAGCATACTTTTAAGATCTCAAAAGAAGAAGAATATAGTTGGTACAAAAAGCATTAATTTCTACTGAATGGCATTAAAAAATAGGGCCACCAAAATCATATCAGACATTTCAGCATATAAGTAAGCAAGAAAGGAAATTAATGAGCACTTTACCTTATCTCAATGGCTCCACTCTGGTAGAGTACAACCAGCCCCAACTCTTTCTCATTTTTCTTGAAGGTTGCAGTCCAACAACATGGTTTTACAAGATTCACCTTCCAAATTGAGTTGCTTTCACCCTAGAAATAACACAGTTCTGATTATTGGCAGATGAAGATGTGGAAATGTTGAAAAAGAAGGGCTGTAACAAGAGGCACCTTAATCACAGACTCGAAAGAGTATAAGAACAATGCATCTTCACAACAAAGTAAAATGAATAAGTTCATTGATTGCTGCACATAGTACACAGTTTCGTTGGAGTCAAGTTCAACTTCATGAGTACTTCCAGACTGCAAATTAGTTTGTACAAAATCACTTCTAGCTTCACTTTTCTGAGGTGAGTTCAATGACTGCTTTTTGCTGGACATTTCAGGGATAAAATTGCTCCCATCTGCAAAAGGGGAGTTCTCAACTACAACTCATAGGTAGAGTAAAAAAATCTACATTTTTCCCAACTGACTGTACTTGCCTAGAATGTACATAGAAATTGCAATTGAATCTGTTTTGAGGTGTAATGACTGACTGGTGACTATATTGCCAGTTGCACTATCCATGACAACAATATGTGCATTCCTGGTCATTGTGAACACTAGCCCCTTCCCAAGATTGTTCGAAGATTTGGATTCAGAGTCCTCTGGACTGTTTACTAAGCTGTTAGTCTCTAAAAATGTTTTCACAGCAAGAGATATGACGGGGGTATTTGAGTCGGATACACTGTCTGTAAAAAACAAAACTGATAATGTACTAGTATCAAGCACTGCAACCTGTAATATAAATGAAAAATGTGAATCTGTAAAACTTATTAATCTGAAATTTCCAATCAACAACCAGCATAAATTAAAAGTACTACCATTAAAAAAAAAAACTATACAGATGACTCACCCGGCCCGATTCAAATCCTACAGCAAGTCTTGATCCAAAATCTGCAAATTGTAGGGTGCATACAGGGGAGTTGAGGAGGGAAAATACAGCTGTGCAGTGAGGCCCATCTTCTTGGTGAATATTGTGAACTGCAAGCAGCTTGCACAAAAATTAGCATATAATGAAAATTGGAAAAATAAAAGACTTGAAGTGTCTTGAACACAAAAAAAACTTCTGTGATCTGTCCTTTATACACGTTTGTTTCCATTGTTTTTCTGCCCCCAATTTTACCTAAAACCCACTTTTGAAAAACAATAGTAGGTCCTTTGAGACTCCCACAACAAATCCTAGAAATCTCAATACTTGGGGTTGTCTACATCAATCTTTTTTTACCATTGAGCTCTCTCTCTAGACTCTAAGCCTTTAAGGCCTCAAAAACCCACCAGTCATTCACCTAATAATTTTTTATTTGTCAACCTAGCCCCTAGTTGACACCTTTTGGTCCTTGTTTGTAGAGCTAATTCTCAAGCAAAACTATTTAATGAAGAACTTGTCCAACGTTAGAAAGGAATACACAGAAATTTGTATACAGTAGAACCAAACCTTCATTCACGGTTTCTGTCACAAAGTGCAAACTTGTCTCATCCGTACTCATTACTAGCTTGTATACGCAAACCTACATAATCTCGAAAGTGAAAAAAATCACTAAAACATTAAGTCTTGATTGTATAAGCTAAAGGCAGGAAAAATAGAATATTACCAGACCACATTGATTGCCAATAGCTAATGTTAAAGTGTAAGAGCAGAAATCTAATGCTGATACTGCTGCGCTTGTACCGGCAATGTTGATACCATTCACCTGTCATAGATGATATGTGTTCCATTAAGAATAACTTTTCTCAACTAAACTGTAGAGAGAGCTCTTGTTAAATTCAAAGCCAAAAGACCAGGGGCTAAGTTTTGTATGACATTTGAAATTAACGGTTAAACAACCCTGCTAACCTCTCCTAAAACATAAATAAGTGACAGGGCTGGATATGTGGCATCCCATACTCGAACAGATCCATCTTGGTAACCTGCTATGTATATTCTCTCAACATGATAAACTTCAGTGTCAAGAAGCTGACAGGGAACACCACCGGTCAGAGGCCACTTTGTAGCCCCTACATCTGGAGTTTGTGCAGCATGAAGTTTTGCAGCTGAGACAATCTAAATTGACAAAGGAAAGCCAAATAAATAATGGTGGATGATATATACTATCCCTGGACTATGTGCTGATTGAGGTTTTGCAGCTTAGAATATTTAATTGAAAACTGGAAACTTGAATAAATATCAGGAGGTCATAAAACAAAATTTTAAAAAAGTAAGCTATTGAAATATTCAACTGAAACTATCTACATTGCTTATGCTAACAAATATGCAATACCTCAGACAGAACTTTTGAGAACTTCCCATCTCTATAAACCAGACCAAGCTTTGCCACAGTCATGTATGGGTCAAGAGTGGGTATGAACATAGGATACTCCACAGCAGTCACAGAAGATTTTTTCTCTTTCTGAGAAACTAAGGCAGACAAGTAAATATCATTGTAGACATTCAATTTACCAGGATTTGTTAGTACAACTAGAGACATGCCAGTGCCACCACTCTCAGTTGTACCAGAACTTGGTAATAGAACCATATCTGCAAAGCCATTAAGTGTAAGGTCTACACGTCCAATGCACTTCAGACTTTCTATCCCAGCAGACCAATCTAGGCTCAAAATCTGTAAGATGGAAAAGAAATAGTCATCTAAAATTTAAATGAACTATGCTGTGTACTCAACAACAGAATTAACATCCAAATTTGGAAGCAAAATCGGCTCCCTCCCAAAAAAATAAATTAACATTATGCTTTAAATAAAAACTGGGAAATAGAGCCAACAAGGATCACAAACAACATAGACTAGACATGTTAAATGTGTCAAATGAAAATGTGATCATGTCATAACATAATTATATGATATCATAGTCCAAGAAAGCTAATTTATTAGCTATTAAAGGAATTTATTATCACCAAGTCACCAACCATGTTGTTTTCTTCCTTTTCTTCTATCACAGCTACAACCTCAAATATTAATGTTGAAGTTAACATGTTTATGACCCCATGTTGAAATAAGGTGCTTTGATCACTATTATCTGTTGGCTCTTGGCTTGGGTCGTAAAGGGATGGGTGGGATCGTCATAGGTCTTATGTTTAAATTTTATCAACACAAAAAAAGGGACTTCCCATCACAAGATATACATACTTAACTAAGACAAACAAATGAAAAAATAGTTTGAGTTAAAAGCACACCGTCAAAACTTCTTCAGATCCAATTTCATCACCGCCATAGACAAAGAGTTGGCCCCCACAATCATTATGTGATCTATTTGTAGCCCAATGCAAAACGATGACAGGGAGTCTTCTGCTGCCTGATGATAATTGCAGCTTAACAACATCATTAGATGATTTTGCAGCTTTCTGATCTTGGATAGAGGTAGCATTTGATAAGTTCCAAAACATTATATCTCCATCAACGTAGCCAACAGCAAGAACTAACCCACTATTAGATGCCCAACAGATAGAGCTTATCTCTTTGTCCAGTTCCGTATCGTCTGATACATCATCAGACAGCTCATGTCTTGTGTCTGTTAGACAATCAACCACTGTTTTATCCTTCAGTAGAAGGTCCTTATAGCCTCTAACAAGAACAATGCGATCTTCAGACGCATCCCAGAGTACAATCAGCCCATTATCATATGCAATCAGCAATCTGTGAAAGATGCATTCTCTCAACATTCATTAAGTAGAACAAGTAAATCAAAGTAAATGTTCAAGGTGCGATACTCAAGGCTAATTCCTCTTCTGGCTTCATCCATTCAACACTTCTTTTTATTAGGGGCATGCACACAACACATGGGAGAGAGAGAGAGAGAGAGAGATAAAACTATACCACGTATACACACACACACACACACATACATCTCGGTTCAGTTTGGACACCTAGGCGCAGGGTTAAGTGCCAAATCTAGCCTCTAGTCAAGCCTATTCAGCAACTGACAAAATCTCAATCACAGCTCAGCTCATGCCCATCCTTAGTGTCCTAAAAGAATGATATATATATATATATATATACCAACCCATATGCCTTAGACATGCATGGGCATACCAATCCATATGCCTCTAGATGCAAAAAATCTATAACCTTAATAAATCAATGAAGTTGAATAAAAGTAGAGAATCATAAAACCCAAAACCAGGAAATTTCAAGTAAATCTTGTCTTGCCTATTTCCCTGAGATAAAGGTTGATGGAGAACTCCAACAACAGAAAGATGATCAGGCAATGAAATCCCAGATGCCTCTGCAAAAATTGATCAACTTTTTAGACTTATTTATATATTAGACGTTACAGGTCTACACAATTTTTCCTTAAAATAAACACAGCACGAATGGTGACACACATACATGCAGGTGAGAAGTAAAAATTAGTGTTGTGGCTTCATGTCTGAAGTTTTTGCTGTATTTATTTAATGTTTTATCTCTTAAATTTTCAAGTTTATGTTGAAGACTTGAAGTACTTGTGTGTGAAGCTAACATATCATGCTAACAACAATACACATACCAATAAAAGCAAAAGAATTTTTGCAAGTGTGAAGTTCATGGTACATTATCAGAAATATTTCCAGAATGAAAAATTGCTGCTACTGAAAAAAGTTTATTAGGGATCATAAAAAAACTGTGGATGCATACTGGTGACCTACTTGTTATTATCCATATTTTTATTCAATGTTTACACTAGTAGAAAGAAGCCAGTGCCCAAGGCTAATTTGGTTAAAATCCAATTCAAGCAGTAGGATGAACAAAGTAAACCTTCTAGGTTCTAAGTGTATACTCATACTGTCATACATACGTATATTAGTGAATCTATTAGTAGAAAATACCCCTAAACTTCACATGTAAATGAAATTATTTGACATAGCTTTACCACCGTAGAATACTTTCTCCAACTAGACTCAGAGAGGAGTTTTATCAATAGAAAATGATTTGGCGGTTGGCAAGTCAGAGAAGAATGACATCCAAATTCCTCTCTCTTTCTTCTGTGTCTGTGTGTGTGCAACACTTGCATCTATAGACAACCATAATATCTTATCACTCTAAATGCGTCCTTATATATGACACAGTATTTTATTATTATTATTATTATTATTATTATTATTTTGTGTGTAAGTTTTTATCCCAAGGAGAGGGGAAGGGGAGATTCAAACTAATGAGATGTAGTCCCCATCTAACAGTGCTACCCCTTAGGGTTATATATTATAGTAAGTCTATCAAGAAAATAGAAGATTATATTACAACCTGCTAATTGGAGTTATTCACACAAAGTGGTCATCATGCAGTGAATGCAGTGCTGCATATTATATACTCAACTAGGTTATCTCTCCATCTCTTCCCAAAAATTTGTAGACAAAATATAATTGTCGCAATCCAACACAGCTATGGCATCAACCAATTATAAGAATGGAGCAATTACCAGCGATGACGTTTTTGGGAACACAATACGGTAAATGTATAATTTGTTTGCTTTCAGCATCATACTTTAGCACGGCCACCATCCCGTACTCACACCCTATATACCTGTACAAAATGACAGGGTAACAACATTCCACAGGTCAAGATTTCAGTTGCATTTGCAAACCAATATAAGTGTAATGCACTCTAACAATCATTTTAGAAAGCATCATACATGTAAGTGGTGCCATAAATAACAGAGAAAGCAGTTATATTGGACTCCCACTGTAAAGTAGAAGCTATTTGCCTGTGTTCCAAATCCCAAACCTGCAAACATCAATAACCTATTAAACCAATAATATATGTCAGTGGGGAAAAGTGGAAGAATAAAAGAAAGAAAGAGACAAGGATCAAGATAAGAAGAAAACTAAGAAAAATGGTAAAGACGCAGACAAGTTCTAGTAAGACAAAAAATTGTTCAGTAGAAATATGGATAGTCTAACAAGAATTGATACCTGAATTTCGTTTTCAGTTGAGATACTGACTATAAAACCCTGATTTTGTAAGAACTGTGGAAACATATTAAAAAGAACCAAAAAACAAAGAAAAGACAACATTGTCAGACCAACATTTGCTGAATTAAGATGTAAAAGACGGCAAGTAGTATTGTGAAACAAATCAATAAATTTATTTTTTCCAGCTAGAAATTCATGCCACAACAGATTACTACAAACAATTCACCAATCTCTCAAAGTATAATTATACAACCAACTTTCGGAACCAGATATATAAACATCAGATTGGTGCACAAATTAGATACAAGCTCTTTGCATCTTTGCATTTAAAACTCGCAAACCTCTAAGTATTTATACGGCAACTGCTTAGGTGATATAAGAAGTGCTTCAATATTATCACCACCAATCACTTTTATCCTGCCATCCCTGCAGTAAGCAAAGAAGAAGAAAAAAAAATCAAATTTTGAATTCAATAATTGTCTACACTAGCCACTTATCGGCTTCACCATCCGCTTGATGATTTCACAATTCACTAACAGGTCTAATTACCAAAACAATCCTAATATATAGAATTTTCTATGCATTCCAAGATTATATTCCTCATACATCACAAAATTTGATTCTTCCTTTTGTTCTTTTATTTTTTTATTTGAACAAAAAAATGATCATGATATTTTCTATGATTCTTTATCCATACCAAAGCTCATACAACAACAACAACAACAACCGAGCCTTAGTCCCAAAATATCAAGTCGATTATAGATCCTCAACAAATCTCGACAGACTAAGCAAGGTAGGTCAAACGTATTCTTTTACACCATTCTATTCTATCTAAAATCATACTCTCTGTTACTTACTTAATTGACAAGCGAGATCAGACATGCCACACAACTAACTCTACTTGCTTAATTTTGGGAGGTCTCAGCAGACTAGTCAAGGTCGGCTACATGTATTCATTTCTATCATTATATATTTATATTGTATCCAAAGTCATATAGTTTCTATTACTTCCTTAATGGACATGTCATTTTGTACCATTTAAACGAGTGATATACAACTATGTCATATTTTCATACAATTCTTGTTCAAAAAACTTTCTAATTCAATTCCAATTAGGCAACAAATTAAGACTATGCAAAATTAGATTAACAAACTCACAGCGTTCCGATTGCCAATAGGCTTTGAACTGAGTCGAAAGCAAGAATAGAAGCGGTTGATGGAATCCCATAGTGAAGAGTTAAGCGTGGATCCAAGTCTGCCCTTGTCACACCACCCTGTACCGCATTTTGCTGCTGTTCAAGTTCATTACAAACGTTATACCAATGCAGATTTGAGCGTTTCATATATAGAGAAATTTTATCGATCAGCTAAATCGCAATATCGAAATTGAAAACATTAATAACAGATTATATGTATATATAACCTCAGGAGATTGTGGTTGTGATTGCGATTGCGATTGTGATTGTGATTGTTGTTGTTGTTGTTGCTGTTGTTTTTTTTGAGAGGGGCTCTTTGTAAACAATTTAGCAAACATGGTGGACGGAAATCGAAACACGAGCTGTTTCTTTCTTCTTCTGCTACAAATAAATACAACTACTACTTGCTTTTGTTTTTTTTTTGTTTTTGATTTTTAGATATTCAGGTATGGCACGGAAAACGATGATGCGTGATGGATCATTTTCGGGAATTGTGTTTATCGTAATCGGACGGTGATGCGAGGTTGTGGTGTCTGGAGTGACCGTTTGGTGGGGTGGTTCGTTTTTTTTTTTTTTTTTTTTTGGTTGTCTCACGAGCTCAAATCAAATGTTTGGCTTCGGCAACCTCAAAGAGAAAAATAGGGGACCCACACACAAAGGAAAGTGTTGTTTTTTGCGAATGACTTGCTCTAACATTTGCTAATTTGCAAGTATGTATGACTCTGTATCATATGCTCATTCCTTTCCATGTCAGAATATTTCTTATCCATTTTTTGGATCCCATTTTTGTTTTCTCTACGCATCATGTATCTTGTTAACAAAGAAACCAAACAAAGATATTTTTTCCTATAAAAAAAATAAAATAAACAGAGATATTTTTAAACGAACATGCGATTTTTTTAAAATACAAGAATGTGATAAAATAAGAGATTATACTTGATTATTGGAGAGGGTAAGCCCAATCCTGACATGGGCTAAGAGGGTTTTTCTGGCCAGGCCCAGCAGGTCCTTGGATTGCTTGACTCTTGAGACCATTTACATAATCCAAACAAGGTTTCATCTTACCTTGACATAAAAAGTAACCACCGGTCACCTCCCGGCAAAGGGTTCGAGAATAAAGACAAATGTCCAAACACCCAAGCAAGCACACCCAATCTAAGACCAAAGAACTCCAAGAGCTCGTTTATCAAATTCTCTTTAAATTCGTTATAAGCGCCGGAGAAAAGTCTACGCATTAAATCAACATTTAATATTTTAATCTATCATCACTCATTTTGCATGAATACAAAGTAATAGCATCCTCATTATACATTTGTGGTACATGCATTTTACTAACTCATCCCCTCAGTTGACTTGAGAAGACAATTTGTTGTCAAAGTTTCCCTATTCATGGAAAATTGTTAATCCTTAAAATAAATCTATATATGATATACTCCCATTACTCAAGGAGAGAATATGTGTTCATCATAACTGTTGGATATGTTCTTAGTGAAAGCATTACAAATCCTAAGAACTAAGTTGATTTTCAAAATGGATCTTGTGATTAATCATGTTAGAGATATATTAGCCCAATAATATAGGCTCAAGCTCAATCCTTCTATATGTGCAAGCCAAATATCTTACTTATATTAGAAGTCTATTAATCTAAGATTTAGCCTATTATATATATTCATGTTAGAAAGTAGGTTGTTTCAATCAACCAAGTTTGAACCTAAATAGCTAGAATCTTACTTCTAGTTATATTCTGTCACAGTCCTTCGCATGGTTCTTTATCTCGAAAAATATTACCCACTGCAATTATATGATCATGTAGATTAAGTTATTTATTTGTGTTATGTTCTAAAAAGCAGAAAAACATAGTTTGATTTACTAGTATCTTTCTCTAATTGAAAATATCTTGATTGTTCAAAAACAAGATACAAACCAATATTTATGATTAAATTAGTATTATGCATGTACAAATCATTATGAAAACAAAAATTATGACAAAATAATTAATAAACTTTTTTTAGAAACTTTCGGTAATAAAATGTAAATCAAAAAAGTACTTTGAAAGTTTTGAAACTTTGGCAATAGAGTACAAGACTCAAGTATAGAAGTTCTTAACATTTTTTCCACGTAACCTTACTTAACTTAAAGAAAGTAAATCTCTATTTCCATTTTTCTTCCCTCTTGTCAATTTTTAGGTTGAGACCAAGAGGGCCACGGCCCCATCTTTGACTTTGAGAGGGAGAGAGATATTTATATATATAAATGTTGATTTATTAATATCATTCTTTAAATAAAAAATGTTGGTTGACACGTCCCATATATAAGTGGAACTAGACATCACAATCCATATAAAAGACTATGCAATATTAGTGTATATATATAGTTTCTCTCAAATATATATATTGTCTTGCGCTGAACATGCTGGATTGATGGACATTGCAACTAGAGCAGTTGTTGAGTTATGAGCATTCAAAGATAGATTATAGCTAGCTTTAACTACGGGGATTACAATTTAGATATTGAATTGGATGTTGAAGTTGAATTTATTTGATCAGGAATTCCATATCAACTAGTAATGATCACTTTGAATCTAATTATTTTGATTTTCAGATTGTTGATCAATCAATTCTACCATTGTCAATTAATTTCACCATTCCTTCCGAGAATATAATCAATGTGGGAATGCTCTAAGCAAGATATGAGATACCATCAACTTAATTTTTTTTTAGTTGGCCTCTCAATGATATTTTAGACTTATATTCTACAATTCCGTGTTTCTCGTTGATTAATTGGACAAAATATAAATAATAAAAAATGCTGGTCCCTCATTTTTTTTATTTCTAAATTAAGAGTAGTCTCTGAATTGAATCATTACTAGTTGCTTGCCACACCAAATATAAATAAATATTTGAAAAATTCAAAGGATATATTCTACGTTTTCTATAGATAATGCTGAACGCACCTATGACCTAGCACATGCTTTCGTCCACAAAAAAATAAAAATAAAAATAAAAAAATAATAGAGCCCATCCGTGCAACTAAAATCTGCAACAAGCAGAGGCACAACTTTCCCTCACAACAAGGGAGCAGACTGCCACTACACCTGCAAAAAGTTACGAATTTTTTTGACCAACAAAATTAGAATAAATCACATGCTGCATTGCATTCCACCAGAGTAGTTTTGATCTAGATAAAATTCTAGCTTCTTCTTCTTCTTCTATCCTATCCTAACCAAAAAGAAAGCAGCATTTAATTTTACCCCCATCGTAATTAATAGTTAAAGTTTACTTACATTCCCATGCACAACCTCATCTTTTGGATCAAAGCTGGATTTACCACAAACTATTAAATTATCCTTCTTCTTTTCCACTGTAAGTATGTGTTTACTAGCCTCTTTGAATACCGATTAATTCATAAATAAATGTAATTCTATATATAAAATTGGATATTTATAGAGAGAAAAATCAGTTCGAATGACACCAAGATATATTAAAACCTGTTTAGATCACACTGATTTTGAGTGATATCACTCAGTTTTCATCATTAAGTTTCCAAAACATGTGGGTCCCACAAAAAATCTTGTGTTTGGTTTGGTTTTGAGTACTTGTTTCCATCACTCAAAACTCAAAAAATTGAGTTTGAGTGATGGAATTTGGAAATAACATTTAAGTGTTTTCAAAAACTGAGAACTGATTTTCAGTGGGTGGGGTCCACAGTTTTGGCAAAAAAATTGAATTATTAGAATGAGATATGTGACGGAGTTTTTAAACCAAACAAGTGTTTTGCAGCTTTTGAGTGAATGTGAGGTTTGAGTTAAGAGTTATTAGTTTTGGGTTTGAGTTAACAATTTTGAAAACTGAGTTATGAAAACTGAGCTATTTTTAAACTAAACTGAGCTATTTAAAACATCATTGATCACTTGAGATTTTGAAAAATAAAGAAAAAGAGAAGCTTTTTCTTATAGAGCTTTCTTAGGAGCTTCCAACTCTTTTTGAAAATAGATTATTTGATATGTACAACTTACATTTCAAATTTTTTTGAAAATAGATTATTTGAAAGAAAAAAAAAAAGTTGAACTTAAAAAAAGTAGAAAATCTTGAAGAAAAAAAAAAGTGGATTCAAACATGATTAAGATTCATTCATCTACTATTACAACTTTTGTTGTAAATCTAATATGGACAATTGTGTTTATAACTTTAGTCACAATTTTGATAGGATTAATTGTGAATAGTTTCTTATCATTTATATGTAAACTCGTTTTTTTTTTCCATTATGCATAATTTAACTCATCATAATTATGATAAAATTTATGTTTTTACCTACTTTTTTCTTCTTCTTCTTTTTTGGGGTTAAAAAGACACAAAACCTAGTACCACCAAAAATTGTGCAACTCTGATCAATTATGTAAATTCATATAAAAATGATAAACAACTCTATCAATGACGGTAAAACTTGTGATTTTTTATATATATAATTCTAGAATTACTCGAAAAGAAAGGAAAGCAATGTTAAAGCAGTAACTTTGCTTTTCTTGGTAATGGTGCAGTCTCCAATAATGCAAATGTAGCAATTTTGTAGTTTTTGGTAACTCATGATGGCCCACAAATGACGCAACATACACTTGCCTAGGCTAGCTTAACTCACATATGTGATATGCCCGACATAAACATCATGGAAAGAAGAGTTCTTATCATCTTTCTTGCTGTCCTGTCTGTACAACAGGTCTCATTTTGTGGTGTGTGTGTGTATTTATATACTACAAAATCACATATCATCTCTCTTTCTTTCTTGCTTTCTCTTTCAAACCAAACCGATCCATCATGACCTCCTCAACTCACAAACATCAACCACATCAATTACCAAACATGTACGGCGCCGCAGCCCCGCCGCCTACGCCCTCGGCGCAGCCTAACATTCCCCTGCCCACGTCAGACGCCGCCGACGCACTCTCCATTCTCCTCCACCGTCTCCCCTCCCCCACCCTCACTCTCCCCACGCGCCGCTCACCCCCCGCCACGTGCCCTCCCACTCTCTCTCTGAATAACAACACTACTACAGCTCCTACTCTACTCGATGACCTGCTCTCCGCCTCGTCGCAACTCGGGTTCTTCCAACTCACCGATCATTCCCTCCCTTCCCAACTCGCTCGCTCGGCCGAGTCTGACTCGCTCGCTCTCTTTGACCTTCCTAAGGACAAGAAAGAATCGTCGTTTCCCAAGAACTGGCCTTTCGGCTACGAAGGTGCCGACGAGGACGACGACGAAGAACGCGGCGAGTCGTTCCGGTTGGACTCGTCGTGTTCGACTGAGTCAACCGAGTCGGCTTCGTTGGACTCGTTGCGCGAGTTCACTCTTGCTATGGAGAAGCTCGGGGTGAGGATCGTTGAACTGCTTTGTAGTGCAGTTGGGTTTGAGAATCCTATAAGGGAGGATCCGACCCGGTTTTGTTCACTTATGTGGATTACTGAAGGTGTACCCGGTAATAAACCGGTGTTATCGGGTGGGTTTTACCCGTATATTGTGGGTCTACAGTATCAAATCAGGTGCCAGAAGTATTCACTGTTGGCGGATTCGGGTTGGGTTTCTGTATCGCCCCAAGTGGACTCGGTTATGGTAACGCTTGGTGACATTGCTCATGTGAGTTTTTATATTTTTATTTGCTCATGTGAGTTTTTATATTTTTGTTTTACTTGGAAATAGCTTTGCACATTTACCCTATTAAACTACAACAAGTCCATAACACAATTTTTGCGAATTAAGCTTATCTTTCATGGGAAAAATTGTGACAAAATTTGTACAGTATTTTAGAATTTTTTTTATAGGGTATTTTAGACTTATTGTATTGATTATTACTACAACATTTCTAATATATATGACACTTCCACAGGTTGACGAAATGAGCATATTGAAAATTGTAAATTTTTACAATTTAAATGAATCGATTTAGATGTGATAAAAAAAAATTAAAAAAAAAAAGTGAATATATTATAAGTTATTTTTTAATGATGGTTTTTCTCAAAAGTTGTGTCGGATTAAAAAATAATATACATACAACATAAGGCATAAACCTTAACTCAATTTATGTTACTTGCAACCATGATTCTATTGGATGATATGGGATGATAAACACAATGAATATGCAAGCATAGGTTAGCGTTCCCAACATACTTTAATGATGATTTGAATGATGAACCTAAAATATTGTTTTACGAACCTAATATGCTGAATCTTGTTTTCCTATTATCATTGTATAAAATATGCTTATGCCATGTTTGAAACAATTTAGCATGCTTGTGTTAGCACGAAATGGCAAACTTAGGTACATTTGTCAAGTATTACACCTTATATTTTTCAATTAAGTTCAATAATACAAACCAATGAATCACATTCAATGAATCACGTTATTGAATTGATTTTCCTTGAAAAAATATAACAGTTGTTGTGATTCATTGGTCAATGTAAACACATTGTTGAATTTGATTAGAACCTGAGATATAGTTGTGCCTACATTCCAAAGGAGATTTATTTAGGTATTGGATAATTACATGTCTTTTTTGATTTGTGGATCATATTGTTTTCTCCTCTAATGAAGATTGTGTTGTTTGTATGTAGTTGTTTGTATGTAGATTGTGTTGCATTGCATCTTAGAAGTTAGAACTTATCTTAAGCTTTCTAACCAAGTCAAATTTGTTGGATTTTCTCCCAATTGGAATGAATGCATCATAGGTGTGGAGCAATGGCAAGTTAAAGAAAGTGAGAGGGAAACCAGTGGCACATTTGGGAGATACCAACAACACTCGCTGCATATCAATGTCTCTGTTGGTCACTCTTCCTACAGACAGTACAATTTCTCCTCTCCTACCCAAGCTAGTTGGTAGCAATGATGATGAAATCGAAAAAGATGAAGAACAAAGTGATGGTAGCTCGGGCGAGCGGGAAGAGAGATTGTTCAACTCCTTTTCTTTCGAGGATTATGCATGGAGAGTTTATCATGAACGCATCCTCTTCAAAGACCCGCTTGATAGATATCGTATTTAGAAGTCTCAACTTCTTGTCACCTTTTGTGTTTTAGCATTCCCTGTCAGCTGTTTTCTAATGATGTTAGAGTGCTAGTACTACACATTATGCTTTCAGATTTCAATTATGTTTATTAAAGAGATGTCATACAATGAAAGTCATCATGTTATGAATTCAATTTGAATTACCTTTCCCCAACCCCCCCCCCCCCCCCCCAAAAAAAAAAAAAAAAAAAAACTCAATTTGATTGATGAGAAAATACAATGAAAGTTGATCATTCTTTTTTTCTTCCAGATTTTGAATTTGTTTTAACATTCAGTCTTGGTTGGTTGTTCCTTACTGCTTAGTGAATTTAATGTAGATGTCCTCCCATCCCATGTACAGTTTTTGAATCTTTAATTAAAAGTAAAAAACATTTGTAGGTTCTAATTAGCTTAATTAGTAAAATCTCTAATGGTTGAATAAGAGATCTAAAATTCAATTCTCACCTACACCAGTATTTTAGTCTGATGATAACAGTCATCATCAAAAGCGAACATCATAAGTTGAAACTTTAAAAAAAACAAAAAACAAAAAAGTAAGAAACATTTGAGCCATGAAAATTGAAACCTTCGTCAACCCTCAAAAGGTTGAAGGGCTCTCACATACATTTTTAGATGGGCCATCATATTTTTTTAAGCGGCATCTTCAAAATTTGGGTGGCCCTTGGGCCTCAGGAAGTAACTGTCTCTCCTTACCAATTGTTCCATTTTGTCAAGCCTGTCCTTTAATTTCTTCCCACTATCAGACAATATCGGCTTTGTTCCTCGCCCCCTAGTCTTTTGGGCCTTCCATCTGGGATCCTCATGCTTGTTCAAAGTCTTTGCCTTGTATATAAGTGTTGGCATAAGGCATTCGTTTCTAGATTATGACTATAGTATTTAGGGGCTCCTTGAGCTTAGTCATGGGCTTGGTTGCAATCCCTAGTTGTGTTGGATTTGTATAATGGAAAAATAGGTTGGAGTATTAGAGCAATTGTATCAGTCTGTGCAAAATTTTCTGTCTATTTTAGCATAAGAACCCACTTTTTCTATTTTACATAACCACTTATCCAAAACTCTCACATCAGTTCAGTGGCAACTCCAGAAAATTTTATCAGGGTATTCCTCAACAAGCATGAATTGCACAATTTAATAAAAAGAAAATTTTATATATTGACAACAACAACAATAAAAAAAAACACGCAAATACATAAAATTTACAATTGTCTTCTATGAGTTTTCATATTTCGAAATCGTTGCATGATAGTCTCATTATCAATGCTACAAGCTACATCTTTTTCAATATACACAATCAAGCAATCATTCATCCACTGATCTCCCATTCGATTGCGCAGTTCATTTTTTATATATTTCATTACTGAAAAACTTCTTTCTGCTGTTGCAATAGAAATTGGAAGGGTCAAAGCTAATTTCACAAGCAAATAGACTAAGGGATAAGTCTCATGCTTCCTTGTGCTCACTAACTTTTTAGCAAGTTCACTAACTCCTTGAAACTCTAAAAAGAAGTCGTTGCTACGCATATCAAAAATGTAATTCTACAATTGAGAGTCAAGTGCCAAAATATCTGTCCCAAGAAAATCAGAGGGATAGAACTTAGCTAGACGTATCAATTTTTCCTTATCGAAAGCCACAAATGAATTACTTGGATTCAAGCAAGCCAAACAAAGTAGCAAATCGGTATTCGCCTAAAAAAAACAGTTGTTAAGCTCTTGAAGTTGCATATCTATGGCTAAGTAAAATAGCTCAACACGATAATGGTGTAAATTTGCATTTTGTTGAGTGTTGCGTCGCGGCCTCCCACTAACTACAAATATTTCATCCATATTCAAGATAAAAATATCATGTGTGATACAAAATGAAGACACTTCAATTAATAAAGATTTCCATTCATTATCTCTCATTACTTGCAATCGTTACTTAAACACTTTAACAAGATCCATAGCATTTACTATATCCTGATTTTTTTTTTTTTTTTTTGCAATGCTATTAACAATTCATTTGTGATCCCTAAAATGTTTTTCATCAAGTGTAGAGCAAAGACAAATTCAAAAGATAGAATTGACCTCATAATAGAGCGAGCTTCAACTTTTTGGTCGGAGAGACCATCTTCTTCAATAATCTCAAGTACATCAATAACAGCAGAGAATATCAAAATCAAGTTGAAAATAATCCCATAATATGATCCCCAACGTGTATCACCAAGGCGTTTAAGATTTGTCTTTTGATTCAAACATTGCCCACTTCTACGTACACCATTCTTTAAATATTCTTTAATTTTGCCAAATTGTGCATCTCGAAGAGCATCACGTCTCTTACAAGAGCCTCTAACAATAGTTACTAAATTACTAACCACATAAAAAAATTCAGCAATGTTAATGTGATTTTTAGCAACGGCAACAAGTGTCAATTGAAGTTGATGAGCAAAACAATAAACATAAAATGTTGATTTATTCTCTTTCATAATTAAAGTTTTGAGATCATTGATATCACCTTGCATATTACTAGCCTCGTCATAACCTTGCCCACGTAGGTTCAACAAACTCAAATTATGTTCACAAAGTAAACATTCAATAGCACATTTGAGTGACAAAGCGGTGGTACTTGCAACATGTACAATACTAAGGAACCGCTCTATAATAATTCATTTTTTGTTCACATAACGAAGAACGATGGACATTTGTTCTTTCACTGAGATATCATGTGACTCATCAATTAATATTGAAAAGAACCCATTGTCAAGATCCTTGATGATGGCTTTGGATATTTCATGTGCAATTGCATTCATAATGTCTTTTTGAATATCCGAGTGGGTAAGCTTGCAATTTTTCGGAGCTATTTGCAACACTTCATTGATAGATTCATTGTGATCCCCCCAAAATTGTAGAAGCTCATGAAAATTTCCTTTATCACTTGAACCTTGAGATTCATTGTGACCACGAAAAGCTAATTCCCGGCATAAAAGGAATCTTATGCAATCAACTATTGCATTTAATTGAACCTGATAATCAAGTTTATCTTTATTTGATTGCTTAACCAAAACACTTTGAATGTGTTGCTTTTCCTTCAGTAGATCTTCACTCTTCTTGACAGCTTAGTTATAAGCACTATTAACTCCTCTAACATGGAAATCTAACTTCACAAGCTGATTCCAAAGTTTGAATCCCTTCGTTACAAAAGTCTCATCTCCTCCTTGTTTACCAACATCTTGCCGCCCAAATAGGTAGCAATAAAAACAAAATGTCGCATCCTTGTCTATACTATATTCCAACCACTTTCTATTTACATTCCATTCGGATCTAAATCGACGGGGCTTTCCAGAAAAATATGATACAGGGTAATCATGAACAACAGGTTGACAAGGGTCTTCTGTTAAATAATATCTTCTTATTTCATCATGATTATTAGGATGATAAGATGATATCTTTTGTCGTAGCCCAGGATCTGAAGGAATATTTTCTAAGTTAAAGTCAACACGAATTCGCTTAGAAGATGAAGATGAATCTTGCACAAGAAATGAATCTTGCACAGGAGATGAATCTTGCATAGGAGATGAATCTTGGGTACGTGGTTTTCTTATCAAATATTTGTCCATAATTCTAGCAAAAGAATAAATAATAAACTATAAGTTCATTTGAAATATTAATAAAATTATTAATTATTGTTGTTTAATTGTTTCATTAATTTGTTTTTCTTTTATAGACTATAATTTGTTATATTGTTGTTTCATTAATTATAAAATTATTAATTATTACTTAGCCAAACATAATTTAATTTATTTGTCTTTTATAATGTATTGGTTAATTATACAGCTTTAATTATTATTGTTTAGCGTAACAATAAACTATATTACTTTAATTTGTTTGTCACTAATTATACTGTTTTAATTTTATATTGTTTAGCCCCTTGTGCACATTACACTAAAAGAGCCGGACATTACACATCCCATGTGCAGCACAATAATTAAAGCAGTGTAATGTGCAGCACATTACACTGCTTTAATTATTTTTTACTCTGCCCCATGTGCCCATCAACCCATCTACCCCCACCCCACTCAATAAACAAGCACAAGCCTCATGCCTCATGCCCTAATCACAATAACCAGCTACCAATCAGAAAATTTCACAATACTCATTACACTAAAAGACAATTAATATCTCACTAACACCAACATCAACACCAACACACACTAACCAACACCAACGGATAAGATAAAGCCAAATTCAAAAAGACAAAAAACAAGCAAAAAGCAAAATATAAATAAAGCTCATTCATTCGGCCAGCCAATCATAGAGAGAGAGAGAGAGAGAGAGAGAGTTACTGAGTTAGACTCCTAAAGAATAAAGAGAGAGAGACATTCATTAATTTAGTTTTCATTTCAGTGAGATAAAGAGAGAGAGACTGAGAGACTAAGAGAGAGTTAGAGAGAAAAAGAGAGAGAAATACCTTGAAGGAGGGAGCACCGAGCACCGAAGCAGAGTGATCTGCAATGAGGGGCGAGCGACAAGCGACGACGATGAGGGGCGAGCGAGCGAGCGACGACAACAACGAGGAGCAAGGTACGGCGACGACAAGCGAGTATTAGGGTTTTTTTGGTTTGCTCTGTATTGGGTTTTTTTTTTTTTTTTTTTTTTTTTTGATAAACACCTCTGTATTGGAGTTTGTTTTGCTTTTACTCTGTATAGACTGTATTGGGGTTTGGTTTTCTCTGCTTTCTCTACCAACAACGTGACCGTGGGTTTGAGTTCTGATTCTCTGTGTTGGTTTTTTTTTTTTTTTTTTTTTTTTTTTTTGAGAATCCGTGGGTGGGTTTGCTACCTCTGAAATCTATTAGACTCGTCATAGGCTTGGCTCTGTTACAATTTTTTTTCCTTCAAATTTTAGTTCAATTTTTTTTTTTTTTTTTTTTGCTTGAAAGTTGAACAGATATATATATATATATATATATATTTTTTTTTTTTTTTTTTAATTTGAGGGTGTTCCTAATACAGATTAAATATAATTTTTTTTTAAAAAAAATTCAGGTCAGGGTATTCCTGGGAACACCCTGAGCTATACGTGGCATCGCCACTGCATCAGTTTGTCTATTCTACCATCTATTTTACTTAAATAATCATTTTCCTCACTTTTTTTATTATTTCTCTTAACTCCCTTTTAACCAATCTGAAAACACTCTTTCTCCATTCTTGAAGACACTGCCGCCTCCATGGACGAAAACTCACCTCTCCTTCTCCCCCTCTTGGTTGAAATCACCTCTCACTCTCTCCCTCATGGTCAGACATCTTTCCCTCTACTTAAATCCTTAAGCCACCACAAGCATCCTTCTCCGCCACAAGCACCGATCCACAGGCATAGAGATTTGTCCCAGTCGACCCAAAAACTCCGATCTCCTCCACAAGCATTGAGACTCGTTCCAGTTGACTTCCAAGCACCAACCCAAAGCCACAAGTTCGCAACAATGCTCTCTCTGTCTCTATTCGTGTGTCCGTGTGTGGGTGTGTTTGATTTTTGGTTGATTTTGTGGTCAAATTGTTATGTATTGTAATGTTGTGGTAGTGGTGGTTGGCAGTGCTGGCTTGCGTTAATCAATTGTAGAGATTATGGGTTGAAGAGAGAGAGTCAAGGGAAGAGAGAGAATGTGAGGGGAGAGAAAAAAATATTAAAACAATATATAGAAAGCTACAGTAACCATGCAGATATGCACGATTACTGTAGCACTTTTGGATATATACAAAGTTATGCAAGCACTAATGTGGGTGTTTTTTGGGGGTAAAATGTGTAAAACTAACCCCTTTTTCTATTTTGGAATGACTAATGCGGTTGCTCTTATATAGTGGAAAAGTGTTTGGGCTTGTGTTTGATTCAAGACTTCAAGGACTATGTTCAAATTTAGAACCTTGTAATGATCCTTGACATGTTGGACATGAGCTTCTAGGAGTTTGACTGTCTTCAAGATACCGACATATCTAAAAGATTACATCTATTTATTAATATTATTTTATTTTATTTCTTTGTTACTCCTATTTGACTTGGATTGAGTAGAGAGTATGAGGGGAAAGTAGAGGAGATAGGAGACGGATGGTTTCACCAGGGGCGGCTTAATATATTTGGGGGCTTAAGGCAAAAACTGAAATTGAGGCCTTTTATTTATTTAAATATGATTTTTAAAAATTTAAATTCAACTATCTTATTTTAGATGCAAAATTACTACTAAGTAACATAAACCATGTAGATTTTTTTTTGAAAGTCTATAGACAAAAAATTTGACAAAACTTTTCACACCTATTAATGTGACAGATTGATAATTTGATAGTGATAAGTAAAAAAGTAATGTTAGTGGTGAACTTAGATAAAAACTAGTAAAAGTTTGTCAACTCAATTTGTGAAAAATGTTGTATTTTTTTTTTTTTTGTATTGCTTTTTTTTTTAGAAGTGCTATATTCATAATATTTTCATAACAAATCTTAGGTGTTAATTTGTTATTGGTTCTAATTTGAACTCATCACTGAAATTAATTTTTTATCATTCATAATACCCTGTAACAACCTGTCTCTTAGGATTTATTTTGAAAGTGTTGTGAAAAATGATGTGAACGTAACATTTTTTTTCTTTTTTTTTTCATTTGATAAAAAAATATTATTTTATTCATTGGTTAATACTTGGACTTAATTAATACTATTATAATATTTTTTTTTAAACCCTAATGATTAAAATTTGGGGGCCTTTTTTCTATTTGGGGCCTTAGGCGACCGCATCAATTGCTTTATATATAGAGCCGACACTGGGTTTCACCTTATTTGGATGTTTTAAAAAACAAGTAGGGGAAGGAAATAGATATCCTTCTACCTTTTATTTGAATATTTTATAAACTAAGTAGGGGAAAGAAATGAGAGGGGAGTGATCATATAAATTGATAATTATGACCCTCATTTGTTAATTTTAAAGAAATAGATATAAATTGACATCATAAAAGCAAAATTAACAATTTTTTCTTTTCTTTTTTAAGATAAGTGGAATCCCTCCCCTTCCATTTTTCTCCAATTCTCCTTTTAAAAAAACATCAAATAAGTTTTATTAATTAACCATTCCCCTCTCTTTCCTCTACTCTCATCCTTTCCCTCTATCCAAACTTTTTTTTTTCTATGAAACAGAAGAAATGGCATTGCAAATAGAAAAGATAGGGTAACCAATGGCAAATCACCACCACAAATAACTCACATCATCCTAATCAGAATCCAATTGCAAAAGTTGTAAAAAAAATATATAAATCCCAATACAAATTTAAATAACCAACTGATATTTGTAGTCCTAACAAAAATGCCTCATTACTCTCAAAACTGTCATAGCAAGGAAGGACAGAGTCACTTTGCTCAAGACACTGGATACAAAGTTATATCTTAGATGATGCCAATCTTGGTTGCCACGTCCAAGGCATCATAGTCTGGTGTCAACCTAACATACGCCTTCTTAGTTCCATCGGGACTGATCAAAGTGTTCACTCTAGGCTAATAAAGAAATCGAAGAAATCGAAGAACTAACTCTTGCACATAAAATTGTTCAATTTGGGTTTGTTTCACAAAAGTGGAATGCAATAAGGGCTAAACTCTTGTTGTCCAATGTAGAGAGAGAGGGGAATATAAAAACAGAATCCTTAATGATAAGTAAAAATTAATGAAATTTAATGAAAGGTATTGAGTAAAAATTAATTTCTTTTTTGAAGCTCTCACTCTCTTTCTCTAGGCTTTTTCCGTTGTTGCCTTAACTTGGAAAAAAAGCGATGTTCCAACCAATAATCTAACTCACAACAAAAGAGAGCGAAGCCAGCAAGTACACACAAACAAAGATGTTGGTGTACTCACTACAGAAAGAGAGAGGTTTTCCTTAGTCTTTACTTTTCTCCAACATAAAGTTACTGGTTATAACTTATTTCAGGTTTGTTTTGGGTCTCAAACAAATCATTTTTGCTAATTCGGAGCCTCAATGATGCATAAACAGCGGTTGGGATAGTTGTTGGGACAGAGATATGTCACATGGGTCTGATTAAAGAGTAAAAAGATGGTTTGGCCATTTAATATTTATGATAAAACAATTAATTTAGCACCATATAGAACATTGACATACAAAAAATATTAGGTGGGTTTGACAAAACTGATTTGTACTTCTTCTCAAAAACAAAAAGATAAGATTTGTACTATAATCTACCTTCTGGATGGGGCCTACCTAGTGATAAAATCAAGAAGAAAAACTTACATATTGATCGCCCACAATATATTAATCTTTTCAACTCAGGAATAAAATAATTAATAAAGGGGGAAGAGAGTAAGGCTTACGATCTCAAGTTTGCTTCGGTTAAGTTTTTTGCTAGGCAGATGGTGTGATATCAGAAAAAATTAATTTTCTATGCACACGTGATATGAATTTTATTCATTTTGTTTCAACGTTAATATTTTCTGATAATAAATTATTTTTCAAAAAATAATTAAAATTTTCTTTTTTTTTAATGTTTGAAAGTAACCTTAAAATGATTAAAAAAAAAAGAACTCTATTTTGACTATTTTTATTTAGCTTAGCCTGTGAGATAAAGTTTTTTTTTCCTTTGATCAATTTTTTTCTTCCAATATAAATTAATACAAGAAAACGCAAAAAACTATTTTCACATAAAGTTTTTCATTGAAACAAATGAAACATAGACTAATAAAGAAATCGAAGAAAAAAAAGTGTGTTAGTCAAGATTCTAAAGTCCAAATCCCATTCTCATTGTAACTAGTATATATTCAATTTTATAGAATCTACTTTTATTGCAAATAAAGTAATCATAATCCAATAATTCCTAGTTATAATCAATTTAATTATAGTGCAAATAAATTAATAATAGGGTAAATTTATGGTTAGCATAGCCTAATCTACTCGTTGGACTTTTTGGGCTTTGGCTATAAACGTAAACTATAAGATCGAATCATTATTGATTCTAAAAAAAAAGAAAAGGAAAAAGAAAAAGAGAAGAAGATCGAATCATTATTAATTTTATGTGTATTAATTCTGTGTACTTATGATTTCCCTTTCTGTCACTTTTAAGTGCCAACATATATTATAATATATTAGCAGAGTTCTATGTTCCAATTTCAATGATAAGATAGTGGAAATATATACATCCCTTGTTTGAACCAAACAAGATAAAATAGATGCTTATTTTGGGGGGAAAAAAAGATTTAACTAATTCGATTATATGGTCACAGCAAATTACCTAATATTTCTCTGCATATAATCTTTACTTAGCATCCATTTGAGAATAGCTTATTTAGCCGAAACTGAAAACTTTTTGTTGAAAGTGTAGAAAATAAGTTAAAAAAATAAGTTAAATAGTACAGTAAAACTCATTAATAGTATCAAAAAGTGCAGTGGGATCCATTAATAGATGCTTATTTTGGGGAAAAAAAATTTAACTCATTCGATTATATGGTCACAACAAATTACCTGATATTTTTCTGCATTTAATCTTTACTTAGCGTCTATTTAGAAACAGCTTATTTAGTTGAAATTGAAAAGTTTTTGTTGAAAGTATAAAAAATAAGTTAAAAAATAAGCTGAATAGTATAGTAGAAATCATAAATAGTATCAAAAAGTATTGTGAAATCAATCAATAGTAGCAAAAATAAGCTAAAAATATAGATAGTTGAATTTTTTAGCTCATCCAAACGGATGCTTAATGATAGTTTTTGGTTTGGTTGACACATACAATTGTTTTCTATATCTTATCTACGTGTTAATCTAGTGGTGGTTCTGTCTCATGGGATTCTAAATATTTTTTAGAATTTTCTTTCCTAGGAATCTATTGAGCAACCCCACCCGATAACTAATTAGTATGAAATGTATCTGCAAACTTATGTCATAAGGTCTGTTTTGCAGAGATGCGTCAATTTGAACAGTAAAGTCTCAATGAAAAGATTCTCCCAAAAAAAAAAAATGAAAAGATTCTCCAAAAAAAAAGTCTCAATGAAATGAAATTAGGTATAAGTACTAGTCACAAGATTATAAAAGAAAATCATTTACAAATTTATTTTATTTAAAATTTTTAATGAAGTGGAAGCATAAAATGGATTCATTTTAAATTTTAAATAAAATATAATTTTTTTTCTCCAAAAAAAAATGTATTCCTTGTTTCGATTACTCCATATAAAAAAAAATAATAAAAAAAAAAAAAAAACTTGATACATAAATTCATAAAAAGAGAAAACAGGAAAGGTATCTGTGTTTTTTATTTGGTTTTTCCTTTTTGATAAACACAAGAAAGGTATCTGCTAACACATCTGGAACCCCTATATTATGATGATGATGATTCATTCACATACCATAAGGTATTAAAGGGAAACTCTCAAATGAGTTTGACTGTTTGTCTCCATAGACATCTGCTCTGCAGAAATCTCAAAATCCATCACTGTTCGATCTTCCACTTCCAGTTTCATAGATAGTAACACACTGGCTAACATTTGAGCCATAACACCGACATGCCCTTCATCTGACTGAGATTGGGACCAACTTCCAAAAGCTTGGAACTCACTCTTCTCTCTCTCTCTCTCTCTCTCTCCAAGAAGATGAAAGTAGTTAGTAAAGGATTATAAGATAACTGAGAAAGACAACTCTCCCTCCACCTAAAGCCAAACCAGTTTCTTGAAGACAAAAACATCTCACCAAACCCCAACTAAACAAAGCAAGCTCAGCACAACTACTGTAAGTTTTCTCTTTGTCTTCTACGTTTGATTATTTTTATTTCTTTCTTTCTCTATATTTCCATCTATCTCTCTCTCTCTCTCTCTATTCATCTCTCAGTCTCTCACCAATCTCTCTCTCTCTGTCTCTCTCTCTCTCTCTCTCTCTCTCTCTCTCTCTCTCTCTCTTAAATTCTTTCTTTCTTTCTTTCTTTCTCTCATGCAGCCATCAAGAAGGAAAGGATTCTCGTCGGAAATGGGAGCAATGAAAGGCCGAAAAAACAACAACCTTTCAATATTCGTGGTGGTTTTTTCGGTATTCCTTTTTGGGGTCTTCATGTACAATGAAGATGTGAAGTCTATAGCCGAGTTTCCATTCTCAAGGTCCAAAGCGCAAGAAATCCAAGAAGAATCATCATCTACGCCAATTATTACCAAGACCAACCCTCTTCAAGAAACTAGCGAAAAGGACGTTGAGAATAAGAATAATGTAGTTTCGGTTTCGGTTTCGGTTAAATCAAGAACTCAATTGGGAGCAGAATCCCATGTAGAAAATTCCGAGGAAAAACAAGAAAAGGAAGAGGAACCAAAGATCGAATTGCCGGTTGAGGAAGAAGATGATGAAGACGTTGAATTGCCACCAGAAGACTGTGATTTGTTCACAGGGGACTGGGTTTTTGATAACGAGACACACCCTTTGTATAAAGAAGATGAGTGTGAGTTTTTGACAGCGCAAGTGACTTGCTTGAGGAATGGGAGAAAGGATTCTTTGTACCAGAATTGGAAGTGGCAGCCCAGAGATTGTTCTTTGCCAAAGTAAGAATTAGATTTTTTTTTTTTTTTTTTTTTTTTTTTCATTTTAGTTGTTTGATGTTCTTTCTTGTTTTGGCATATAAATTCATATATTCATTTATATGTTAGTACTTATATGGTTTTTGTATGTATGTTTGTTCAAAGATTCAAAGCCAGGCTGTTGCTTGAGAAGCTTAGAAATAAGAGGCTTATGTTTGTTGGAGACTCATTGAATAGGAATCAGTGGGAGTCCATGGTTTGTTTGGTTCAATCTGTTGTTCCTCCAGGCAGGAAGAGCTTGAACAAAACTGGCTCTCTTTCTGTTTTCAGAATTGAGGTACCTTCTCTCTCTCTCTCTCTCTCTCTCTCTCTCTAGGGAAGATGTTTAGTCATTTTCTTCTTTACCTTTTTTTGCTAAACTTTTCTTCTTTACCTTCTCTAATCTTTATCAAAAAAAATTTATTGAATGACTTTTCCTCTATCTTAAGAGTTCTTATCAATTTATTTCAAAATAAATTGATAAAATTTTAGAAATTTTATTGTAAAATTATTCTAATGAACATTAGAGGATCCTAATTCAGCCAAAATTTTAGAGCTACAACTTGATTATTATTATTTCTGCTATATAATGGAGCATAAATGCACCTTCGTCCTTAGAGAAAAACCTTTTATTCCTTTTGTCTATACTATATAGTTGATAAATATTATTTTTTGTTTCCTAATTGACGTAAGACTTACTTTATGCATGGGCCACCTTGTTGGTTTAGCCATGTCAACAGTACACTATGGCATTTTCAAATCATTATGAGGTTAGGAACAATACACTATGGCATTTTCAATCATTATGAGGTTAGGAGGGGGGTCTCATTCTCATTATTCAAGGAGAAAATATAAAAATGAGTTGAGACTTTGCTTTCGAATTTCGCTATGAATAATTAGTACCTAACTCAATTTTATGCGCATTTTGTAGGATTATAATGCTACGGTGGAGTTTTATTGGGCCCCGTTTATAGTTGAGTCAAATTCAGATGATCCAAATATGCACAGCATATTAAATCGTATTATCATGCCTGAATCAATCAAGAAGCATGGAAAAAACTGGAAGAGTGTAGACTACCTCATCTTTAACACCTACATTTGGTGGATGAACACTTTCAGCATGAAAGTTCTGTAAGTACTTAATTGACCAATTGCTTTCTCTTCTTCTACATGATGTATTTTAAATAAAATCATGAGGTTGATTTCTTTTATTTGTGACTTGATGTAATAGACGAGGATCATTCGATAAGGGGGACACTGAGTACGAGGAGATCTCACGGCCAATAGCATACGGGAGAGTTTTGAAAACATGGTCTAAGTGGGTGAATCGTAATATAGATCCTAAACGAACCACTGTCTTCTTTAGTAGCATGTCTCCTCTACATATCAAGTAATATTCCAGTCTTTTAATATTTCCTAATGAACTTGTTTTTATAGAATTTACATAATGCTTACAATTAAATTAAATAATTTGTTATGGTCATACCATGTAGATATAAAAATTAATTGTTTATTAGAATTTTCAAATTTGTTACCATCATACCATGTAGATGATACTTTTCCATTCAAAATTTTCAAATTAATGTAGATGATACTTTTCCATTTAGAATTTTCAAATTCAAAGCACACATATATCCCATATGGACTAATTCTGCGCCTAGAAGATTTGTAAAGAATTTGAAGCAAACCTCAGCTTGTTTTACCTTCTCTAATTTTCTTATTAGGTGACCTTTGGTAGTTTTTACTGTGGGCCCTTGACCTCTAGTCATGATTTTGACCTAGGTGTTCTTTACTCTTTAACCTTAACAATTATACATTGGTTTCTAAAAAAAAAAAACCAAAAACAAAACAAAACAATTATACATTAAGAAATCATGAATACCTTGTAGATATATAAAATTAATTAGAACCCATATAGATTAATTCTAGGGCTAGTAGACGTAGAGAAATTGAATTTTTTTTTTTTTTTTTTTTTTTTTGAGATAGAATCGAAGTAAAGCTCAGCTGCTTTATCTTTTCTATTTATACAATTAGGTGTTTGTCATTAATTATACCATTAGGTGAGCCTCAATAGTTGATACTGTGGACCCTTGACCTCTAGGCATGATGTGACATAGGTGTTCATTTAATTTTTGGTTGGCTAACCACTATATTCCTTAACAATCATATTATATTTGTTTTCAAAAAAAAAAATCACATTGTGTTTGAAATTGTGTCTTTGGGACCTCCATTATATTCCTTAACGTATGCAATTGTTATAGGAGTGAGGATTGGAACAACCCAGATGGTATAAAGTGTGCTAAGGAAACCACCCCAATTCTAAACATGTCCACCCCATTGGAAGTAGGCACAGACCGAAGGCTTTTTGTTATTGCAAGCAATGTGACAAAATCAATGAAAGTACCTGTTCACTTCATAAACATCACTACTCTCTCTGAGTTACGGAAAGATGCACATACCTCAGTCTACACCATCCGTCAAGGCAAAATGCTGACACCGGAACAAAAGGCTGATCCGGCCACCTATGCCGATTGTATCCATTGGTGTCTTCCCGGGTTGCCCGACACGTGGAATGAGTTCCTCTACACGCGTATCATAGCAAAATCTTGACAAGTGGAAGTTCACAATTGTTACCAATTTCATTCGTGATTTGTTAGTGTCACTTTTTTTGTTCTTTCTTGGAGGGGGGTGGTATGCTTTACCACCTCAGTTATTTGTTTCTCTTGTAACTTCATGTAATTTTCCTTTGATTTCCTCCTTTAGCTTTTCCTTATAGCTTCTATTCTAGGTTGAACCGCTGAAATTTTTTGGGTTCTGCCTATTTGAGGGAGGTGAGACTTAAGCATGCCAAATTTCTGTCAAGTAGGCAAAACTTGCCTAAGCCAAAAAAAAAAAAGGAGGCAGGTATAGATTTATCGGAATTGTCAATGGATACTTTGAAAAGAGAATAAAATAACCATAAATTGTATGTAAAACACAATTGCCTTTCATTGGCAAATGACCCCGTGCTTTTTAAGTGATTATCAGTTGTTTTTAATTTTTCTCCAAGATTATAGCCATCCTTCTTCACTATAAGTAATCACGAAACTAGTAAAAATATTTATTGAATTATTAAGAGGGTGTTTGGTTCGTTGTGTTATATTACATTGTAATATTACATTAATATAATCTCAATACAAGAATACAACATTACATAATTATGGAAGGTAATGCGATTAAGGTGATATGATATATTTTGTAATCTTAATGTCACATCATCATAGTGTGCATCACATCAATAGTACATCACAACATACCAAACGCCCCCTAAGAGTGTTGAGTTGAAAGGAGAGGAGAATAAAGGGCACTAGTAATTGAGAGGATTTAATGAGTCCAGTTCGAATTTGTTTGAATATTTTTTTAGGGGGAAGGGAGTAGAGTTTGGGATAATCTGGAGGGAGATAATAAAAAATTCAAATTATCAATTTTGTCATTACAATATCAATTTTATATCTGTCAAAAAAAATAAATATATATATCAATTTTATATTTACAAATCGATCCCATATGATACACACTGCGTTTTGAAACATATGGTAAGAAATAATATTATGTCCCATATATGATACTTATTTATATAATATAATATTAGGGAATAGAATTCAATTGTATCAATGTAAAGCTGAAATTGCCGAACCAAATTAACTCACACTAGCATGATATTGTTACGAACTAACTCGTGGAATTCCATCCAGAACCACATGAAATTTGCCTCCCCCTATCTTGTAGCATGATCATGCTTTCAACCACCCAATTTTGGCTACCACACTTCTCTTTAACTAGGGTAGTTGAATTCTAGAAAAGACTTTAATATTTTACAGCACGACTTTGAGAGCCCTGATGTAATCAGATTACGGCAATGATTCATGTGCACCGCACAGCAAGACTTGGGAAATCGAATTCTAGGAAAGATATTACACAACAAGACTTTAGACCCAAGAGTCATGATGTAATCAAATTAGAAAGATGATTCACGTACACTGCAAAGCTTCCTTGAGCTCTTCAACAGTTCCTTTCTGCTTTTTTGTTTTTTAAAAATAATGATAATAATAATTTTCCTAGTTCCTCAATGTGAAGTATTCCGTTCCATCTCACACACACACACATATCTATAAAACTGAGATAAATTAAGTACTCATTTTCATGGTAATACAAAATTTAACCGGGCCTTAACACATATATATATATACCTTTTACACTAAACGTCTACACTTGGGTGCCATTGCCATAGCTTTTAAATAAATCTTCTGCAGCCTGCGGGTTGTAGTTTGTTCACCAATCCTTCACTTCATCCGAGGAAAATCAAAATGTACAGTTCCATCCCATGCAGACACAATTTGCTGGTAACATACCGATACACTGCCTGTTTTTCCCCTTTCTTCCTTTTTGTAAAACCCAACTTGCAAAATTCTTAAAAGAACTATTATAACTCACCAAGATATCAATAGAGTCCAAATACAGCAATGCCCTTTCTTCAATGAAACATAATGTAAGACTCATGCAACCGACTAACAAGACAAGAACTTATCTATCTCACCAATAGCATTGATGTGAGTGCTTGGAAATAACAAACGCAAGAAGGGAGTTAAAGATGATGACATGAGCTTAGGTTTGATTCTCTCCGCTGCTGTCTTAATCACAAATGGAGCCGGTACTCCAAACCACTGAAGGTACCATGAAAGAAGTATTGCACTTTTCTCTCTCTCAAATTCCATAATAGGCCATTTCCCAGAGTTCAAATAATTACAAAAATCATCCTTCAATCCTGGCGAAAAATTTAGGAGCTCATCCACCCTCTTCCTAAGAGACCCTATAAATTTAGATTGAACAATGCCACCTCTAGAAGTGGTCAATCTTCCACTCAACAGAGCCTCAGTGTAGGTTAGTGCAAGCTACAAGCAAAAATGGGTAGTACAAAAATTATTCTCCCAAAAACATTGCGAATAAAACTAAACATAATAAAGACTGGGCAAACTGTGGATAGTAATTGAGGTTTTGGATCTGGTCATGACTGATTTCTAATTATTGGGTAGTTGTGAGTGACTTCTGTAATAGAGGAAAGGGAGACCTTTTTTTTGTGACTGTTAAGTTAAACAAAGCACCCATTGGGTTATGAACCCACAACCTAACCCTTCACCTTATTATTATGGGGGAGAGATGTCATGACAAAGTAATTGTGTGTGTGTGTGTGTGTGTATGCAGATATGGTAGAGTCCAAATTGTAATCATAAACAGTATTATTATCTGCACTGATCCAAACATTTAGGTTCAATTTGAATCCAAGTATTAATTTTACATGCAAGAGTTGCTTAAAAATTTAAAGTTTCAAAAGGATAATTAATATAAGATCTTACATATAGCAGAAGTTTTCTATATTTATTATTTTCAATTGGATTAGGATATTAATTGGGATTAATCACCTAAATGCTAAATCTGAATCCAGTCTGATTATGACCAAATCTTAAGAATTTGATTAAAATTTGAATCTTCTAAACTGGTTCCATGTGATAAATAGAATCTTAGATGATCCAATTTAGTTGGAGCCTCCCAACAGCTAGTCCAAAATTAGTTGCACATCAACTTAAAGCAGAAATCCAGTTGTTTCAGCACATAATCAGTGGAATGATCTACAAAATCATGATTCCAGTAGAAATGACTTGGTACAATTAATAGATCAAAGAGCTAGAATTTCAGTAACTTACCTTTAGACTAGAGATAAAGATTGAGTCACTTAAAACAACAGTACCACTCATAACCTGATCAGCCATAGACGCAATTGTTGTATAAAGTGACAAATACACCTGCACAATATCAAAAAATAAAAAACTGAGAAGTTCCCACTAAATAAGAATGCAACATTGGAGCATTGAATATTTGAAGTTTATCATGAGAGGATTCCAAAAAGTAAGGAATGCAACATCAGATAAGCATTCAGTAGAGCAAAGCAATCATAAAACAGCTGCCAGTGTTCCATCAGGGAAAACTTGTATAAGACATGTAAATTCACACACTTCAACACACATAATTATATGATAACAAAAGTATTGATGCTACCATTATCAGGAAACCTAACTTAGGTTGTTCATGTTACACTGCATTAAAAAGCACAGAAAAGCCAGTCCTTGCCAAATTTATAGTTACCTGTAGAAGAGCTGGTCTGTCCTTACTCACACACTCAAATAATACTTGCAAGCAAAATTCCTGGAAATCAACATCGGATCTGCAGAGATGTTTAATGAGTAGAGTATAATAAAGAATAAAAGAATTGAATCCCCTGCTAAGGGTAACAAAAAGCAAAAGTAGCCGCATCATAGGTAATTGATTTAACACTATTCTTATGATTCTTCATGTGTTCAATTAGGTCACTAACGCAAGCACAAATTTTAGCAATACCTTTGGTAACAAATTGACCATATTTAAGAAAACTTAAGTGTGGTGTATCTATCAAAAAAAAAAACCTTAAGTGTAGTGTTGCAAACATGAACCCTTTTGCACCAATCCACTCTATCATGAGCAAATATACTCCACTGAGTCCTTAGACATTGATGCTGAATTGTTCATAGTAAGTATTTATTTAGCCATCTGCCCTGCAATTGCTTTAAATTTCATGTAGGTATTTATGTACATCTGGACATGTTTCATATAACCACCAAAGGACTACAACTTACAGCAATCTCTGTTTGTTTTTATGCATTGTTGGACACCAATATCCATCTGCTTTATAGGTTTCCAGTTGAAAAACAGGCTGAATTGATTATTTTGGGGGCTTACATTTGTATCAAATAAGTTATTATCTCGAATGATCCTCTCATTCTAAGCCAATTAAAATGCAGCCCCAAATGTTCTCACTAGGAATAAACAATTACCAATAAAATGCAGTTTTAAACCACTGTATAGCAATTTTTTTTTTTTTATATAAGTGATGCAATTTTATTAGACAAAAGAAAAAAGAGGCAATGAGTTCATGATAATGAACACAAAGGATCAAAAAATACAAAAGATACAAAGAAATCAAGAGGGAGGTCTAAGGGAAATTAGAAAATCAAAAGTGGAAGAACAATCTGTGAAACCCCAACCTAGACCAATCAAAGAGAGTGCAGTTAAACACAGATTTTAATTGATCCAAGGAGCTCTCAGAGTTATCGAACGAGCGGTGATTCTGTTCCTTCCAAACAATCCACATCAAGCATCCCGGAATTAAGTTCCAACTTCCAAGTATCCGAACCATGCTTCCCAAGCCAATTTCTCCAGCAAAATAATGAATTCATAATCAATTCTAGCATGACCCAATGAATCCCAAATAACGGAAGCACATCACCCGCCCCCCAACCCCCTCCCCCCCCCCCACAGCACATGGGCAACAACACTGCAGAAAGAGATGATCTACTGATTCTCCCTCCCTTCAGCACATACAGCACTGCTTTGCTAATAGCAATCCCAAATCCGATTCCAAGCTGCTGTCCACAAAAAGAACACAACCCCCCTAGGAATCTTAGGACTCCAAATACCCTTCCAAGGAAATGGGAAGCTGTTAACACCCCTAATTGCATGATAGAAAGATCGAGTATCAATTTTATCGCTTCCTTTAAGACACCAGTGCAGCTTGTCATTCCCCTCACCCGTTGGAGTCTTGAGTATAAATATAATCAAGAAAAGAGCCTATCGCCTCTATTTCCCAATCATGAAAGGTTCAGTGAAACCTCAAATTCTAACTTCTACCCTCCCAAACCGCCTAAAGGCCTAAGACGTCAGAGATAAAAACCTCCTTATCAGCTGAGCAAGCGCAAAGATCAGGGTAAAGGAGCCTAAGAGGAGTGTCCTCTGCCCACTGATCATGCCAAAAAAGAATATGATTGCCTAAAACTTCAAAAGCTACATGAGGAGAAAAAGTATCCCAGCCATCTCGAATACTATGCCATAGATCACACCCATGACCATGAGCTCCCCTACTAACTTTAGTACTCCATCCCCCCGTCCTCCCCATATTTGGTGGCAATAACCTGTCTCCAAATCCAAAGGTGAGAGACTTTGTCATCAAACCTCCAAAGCCATTTCCCCAACAAAGCTTGATTGAAATGCACAATCCTCCCGATCCCCAGTCCACCCACCTCAATAGGTGAACAAACTTTATCCCATGCCACCAAAGGGTATTTAAACCACCCATCTAACATCCCCCACAAGAAATTTATTTGAATTCTAAACCACTGTATAGCATTAAATATTCTTTAAAATAAGGCTATGCTCAAACACAGTACCTAAACAAAATCCATTGCCTAGAAATCCATACAGCTTTATATTTATATAGTTGATCATCACATAAGGAAAAAGGAAAATATACAAGTAACCTTAACCCTAAAAGCAGCTAAAGTATGACAGGATCACAAATTTAAAAATCAGGAATGAGAGTGAATTACACACAACACCAAAACTATATGGTTCTTAAATCTGAGAAATCAAAAGCAACAAGGCAAGTCAAGAAAAAGAATACATAGATACTTGCCTGCTATTCCAGGAAGGGTCACAGCAGAGCTGTGCAAAAGCAATTAAGCTAGGATCAGATGAGAAGGTACTGACCAACTGATCAACTGTAATGGAACCAGGTCCACTGCCACTGCTAATACTTGGATCAAATGCTGTTGAACTTGTCAAGCCAAATACCTGGATCAAAGAAAAATTGATATTGAATTAGTGATCTTAGATAAAGCAACACAGTCTCAATATATGATAAAATACTAACCTTGTGCATTGCTCGTGACAGAAGAGACTGACAGCCTACAGGATCATCAACATATGAACAAGCTCCAACCTTTCGTTTGATATACAGAACACCAGAATTGAATGGGTTATTCTTGTCCCTGAAAGTCCACCAAGGTTTATCTGTTGAAAGAATAAAATCTTAATTTTATCTCAAGCTGCTTGAATTAAAACAAAAAATGGAAGCATAATAGTGCTTTATCTGTACCTTCAGGGCAAAGATCTATTACTTGAGACCAGTACCGAGGGCCACAAACACGTATTGTCTTCAGCTGCAAGCAACATATCAAATAATTTATTATCCACAAACTAAATGTCTCAAGTACAGTGAATCTAAGCTGAGCAGACAGATTCTATCCAAATCCAAGGTCAATTAACCATGGGTAATGCAAGGAAATTAGTAGACAAACAACCGCACTTGCATTAAAGTAGCAACAAGAAGTGTTTGGAAACCAGCAAGTTTATGGCTTCCAGATAAGAAGAGATTATCATATTGAAAGCTCATTATAATAGCTCCAGTAAATGTAAATATGCCTTGCGACAGAAACTGTGCTCCATATAGTGGCTCAGTCATGCAAGCCCATAGACTTGCCACATAAGATTTCAATTTTATTTTGAGAGAGAGTGCAATGGAGGAAGATGAGGAATTATGTATATCCGACAGATTTCATTATGAGGATAGGAAACTTACAACAGCACGTTCTGGCAGAAGGCAAGGGGTAACCTCACAAAAACTTGTTTCTGCATAAAGTTCGGTTTCCCTAGTTGTAACTTCAAGAGGAGCATACACTGGTAGACCAGTATCAACATCAACTGTCTGGATCCAGCGAGCCTCCGTTGCAAGGACATACAAATGCCGGAATGCCTGAAAACAAACTTCCTTCAGAAAAACAAAAAACAGTGACAATTGAACACAGGAGGAAGGGGAAAAGCATGTGCCTAGCCTTCCATCATAAATAATAATTGCTAAGACTTTGGACCTCGGCGTCAGATTAATTTCAAAGAATAGCTCTTGTTCTATAATCTTAAAGGCTAGTAGTCATTTCCTTCTACAAAATCAGTAGGACATGTTTCGCATGATAACTCATGATTCTTGGTCATGAGTATATTAATACAAAATGATAGCTATTTAATGCACCATTCAAAACCAATTGAAAGTTATGCATTCCTTATTTGTAACTCAATGGTTCCATGCTTAGTTATACCTGAAGGTGGCATCGATTGTCATTTGGTCCAGTAGGCAAGCGCGGATAAAGAGTGATCAGTAAAGCAGCAACAGAACTGTTGCTTGTTGAAAATGTCCGCATTCCTCCCCCAAGAAACAAGAAGCCGATTGCTAAGCTTACCTAGTACATTTAGAAGAAGAATAGCAATCAACATAGTTTTTCTTCTTTTTTTTGTTTTATTATTATTGATAAATTACACAGCCACCCAATGGATCTTGAACCCACCTCACCCTTCTCCTAGAACTTATAAGGGGAGGATGTACCAGTTAAACTAGAGCTCATTGGTGCCAATCAACATAGTTTCTCTCTCAACTTAAACGAAAACATTTGAACATGCTGAATGCAAAATTTAATATGAAATACCAAAGTAATGTAATTAGATATATCTTTACGTCAACAACAACCAAACATGTTTCTAATGCATACTGAAGGTTGCATATAGAAATGTTGAGCCATGCATGAGATGATAAAAGATTTGACAAGATTTTCATATTACATTAGGCTCTAAAGGTAATATTCCCTCCATCCCAAATTATAGGTCCTCTATTTCATTTTAGAATGACACAAAATATGGTCCATCTTTTAAATGTCAATGAACACACTATTGATAACTTTCCTAACTTATCATGTATTTTATTTGAAAAGTCAATTCACTAGTTCATTTGGTTTTAAATTTAAAGAGGGTAGCTTCATAAACTCAGGGCATGTTTGGTATGAGGTAATAGGTCCTATATTGGAATAGTTATTCAAATGTAATAGTTATTCGGTTATTCGGTTGCATCTTCAGTACAAGGATAGTTATTTCTTTTTTTTTCTTTTTTTTTTTGATAAGTAAGAATGTTATATATACGAATGGCTACTCTATGCATAAAAAACATAGAGCAAACCCAGAAAGTACAAGGAGGAAACAACGAAAAAGCAAAAAAGATAACCAAACCACAAATTAATTACAAAGAGAGAGAGAGATTAATTATTTCTTAGGATTAACTATTCCTTAAATTGACGAATAGCTATTCCTCTTTGTTATAATAGCTATCTTTAGTGCATATAACGGCTTTTTGAAATTAATATATTTCTGAAAATACAAACTTTCTATATGCATATAACAATTATAAAAATAAAAAAATCATCAAAAAATAATCTCTCTCTCTCTCTCTCTCTCTCTCTCTCTATATATATATATATATGTGTTGTTATACAATAAGGATGTGAAGATGTTTTCCAGGTATTTTTTTTAATAAAAAAAATTATATCCATTTGATGTTTTCTTACTATTTTTTTTAAAAAAAAATTATATCCATACTATTTTCTTGTAATAAACATTTATGAGTATATGACTTTAGAGTTTGAGTTCACGAAACAAATCAAATACAAATTTTTGAACCCAAAAGGTATGCAAGTTTTTCTAAATGCTCCAGAACAACCATGAAAGGCCCATAATAAATCCATTACTGGGTTTCAGGCCTCAGAATATGATAAAAACAATGAATATGAATTATGAGCAGTTCTAGAGGCAATATGAGGTCTGATGCAATAAAATAAATAAATAAATAACTTACTGCCATCTGAATACCATAATTGGCATGCCCATCAGCAGAATTTCTGCTGCGGAGAAATCTCAACAATCGAAAGGTTTGTAGATGTCCAGAACCAGCCATAATCTGCTCCCTCAAAACATTCATACCAGGATTTAGCCACGACAATTATTTTCAGGACAGAAAAAAGCAAATAATAATAATAATAACAACGATGATGATGATGATGGTAATGGTAAAAATTTAAAACCAAACAAAGTAATCAAATTTACCACAGAGAGGGAGAGAACAATTAGGTGAAGGCATATCTCTAATGTGCCCCGATCAATGTAATGAGACAATCCCTTTGGGAAGGTGTTTCCACTTGTAGCAGAAACAGGCTTGATCTATACACACAAAATTAATATTTACTTCTAAATAGACACATAAATTTAAGCTGAAATTGAGGAGCATCATGCCTAATGTCAGACCTCATTAAGGAAGTAGACAGCATATTCATAGAGTAATTCCTGTGCATTTCCATTCTTTGTACCAGCAAACCTTAACCCTGCCCACAATTAAAGATAACAAGCATCAACTTTAACCTCTACTAATTGCTGCAATTAATAAATACACAAGTAAGGCAGCAATAAAGTGTAAAAATTTTGCCAAAGACAACAGTTAAAATAAATTAAATAATACTATCTACCAACATCATAATGATCAAACAATTTAAACCAGAAGTCAATGTCATTAAGAAGGAATTGTTACTTAGATTACCAAAAAATGTACCCCCACTGTATTGTTGGTCTTCAATTCCATTTTGGGATGCCCTAAAATATTCCTTATTTGAAAAGTCAATCAACACGATTTTAACAACTTTCCAAACTTACCCTTTAATTTATTTGAAAAGTCAGTTGCCCTTTTTCATTTGCTTTATTTGAGTTTATATTAAAGTTAGTATAGAAAACTCCTACCTTTTTATTTGAAAGCCAATGCAATGAATGAGAATCCCATAAAAAGTCAAAAGCTAAACCAAGTACCAACATGGTGACGAAAAGAGTACATTTCATGTTATATGAAACATAACAACTTACCAAGAGAAATACATGCTCCAGCCACTATATTAACATAAGCCTGGACAAACGCTTCTGCATCCATATCATCAATATCACCGGAATCATCCCTAAGGCCTTTGACACCATTTTGGATAATTTCAGGAATCTGGGACTGAATCCAATCTTTAGAAGGATGAATCCTACAACAAATAGCTAATCATCTTAGATCTGAAGAGTAACTAATAGTAACAAATTAAGTTGTTGGAATAGTTCATAAGATCAGCACTACCTGCTCCACATTATCAAATTCCGAGCAATGACACGAAGCATTATGAAGTCAGGCCTCACATATTGCAAGTCAAAACGCGTATTAGGTATAGAAAGCTTTGACATAATTGCCTCTGATTCAGTCTGTTAGGAACAAGCGGCAAAGTGAGAAAATCTTGTTAATAAGGCGTTTGGTGATTGGAATGGTCAGAGACTGATGCACTTGTTAATGAAAGTTCACTCAAATCAACTCAGAAGGTCCTTTACTGGAAGTTACCTTTAAAAACATTAAAGCAAGAGCAATTGTAGCTCCTGGTGCTGTAACATCAACATTTACTGATGTTCCATCCATCATCTACAAGACAACATCATCATTAAAAGAAATGTCAACATCAGTTACTCAGGAAAAAGGAGGAAAAAATCCACAATATGTTTTGGACACAAGTTTTAAATTATGGACAGTGAACAGTCGAAGCTATGTAAATCACACAACCTGAGCAGTTCCACGATTTTGTTCCTCTGTTAATAGGGACAAGAAAAGAGATCGTTCCTGATGAAGAATAAAACCAAAAAGAGAAAAAAAAAATTAATAATCTAAGTTATGAGTACAATATTTCAGATACACTAAAAGCAACCAAATAAAACTCAAGATTCAAGAGTACTAATCCAGATTTCAGCCCAAAAAAGAAATAATATATTAATTCAACAGCATACATTACGAGCTTCTTTGCCACCAATATAGTGGAACAATCGATCAACCATTGAGTCTATGCAACCAAGTGTGTCTCCACCCCGACCTTCAGTTAACATAGCATGGTTAGCTAAGACCAAAATTCACAAGATTTGATTAATGGTGGTGTCTTGTTAGTTATTATTCATACCCAATGCAACAAGACCCAATGAAAATCCTGCTGAAACTGCATAACCCTCCCTTTCAAGTACGTTATCACCTCCACTTCTACGACCAATTTCACCCTGTAAAAAAAGAAATAATATAAGGTCAACTAGAGAGCAACTGATGACAGAAAATAAATAAATCTCAAGAGGACAATTTTATAATCAATAGTCACTTGTTGCTTGTTAGACTTATGGTTAAGTGATTAAATTCACCATTTCCTAACAGCTTAAGCTTTTGGGACAATCGGTAATTTAACATTGCTAATGTCTACTTGGCTAGAGCATGACACAATCATATATGTAATAGTATACAAAGGAATGATGTGTAAGCATATTTGGTATTTGATGTACTATTAACTAAATATTCAAGCCAAAATTCTTTTGAAATTATCTTGATCATACACTATCCATATCATATCACCATTTAAAAAAGAGGGAGGCAATCACATTGTTTGATACAAAACCTTGTGGTTTTAATCAAAAAGTCTAGGGACACAAATTTTGCCACAACTTGCACGTGTCAAATGGTGATTGGATTATTTTTTACCAAATACCAGTAGTGGTCCCATGTGTAAGTAATGCAATCCAATCACAAATTGGCAAAGGTGTGAGTTGTGGCAAAGTGTGTCCCTAGAAGAATTGGGTTTTAATGACTACATCATACAGGTTCTTGTAATGCAAAATACAGACTTGTTAAATGCCTTTAATGGTTTAACCAAAGTGAAACTAAGTACAACATACTCAGAGTGATAAAAAGATTTTAAAGACACTATCTAAGTGTACTGGACAGTTTTCAAAAAGATAAGTTTACATCCAATAAGAATAGATCATATACACGCACAAGGAGGAAGGACAAAAGGGGGACAAAAAATATCAACTTAAGATAGTCCCAGCAGAATTGAAAGAGAAAATCCAGCTTCAACCAAAGAATAGGTTCATTTACACTTCTTTAACAGATATGCATAAGCATCAAATAGAGGTCATACTTATTCTCATGAAAAACGAATAATTAACATGCTCTTTAACAAAATATATAGAAGTTACCAACAATTATAAGATTTCTACTAACAAAGAAATGAGAGAAAATTACATACCAATAAAATCTGCATTGTTTGTGGATGTGCTGACCCTTCATAAAGAAGTCCAACTGACATTAATGCTGCTGACTGGACCATCAACAAGAAAGAGTGCATAGAAAAAATCAACATTTGGAGAGTAACCAAATAACCCTTCAAATAATACTGACTAAAACAAAGCATCAAGTGCACCATGTAAAACTAGATTGGAAGTTGTAGGTAACAATATTAGCAAATGAGGAAACATATTGGACGAAGAAAGTTATAATATAGACACATCCGATTCATTCATGTGTCTGTATAGAAAGTAAGTTTTAGCATAAATGCAAATTTTGGTTTTCTTATGCTGGAAATGAACACAAATCGAAATTAGGAGAAAACAATATCTGCAAAGATAACTTATAGGCAAATTTAGTTGGTAATACAAAGACAACAGCTTATATTGCATACCTGCAGAAGGGTGGGTAACTCCAACTCTGGAAAGGAAGATGGATGACGAGAAGGTATATGAAGATAAAGAGACTGCAACAGGATGATGCAATAAGTTCAGTGCACTCTATATATATATATAATTTCAAAAGAGTATCTGTTTTTACTTTTGATATCCCCGGTTGCATTGTTCCCCTATAAGAAGCAGCCAGGCCAAGCATTATTCCTGCAGTTGTGCTCTCATGTTCCTACAAAAGCAAAGTGTTACAGAGCAAAATGAGACACTAATTGTAGAAAGA
Source organism: Quercus robur (assembly GCF_932294415.1). Classification (NCBI taxonomy): domain Eukaryota; kingdom Viridiplantae; phylum Streptophyta; class Magnoliopsida; order Fagales; family Fagaceae; genus Quercus; species Quercus robur. Next base: position 65,628,178 of record NC_065541.1, read on the forward strand.
ATAGAAGAGAATACAAAAAGATGCCGATGGTAAATAAGGAGCAGAAGAAGAAAACAAAAAGGGCCAGACATCAAACACATATAACACAATAATAAAAAACATATGGCATGCCTTTTATGTAAACAGTACACAATTTAACAAAAATCACAAAACAATTATAGAAAAAATCCATTTATGCCAATCAAACCATTATTCCAAAGAAAAATCAGTGATCAAACATCTTTGGAGAATGTCTCTCTACAAGTAATGTCCAATCTATTGCACCATGGTGCTTGTGGGAACAAATAAGTGAAATTGAATGGAGAGTGGTACTGATAGCAATAAACTGGTAATGATGACAACATCTCTATATGGAGTGGTAGCAATTATTTGGGGCAGGGATTAGGGAAGAACACAGTGCCAAGGTTGTTGTAACAACTTGGCTGCATTTTAAGTGCGTTTGTGTAGGTTCTTAGAAGTATAAGTGCACATGGACACCAACTCTTTGGTTTCACTTTCACAACACTGTCTTATCCAGTAGGTGTTGATATACATTGTTGACCCAATCCCATCAACCGAAGTTCATGGACAGTCGCTCAACCAACAAGGTATTAGAGCCTATTTTATCTCTAGGTTTTTTAATAACTTCTTCAATTCTACATACACAAGGCCCGCATGTTTAAGGTTGTGAGCAAGACTACAAAAGAAGGGGAGTGTTAACTTTTTGGGTGTCTCAACCAAGGTTAGGTTGGAACACAGGTTTCAAATATACTTGACCAAAAAAAAAAAACAACTAACTTAGATTTCATCTAGCTAGCAGCAACTGTAAATTAGCATTAAAATGGAACTTTAAATAGCTTCACTAAAATAGCGATGCAGTATATCTAATTGCACCATAAGCCACATCTGGCTAAAAGCATCAAACAGGAGTGAAAAATGGACTTTAACGACCCAAAAGATTCCTGCAGAAGCCATGCAAATATTACTGAAAAACCTCAGATTTATGGAGACTAATTTAAGCAAATATGAATTCCCTGGAACAGAACAATGTATAACATCAATATCAGCAAAATAAAATATTTCAAAATTTAACCTCTCAAAAATAATACCCAAGGAACTGAAGCCAATGATGATAAATAACAAAGATCATAGAAACTACACCTGCTGATAATACTGGTATATGTCAGTAAGATTCAAAACACGCAAATATCCATGTAATCCTAATGCAAGAAGAAGCCCAGCATGAACAGCATTTGGTTCCTCAGGTTTGTTATATATTATCCAAGTTCTTGACATTTTCCCCTGCAAATGAAAGGCATACACATTTCACATAAAATTCATACAAGTTATAAGATAACACATGTAACATAAGAAAACCAAGTTGGGTGGGGAGCCAAAATGAACAGAAACATAAACTTGCTTTCAGCCTTTCACTGTACTTAAAATAGACTGCACTAGAATATTTCAAAAATTCAATGTGCCACAGAAAAAAAAATCTATTAAACTATTTTGCAAGGTAAGGATGAAACAACCAACTACAACAACATCCTCCACAAAATAACAAACAAATATCACCCGCATAAATTAACATATCATAAGAATCTATGCACTATATGATGTTAACAGATAAAAATAAACCTGAAGGGGGGCCAGCCTTAGTCCAGCAGCAACAGCATTGTGAAACTCAGGCCAAGATTTAATTTCTTGAATATTTCGTAAGTTCGGGTCTAGATTAACCTATCAAGCAAGAAAAAAAAAAGGGAAAAGGTAAGAGCTTTTGAAGGTAAATGCTTTTGAAAATGATGATAAAGGGTAAATATGGGAAAAAAATTTATATGTCAAAACAGCAAAAACAACACACTAACATGCCAACAAACGCTTTCCAGGAACAGAATTAAAAACAAATTAAAGAAGGGCAATACCTTCTTCTCAAACCAAAATTCCTAGGTTACTTATAAAAATAAAAATAAAAGCAGAATTCCTAGGGTGAAACGATATTAGAATGGAACTATAAATTTGTTTTTTTTTTAAATAAAAAATAAATCAATATCTCACTGAAAGAGATCTCTGTTGTCAGTTCATGATAATAGATGTAGTAAAAAATCAGTCAAGGCAACAAAGAATTCTAAAGAACATGGCACATCAGATAACCATGCATGGACAGACAAGAGAACAACACCAGTTTACTAATAGCAGAACTTAATATGAACATACAGTTGCATTTTGTTGGGCAGGCAACCGACCTGCTAAAACAAGCTTTGGAACTGTAAAGGCCTACAAAACATTGAAAGACAACCTATCAGGAAATGAAAGAGTATCGACAAGAAACACAGTTTACAAAAGAGCTTTCCCATTAAGGTGTGAGAGAGAGATTTGCTAATAAGGGAGTACCTCTGTTAACAGAGTATATATGGTTGCAAGAGTAAATGCCCCCCGACCAAAAGGAAGAGCAGTGGTCCTCTGAGCAAGGTTCCATAGCTGAGCCTATAAAAACAAAAGGAGGCAATCTGCATTGAGAACTATTATGTCCATTAAGCAGGAGAAACAAGAAGGGCATCAATACATCAATCACAAAATACAGAAAATCAGCAGAATTATTGTCCAGTCCATTAAGCTGCTACATAAGTCATGTATGTCCACAATGAAGAACATTCAATTATTATAATGTAAAATGTCTGCTCTTCTTAAATGTTATACAACAGTCTAGGAGGGTTTCCCAATTCAATTAGCTCCAATCTGCAATTAGTTTTGGTTTTGATTCCATTCAAGACCAAATATTTTTAAAACAAGGAACACAATACCAAAGAGAATTTGTTCTGTGGGCCTCTTGTTATTACAAGTTAGTACAAACACTGTAACTTCATTAATGAAACTATATAGCATTGTCTTGCTTTCAAGAATTAGCCCGTGCTGGAATTGTAATCAGGAGGAAGCGTAATAGTTCGAGTCTAGGGCCCTGTCTCACATTCTCAAGTCACAAACTTTACCAATTCAGTTAGCAGTTTCTTATTGGGAAAAACTTTGTGATCACTACTGCAACGTTACATATTGTATTATCCCGATCTTCTAAAGACTTACCTATCGCGTAGAATATCAACTGTGGACATATATACATTGAGTTGTCAACTGTTCCATAAATAAGTTCATGAAGCTCTCATAATTTTTGAGAATTACAAAACTGATCAATAACAAAATAGTTGTGAATCCCATGATTGATTATCATAAGCCTGAGATTCCAAGTAAAGCAAACATTGTATGTTCTGTTACCCACATCAAAATAATACTTAAGTAGGTATGACACATGCAGAATACTAAATGCACCAAGCATTTTTTTTTTTACTTAAAACTGTTAAAAAATGCATTAATTAAGCATTTATTCTAACTACTGAGTTGCCCAGGGCAAGGAATTTTGATATGGTGTGTCATGAAGTATAAGTGATGCCCAGACAGATTTGTCATAGCATCACCTTTTTTACAGCATATATGTCAAGAACCTTCGTATTGGGTTGTAGAAGGCTCATATTCATTAAAAAGTACAAGATCATTTTGTGTTCTATAATTCTTCATCCTTACAGTATCAGACACTTGAATTCAAGAACCAGATGCCATTATGTTAACCAATGCTGAAGCCTGAAGTAAACTAAGCAATAAGAAATTTTATATTGGTGCCTGGGTAACAAACATAAAAAGGATATTTTTTCCATTTTTCCCCCCTAAAGATAACAGAGTCCTTGAACCATATCAGGATGTGGCAAATTCCTATCATGGTACATATTCAGTTATTCTTCTTCGCTAAAGATCATGCAATTTCAACCAAGAATTCAATTTACTTTGGTGGGAGAGAGAGCTATGATATATCATTGAGAAGAATGAATAACTTGTTAAAGCATACCTGTTGGAGGTCCTGATCAGAGGCACTAGGGTTAACAGCTGTTTGAATCGCCACAGGTCTTGTAGAGCACAAAAGGCGTCGAACCTAGTGAAAATATAGTAGCTATCAAACACAAAGAATACAATTGAACTTAAAATTTAACAACCATCACCACAAAAGGTACAATTTAAGGAAACGCAATTTGAAAAAAAATACTGTCAAACAATAATGGAACTGAAAATAAAATAATAACGAGGTGAGATGTTGATTGACAATCATCACCTAAAGGGAATCACAATAAGGGTAAGAAAAATTAAATAAGATCCTGGAGTTTAAGGGACAATAGAACAGGCTTAATAACACATACAAACAGCCCAAGGAGTCACGGGCCTAATAACATAAACAGAGCTTTACTCTCACCATATATGGTAAAATTAAAATAAAACAAGTTTATTTAGAAAAGGTAAAATCAAGGGCCCAATAACCACAATCTATTTCATTTGACCCCCACCCATCACAATTCACAAGCCTGTGGACCAATATACATGAAGAAGGTGACTGAATCTAGGAACAAGAATATGGATTATTCTTTGCATTGTTGGGAACACATGGTTACAACACCTTGACAATGTTAAACCACAAGCAAAACTAGATTACACAGCACAAATCTGAGCGGAAGGGTGCCAAAGAGTCAGGTAGGTGGAGTAAAGGACTACTGCATGCCTTATCAAGAGTGTCATTAGGAAAGTGATCCATTTGCACCATTTTAGTTTTAATCTGCTCACAAACTCTATTTTTTAATATAGGTACCTGAGGCATTAATTGGATCCATTTGAATATATCAGTTCAAAGTAAAGGCCCTAGACTGACCTCATTCAATCGCAGATCACGACCATATCTCAACTGTGTGCTAGAGTTGAAGATATGCTCCATACCATCTGTCATAGACCCATCAACAGAATCGGTATCTTCAAATTTGGTACTTTCCAACCCAATTGTATCAGAAACTGCAGAAGGAATTGTAACTGGATGCAAATGTAGCATGTAAGGTGTAGACATAGAGATCAAATTCACATTGGTTTGCGTCTCAAGTTCCCTTGATTTGCATGAGCATGCCAAGCAAGACAAAGCCAAATCTTCTCGACCAAGAAGAACATATGCAGCTGCAGGCCAGTCGGAGGGAGGAGATTCCCGACACTTATCCAATGCCTAATTTGTGCAGAAACAAACAAATATTGCTTAATGTGAGGAAATAGATGACGGCTAAAACATAAAAACCCATCAGAAAGGTCAACAAAACTACTTTAAAGGTGCAGCAATATAAACTGCATATTTCCAGAGAAAAGAATATGACAGCAACATCATCTGATATGTTTTCCAACACATTGTTGATAGTGGGATAGAATAGGCAATTATCAACAACTCAAGATCAGCATCACATCTGGCTGAGTTCAGCATCACATCTGGCAGTATGCTGTCATAATCATAAAAATAAACCTATGGGCACCTTCAACTTTATAATACCAATCACCTTCATGCTACTGTTTCAGTTTTTTTAGATAATTCACACCCGAAGTTCATATATATTTGACGCACTATTGTTACACAACTTACATGTCGCAGAGGAAGGGATACACCAGATGGCAGTAAGTCTAGCTGTTGCAGTCCAAAATTTTCCCCAACCATTGCCAAAACTGTGAGCTCCTCATGTGTGCAATGTGATCCCATGGCAATGTTACAGTAAACACCAGTTGAAAGCTTTTTCCCAATCCGTTTAGCACCAGATAATAAGCTATAAAAGGAAACTATCTTCCGGGCCCAACTTACAACAGGACTCCCATCTTTACAAATTAAATATGGTAGATCATCAATATTAGCAACACTACTTCCATGTTGCAAACAGTTTTCAAGCCATCGGAATAAACTGGGAGGAATTTTCCGGGAGCAGGAAGTCATGTCCATCCCAAATTTCTTAGAAAGACTAGGAAAATCACGAACATAATGATCTAAATAGCTTTCCTCACCCAGGAAATTGGCAATATTACACAATAGAACCGCCAGAAGCTCCAAGTCCCTATAATCAACAACTAAGTATTAAATTGCATTATTTAAATACAAGAACAAAAAAACTCGAAAAAGAATGTATCACAAATCATTGTTGCAATCCAATGAAGACAAGAAATCATATGTAGTACAGCTCAACCCAATTACATAGACCAGGCAGTAAAACTGCAATGATTAATAATAGAAGTACAAAGGAGTCACTTCAGCCAATGCAATCCACCAGTAAATTTTTCAGCAGAAAGTAAAGCAAACACTTATGTGAATCCCTTATCATTTTATTAAATCTTGATTAGGCCTGTAAATTAGACAAAGAACCATTCAATTTCAAACATTATAGGTGCAGACTGTATATGCTTTCAGTTATCATGCAACTTAGTTCAATGGTTATTGCAAGTCATTCTGCTTGAAGTATATAACTTAGGTCCATTCAAAATCCTAATGATAAGAACCAACATGAATCTACACAAGAAACAAAGACTACCTTTTGCGAAGAATATCCAGTTTTAGACTCTCATAAACTGCATGCAGAGAATCCAAACACTCCATCAATACTTCAGAGTAAAATGATTTTTGCAAACTTTGTGTAGCATCCGAATGTGACCTAGGTAAAAATCCCAGCACATCAAGTGACATCTCACAAGAAGTTCCAGTAATCAAGTTAAGTTCGTAGTTCTTGTGAAATTTGCTGCTAATAAGAAACTCCCAAGATGACTGTGGCACCGAATTTACAGAATCTTGAGTGCCAACAGAGCTTTTACACATTTGAGTAATAATAGTACAGAATGAGTCCCATTCTAAATTAACACTAGAATCAGCATTTGATAAATAGGCAGAGTCGCCATCTTTCCAAAGAAGACCCAGAAAATGACCGTAGAAACTGGAACTGAGCCCTTCAGCCATTGCTGTGATGCAGTCATCTGCCAACAAAGATGACGGGCTTCTTCGAAATACACATCGAAACATCTGGAAAACAGAATCAAAATAGAAAGAGAAAAATGTCAAGGCCATGACAAGTACTATCAAAGGAAGTCACTTAAATGCATTGAAACATCCATGGTTGAATACAAGTACAAGAACAAACTCAGGTAATTTGTTTATCAAGAAAAAGCAGAGTAATATACAAAATGACAATGCTACATATGTGTGTGTGTGTGTGTACATGTATTATTTATATATACGTATAAAGGGAAACACAATGATAGTCTGATAAACAAGCATACCTGCCCATTATTTACTATTACATTGATACGTCCCTCAACAGCATCAGCCAATCCGATAATCTTTAAGTCATGGGACACAGATGATGTGTCCGGAAAATCCAAATTAAGCGAAGCTTGACTTTTACTCAAACACGAAGGTAACATATACCTACACAGGCATTGCTTTCCTGACTGCAATTGAAACATATATGTCAATTATACACATCACAAAGTGATACTGAGAAAAAGACAAATCAAAAATTAAGCAAGGAACCCTTTCTGTCTCATAAAAAAATTCTTGCATAACAAAATTATAAAAGATGTTCTACAGAATAGGCCTTCAATTTTTGTGAACAATAATTTCTTTTCTTTATGGTTGGACAAAACATAAGACAAAATGCATATGGCAAACCAAATCAACACCAAAAAAAAAAGATAACACCGATCACTTGGGATTGGCCATGTGAATCCCTTTTCAGCAACGAGTTCTTATCTAGGACATCCAATTGCATTCATGCATATGCATTACAAAACTAGAAAATTCAAGGGAAGCAAGTAGTCAAACTTCCTACTGTGGGTCAGACCTCGTTGAGTGCAACTATGATATCAAAACAATTACTGTTTAAGACAGAAACAATTCCAGTAAAGTAAATTAGAATACCATCAGTCTGAAAGGCAAACTGCCTTTGCAAACACTCAAATAGCACCATGTACCAGTAGAAGAACTAAGCTTATACTTGACACTTAGCATGTGTAAGCAGATGTAAGAACAATATTAGTACTGAGAGACAAACTTTCTCTAAAAATGACATAATCAGTTCCTGTTAAGACATGGTATTCTCAGTAATGATAGTGAAAAAGATAGCATGCAAAATGCACAAATAGAAAATCAATTAGACAGAAAAAAGGTTAACAGAATTAATGTAAGCCATGTTATCATCATATGCGTATAGCTTACATAAAGAAGAAGGGCATTTTCTGGATTCAGGACAAAGATGTCTGCATACGGTAGCTGTCCCACTTTAACCCTGGAAAAAGAGGAGGGAGTGGGGGGGATTGTCCCTAAGATTATAAAACAATTGGTCAAGATGAAAACCAAAAAGAGAGAGAAATGCAACTCTACCTAGGGCGCGTGACAATCACAGGTTCAGCTGCAACCGCAGGTATGCTCCAGCTCATGTCAGGTTTTATATCAAAGAGAATCTCATTATTAATTTCAACACTTTGTAGCCGTACAGACAACAACTTCTTTTGCTCTTGGTGAAGAAAACAAATTACAGGAGCTGCGTCATTATCAGTTGCCAGAAAAACCTGGAAAACATTACAGAACAGTAAAAATCAAAAGAAAAGGAAGAACAATTTATAAATATGAAAATATTAGCATCAATTGCTCAAAGGAAAGGCAGCATATCAAGATGAATTAAATACAGATCACAAGCAACCAAACAACAACGACAACAACCAAGCCTTAGTCCCAAAATTTTGAGGTCAACTATGAACCCTCAACAAACCAATAAGAATTGACGTCATGTATTCTTTTTCACTATAACACAAAAACATGTAGCCAAATCATACAACTAAGGGGCCCTTTTTGGAGGTTGGGATTAGTTTGTGCAATATGTAAAATTTTCAATGGGGGCTGGTACTCGAATCTATTTATGGAACAATTGGTGGCATGGGGACTCTCGTTTAAATGATGTATTTCTGGAAGAGCGTTGATTATTACACACCGGTGAGTGTAGAGTGTGTGAGCCACGTCAATTGAAATCATGTTTTCAAAACACAATTTCAAAATTATAACTGAAATCATGTTTTCCAAGACCATGTGTACAGCTATGTGCAACAAACATTAACGTTTCAATTGCAGTTGATAAAAATGCATCAATTGTGTTGTCTTTGAATGAAAAACACAGTTGGAATACTCAATTCAACCAGTATCCTTTTTTTCTATTGCTGCATTTACACATGCACCAAGTGGGTTTCGAAATGTAGATAATCTTGGGAATCATAAATTAATACTCATTGATTGGTGTTGTAAGTTCAAGAGTAGTGAGGAATCAATTGATCATCTTTACTTCATTGTATGGTAGCACAGGATATTTGGTGATTCATCTTTACTTTATTTGGAGTTGCCTAAGTAATGCCAAAGACAATGTCTCAGCCGCTAAGCTGTTGGAAAGGGAGATTTCATCGTCATTGAAGTTCTAAGCTTGGAATGTGGCACCACTGTGTTTTGTGGACAATTTGGGGTGACATAAAAGTCAAAACTTTTGATGGTGTTGAAAATACAATCCTCATCGGCAAGCAAAGAATGTCAAGATTTTTGTATGATCAGATCACTGTTTTAGATATTCCTTCGTGTACTTTCTTAGAATTCCTAAGCATCTTATATTTGACACTGTAAGCTTCATGTAAACTTCATCTGCATTTGCCTTCCTTAATAAGATAATTTACTATCTATCAAAACAGGAGTGTTCCCAACCCCTGAAAAGCAAGGAATCACGAAAGAAATTAAAATTGAAGAAAGGAAGAGAAAAACAACAAATAAAGCAACAGATTGGCAAGGGCAATTATGATCTTAGGACACAGGAAAACATCAAAACAATAGTCAAAAGATGTTTGAGGTGAGGTACTGCCACAAAAATCTGCAAATTTTGTAATTGTTATTGAAACAGCATGCACCAAAAATGTCAAGAGCCTATCAGCTAAGTTGATCCAAATCCATGGAAATCTTTAAAAATTTCTTCAAATTTGAAATCCACTTTGCGTACTACTCTTACCAGAAATCGTGTAAATTAATGTTACAATGAAATGAAAGCCATAATGAATATCAAAAAGGTCAAGATACTAGTGGCAGTGGCTATATCCTTAACTCTATTTAAGAAGAAGCTAAGTACCAAACCCATGTCAGCAACGACACTTAGGTTGATCTAATCCAACAGACCCAAACAGTCATTGCCTCATTGGACCTTGAACCATTTGGAAGTAAGTTTCATGTTTGGCCTTTAATCCACTGCATGGTCAAAGATGCCAATTCAGCTTCTCCCTTTTAGTGCAATCGCTTAATGAGAAAAATTCTCGTTAAGCCTTCATCCAGTTTTACACTGCTCTATAGGTATATAATTAACTTAGAAAACAAGATGAAGCAAAACAATAATTAAATATAAATAAGAGATTGCCTGATAAAATATTCATTCAAAAGACACAAAGATCAGTAAGTACATTGACACCTTACTAGCAGCTGTCTGGGCACCCTTCCCCTGCCATATTCTACGGAAAGAGAATTGTTTTTGTAATACACCAGCAGGAACTACATCAGCTGAACTACTATTTGCCAATTCAAGGTTCGAATTAACTGCTTCTGCAACCCAGACCGAGTGTTGCATCTTTCCTGCATAAACATGACTATATCAGAAATGATGCATGTGGGATGCCATTAAAAGTTTTTCTTTGTACAAAGGGAGTTCCCAATTTAAAATTTGACTACAAGAGAGGCATAAGAAACCTTTGTTGTATGATGCCATAAGAGGAATCTGATCACTAGTCCATATTGTTCTTTCATCAAATTCCTTCATTATGTTCAACTTTCCTCTCTCTTCAATAAAAGTCAACTGACATTTTCAATAACAAAATTTATTAATCAAGAAGAAACATAGAACTGGAAAAGCCAAGTGTACATTAGCAAAAACAAGGGACCATGGGCACAAGTTATGAACATGGGACTTAGCACATAATATATATATATGACTTATCAAAGTGAATATCTGAGTAACAAGAGTAAAACAGAAATCGCATACCTGTGGTTCCTCCAGTGGATCTTTCAGAATTAGATGTGAAGATATTGAACCAGTGTCTCCCTTACAATTATAATCAGATCCACTCAGAAAATTGAGATTATGTTGTGGGCTATGACTGGTCTCTCTCCTACGACGGTGTACATCACGTACACCTAATAAAGGACTTGAACATGAAAAAGGAATATGTGTTGGTGAATGCACTTCAGCTGCCTGCTGAAGTAATAAACCAAATGGAAGAGGCCATATCGATGCAATGGTACGAGGAAGCGTAATAGATACTACCTCACCTATCCAACAAAAAAAGAACTCAGTTTCAACATACTATGAAATGAATAAGGTGCTTACTAATATTATTAACAATTATTCTTATTATTAAATACCAAAAAAAAAAGGCTTGAAATAATCACGCATTATGATTTACAAATAAAACAAATCAGTAGCATTCCCCTTTGTTGTGGCAAATTGTTAGTATGATAGAATGATCTTGGCAAGGAGTTCAGAACTTTCACATACTGACTCTAGTCCTGACACATCAACAAGAAAAAGAATGAACTGCAACCCACCATTTGATGGGTTTTAACTAAAGCACCAACCAGACAAGTCATGAGCCTGATTAAATAAATTTCACAAATCCAATCTAATTTATTCTTCTCAAAAATCATCATTCATCTTTTCAAATTCTGATTTGAATTTCAAAGAGCAACAAATAGTGGATTTTTTGAGCACACTGGGACAATTAAACAGGATTCATGAAATAGTCCATCCATGCATGTCTATTTTTTTCTTGCCTATCTGGTAGAACATCACTGAGTTCCCATCTTGTTATTGATGCTGAAGTGGCAAGAGTGCTAATAATTTTTCTTTTTCTTTTTCTTTTTAAGAAAGAGTGCTAGTAATATTTATAAGAAACTTTGTAATTCTTTTAGGCTACAGAGAGCTGCTCATCGTGACCTGGTCATGACCTTTTTCATTAATAAATTATTTTACTTATCAAAAATATATATATTTATAAGAAAGTTTTTTCTTTTTACTGCAGAAGAGCAATGTCCTGAGAATATTATCAAGTAATTGAATTACCACTGAACAGTTCCTGCCTGCTCACCTGATGTGTTGTAGATTGTTAAAGACTCAATTTGTAGGACACAGAGAAGAGCTTCAGCCATATTACCCAGACGACACCAGCACACCTAGAATTTTGATAAAATTATAGCCAAGACTAAAAATTCAGTCAAGTGAATCAAAATTAAACAAATACCATGCTATCTAAAAGACAAACAAAATGACAGATATAACAAAGTATGTTTAGTTTTTATACAGTACTAAAAAGAAGCTCTAATGAACAAATAGGCAAAAGAACCATAGCATTACTGCTTTAACCGGATGTAAAAGGCAAATATAAAAATCATAGGATAAAAAACAAAAACAAATGCCTGAATATATTAGCTCTAATGGCATCTGCCTCAAAACAACTCAAGCAATATAATTTACGGCAAAGGAATTCCATTCATTTTCTTATAATATAATATTTAGCATCCACATGGAGACATGCTAGCAATCATATTTAAGCCACTAAGGGAACATTGAATGCCACTAACCAATCTATGAGAATGTACACATTATTTTATGCCTTGTATCGAATTTTTGAAGCAGATTTTTCCATATATGGAGTAGAAAAGCAAAATAATATAAAGAAAGGAAAGAATAAAAAGAATTCAAAAAGGGAAGGCGGGTCTAAATAGCCTGCACTATGACGTATACCTCAATTCTGGACAGATAGATGAAAGATCAAATCAAAATAGATATTAACAAAAAAACAAACAAATTGACTCAGGTTTACAATGTGCATGAAGAAATGTGCCCCAAAAAAAAAAAAAAATCTATAAGCAACCATAAGAAAACCCATGTTGAAATAACAGCAACAAAATATCTCTGCAGAGTCTAAAGAACAACAATACACATGGCATTTACTCCGAGGTGTTTAACTTAGCTTAATACTGTGATTTACACAAAAACGAAGTAAAGAATATCATTTTAGAGAAGTACTTACCACAAAACTTTACCATTACAACAAAAGATATATACTCGTGGCTATACATATGGGAAAAACTTATGCACAATCCGTTAGATGCAATATATAATGTTCCCCAATTAAATACAAACACATGGTTGCGTTAACTAATGAATCACAAACAGTGTTATCTATTCCTAAGACAATTATATTCAATGCAGCAATGACTGTACCTAAGTTTTTCCCTGTATTATATATATCATCGATCTATATACTGTGCCCCATAGAAAACAAGTACCTTGATAATTGGGGAGGGTAAGGTGAATCTCTTAAATACTCTTGAACCTATTGTCCATATTATCCTGTTACAAAAAAAGTGGAACACAGTACAATTCAATCGTTAAGATAAAATACCACATCCAAAACTTGATTCTAAATATAATAATGATAAAAATCAAATAAGCAAGTTGTTAAGTTGTTCATGGCACAATGTGATTATTACAAATTAACTAAGCTAGGAATTAATTTGAAAAAATATTTGGTTACCGAGAAAATGCAAAGACAAAATTCAAATTTCTGAGTAATGATTTAAACTCAAAACCCTAGAAATCATAATCTAAACTTCGTTTTCTCAGTGAAACCGCACATAAAGAATTTACCGGCTCCCTCTGATGAAAAGCTCGTGATCGCTCCGATCGCTAAACGCGGAGCCCGAAGCGTGTTGTTCGCCAGATTCGTCTCTTTCCCGAGCGACTTCGGGGTCGAAGAGAAAGTAATCGTACTTGTCGGTGACATTATCGGCGGGCTTTCCGTCCAGGGCTTCGGCGATTAAGCCAAAGGGCTTGAACTCGCCGAGCACTGTGAGGCGGCGAACCCCGACGGACATTGTGGGAGCTGGAAAGAGTGAATGAGAGAAATGGAGCAAAGTGCAGTGGAAGTTTGTGTGAGAGTGAGAGAGTTTCTCCCGCTCTTTTTTTTTTTTTTTCTTTTTCACTTTTGTGTTTGTGGAATTAGCCGGGTAGGGGATTTGGGATGATGGGTTTAAAGTTTTTAACTATTAAACTTTAAACTCATTTCACTCACGTGTGTTTGTATCTAAAAAAATAAAAAAATAACTATTAGACACTAAGGGCCTATTTGATACATATGTTTAAAAACTGAAAATTGTTATTTAAAAAATTTTGTGAAAATATGTGTAGGTGAAAAAGTGTATAGAAATACGTGAAATGTTGTTTAAAAACTGAAAATTGTTGTTTAGAAAGACTTACCAAACACCCCCTAAAGTTGTGCTCTATTTGGCTGCATGCATTCGTTAATGAAGCATTCACAATAAATGTTGTAAAACCGACAAAAAAAACTATTTTTGGTGAGTTTGGTTCAGTATTTTTAAATTGTGTTTTTTGAAAAAGTGGTGATTTTAAAAAGTGAGGTATGAAATTAAGTTTTTATAAAAAATAGAGTGTTTAGAAAAAACTATCAAAAAGTGCTTTTAAAAAAAACAAAGTGTTTAGCTAATACTTATAAAAGTAGTTGTTTTAGTTATAAATTATCAAAAATGACAAGATATATATAAAGAGAATTCTTTCTTTTAATTATCTTTCTTAATGCAAGTTATGGACACAAAATTTTCACAATCACAATAAAGTTTATATGACAGGTGGTTAATGGTAGGAAAAAAAAAATAATGTCACTAGTAGGTCTAAATGAGAATCAAAAACAATTTACTACGTAAACTTTATTATGAAATTATTATAAAAATATTCTGTCAATAGCACTATTTTTTTTCTAAAGAAAAATAGTACTGATTTAAAAAGTTTAGAAGCATAATAAAATATCACAATATTTTTACAATACTCTTTGTTTTTAGTTGTGGTCAATCCTAATCTAATATTTTATTAATTTATTTAATTTTATTTTGACATATGAAAATATTTGATACCTCAACTGTTGTGAAAATTTGTTGTGTTTTAACACAATTGTAATATTTATTTAGTAAATTTCCTTACATCATATCCAAGTGTCCCACTCACTACCTTTTTTTTTTTTTTTTTTTCCTTCACTTTTTTCTCCCATTCCCTTTAAATATCTTTTCTTTTCCTCCACTCACTATCTTGTCTCTTCTTCAAGTCTTCTTCCTCACCCAAAATACAGTTCTTCTTCTTCACCCAAAAGACAAGAAGAAAGAAATATATTACACAAAAAAAATTGAGAGAAGAAGCCACAATTGCAGAAGAAGAATCACACAGTAGAAGAAGAAGCCTGTAGCAGTAGTGGGTTTATAGGTTTATGTTGGAATTGAATAAGAAGCCTGCAGCAGTAGAAGAAGAATCACAGTATTTTTTTTTTTTAAGAGATCTTGGTAAAATTGGGATTTCAAAATAAAAATAAGGGTAGTTTAGGGATAATGTTGAAAATAACCAACGATAACATTTCAAACTTATTTGCTTTTTCGAGAAAGCAACTCCAAGGTCTGTTTTCAAAATGCGATACTCCCTCATATTTGGAAAAGTTGTTTTTTGATAATGCATGGTAGCAATAATTTACCAAACACACATTTTAAATTTTGGGCTTAGAAACGCACATTCTGGGCTCTAAAAGTGTAAACAAACGCACACTTTACCAACTCTATAACCAAGATATCAGGTCATTGTGCACCCTTAGCGCAATGGTTACTTCACAAGTATAGATGCTTGTGGGCTGTGAGGGGTAAAGGTCGGGGTTCAAGTTTTCAGGAGGGAGTTTCACACGTATATACACTTATATTATATTATAATATAATTATATTTATCTCAAGAAACCAAAAAAAAAAAAAAAAAAAAAAAGCAAACAAAACAACCAAGATACATGGTATATCTTTTCTAAAAAAAAAGAAATGATACATGGTGTAAGGACTCAATTCGTAACGACCCCAAAATGATGTTGGGTTCGTACGTTAAAAGGCACAAACAATAAAATTTGTAGAGCGTGGGCTTGAAAGGCTAGGCCTTAGTCACCGGACGGTGGTTGGTCGTAGTGTTCATACGGAAATAAATTATATTCGCTCAAGAAGCCTCTCTCCTCGGTACGGCCTGGGATGCTCTGGTTCTTAGCCCTTTTTTTTCCCAGCCCCCCTCTTTTGGATTGCTTACTTTTCTTTTTATATTAGCCTGTACCCCTCATCCAACGTTCACATGTAGGTTCGACTTTCCAGGACTAATACTTGTCCCATCAACCCATACCCAAAGTGGTTAGGGATGGTTGTAAAAACTGAAGAGCATGGTCCTGTCAGGTCCAGAGTGCTTTATTGCAGTATTGGCAGCCTTTTACTTAGGCCGCTCCTGCATTGTGCTCGCTCTTTCTTTTAGGGGCACTATAGGATGCCGAGCACAAGATCGTCCTTGGCCATATCCTTAGGCCGTTCTGGACTTCCATTGTGCGTCATCGACAATATCTCTCCTTGGCCTAGGTCTTGGGCCTTAATATAAAATGGGACGGGGTCATAAATTCTCTGACCCCACAATAGCCCCTCAAAATCCTGTTGTCTGACTTCTTGGTCGGAGAGGAAGGTTTTGGTGATACTAAGCCTTTATCACAGTTTGTCTAGCTTTGCCCTTCATTAATGTCGGTGTCTCTTTATCTGCCTAGGAAATGCGCCGGGTTACGAGACATTCTTTTAGATTTATTCACGATGCACTTCTACCGTTTCAGTGTACGAGGCGCGTTTTTAATAAGTTCCCTTCACGAGGCCACTCAAATTCGACGGTTATAAACGGCGTTGGGAGTTGAGTAGATACTATCTCGTTTGCAGCTCCTCTTGGAAATCTGTATAGATTAAATGCCACCAAACCTGCCTTCCATATAAGAAGCAAGGCAGGAGGTCACTTCCTTTACGCACAGACCCTTCAGTCTTTCTAAAGTCCTAAACCTTCAACTACGCTCAAAGTTTTCCTTATCAGCATAATCAAACCTTAGAGTGTGATATGTTTGAGGTAAAAGTAAGGGTGAAGAAACCACATCCTCTCCAGAAGCACCGGGTCCCTCCGAAACTTAAGATGGCTCGGTCAGGGCAGGGTAGGCAGAGACTCAAGATATTTTTCCCCTTACTTCAGCCATCGAAGCAGGTGTTAATCGCATCAAATTTTTGGTGCAACGGAGCTGGGGTTGCTCATGATCAGTACCATCCGCTCTCTTTCGAGCATAGCTAATATGGCACCTGCGTGGTAGGAGTCAGGGCTGACGCAGGGATTAAGTATCCCTGCTTCTTCCTCTCTTTCTTCACTAGTGCCTTCTTTTGCCTCCCCTTCTTCTTCTTTCCCATCACTGGATCCATCCTGGTGCTTTTACTTCTTCCTCTTCTTCTCCTCTTCTATCAAAGGGGGTCACCCTCTCATACATAACCGCTACCGGAGCAGAGTTTAGAAAGATTTGTTGTTTCCTTGTATCTTTTTATTTTTGCTTTTGTAATTAATTTCTTGTATAGGCTTGTTTAAGCCCTTCATTGTACGCTGTACTACTTCTTTAAATTAATAAAAGTCGACATTATTTTATTCTATGTATTCTTTCTTTTCTGCAATAATTATGCTGTGAATGGATGGGCTATTATATGACCTCCTTTTTTTTTTTTTTTTTTTTTTTTTTTTTTGACCGATACTTAGGGTCGAAACCCTTGTTAAGAAAAAAATATTATTCTGAGCTTGTTGAAACTATTCGACACAATAATGCCGACCTGAAAAAGATTACATACCCTAGACTAACCGAGATGACAGCTGAATGCACAATACTGTGTAGGAGGTAATCATCCGAGAATGGGTAACCCAAAATGAACTACCCATGCGGGTCGCCAAGTACTAGGGTGCTTTGCCACCTTCCTACTAACCTTCATAGCCTTAGCCATTTTTGGCATCCAGTCCGAGGACCGAGATACGACCATACCGAACTTAAACGCTCGTTTGCCTCAGTTCCCTTAGAACTGAAGATCTGAGGACAGGTCGGGATCTTCATTCCATCTAGGACTTAATCCGACTTTTAGTAAATAATCTTCCCGTAGGTCTAAGCAATCTAGAATTCTCCTTAAGTGGTTGGCTTCCCCATAGGTTTAAGTCCGAGGACCATGCAATACCTTAGTTCTGTCCAAAACTTGGCTTTTTTAGTAGTTGGTTTCCCCATAGGTTTGAGTCCGAGGACCATACAATACCTTGGTTCTGTCCAAAACTTGGCTTTTTTAGTAGTTGGTTTTCTCATAGGTTTGAGTCCGAGGACCATGCAATACCTTGGTTCTGTCCAAAACTTAGCTTTTTTAGTAGTTGGTTTCCCCATAGGTTTGAGTCCGAGGACCATGCAATACCTTGGTTCCGTTCAAAACTTAGCTTTTTTAGTAGTTGGTTTTCCCATAGGTTTGAGTCTAAGGACCATGCAATACCTTGGTTCTGTCCAAAACTTAACTTTTTTAAGTAATTGGTTTCCCCATAGGTTTGAGTCCGAGGATCATGCAATACCTTGGTTCTGTCTAAACCTTAACTTTTTTAAGTAGTTGGTTTCCCCATAGGTTTGAGTCCGAGGACCATACAAGTCGTTTTGTCCAAAACTTAGCTTTTTTAAATAGTTGGTTTTTCCATAAGTTTGAGTCCGAGGACTATACAATACCTTGGTTCTATCAAAAACTTAACTTTTTTAAGTAGTTGATTTTTCCATAGGTTTGAGTCCGAGGACCATACAATACCTTGGTTCTGTCCAAAACTTACCTTTTTTAAGTAGTTGGTTTTCCCATAGGTTTGAGTCCGAGGACCATGCAATACCTTGGTTCTGTCCAAAACTTAGCTTTTTTAAGTAGTTGGTTTCCCCATAGGTTTGAGTCTGAGGACCATGCAATACCTTGGTTCTGTCCAAAACTTAGCTTTTTTAAGTAGTTGGTTTCCCCATAGGTTTGAGTCTGAGGACCATACAATACCTTGGTTCTGTCCAAAACTTAGCCTTTTAAGTAGTTGGGGGGATTAGCCCCTCGGCCAAGGCGTGGGACACTGGTTTGGGGGGATTAGCACCTCGGCCAAGCCCCTAGAACCATCCGGGCTACTAACGCTTTGAAGCAGCCCCTAATGGAAAAGCGTAGCCCCTAATGGAACTTTATGTTAGGGCACTACAACGGGCTGTTGGAAGTGATGGGGGGACTTTCTCGACCCACCGCTTGTGCCAACACACAAGCCACCCCACAGACAGCGCTAATTGTAAGGACTCAATTCGTAACGACCCCAAAATGATGTTGGGTTCATACGTTAAAAGACCCAAACAATAAAATTTGTAGAGCGTGGGCTTAAAAGGCTAGGCCTTGGTCACCGGACGGTGGTTGGTCGTGGTGTTCATACGAAAATAAATTATGTTCGCTCGAGAAGTCTCTCTCCTTGGTACGGCCTGGGAGGCTCTGGTTCTTAGCCCTTTTTTTTCCCAGCCCCCCTCTTTTGGATTGCTTACTTCTCCATTTATATTAGCCTGTACCCCTCATCCAACGTCTACATGTAGGTTCGACTTTCCAGGACTGATACTTGTCCCATCAGCCTATACCCAAAGTGGTTAGGGGTAGTTGTAAAAGCTGAAGAGCATGGTCTTGTCAGGTGCAGAGTGCTTTATTGCAGTATTGGCAACCTTTTACTTAGGTTGCTCCTGCATTGTGCTCGCCCTTTCTTTTAGGGGCACTATGGGATGCCGAGCACAAGATTGTCCTCGGCCATATCCTTAGGCCGTTCTAGACTTCCATTGTGCGTCCTCGACAATATCTCTCCTTGGCCCAGGCCTTGGGCCTTAATATAAAATGGGTCGGGGTCATAAATTATCTGACCCCACACATGGTATATCAAAAAAATTTAACATGCTATAGTGGTTTGCTAGTAGTTGCTACTATCATTTAATTATTTTCTCTTTCTCTTTCTCGTGCTCCTCTCTTTCTTCTTCCTCTCACCACCTCCTCACCATCGCGAACCACCAAGGCCATCTTCGATCAAAACATCTCTCCATTCAAGAATGGAGCTACTCTTTGACTAGGGGGGGCCATGGCCCCCCTTGGATTTTGGGGAAATTTTTTTTTTTCTATAGGTATAGTTATATTTAATGTTAATGTTCAATTAGCCCAAAAAAAATTAATCTCAAAGCTATGTTATGACTAGGGCCCTCACAACACCCCATGTATATGTTGTTTGCTATTTCATATAAGAAGATAAACTTAGAGATGAAGATGAGAGAGAAATTTCTCATTGAATGAATAAGGAAAGTGCAGTTTTGCTTATATATACAAAGAACAGAGCACTTGAATGAAACAAAATAAAAGCAATTAAAAACAAGCTTTTTAATTCTAACAAAAATCAAGTTCTGGTACTGCACCTTTTGGATTCTCAATATCAAAATTAGCCTAAATTCTCTCTCTTAATGACCAAAATATTGCAATTATTTTATATATATATATATATTTTAAGTCCAAACTTTGCCCCCCCCCACCCCCACCCCCCCCCCCCCCCCCACCCCCCAAACTTTCGGCTCTAGCTCTGTCTTTGTCTCCATTGCACCGAATTCCTTCTACCTCGTATTCAAAACATGAAATTATTTTTAGCAAGAAACAAAAAAGAAAACCAAAGCAAATCATCAAGCTTCATACTCAACAAGGAAACTCAGCCACTAATCAAATCAAAACTGAGACAAAATGAGAGCAGGGAAACAAAGGGAGACCCAGCGGCCACCAATGGTGGTGACATCGACAATGGTATTGTGGGTGCAAGAAGAAGCTCAGCCAAATATGAGCTTTAAAGAACAAAAACTCAAAGAGAGAGACATAGCAACCTCACCAAAACCACCATCGGCAGTGGTGGTGTGAGGCATAGTGTCTGCTAGCTATAGCCCACAGAGATATAACAATGGTGTTCTAGAGAAAGCTCTAATGAAGGAGAGAGATAGTTTTTTGAAATTTGGGGAAGCTGAAGGGTGAACCGGTGAAGAGAAAAGAGTAAAAAAATTTGGAGAAAGTGGTCTTACACGGATCACTGACATGTCTTTATGATGTGTCAATTTTATTTGCACAAGATCTCATTTCTACCAGTAAGTTAATAACTACCAATTTTGTCAATACTCCATATAAATAGACTCCCGATCATATAAGAGAAAATGGAGGAAGCCTATCGAATGCCCACAATACTGATTATGAGCTTGCCAAGTACATCATTAAGAATGCTATGGCACTTGAACAAATTATATTTTGAAATGGATTAACATTGGAGGAGATTGTAATTTGTTCACATTAATGGATTCTGAATTAGGATAAAGTTGTAAATTGAGTTTAGAGTTTAAAAGGCTGTGCATGCGACTTCAGTGGTGTTGACCAAGTTAAATACTTGTTCTTCTTCTCCCCCTCTTTTTTTAGTAAACAATATTTTATAAGTACGAATATAATAATCATGCTGCAGTCATTAGAGTTGATGACAACACTAGCTGCGGATAATCCAAACTCCAAAGAACTTGAGCAAACTCCCTTGCGATTAACCCAACCCTAAAATATAGGGCTATAAACGAGCCGAGCTTTGTTGAGTAATGCATATTCAAGCTTAATTCGTCAAGAAAAATCAAAAGTTCGAGCTTCGCTTGAATTTGTGACAAACCTAAAAATAGTGTTTGAGCTTAAGCTCATGGTGATAGGTCAAGAATGTATTGATCCCTTGTAATGAATTAACCAATTAATTAGCCAAGTTAATTAATTAATTAAATTCAATTACATGCAATAAGCATGGTAATACAAACAAATCACCAATTAAACTAAATGCAGTAAAAATTAAATTGACACGGTGATTTGTTTACGAATGGGGAAAACCTATACGACAAAAACCCCACCTAGTGATTTTAAGGTCACCACTCTCGATAATCCACTATTATCAAAACAAGCAGTTATAAGTAAATGAATCCTAGTACCTTATACCAACCTACAGTTGAACCTTTACCCCAATATTCAATTGGACTTGTTCTGTAGTGACATTCTCTCATTTTCAATGCACGGCTCCCAGTATGTGACTAACTAATAGATATGCGGATCCCAGTACGCGACTTAATCACTAACTTGAGAAAAATGTTGGCTGCAAAGTTTTTCAGTTCATCACACGATGAAGATCAATAAGCTCCTTGGTCACAAAACCCTACGGTGTACAAACACAGCAACTTCTTAAAGAGAAAGATGAATTAGGGCACATGTCTCTGGTTCACAATATGCTTGTGAAAAACTTTTGCATTAAGTTGCATCAGCTATGACAGCCTTTAAAACAATCCTTATATATATTTAGGATTGTGAGAAAAGAAAGCCTAAATACATACTCAAGGATTGGATGAAAAACTGAGTTTCATAAACCTCAATAGATAATCATCTATTGAGCCAATTGTCAAGCCACAAGCTTCAACAGCTTTAAAACCTCGATAGATGCTAGCTGTCGAGATAGCTGTCGAGCTTTAAAATCCAGCACTTTCTCACTTGATTCTTGGACAGACTTGCATGGTTTTAACACTTGAACTTGAAACCTTATTCCTTGAAGTATTAAACATATCCTAAATCTACCCAAATACAAATAAAGTGTGTTTTGTCAAAAGATTAGTCAATTACATAAAATAGTGACATATGTTCCTAACATTGAACCACATATGTCCTAACACATGGGAAAGCCAAAAAGTTGAACTTGACTTGGCTTGACTTGATTAATTAGTCAAGCCAAACTCAAATTTAATATCAAGCTCAAGTCAAGTTTTTGAGCTTGAGTTCTAAAAAAATTACATTATTAAATGCTTAAATCTCTAAAATTAAGAAAAAAAAAATAGTATACTCATTTTATTATGCATTTAGTCTTACTTATGATTAGCTATTATTCAAATTAATAATTTACATAATTAAATTCACTCATTCATCATTTCTTGTCTACAGCTTCAACAATTGTTCGAAATACAATTTTTACATTCACGTTAGATGGTGAAGGACTAGAAAATTACCTGTTTGTAACTATTATGAATGAGAAAATACTAACATATTTCATAACTTTACTTTAGATGATTGATAGAGAAGGATCATATGTGGCCTTCTTAATTATTTTTAAAATGAAACTATAGTCTAAAGTGGTTCTTGATCAGTTTAAAAGGAAGGAACAAATTAAGGTAATATAGGTAGTAGTCTCATGTTTGCCATATCATTATTAAGATATGTGTAATGAGTATATTTTGCTAACACATATAAACTTATAAATGAGTCTATGCTTGAATTGTTGTGTATTAAGCCTAATAACTCACGAGCTTATTTGTGAACAATTTTTTTTGCTCGAGCTCAGCTTGTTTATTAAACAAGCCTAAAACTAAGGCTCAAGTTTGGCTTATTTATGAACAAACAAACATGAACAAACCTTTTATCGAGCCGAACCCGAGTTGTTCATGGTCGACTTAGTTCATTTACAACCCTACTAAAATAGATCGAGCTCTATCTGATCAAAGAATGCAAATATCTCTTTTTCTTTTTTCTTCTTTTTGATGAGAAATGTGGTAACTTTATTAAGAAGAAGATAAATACATAACATCTTGAATTACTAGGGATTCAATTATGGATGGATTTTCCTCTATCCAAATTACAAAAGAATCAGTTCTTTTAGCATATTTTGTCAAAGTATGTGCTAGTTTATTTCCTAGGCGCTTCATATGCCCCATCTAAAGAGATTTGAACTCCTGCATTTTATGGTGAGTGTTTGAGATGATGTTGGCAATAGAGATTGGTGGGGAGGCAGAGCGAGAGAGAGCATGGGACATAATACATGAATCACCTTCGAAGATGACATCACAGACCACTATATCCCATGCAAAAAAACACAAATTCATCCATAATTTTCGACTCAGCCTCTAATGGACCTAGGGGCAATGGTAGGTGCTTACTCATAGTTGCTATCACTGAGTCTTCATGATCACATATCACTACACCAATACTTTTGACTGAGAGAAAACAGTGGCATCAGTGTTCATCTTTTACCACAGAGTTCGGGGGGACCCAGTGGTTGTCTGATGCATCGTTACATTGGGATCGTCTGAGGTGTGCGAGCTGGAATTCCTCAAGAATGAATCGGGCCTTTGTTATGATCTCACGAGCTCGCAAGCTGGAATTCCTCTTTGTTTTCTTTTGTTGTTGATGGAGACTAATTAGCCAAAAAAAAAAAAAATGGGAAAAGAAGAAGAATATTGAGATTCTACTAATTTCCATTTTAGTACATTCTTTTTTATTTTTTTCACTTTTAGTCCCCAAAATCGAAAAAAAAAAATGTTATATGACACACAGAGTGCAGTAGGCATGTTAGACGCTAATGTGACTAATAAAATAAGAATATAAAATTCCATGTCAGCATTTAATTAAAAAATAATAATTTATCAATTTTAACAAAAAATAAAATAATTAAAAACCAAAACACACTAGAATTACAATGTACCAAACGTGGCCTAAGATCTGAATACATCTTGAACATGAACACACAAGAGCACTGTAAGGACTGAAGTCGGATTGGACCCAAAATAGGATTGGGTTCTAGCCCAAGCGGCCCAAACAATAAATTTGTAGAGCGTGGATGAAAGAACTAGATCTATTCCAAAAGAAAAACAATAAAAATTGGCAATTTACGACTGTTAGACACAAGTAGGATCAGAAAATCTATCCTTGGAGTAACTCAAGGAGTTTATATTATATGGTCTTGTTGAACAATAAAATTATACAAGAGTTCACAGTCTTGTTCTCAAATTACTTATTTTTTCCGATCCCCCTTTTTAGTACATCTTCTCATGTTGTATACTACAATCTTGGTATCATCCCTACCACATACGTGTAGATTAGATTTGGGGAACTCCTTCCTGTCCCATCCAGCACCTCCCAGAACCATCAACAAGTAGCTGTAAGGCTACTTGATCACTGATCAGACATCACTTCCACATTAATGTGGCCAGAGAGTTGGTTGAGAGGCATTTAATGCGGAGGTAGCAGTTTTTGAAGATATTTATTTGCCCTTTTCTTTTCTTATCCCTTATCCAATGTCCAACCCTTAGTTGTGATGTAACTTCGAAGAAGGTCCACGATGATATGGCTCTCTTACTGACCTTGGACACTTTTTACTGAGATGACTTTTCTCATCGGACATTCATTGGACTTATCTCTTATTATATCTACTCTTCTCTTTACTTCGTTCCCCTTATAATTTCATCTGAACATCCTCGAATGATCCAATGTCCTCGGATTGGGCCATAGATCCAATTAGTACTGCCTTAACAGCAACTCTTGATTAAATGGCCCCCACAAGCACAAACCCACAAAATTCAAATATAAGAACACACAAACCAGATTAACTAGTTTTTGGATTATCAATATTCAAACCAATACACAGTTATCTTTTCATTTTAGTTAAACCATACAATAAAACAACAAACCCAAGAACTAATAACTGTTTGAGCTCTTAAAATCCAATAGTTTCCTCCCATAAACTTAAGAGAAAGAAGATGAAGAGATTGGGTCAAGGCTATGAGGTCCAACTTCTAACACCACTACTGGAGATTGGTTTGGTTGCCTGGATTCCTAGGTTTGTAGTTTATTTTCTTTCCTTTATTTTTGCTCTATTTTTTATTTATGGCCAAAGCTCCCTACTTATTTTGTTTGGATTTGTTGTATTTTGGTTTGATTTGGTACTTTTGGGTTATGAGATTTGATGATTTTGCTTGGGTTTGAGAAAATGGGGTTTTTGGTTTATTTTTCGATGGGTATTCTAATTTGGGTTTTAGGGTTTGGATATGTGTTCAGCTAGGTTGAGAGAGAGAGAGAGCTCCTCAAGTGAATGTTCACGATGGAGTTGGCGGCTCTAACTAGGTCCAATCATGGGAGCTTAAATGATAAGGGTGAGATAAAGGAGAGAGGCACGGTGATTTTAGTTGTTTAGCAGTCAAGAAACTTAAAGAAATAGAAATGCAAGTTGATTTTTTTATTCAATTTTTCTACAAATTCTAATTTCAAATCTGGGTTTTGTTCAGTATAGTAGGCTGATTGTTGTGTTTGGTTGTGAAGAAAATGCTGCTGGAGGTTTCAGGTTTCTGTTTGTGTTATGGAGGTTCTTGTGTTTGTGTTATAGGTTTTTGTTATTATGTATTCATGTTCAAGATATATTAAGTGTATTTTTGTTTTTAATTATTTTTGTGTTAAAATTGATAAATTATTATATTTTTTAAATTAAAAGCTGACATGGATGCCTGATGTGGAATTTTTTTTTAACTATTGTGGTGGTTACAGAGAGTTGGTGTTTATGGTGGAAAATGGAGATCTAAAACTGTGGGTTTTTTCTTTCATTTAGTTTCATGTCATTTTTCTTTCATTTATGTTACTGTTTGTTTTAATTTCATCTTCCTTTTTATTTTTTCTATATATTTGGATCATATATATATATCAACTGAGTTGACTTGGTGAAAATGGTGATTGAGTTGGCTCGGTGAATGGGTCTCTCTATCTCTCTATATCTCTCTTTGTTTCTCTCTCGACTTTTAATTTGACATAAAGGAAGTTTTCAAAGGCCATATTTGAATGAACTAAAAGAGAAATTGATATAAAAAAAAATGTCAATACCTAGGAAGCGCAGTGTGGATTTGGGTTCGAGTGCAGATGTGGGGCAGTGACACGAAATTTTTTGACAAAGTAGGATACAGGTGCGGCAGGATACATTAATTAATTAATTATCAAATATATTTTTATTTATATATTCTATATATTACTAAGCATTTTTTTTTCATATAATAGTAAACATACTTCAATTTAAGAAAAATAGTAAATAACAAAGTGAATATATGGATTACATGATGTTTAGAAATTAAGGCTGCGTTTGTTTCACTTGAAAACACTTTCAGGAAATTATTTACACACTTGCGGTGTCTGGCAGCTACGGAAAATACGGTTAACGTAAAATCATTTACACTTTGATCGGAAAATAAGCCACTTTGAGCGTAAAATCATTTACACTTTGATTTTACCTTCAATGAATTTCCAGAAAACACACCCGAAGAGAGAGAGTGAGGGAGAGCTCATGCACACACCCGAAGACAGAGAGAGAGTTAGAAGGGAAGTGAAGAAGACAACCCAACCTTTGCCGATATCAAACCCACCCACTGATCTCGTCGCCGTCGTCTCCTTTAGACCCACTCTCTGATCTCGTTGCCGTCCACGTCGCCTCCTTCAAACCCACCCACCAATCTCACCGCCATCAGACCCATGTCACCGATCTTGCCTCCGCCGCCTCTAGATCGAACCCCCTGTGATCCTTGTTGACGAGCGACCCACCGTGACCCAATCACGGTGACCCAGTCGACGAGCGACCCACCGTGACCCAGTTGCCTCCGCCGCCTCTAGATTAAACCCAGTCGCCTCTCTGTCTCTTCCTTCTTCTCTCAATTTGACCGGATTTGATGAATTTTTTGGTTTGATTTGATATTATATATTTGTTTGGAAGCTGAGAAAATGTGAGCGTCAAGTAGAAAATGTGTTTTCTATAGTATTTTCAAGAACACAACCAAACACTAAAAAAATATTTGTCAAAGTATTTTTTAAAATGCCACCAAACACTTGAAAATATTTTATTTTCCTGAAAATATATTCACCTGAAAATATTTTACACTTAGAAAATATTTTACATTAAACCAGTCTAAAATACAAAAGAAAACTGTAGGAGTAAAAAAAAAAAAAATGAGCATTTTAAATGTAGAAATAGATTTAATGTAATAAAAAAATAACATTTATGGTGGTGGCCGGCAATTGTTTTTTTTTTTTTTTTTTTAGTTGAGAAACCAGACAACAAGTCTGGGCTATTATTGAATAGAAGAAAACAAGAGTTCAGTGGACATCAAACAAAAGAAGGGAAACTATGTACTTAGGAGGAGTGTTCAACCAGACCTAAGCACTCCTAAGTGCCCGTTTGTTTGGGCGTTTTGAGCCCAAAAGTTGGCTTTTTAAAAAAGCCAGCCCAAGTTTAGTGTTTGGTGAGTATAAAACGCAACTTTTTGTTTAAAGTTGCGTTTTATATTTGTGAAGAAACGCGCGTTTGAAAAATGGACGTGTTTCGGTCCATAATTGTAAAAGCTGGTGTGGCCGTTTGATATATATCCGTTGGGTGACTTCAATTACCAAAATTACCCTTCAATAAAGGGCAAGGTGTCTTCTTTAGATCACACACAACCTCAACAAATTCATCTCACTCAGCTCACTCACGCAATAAAATTAATCAAACCACAACAATAAAAACAAAAACAAAAATTTGCTCTCATAAAACTGATATAATTTAAACAACAAATCTAAAATCAAAACAAATAGAAAGAGTGAGGAGCTTCTGAAGAAAAAAAAAAAAAAAAAAGCTGATAGAAGAAAAAAAAAAAAGTGAGGAGTCGATAGAAAAACAATAGAAGCCAACAGAAGAAAAAAAAAAAGAGAGTAGAAAAACCTCAGAGAGCTGGAGAAAGAAAGAGTGAGGAGCTTCTGGAATCAAGTGAAAGTAAAGGAAAAAAAAAAGGAGAGGATGTACTAATATGGGTATACATGTGTGGTTGACAAAATGCAAGAGAAAAAGAAGAAGGAAAAAAAAAAAAAAAAAAAGGAAACGTATGGATGAAATAAAAGGCAAAGAAGAAGAAATCACAATTTAAAAATAATATCATAATATTTTTACAATAAATTTTAAGTAATTAATTAATACTGGTGAGTAAAAATATAATTTCAGTAATGAGTTCAAATTAGAACTAGAAACAACTTTTTATATAAGATTTTGTTATGATTCTTGTGAAAGTATTGTAAAAAATATTATGGATATAACATTTTTTGTTGAAAAATATAATTGTTGAGAATGAATAGAAAAAGAATAAATAAAAATTAAAAAAGAATAAATTTAATTAAAAAAAAAATGGGTAGGCAAAAGATAAATGTCATTGTTGATTGTCCAAACAGTACAAAAATTTGTCTAACCTGCTGAAGATGCTCTTTTATATACATTGTCCTTTTTAGTAATTTATCCCTCAAACTGCCACTTTTATAAGTGCTAGCCAAACACTCAGTTTTTTAAAAAAAACACTTTTTAATAGTTTTTACCAAACACTCAACTTTTTGAAAATGCACATTTTCATTATGCACTTTTTGAAAACTCAAAAACTCAACTTTTTCATTATGTACTTTTACAAAAAGCTGAACCAAACTCTCCTTAAGTCTTAATAGCTTTAGCTTTTTTTGCAATAGCATCAGCCACACAATTACAAACTCGACTAGTATGAGCAAAAGCACAAGACTCAAACACCAAAGCTTGACTGCGGATGTCTTCAATGACGACACCGCAAGATAAGAGACCAGCAACCTTTGTGCATATATTGTTTATTTGTGGTTCGCAAAGGCTGAAATCAGTTGCATTTTATTTTTAAATTTTAGTGGGTGCCATCTCATACCCCATTATCTCACTAAAAGACAAAATTGAGATATAAACCACAACCATATCTCACTTTATTTTTAACGATACCATCACTTTGTTATCATCGGAACCAAGTATTAACACCAAAAAAAATAAAAAAAATAAAAAAATTGGAAGGGGCGGGCGGTATCAAACCGCATTAGAGACGGAGAGAGAACAGTGCATTGGACCAGGTCTAAAAAAAAAAAATAAAATAAAATAAAATTCGTTTGGGATGCACGTGCATCCGCATCCTGTGTCTGACATGGGTGTGGCAACCAAAACGCCGCACCCATGCTTCGCCCCCATAATTTAGAAAAATTCTATTGTCACAAATTAATGCATAATTTTATTCACAATTTGTTTATGTAGTGAGTTATGATTGGTGGAAGGATGATTCATTATCACCCTTTCATCAATCATAACTCGTCACATAGATAAGTTGTAGACAAAATTATACACTAGTTTGTGGCACCAAACATCTCCATAATTTAAGCCAAGGCATCCATATAACATTTTCAAAATTATAAAATATTGTTCACTGAAAAAAGAGAGGGAGAAGAACAAGTATTTAAGCCGAGTCTTCCATGTGCCATTTTCAAAAAAAGTTAGCAAATTAACACAATGGCATAATACCTTCAACTACGTAAACACTATACCACCTCCATATATGAGAAGCTAGCACCAACTTCTACGTATACGCAAAATGCAATGCCAGCTACATAAGACAAAGTCACAAGAAGCACCAAAGCCCCATCGGCCCACCACAAACACCAGAAACAAAACTAACAAGTAATAATTAGTAATACTACTAGTCTACTACTATAGCATTCAACTAAAAAGTCTAATCCCACACGGCTACAGTCATATCAGATCCAACTTCATTAACATAACAAATGCTTGGAAACGACACACTAGCTCTTGGTCCTGAACTTGGACTCGTCAATGGGGATACCCTCTTCCTTTGCACGTTCTTCTCCGGACATATCCCCAGTGCTTAGACCACCCTTGCGACCCATCTCCTGGTACCCTTCTGTTCCCAGCTGCTTCCTCCTAGTCTGCCCTCCTCGGCTCCTCCCTTTCATTACGCAAAACCAACAAAATTAGCAAAATTAATATTATATATTAACCAAGCCTATACCAAAGTAATTATCTAAACAACACCATCCAAAAAGTTTTTGGGTTCAATCCACCAAACTATCAATTATACAATTTCTGGGAGTTTTTATGAACAGAGAGTTAAATAGTTGACTAAAAATTTGAAACACCAATTCCTTATATATCAAACCAGCAATGAAATAGGCACATTCATTGCTTACATGCATGTATAAAGAGCTAAATTGCTAGTTAATTAACCTTCAGCGAGGTGTTCCTGGGCTTCAAGGCTTTTGCCACCGGTTCCACCAGGGACTACAGTCTCTCCTTGCCTAGCCCTGGCGTCAAGTTCCTGTCTTTTCTGCTGAGAAGACATATTGCTCGATCTCTATTTTGCTTTTTTGCTAAGTAAAGCTGATTACGTGCAATAAAAGTATAAAATCAATGAAATCTTTGTGAGAGACTGATAGTACTGGTCTCAATGCGACGCTTGGGATTAGGATAAGTGAATTTATACGTCAAGTTGTGAGGGAAAAGCATGTTCAAGTGGAAGACACGTGGGGTAGTGATTCGGCAAATTGAGGAAAAAGACCATAGGACACGGAACAAATAGAATGACACGAGTCATGGTTTTGTGACAACACCGTGTGAGAGAGCCCCGTTTCTGTGACACGTATGCATGTCTTTCTTCAGTTGGAGATAGGAGAGTCACTTACCAAGCTAGCTATCTCAAACATCATTAGTAGATGCTTAGCCCATGGTTGATTTAATCATTTTCATCACTCAATTTCCGTCACTCATCACTTAAAATACTTTACCCGTTTGACACTATCACTTACTTTTCATCACTCAATAATTTTCACACTATTTGTGGGTCCCATACTTATCATCCGGTGCAGCATTTTTTTTTTTTTTAGTACCCAAACTCATCGAACTTAGTGAAAAAAAAAAAAAAAAAGAAACCCATAATAGACTGAACCAATGAAAGAAGAAGAAAAAAAAAGAACTGAACAGCCAACCCAAAAGAAGAAAGGAAAAAAAAAAAAGAGTCAAAAGGTGGTTAAAAGGTGCAGTTGAGTACTGTTTGTGGGTCTCCTATGTGTGTTTAATTACAATATTATCATTGAGTTATGAATTATGGAAACAAAGTTATGAACTTCTCAAACAACCTTTTTGCTATGGGTCCCACCATTTTTGAGTTATGAGTTATGGAAATAAAGTTATAAGTTATGGAAATTGATGAACCAAACACCCCCTTAATTTCACTGTCTGAAATGTTCTGATTGGATACCCGAGCCAAAAAAAAAAAGTGTTAAGCAAGTAATCAAAACTTCACAGATAACATTTTTCCAAGAAAACAAATTAATGAATTTATTATAATATGATAAATCCATTTTTCTAAACAGATTTTATTTTTGCTAATCATCTATATAAACAGATTTTATATTATCGAACTTGATTCAACAATAAAGACCCATCTCTATATGCTCCTGTGTGATTGCATTATTTGTAGGGAGATGATTTATTGGAATCTTGTTTGCAGCAATTGTTGCATATATATAGGTGACAATCAAAAAGAAATAATAAGTGTCCAATTAGAATTATGTGCAATATTCATGACAAGTTTGACTCATGCCACTTTATTATATATGCAATAATTGATACAAACGAAGTTGCAGCAAATACTCTCCCTTATTTGTATATATGTGGTGACATGGAGGGAGCGTGGTCTACAAGCTACAGCCTACAGCTAGGACACTGTAAATGGAGTATAGTAGTGGACATTTCATGATGCTAATTAATAATAAGTGTGAAACAGTGGAATACACATTAATTATTAAGTCAAAGAATCGGTATTGAAGCATTTACTCATACAAAGCCTGATTGTTTCAAATTGTTCTCGAAGCTGCCATGCAAAAATTGAATGTGACCAACACCAATTGCGTGCAGCTTGCTCTCACCTTTCACTCAAATCAATTTGTAAAGTAATACTTTAGCTGCGGAGGATAAAGAAATGCACCATTTATATAGGGAAATGTTAAGGTGCTTGTTAAGATTCCTTAATGTAGATCCAACGTAATAAAAAAATGAAATAAGAAGACATAAAAGTATTTATAAAATTAAAAAAAAATTGACAAAAAATTGCAAAAAAAACAAAAAATTTATCAAATAAAAGTTATTGTTAACAAACAACTTATAGAGTTATAGTGTCAGTTAACACAACCCATTTATATATTTTTCTCCTCATTATCATATCTTCTTCTTCTAAATTCTAATAGTTAAAAAACAAAAGATTTCAATTCAAACTATTACTTCTCTTCTTTCGGGTAGCTTACTAACTTTACTTCTCAAATTTGGTTGGTCATTACAGTCTGCATTGAAATGTTGAATTACCTGCATGTGATGTTATTGTAGTTTTTTATTTTCCAGTGGCCTGTTCCATGCAATTCGGTTACCAAATACCAAATACACATTAAAATAACACAAAAGGAGAGACTTTTATGTTTAATGAGATACTAAAAGAGAAGAGTATATGAATTTTTCTCACCCAATATCACATGCCACCTAATTTAGTCTTATCAAACAAGTGGCTAATATATTTTTTTTTTTTTGCACTAAAGTGGCTAATATTCATGTAACAGGAAACCGGCAAATCAATGCCAAATTTAATAACTCTGACCACCGACTCTAGCTAGACCAACCCCAATTTGCTTCATGTCCAGGGCAACAATTTGAACCAGGTACAATGAAAGGAACAAAATATAGTATCCAAAGTAGGGGAATAATATCCAATTAGAGAGAGAGAGAGAGAGAGAGAGAGAGAGACACAATGTATAAAGAACAAGATAAAAAAACCAAACTACGAAAGGCCAAAGATAGACTCAGTCTCACAACTAAAATCCGGAAGAAGAATAACGTGTTTGACCGTTGAAACATTTTAGTCATAAAAAACACACCACCCACTGGGCCACTACTGTTATTTTCTTCTCTCTCTTTTATGGTACGTTGAATTTTAATTACACACTCACATTTAGAGCGCGTTTAATTTACTACTAGTACAAGTAAAGGCCGTCAGGGCATTTTTAGCTTTTAGCCCAGTCAACGCACCCAAGTAAACTGGGCTGACCTTCCACGCTCCTAAAAAAGAGCGTTCAGATTCTCTGAATTTAGAACCACAGAAAAGAAAGAAAAAAAAAAAAAAAAAGAAGAATTTGAATTACGGATCAAACGGAAAATTTCCAAAACTCAGACTTAGTCAATAACCAGTCAATTCCATCATACGACATCGCTTACCGATTCTTCCATGACAATATATATTCATACGGCCGGATCCTCTCACAACTCATTCATAAGCTGTGTTTTGCTTTGCATTCCAAAGAGAAAAAAAGAAAGAAAAACATTAACAAACACACAACCAAGAACAAACAAAGTTAAACAACATGTCTGTGGCAATCTTAAACTCTCCAATATTTTCTCCTAGAGTTTCGTCAAGCTTGTGTAAATCCTCAGTTTCTATTTCTAAATCTCCTAGAGTTTTTCATGGCTTACCACCAACCCCATCACGATCATCATCTTCGTCATCATCGCCACTGCCGCCTTCTCCATCGACACCCTCAACGGTTAGGTTTAACAAACAGATAAGTACTATCAAGGAGGTTTCGTGTTCGCTTAATGGGACGGTTTTGAAGAGGAAGAGGCCGGCGAGGATTGATATTCCGGTGATGTCACTGAGTTTCGGCGTTGATACACCTAAAGCTGTGGAGAGAGTAGTGGACGTGGTGGAGGTTGAAGGGGATGGATATGCGCTTTATTGTAAGAGAGGAAGGAGAGGTCTAATGGAGGACCGGTACTCAGCTGTCGTTGATGTTCATGGAGATTCTAGACAGGTATGTACATGTTATGTTAATTAAGATTTTGTGTTTCGGTTATATAGTGAAGAAAATAGAGGAAAAGAAAGATGACTCTTTTTCTTTTTCTTTTTTGGTATCTTTTGGATGTAATTTATAGATGGATACTATAATACGTGGATTTAAAACGATTAAGGATGATATGTGTGTAATTTCTTTTTAACAAAAATGTTCATAACTCAAATTTATTGTTTATTTTGTTATATTCATATCAAACAATTTGTAATATATATCAATATTAAAATTGGTTTTTAAGCTCCTTGAATTAAATCCTCAAATCCAAAATAAAATAAAATATCGTGCATGAAAAATGGGTATGTTCTTCTGTGTAAATTAATTTTATCTCGGGTTTTTTTTTATCATTTAATTTTAGCAAATTGATCAAATTATTTAATCTTAATAAATATAGAGGTGTTAAGATCTTGTAATTAAGGCATTGGAATTTTTGCTGAAAGCCTAAGATTGGAGAATTTGAATTGCCAGATCAATTGGGGGAAATGTGGTTATAAATATTAGCCTTTAATTTCCTATTAACTAAAGATTAAATATTAGTGTGATAGTTCAAAACATGGCATGCTATGTGAAATGATGATATAGAAAATTGCTTGAATATGTTTGCACTTTCATAAAATTAAAAATTAAGTTATTTAGGAAGAAATGAGAACTTTTTTTTTTTTTGGTGCACTGAAACTGCTAGCCTCCACTTGCTGCATTATATATGCACTCTTCACCATGAAAGACCCTTTGACAATTCACCCTACTTGAGCTTACAAATCCACTAGCATCCAATGTAATAATTATGTTATAATTTGAAATTTGAATTATATCAAAATCCATAGACATTAATATTTTAGTCAGTAACGTGCTCACTGCCAGTTAATTATTTTGGAATTAGGATATTGACAGCAAAAATTGATAGTTTGAGAATTTGGCTAATATCTTCATAATATAATGATGGATATGTACAATTAATTACTATATTGTTGTACTTAAAATTATCCTCTTTGACACACTTTAAGGTGAGTTGGCCAAAGCTAATAAAATTGAGTAAGCAAAACATGGCACCGGTTCTCTTAGTAGCTCATTGGGTTTGATACTCATACCAAGTATCAGGTCCATGGGTTCGAGAACTGGTGACTGGTGAGACAGAGATAGAGAAACTAAATTGAGGTATTCTAAAATACCTCTCTTTTTATTTGGAAACTTCAAAGGACAATTAATATACATTTTTTTTTTTTGGCTCAAGCAACAACATTGTGTTTTGATGGGAAAAAGGAAAAATAAAAGTTTGCTTAAAATTAACGTGCTCAGCCTTTTTCTTTGCCTTTTAGAACCTGACGATATCATATTCTATGATTGCAGGCTTTCTTTGGTGTTTTTGATGGGCATGGGGGTGCAAAAGCTGCTCAATTTGCAGCCAACCATTTGGATAGGCATATAATGGACCAATCCAGGAAGAGATGTGCAGATGAAATTGTGGAAGCAGTTAGAGATGGTTACTTGACCACAGATGCCGAATTTTTGAAGGAGGGTGTTGAAGGTGGTACTTGCTGTGCGACTGCACTGATACAAGAAGGTAATCTTGTGGTCTCAAATGCTGGTGATTGTCGTGCTGTGATGAGCCGAGGAGGAATAGCTGAGGCCCTCACATCTGATCACCGGCCTTGCAGGGAAGATGAAAAACAACGAATTGAAACCCTGGTAAGTTAGCTATGTAATTCTCTGATATTAAGTCTTGTAAATCGACGTGTCACCAATTATTTAAAAAAAAAAAAAATTAATTCATAAGTTTATATTTTTATGTAGTTGGAAGTGACACTATCACATTTGTTGTTAGTATTTTTCTAATCAATTTTGCAATAATCATTATTTTGTAGGGTGGTTATGTGGATTCTCATCACAATGTATGGAGAGTACAAGGGTCCCTAGCTGTATCGAGAGGAATTGGAGATCGACATCTTAAACAATGGATTATAGCAGAACCGGAGACAAAAGTCTTAAGGATTGAGCATGACTGCGAGTTCGTAATTCTAGCCTCTGATGGTCTTTGGGACAAGGTAACTTCAAAACAAAAGTCATTGCTGTGACCCCTTAAATTGGAACATAGTATATATATATATATATAATGAAATTAAAATCATTTCACTCACTGAATTTTGCTGATAAATATTTTTTTTCCCTTCCTTCTTTTAGGTTAATAATCAAGAAGCAGCAGATATGGTTCGTCCTTTGTGCACCGGAATAGAAAAACCAAAACCATTTTTTGCTTGCAAAAAGCTCGTCGACTTAGCAGTAAAACGTGGCTCTACAGATGATACAAGTGTGATGATAGTTCAATTAGGCAATTTTCTTTCATAATTTGTAACTATAAGAAGATAGAAGAATTCCGACGTATATGGGGGAATTATAGTTGTCATGCAAGTGTTTTTTTTGGAGAAACTTGCAGCTTTAAGAAAGCTAGAAAGCAAGACCATCGTGTTTTTGGAATGTTATTAAACATTTCAAAGCTAGAAAGCCTCTCTAGGATTGTCCCTAGTAGAAGAGTTTTAAAACATATATATCGCATTTTGCATGTAACTCTATATATCCATCCCATTTAGAAGTTAATAGCTTTTATCACTTTATTCTAGTGAAATGTATTTATAATAGGGGTGCCAATTCGGGTTAGCATGTTGGATTCGTGTCAGCGTGTCGGGTTCGTGTCGTGTCAAGGTAGGGGTATTCGGCTAAATGGTTCAACCCTAACCTGACCCATTTAATAATCGTGTCATAATCTTCAACCCTAATCCGACCTGTTAATAAGGCGGGTTGACCTGACTCAACCTATTTGACACGCTTAATAAACGAGTCGTATTGGATTGACACGAATGTAACACAACCCATTTCAACTTGCATAATATTAAATATAACATCCATCTAGAAATAATTTTTTTTTACATCCCAAAAAACAGTGCATACACTTCAAGTCTTCAACTCACATTCAAAATAATATAGTTCAACAAAAATATAATATTCACCTAGAAAATAAGTTCTTTACACTCTAAAAGAAGTGCATACACTTCAACCCAAATTCAAAATAACTAAGTTTAACAAAAATAAAATAACATGGTTAAAAAATATATATATATAATATCCTTGGAATTCGTCAAATGCTAAGTATCAATATTTAAAGAATTTGAGTAAACAGTAGACTAATCCTGCATAATATTAAATATAACATCCATCTATAAATAATTTTTTTTACATCCCAAAAAACAGTGCATACACTTCAAATCTTCAACTCACATTCAAAATAATATAGTTCAACAAAAATATAATATTCATCTAGAAAATAAGTTCTTTACACTCTAAAAGAAGTGCATACACTTCAACCCAAATTCAAAATAACTAAGTTTAACAAAAATAAAATAACATGGTTAAAAAATATATATATAATATCCTTGGAATTCATCAAATGCTAAGTATCAATATTTAAAAAATTTGAGTAAACAGTAGACTAATCCTGCATAATATTAAATATAACATCCATCTAGAAATAATTTTTTTTACATCCCAAAAAACAGTGCATACACTTCAAGTCTTCAACTCACATTCAAAATAATATAGTTCAACAAAAATATAATATTCACCTAGAAAATAAGTTCTTTACACTCTAAAAGAAGTGCATACACTTCAACCCAAATTCAAAATAACTAAGTTTAACAAAAATAAAATAACATGGTTAAAAAATATATATATAATATCTTTGGAATTCGTCAAATGCTAAGTATCAATATTTAAAGAATTTGAGTAAACAGTAGACTAATCCTGCATAATATTAAATATAACATCCATCTAGAAATAATTTTTTTTACATCCCAAAAAACAGTGCATACACTTCAAGTCTTCAACTCACATTCAAAATAATATAGTTCAACAAAAATATAATATTCACCTAGAAAATAAGTTCTTTACACTCTAAAAGAAGTGCATACACTTCAACCCAAATTCAAAATAACTAAGTTTAACAAAAATAAAATAACATGGTTAAAAAATATATATATAATATCCTTGGAATTCGTCAAATGCTAAGTATCAATATTTAAAGAATTTGAGTAAACAGTAGACTAATCCTGCATAATATTAAATATAACATCCATCTATAAATAATTTTTTTTACATCCCAAAAAACAGTGCATACACTTCAAATCTTCAACTTACATTCAAAATAATATAATTCAACAAAAATATAATATTCATCTAGAAAATAAGTTCTTTACACTCTAAAAGAAGTGCATACACTTCAACCCAAATTCAAAATAACTAAGTTTAACAAAAATAAAATAACATGGTTAAAAAATATATATATAATATCCTTGGAATTCGTCAAATGCTAAGTATCAATATTTAAAGAATTTTAGTAAACAGTAGACTAATCCTGCATAATATTAAATATAACATCCATCTAGAAATAATTTTTTTACATCCCAAAAAACAGTGCATACACTTCAAGTCTTCAACTCACATTCAAAATAATATAGTACAACAAAAATATAATATTCATCTAGAAAATAAGTTCTTTACACTCTAAAAGAAGTGCATACACTTCAACCCAAATTCAAAATAACTAAGTTTAACAAAAATAAAATAACATAGTTAAAAAAAATATATATAATATCCTTGGAATTCGTCAAATACTAAGTATCAATATTTAAAGAATTTTAGTAAACAGTAAACTAATCCTGACTATGACCACGATTATCATCCATAGATTTTTTGTTGATGTTCAAATTCATAACATCTTCCACAAGCTCATCCAATTTTATTTGTGCAAGTTCTATGCCAAAAAAAACAAAAAAAAAAACAAAAGTATTAATAGTTCTAGGATCTGTAAAGTTTCAATTTCCAATTATATCTCTTGTAAATTTTTGTAATTACTCACTTTTCTTTTTAAATTTAAAATATATGTTGGATATAAAAGGTATTTGACAAATCTAAAATAAAATAAATATTTATTTATTAAATGAGTTAAACGAGTTGTGTTAAGTGGGTCATTTCGGGTTGACACAAATAAATTGGCGTGTCAAACATGTCTATTGCGGGTTATGCGGGTTGACCCACTTATGACACGTTTCTTATTGTGTCACTTTCGAATCGACCCGTTTATGAATCAAACTCATTAAGGTCCAACCCTAACCCGAAAAAATCCGTGTCGGGTTTGTGTCGTGTTCGCGGGTTGGGTCAAACATTGACACTGTTGGGGTTTATGCCCTAAAATCCAATTTATTGGCATGTCATAAATAATTAAATAGTTTAATTATATATGAGACTATCTATAAATAAACTAATGGGACATTATCTTAGTCCATGAGATGCATAGTATGTGATTTATGTGAAAAGTCACAGAAGATATAAATTACAAGTTCTTTGTAAACTCAAAATTTTAGTTCGTAGTCGGTGATGAAATTGGGCATTTCATCTGCGAAGACTATAACATATCAACTACGATGATTTGTCTTGATCATGGAAGTGGAGACTTCTAGTTGGTATGTTGATATGTTTTAAGAGTTAAGACAAATTGAACTGGACCGTTGTGAGATTTATTATTCTCGTAAAGACTGTCAAATGAATAATAAATCCCATGACTTCTATTTACATCAACTCTAAATCCTGAGAGAATAATGGACCTGATCATGAGATGTAGGTTGCTTTGATATATCAGGAGTGAGATCTATAAGATACGGTCAAAACCTCAGTATGTTGGGCAGCCGCATTTAGTGTTGATGGAACATATATTCTCAAGATGAAATTCATAATCTCTTAACGGAGATATAAAATATTCCCTTGAGATAAGTTTAATGGGTTTAGTTATTCAGAGTGTTGGGCCCAACCACTTTAGTAAGGTGTTACTAAAGTATATATTTATGAAATTGGATTTCATAAATATATGATGAATAACATAAAGGATTAAACCGGGTACTCAAGAATTAAGATGTAGTAATCTTCAAAGTGGCAGTCAATATTCATGACTTTGTATTACTACGAATATTTTAATGAAGGGGTTGCATGTACAATAAAGTCTTGAGATATAATTTATAGATAAGACCTAGAGTGCAACTATATTTATATAGTGGTATTAAATATAGTTAATGGTAACTTTGGACTTGTTAAGAGTTGACAGAAAAGTCCAAGGCCCATTGGAGCTAGTGTCTTATTGGTTCCTTTTGGTCCCACTTCAAGCCACACACTTAAGCCCAATTGGAAAGGTCCAAAAGGTCAGCCCAATTAGATAATTGGTTAGATACAAAGGGAAAAAACGTACAGAATTTTATGCATGAAAAACATTATTGTGAAATGGTGTATATAAGTGTATATCACTCTCAAATTCTTCCTTTGTAACCAATTGAGAGTCCACACTTCTTGGGCGTTAGTGGAATTGGAGTGAAGATTAAAAGTATTCCCAAGTGCTTCGATCTTTGGTTTTGAATTTCACTGCACCAAGGTACGCATTCTTGTTCTCTAATTCTGAAACTTACATAGAACATGTTATCATTTTCTAATGAAGTAGATCCGTTTAATTTTCCGCTGCGCACATCTATTTTTCCTACAGACACCCCTAATTTATAACTTACAGAAATCTCTCTCTCTCTCTCTCTCTCTCTCTCTCTCTCTCTCTCTCTCATATTTACTGCTAACAACAACTATCAACTAACAATAAACTGACCATTTTACAACTAACAACTAACAATAAACTAACCATCTAACGTTCCACCACTTTAATGCCCCCATACAAAGGTTACAAGTTTGCATTACTAAACTCAGCCGGTTTCATATTTACTGGAGATATGAATTGTAAGGACACGTTTTGCAATCCAAACTCAAGATGTATGAGATATTGGCTCAGTGAACCTAGTACAATAAATTTGTAGAGAGTGGGTCAAAAAACTAGGCCCTAATGAATTTGACAACGACTAGTATGTTGGGATGGCAATTTAGATTCGACCCGTGGATACCCGGCCTGGTCCGACCCTAATGGGCCGGATTTTACTCGGCCCGATAAATAATAGGGTCAGGTATGGGTTTTTAAAAAAAAACCCGAAGCGGGTTCGGGTTGGGTTCGGGTTTTATCAAAAAAACCCGAAACCTGACCCGGTTAAAACCCGGTTATATTATATATAAAATTACTAAATTACCCTCATATATATATATATATAGTTAAAACCCTAAACTCTTAATTCTGCTCCTCATTTCAGCCTTTCACGCCTCTTATCTCTTCAGCTCTCTCAGTCACTACCTCTCATCTCTCAGCGATCTCACACGCACGGCCACAAGCCGTATGTATAGCGTGATGAACATCATGAACTCATCAGACAAGAGCTAGCAGGACTCCCGTTTCCGACAGATGGAAGTACCGATACCAGAAGAGCTAACCATCCTTGCCGTTCCGACAGATTTAAGAAGGGAAGGAGGCAGTTTCGTCCTCATTGTTCCCATTTCTCTCAAGTCTCAACTCCATTTCATCCTCGCCGTCGCTAATCTCGCACTGTCTCCATTTTTTTTTCTTTTTTCTTTTTTTTTTTCTAGGTTCAGTTCGCCTCAATCATGTGAATTTGTGTTTGTGTTTGTGTTTGTGTATATGATTTCTGAAAGGGAAAAATGAAAATCATAGATCTGAAATTTGTGTTTGGATTGTGATTTTGAAAGGGAAAATGTAGATCTGAAATCTGTGTTTGTGATTTCTTTGTTTGTGTTTGTGATTGTGATTGTGATTGTGTTTGGACTTGTGTTTATGTTTGTGTTTGGATCTGAATTTTTTTTTTTTTTTGGTTGGGCCACGAATTGAGCCCAATCCTTTAACGGGGCCTGGGAAAAAAACTCGCTTAGTTAACGGGCCGAGTCCGGGCCATGGGTCTTGGCCCGCGGGTCGAGTTCGGGTATAGAAAAACCCGGCCCGAACCCGACCCGTTGCCATTCCTACTAGTATGAGTTTAGAGGATGATCAAGCAAAAACAAGGAACATAAAGTTGAACGAATTCCCTGTTCGAGGAGGGAAGTTTTTCATATAGATCAATAATGGTTGAGTGCAAATACAATTTTGATTGCTACATTATTCTTTCTCCATTTTTCTGATCCATTTCTCATGGAGGGTCTCTTACATTATATAGCTCCCTTTAGACCATCTTGATCCTACACTTATTGATTATTTGAGACCTTACTTGAGTACTTGTCCCATCAGACACCCTCTTTGGCTTTCTATGAGTTGTGATAGCCAAAGCAGCACTGTTCAGGGGTCTTCTCCATATAAATGCGGCCAGAAAAGTAGCTGTAGTGCATTCAATGTGGTGGTAGCAGCTTTCCCTTAGATATTTTTGGGTTCCCCTCCTTTTTGTATGTTTATGATGCACGTCCCTATCACTGGAGTTTTTTGGAAGGTTATCCTGATTGTAGGGATACATATTTGAGCTGTATCTATTATATCCGAGGAGGAATCCCTCCTCGGACCACCTTCCACTCCTTCCTTACTTATGAAACTCTGAACTAGAATCACCCATAACTATTTATTCCTCCTCGACCATTCATGTTCTGGGCCAAGGCCCAGGGCCCAATATACAATTTGGGCCCTTAACCCTACATGAACAATTCCATCAAATTATGAGCTAGCTTAACTAATTTAAGGGCATGACTTACAAGCCAAAAATCTGTAGGTTCTAAAAAAGTTCACATTTCATCATTAGTAATGGAACTGCAGATATATATATAAATAAATAAAAAACTACGAAAATCATAAACAAATTATATATTATGTTATGCAAGGTAGTATAAATTTATAAACATAATTCAATATGTAAATGAAAATTTTTCATAACCCAAAAGATCTATAACAAAAAATATCCACTAAACTTAATAAATATGTGCTAATACAAACAAAATTATTGAAGAATTGGATACCTTTTACCTATCTCTTATTAGTTATCATGCATGGTGGTGCTAAGTAATTACTTGAAAAAAAGAGAGAGTTTTTGCAGTGTTGTAAAAAATTGTAGGTTACACTTTTTCAAAAAACAAGAATCATCAAAGACCAAATTTGACTAAAGTTCTTAACAATTTTTCCTTCATTTATAGAAAATCCAATTATATGAAAAAGTATTCATGTTTAAAGATTTTTCAAACGCTCTTTGGGAATTGAAGTTTTAGTAAGAATAAAAAAGTGTATCACTTTCTAAATTGTAAACAACTTTTACTTTAAAGAATGTATTAGTAATTCTTAACTTGATTATGCCTATCCATATAGGAGGGCGAAAATCAAATTGAAATTGATTTTTTAAAGACATTTCATATATTTTCTTGTTTGGGAGTTCAATAAAAACAAATTAAAATCATTTCACTCACTGAATTTTGCTGATAAATATTTTTTTTTCCCTTCCTTCTTTTAGGTTAGTAATCAAGAAGCAGCAGATATGGTTCGTCCTTTGTGCACCGGAATAGAAAAACCAAAACCATTTTTTGCTTGCAAAAAGCTCGTCGACTTAGCAGTAAAACGTGGCTCTACAGATGATATAAGTGTGATGATAGTTCAATTAGGCAATTTTCTTTCATAATTTTAACTATAAGAAGATAGAAGAACTCCGACGTATATGGGTGAATTATAGTTGTCATGCAAGTGTTTTTTTTTTTGGAGAAACTTGCAGCTTTAAGAAAGCTAGAAAGCAAGACCATCATGTTTTTGGAATGTTATTAAACATTTCAAAGCTAGAAAGCCTCTCCTAGGATTGTCCCTAGTAGAAGAGTTATGAAACATATATATCGTGATGACGTCGAAAACCGTCACCAATGGGTCACACCGTACTCGCGACTCGAATCGAACCTGCACGACGAAACAAACAAAAGAATCCTTCAGAGAAGCACCGGTGTGGTGCCGGCCGAAGGCTCTCCGACGGTCAAGTTAGAATTCCTTTGTTTTACTTAGTGCGTTAGAGAGGGTTCATAAAAGCATACCTCGATTTCTGTGGGTATTACGCCTTTTATAGTGATAAGGGGTTGACTTTCCCTTTTTGGTTCCCACATCTTTTCAATGTGGGACTCTATTCCCAATTCTTCCAAACGTGGTGAGCAAGGATTCTCATTACCGGACC
Source organism: Quercus robur (assembly GCF_932294415.1). Classification (NCBI taxonomy): domain Eukaryota; kingdom Viridiplantae; phylum Streptophyta; class Magnoliopsida; order Fagales; family Fagaceae; genus Quercus; species Quercus robur. The sequence goes on from NC_065541.1 coordinate 65,672,674, forward strand.
ATGGGCCCTTGCTGCGTCAGTAGTGATGGGCCTTCAAAGCTGGGACCATACTTACGCAGGCCCAAGAGACCCAATCCGTCAGGCCCATTAAGGTAAGCCCATCATGCCCAATATTTTATCATCTTCAGTTGCCCCCTTCACCCCAATGATCCGTCACCTTTAAGGTCAAAGGATCAGTGGGGTGACGGTCCTTACATATGGCTATGACGGATTCATGCAAAATAGAACGACGGTCCCAGCTGGATCAACCCGTCAAAGGAAGAATCATCAAGTTGACGGATACATGGCGGGTACAAATCTGTTGGTACGTACTGACAGGTTGTCAGCATTTATTAAGCATGCCACGTGTCACTCTCTGAATGGTCGTTGTATAGGATCGAAGCGTCACTTCGTCTTCCGTGCACTTCCTATATATATAAGGCGCCTTACTCTTTCATTTTTCAATTTTCACTCAGAAAACACTTGTCAGAGCGAAGCCGTCAACCCTGTCAGAGCAAAGCCGTCAACCTTATCAGTGCAATCCGTCGAGGACGAATACTTGCTGATTACACCAACCGTCACCTATCCTCTGCTAAGTTCGGTAAGTGCTTCTAATTTACTATAGTCAAGTTACATTTTCGTCCATGCATTGTTGTTAGGCTTTCCATATCCGTCAACACTTTCAAACCCGTCGGTCTTAGGTTTTATTGTCAATTGTAGGAAATGTCTAGTGCGTCAAGTAACCAGTCGGTGGTTCGTGATGGGACGGAATACGAGGATGTATACCCGTCCGGTCATAAAGACCAAGAGAGCCCCGGCGAAGATAGGAGTCCGTCTGCCTCCTCTTCATCCTCAACAAATGAGGATGTGGAGATAGTCGAATTAGAGGGTTCCGATGATGACGGGGATCAACCACTGGAGTCCGTCGTAGGCGCTGATGGACTAAGGCAGTTCATCATGTTGCCAGAGTGGACTGTGCATAGGTTTACATCCGTCATCAGGGAGAAACATTTCAGCACCTTCAGGACCAACTTCCAAATCCCAGACTATGTCTCCATCCGTCTACCATATGGGTCGGAGAAGTGTTATTACGAAGGGGTAGACGGTGTAGGAGTGTACGAGCAGGCATTGAAGGCTGGACTTCGATTCCCGCTTTCTACACTTCATAGGGAACTCTTGCAGTATCTGGGGTTGTCCGTCACCCAGATATCCCCTAACGCCTGGAGGGTCTTCATAGCCATGGAGATTCTTTACGGTGCAATGTCAAACGGGGAAAGGAAGTTGACGGTCCGTGAATTTCTTCACTGTTACCGTCCAGACGAGATCTCGGGATCAAGGGGGATGTACAGTTTTGCCAGTCGGAGCCCCTTGTTGAAGGTGATCTTTGAGACCCCAGACTCAAATAGAGACTGGAAGAGTCGGTACTTCTTCCTGGAGGGTGACAGATGGATGAACCATCCAGGGGAGACGGATTACATGCCCGTCGACACAACTTGGGCAGTTATAAATCAGACACGTATGCATCCGTCTAAATTTTGTACTGCCTTTCATATCCGTCCAGTTATATGTGTATATCTTGATCATTTTTCTTTGCAGGTAGACGGTGCCCTCAAGTCAGCCTCGAGGAGTTTAGCTTTCTTGAAAAGGTTTGCAAGAAGACTACGCCAGAGGAAAGGACTTGGGCTAAGTTGGTGAATCCGAGGACCATACATTGGTACTGCGACGGTCCTGAGCCCACCCAAGACGCAATAAGATACGACGAGCGCGTTCATAGACGTAAGCCCGTCGACTTTACTTTGCCATTTACTTAGCTTTATTTTGTTTTAATTTCATCCGTCATTATTTGCAGAGATGGAGGACGCAAAAAGGAGAGCTCTGATCAAATCCCAAGCCGTCAAGAAGAGGGAATCCGGCGAGGTAGTTCCTAAGGTGTCGGCTTCAGCACCTAAGAGGAAACCAACATCAAAATCTGACCGTCCATTCAAGCAACCAAAGGTCTCACTTGAACCTGTGGTTGGTTTAATGGCTGAGGGTATCAAGACCGTCACCCCAGCTAAGAAGGGGACGGGTAAAGGACTGATGACAGCCCCAGAGGGTAAGCAAGAGAGACCTCCTTCCCTTCTCCGCGACGACTCCAAGTATGCATTGGAGAAGCTGTCGTCCATCATCACGGCAGAAGACTACGAAGATCTGGGAAACCATTCGACGGAGGCCATGGGGGAGACGGGCCTCTTTGCCGTCGCTCAGGTTGGCTATGTCAAATAAGTTTTTATACTTTTCTTTTTTCTCTTTTTTTTTTTATTTACATTATGTGACGGTCTCTTTTCTACTCGCAGTCCTTGGTCATGATGAAGGGTCTACTGGACCGGTGTCTCAACCGTGAGAGTGCCTTGGACCGGGTTCGCGCAAAGGCAGAGCAGACGGAGGAAGAGCTCGGACAACTCCATCAATGGAGGTCCAAGATGGAGAGGAAGCTGGAGCTTTCTGAGAAGGTGAGGAAGGAGCTGGAGGAGAAGACGGCCACTGCGCTGACGGCCATAGAGAATAAAGAGGCGGAGATCAAACAACTCAAAGTTGAGATCCGTCAGGCGAAAGAAGCAGCCGTCGAGGAGTATCGATGCTCGGAAACCTGTTTGGGCGAGCTGTCGGACTCCTTTCTTCAAGGCTTTGATGACTCTCTCCGTCAAGTCAAGAAGGCTTATCCAGAGCTGGATTTGACGATGGTCAAACTTGAAGATCAAGCCCAGACTTCTGCCCTCCCCGTCGCCTCAGAAAATACGGAGGACCTTTTTGGCGACGGTGCTGCTCAAGGAGACAGAGATTCCGCCCCGTCGAAGGATGTCCCGGTTACTGAAGAAAAGAAAGATTGATGTATATGTACTTTATTTTGTGAACAATCCGTCCTTCTTTTTTCTTCATTTTTTTTTAAGACAATCCGTCCTTTTTAATTGTATTAAACATTTGCCTTTGGGGGCTTTTTGCTTAATGTTCAGATATGCTTTTTACAATTGTTTGGTATTTTGTCTAAAGCTCCGTCTCCCTTCTTGAGGAAGGATTTTTTGTGAGAATATTTCTGTGACAATTCGTCCGCATTGTAGACTTATTATCTTGTGTTGATTGAGCATTTACATCGTTTAGAATTTTCCTTTTCCGTCTGTTTTGAGAGGTTTATTAGTAGAACCGTCCACTTTGTGGCGTTGTACATCAATTTCAAATATATCGCGTATTTGATGGACTTGTAAAAAATTTTAACGTAGTTAACTTCCGTCCACTTTGCGAGCACGCTCTTCTATTTTTTCAACATCTTAGTGATCTGTCCACTTTGTGCACTAATTTCATCACCTTAGTGATCCGTCCACCTTGTGGACTCAATTTCGATCACCTTAGTGATCCGTCCACTATGTGGGCTCAGATTTTGCGTCCGTCCATCCTGTGGACTTAAGGTATTCATCCGTGTAGGGTGATCCGTCCACCTTGTGGACTTAGGGTGATCGCCCCTGTGGGATGATCCGTCCATCTTGTGGACCTCATATTGTATCCGTCCATCTTGTGGACTTAAGGTTATCATCCCGGTAGGATGATCCGTCCACTTTGTGGACTTCATATTGCATCCGTCCATCTTGTGGACTTAAGGTTATCATCCCTATAGGATGATCCGTCCACTTTCTGGACTTCATATTGTATCCGTCCCTCTTGTGGACTAAGGTTATCATCCCTGTAGGATGATCCGTCCACTTTGTGGACTTCATATTGTATCCGTCCATCTTGTGGACTTAAGATTATCATCCTGGTGGGATGATCCGTCCACATTGTGGATTTCATATTGTATCCGTCCCTCTTGTGGACTTAAGGTTATCATCCCTGTAGGATGATCCGTCCACTTTGTGGACTTCATATTGTATCCGTCCATCTTGTGGACTTAAGGTTATCATCCCTGTAGGATGATCCGTCCACTTTGTGGACTTCATATTGTATCCGTCCATCTTGTGGACTTAAGATTATCATCCTGGTAGGATGATCCGTCCACCTTATGGACTTAGGGTGATCGTCCCTGTAGGATAATCCGTCCATCTTGTGGACTTCTATTGTTTCCGTTAACTTTGTAGACAATTGCAATGACAGACATTCGAGTAGAAGATCAAAATTGCATCTGATTATAAAAATGCGTAAAGGAAAAGTGCCTGCCCCCTTGGGCTTAAAAAAGGCACGACAATATTGTAGCAAAAATAGTTAAACAGTGCCAATAAAAGTTAATAATGCCAAAAAGTCTTAAAAGAGAAACTGGTTGTCGTGTCGCTATCACTGGTAGTATTTCCTCAAGTGCTCGGCATTCCACGGATGTGGTAGCTTTTCTCCGTCTATTGTCTCCAGGTGGTATGTCCCTTTCCTTTTCCACGACGTAATTCTGTAGGGTCCTTCCCAGTTGGGGCCGAGTTTTCCCTGTGTAGGGTCTCTAGTTGTACCTATGACCCTTCTGAGTACGAGGTCTCCAACTTGGAAGCTTCTTTGTCGGACCCGGGAGTTGAAATGTCTGGACATGCGATCCTGGTATCTAGCGATCCTCTGTTCTGCTGCCGACCTGACCTCATCTATAAGGTCCAGTTGTAGCCTCATGGATTCGTCATTCCTTCCCTCGTCGTGGTTGTGAATCTTGTAGCTTGTGAGCCCAACTTCCGCTGGGATGACTGCCTCGCTCCCGTAGGTCAGTCGAAACGGTGTCTCTCCTGTCGGAGTCCTCGCCGTGGTCCTATACGCCCACAGTATGCTTGGCAATTCTTCTGGCCATATGCCCTTTGCCCCCTCGAGCCGAGTCTTGATAATCTTTAGCAGGGATCGGTTTGTGACCTCAACCTGACCGTTAGCCTGAGGATGGGCGGGTGATGAGTAGTGGTTTTTTATTCCTAGCTGTGTGCAGAAATCACGGAAGGGGCCGTTATCGAACTGCCTCCCGTTATCTGAGACAAGGACTCTAGGAATACCAAACCTACATACTATGTTCCGCCAGACAAAACTTCTAATGTTCTTTTCTGTAATGGTGGCCAAGGCTTCTGCTTCTACCCATTTCGTGAAGTAGTCAATACCCACTACCAAGAACTTTAACTGCCTTATCGCCGTTGGGAAAGGTCCCATGATGTCCAGTCCCCATTGAGCGAACGGCCATGGAGCCGTTATGGGGGTTAGCTCTACAGCTGGCTGTCCGATAAAATTGCTGAACCTCTGGCATTTGTCGCATCTTTTAACGTAGGACTCAGCATCCTTTTGCATGGTCGGCCAGTAATACCCAGCTCGTAGCAGTTTGTGCACCAACGACCGCGATCCAGAATGATTCCCGCATATTCCTTCGTGTACTTCCCTCATCACGTAGTCTGCCTCTTCAACCCCGAGACATCTTAGGTAAGGACGGGAGAAACCTCTCTTGTAAAGAATGTCTTTTATCAAGACGAACCTTGCCGCTCGGACTTTTAACTTTCTCGCTGCCTCCTTCTCTTCAGGCAATATCCCGTCCTTTAGGTATGAAGTTATCTGCGTAGTCCAGTTTCTTTCGGAGCGTATCTCCTGCATGTTGTCGGGGTCTATTAGCGGAAAGATTTGAACAAAGGAAAGCACATTACCCGGTGTTATCATATGTTCTGCTGAAGCGGCTTTGGCTAGCTGATCGGCGGGCTCATTGTCTCCCCTGGGGATCTGGACGAATATTGCTTTTAGCCCGTCGACTCTAGCCCTCACTTGATCAAGATATCTCTTCAACCTTTCCCCTTTGCATTCATAATCTCCGTTTACTTGATTGGTCACGACTTGAGAGTCGCAATGTACGACCACACTTTCAGCTCCGGCGGCTTTGACTAGGTCGAGTCCTGCTGCTACCGCTTCGTATTCTGCTTCGTTGTTGGTAATGGGGAAGTCGAGACGGACCATAGATTCAATCTCGTCTCCTTCAGGTGACAGCAATATTATGCCGGCTCCTCCAACTCGCTTATTGGATGATCCGTCGGTGTAGATGTTCCACTGGGGGGGTTCTTCTGCCCCCTTGTCCGCGTCATGCGTAAACTCTGCTATGAAGTCGGCTACAGCTTGTCCTTTAATGGCCACACGTGGACGGTATTTGATGTCAAACTCACTCAATTCTATTGCCCACAGCGTCAGTCGACCTGCGGCCTCAGGATTACTTAGTGCCCTTCGTAAGGGCTTGTCGGTCATTACGTTCACGGTATGGGCTTGAAAGTAGGGCTTGAGCTTGCGAGCCGCCGTGACCAACGCAAAAGCGAGTTTCTCCATAGGTTGGTATCTTTCCTCGGCACCGCGGAGCGCCCGGCTGGCGTAGTACACGGGCTTCTGTGCCCTGTCCTCCTCTCTGATTAAGGCCGCACTGACGGCCACAGTGGAGACGGCCAAATAGAGGAAGAGCTCTTCACCTGGTTGCGAGGGGCTCAGTAGAGGTGGTGAAGATAGATAGGTTTTTAACTCCTCGAATGCTCGTTGACACTCGTCCGTCCACTGGAATGACTTTTTCAATGTTCGGAAGAAAGGTAAACATTTGTCCGTCGCTCTCGACACGAATCTATTCAATGCCGCTACCTTGCCGTTAAGGCTCTGTACTTCCTTCACGTTTCTCGGGGGGGCCATCTCCATTATGGCTCGGATTTTGTCCGGGTTAGCTTCAATCCCCCTTTGAGATACCATGAATCCTAGGAATTTTCCTGCCGTTACACCAAACGCGCACTTTCCTGGATTGAGCTTCATGTTGTAGGATCGGAGTGTGCCGAATGTTTCCTTGAGATCTTCCAAATGGTCTTCCTCCTTCCGGCTCTTCACCAGCATGTCGTCGACATAAACTTGGACGTTCCTCCCGATTTGCTGTGCGAACATCTTGTTCATTAGTCTCTGGTATGTTGCCCCTGCATTCTTCAGACCGAATGGCATTACTTTGTAACAGAAGAGACCTTGACTGGTTACAAACGAAATCTTCTCCTGGTCGTCCTCGTGCATGCGGATCTGGTTATAACCCGAGAAAGCATCCATGAAGCTTAGCAATTGGTGTTGAGCCGTCGAGTCCACTAGGATGTCGACCCTTGGAAGGGGATAGCTATCTTTGGGGCATGCTTTGTTAAGATCGGTGAAGTCCACGCACATCCGCCATTTGCCACTCGTTTTCTTCACCATTACCACATTCGCCAGCCAATCGGGGTAGTAGACTTCCCTGATGAAGCTTGCATCTTGGAGTTTGCGGACCTCTTCCGCTATTGCTTGGTCTCGTTCCGGGGCGAATACTCTCTTCTTTTGTCGGACGGGTGGAAACGAGGGCAACACGTTCAACTTATGTACCATGACCGAGGGATCGATTCCTGGCATATCGTCATGGCTCCAGGCGAACACATCCTTATTGCTTCTCAAGAAAGCCACGAGCTCTTGACGGATTGCGGGTTTTGCAAGCGTTCCGATCCTGGTGGTTCGGTCTGGATTGGAACCGTCGAGAGTTATCTCCTCTAGCTTCTCTGTAGGTTCTGTCGTCGTTCGGTGCTCTTCTATGTTCAAAGCCTGGATCTGGTCTTCCACCTCCATCATAGCTACGTAGCATTCTCGTGCGGCAATTTGACTTCCGCGTAGCTCTCCTACCCCATACTCTGTTGGGAACTTGATCATCAGGTGGTAAGTTGATGTTGCCGCCTTCCACGAGTTGAGCGTGAGTCGCCCAATAATAGCATTGTAGGCTGACGAGCAATCGACCACCAAGAATGTTACGTTCTTGGTGATTTGTTGTGGGTAATCTCCTACCGTCACCGATAACGTGACTGCGCCCAAAGGGAAGATTCTACTCCCTCCGAAACCAACGAGCGGGGCGTTTGTTGGTATCAGCAGCTCCCTATCAATCCTCATTTGTTGGAACGCCGGATAATACAAGATGTCGGCCGAACTACCGTTGTCGACCAACACTCGGTGGATGTTGTAATCGCCTGCCCGCAAGGTGACGACGAGGGCATCGTCGTGTGGATGGTGTAGGCGCCTTGTATCCTCTTCCGAGAACCCGATAATAGGGCCTTCCCTTCTTGCCATCTTTGGCACTGTGCCTGCTAATTGGACATTCTGTACCATCCGAAGATATGTTTTGCGAGCCTTTTTTGACGATCCGGCCGCACCTGTTCCTCCAATTATCATCCTTATGTCCCCCAATGGGGGCCTTGGTCGCTCGTTCTCTCGGCGGGGGTGTTGTTCTTGTGGGGGTTGATCCGTTCTCTCCTTACTGACGAACTTCTTCAATTTCCCTTGTCGGATAAGGGTTTCGATTTGTTGCTTCAAATCATAGCAGTCGGCCGTGTCGTGACCATGGTCACGGTGGAAGCGGCAATATTTTTCTCTGGACCTTTTGTTGGGATCACTCTTCAGCTTTCCCGGAAACGTCAAGGATCCTTCGTCCTTAATCTGCATTAGGACTTGGTCTATCGAGGCGGTCAACGGAGTGAAACTTGTGAACCTTCCGCCCATTGGTTTTGGGCGTCTCTCCTCCCTTCGATCTCCCATCCGTCCTCTCTTTCGCCCCTGGTCCTGTCGGGGGTCCTCTTGTCTATCCCTTTTCTTGGGTCTGTCTTCTCGGGCTAACAATGCGTCTTCAGCGTTCATGTACTTGGTGGCCCTGTAAAGCACCTCTGACATGGTCTTTGGGTCGTTTTTGTATAGGGAGAACAAAAACTTACCCCCCTTCAGCCTGTTCGTGAATGCTGCCACCAATATCTTGTCGTCGGCTTCGTCGATCGTGAGCGCTTCTTTATTGAAGCGTGATATGTAGGCCCGTAACGTCTCCTCCTCTCTCTGCTTGATGTTCATCAGACAAGCCGTGGATTTCTTGTACCGATGTCCTCCGATGAAGTGTGTAGTGAACTGAGCGCTCAGCTCCCTGAAGGTGCCGATGGAGTTTGGTGTCAGCCGGCTGAACCAAATCCTTGCCGCGCCCTTCAGGGTTGTAGGGAATGCCCTACACATAATTGCGTCCGCCACTCCCTGGAGGTGCATCAGGGTCTTGAAGGTCTCTAGGTGATCGAGGGGGTCCTTGACTCCGTCATAACTGTCCATGCTCGGCATGCGGAACTTACTCGGCAGGGGGAAGGAGTTGACGGACGCCGTAAATGGCGAGTCAGTCCGGTTGACAAGGTCGTCAAGATCGCTGGACACTCGCCCCTTGAGAGCGTTCATCAGGACTTCCATCTGTTCCTTCATCGCCTGCATCTCTGCGATGATGGGTTGAGGAGCTGTGTCCGTCACTGAGGGGATGCTAGCGTCCCGTCACACTTGTTTGCTCGGGGCGTTACTCTCCTGTGGTCCGTCATTATTTCTCCTTTCCTCACTGTTCCCTTCTTGATCTTCTCCTTGGCTATTCACGGCTGCACTCTTTTGATTCAGCTGTTCCGTCAGGTCGTGGTTTTGTTTGGTGAGGCGCTCCACAGCTGCGGCGAGCGTCTTGACCTGTCTCTCAAGGGCAGTCGTAGGAGCTTCTTCTTGGACGTCATTTGTGGTTGCCATCGAGCGCGTAAGTACCATGTAACTCCTTTATCTAGGAAATGTTACCGTACCCGGTCGTTCTTCCCACAGACGGCGCCAACTGATGACGTCGAAAACCGTCACCAATGGGTCACACCGTACTCGCGACTCGAATCGAACCTGCACGACGAAACAAACAAAAGAATCCTTCAGAGAAGCACCGGTGTGGTGCCGGCCGAAGGCTCTCCGACGGTCAAGTTAGAATTCCTTTGTTTTACTTAGTGCGTTAGAGAGGGTTCATAAAAGCATACCTCGATTTCTGTGGGTATTACGCCTTTTATAGTGATAAGGGGTTGACTTTCCCTTTTTGGTTCCCACATCTTTTCAATGTAGGACTCTATTCCCAATTCTTCCAAACGTGGTGAGCAAGGATTCTCATTACCGGACCATGGGCCCTTGCTGCGTCAGTAGTGATGGGCCTTCAAAGCTGGGACCATACTTACGCAGGCCCAAGAGACCCAATCCGTCAGGCCCATTAAGGTAAGCCCATCATGCCCAATATTTTATCATCTTCATATCGCATTTTGCATGTAACTTTATATATCCATCCCATTTAGAAGTTAATAGCTTTTATCACTTTATTCTAGTGAAATGTATTTATAACTTACAGAAATCTCTCTCTCTCTCTCTCTCTCGTATTTACTGCTAACAACAACTATCAACTAACAATAGACTGATCATTTTACAACTAACAACTAACAATAAACTAACCATCCAACGTTCCACCACTTTAACCCCCCATATAAAGGTTACAAATTTGCGTTATTAAACCCGGCCTCTCTCAGTCTCATATTTACTGGAGATATGAACAATTCCATCAAATTATGAGCTAGCTTAACTTATTTAAGGGCATGACTTACAAGCCAAAAATCTATAGGTTCTAAAAAAGTTCGCATTTCATCATTAGCAACAGAACTACAGATAAATAAAAAAAAAAAAAAAAAAAAACTACGAAAATCATAAACAAATTATATATTAAGTTATGTGATGATGCCGAAAAATCACCAATGAGCCACACAACTTTTGCACGCCCGAAACAATACCTGCACAACAAAAAGAGAGGACCTAACAGAGAGTACATGTGTGGTGCCGGCCAAATACCCTTCGAAGGTCAAGTTAGAATTTCTTCACAACTCTAGAGTGCTAAAGCTGGGTGAACTATGCGTACCTTTTTTCTAAGGGTCTTCGGGTTTTTATAGTAGTGTAGAATCAAACTCCTTTGCTTGCGTCACAAATCTTTTCCTTATAGAGAAGATCTCCATTAATGCGCGTATATTTCAGAATCCTCTTCATGTTAGAATTCTATTCAAATGGGGACTCTATGGACTAGGGTTAATCTTGAGACGCAAGTCGTTTCTATTTAGGGTTTCTGGGAGACCACATAATGACCAGTTGAGTGCCACGTGGCCTTTTGATTCGTCCACCCTATGTCCGTTCACATAGTATCCGTTCACTAATAGCCCATTTGTCTCGCACTGTCAAGTCCATCTAAGTGGATCTGTCACCTCCAATTTTCTCCGTCTTCATTATGCATGGTAGTATAAATTTATAAACATAATTCAATATGTAAATGAAAATTTTTCATAACCCAAAAGATTTATAACAAAAAATATCCACTAAACTTAATAAATATGTGCTAATACAAACAAAATTATTGAAGAATTGGATACTGTGAGGACACGATTTGTAACGACTCGTAATAGTGTTGGGTTCGCATGTAAAAAGACCCAAACAATATCATTTATAGAGCGTGGATTTGAAACGCTAGGCCTTGGTCATAAGACAGTGGGTTTTTCGTGGTGGGCATACGTAATTGAAATCGTGTGCGCCCTAGGAGTCTTTCTCCTGGAGGCAGGCTGGGAGGCTCTGGTTCTTGGCCATTTTTCCCAGCCTCCTTTCCAGGATAGCTTATTTTTCCTTTTATACTAGCCTGTATCCCTTATCCAACGTCCACGTGTGGGGTTCGATTTTCCAGGACTGATACTTGTCCCATCAGCCCATACCCAGAGTGGTTGAGGGTGGTTGTAAAAAGTTGAAGAGTATAGCTCTGTTAGGTGCAGAGTATTGAATGGTAGTAAGGGCAGCTTTCCCTGGTCGTTGTACTTTCCAGCGTATCCTTCTCTGTTGACCTAGATATTTTAGATCTTTTCCAAGTTGCTCCTATATCGTTTTTGCCTTTCCTTTTAGTGAGACCTTGGACATGCCGAGGACTGAATCGTCCTCGGCTGCGCCCAAGACTATTTTGTACTCGTATTACCGAGCCTGGGCTATAACCTTCCTCGGCTCGGGCCTTGGGCCCCAATGAATAAATGGGTCAGGGCCACAAATTGTTGGGCCCCACAATAGCCCCTCAAAATCCTGCTGTCCGACCTCTTGGTTGGATAGGAGGGTTTTGGTAGTGCCAAGCCTTTATTATGGCCCGTTTAACCCTGTCCTTCATTAATGTTGGTGTCTCTTCATCTACCCAGGAGACATACCGGGCTACGAGACATTCCTTTGAATTCATTCACAATGCGTTCCTGCCGTTTGATTATCCAAAACGCGCCTTTAATGATTTCCCTTTACGAGACCATTTAAATTCGATAGTTATTGACGGTATGGGGAAGTGGAATGGGTATATTCTCGTTTACCGACTTTCTTGGAAATATGGATAGATTAAATGCCTCCCGTTTTGCCCTTCATATAAGAAGGAAAGCAAGAGGTTATCTCTCTTACACAGAGCCCTTTCAATCCTTTTGAAGTCTGAAAATCCTCAGCCTCCCCTAGAGTTTCCCTTATCCGCTTTCTTACACCTTAAGTCATGATAAGTCCAAGATAGGAGTGGGAATGAAAAGACCATACCCTTCCCAGAAATGCCACGTTCTTGCGAAACTAAAAATGGCTTGGTCAGGGCAGGGATGGGAGAGACTCAAGATACTTCTCATCCTCATTTCAGTCAAAATCCAAAGCAGGGGCTCGTCGCGTCAAACTTTTGGTGCGGCTGAGCTGGGATCACCCATTATCAGTACCAGCCACTCTCTTATGAGCATAGCTAACATGGCACCAGCGTGTTAGGAGTCAGGACTGACGCAGGGACAAAGCATCCCTGCTTCTTCCTCTCTTCCTTCACTGATGCCTCCTTTTGCCTCTCTTTCTTCTTCTTTCCACCACCAGATCCATCCTGGTGCTTTTCCTTCTTCCTCTTCTTCTCCTCTCCCACCAAGGAAGGTCCTCCTCTCAATATGGGTGCCATTGGGGCAGAGCTTGGAAAGACTTGGGAGCAGAGCTTAAAAAGATTTCTGTTTGTTTGTTTTTTTGTTTTTGTTTTTTTTTTGTTTTTGTAACTCATTTTCTATATAGGCTTCGTTTAAGCCCTCCATTGTACATTGTAACACCTCTTTACATTAATAAAGGTCGTCATTTCTTGATTTTGTATATTCTATCTTTTCTTTTGAAATAGTTATGCCGTGAATACACGTACTATCCTGTAACTTCTTTCTTTTTATTTTTATACTATGAACGATGCTTGGGGCCGAAATCTCAGTTAATAAAAAGATCTTGCTCTGAGCTTATGGGAATTATCTGGCATAATAATGCCGACTTGGATAAATGGCACTTAGGGCAGAAGACTTTTACTAAGAAAAAGGTGTTCATAATGAACTTAATAACATTGTTCGGCACAATAATGCCGACCTGAGAAAGCGATACTTAGGGCCAAAATCCCTTACAAAGATAAAACATACTACTATGAACTTATTGGAGCTATCGTGTTCAATAAGACTGACCTGGAAGTGGGTTGTATACCCCAAATTTGAACGAGGTGATGGCTGAATGCTCGATGCCATGTAGGAAGTAATCATCCGAGGATACATAACCCAAAATGTACCCCCCCTCCTGTTGGTCGTTGAGTAATAAGGCGTTTCGCCATCTTCTTAATAACTTTCATAGCCTTGACCTTTCCTGGTATTTGGTCCGAGGACTGAGCGACTTAGAATTCTTCTTAAGTAGCTGATTTCCCCATAGGTTTGAGTCTGAAGACCATGCAATACCTTGACTCTGTCCAAAACTTGATTTTCGTAAGATTGATAAGTAGTTGGTTTCCCCATAAGTTTGAGTCCGAGAACCATGCAATACCTTGGTTCTGTCCAAAACTCGATGGATATTGATAAGTAGTTGGTTTCCCCATAGGTTTGAGTCCGAGGACCATGCAATACCTTGGTTCTGTCCAAAACTCGATGGATATTGATAAGTAGTTGGTTTCCCCATAGGTTTGAGTCCGAGGATTATGCAATACCTTGGTTCTGTCCAAAACTTGATTTTTGTAACATTTTTAAGTAGTTGGTTTCCCCATAGGTTTGAGTCCGAGGACCATGTAATACCTTGGTTCTGTCCAAAACTTGATTTTTAAGTAGTTGGTTTCCCCATGGGTTTGAGTCTGAGGACTATGTAATACCTTGGTTCTGTCCAAAACTCGATGGATATTGATAAGTAGTTGGTTTCCCCATAGGTTTGAGTCCGAGGACCATGCAATACCTTGGTTCTGTCCAAAACTTGATTTTTGTAAGATTTTTAAGTAGTTGGTTTCCCCATAGGTTTGAGTTCGAGGACCATGCAATACCTTGGTTCTGTCCAAAACTCAGTTTTTTCTTCTAAGTAGTTGGTTTCCCCATAGGTTTGTGTCCGAGGACCATGCAATACCTTGGTTCTGTCAAAAACTCAGTTTTTGTAAGTAGTTGGGGGAGTTAACACCTCGGCTATAGCATGAGACCTTGGTTTTAGGGGAATTAGCTCTTCGGCCAAGCCCCTAGAACCATCCGGGCGGCTGACGCTACGATGCGTAGCCCCTAGCAAAGAAACATAGCCCTTAGTGGAACTTTACGCTAGAACACTACAACCGGCTGTTAGAAATGATAAGGGAACTGTCTCGACCTACCGCCTATGCCAACACACAAGCCTTTCCCACAGATGGCGCCAATTTTGAGGACACGATTTGTAACGACCCGTAATAGTGTTGGGTTCGCACGTAAAAAGGCCCAAACAATATCATTTATAGAGCGTGGGTTTGAAAAGCTAGGCCTTGGTCACAAGACAGTGGGTTTTTTGTGGTGGGCATACGTAATTAAAATCGGGTGCGCCCTAGGAGTCTTTCTCCTGGAGGCGGGCTGGGAGGCTTTGGTTCTTGGCCATTTTTCCCAGCCTCCTTTCCCGGATAGCTTATTTTTCCTTTTATACTAACTTGTATCCCTTATCCAACGTCCACGTGTGGGGTTCGATTTTCCAGGACTGATACTTGTCCCATCAGCCCATACCCAGAGTGGTTGGGGGTGGTTGTAAAAAGCTGAAGAGTATGGCTCTGTCAGGTGCAGAGTATTGAATGGCAGTAAGGGCAGCTTTCCCTGGTCGTTGTACTTTCCAGCGTATCCTTCTCTGTTGACCTAGATATTTTAGATCTTTTCCAAGTTGCTCCTATACCGTTTTTGCCCTTCCTTTTAGTGAGACCTCGGACATGCCGAGGACTGAATTGTCCTCGGCTGCGCCCAAGACTATTTTGTACTCGTATTACCGAGCCTGGGCTATAACCTTCCTCGGCTCGGGCCTTGGGCCCCAGTGAATAAATGGGCCAGGGCCACAAATTGTTAGGCCCCACAGATACCTTTTACCTATCTCTTATTAGTTATCATGCATGGTGGTACTAAGTAATTACTTGAAAAAAAGAGAGGGTTTTTGCAGTGTTGTAAAAAATTGTAGGTTACACTTTTTCAAGAAACAAGAATCATCAAAGACCAAATTTGACTAAAGTTCTTAACAATTTTTCCTTCATTATAGAAAATCAAATTATATGCAAAAGTATTCATGTTTAAAGATTTTTCAAACGCTCTTTGGGAATTGAAGTTTTAGTAAGAATAAAAAAGTGTATCACTTTCTAAATTGTAAACAACTTTTACTTTAAAGAATGTATTAATAATTCTTAACTTGATTATGCCTATCCATATAGGAGGGCGAAAATCAAATTGAAATTGAATTTTTAAAGACATTTCATATATTTTCTTGTTTGGGAGTTCAATAAAAACAAATTAAACGGTGAAGGGAATGCTTATTCCACCGTTTCCACCTAAGCATTCCTCCCAAAAGTGGGAACAACAATCACTCCACCTCATTGATAGTATATTGACATAACTTGTGGATGTAGGGTAGGCCAAATTACAATAATTTTTTTTTTCTTTTATGAATAAAAGCAAGATTATATTATTTTGTTTGTGTTGATGTGCATTTGTTAGCTAGCGTCAAAATACAATACTCTGCCATTGAGGTTTTCATTGTCACAACAACTAATTTGAAAGTTCAAGGTTCATCTTGTTGTGGTTTGAGAAAAGTTTATTTTATTTTATTTTTTTGGATACCTTTTTGCATTTGGTTTCGTATAAGCATTCTCTGCTTTAGATGTGGAAATAATAACCAACTTGTTCAATGAAAACTTGCTTGAAAATTTGAATTAATGTGGAGATTTATTAGAAATTACCTCAATTTCCTAATTTAACTTGGTTTGGATATTATTATAATGGAGTGAAAGTTTATTTATTGCTAGTAACATAAATTGGTATTACTTATCCACACAAAAAATGTATTGTAATTTGAATTAGTTTTTATTTGTGAAAAATGCGTGCGTGTATTGTTGTGAGAGTGTATTAATTTTGTTACCAGTTTTGGTTAATTGAAGCTTATTGTAATTGATATTGTTGATAATAATTTTATTTCATATGGATTTAGGCATGGCATTGTGTCTTATGTGGAATTTTTGTTTGTAGTAGTGCCTTCGCTATCACATCTTGTTATAACCTAATATTAAAGAGTGGTAGTTACCGTGATGTGAAAGATAGGTGATGAACCTTCATTACTAATCACAACTTACAAAAGTGACATGAAATAAAAGAAAAAAGTTTGATGTATTTTACTTTTTGATTAAGGGGTCACAAGAAAACAATGTTTTTATTTTCTATTAATGTTTAAATTGATTGAAAAATTATAAAATGTAACGAGATTTTGGGATGCCAGAGCCATGATGGGTAACCCAAAAATAAAAAAAAAATAAAAAATCTTAAAATTTATAAATTTTTTTTGGGGGTGAATAAAGCATTGGAATATTATTTATTTATTTGTGAAAAGTTTGACAACGATACATTTTGAAATTTGAATCACACAACTACAGTCTACAAGGCACGCCCACTCATCCAAAATTGACCACCTGTGTAGTCGTTAGCAAGAAGAGCCAAAGATTCTTATGAGTCATAAGCTTCACACTGTTGCCATAAAAAGATTCTTATGAAATGTTTCAAAAAGATTAGCCATCAATTTTTAATGATATATGATATTTACTACAAATAATTATATCATTTGCATTTTTAAGTAAATGGAGAATTTTACATATTAGTTAGATTTGGGATAACAACATGTGAGACGAGGTTGGATCATTGGTATTCTATCTCTTATTTAAGACAAGAAAAATTTGCATGTGTGAGAATGGACTAGGTCAGAGGTGGAGAAGGTTGGACTTTGGAGTCATCCTTAATAAGGTGGCTCCAATATTAACGAGATAATTATGAGAGAGAATTGGGAGGGGCAACTGTGAGTGTTGGGTGATGGATAGACGAGTGTTTTGCAATGGTAATACAATATGTATATAAAAAAGATAGATTATAAAAAGGATGTGTTTACAAAATTTAAATTCTGTATAAATAACTTAAAGATACATTATATATGTATATACTCAAGACGAGACGGGGCAAATAAAATTCATTTCTAGCTTATTCTCTATTTGGTATGGAGAAAATCCGCATGATCAAAGTGTGACAAAGACATTTTCACCATCCACAAATTAAATACACTATATGCTTGGTTAAAGGGAAAAGAAGTGGAAGGGAAAGAGGGTGAGGGAAAACTGGAAAGGGAAACTCTTCCCTTGTTTGGATAGGTAGAAGTGAAAGGGAGGGAAAGGAAATTGAAGGATTTTCATTCCCTCCAAATTGGAAAAAAATGGACAAAGTGTGAAATAAAAAGTTTAAATTTTAATTTTTCAAGGAAATCATTTCGTCATAACCAAACAACATGAAGGATGTTATTTATTTATTTATTAAGAAATGTTATGTTTCACGGTAACGCTTTGTTTATTTTGATGGAAAATCTGGTGTAAAGATAATTTTCCATGTTTTTCAGTGTTTGATAGTTTTAGAAAAAATGAGTCGAAGAAAAACTATCTTTGGTCAACAGAATAAGTATGAGTTATTTTTAGAGATTGTTTTCCACTAAATTTCTTTGAAAAACAACTTTATCTTACAGCAAGCTAAATAAGAGAAGTTAGAAAATTATTTTTCAACTTATTTAAGGTTACTACCAAACATAGGAAAATGCGATAGTTTTATAGAAAATAATTTTTGAAATATGACTTATATTTTAGAAAACATTATCACTGAAACAAACTGAGCGTAATCATAAGTGGTAAATTATTATTGATTGTTACTGTGGATAAAATAAGTAATTTTAATGGTAAGTTCAATTTAGAATCAATAATAACTTACAATCTAAAATTTGTTACGAAAGTATAATAAAAATGTTTGTAAATGTAATAGTTTTCTTATTTGTTTATTTTTATAAAGGCGAAAACCACATTTTAGTCTCTACATTTTCACTTGATTTCTACTTTGGTCCCTATCTTTTATTTTCACCGCTTTTACTCCTTATCCTGAAAAAACACATCTCGTTTTTGCTCCTGTCGCTACATTAGAGATGGAAAATGCACACGTGGCAAATGACAGAATTAAAAAAAATATTAAAAAAAAATTATTTAATTTTAAAATAAAATAAAATTTTAGTTATCATTTAATTTTTTAAATAATAATTGTTCTTCGTGTTCTTCCCCCAAGAACATGGTTGCCCAGAAAATAAGCAATTGAAGATGAACATAAAATTTAAAACCCAGAAAATTTGAATTCAAACCCAAATTGGCCAAAACACAAAACTTAAAACCATATTTCAAACCCCCACACCACCAAAGCATCAAACACAAAAATCAAACCCGTATTTTTGGCCCCCAAATACTAAATCCAACCTAGATTTTCAGCCCCCAAACACAAAACTCCAAACCTAGATTTCCATGAAATTTATTTGTCACAAGATTCGAAGGTGCTATAAAAGAACCGAAGGAATAAAAAAATATGTTGCCAAGTTGGCGGGTTTCCTCTAGCGAGAGTTCCAAAACACACTTTGCACGAGGAGTGAATGGAATCTCAACAACAACAAATCCACTACCCCTTCCAATAATTTTTTCCACTTCTACATGTGCATCTTTAAGATTGATTCCCATAGATTTAAGAACTTTAGCAACAATGCCAATGCCTTCACCAATAAGACCCAACAGGATTTGTTCTGTGCCAACAAAATTATGACCAAGCCGTCTAGCTTCCTCTTGTGCAAGCATAATTACTTTAATCGCTTTTTCTATGAAGCGCTCAAACATGGCTTTAGCCAAACCCATATTTTCGACCCCCAAACACAAAACTCAAAACCCAAATTTTCTTATTTTCAGAGAAACCAAATAGAAACCTTAAATCCAAACCTTAGAGCCAAAACCAAACCATTTGCATCCTCAGATTTGAAGCTATCAAATCCAAACGGAATCAACCTCAGACTAGCCAAAACGAAATCAACTTCAGATTCATTGCTCTCTTCTTTCTCATGTTTGCCTGGGGTGTGGATTTGAGAGGATAAGGGAGAGAGGAAAAGAGAGATAGAGAGGATGGGATTGTGTGGGTTTTAATGAAAAGGAGAGGATGAAAGACTAAGGCTGTGTTTAGTTCAATGGAAAGTTAATTCTGAGTGTAAAATGATTTTAGGGGAAATTGTTTTCCCGTAAGGAAAATGAAATCCGGGTGTTTGGTTCTGCAATTGAAAATAGTTCAAAAAACGATTTTCGGTATTTGGTAATATTCTGAAAATGCTATTTTCCTACAAAATTTTCACATTTTCTCAGCTCCTAAACCCAGCCACCATCATCCACCACATAACCAATTAATTTGAAAAATCATAATCAAAACCCATTAATCTCAAAATCAATATCAAAACCATCTACCAAAACCCATAATCCACCACCATTGAAACCCACAAACCACCATAGCCAACAATCCACCCCCCCAATCGACCACCATCAATGCTTAAACTCACCCCCAACCCACCACCATTAAAACCCATGAATCACCCCAACCACCAATCCTCCAAAACCCAAGCAAAAATGTTATTTTACAATTAAAAAAAAATAAAAATTAAAGGCAGCAACAGTGTGGGTGGAAGAAGGATGGGTCTAATGAGTGAGAGAGAGGACGAAGGTGAAGTAGATGAGAAACTACCTTCATTGGCAGAGGGGCTTGTAGGCACGACGATAAGGTCGTGGGTTGGGGACTGGGATGCGGTGAAATCATGGTGGGTTTAGCTAGGTTCATCGGCGATGGGTTTGAGGACGACGGAGAAGCTGAGGTGGCGCGATCAGATCAGCGATGGGTTTGAGCGGTGCGATCAGACTGGTGGGGCCGTGGGTCGAGGATTGGACCTGGGCTTCACCGGCGATAGCTCTCTCCATCCTTCGGCTTGGGCTTGGCATGAGTGATGAGAGTGAGTGAGGAGAGAAATTTTCTGAGGATGGAAATGGTTTGAAGGTAAAATCAAAGTGTAAAATGATTTACACTTATGGGGTGGGTATTTTATAGTCAACGGAAATTATTTTCGGTTTGACCAAATTTTCCATGCGTAACCAAAGACACGGCAGGGTGTAAATTGTTTTCCCGAATTCACCTTCAACCGAAACAAACACACCCTAAAAGGAAAATGTTGTTCTTGTATTTAAATTTGGGTTGGTTTTTTTTTTTTTTTTTTTTTTTTTTTTTTTTTAATTTTTTTGAAAAACATATGGTTTGGTATTTTTATTGTTCTTGTTCTAGATACACTTAAATCTTGACTCATGTGGTTTTTGGTTTTTAATTATGTTTTTAGTTTTATTTTATTTAGTTAAAATTGATAAATTAGTTTTTTAAATTTAGATGCTAATGTGGCATTTTTTAATGCCAAATAACATTTTTTTAATTTAATTTTAATGATTACATTTGCTTTTAGTGTGTCAACAGTGCACTCCGTTTGCCACGTGTGCATTTTCCGTTTCTGATGTAATGGTAGAGACAAAAATGAGATGCGTTTTTTAGGATTGTGAGAAAAAACGGTGAAAATAAAAAATAAAGGACTAAAATGAGAATTACGTGAAAATATAAAGACGAAAATGTAGTTTTCATCTTTCTTTTACTTTTATATTTTTTCTCTCCCACCCTCCCATTTTGCCAAACACGAATCTTTACAGTCTGGACCGGACCTCAATTCCCTTCTCCAAACCACAGTTTGACACGATAAAATGTCCGAAGTCCGAGCTGTCGTGTTGGGCCGGACTCGACCCAGTGGCTATAAAAACCAAAAGAAAGTAAATTCCACTTCCACATTTGCGCACCCAGGCACAGGCACAGGCACAGCGCATCTCAACACACGTCTTATTCCAAATCGACGAGATTTTTCTATATAGTGTGTTCCCTTTCACTTTCCCCTTAGGCCCTGTTCGATTTCTGCTTCTCGTTATTCCGTTGCAAAATCACATTTCTTTCTTTCCCTTTCTCTTCATTTCTTAATTACCAAATCACAGCTCAAAACGCATCACACCCTCTCTCTCTCTCGCTGTAGATCGATCTCTCTCTGAGTCTCTGAATTTGGTCGCTGCTTCCAGATCTTGCGGCGATTCGAATCCTCCGTGAGCTTTGCATCTCCGACTCTCAACTGGTGATTCAATCGCAGCCACAGATCTGCGGAGCCTCCGTCGATCTCAGCCACCATGGCGGCCGCCAACGCTCCGATCACCATGAAAGAGGCCCTAACTGTCAGTCCTCTCTCATTCTCCACTTCGATTCGAAGCTTTCTCTTTCAACTTTATGCTTAAATTTTGAATCGTAACTTTGTTTTAAGCTGAAAATGCATTGTATACGTTAATCGCGTTAATTTAGTAATTCCTGTTCATTCAATTTCGATTCTAGGTCAAATACTGTGCTTTATTCTCCTCGATTTGCTATTTTGAACAGTGCTTTTTAATGCTTAGTATGTTTCGAGGTTTATTTTGATTGGAAATGTATGGTTTATAGTTAGATCTGTAAAATTTAACATTATTTCTAAATTTTTTTGATAATTTATTGCAAAGGATATAATTTTGCCATACTTAGAGGCTGAGGGATGAGTTTGTGTGATCTGAATTCTGATGTGAATTGCAGTTACCGAGCATTGGGATCAATCCACAATTCATCACGTTCACTCATGTTACTATGGAATCCGATAAGTATATATGTGTTCGGGAAACAGCGCCGCAGAATAGCGTTGTTATTATTGATATGAGTATGCCAATGCAGCCTTTGAGGCGGCCTATTACCGCAGACTCTGCGCTCATGAATCCAAATTCCAGAATCCTTGCTTTGAAAGGTAGGACATTGTTATCAGTTTTGAATTCAGCATTGCAGATGCATATTTGGAATTGCTTTTATGATTGGTATGGTCTTTTTTTTTCTGCTCGTGTTGATGTTGTATGATCATAAGTGTGTGATCCATTTTGTTTATGTATGCAACTGGTTGAACCAGTGGTGTCATGCACTGTGTTACTTGCTTGTATAACTGTTGATACTGCCTGAGTGTTGTCGCTCTCTGGGTCAAGAAAGAATATTATTGTCGAGATGCTAATTGTGATACTCTGTAATGTAGCTTAGATTTATGTTCTTCTGGTTTTAAAAAAATGAAGGGTGTCCTTTTTTGAAGTATATATCTATATGTTTTGGGTTTGTGCACGCTTCTGTTGTTCTTTGTTCTTACATTGTTTTCTCATTAACTGTGTCTGTGACATTCTTCTGCAGCCCAAATACAAGGAACTAATCAAGATCACTTGCAAATATTTAACATTGAGATGAAAGCAAAAATGAAATCTTATCAGATGCCTGAGCAGGTGAGGACTTTACTTTTTAGCATCCTCCTTACAGTTTGTGAAATATTTTGATGGTCCACTTTGTTCCATTGAGATCAAAATCATTTAGCTAAACCAAGTCTCCTTGCTTCCTTAATAGATTGTCTTTTGGAAGTGGATTACGCCAAAGATGCTGGGCCTGGTGACACAGACCTCAGTATATCACTGGTCAATTGAAGGTAAATTGGTTTTATTTAACCTATTTCATTATCATGCTGCCATAGCTTTTCGGCTTATAAGGATATTTTTTTCATGGATATGTTCATATTTATGGTATTGGCTATCTTGTTAAGTTGACATTGTTTTCTATTAATGTTCTTCACTGCATTTCCTTATGTAGGTGATTCTGAACCTGTAAAGATGTTTGATAGAACAGCTAATTTGGCAAACAATCAGATTATAAACTATCGATGTGACCCTTCTGAAAAGTGGTTGGTTTTGATTGGAATTGCTCCTGGTGCACCTGAGGTGTGTTACTATTTCTGTTAATGCCTGTACAAAGATGGTTACGTTATTTCTTGAATGAGCTCTATCTCAGCTGACATTTTCCCTCATTTTTTAGAATGAGGTGGAGGGTTAGATCATGGTTTCAAAATCCACCGTGCATGTAACTTATGGGTAAAAAACAAGTTGGTTACATTGTTACTTAACCAAAAAAAAAAAAGAAGAAGAAAAGAAATCGATTGCATCTCATGTATAGAGGGTGTGTTTCTTTCTCACAAGGGATAAATAGAAATGCTACCCAAGCGAAAACCTGTTTTCCCAAAAAAAAGAGAGGATATAAATGGTAGTATACATGTAATCAATGTTTACCTATCAAAGAAAAGTATACATGTAATCAATGTTATTGTGGTGGCCGGGCAGGGTCTGGCCTAAGTTGCAAAACACATGCTGCTTCAAGCGAACTGGGCTTGAGAAGTTTTCCTACATCTAATTGGATGATTCGCAGTCCTTCAGCTTGGTTAATTTACCATGTCTATATATAACTTTTGGAAACACGGAGTTGTCCTGTCCCCTGCAGTACAATCTGTTAGATCTGGCCATTAAATAATTTATGAGTTTCAGTATCTTAAAGCCTTAAACTATTGGATTGGATGCTTTAACATATAACATAATCTTGTTCTTATTCTACTCATAAAAAATAATTTGAGTTTCAGATTACTTTTTGTATTTTTTAATGTTGTAATTTTGTCAGATGCTACTCTGTGTATTTATGTGATGAATTGTTTTGGACAACTTTGGTGGTATTCTGTTTTTGATTTCCTCATCTGATTTTGTTTACAGAGGCCACAATTGGTTAAAGGGAATATGCAACTTTTCTCCATTGATCAGCAGCGCAGTCAAGCTCTTGAAGCACATGCTGCATCATTTGCCCAATTTAAGGTGCCATGGTTTCCCTTTCCTAGTCCCTTTCCAACATTGCATACTCTCACACACGTGCTTACAGAATTCCATGAACTTGTATGTTTTTACAGGTACCAGGAAATGATTATCCTTCTGTTCTTATTTCCTTTGCGACAAAGACCCTCAATGCTGGACAGATTACATCAAAGTTACATATTATTGAGCTTGGTGCCCAGCCAGGTGAACTTACTAGATCTAATTACCTTTTTTACGTCCCTGAAATCAAGAAGAGATTGTTAAGGATGAAAGTACCAAATTACTTTTGATGTTAATCAGTAATTGGTTGCAACTGCTGGCATGGTAAATGGAAATAGGTAGCTTGGCCCCTAAATTTATTTAAAATCATGAGAATCTGATGGATTGGCTAATGTTGCCTGGATTGGAATTTTGATAATAACATGCATAAACAATTGTGGTGTTGTGTTGTAAGTTATTGAAATTTCTACAGAGAAAAGGCGAGATTCTAAAAAAAAAAAAATGGAAAATATAATTGTATACCAGTATTCGCATGGTTCTATCTTTGGACGCTTGACTTGTGATTTTGAAGATGTTGTATTTTTACTAATGGTTCGTTTGGATTGAGGGGAAGATAGGGAGAGTAGAGTAGAATTGACCCAAAATTAGCCTTATTTCAACTAACTCTACTCTCCTCCACTCCCCCTCCCTTCCCCCTCAATTCAAATAGGTCCTAAGTAATTTAAAATTTTGCTATGTTTGGGCTTGTCAAGATGTGTCCTGGAGTTTATGAATATAGGAAGTAGGAAGTTGAGAATTTTGAATGTGGTTTGGTATCAAGTGGGAACCCTCAAGGCAGGCTGAATTAGTTTAAAGAATTTGACAATTTGTTTTTGGTGGTTATAACTTATAACTTATAGCATACCATTCCTGCTTCTGTGATTTTCTGGAGTCAATAAATATCTAACTTTGCATTTTTGTTGGTAGGGAAGCCGTCTTTTACAAAGAAACAAGCAGATCTTTTCTTCCCACCAGATTTTGCCGATGACTTTCCAGTTGCAATGCAGGTATTAAAGTCGCTCCTCCGTTTATTCATTGTAGTAAATAGCAGCATCATTGTTTTATTCATGAATTTGTTAATTGACAGATATCCCAGAAATACAATTTGATCTATGTGATCACCAAGCTTGGACTATTATTTGTTTATGACATGGAGACCGCTACTGCAGTATATAGAAATAGAATTAGTCCAGATCCAATATTTTTGACAGCGGAAGCTTCATCATTGGGAGGTTTTTATGCTGTCAATAGGCGTGGACAGGTGCTACTGGCTACTGTCAACGAACAAACGATTGTGCCATTTGTCAGTGGCCAGGTATGTTCAGTCTTGCATTTTCTTCAAGGTTTTATAGGAAAATGACCATTTGCTTTACAATTATTACCTGGATATTTTTACAGTTGAACAATTTGGAGCTAGCTGTCAATCTTGCCAAAAGAGGGAATCTTCCTGGTGCTGAGCAGCTGGTAAGTGATTCTTTTTCTATCTAAATATAGTAATGATTTTGTTAAATAGGATGGTTCTGTCAGATAAAAGTAAGTATCAAAGTCAAAACTTGGTAATGTATTTAATGTAGTGATGCAGATATGCTATAGTTTTTTTATTATGCTAATGTTTTGATAGTTTGGTGTTTGTAATTATTAAAGCACTCTATACATCTTGTTGTCCTCAATATTGTATATCCCTCTTAAGTATCCACCATGGATGTGGACATGGGATGTGTTCAACTTATCTTTATGCTTCTTTTTTCTTGTTATTCTGTTGTGGTTAGGCGTGATCTCTCATAGTGATGAAAACAATGATGTTTCATGCTGCACTTGATGACTTGCCATGTATTTTGTTCTAATGAAATGAAATGTTCTTGATGTTCAACTGGTCCTTATTTTCTATTTCTGTGTTCTCTATAATGCTGAAAATCTGGGAATGTGCTTTCTTGGATCTCAGGTTGTCCAACGTTTCCAAGAATTGTTTGCCCAAACAAAATACAAAGAAGCTGCGGAGCTTGCTGCTGAGTCTCCACAAGGAATCCTCCGTACACCTGACACAGTTGCAAAATTTCAGGTTTAAAATTTTACTTTTCCAATCTTCATGTTTAATCTGTTGCTAATATGTTCATAGTTTCAACACTGTTCATCCTAGTGTATGTTGTGCATATGTCATTTTGTCTTCATTTGATTTCTTGCCAATTAAGATCTCACTTTTTAACACTTTATTGTATTGAAATGTTATAATAATGGTTAAATGATAAACTTAACCCTTTATTATCAGTTTAAGCTTTGTGAAAGGGTTATTTATCATGGTATCAAAGTAGGTGGTCTTGAGTTCAAGCCTTGCCTGCACTCCTCCTGTATAAAAATTATAAATTTCACTTGTTGGCCTCCCCTTATTGTGGGGGATTTTGGGTTCGTATGTGCATGAAAAAAAAAAGGGAGGGGGGGGGGGATAATGGTTCAATCTGCAGAATATTGTTCCTACTTCTATTGGCATTTGTTTATGCATTTTTGGCAGTTACTGAATAAAACATATAATAGTAGACTCGTGTTTGTTTGGAGAGGAAACAAACATTTTTCACATATTCCTTGAGATATATATATATATATATATGTTAAAGAATGGGTATGGTAAAGGACCTTTAATCGACCAATTAGCGTAAAATGTACTTGATGAGTTGAGATTGTATGAAGTCCTGGTTGTTTCCTTGCCTGAATGGAACATTCCCTGAAATAGACTTGTCGTATTAAGTTAACATTTTGCTCTGTTGCAGAGTGTTCCTGTTCAAGCTGGGCAAACGCCACCGCTGTTGCAATATTTTGGGACACTATTGACGAGAGGAAAGCTTAATGCATTTGAGTCATTGGAATTATCACGCCTAGTTGTGAACCAAAACAAAAAGAATCTTTTGGAAAATTGGTTGGCAGAGGATAAGCTGGAATGCAGCGAGGAACTAGGGGATCTTGTGAAGGTTTGATGTGCAACTTGGGATTTAATAATATCAAATACTTTTCTCCTGAATAAAATTTATTGGGTGTCTTGTATACTTAATCCCAAAGCTGCTGGATCTGTAATTATTTTTCCTGTTGTGTTCTTATTGGTAATCACGTTTTATTGTAGACCGTGGATAATGATCTAGCATTGAAAATATATATTAAAGCCAGAGCAACTCCGAAAGTCGTTGCTGCTTTTGCTGAGCGGAGGGAGTTTGACAAAATTCTGATCTATTCAAAGCAGGTGAAGGGATGCTTATTATTACTATTGTTATTATTGTGATTATTGTTACTACTATATTTTTCTGATATTTTGTCAAGTTATTCTGCAACCTGAGCGTATCATTATTTCTTTGTTGATTTAGGTTGGGTACACTCCAGACTATCTGTTTCTTCTGCAAACCATTCTTCGTTCAGATCCTCAGGTATTGCATAGTATTTCTTGCATGCTTGTATGTTTTGTAACTTTTAGTACTTGAAGATCAAACCTTTTCATATGTTGCCAATGTCCTTTTTCTTGATAACTGTCTGTTTTGGTGTACCATTGTTTTGAAACCATACTTAAATCAATGTAGCTGTAGTCTATAGGATAGACTTCTTCTTTTTGAAACTATAGAGCTAATATTTATTTTTGGAATGTAGGGAGCTGTCAATTTTGCATTAATGATGTCTCAAATGGAGGGAGGTTGTCCAGTTGATTACAATACCATAACAGATCTCTTTCTTCAGGTTTGTTGATTCTAGCGGTGCTTAAGTTGTTATATTGATTTAATAACGACAATGATTTGTGCTTTTCCGTTGTTATAGTTTCTTGTCAACATGCTTCATAAAGCATAAATTAATTCTCATTGTTGCAAATTTTGCAGAAGGTTTAAGTGATTATAGTTAATAGTTTTTTGCTTTCTATTCTGTCTTTTTCAGAGGAACTTGATTCGTGAGGCGACGGCCTTCCTATTAGATGTTTTGAAGCCAAATCTTCCTGAACATGGTTTCCTTCAAACAAAGGTTTTTCCTTAACTCTCACTTTCTTTGTTAAGGTGATGTGATTTCGGTTTGTATAGTTGTACCCATTTTGAGCTCTGTAACACTTTCTTATATATAGGTCCTGGAAATCAATCTGGTAACTTTTCCAAATGTAGCTGATGCTATATTAGCCAATGGAATGTTCAGCCACTATGACCGTCCTCGAATTGGCCAACTTTGTGAAAAAGCTGGTCTTTATATTCGTGCTCTGCAAGTAATGTCTTCTTGCCGTTCTTTTGTATTCATTAATTTTTTTCTCACATTTAGTTAAATGTTCTTGTGTTAAAACATTTCACTTCTGATGCAGCATTACACAGAGTTGCCAGATATTAAACGCGTCATTGTGAATACACATGCAATTGAGCCACAGGTTTATGTACTCCAATGCTTATATCTTTCAGTACATGATGGTTGTTAAATTTCATACTGATTTTGTGGTTCATCACAGTCACTTGTAGAGTTTTTTGGCACTCTGTCACGAGAATGGGCTTTGGAGTGTATGAAGGACCTTTTATTGGTCAACCTAAGAGGCAATCTTCAGATAATTGTGCAGGTAAATGTCATTGTCTTGTGTTATGTTATGGAGTATCTTAATTAGTATTTAACTGAAGCTTACTTACATGCATCTATGCAGGCTGCCAAGGAATATTGTGAACAGTTGGGTATTGATTCATGCATAAAGCTTTTTGAGCAATTTAAGTCATATGAAGGACTGTACTTTTTCCTTGGGTCATTTTTGAGCTCCAGGTAATCTGTTCAATAAAGAAAAACTTAAAACTTTGGCGAGTTATTGGTATGTCCATTTTGTTTTTTGCTAATTCATTTTCGCATATGGGACAGTGAGGACCCTGACATTCACTTTAAGTACATTGAGGCAGCTGCTAAAACTGGACAAATCAAAGAGGTTGAGCGTGTGACCAGAGAGTCAAATTTCTATGACCCGGAGAAAACGAAGAACTTTTTAATGGAAGCTAAGCTTCCAGATGCACGCCCACTAATTAATGTTTGTGATCGTTTTGGGTTTGTTCCAGATCTCACACACTATCTGTACTCAAATAACATGCTTCGTTACATTGAAGGTTATGTTCAAAAGGTATGAGGTTTTAAATGTTACTTGTGGCACCCTGAGCTTTTGCAAATGCCTTTCCTGTTATGTGAATTTTACTTGTTTCTTGTACTTGATACTTTATGTCTCTCTTTTAATAGGTGAACCCAGGGAATGCTCCTTTAGTTGTTGGGCAGCTGCTAGATGATGAGTGTCCTGAAGATTTTATCAAAGGCTTGATTCTTTCTGTCCGTTCTTTGCTTCCAGTGGAGCCCCTTGTGGAGGAATGTGAGAAGAGGTGGTGTTCCAACTCTATTTCATCGCTTCATGGTTCTTTTTCTCAATTCTTGATATTTTTTCTCATGTTTTCTCTGTGGTAATTAGGAATCGACTTCGTTTACTCACTCAGTTCTTGGAGCATCTTGTGAGTGAGGGAAGCCAAGATGTACATGTTCATAATGCTTTGGGTAAAATCATCATTGATAGCAACAACAATCCAGAGCACTTCCTCACCACGAACCCCTATTATGATTCCCGTGTTGTGGGTAAATATTGTGAGAAACGCGATCCTACCCTGGCAGTTGTGGCTTACCGGCGAGGACAATGTGATGATGAGCTCATCAATGTCACAAATAAAAATTCTTTGTTCAAACTGCAAGCAAGGTTTGTGATTTGTTCAGTATTTTTGTTTGATTATCTACATTGTATTGTGGTGCTTGGCAGTTTATTAACTCATACTTTGATTTCAGATATGTGGTAGAAAGGATGGATGGCGATCTTTGGGAGAAAGTTCTTAACCCTGAAAATGTCTTTAGAAGACAGCTCATTGATCAAGTTGTGTCTACTGCTTTGCCTGAAAGCAAGAGCCCAGAACAAGTTTCTGCTGCTGTTAAGGCTTTCATGACTGCTGATCTACCTCACGAATTAATTGAGCTCCTTGAAAAGATTGTGCTGCAGAACTCCGCATTCAGTGGGAACTTTAATCTGCAGAACCTGCTCATTCTGACAGCCATTAAAGCAGATCCATCTAGAGTTATGGATTACATTAATAGACTAGACAACTTTGATGGACCTGCAGTTGGGGAAGTGGCCGTGGAAGCCCAACTTTATGAGGAAGCATTTGCAATTTTCAAGAAGTTTAACTTGAATGTTCAGGCTGTCAATGTCTTATTGGATAATATCCGAAGCATTGAACGGGCTGTGGAGTTTGCATTCCGTGTTGAAGAAGATGCAGTTTGGAGCCAAGTGGGCAAGGCTCAACTCAGGGAGGGCCTGGTGAGTGATGCCATTGAGTCATTTATTCGTGCAGATGATGCAACTCAATTTTTGGATGTTATTCGTGCTTCTGAGGATGCTGATGTTTACCATGACTTGGTGAGGTACCTTCTGATGGTTAGGCAGAAGGTGAAAGAGCCCAAGGTTGACAGTGAGCTCATCTATGCATATGCCAAAATAGATAGGCTGAGTGACATTGAAGAGTTTATTCTCATGCCAAATGTGGCTAATCTCCAAAATGTTGGTGATCGCTTATATGATGAAGCCTTATATGAGGCTGCAAAGATAATATTTGCCTTTATATCTAATTGGGCCAAGTTGGCTATCACACTTGTGAAACTAAGACAGTTCCAAGGTGCTGTGGATGCAGCAAGGAAAGCTAACAGTTCAAAAACATGGAAGGAAGTCTGCTTTGCTTGTGTTGATGCGGAGGAGTTCCGCTTAGCTCAGATATGTGGGCTCAACATTATTATACAGGTGAAATGTTGCATTCTTTATACTTTCTTTGAATTTTGAAATCTGTTTTCATTCAGCATCTGTTGCATGGAATTTTTGGAAGCTTGAAAGATGGGCCCCTGCAGAGAAGGAAGATGAGAACATTGCTTGGCAGTGTTTCATGCTTGGCATTTTTTGTTATATAACCAGCATGTTCTATATTGATAATTTATACATTTGTTTAACCTTTACTTGATGTTGGTCTGTGTTATGAATCTTATAGGTGGATGACTTGGAAGAGGTCAGTGAATATTACCAGAATAGAGGATGCTTCAATGAGCTAATCTCTCTTATGGAGAGCGGTTTAGGTTTGGAACGTGCACATATGGGCATCTTTACTGAGTTGGGAGTTCTGTATGCTAGATACCGTCCTGAGAAGCTTATGGAGCACATCAAGCTGTTCTCAACCCGTCTCAATATTCCAAAGCTTATACGAGCTTGTGATGAACAACAGCATTGGAAGGAACTCACCTATCTGTATATCCAATATGATGAATTTGACAATGCTGCAACTACTATAATGAACCATTCCCCTGAGGCATGGGATCACATGCAGTTTAAAGACGTTGCAGTTAAAGTTGCTAATGTGGAGCTGTATTACAAGGCTGTGCACTTCTATTTGCAAGAACATCCAGATCTTATTAATGACCTTCTCAATGTGCTTGCACTTCGTGTGGACCATACACGTGTTGTTGACATTATGCGGAAGGTATTACTTCTACGGCTTAATGATCTTATTGGAATCTATTATTATGACTTTCTTTCATGGCTCTAACTCTGGAGATTTTTCTTATCATGTAACATCAGGCTGGTCACCTGCATCTTGTGAAGCCATATATGGTTGCAGTTCAGAGTAACAATGTGGCTGCTGTGAATGAGGCGTTGAATGGAATATATGTTGAGGAGGAAGACTATGATAGATTGCGTGAATCAATTGATCTGCATGATAACTTTGATCAAATTGGTCTTGCACAGAAGGTTAGATGCAATTATTTTACTTTGTGGTTCTCTGTGAACAAGTCCAATTGCACAGGCCTCATTGATTTGTGTTTGAGCAGATTGAGAAACACGAGCTTCTTGAAATGAGACGTGTTGCTGCTTATATTTACAAGAAAGCTGGAAGGTGGAAGCAGTCCATTGCATTGTCAAAGAAAGACAACCTTTACAAAGATGCCATGGAGACAGCCTCACAATCTGGTGACCGTGAACTTGCAGAGGAATTGCTAGTTTACTTCATTGAAAAGGTACCTAGTTAAGCTTAGAACATGTTCACTGTTCTACTCACTGAGATTTAAATAGGTTTTACTTGGGTATGTACTTCCATAGACGTTGCCTATTGCATGGAATTATTAGGTATTTACAATTTTGTAAACCAAAGGTTTCTCACTCAATAGTAATGTTAGTTTGCAATGGTAGTTGTGTCAGTAGAGGGATGTTTCCATGTGAAGGTTGTCAATCAATCAACTTCTCAGATTTGGAAAAAACAATTCCCCGCACCCTATCTTTTGCTTTCGTTTTTCAAGCATGGTGGCAATTTTTATTTTTATTTTTTGAAGTTGGCTTCGTATAATTTATGTTTATCTATTATTTTAATTTAATTTTGGTTTTAATTTGATCTTGCAGGGAAAGAAGGAATGCTTCGCATCATGCCTCTTTGTTTGTTATGATTTGATTCGGGCAGATATTGCTCTTGAACTTGCCTGGATGAACAATATGATCGACTTTGCTTTCCCATATCTGTTACAGGTGATTTACTATATCATTTGTACTTTGAAATTTATCTTTTTTTTGGCAAAAATAAGCTTGCGTTTTAGGTGCTAAGTCTGTCTCGTTAAATGTGAGGCATTGAACTCATGCTTGGCACAGAGTGTTCATGGATCATGGGTTTGGTTTTGATAGACTATGTTTCTTAGCATAGACCCTAAGTCTGTCTTGTCAAATGTGAGGTATCGAGCTCATGCTTGGTGCTGAGCGTTCATGAATCTTGGATTTAGTTTTGATAGATTATGTTTCTTAACGTAGATCCTGCTTCTGTTGATTGACCTTTTTTGATCATTCAATGGTGCCACCTCTGCTGGCAAGAGTTTTATTGTTGTATCGTGGACATTAATATACCCCATTTGGGAAGAAGGGGGCTGGGGGGAGATGGGGCGAGCACTGCAATCTATAGACTATTGCTCAAGAGGTTTAAAAAAAAAAAAATTATAAATCATTGTGCTTTTACTATCAATGGTTCTGCAGTTGGAAATCATAGAAACATGGACACCCTTTTGGAATCTCATTTACAAATTCTCTCACTGTCTTTCCTTTGGTGGGGGGGAGATGGGGCGAGCACTGCAATCTATAGACTATTGCTCAAGAGGTTTAAAAAAAAAAATTATAAATCATTGTGCTTTTACTATCAATGGTTCTGCAGTTGGAAATCATAGAAACATGGACACCCTTTTGGAATCTCATTTACAAATTCTCTCACTGTCTTTCCTTTCCTTTTGTAGTTCGTCCGTGAATACACAGGCAAAGTTGATGAACTTGTGAAGGACAAAATTGAGGCTCTGAATGAGGTTAAGATTAAAGAGAAGGAAGAGAAGGATGTGATTCAACAACAGGTAATCATTTCAGGCCTGTTATTTTGTTGGCTTAAAGTTTGCTCGTTGTTCTGGGCTCTGTGGAGAGTATTTTTATTATTTTTGCTTGTGCTATAGATTTGTTAAAATTTCTGGGTTTTGATATTACTAAGCCATATTTTAAATATCTAAGCCAAATATTTTCTCATTTAGGTCTTTTATCTGCCATACCCGTATCCCCTTCTCTTTTTTCATTCTCTTCTTTGTGGTTCAATTATAATGTTGGCTCTAATTGATGTGTGTCTTCTGTTGCAGAACATGTATGCGCAGTTGCTGCCTCTTGCTTTGCCTGCACCTCCAATGCCCGGTATGGGAGGTGCACCAGGAATGGGAGGGTTTGTTCCACCGCCTATGGGTGGAATGGGGATGCCTCCTATGCCACCTTTTGGTATGCCTCCAATGGGGAGCAGCTACTGATATGCAGGCAGGCAAATTGTTCAAGCTGAAGTTAAGGATGCAAGTTGAGTGTAGGGGCAAGGACGACCTAGCGGTTATGGCATTTTTGTCTTGTGTTATTGAGTGGGGTTTTGGTGCCTCATTTTTTCCCCTTGTTCTGATGGGGGTGAAGGTGTAGTTGAAATAATGTCAAATTATTTTGTGTCATAAGGGTGTGGATATATGTATTGTAATATTCTTTTGGTAGCGAGGCATTTTTTTGGCTGCCAGTAGAGGGCAAGCTGTGGATTTTCTGTATTTTACTTATTGTGGTCTAGGAATTGACCCCTTATAGTACAGTACAGAACACTTGATACTGATCATCATCTACCAGTTTGATATGTTATGGCCGTGCTTTGATTGATTCTGTTTTTCTGTCGTAGTGGTGATACCTTATTCATTTGGATTTTGTATTTAGTTGCAATCAAGGTGATATCTGAACGTTTTTTTTTTTTTTTTTTTGAGAAACATTCAGATATCTGAATGTTGAAATGTGCTGGGATTTTGTACTTTAGTAGCAGTGCTTTGATTGGTTCTCTTTTTCAGTCCTAGTGGTGATACCTTATTCATTTGGATATTGTATTTTAGTTGCAATCAAGGTGATAACTGAATGTTGAAATGTGCTGGGATTGTGTACGTTAGTAGCAGTGCTTTGATTGATTCTCTTTTTCTGTCTTAGTGGTGATACCTTTTTCTGTCTTAGCAGTGCTTTGATTGATTCTCTTTGGATTTTGTATTTAGTTGCAATCAAGGTGATATCTGAATGTTGAAATGTGCTGGGATTGTGTATGTTAGTCGCTGTTACAATACGCATCATTGTGAATATTAGTCAATATTTGAATTTTTTTTTTTTTTTGGTTTGTTTGTTGTTGTTGCTGCTGCATTGTATCCATTGTCATATATATTATCGAAGTTTTTGGTCAAATTCTGGGTTCGGTCTCTCTCGTGGGATGCTTTATGCAATTTTACTTATATTATTTTGACACTGTTGGGTATGCTTTTACATATCCACTTGCTCAGATGTTTTGTTTGCAAAGTTATCTGTTATAACAATGATGCCTTGATTGCTCAAAGGTTTGTTTCTTAAATCTTTAGATAGCACATTTTGTATCCATGCTTTGTGATGGTTTCGTTGAAGTTTGTTCGTATGTCAAAAACTTCTGTCTTTCATTTCCTTCTGTGATAATTATAATTAAAATTTTTAAATGATTTTAGATTGAAAACTTAAAGCCATTTGCATAAACAAAAGGAGGGGGGAGCTTGGCAGGGAAGTTATTATTGCTCCTTATGCCCCTTGCAGTGTGTTAGAATCCATATGATTCTGGAATTAATGTTGATTGATAATTTGATGAGTGTGGATTTATCCAAGTCATGAACTCGGTAGTGGCAACTCAAAACATTTTTGTTAGGTACTTATCTTGCAAACCAAATGCATATACCACACACCGCCCAAGAAAAGAAGAAAAATTCCACAGGCAGCTTTTCGCCTTTTCCCTTCTTCCTCTTACCACATACTGACAAGTATATAACTACCAACAAAAAAGTAAAAAGAAAAAATACAGGCAAGTATATGGTCACATGCCCATACAGATTAATAATATTTAACTTTGGTGTGTGAGCAACCTAATAGTCTTATGAGGTCCTGTATCTAACATTTCTTTTCTGAGCTGTCACTGATGGCCTAAAAGTTGAGATCTTTTACATTACATAAAGCTCCTGCATGCATTTGTATTAGATGTAGACAACTTCATATTACCTGTTCTCTTATGTTATGGTGTAAAATTTTCTTATGTTTGTGGCAGCATTTGGCTATGCCAGTGCAAAATCCTCTATAACACAATAATTAGCTGGATAGCCTGGATGTATAGATTTGTAGCTCTTGTGCACACCTTGCTATGGTCAACACTTCATGAACTCAGTCTCATATTGAAAAGCTTTGGAGAATTCCTCACTGAATTGAGTGTATCCTCCTTGTGATACTTCAGGCTTCAGGTTTGTAATTTCCTATTTCTTTAATCTAAGGACTGTGGGGTTGAAGGACTTCGTGTTTGTGTGTGTGTACGCCTTTTTTCTTTTCTCCTGCTAGTCCAAATTTTTCCTTTCATTTGTCTATACGATGTAGCATTGTTATTTATGTTCTTGAATATAAGCCATCATTTATTGTTGTTAATTTTTTAATTAAACAAGTTATCATTTATATTTTCTTTGCAACAAGATAATACCTATTGGTGCAAGGTTGGTAGGATTATCCACATTTTACTCTCTTTTTTCTTTCCTTTAAAAAGAAAAAAAAAAGGAAGAAATTTAGGTTTATGTTGGTAGCATATTTTCTCTATTCTGACATTAATATTAAGAATTTATTTATAATAATCCTTGCTTTTGTTAAATTCCGATGCAAAAACTTGTGGGTTTTAACAAATTATTGTCCAAATAGGTTCTCCCATTGCAAAGGCCTTCTAAACTTCAATAATTATATCCGGCTCAATTTCATTTGGAGAAGGTGGGCATATTTGTATGGGCAAGATTATGATGATACAGATCCTGATTCTGATAGTGATATAAATGATTATAACTATAATAATAGCACAAATAATTGGAGTACATTAACAGGAGATAAAATCAACCAACAGATTGATAGACACAATAATAGTTTGTTAGATAGGATTAATAAAAAATTAGAATCTTTAGAAATTGTAGAAAAATCCATAACAAACACTAAAGTAGAAAGGAAAAATGGTAGTTTTTTGGGCTTATTAGAAAAAATGAACGCTTTAAATTCAAAGTTAGAAAAAGAAAGAGAATTTGAATCTCATTATAGATCACCTTTAGCAAAAACCATAATAGATAATTGGCGTAATAGACAAAAGAATAACTTAGTAAGTACTAACATATCTATAAACATGACATATATAAAAAATAGTAAAAAAGATAGCCTAATAGAGACAATTGATGAAAGAAATGACGTAAAAACACTAAAAACAACCTTGACAAATAGTAAAGAAGATAATCACATAGTATAAAAGAAGTTTG
This sequence comes from Quercus robur, assembly GCF_932294415.1. Classification (NCBI taxonomy): domain Eukaryota; kingdom Viridiplantae; phylum Streptophyta; class Magnoliopsida; order Fagales; family Fagaceae; genus Quercus; species Quercus robur. The sequence goes on from NC_065541.1 coordinate 65,709,572, forward strand.
GAATAATAGAAGTAGGAAAAGAAAGTAGTCCTATAGAAATAATGCAAGAAGAAGATGATATAGAAAGACAAAAGAGTAATAATAAAAAAGATGACCTAATAATGGAAAGAACAACACGTATAGAAGACAAAGGAAATAATCCTAGTACTATAGAAACAATACAAAAGAAGAATCTATACATAATTAATGAAGACAGAGAAAAAGGAATGATCAGAAAAGAAAATGCATAGTAAAAGAGATGTTAGAAAAAATTGAAAGGCAAAATGACACCATTGTAAAAATAGAAGCTATACGTAAGAAAGGAGATATAGAAAGAGAAGATAAAGGAATACTCTAGTAGAACTATTACAGTGTAAAATTTTCTCATGTTTGTGGCAACGTTTGGCTAACCTAGTGCAATAATTAGCTGGATGTATAGATTTGTAGCTCTTGTGCACACCTTGCTATGGTCAACTCTTCATGAACTCAGTCTCATATTGAAAAGCTTTGGAGAATTCCTCACTGAATTGAGTGAGTGTATCGTCCTTGTGATACTTCAGGTTTCAGGTTTGTAATTTCCTGTTTCTTTAATCTAAGGATTGTGGGGTTGAAGGACTTCGTGTATGGTTGTGCGGGCCTTTTTTTTTTTTTTTTCCTTCTGTTAATCCAAAATTTTCCTTCCATTTGTCTTTACGATGCAACATTGTTATTTATGTTCTTGAATATAAGTCGTCGTTTATTGTTTTTAATTTTTTAATTAAACAAGTTATCATTTATATTTTCTTTGCAACAAGATGATACCTATTGGTGCAAGGTTGGTAGGAATTAGGATTAGCCACATTTTACTCTCTTTTTTCTTTCCTTAAAAAAAAAAAAGTTTATGTTTTTTTGAGAAAGGAAAAAAAAAAAAAGTTTTTACACTAGGTTATTTTTTGACGTTAATCTATACATAAACATGAGAAAAAGATGCTACCAACATACCAACCTAGTGCAATAATTATCTTTTTTGACCCAAGATTGTGGGGAATCTACAAGATTATGGGAATCCTCCGTAGAGATCAGCAATAAGCCTATAAGTGTAGGGAATTTATAACTTGAAAGTTATAAAAAAATGCAGTCTGATATGTAAATTATTAAACTCATAGCTTTAGTTCAATGTTAATAGCCTTGACCAATTGAACTATGATTATTTTATCATTAAAAAGTAAATAAAAAAAAATTTAAACAAGAATTCATGCAAAACAACATATGAATGTGTGTGATAAAATGGGCTGGACTGGCTGTCTCTGGCCTATTTGTTTTATCCTGGGCCAGTCCTCTTGCTGACTTGGGTCTGATCCTTGTTTTTAGTTTTTACAGTCGCCTGGGCTTTAAAAAAGTATTAAAAAAAAAAAAAAAAAAATCAGAGTGAGATTGTGACAGCGTGATATTACGCGCTGAAAATGAAGGTGGTGCTGACAACTTCTCATCTACTTAATTCGATTACCAGCCATCCACACAAACACAGCTCTAACACAAGGAGAGCTCTCTTTCTTCATGGTTGAGCCTTAAACGACAAGAATATGGCTATCTCTCTGAATTCAGTCGTGGGTTTCAACTCAACGGTAAATCTATGCTCCCTATTTCTCTCATCTAACTTAGGCTGCAAAATTTGTTCTTCTTTCTATGCATGTCTTAATAAGTTGAGTTTAGTGACTTTAGTCTTGTTAAATTTCATTATCTTTTTTAAACTTTTCAACTGTGTGTTTAACATATATTAGTTGTGAATTATAGTGGGAATTGAATGGTGGAATGGCTCAAAGAAAAGAAACAAAAAATAATTAGATAAGGTTAGAAGGCTTTTTAAGCGTAGCCTACCTCAAATGGTTGAGATTTAGCTGTATTACACTTTAAGTTTGAGGACTCATTGTGATCATTAAAGATTTTACTAGTGGTTCCAGAAAAACATGTTGGAAAGTTTCAAGTAGCTATATATTGATTCCAGACTTAACTGATTCCTTAGATTATGATTCTTAAATTATATAAGGGTAAAGTCTCTTTCACTTTCTGTTTTAGTGAACAAAGAAATGGGGTTTAGAGTCAAGCTTTTACTAAACTTTGAAGGGATGGTTGAGGTTGTCGATAACGTTCGGTGGGCTTTAGCACTTCTTTAATGAAGTTTAAGGGTAAAATTTAGGTATAGTTTCCTAGGTATTGTACCTTAGGTTCACGTATTAGATTCAAACACATGATTCATGATTGTATTGACCAATGTAGCATGCACAATGTTATCTTTCCTTAGGACACTTAAATTCTATGCAGCCATATGTTTTAATTTAATTGGAAAATCTAAGGTGTGACACCTAAAAAATTGTACCTAAATTTTATCCTAAGTTTAAATAATTTTAGCATGATTTGTGTCAAATGCAATGGTTGGGCATCCTTGTATGTCCTGCAAAATATCTTGCTCTAAAAATTATGTATGATAATCAAAATGAGTGTCCGTTATTTACCCTCATAGGGCAAAGGCCATTGTATGCGATTCTGGGTGTTACCAGATGAAATATTAAACACTTACTGTAGATATGTTCAATGTATCTATTATAATATGGAAATTGGACCTGGGGTTTAAGAAATCATAAGCACAATAGTCCACAGATGAAGTTCCATTTTCCTGGAAAATGAGCTTTCTAGCAATATCCTTTGGAATAAGAAAGAAATGCTTTCAAAGATAGGTTGGATTGTCAACTTAATACTTGTAATTTCTTTATAAAGGGCACCTTAAAAAAAAAAAAAAAAAAAAAATCTGTGATTCACTTCTTGGCCTGCAATAAGGAGCTGCTTGAACATTGTGATTAGCCAAAATTCAGCCAAAAATTGTTGCATTCGTGGTTTCTCAAAATAACATGTAGCTCTTTGCCTATTGAAATGTTATATCTACAATCAATCCATAAATTGATTCAACCCAAACCAAAATGCATTGAAAAAACTTCCATGATGAATGCATATCAACTACAAAGCGATGTATAAAATCAATATCAGTTATTAAGATTATCTCGGTTAGATTGTAGTATCTTTTAACAACTAGATTGATTATGAACTGCTTGCCTTATACTTTGTTTTAATGTTCTTCAATTTTTTTGATGATATGTGCCTTTCTTTTTCCTTTTGATACCACAATTATGCCTCTTCCTATAAAATGCCATCTATGGCGGTATTTTATATGTAACTTTTCAGGTCTTCTTTCAGGTTAAGCCTTCTATTTCTTTTTTTCATCAACATTGTAGAAACTTCAATTAGACTTGATCAGAGAGAATTTTTGATATAAATGCCTTCTATTTCCTATTTCATCATTATTATAAGATACATCTAAATGCAGCAGTAGGTATTGGTAACAGAATTGTAAGAGCGTTGTAGCTCAGTAACATTACCCAGTTATCCCATAGAGGAGAATTTGGATTCAAATCCTCTCACCCTTGTTGTAAGCAGGAAAAAAAGTATTAGGAGTAACAAAATCAGAAACTATTTGATGCATTATTTATTATCATTTGGGAACAAAGTTTCATAATATTCACATTTATGATTTTATATTTTAATGTGATCTAGATATATCTGGGTGACTGTTATTTCCCTTGGTTGTTTTTTTCTCCATTAGCAGCTGCAAGCCAATTACCAAAATGTGTCAAGATCTTCTATTGGAGCTTCAGTATCAAAAGCCTCCCAATTTGCATCCTTCTCAGGAAAGTTGGGGTCCAGTAGTCTTCTGAAGGAAAAAAGATTGAGCCTTTGTTTTTCAGTTGCTAATAGTGATAGTCTTACCACAAAAACCAGTGATGAGGGTTCTGGAAATGCAGAAAATAGTCAGTTGCAAGATAGTATTAATAATGACTCTGGGTCTCAAGCCTCTGAAGCCTCTAATGGATCAACAGTTTCTTCAGATTTGAAGCCGAAGACACCATCATCATCTCCAAACCTTCAATCCACGCTGAAAAGGTCACCACTAACAGCAAAAGAGAGACTGAGGGCTGCCCGGGTTCTCAACCGTTACTCAGAATCAAAGGCTACTAAGTCAGAAATGGGCAGCAAAGTATTGGACGCTCTAAGAGAAAGTGATCGTGGGAAGAAAAGATCCGGGCTTCCAGAGGCCCCTACAAACTTATTTGATGACAGCAAGCGAGGAATGCCAAAGCAGGGCTTAACTTTTCAGTTTCCAGGAGGTGTTGAGCTGCTTGCTATTGTCGTTTCATTTGTTTTAATAAGTACAGTGATGTTTGCTACGACATTCATTGTGTGGAAAGTTGGTGCCATCCATTTTAATGAGTACTAAGGTGGAGAGCAGTGAGGTACTGCGTTATGGACAAATTACATTTTTAAAGTATATGTGTAAATCACAAGTTAGCTGAATTTCAGGTACTTTAATTAGATGCTCATCTTGTGCAAGGGTAGGATGAATCTTTTTTTTCAGGCAAGATACATATCCTTGAATGTAAGAAAGATTTGCTCACTCAACAGTTATACATCAGTGATCAACATTTACTGCTTGGAGTGCTTCTTTTTTCTTTAATTTATTTTTTTTCAAATTACTACAAGCAGAGAGGGGATTTGAACACAAGTTCTCATTGGGAAATTCGGACAATGCCACTGAGCTTGGACAGCTATTGTAGCTCCATATAAGTGAAATTATTATGATAGCAAGGCCAAAACGACCAAGTACTATTATTTGGCGAAATAAGTAGAGATCTATCACTGATTGCGAAATAATTAAGGATCTATTACTTTTTTAAAGCTTGAGTTTGTGAAACTCGAGTTACATGGCAAACTCGAGTTCCATGAAAAAAAGTCACCAATTTTTTATGTAACTTGAGTTCCAGGAACTCGAGTTCCATAAAAAATAGCACGGCAAAGTTGACGGTTATTTTTTCAAAGAACTCAGGTTCCTGAAACTCCAATTACACGGCAAACTCAAGTTTCACAAACTCGAATACTAAAAAAGTGGTACATTTATATATATATATATTTACAAAACTGTGGTAGTTTCTTATATATTTTGCCAAATAGTGATATTTGACCATTTTAGCCATGATAGCATAGCCTGATAAATTCCTTGAGCTCACTCCCTTCTAGAATTCTTAGCTCAAGTGCTTGAAAGTAGAAGTCAATTATTTCACCTGTAATAAGTTGTATTGAATTTGAACATGGCCCTTGTCCTTTGGGATTTTTACTGCACGTGGTGGTTAACCAAAATCTGAGTAATAGATGTAGTTTCTTGGTTTCTCCATAGATTTGTCTGGCATGGATATTTATACACCAAGTCAGATATTTACTATTATAGGGGGGAAAGTTATAGCCAAAGTACATCTGTGCTTGCTCTTTTAATAACCACTAGCGGTGAACTTGCGCGTTACATATGATAATTATTTTTATAATGATTTTATTAATTTTTTATACAATTTAAACTAATTTAATAAAGAGTAATATATTTTGTAATTATATTTTTATTTATTATAAGAATAATCATAAATGTAATATAGGAACAATCATAAATCATAAATTTAATAATTTTTATCGTACTAAAATAAAAAAAATACAATTTTTCTCAGAAATTCAAAAGGCAAGTAAACGAAAATATTTATTTATTTTTATAAAAGTTATAACATTTTGTGAATCATTAAAAAGAATATAAAATTTGGAAATTATTCTTTTAGTTTTAAACAAACTTTCTTAAACTTATTTTTTCTGCCTACAATCCAAAACACTGAAAAAAGTAACTAAAAAAATTAATAAAGTTTAACTATGATTAATTGGACCAATTAGGAAAACAATTTGTTGTTTATAATCTACTAAAGTTATTTTCTTTGCAGAAATTGTAATTTCATCCACCCAAAACATATTATCAAATAAAAAATTATTAGCAAAACTTAAGAATTAAATTTCTATATATGCATTGTTATAAAATAATAATAATAATAATTAAAGTAAAATTGTGAAAGGTAAAATTTGTCTCTCATCCAATAATTTTTGTTTAGCGAACCTTTGCTATTCTCTAAATAAATGGCATTGTAGAGTACTTCTAATACAATTATTAAGAGTACTTTGTTCACCACAAAGGATTAAAAAATAAATAAAAATGACTAAAGTCTCATAGTTTAACATCTAAATTGAGCACTATAAAATCATGCTATCAAATTACAATAACTACTAATTAAATTATCCAAATCATGCTATGTAGTAGAATAATATTATATTTTTATATGCTACATTTAATCCTTTATAACACAATAGGATAAAATTTAACAATCAAAGAGAGAGAGAGAAAAAAAAACACAACAATTAAAAAAAAAATGAATCGCATTAACCTAAAGTAGATTAAAGAATATAAAAAATTATCAACCTAAAGTGAAGATGCAAGAAAAATAAAAAATAAAAATCCACCTAAAAATTGAGAGAGAGAGAGAGAGAGAGAGAGAAACTTTTCCAGTAAGGGAAAACTATGCATAGAATGAAAGAAATAGTGACAAATTTATAGTAAGAGGGTGTGAATAAGAAGAGACAAAAATAGAAGAAGATGAAGGGAAAGATGAAGAATGATATTAATGTAGAAGGTAGTGGGAAGATGAGAAGGTTAGGAAAGGAGAAGGTTGGAGAAGTAGTGAGGAGATGAAAATGTAAGGAATAGAGAAAGGTTGGAAAAATGTAAATATGAAATAAAAAAATATTAAAAATAATTATAAGGAAATGGAAAGAAAAAAGATAATGACGTGGATGTTGATGTGGCTCAACATAAACGCAGTAGCATTAAATGCTACGCTTCAGCTTTTAGTAATATATAGATTTAAACACGCTCTATGCCTCTGTTGAGATCCAATGCAGTAGCCCATGCAATAGAACATCAACAGCTGAAATTAAAAGTTGTAAAAATCACTTTTAATTTTGCAACTTTTAATCTCAGCCTTTAAATAATTTTTTTTTAACTTTGAAATTTTTATCATTTCACTTTTACACTTTATTTTTTCACCTTTCTCTCACACACCATGGTTAATTGCATAGTGCAATAACTTTTTGCTATTGCACTGGATCTCAATTTGATGATATATAATGCCAACATCAAAGTGTGAACACTGAACATGGATCAACCAATCCAAGATCTTAGCTTATTTATTGTGTGATCTCTATTCACGTTTATTGCATCTTTTAGGTTCTTCTTCATTGCCAAATTCTCCAAATTGAGCCGTTAAAGTGTTTGACAAATCGTGTTTCAATTTTTTTCCCCTTGAAAAACTAGTGAGAATGCCGAATTATTGGAGAATCTTGCTTAGGCATGATCATACTGGTACCTACCATTGCTAAAACCAATGCCTAAGGGGGCTTAGATCGGAATAGAATATCTCGTGAGATCACCCTCTCACAGAATGCAAGATTTACATATGTGAGACCAGATACGATGTGAAAACCAACTTCATGCTCCAAGAAGTGAAACTCTAGCGAAATACATTATGTACCTAAGATATAGCGCATATTTTTATCATGGATCTTGCCGACAGAAAATCTTACTAGTTGAAGCCAGGGGACCCAAAAAGCCTACATTCATATGTCCCAAATGGATTAAAGTATACAGGAAGAAGATACGAAAATCATAAACACCACACAATTTTGAGAGAGAGTACTTTGCAAATTGAGAGGTTGATCAGAGGTCGTATCAATCTTTAAGGTCTTTCTTTATGGTGAGTTACAATGTTTCATTGAGAATGGGGACCTACGTTGTGACACGGAGGTTGATTGTAATTTAAGCTCTCTTGGTTGCTTGTGTAGGACAACCTTAATCATAGAGAACATATGGAAATGGACAAACCGAGCCGCTATAATCAAGTGACCTCCCTTAAGAGTTCTTTTTCATCAAAGTGATAGAAAAATTCCAAGCCCCACAAACCCTCGAGCTGTAAAGGGTTAAGCCTGAAAGCTCCACCTTAGATATAATTTGCATAGTTCCTATGTTAGCTCCAGTTACTAAACACCCTATCCTCTACAACATAGATAAGGTTAAGGGACAACCCAAAAATAAAAAAAGAAAAGAAAAAAAAGAGTCAATTATCAAGAAATGTTGAACACCCTGACATCTAGTTTCGTCATCTTACCGTTTTTTTTAAGCATATTTTACTTTTAAAATAACATCGTTTTGGTGGATACAAATTTGATGGAAGGATTACATTAAAAATGAACGGATGTTAAACATTGAAATGAAATAAATAAATAAAATTTAATAACATCGTTTTGATAGATTTAATGGTATAAATTTGGAAGGATTACATTGAAAAGGACCGAAAATTAAATATTGAAATAAAATAAATAAATAAAATTTAAGATGTGATTTTTTAATTTAGCCTAAAATCTAATAAGTATGGTAGACTACTTGTCATGATAAAATGAAGACCTAGCTAGTAGCACCATTGGTAGTAGGTTGTAGTTCAATCATACTTTTTACCCTTCCCCGAAAAAGTAGGAGAAAGAGAGAACAAGTCCTAGAAATAGATCCAACCGAAATGGCTGGTAATTCTAGTATGGTAGTGTGATAAAATTAAAATGCTTTCAGTGCATCACAACAAAATTGAAGACCCTTTAAATCTACTTCTGTCAGTAAGTAAATCTATGGTTGCACTCACACGGAAGAAACAAATTATTTTTTCAGGATCCATCCATTTCTATTTCCATGCTACTGTTTCTTTTTTTTTTTGGGGGGGGGGGGGGGGGGGGGGGGGTGGTCTAAGTTTGGGTAAGAGTGAGTCTTTAATGCTTTGTAGGACAAACATCTTTTTCTCTTTCTAAAATCCACAAGATCCTTTTGAGCATAGTACTATAGTTGCTTGTTATATTTATCAACAAAGTTTTCATATTGACGTGACAGGGAGATAAGGCCAAACATGATTTTCATTTTGACCAATTAAAGGTCACTGGATTACACACCAATCACATTCAAGATAAGGAGGTCACAGCGCACACATTATAAGCGCAAGAAACAGTAGTAGCTGTATAATGTGCCATAAAAATCAGAGAGTTGGAGTTGAAATTTTATTAGCAAGTCTTTGTTGATTTATTGGCCATGGAAAATTGCTATCATGCTGGTTGGCCTGAAGAGGAAAATTGGGCTCAGTGTCATGCTCCACTAAACAATGAGTCTTCCTATCTAGTCCCATGGCCGGTACCACCTCATGTATCAGCCTCTACCAGATTCCAATTTCATGGGTTACCTTCTTGGCCTATGCCAATTGAAGGAGTTGCAGATGATGGAGGAGGTGCCACTGCTTCCAGTTCCAAGAGCCATAGCCAAGCAGAGAAGCGGCGTCGAGACAGGATTAATGCACAACTTGCAACTCTTAGGAAACTGATCCCCAAGTCTGATAAGGTGAACAAAAATTCTCTTTCACAAAAACACACCCACATCACACAAAGATGCACACTTAGTCTTAGTCAAGTCAACTTTCATTTTCAGTTGGTAGATTCAGCTTGTCACTCAAATAAATGAGTATTTTACATGGTTTGATGCATCAATTCGATCATATATGAATGTCATATAATGTCCAAAAAAGATATTAACTTGTATAATTCTTGTTAAGTCCATGTAGGGACATTCAATAAGATTGGAACGATACAGAGAAGATTAGCATAGTCTGTGCACAAGGATGACCTGCATAAATTGAGGAGTGGTCCAAATTTTTAATGATCAAAATTGTAGATAACCATATAGAGCATGCCTTAACATGTTGAGATTATTAGCCCTTTTGAGAAAAAAATGGTTTAGTACTTAGATGTTTCTGCAACTTGAGTGCTTGACTTAATTCTTATGTACACATGCTATTCATATGTTCCGATCTCAAATGATCAATATTTTGTTATGTGCAGATGGACAAAGCAGCTCTATTAGGAACTGTAATTGACCATGTGAAGGATCTCAAGCGAAAAGCAAATGAAGTTAGCAAAGCCTGCACACTTCCAACAGAAGTAGATGAAGTAACAATTGACTACGATCTTGCTCAAGATGTCAAACTCACCAACGTTGATAACAACAGCAAGGACAATGTTTTCATAAGGGCTTCTTTTTGCTGTGATGATCGGCCTGAGCTGTTTTCTGAGCTCATCCATGTCCTCAAAACCTTAAGACTCACAGCAGTAAAAGCTGACATAGCAAGTGTTGGGGGCAGAATTAGAAGCATTTTGGTGCTTTGCACCAAAGAAACTGAAGTGGGTGTCTGCGTCAGCACACTGAGACAGTCACTTAAACTAGTTTTGAATAAAATTGCTTCATCATCAGTGCAATCTAACTATCGTATTAGAAGCAAAAGGCAGAGGTTCTTCTTGCCTTGTTCACAATAATCTTGGTGGCGGTGGTGGTGGGGTTTCAACCATTTAGCGCACCAGGACGCTGGACGGGACACAAAAGTGACACGTATACATTCATGTATATGAACATTTTTTTGGTCACATCACACTAGTATCTTTTTTTTACCATTTGCCCCCATTGAGATATGCTTTGCACACGTACAATCGGGGTGGTGGCACAAGCTAGGCACGCGAATTATTATGTGGATTTGCTGCCATATAAAAAGAAGTGGACCTCATTGTACGACTATGACCACTGTTTTGGTTTTGCTTCTTTAGTCTTTACCTCCCTCTCTCTCTAAAAAAAAGATTAGCTCCATTTATATTTTATCAAATCAGTAGCAGTAGTGCAACAATAGCCAAGGGCAGAAGAATAATTTAATTATTATTCAGCCATAATTGAAAGAAGAATAGTTTAAATTATTGAGCTTGGGAGTCACTAAGGTCCACCACTGACAAGTTTTCATTTACTTATTGAGTGACGTAATTTTTTTTTTTTTTTTGGAACTATAAAAAAAAATCATTTAAAATAGATAAATACTTGTTCTACTAATGCTATTTTTATAGCTAAATTATAATAGGTTTTTTACTCAAATTTTCAAACAAAATTACAAATTTTACGAGTAGGGTGAGTGAGAACTGAGGAGCCTCCCCATCCCTCTTTTTACCCAAAACAGAGAACTCAAAAGAGAAGAAATTGTAACAGGCCTCTATTATTTACACTGATACGCCCAAAATGCTAAATTGTGGGCCAAAGAAATTTTCTTACATAGGGAAATGGACAAACGGCCCAAACTTGATATCTAACACAACTTTAATATCAAGCATTATGTTTTCAGTAGACCAGGAGCTCCCTGACGAGTGATGACTGATGAGTATCAAACAAACTGATTTATTTGAAAAAAATTTATTAATTTGCTTAAATTCATTTTTGTCTCATTTTTAAGCAAATAAGGGCTGCCAAGCGCACTTGTGAAGAGGGCAGCTAACTCTTTTTAACTTATTGGTTTATTTGCTTAGGTACAACTTTTTAAAGTTTTATGTTTTTAAAATATAATTGAACTTTTGTCTACTTTCAATAAGTAAATAAGATTTTAATTTAAAACAAAAAAAAGTTAATCAAACATTAACATGCACGTGGAGTCATTTTGCAACCCTCTAAACTTGTATCAGCTAAGATATTTATTGGGTTTCAGTTAGTTCAATTGATAAAGTTTTTTGTCGTCAAATAAGATATCTGAAATTCAAACCCTACCTACATTAAAATTTAATTGATGTCTTAGCTTAATGATAAAGAACATGAAGTGGTATTCATAAGTTATTATGTATGTATTTAAAAAAATAACCGAGCGAATCAATGCATGCAGTCCTACTCTTCCTCCATGACAAATATGTTATTGACTCTTATCAATTTTACTTAGCAGTCTCTATGGCAGTTTTATTCTCAAAAAAAAAAAAAAAAAAAAACATCTATGGCAGTTTTATGGATCGTGGACTCGTCCACCAAAAAGTACTCAGTCTATTTGCTAAGACGGCCTGAATTTCTGAGCTTCAAAAGCAAATTATTTGTTATATAGCCTAAAGCAATGTGTATAAAACATTATCAAGCCTCTGTTGGACCAAAACTTAACTAATTCCCTTTTGTTTTGTTTTTTGTTTTTTTACTTACTTCTACAAGTTTATTTGTCCCAGCTCAATGTCAAGCTTACAAACACATTTACAACATTTTTCACAACATGTTAAAATTATAAGTTGTAATTTCAATAGTATTAAAATTTTTTTTTTATTTTTTTTTTTTTATTTTTTTTTATGTGTGCCTACTATTGACGCTTTTATTATGTATAAATTATAACAAACAATGTCGACAATTTTTTTGTAGTTCTAGATAGAGAATAGGATTAATAACATATACTTTATTGAAATTTATTGGGTAGTCTCGTAGCATTGTTCCCTCCTCTCATGTGAGGGATGAGCCCCATCCATGGGACCCACTATGAGGCCCACCCCTCATGTGAGCAGAAAAAGCAATGTTCCGAACTACCCAATTGATGATGTCGAAAAAATCACCAATAGGTCACACAGCACTCGCACACTCAAAGTAGACCTGCACAACAAAATAATAGAAGACCTCACAGAGAGCACCGGTGTGGTGCTGGCCAAATACCTTCCGAAGGTCAAGTTAGAATTATTCTCACAACTCTACAGTGCTAGAGGGAGTAAATTACGCGTACCTTGATTTGTGAGGGTATTGGGGTTTTTATAGTAGTAGAAGGTTGACATTTCTTCCTTGACGTAAAAGTCTTTTCCTTATAGGACTCTACTTGAGTAATCCCAAACGTGATGGGCAAAACATTTCCTTGTAGAGTGGGTCTTTCATTAAGCGCGTATCTTTTAGAATTATCCTTGCACTAGGATTCTGATTTCCTTTAGGATTCTCTCGGATTTCAAACGTGTTCAACAAGTATTTTAAGTCATGTTAGGCCCTGGGCTCTCTTCTATTGTCGGCCCATGGGCTAAGATCCGCCAGGCCCAATGTAGCGAAGGTTCGTCATGCTATTTTTTACCCCTTCACCAATAATTACACATGCTCTATTAGCTCCTATCAAAACAATATTACTGTACAACCATTTTCATGATTTGCTGATTTGTTATTTTGTAGGTCTAGATAGAGAATAGACTTAGTAGTACTCTATTGTCCTCTACAAAAATATATATATATATATATATATTACTATACATCAATATATTTTCATAATTTTTGTTGGTTTGCTATTTTGTAATTTTTTAAAAAAAAAAAATAATTACAATATGCTGCTAACTTCATAATTTGAACCCTTTTTCTTTTAGACTCTAAGCACTTTGTGCATGAGAATGTGCCAATTTAGTTAAAAGACATTTTGGCTTGTTATTTTGTAATTCTAGATAGAGAATAAGCTTTTTTTTATTATTATTATTTTTTATTTTACAGAAGATAGAGAATAATAAGCTTTGTAGTCCTCTATTGGCCCCTATCAAACCAATACTACTATCTATCTATTCTCATAATTTATTGGACTGTGAGTGGCTGATAAAAAGTGGTTGGCCTTTTTTTTTATGAAAGAAAAAGTGGTTAGTATATATAATTAGTAGTGAGTAAAAAGTGTTTACTACTGAGAGTCACACAAATCAGTAGGTTATAAAAATTAACTAAAAAAGAGTAAGTTACAAAATTAGATTTGCAAATTAAGCGTGTCTCTAGATTTATTGGCCCGTATACATCTCCAATGTCGCACTACCCGGAAACCTCATCTAATTCTGCTTCCTTTTCTAACTGCAACAGCAGCATGATCATCATCATCATCATATGCATTGCCGTTACAATGTAATATAACACTATCATTGATGGATCGTGGACTCGTCCACCAAAAAAAAAAAATACATCTATGGCAGTCTATTTGCTAAGACGGCCTGAATTTCTGAGCTTCAAAAGCAAATTATTTGTTATATAGCCTAAAGCAATGTGTATAAAACATTATCAAGCCTCTGTTGGACCAAAACTTAACTAATTTCCTTTTGTTTTGTTTTTTGTTTTTTTACTTACTTCTACAAGTTTATTTGTCCCAGCTCAATGTCAAGCTTACAAACACATTTACAACATTTTTCACAACATGTTAAAATTATAAGTTGTAATTTCAATAGTATTAAATTTTTTTTTTATTTTATGTGTGCCTACTATTGACGCTTTTATTATGTATAAATTATAACAAATAATGTCGACGATTATTTTGTAGTTTTAGATAGAGAATAGGATTAATAACATATACTCTATTGAAATTTATTGGGTAGTCTCGTAGCATTGTTCCCTCACATGAGGTGAGCCCTATTCATGGGACCCAGTATGAGGCCCACCGCTCACATGAGCGGGAAAAGCAATGCTCCGAACTACCCAATAATTACACATGCTCTATGCCTCTATTAGCTCCTATCAAAACAATATTACTGGACATCCATTTTCATGATTTGCTGATTTGTTATTTTGTAGGTCTAGATAGAGAATAGACTTAGTAGTACTCTATTGTCCTCTACCGATATATATATATATATATATTACTATACATCAATATATTTTCATAATTTTTGTTGGTTTGTTATTTTGTAATTCTAGATAGAGAATAAGCTTCTTCTTCTTTTTCGACAAAAGATAGAGAATAAGCTTAGTAGTACTCTATTGTCCCCAATCAAACCAATACTACTTAGGGATGGCAACGGGTCGGGTTCGGGCCAGGTTTTTCCATACCCGGACCCGACCCACAGGTCTTAGCCCGTGGCCCGGACCCGGCCCGTTTACTAAACGGATTTTTTTTTCGGGGCCCGGACCCGCCGCTGCCGGGCCCCACGGGCCCCGCGGGCCCCGTTTAGGCCAACCAGATTTGGGCCCAACCCAAAAAAAAAAAAAAAAAAAAAAAGAAGAAGAAGAAGAGAATTGAAGCCTAAACAGAGTCTAACGAAAATCTAATCACACTTTCCTCTTTTTTCCTCCTGAAAATGCAATCTATCAAAACTAACTATTCCTCTTTTTTCTCACACTTAATCGATAACCAAACAGAGCCAGAAAATCACGATTAACAAACCCAAAATCACAAACACAAAAATCCCAAAATCACAAACACAGAAATCATTGAATATACATGTTTAAATAAAAATAATTACAACATTTTCTCGGCTATTTTCTTGCCATCCAAATGGATCCAAGATCTAACAAACCAACCCATTTTCTCAGCTTCTTTTCTCGGTCGAATTGCAGAGACAGTACAGCAGTTCGACACATATTCTTCAACGACAAGTTGTTTGGGGATTTGGTGGCTTCGAATTCGCTGAAAAACAGTGGGGGTTTTGATCAGAGGGTGAAGGAAATGTTGAGTACGAAATGTCCATCGCTAGTGTACGGGTTTTCTGGGCTTGGTTGGGGCTGTCGTGGTGAGAAGAAAGGAGAGTGAGCGAGGCTTAGTTGTGGCTGTGGTGGTCAGAGGAGAGGAGAGTGAGTGAGTGAGAGTGGGAGAGGAAAGTGATGGAGGCGTGTGTGTGAGAGAGCTGAGAGATGAAGAGGGAGAGGCGGAGCTGAAATGAGGAGAAGAATAGAAAAATCTAGGGTTTTCAACTATATATATATATATATATGTGAGGGTAATTTAGTAATTATATATATAACCGGGTCTTATCCGGGTCGGGTTTCGGGTTTTTTTTTTTTATAAAACCCGGACCCGACCCGGACCCGCTTCGGGGTTTTTTTTTTAAAACCCATACCCGACCCTATTCTTTATCGGACCGGGTAAAATCCGGCCCATTAGGGTCGGACCGGGCTGGGTATCCGCGAGTCGGATCTAAATTGCCATCCCTAATACTACTACCTATCTATTCTCATAATTTATTGGAATGTAAATGATTGATAAAAAATGGTTAGTCTTTTTTTTTTATGAAAGAAAAAGTGATTAATCTATATAATTGATAGTGAGTAAAAAGTGTTTACCACTTACAGTCACATAAAGCAGTAGGTTATAAAAATTAACTAAAAAAGAGTAAGTTACAAAATTAGATTTGCAAATTAAGCGTGTCTCTAGATTTATTGGCCCGTATACATCTCCAATGTCGCACTACCCGGAAACCTCATCTAATTCTGCTTCCTTTTCTAACTGCAACAGTATCATCATCATCATCATATGCATTGCCGTTACAATGTAATATAACACTATCACTCTCTCACTCTTCCTCTTACCTAATCCCCCCCGCAATCTCCGTATTCAGTTGTTTGACACTTCTCCTCCCTCCCTCTCTCTATACACTTCCGTTTTCTCACCTCCAAGAAAAAACGGATACCCGTTACACGTTACGTCACCTCCATAATTTCAAAACCACCTATTCCAAAAAAAAATAAAATAAAAAAAAATAAAAAGTAAGATAAACACTACAAGAGAAAGACCTAACCTAACTGCCCCCCAAAAAAAAAACTTATAGATTTCTTAGGAAAGTCCGTTATCTTAATCAGTTAAAAAAAAGTGGAGGAAGTTATAACCCCCACTTCTCTCTCTAAAAGTGTCAAACCCCATGCACATTAACGCGGTTCGGTTGTAATGCGAGCAAAGTAAACAGACTTTAACTTCATATATATATATATAAAAACATATTCGTTATATCAAGTGGCGGTTTTCCAGTTCACACCAACAATCCCTTTTTTTTTTTTTTTTTTTTT
Organism: Quercus robur; assembly: GCF_932294415.1. Taxonomy (NCBI): domain Eukaryota; kingdom Viridiplantae; phylum Streptophyta; class Magnoliopsida; order Fagales; family Fagaceae; genus Quercus; species Quercus robur. The sequence continues at coordinate 65,726,127 of NC_065541.1, forward strand.
TGGGGCAGAGATCAGATTATGATGATGAAAATGGAGAATGGTGGTGGTGATAGGATCAAAGGATCGTGGACCCCACAAGAGGATGCGACGTTGATGAAGCTAGTGGAACAACATGGCCCTCGTAACTGGTCTCTGATAAGCCAAGGAATTCCTGGTCGGTCGGGGAAGTCGTGTCGTTTAAGGTGGTGTAATCAGCTGAGTCCCACGGTGCAGCACCGTCCTTTTACGCCTGCGGAGGACGCTATCATATTCCAGGCCCACGCGGTCCACGGTAACAGGTGGGCCACCATAGCGAGACTCTTGCCTGGGCGAACCGACAACGCCATCAAGAATCACTGGAACTCCACTCTACGACGTCGTCGCGGCGGGAATAATGGGTCCGAGTTGGAGTCCGCTTCGTCTGAGTCTAACTCGGCGGTGAAGCGCTCGGATGCTGGCTCGTCAGAGTCGGACTCGGGGCTTAAACGGCAGCGTTTAATGGGTGGGTCGCCAGAGGAGAATAGTGATTTGGTTGTGGAGCCACAGACTTCGCTGACGCTGTCACTACCGGGTGGTGGTGGTGGTGGTGGTGGTGGTGAGAGTGTGATAACGTTACCTGCGGTTGATGAGAAAATGAAAGTGACGGTTGAGGATGAGGAAGAGAACGAGGAAGAGGAAGAGGAAGAGGAAGAGACGTGTTTGGTGACGATCATGCAGAAGATGATTGCGGCGGAGGTCAGGAAGTACATGGATAGTTTACAGTCCCAGAATGGACACGGTCCTGATTGTGGGCCACCGGCCCAAAAGGGTTCATAGTTATTGTAATAATCTATTGCTCTCTCTCTCTTTTTGTTTTTTTCTGCTAAGAATTTTCAGTTTGGCTGGTGTTTGAATCGGAACCTAGGAAATGAAATGAGAACTTCAAAGCGTGATTTAAGTAATTTTAAATGTCTCTTTCATTCATGTGCTTTAGTATTTTACTTTTATTAGTTAAGATCATGTTTGTTTTCAGATTTCCTTTATTTTGTTTTATCCTGAAGATAAAAATGGATCAGAATTTCCAAAGGTGGGGTCTTTTGGACTCAAAATATCTTGAATTTCTGTGACATTTTTATTAATTTACTTATAATAACCAATTCTAGATGAAGAACAAAACTTGGGTACAATTTATAATTATTATTAAAGAGATAGTGAGCACCTCACTAAAAGTGTCTTAGTAGCGCTCTGTCTTACTCAGTTTGCCTTTATTTGCCTTTAATTACAGTGATTATTAATAGTTTGTATTTCTTAATTAGAAGACTAACACACTTTATAAAGTGACCAGTTGGATCCGTAAACAATGCAAGGAGCACTTAACGCTAAGATGAGGTCAAGTGGAAGGATTTAAAACCTAAATAATTATATTAGTACCCTGGAGAGAGCTCAAGCTTATTAAAGTACAAGACTTTTGGCTACTACAAATAGGAATATGGTTAACTTGTTTGCATTACTAGTAACAAGTAGATCTTGTTATGCGCTACTAGTTATAGGTAGATTCTGTTACATTGAATGTAATGTAAACTAGTTACATTGCAAGTGAGTCAATATTATTAAACCTAGGGCTGTCCACGGGTCGGTCCACAGGCTATGACAAACTTGATGAGTATGCAAAAGGGACTACGACTGGGTAAAAATATCATTTCTGAGAGATTGTGTGTTAAAAAAGTGACACACTTAAACCAGTTAAACAAACTCTAGAAATTTGCTAAACTAGACGCACGAGGAGCATGCAAAAGGGACTACGACTCGACAAAAATATCATTTTCGAGAGAATGTGTTAAAAAAGTGACACACATAAACAAGTTAAACAAACTCTAGAAATTTGCTAAACTGACACATTACTGTGTAATTTCTCTCTCCATTACTAGCTATAAATAGTGAAGAACGACATTATCCACTATTCATTAACAGATGGATAAGTGTCTTTGGTACAATGGTGTTCTAGAAGCTAGAGGATGGTGTTGGCTTTAATGCTAGCACTTATCAATAAATAACAAGCTATTAGCTATTGCTAAAAATCTTCGTTTTGGCTAAATAGTAAGCTCCAAGGATGAAACACATCCATTGATGTTTAACTCAGAGGTAACACAAAAAATTTGCAAATTAACGAGATTGTTATTTGGAAACGAAGGAAACTTCATTGGCCAGGGTACAAAACAAGCAAGAGAGTGGCAGTATGCAAACAAATTTATCTCAAACTGGATTCGGGATACAGAATCAAATTTATCTCAAACTAGATTCGGGATACAGAATCCTATACTAAAGTCTGAAATATTAAGAAATCCTATAAATGTAAGTGTTTGAATAGAGCAATTTAATTTATACTTCTTGTCTATGAAAAGTCTAGTAAAGGTTCTTGTTTGAGCAAAATTCTCTTTACACATATTAGAAAGAAACATATGTTCAATGAAGCTAATGAAAACCCCAAATGCAAAGCTAACCACCAACCAAAAATAATTAAAGTTGGCACAAAAAATCTCGAATAGAGCCATGCCCAAGCATTTGTTTGCATACGGGCTATAAAGAGTGAAGAACAGCATTATCCATTCTATTAATGGATGGATAGGTATCCTTGGTATGATGGTTTTCTAGAAGATCTTACTAGCTCAGTTCCTGCAGAATGTGTAGTGCATTTTGTTATTAGCTTCCTTCAATATTTTAATAATTTTTTTTTATAAAAGATATAATCTTCCGTGTTTTATTTTATATACAAAATAAAAAGACAATTAAAGTAGTAAAGTGATCTGATTATACTACATATATTTTTAAAATTGCACGATATAGACAGGCAAATTTTTTGCCTACTTAAAAATGCATATATCATTTTCAAAAAAAAAAAAAAAAAAGCAAATGTTGATTTGATAAATTCAAAATTCAAATATCCTTCAATTGCTTTTTTTTTGGGGGGGAGGGGGGGGGGGGGTTGGAGGACCGCGACGAGGGCAAGGATGGTGGAAGGAAGTTTCCTGAAGGGTATACTTTCCACCTCCGCATTGAATGCCCTACACCAACCTTATCGCATTAATGTGGAAATAACTCCTGAACAATAACTTCACAGCTAGCAGCCCCTTCTACCACCTTTAGCAGAGTTTTGATGGGACAAATATCCTGAGGAATGCCTGAAGGTATACAAGTGGGGGGTTAGGATGCAAGGAAGGGAATCTCCTAGAAAAGAAGGATGAACATTTTTTTAGAAATAGAACATTGAGGAAGTGAACAGTGTAATATCTAGTGTAAAACTTGAACAAAATATATATAAGAGACTAATCCTCAAACTTGCCCAATGAGAACATTATTCTTAATTACTACTTAAATTACACTTATCTGTTATTCTAGGCTCTTCAGCCTTAGACTTGAACTTAACTTAGAATTGTACTTGTAGTATTTTTTCACTCTCTACAAAAATTTCTATTGTTTGAGCTTGGTTTAAAGGACAAGGTACCACTGTTCTTAGTAGGATTGAGCTTTTACTTTTTGATCACTTATAGCTTTCTTTATGTTCTTGATAGTGTACTAATTTTTTATTTGGGAAAAATGCCCATACACCCCCTAAACTTTCAACTACTGATCAAAAGACCCCCTTAACTTTTTTATTGGCTAATTTACTCCTTAAACTATTCAAAACTGCCAAATCAATACTTCAGTTAGTCTCACGTTAAAACACTAACGGAATAAGCACGTGCGACTCACGTGACTTTTAATTCTCAAACTTTAATCACCCAAAAGTCCAAAACCCAGCAGAAAGAGGAGGGAAGAGAAACAGGTTCGGCAGTGAAAGAGCTCAGGCAGTCAGTTCAAAGCCATTGTGATCTTTCCCTTGCCGTCTCGCCGCCCTTGTCCCGGCGGTGCCTTGGTGGTTCCGCCGCACCGTTCTATGTTGGTATGTCTTTTTTTTTTTTTTTTTTTCCTTTCATTCATTCCCTGAGTTTAAATCCACAGTGAACTTCTTTTTTTTTTTTTAATCTACATGTACGAATTTCTATAATAGAAATGATTGGTTTGGTTTAATTTTTGGGTTGGGTCTCTGTGAGTTTGGTTTGGTGTTGTACCACCTGGTATGTTTGTTTTTCACCTCTTACGTATTGCTATTTAAATCCACAAAGAACTTGTTTTCTATCTCCATGTGAGAATTTCTATAGTAAGAATTATTTGTTTGTTTTAATTTTTGGGTTGGGTCTCTGTGAAATTCTTGTTTTTTTTTTTTTTTTATCTCCATGTGTTGTTCACTGGATGTTTGATTAAATGCCTGAGAGACATATAGCTACTGCTTTAATGGTTTAAACAATGAATCCTGAAATTGGCTGCACGCATCAATGAAGATACAAATTGTAGATATCTTTTTTATGTTTTCAAAAAAAGATATACGTGGATTTCCAAGATCTCCAATGCACACAAACTTTGTATTACACATAATTCAGGTTGAAACCTTACCTATCAAAAAAAAAAAAAAATGCTTGTTGAAGTCTTGAAATAGTCGTCAACCACTTTATGCAACTATACATTAGCATGGTGGATGGAGGACTTCAAAATTAGTGTCATAATGTCATTAGCAAAGCTTGTGTTGACCTGTATTAGCTGTTTGGAACTGCGGTGAACTAAAGTTTATTATAAATTCTGTGATTTTTTTTTTTTCCACTTTTCATCAAGTTAAGTGGATGGTGGAGGATTAAGAGATTTTTATATATGATATTTAATGTGGAAAACATAAATAGACATATAGCATTTGAAAAAGATATACAAAGTTTGTCTCTGAAATTGGCTGCTCTGTTTGTGGCTTTGCTGAGTGCAGTAATGCAGATTCCACTGCTAGCTTTCTTAACTTCAGCAATTGAGCCATTGACATGCCCATCTTATGTTCATTGCCTCTTCATTGCCTCTTCATTGACAATTCTTTTTGGGCTAGTTGCCTTTAAGAGTGGATTTTAAAGCGATTCATTGTCATTTAGTGGAGAGTGCATACATAACCAAGCAATGACATTAAGAGGACAATTCATTTTGGGGCAGCTGTCTTTTTTGTATTTTAGAAACTTTGAGGCAGCAGTTGTCTTTAATTCAGCATTTTGTGGGTCATGCTAAGCCACCACCATGGAAACTAGTATCATCGATCATGTGCATAATCCATTTATAAATGGTAAACAATGATATTGATTAGCAGCAACCATGCATATTGTAATATTTTGAATTATGTGAATTGAATTAGCAGCAATCATGCACATGTACATGTGCAAATTGTTATATTTTTTTTCCCACTATTCTCTCTCTCTCTCTCTCTCTCTCTCTCTCTCTCTCTCTCTCTCTCTATATATATATATATATATATATATATTTTTTTTTTTATATAAATTTTTTTTTCTCTGGCTCTTCTATTAACGTTCTTGTTAATTTTGTATTGTAGCCATGGATGAATGTCCACTGTCACTCCCTGGAAATTCACCTTCTATGCCAAATGTACAAGCCCCTCAATCCCAATATGATTCTATTGAGGCTGATGGCCAATCTGAAATTGTTAATGTTCCAATTGATGTGGAGGATGACGAAGATTACAACTTGAGTGATTTTTCTGAATCTGATGATGATATAAATGAAGATTTTGGTATGGAGGATGATGAAATCAATAGAGCAATTGGGGGCAAGCAGCTTGAGGGAGTTTGGAATGGTGAAGGAGACTCAGATCATGGGGATAGTGATGAGTTAAGGAGTGCAGAAGGGTCATCTAATGATGAAGGGAATTCAAGGCCTAGGTTCCCTGAGTTTAACCAGGGCATTGGCATGGAGAATGTACAACTAATGAAGGATCAAAAATTTGCATCACATGTAGTCTTCAAGGAGGCACTAAAGGAGTGGTGTATTAAAGAAAAACATGATTTTGAGTATAAGCACAATGATAAGTGGAGAGTGACAGCTGTATGTAAAAAAAAATGTGGTTGGAAGATACATGCATCCCAAACACAAATGGGAGATGCCTTTCAAATCAAAAGTTTTAAGAGCATACATACATGTAGCAAGGATCATAAGAATAGTAAGATTTCTTCAAGGTGGCTAGCCAATAAATATTTGCCATTCTTTAGAGATGATCATACTTGGACAACAAATGCATTGAAGGGTGCAGTGTTTAGGGACCATGAAGTTGATGTGACTTTGGACCAATGTTACAAGGCTAAGAGAATGGCCTTCAAGATGATACATGGTGCTGAGGAGAAGCAATATGAGAGACTTTGGGACTATGCAGCTGCTATTAGGAAGTGGAATGTGGGTAGCACAGTGAAGATACAAACTGCAAATGATGTGTTTGAGAGAATGTATGTTTGTCTTGATGCTTGTAAAAGGGGATTCTTAGCAGGTTGTAGGCCACTTATTGGGATAGATGGTTGTCATTTGAAGGGGACAACAGGGGGACAGTTGCTGGTTGCTGTTGGGAAGGATGGGAATGATAATATCTTCCCAATCGCTTATGCTATCGTTGAAATTGAGAATAAAAGCTCTTGGACCTGGTTTCTACAATGTCTGTTGGATGACATCGGACATGTGGATGAGAATGGATGGGTTTTTATCTCAGACCGACAGAAGGCAAGAAACAATTAAAGTGCATGTGAATTATTTATTTATTTTTTTAAAATATCATGATCTATAACCTAGATATGAATTACTAATGTATATTTGTGTATTTTTTATGGCAGGGATTAGTAGAGACCTTTAAGGATTTGATGCCTAATGCAGAGCACAGATTTTGTGTTAGGCATTTACATGCAAATTTCAAGAAGGATTTTCCTGGGAAGGTACTCAAAGATGCAATGTGGAATGCTGCTAGGGCAGCAACAAAGAATTCTTTTGACTTCCACATGGATGAGTTGAAGAAGCTAGATGTGAAGGCATATGAGTGGCTTGTGAAGTTAGATGTGAGAACATGGAGCAGACATGCTTTTAATCCAAGAAGCAAGAGTGACACTCTAGTAAACAATATAGCAGAGTCTTTCAATGCTTGGATTTTGGAGGCTAGGGATAAACCAATGTTGACAATGATGGAGATCATAAGAGTGATGTTGATGCAAAGGTTGCAAACCAAAAGAGATCATATGAGAAGGTATGAAGGGAGGGTTTGTCCAAGAATCTATAAGAAGCTTGAGAGGATAAAAAGTGAGGTTGGACATTGCATTTCTCGTTGGAATGGAGAGTCCAAATATGAGGTGGAGTATATTTATGGTGGAAGATATGTGGTGGACTTGAATGAGAGGACTTGTGGTTGTGGGAGATGGGGATTGAGTGGAATCCCATGTTTTCATGCTGCTGTCGCAATAATTGAGCATGGAGAGCAACTTGAGACTTATGTAGACATTGCTTACACTAAAGAGACATTCCTAAGTTGTTACCAATGGATGGTAAGCCCACTTCCAAGCCATGAACAGTGGCCAAAAACACCCTATGACCCAATCAAGCCCCCAAAATTTACAAAGAAAGTAGGCAAGCGTAAGAAGGCAAGAAAGAGGGAGGCAGGAGAACCTATTAATGCATTTAGGGTGAGTAAGAAAGGAACTGCCATGAAATGTGGGAATTGTTTCCAATGGGGACATAATCAAAGAACTTGTAAAGCTCCTGATAACCCCAACAAGAAGGCTTATAAAAAGAAAAAGAAAGGGCAATCAGGACAATCATCTACGTCTGGAGCTAAAGGGAGTAAAAAATTATCAGTAAATTTCAAGTACTACTTTGTTGAACTTTTCATCCAAATTTCAAGTACTACTTTGTTGAACTTTTCCAACCTTTTTGGCTTTTTACAGGGTACACAACAATCAAATATAGGTAATCAACAATCAAGTCAAAGTTGTACAAAGGACAGCACTAGTGGAAGCAAGAAGAATAAGGGAAAGGCTAAGGCCTAGTGGCAGCAAGAAGATAAATAATTTTTTAGTTCTATATTTTGTTTAGTGATACATGGCCTTTTAAAAATACTAATGGAACCGGTATACTTTTGTTTTTCAATATTGCTAGAAAAGTGTAATTGTTGATTCATTGAGTGTTATTTTTGGCAAACAATATACCATTTGTAAACACTCATTTGATATTTCAATTTATGGCATATTGAGATCCTTTTAAGAATACTGATTGAGATCCTTAGAGTTATTGCATAAGAATACTGATTGATTTTCATTGAACTTTATTTGATTGTAAGAAGCTAAGAGTAAAGCTTTACAGTATATACATTTTTATTTTTCTATCTGGTATTTTATGATGGATGAAGATTGAGATGCCTTTGCAATTAAGATAATACTTTCATCTAGTTGCTATTTCTAAAGAATTGATTCTAGGGTAATCATTTATTTTTAAACCTTTACTGTCATTTTTGGTTTCTATTAAGGGATGTCTAAGGGCATCGATTAAGGGATGTTCCACCCTTAAATGACACGGTATTGATTCTATTGAATATCAATAACAAAATCAACATGTTCAATCGTGCGTGAAGAGAAGATTAAAAGGGCGTTTGTGGGCATGAAGAGGGAGCAAAGGTTGCAATATACATTTTTGTAATAGCATAATAGTGTTTAATGTAAATGATGCAGATCAATATTTGATCACACCAGTTATTTATATTTATATGAACTATAAAATCAAAGGATATTTGGCTCCAAAAAGTTCCAAAAGCTCTTTTTTAAAGGAAAATACAAATTTGAGCATGGCAACAGATAATTACTAAACTTGAGAAAATATACTACCATTAATTTCGTAAGTTGAACATTACATAGTTGTGAACATTTTTATATTACATTACATCTAATTTTCACATATAGATACATTACATTACAAATCCTTTTTTTTAGTATTCCTACATATTTAGTCACTGCAAATAAAGATGACTTTCAACGTTAACACTTGGACCCCATACAAAAGGCTATCGCAATTCCACTATTGATTTAAGAAACCACTAATAATCACCAAAGCCACTTAGGGATTCTCTTATGCATTACAGCTTCATTCTTCAACCTTCCATTAGTGTCCAATAGTCTAGTAATTACGCTTTTTTCTCATTAGTGCAAATTCAATGTCATGCCTCTCAAAGTAGTTACATACATTACATTCTTCAATCTTCAATCTGATCACCTGAGACAACTGCGTTCCCTGCAACAAACAGTTTTTAAAATCATAAGAACCCCAAGATACATAAACCAATCATTTTTTATATTACATTCTACTACAAGTATATACTACCAAATGCCAAGTTTGAATGAAATTTTAACGCAACTCATTTATAAGCTATGTGCACCTAAACTAACCGTTACCGTTCATCAGAAAATGATTAATAAAACTAGACAGGAAAAGGTTATAGATAAGAGGTGTGTCACTGGCCACTTTCCCTGTAGGTTTGTATCATGAGAATTTAACCAAACCAACACAATTCTGATGTAAAGAACGCTGATTCAAACAGAATCAAAAACACAAAATGCAATTAAGGTAGACAAAGCTTTTTGTACCATAGAAGGAGTTAGACCCGTGAAAAAATATCAAATACTAAGGCCCATCGATTGGAAATTAATTTATAATATATAATCCTATATATATATATATATATATAAATAATAAATAAAAAAGGTCAATTTAATAGTAAACCTTCTCATTATGTCAGCTGCTGCGATCATATCTTATGATGGGGAGATAACTAGTCCAAAACTAACTTGGCTCTTTCAAAATTAACTGTGATACTGCACATCTAGATTAACACTTCTGTGCTGCTATGGTGATAAGAGATGGGAGGGACATGTAGGTGTCAATATTTACTAGCAGAGACAATGAACATAAGATGGGCATGTCAATGACTCAATTGCTGAAGTTAAGAAAGCTAGCAGTGGAATCTGCATTGCTGCACTCAGCAAAGCCACAAACAGAGCAGCCAATTTCAGAGACAAAATTTGTATATCTTTTTCAAATGCTATATGTCTATTTATGTTTTCCACATTAAATATCATATATAAAAATCTCCTAATCCTCCACCATCCACTTAACTTGATGAAAAGTGGAAAAAAAAAATCACAGAATTTATAATAAACTTTATAAATCCTATATGACAAGCTTTGCTAATGACATCATGACACTAATTTTGAAGTCCTCCATCCACCATGCTAATGTATAGTTGCATAAAGTGGTTGACGACTATTTCAAGACTTCAACCTGAATTATATGTAATACAAAGTTTGTGTGCATTGGAGATCTTGGAAATCCACGTATATCTTTTTTTGAAAACATAAAAAAGATATCTGCAATTTGTATCTTCATTGATGCGTGCAGCCAATTTTAGGCTTCATTGTTTAAACCATTAGAGCAGTAGCTATATGTCTCTCAGGCATTTAATCAAACATCCAGTGAACAACACATGGAGATAAAAAAAAAATAAAAAAATAAAAACAAGAATTTCACAGAGACCCAACCCAAAAATTAAAACAAACAAATAATTCTTACTATAGAAATTCTCACATGGAGATAGAAAACAAGTTCTTTGTGGATTTAAATAGCAATACGTAAGAGGTGAAAAACAAACATACCAGGTGGTACAACACCAAACCAAACTCACAGAGACCCAACCCAAAAATTAAACCAAACCAATAATTTCTATTATAGAAATTCGTACATGTAGATTAAAAAAAAAAAAAGAAGTTCACTGTGGATTTAAACTCAGGGAACGAATGAAAGTAAAAAAAAAAAAAAAAAAAAAAAGACATACCAACATAGAACGGTGCGGCGGAACCACCAAGGCACCGCCGGGACAAGGGCGGCGAGACGGCAAGGGAAAGATCATAGTGGCTCTGAACTGACTGCCTGAGCTCTGTCACTGCCGAACCTGTTTCTCTTCCCTCCTCTTTCTGCTGGGTTTTGGACTTTTGGGTGATTAAAGTTTGAGAATTAAAAGTCACTTGAGTCCCACGCGTTTATTCCGTTAGTGTTTTAACGTGAGACTAACTGAAGTATTGATTTGGCAGTTTTGAATAGTTTAAGAAGTAAATTAGCTAATAAAAAAGTTAAGGGGGTTTTTTGACCAGTAGTTGAAAGTTTAGGGGGTGTATGGGCATTTTTCCCTTTTTATTTTATTGGACTTGTTTCAACTTTTGCAAAAGTAATTAGTAAGAATACCATATTTCAAATTAATTATTTCTCATATAAATCTTAGAAAAATGACATTAAAATTTCATTACATTCAAACAATTAATGCACCACTTAATATAACAAAATAAATGTATTTATTCTATTAGGAATCTCAAATTAAAATAATTTCTTATATAAATTTTATAAAAATATTCATATAAATTTCTCAAATATAAATAATTAATGCATAACTATAAATAATTAAATACATTTACTCTACTTGTTAATCTAATAAACTAATACTTTGATATAAATGCAAACTTTGTTGAAGTGGAAAAACTTAAATAAAGAAATTGGCAAATTACAACTTACCCACTTGTGATTTGTTTGAAACTTAAGTTGCATATTTGTGGTTTGAAATTTTACATTTTACTCATCTAAGGTTAGTTTCATTAGGCTTCCGTAACATACTGTTGACTTTTTCGTTAGAAAACAACTTTTAACCCCAAAACATAATATAAAACGAATCAAAAAGTTAGTGTGACATCAAACATAAGCTTCTTCATTGCAAACAACATTTCCTTAACTTTAGCCCACAAAGCTTCCCCAGGAGTTTCTTTCTTTGACCAAGCCAAGGATTTCCCCCACTAATATTTTTCCAAATCTCGCTGTAGAAACACAATTAGAAGAAAATTTGGCACCAAAATTTAATTTCACTTAACCACGTGGGGGCTGGGTCCAATGAACACGTTTACAAGAACTTGGTACCAAGGAAGACAATGCTCGCTTGTGGAGTAGTTTAACTCTATTGATGGAGTGGAACAGCTTGCAAGGATCCATGGAGAGGACAGTAGTCCCTAAAGTCTTTTGGAGTGGCCATGAAATTGTTCGGTAACAACAAGAATTAACCCAATCACCAATTGAGTCTAAACCAAGACTGAAGAAATTTAATAGGCCGAAGAGATTTACTCCACACTACCCCAGACCATCCCTTTAGTCAAAACTGCTCATCCAAACCCACCATTAATGAACCCCAAGAACCAAATCGAACACGAACCCCAACCTCCTTCTCAGATCTGCCATATAGTTGCAGCAAAGGCCTGAGAAAACCTATGGTAATGGTGAACAGAGTAGCGGCGAACAAAAATAGTGGAGGTCTAAGAAGCTTCAACCATGGGTACCTTGGATGAGATTTTTGGAGCAAGAAATGATTTTCAAACCCTAACCTTCTTGATCCATTTTATATTATGTCTTGGTGTTAAAAGTTGTTATCTAATGGAAAAATCAGAGGTGAGTTACAGAAACATGACAAAACCAAACCAACCTTAGCGAGTAAAGTACCAAATTTCAATCCACAAGTAGACAATATAAATTTCAACCAAACCATATGTGAGTAAATTGTAATTTACCCTAAAAAAAATCTCAAGAAATGTACCCTGTTTTGTTTAGTACTTTAGTTTTCATTTATTTTTATTCTAAAATAAAAAAATTCAATTGGTAAATAGTAATACCTCCCAGAGATAGTTTACGAACTCTGTTATATAGCAAACATGCACCACTTATTTGAAGCATGAAACGCATCAATTGTTGTTTAACTCTGAGCTCACACAAGAATTTGCAAATTAACGATGATGTTGTTTGGAAACGTATGAAACAAAATAGGCCATGATACAGAACCAGCCAAAAGCCATGATATACATGACCAGCCAGCAGCCACAATGGCATCATGCAAACAAATTGATCTCAAACTATATTTGGGATACACAGAATCCTATCCTAAAGCGAGAATGGAATTATGTAAACAAATTGACTTCAAAAGGAAATCAATATTTATGAAAAGTCCAGCATGGGAGCAAAATTCTCAAAATCTAAATTCAAAGGCCAAAGTGGACTAAGGTATGAACTACATTCATCTGTATATTACACCTTTATATAAGACCAAACATGTCCACCCCATTCAAGAAGCAGCAGTGATAAGTTACCGACTGACTTTTTTTTTTTGAGAAACGTTACCAACTGTCTAATGAAGTTTATAAATATCAATAAAATGAAAATAATACTATGGATAAAGCTTGTATACTAAATTTTTTTTATTTTTTATTTTAAATGAGAAACCTAAAGTACAAACAGAATGTGCCAACTCAATTGAGTTACAAGGCTCTTGATGAGCTGAAGATTATACTCATATGAGATATCTTAAGCAAGAGAGAAAAATCAATGCTCATTAACTAAACTAAATAGAGCCATGCCTAGGCATTCACTATTGAAACAATCATCAAGGTTATCAAAAAGAAATCAATCATTCAAGAACATCACAAACCCTGTATATCTAATGACGTACAAGTAATAAGTTGCGAGCTAAATCCAATGGCCTTAACACATCCCAACTATCGACTATGTATCTTTGCTACAGATCACATGCCAAACCATTATCTAAATGTCAGGGAAAAAATATATCAGTCTATCTATTCCTTAGATTGACTAATAACTAGGAAATTCAATGTATAATATAACTTATTATAAGCCCATGGTAAGAACTCAAATTACATGGGCAAACTCCAACATACATTCCTTTCAATAGCACAAATAAGACATTTTGAACACAAAATTAACAACCGGTATAGCTGGAATTAACCAATTTGTAATTTTCAGGGATATAAATAAACTTGGAATATCTAATCAAAACGACATTCAAATATAAAAGGACAAGTTTCCACATAACTATAACCATATAAAAACATTAAAAGTTAAATACGAAAAATCTCATTAAACAGTACAAAAATCCATTTCTTAGAAATTTATCCAAACATAGGAAAACAAAAAGACACTAAAGACTCTAATCAACATCCGATTAGAAAACAAAACGACACCGACTTAATAATAATAATGATAATAATAAATCTACTTGGATCTCTGTCTCATCTTTCGGCGCTTCCTCTTCAACCTCCTCATACGCTTCTTCTTCCACTGAAAAAAATCAAAAACAAAAACAGAAAAAGCAAAAAAATCAAATAGATGTTTGAAGAATTAATCGCTAAATTTCACAAAAGAATAACAAGGTTCAGAAAAGAAAGGGCGTGTGTTTCAATGAGATCGAGCATACCTTGGCTCTCATGGTGATGGTGATGCGGTGGCTAAGTTCGCTTCAAAACCCTAGTTGTCCAGACAAGGCTGCCGAGAAAGCAATTTTCTAGAGAGGTTCTTTGAGGTTAGAGGCGTTGAGAGTATTTATAGGGAGTACAGAAGAAACCCTAATGTATGGTCGGCGAGATTTTGGGCTTAAGAACAGTATTGGGCTTCTGATCTTTCAGATATGCAGGCCGAAATTTGTAACTAATAAGCTAGGCTTCGCAATCATAATGGCCATTAGAAAATTTTTGGGCTTTAGATTTTGAGCATATGAGATAGGGTTATGTTTGGATTTTGGACATGTTTTGGTGTTTCTTATTTCTTTTTATTTTTTATTTTTTATTAAAGTATTTCAACTTTTTTTTTTTTCATTTCAAATACCTTTTTATATATTTATTACCTAGATTTAAAAAAAATTATATATACTCTTTTTTTTTTTGGGTAATATAAGATTTTATTAAAGCAATTACTATTCGGCTACTCATAATCCCTAATGGTTCGTGCATCATACTTTTTATCCATTTTTCAAATGACTTTTTATATATTTATTACCTAGATTTAAAAAAAAATTATCTATATATATTTTTTGTCATATATGATTTTATTAAAGCAATTACTATTCAGCTACTTACAATCTTTAGTGATTCGTGTATCCCTTTTATAGATTATTATGATCTGTTTGGTTTAGAGCATTTTTGGATTATATCACTCAAAACTCATAACTGAGTTCTCAAAACACATGGGACCCATACAAATTTTTTTGTTTGGCTTGATTTTCACATTGTGTTTCCATCACTCAAAACTCAAAAATTTTGAGTTAAAGTGATGGAAACACAAAACAAGAAACCGATGTTTTAAAAAACTGAGATACATAACTCAGGGGCACCAACGTAAATTTTCGACCTTTGTGGAGCCCACAGCTTCTGTGTTGTCATGTCAGCTCAGAGCTGTTTGATATTACCATTGCAAATTCAAGGCGAAGACCATTTCTCTTTCTCACTTCCCTCAAAAAATTTTAGCCAAAAATTTCCCCCCTTTTTCACTTCCCTCTCTTCGTTTTCTCTCACATTTCATTACTCCATCAAATCTCGACCTCCAACGATCTAAACCGAAGCACGAAGTGGGTTTGAAGTCATTTCTCTACACCTAGATCTGAACTGAAATGGGTTTGAAGTCATTTCTTTGTCCGTTGCAAAAACCATTTGAAGGCAGTTCTGTGATCTTCTCCCGGGTGCGGTGTATATCTCTATCTCCCTCTCCATTGTCAATGACCATTGTATGATTTGGGTATTGTGGTATAATTTTTGTTTTATTGATTTTTGCCCACGGGTATTGGTAAGTGTGTTGAAGTGGGTTTTTCTCCATGGACTTATCTTCGATCTTTCTTTCTTATTATAATTTTTGTTTTATTGATCTGTACCTAGGTCTTTCTTTTCATTATTTGTGTTTTATTGAAGTGGATATTTCTTGTGGTATGAAATTTATGTGACCCATTTGTTTAATTGATGACTGAAATTGCCATTTGTTTATATCAAACTGTCATTTGCTTAATTTATTTTCCTGCCTTTAGAGATTCTTTCATCATCTACAACAAATAAGATATCAAACCTTGAACACACCAATAACAAGTACCCCAATCTAGAAGTCAAAAGAGTTCACTACTTGAACATGGGAACGGGTCTGATAGGGAATACTTAAAAAAATGTTTAAAAAAAAAAAATTAAAACCCCCTGATTATCTTCACTCTCAAAAATTGAAGGAAACTTATCTCTTTTTCTTTTTATTTTTTATTTTTTATTTATTTTTCTTCTATTATTATTTAGTGGATTTAGCCTATCTAAGAGGAAACAATAATTCCTCCTCCCTGATGTAGCTCTCTCCTTTTATTAGGTTTAAATTGATTGCTGCAGAGGACTCTGATTGCTAGGGTTTGTCATAGAGTTGTAATTTTTTAGATATCTAACATGTAGCTTTAAATTATTGAAAATTTGCAAACTGTGCTGCTTCTGTAAAAGTTCTTGTTTGTTAGTAGGATTAGATGGGAATGTATCTGTATACTTGAGGATATCAGGAAAATATCTATTTGTTGCCCCATTCATTCCTTTTTTTGCTTTTGGTGATATATTGGTTTTCTGTAGTGCATATTAGAAATGCTATTTTTGCCAAAACTTATTGCAGTAGCAATGGGTTCCTCTTCCAATAGAAATGAAATAGTCAATTCATAGAACTATATATTATATATATATATATATATATATTAACATCTCTGCAATTGTGTTGGGATATTTTTATTAGATGGCACAAGAATCTCAAAATGTTGAGGAGCCAATGTGGCCTCCCCACATTGAAAAAATCTTCATTGATATTATGGTGGATGAACAACAAAAGGAGAATATGGAACATGGTATTTTTAAGGCTACAACTTGGCTATCAATTACGAATGCCCTAAATGAGCAAACGGGGAAGAGTTTTCACCCTAAGCAAGTGATTCAGAGGCATAATAGGCTTAGGCAAAAGCAGAGAAAGTGGAGCCAGCTTTTGAGCCATACTAGGTTAGGGTGGGATGAGACAACCCAAACAGTTATTGCTTCTGAGGAGGTGTGGGCGCATATGGCTGCGGTATGTTAGATTTACTACCCTAATTCCTTGGTAAAATGTTCTTAATTTTCTATTTTGTATTAGTATGATTTTGATGTACATCTTATCATTTCAAGTTGATCATAAAGCAAATGCATTACGAAAGAGTGGATGTCCTAACTATGACAAACTATGGCAGCTGTTTGCTCATAATGCTGCAACCGATGCCTTTCAAATTTCATTAAACACACTAGCCCCAAATAGTGATGAAGAGCATGCTCCAGAGGAGGAAATTGCCAATGAGACTCGTCGTACCCAGTTGGGTGCCGATGATTGCTACAATCTTGACATGGAGGGCATAACCCAAGATGATCCCTTTGCTACGGAGCAAACCCAACGTGCGGATAAACGTCCCATTGAAGAGCCTATTGGCAAGGGAAAGAAGGTTGCCAAGAAAGCGGATAGGGCTAGTGACATGACCATTGCTCTTCAAGAGTACACTGTGTTGGCAAGGGAACGTTTTAACAAAAAAAAGAGCAAGTCTATGGGTAACTCCGACCATGTTGCACAATCTGCTAGTGGTGACGATCCTTCTTCCCTTGGGAGGACTTTAGAGATGCTGAACCAGTACAATGATCTTCATGATGACACCTATATTAACATCTCCAAGGTTCTCCAAAAAAGAGAGAGATGGGTGGTGTTCATGGGCATGCCAGAATATAGGAGAAGAAGGTGGATGGAGCGCTATGCTCACGGCCCATAAAATTAATGGAGACTTCTTATTTCAGTTTATGTTGATTATTGTGATTCGGATGTGAATCACTTAGTTGTAGCTTTTAAGGACTTTATGTGTGTGCGTAGACAATCTTGGACTTTTGGTTGTATTTGCCTTATTCTGCTGAACACTTTTACTTAAAGTTATTTTTGTTGTAATGGTAATTGTTGTGAACTATGCATGTGGATTTGACATAATTAGCATATGTTAGTATGTGAGCTTTCTCACTTGGTGATCTCTACTTGATACAATTTACATTAGTATGTGGGTTTGGTAATTACTCTTATGTACTTGGTGCTTTTTTTAGTATTGTATCATTTTTATGGTAATTGTTTTTTAGTACTTGCATTATAAGGAGAGTTGTGCTAACATTATTGTAGCATCTTCGATACCACTTATTATTCCTTTTGTCAGTTTACATATTGTAATGAATTGGTACTAATAATTTGGTTTTTGTAGGGTATAAGGTAGAATGGTCTCCTCAAATGATCCTTTCTGGACCTTTGATTGTGACAAGGCTTACTTTGGCTCTGGCGATGATGACATGGAGAGTTCTAGATGTGGTGATGATATGGATGTCAGTGACTGTGATCATGACATAGATGTCAATGACTGTGATGATGACATGGACATTAGTGCAGACACAGATTCAAACTATAATAGCGAGGAGGAAGAGTTTTGGATTGTATTTCCACTTGTTGGCGAGATGGTGGCTTATTTCCAGCGGCATTATGACAAGGGCCCAATGTATACTAGTATTTTGAGTGGGAAAGATTTCATGGCTGAAGTAAGGGATGACAATCCTACCAATTGTCATGACATGTTCCACATGACATTGGACTTGTTCTATCATTTGGTAGTTGATTTGAAACAGCATGGGTCTTTGAAGGAAGGGAAGGGTTGTGTGGACGTGCAGGAGTCCGTTGCCATATTCTTGTGCATTGTCGGCCATAATACTCGGATGCGACTTGTGGGAGACAGATTCCAACATTCAATTGAAACTATCAGTTGTAAGTTCAGTAAGGTGTTGTGGGCTGTCCACACATATGACCAACATTAAATCAAACTCAATCCGAATGCGGTAGGCCTTCTAGAGCATATGCGGTCGAACAACAAATACTACCCTTGGTTTAAGGTAAATCATTTCATAATACAAGTTCTTTCAATGAAAATGTTCGCACATATTACTATTTTGTATTCCTTCATTCACATATAGAGACGTTGTTTACAAATAATTGGCTCTCTTTAATGTAGAGAAGTATAGGAGCTATTGATGGAACGCATATTAGTGCTTGGCCTCTAAGTGAGAAAACTCAACCTCACAGGAGTTGCAAGAGCGCTATTACAACCAACGTTATATGCACATGCGACCATGATATGAAGTTTACATATGTCCACTTTGGTTGGGAGGGAAGTGTCCACAACTCAAAGGTGTTTGAATAAGCTATTAAAGACCCGAAGCATGGATTCCCATGGCCACCGGAAGGTATGCGTTTTCATGTTTTTAGTCTATTTTCAATCATATACTTCTATTTATCTGGCTGTGTTGAATTCTATTCTAATTCTGTTCTATTTTGTTTTGTTTGTTGTTTGCTGTTTTTTCATTTTATTCTGCTGTAATTCTAAATTCTGTTATGTTTTCTATTCTGTTATGATCTAATTCTGAATTCTATTCATATTTCTGTTTTGTCCTAATTTTTTCTGTGTTGAATTTTGTTCTATTCTAGTTCTTTTTGCTGTTTGCTGTTTTTTCATTCTTTTTTCTGTTTTGTTCTGTTCTAATTCTGCATTTTAGTTCTGCATATTTACACATGTGCTTAATCTACTCACAACAAATACTAATTTTGCATTCTAATTCTGCATTTTGCATAATGAGAAATAAAATGGAGCATCCAAATGGGAAATAAAATGGTGCATTAGTTGCTACACTATGTGGCAGTTGAGTTGCTCTGATGTGGTAGCTGATGCTACACCACTTGGTTTGGCAGCTCATGAAATAAAAAAATACCTCTTGTTTGAGGCATCCCAAAGCTTTATGGAAGGATTATCAATACTTATTGTAGTCTTATAATTGGCCAATCAACCTAGGTAAAATGATGAAGGTATTTGTCATATGTTTTGCTTTTGCTTTTGGATGAGTGTGTTAAGTAGTCTGCTTCTTTCCTAAAAATGATCACGTTGATGCTTGTTGCATCCATAATTCTTATTAGGAAAATCCACCTATACGTAAACATAGGAAAATGACTTGCAATAATAACAGGCAAAAAAGCCTATATGATGAGAAATAACCAGCCAAGAAATTGTGGCAGAAAGATTGAAGCCAGTGACACTACTGTGAGTGCTCCTGAAATGAAAAGAACATTGGCAAGGATTTGAGAGTAACTTGCCCAATGAGTCTGAATCTCCATCTTGGTTGCAAGTGACAAGGAATATACGCACAAGTCTGTAAAGAAGATTCATGTGTTTATAGGGCGTGTGTCAAATGGGAAACATTTTTGCTTTGATCCTTTTGTTGGAGTAATTTAATCAGTGATGAAATCAAGAATACGAAGTTGGCATGACTTATCCCTTGCTCACTTTCACTAGCACAAAAGGCAAAACACAAATGCTTTAGAGTGCACATCTTGAAAATTCTTGTGAAAGGGTCTTTAATTAAGATATTTGTTTGAATCCAATATAAGATTTCAATTCTTGATCCCTTACACCATGTACCCAGGTGTCATGCACATCAAAATGGATTATTGGACGTAGGGACGGAGCCAGGAGTTCAAGTTAGGGGGGGTGAAATATAAAAAAAAAAAATCATTATAAAAGTCCTAATAACATCCATTTAGTATTAACAATGTAATTATCTATCAAAAAGGAACTCAATGGTTTTTTAAATCTTAGAAATCATTTATAATTGAATTCATACATAAAATTGTTTTGTAACATAAAATTGTTTGTAAAAAATGACACTAAGCATAGCACAACACTGCAATCAACCAACTTTATTAAATATTATCAACTAACTATTAAAATTTCAAACCATCTCAACTTTTTTAAAAATACACTAAAAGACAAGCAAAACCATTAATTATTTATCTATATTGTATCATTAATTATTTATCTAGTAATGACTTATGATTATTATATGTACCTTGTTTTGTTATATCATGCTTTGCCTTTGGGAATTTGCATGCTTAAATTGTGGCAATCAACTTTTTAACAAACTCATTCAAACTCTGTTTATGACTGCATGAGGGTTTGATTCCTTTTCGAAGCTTATCCTACTTCACGGTGGATGGAGAGTCCTCCATAACATCTCTTTCTCTTGTCTCCAAATATTGAATTATTTTTTTGCTTATGTACGGTTCTACTAGAGAACATGAGAAGTTTTTGGGTTGAATTAAATGATTTTTCTTATTAATTGTGATGGGGTTAACTATAGTTCCATTTCTAAAGTTCATCAGTGGAGGACAATCAAGATTTTAGTATTATCCTTTGGGGTCCATATTTCTTAGTGATTGATTAAATGTCATTTGTGAACATGATTATTTATTTATTGTTATGTGGCTGTCCTTTGCCTTAAACAGCAATCAGAGATATAATAAGTTCTTTTTCTTGTTTGTCTAATACTCTCTCTCTATTTTTTTCCCCTTCATCTCTATTTTTTTACCCTTCATCTCTATTTTTTTACATATATAAATCTGTTTCAAAAACACAATTCTACTTCAAAGGCAATGTTCATAAATATAATATAAACTCAGGGGCCCCACAGATAATAATCAAAATACTTAAAAGTCTAAATACTCTCAATCATATGACAAAATATACCATTTCCTTCTCAAATGCAAGTTGAAAGTAGAATTGCTTATAAATCATCATAATGCCAAATTGGCCAGTACAAGGGGTCCCAAATTTTCGTGCCCCATGAATCCATCTTACTAAAATTTAGTTTCCAATTGGAATATTTGTCGTGAATAACAGTGTTGCTTTAGTGGTTGTACCATTTTTCTCATGACTGAGGATAATAGTGTTGTGTTTACAGTTTTTAGTTAAGACTGAAATTAAAAAAAGAAAGTGTTTTTTTTTTTTTTTTAATAAATTTGATGGGTATGTACTGATTACACCAACTTTTTAATATGGTTTGCACCTATGTAATGCTAATGCCATTTAGTAATTCTTGTGTGTATATATATATATATATATATATATAACATGCATTCATTATACCTTGCACTTGCAGCAGCCTTTGAGAATATTTTAGTTGAACACTTTATGTGGTAACTTTTTATTCCTTTTGTCTTCTTTTGTCTTATTTTCCTTTATGTAGTTTCCTATTACTAATTGAGATATACTATTCTTGCAGGGTCCCATTACTAGGTTGATTCAGGGTACCTCATTGGTGCATCGTTTCTTCCACCACACAAGGCCACTCGATATCATGCTCAGGAATTTAGGAGGAGCAATAGGCAACCAACATCAGAGAAAGAGTTGTTTAACTATAGATAGTCTTCATTGCGCATGGTAATTGAGAGGTGCTTTGGAGTCTTTAAGGCTCGCTTTCCCATCTTGAGTTGCATGGCAAATTATAAGGAATCTCGGCAACGTTTGGTTGTTTTTGAATGTTGTGCGTTACACAATTTTATTCGCATCAATAATCGTAGAGATGAAATGTTTAACTCATGGGAGAACCTTGACGTTAATAGAGATGATGTACAAGTTGGGAACAATGAGAATTCTCCTGAGTCAAGTGCAAGTGCTGAAAGGAGGCATGTGAGGGAGATATCTGATGCGGCAAAGAGGGCAATGGGTGAGTTTAGGGATGATGTGACTGCCCGCATGTGGGAGGAGTACGCGCGACAATGGGGTTGATGGTGGGCACGTATACGGATTCACCACTTTTTGTTGGGACTTGTTGTATAGAGTTATTACCTCCACCTATGACTTTTTGTGGGAACTTTTGTATAAAGTTAGGTACTGTGACTAGAAGTCCCTTAAATATATGATTCATTTTTTTGGATATTATGATGTATCTTTTTGTAAATTTACATTAACTGTGAACAATGATTACATATTATGGCTTAATGTCAATAACCCATTAACATTTCTGATGTAATTCCTTTTAGCAATGTAAAAATAGGTGTATCTAATACCTATTGGTAATGTAAATACAGGTGGACATGCTTATATGCAATTGTATATACTTCCTTTTCGTAATATTTTGGAACAGCTAGATTTCAAGAATCTCAACTATTAGCTACAGGATCAGTGAATAACATGTTAATTTTTCTATAAAAAAATTTATTTATATTTAAGGAGAGAATTTACAACTCATACAAAATCAATCTTGCCTGAACTGAACTAATTGCAAAGTCCTTTAGCTTGATTTGCCTGAACTGAACTATTTAATATTTTGCAATGAGTAACCAACTATTACTCATTCCCCCCTAGTCATTCATCCAAGGAAAACAAAATACATTCCCCTTAGTAGTTAATTTAAGGGATCCACTTTGGCATATCACAAATAATATAATTACAATTAAAATGCCCATAGTTTGCAAGTCCATCTTGAATAAAGTTGAACACTCTCAACATATTATAGAAGTACAATGTCATACATACCATAAATTTTTATACTTAAAATAAAATAAAAAAATGACGTTGTACCATTATAATACAAATGATCTCCAATTTTCAAAATACAAGTCTAGCTTATTACGCACATAAACAACTCATCCAGGCAAATACATTTGCCTACTTCTAACATCCCAAAACCTAGTAGACAAAATAAGCAGTACTCCAAACATCACCCATGATATTACTAGAGCTATCTTGAACTTCTCTACTTTCTCTTCGGAAATCCTTCGCACAACCTTAGCTCTTTCAGCCCTTCGTTTTGTAGCTTCTCCCATGGCACGTGCTTGCTTCAACTCTTCATCAGCAAGTTCCACCTCGTGCTCCAATCTTCGGAATTTTGCTAACACAATAGGTGCTGTGGCTGCACCACACGTGCAAGTGTTGGTGTCCAACCATTTGAAGAACTTACATGCACGGTCATCACCTTGTACAATCAAATAAAGCACTTAAATAGCGTTTCAACAAATTGGTGACTTAATGCACATAATCAATGTTTTACTAATTCTGGATGTGGTACTTACTGGTGACCAATAGCGACAGCCATTCATAATTAATGAATTGAGATTACCAGAGTCATTTGATAGGTTGTCTATATTAAGTGATTCACTTGGTCTATCTTACAATTGTTGTCCAATTTCTGGCACAACCTCCTGCCATAAAACCTCCTACCCAAAGTAGGAAGTTCTAGGGATGTCCTAAGGGTGCAATGGTCTAGGTCACACAGATGCCCACTGGTACTGGAGTAATAATTACTTGTTTTTGACATTGGTAAGAACCTACCCTTATATCAATCACCAATACAAGAATACTCGAAACATTCTATACAAACAGTCTATAAAATCAATGACCAATACAATCTATACAAACATTCTATACAAGCATGAGTAAAGCAATCCAAATTCACACTAATAGGTTCTCCAAGTAGTTTATGTAAATCAAAAGAGAATGGGAGATTGGGCTTAAAGAGGATAAAATATGTTAATAAAGCAGTGTTAGCAAAATTACGCTGGGCAATAACATTAAGACAAGATAAAATTTGGGTTCATTTGTTGAAATCAAAATACTTGAGAGGGAAAAAGTATTCAAAAGCAAATAGGAGGAATCAATCATCCTAGTTTATGGAAGGAATTTAGAAAAGCGAGGCTTAGTGACCAAAAGTTCTTGTTATGATGTTAAGTATGGAGGTCAATATTTGGGAGGATTGTTGGATCCTATCATTACTAAACTTTATCCTTACCCTTTCTGCCCCCCCCCCCCCCCCCCCCCCCGGCCCCAAAAAAAAGATTAAAAAAATCATTATCCGTGTCCCTTTAGGAATAGTCCCAAATGAAACTTGTTGGGTTTTTTCAATTAAAATCCTAACTTGATTCAACCTAAGATACCAATACACTCTCCATTCTTTTTCTTATGAATCCAAAAGACAATGTATATCCAAAATCACCACTCCATCCTCCTCCTTACTTGAAAAATTCCTTTGGACAAAAAAAACAAGCTTGGGAACTTTACTGTTAAGTCTGCTTTCCATTTAGATCAATCCCATAGATTCCAAGACCTAGGACCTCGAATCAAAATGGAATATATGGAAGCTTCTTTGAAAACTCAAAATAAATAAATGGAATATATGGAAGCTTCTCATACGATTATTGTCACATAGCCACTTAGTCCCACTTGAAAAGGGATGAAACCATCCATTGTAAAAGATGGCACAGCTAACAACAGAGATTTTAAAGTCTATACAATCTAGAAGAACAAAATAAATGTAATCCTTGAAAACCCAAATTGCAATCCAAACCTCCCAATAGCCACAACCATGCCATTGTCAAACCCAATCACATTTGACCTACCAGTACACCTTGACCCCAGAAGAATTTCCAAAACGCAATTACTAGATTTAGCAATCCACACATCCACTCATATACATGGTTTTGCTAATTGTTAATGTCAATTTCGGAAATTCAATTCAATTCAGGAAATTCAATTCAATTCAATTTAAAGACCCAGAATTGGATTTAATATATAGAAACACAAAATCTCATAACTAATCCAAGCAAATAATTTTGATAAAAACAAAAGACAACAAACAAAAACTCAAAATGTAGCTTCAGTAACCAATTAGGAGATTAGATTTTGACATATGAGGTCTGGATCGTTTGCCTATTTGCTACGCTTAGTGGATTTATGTATGTAAGAGATGAGACCCTTTAGATTACAAGTTCACCAAGTGAAAAAAACCAAAAACAATCTCTCAAAAATTGACAAAAGCAAGAGACAAAAAAATAGATCGAAACAAAGCAGGGGTAGATAGAGAGACGGAGCGAAGACCGTTAGAGAAAAATACTTGCTTTGTTGTTGGCATGCGTCGATGTGGGAGGCAAGAGGCGAGAGGCGAGATGCAGAACACGGTGAATCTTTCAGTGGGAGAAGTAAAGAAGAAGATGGGCTTCCACAGTGACTCAGTGGGACAAGTAAAGCAAAAGAAGCTTTTTGGTTAATGAGACGAGGGTAGTAACAATAGGCAACACTCAATAGTGTCAGTGGTGGGGTCCACGATTTTGGGGAAAAGTTGTAGAGATATGTAACTAAGAACTAAGTCCCAACATGTGTTTTGTAATTTTTGAGTGATGGTGAGGTTTGAGTAGGGAGTTATGAGTTTTGGGTTTGAGTTATGGGTTTTGAAAATTGAGTTATGAAAACTTAGCTACCTCTAAACCAAACGGACCCTTATTCACCCTCCTTTCTCTCATAAATTTTTTTCACTTTTCACTTTTTTTTAACTTTCACTTTTTACTTTTCATAACTTTTTTCTTAATCTTTTTTAATTAATGGTTGAGATTGAAAGTTATTTTTTGCAACTATCAATCTCAACCATTTATAGTAATTGTGTCAGGTGCAATATCCTAAGTATTGCACTTGATCTCAATTCCCCTTTTACCCATTTTCCATGACAATTTCTAATAGAACGGGAATAGGTCCCAATGCACAAGAGTAATGAACAGTTTTCAATTTAGACACGTGTTAAATAATTGTCAAGTGTCCGCATCTCTATAGGTTCAGTGACATTGGACCATGCCTTGCCCATCTCTAAAAACACTTGTACTCCATCCGCCAAATTGGTATTTCCAATAGTTCTCTTGGGAAAAAGTGGAATTTCATTGAACCAAAACAAAAGCTAAGCTTTACCCCAGGGCCATGAGAGAGCGTACATCTTGTACACCATATACTTATTATGTGCCTAGCATTCTCTATGAAGCATATCGATGACATATGGTGCAAATGTTACCGTTATATATGCAATTAATCTAATCTTGCTAGAAAAAGAATATGATCCTCAATCTTTTTCTGACGTAGGTGGTTATACTTCATTTTTGTAAGCTTTTTTTAAAACATATTCCTAACATTCAGACTACTTCGTGTCTTTATTTTTTACCATGATTTATGTATCTATACTATTAGGGGCAAAAAATTATCAAAGTTTGTTAATAATAAACCTATATATAGATTACTTTAAGTCTAAATAGATAAAAAGAACAAGTAATAATAGAAGAGAATGACTTAAATTAGTCATCCATTGTATGTATGTAACGTGTGACTTCCTTGTCATGATCTTATCTACAATTTATATTTTTATTGACAATTTAATCTAATCGAAGACAAAGACAATTACGCTTATGTGGATTGGCACTATTTAGTGTGCTTTTATACTTTCCAATAGCAACTCAATAAAGTACTAAAAAGATTCTCAAAAAAAAAAAAAAATAAAGTACTAAAAAAGTTGGAATATATACTTAACGAGAATGATTTAAATTATTGTAATTTATGTCTCATACACTTTTTTGTTTTGGTTCTTTTCTTTATATGTAATGTATATTTAATATTTTATGTTTGACATCATGAACAATTATAAAAATAAATACATAATTGAGTCCAACTTAGTTTGACGGAAATTTTTTTCAATCAATTACTTGACAATTGCTAGAATTATCCTAGTATACTTTTTAGTCATGTAATCTATATGATGACTCATATAACTTATTTAAATAAGTTTGATGGAAATTTTTTCCAATCAATTACATGATAATTGCTAAAATTATCCTAGTATATTTTTTAGTTATGTAATCTATATGATGGCTCATATAACTTATTTAAATAATAGGTGATAGTTTTATAAGTTAATTACGTAATTATTTGGAGGAAACCTGGTTAGTGGATGCTCGTAGTGTATATACCCCATCTAGGTGGCCAAAAATTCCTTCTCAAACAAGAAAAGAAAAAGGTGGCCAAAAATTCTATTCACTTGAAATATTTTGTAATGAAAACCATATTCACTTGAAATATTTTCACCAGTTGACAAAGGTAAACTTAGTGGAGGATCTTACTTTGCTCAACATCAAACGAAGACTAGTCAGAGTAAAACCAGAGGTAAGACAATAAACTAAACAAATCTATAATCTTTTTCACTGCACTTCAATTGTCAAATGCCTATAATTTGGACATTATTGAGAAACTGAAACGAACAAAAGAGACAAGGAAACCCAGTTCATATATATATTTTGGATAAAAAGAACGTAGGACAACTAGAACAAAATTGAAATAATAATAAAATAAAGAAATATGACCTAAGAGTCAGCACCTAAGTCTGGTTTGGAATCAGTACCAAGCGGAGAAATCATTAGGAGTCAGCATTTAGGGTAGACCTGGAGTCAATACCAGACTAAAGAAAGACTAAACGACCATTTTTTCATTCATCAAAATATCAACTATCTCTTCAAGGATATGACCTAAGAGTAAACACCTAGGCCTAGCTTGGAGTTAGCACCAAACAGAAAAACTACTAGGAGTCAGAACCAGACCAAAGAAAGACCAAACGGTCATTTTTTCATTCATCAAAATATCAACTATCTCCTCAAGGAGTATAATAGGTTGCTTATAAAAGGATTGTTAAACCCTAATTCTAATTAGCTAGGAAACTCTAATTGCCTTAATACAAAAATAACCTTACTTCCAAATTAAAATGCCTAGTAAACTACTAAAACCTAAAATATAAAAATATAATTGACTTACAAAGATAAATAATATTAAATAATAATTTTCTTACGTCTCTCGCGTCAATCTTCCTCCTCAATTCAACCCCAAAAAAAAAAAAAAAAAAATCTTCCTTCTCAATCCGTGCATCAAGTAAAGCCACAAAGTACTGCCTCACAAAAGACAAGCTTCCACATGCTCTAGAATCAGAAGAGCATCACTCTCTGATCTAGGCATTGTATTTAGTCCACAGTCTCCACCGCCCACTGATTCTCACCAAATTTTGATTTTTGAGCAAGAACTTGCAATGACAACTCCAGCGACACATTAATTGACGCAGTATACGGATAGATATATTGTATACATACAACTACCCCTTTCGTTCATAAAAATGAAGCACAAATATTGGCAACATATTGTTAATTGCCAACTGAGATTCACATCAGGGACATGTATGATTCAGAAAATTTAATGGAACTAATTGGATAACCTTGCGGGGTTCTTAACTTTTTGCATCGCCGACACCAGCAGTTATACAAATCTAAAGGTCCGTGATCAAATTGATAACAAATGCTCTAATTATTTAATGATCTCCACAACCGACCACTCTTCAACAGACATAACTGATCTACATGGCTCAAGTAACCACTAGGCTGATCTGCAAGCTTTAATTTTTTTTTTCTTGAGAATCAAGCTGATCTGCAAGCTTGGGCAAGTAACAAAAAGTTCTTTTGGGAAAATTGATCAAACAGAGTGGACTCAGAGAGTGACTACCAATTAACAGTGAACCCCTATCTCATTAACAAAACGAGACCCATTTTTACAGAACAAAAGCATGATCAAATCTCTCTCCTTTATCTTCGTCTTTACCTTTCAATTTTTTAACTACCTATAATTCGCATAAACAACAATATAAAAACAAGATAAACCCCATGAAAGAAAGATTTAATAGTGACATTTAAATACACTGCAAAAACAGGCCACTGCTAGCTTGACAACACAATTTACAAAAATTAATTTACCCCATCAAAAGCAGCTACTTTTGGAAGCTATATTTTGCTCATGGGCGGTGTTCATGTTCAACTCATTCATTGTACTACTACAATTTGTCAAATTGCCGAATCAACCTGAGACTCATCTTGCAGAGAAGCTCTACACAAAGGACAACTCGAGTGGCTACAAAGCCACTTATCCACACACTCAGCGTGAAAGCAATGCTTACACAAAGGCAAAACCTTAACTTTATCACCATCCTCAAAAACACCGAGACATATACAACACTCTACATCTTGCTCTTCTTGTTCTTCTAGGTCCCCTGACTTCGGAGCCTCCGAAGACCGAAACAAGATCATGGGCAAGCTTCGAATGGTCAAAGGGTCAAGCCCAGCTGACCGTGTTGTCGGAGGCGGCGGCGCGTGGGGCGCGTGGCTTGAAGGGTGATGGTAGCGACAGACCCAGCGAGCGTAGAGGAAGAGAAGAGTGAAAAGGAGCATCACAGAGAAAAGAACCACAATGAGAAAGAGCGTACGGCCTCGGATCTCGAAGCTCCGGTCGTCAAGGTCCGTGAGTCTCCAGCGAAATGGCTGAGATTCCTGAGACGATGCCATTAGTGCATACACAAGAATATATATGTTAAAAAAAAAAAAAAAAGTCACAAAAATCCTAAGCTCAAATGGGTTTTGTTTTCTGCTTTTTGTGTTTGCTTTCACGGCTGAGTTGGTGGCGGCGATGATGACATTGTGAAGAGCTTAGAGCTGCATGAACTGGTAGTCACCGTGTGAGGTGGGTAGGTAGGTTGAGAAAGAGATAGTTCAATGCTTTGAGTAGATTGTATAGTTGGGGATATAAATAATTGACTTGGTCCAGTAATATATAGTACTAGCAGGAGTATTTTATTGTAAGAGAAAAAGCTGTAGTGACTCCAACTCCCAGATAGAGCGCGTGGCTTAGCCAAAGACAGATCTCATACTTTTTTTTTTTTTTTTAAGATAAAATTTTATAATCTGAGTGGACATGTGTGTAAAATTTTTATATGAAAACTTGAACTTTGATTTTTACCTTTTATATCTTACAAACATTTATACTTATAGAGTGACCATTATATTAAAGGTGTGCAGTGATAATCATATACTTTTTTTTTTTTTTGGATAAACAGTCACATACTTTTTTGGTTTTTCACAAAACAAGCTGGATCTCAACCACAGAGGGTAATTTATAAATGCTGCATTCATGTAATAGTATGTAAGACTAATGCAAATAAATAAAAGTTTTTCACACTAGTTTCTATACAACAAGCTTTTGAGTTTCTGTATTATGCTGTTCCGCCTAGACAAGCTGTGTGTAATGTGATTAAGAGGATTCGTTGGGAGAGGCCTCCAATTGGTTGGAAGAAACTTAACACTGATGGCTCTAGTTTGGGAAGCAGTGGTCAAGCTGGTTGTGGTGGCACCGTGAGAGATGAGCATGGAAGGTGGCTAGCTGGCTTCTCTAAGTTTATCGGTTCAGCAAGCGCCTTTGTAGCTGAAATGTGGGGTCTCAGAGATGGCTTACTGCTGTGCAGCAACCTTAATATCCAATGCCTTTTAGTTGAAGTTGATTCCAGTGCTCTTGCTCTTGCCTTGCTCAATCCCAAGTATGATAACTTGGTAGTTTCTCCTTTATTGGATGATTGCAGACATCTTTTGAGCTGTTTCCTTCAGGTGCAGATTAACCATTGTTTCCGGCAAGCAAATCGTTGTGCTGACGTTATGGCTAGAATGGGTTCAGCCCAGTGTTTAGATTTTTCTGTTTTTCAAAGTCCGCCTGTGGACGTTTTGGAAGCCTTTGAGGCTGATCTGAATGGTGTGTGTTTTGACAGGTCTTGTCCTGTTCGAGTTGTAGCTCCTTAGTTTTGTTTATTGAATCGTCTTTATACCAAAAAAAAAAAAAAAAGCTATTAAGCTCACGACACAAATATTTTTCACATCTTACATAATCTATTGTAATCTGTGCATGCTAAAACCAAAAGTGACGTCTACTCTAGCATATGCAAGTGAAAATCATGTTAATAATGTTCATAACTTCCTCATAAGGTACGCAACCTATACAAGTGGCAAGTCGTCATTAATTTTTGTATTGATCCATTATTAGTACCATTTTATTATTTATATATTTAGATTTGTTTAAAGGAAAATTCTAAATAGTTAATAAACACCGATTTAGTACGTAGTGATTGTAATTAGTACCAAACCCACAACATCATAATTCATAAATAAATATTTAATTTTTTAAAAAAATTTTTGTTCAAAATTTGACACATCATTTTCTTGTTTTTAGAGCAACATTGCTTTTATGTAATTTATTATTAACATTAATTTTATCAATTCGCCATTTAATCCAAGACCCTTGCGTCGGAAGCTAGTTGGTAAAAGAACAGAGAAGTAGAAAGCCTCAACTGCCTTCAAGCTCTGCCGATATTGACTCTTCCTTCTCTTCTTAGGCTATGCGATGATCTGTCTTTCTTACATCACAATAGGTTAAGTCAATAATTATATAAAGGGATAAGTTAACAAATGTCTGAAGGATATTAGTTTAGTAAATATTTTTTGAAACATTTTATGAAAAAAAAAAAAGTAACTAATTTTTTTTTTCATAAGAGTGATTTAATTTTTTTTTTTTTTAAAATTGTCCATTAGCAATTAATCAAACTCTTATGTAAAATGTCTTTATTTTATGTAAAGTGTCTTCATTTCGTCACAAGTCACAACACGTTAAGAATTTTTTATTATTTATGTAAATGATGATAAATATTCTCTTCTTTTATAAGTATTTCGGATCTGTTTGGATACTATTTATTGTTGAAAACTGAAAACATTATAGTAAAATAATTTTTAAATGTGTGAATAGTACCGATAAAAATTTTACTGAAAAAAGTATTTGTGTGTCTCATAAACAGTGCATAAAACCTACTAATTTTGATACAAACGCAGCTGAAAGTGAGTTTTAACTTTATCCAAACTCACGCTTCACCATCTCATAATAAGTAGATAATTTTAAGGTTTATATGGCGTGATGGTTACAGCGTTATTTTTCTTTAACCACCCTTGTCCGATCTACTTGGAAGTAGGTGAAGATTAGATATGGTGAATGTTTAGGAGTGAGGAATAATTATTATTAATAAATTCAAGTTATAACCTTTCTACTTAGAATGTTGTGTTTATCTAAGAAAGATTCCCCATTTTATTTGTCGAAGAAAGATACGGCCCATACGAGTAGTAGATTGGGGGGATTCATTGCGTTACTGGATTTGTATGTCACGTTACCGACAAACCAAATATTTATATGACTCTTAATTGTGGAGTTAAAAGCTATAGGAGTATTCTATTTCTATTTTAGGAAGACCTATCTTGTTTAATTTAATCTTATTTTGAGAAATGTCTTGGGGTTTGGGTAGAATACATGATATATGTCTTTATGTACTTACCAAAAACAGGAAAAAATAAAAACAAAGATAAAGGATATATATACTTTGTCTTACAAAGGAGTAACTTTACTCTTGTAGCGAAATTTTTTTAGTTATTATCGGAGTAAGAAAAAATAGCGATCTTCCATCTCATATTCATGGTAAAGTCTACTTATTAAATTCATAGTGAGATTTACTAAAAATGTGAGAGGGGGAAGCATTATTTCGTTATACTCCAAGAATATTTAAGTAATTTTTTCTTGTCAAGAGCCTTGCAGTTAAATTAACATCTCCTCTTTTTCTCAACAAAAAAAAAAAAAAAAAAAAAATAACATCTCCTCATATACAAAATGCTTAGAGGTCTAGAGAGAAATAGATCTAGAGGCAGAGTTAGCAGTCCATTGTTAAAATAAAATAAAATAAAAAAACTCTACCCCATTTACCACAAATTATGCTTAAAAGTGAAACACATCATAGGAGTTAGGCAGAGGTAGATGGAACTTTTGCATCTATCGACATCTTTCGCATTGAAAAAGGAAAAAAGAGAAATAAAACAGGCCTGGGTGTCCATTTAAACACTCACATCTCTTATAGTGATAGTTAAAAATTAGCAAAGATGATAAGAGTGATGCGCCGGTTGATGCAAGTCCGTGAACTTTCCAATCATCAATTATATTGCCTAGCTTGATACCACTATATATATATAAATATAAATATATATATATATATATATTTTTTTTGAGAGAGAAGCTTGATACCACTATATAGTGTTGCATTATTGCCATGTGCACGAGTTCATGCAATAATTGTCCTATAAAAAGAATCATGTTAGACATATAAATTTGACAACATATTAAACGATAATTTTTTTAAAGTACTAAAATGAGTGATTGTTATTGAATTAATACCACTTTTATGTAGATATATTCCTAAATCACTTTATAATCTACCAATTATAACACATGCATCACACTAATAATTGTGAAATATTTTGTACCAATAGATTTATTAATTTGATAAGGTAAAAAAGAAATCACAAAGCTTTAAAAAATAGTTATCCATAACCAAAAAATAAAATAGATATGCTAGTGGATGTGATCTTTTTTTATTTATTTTTTTCAGACATAGTAGTATATATGTAAGTAAGTGACAATAAGAATGAGAAGTTACAAAATTGCGTGGGGTTATAATAGTGCATATAATCGAGCCAAAAAAAGGAAAAGAAGAATAGTTAAACAAAAAATAGAGCATCGAAACGATTACAGACAAGTAATAAGATTGTGCGAATATGGAATATTGAACTTGTTTGAATTGCCTAATGTGATTGTATTCGATTTTTAGATCAACAAGGATTAGCATTTTGTGCCTGTAATGAATTTCAAGACTCCAAAAATCAATAAAATTTTCTTGAATTATTATGATTTCCTTCAAAACACAACAAGGAAATTGATACAGTAATCCTAAACATGCTCTTTATAGTTGAATAATGAATAATCATATTTGATATCTACAAATAAATAGCAAATATTGCTACTATTAAGACTGTAAAAATGCGATTAGTAAACATATTTGAGACTCTCTATTTTCTATATTGTAGTTGATGAAGCACATGAGATATATATATATATATATATATCTCTACAAAATAACAATTGGCAAATGTTATGTTATATAGATAAATGTGGCGAGTGATTGAGCACTAGTGGATTAGTAGATTAATTTAAGCAAGATTTAACAAACTTAAAAATCTTGTTTAAGAATTAATAGATTGCAGAAACAATAAGGAGTTAAATAGTAGGAAACATTTATTTTGAGATAATCCATACAGTTATTGTGTTCATTATTTTGCTTAGCTTCAATTAACATTATTTGTAGTTGCAAAAAATATCATCCAATTTGCATTTTTTTGGAGCATCGTGTAAACATCATTATGCTTTCATTTCAAAATGTACTGTTAAAATTGTAGAGGCACTACAAAAAAGGAAATTTTAACTAATTATAGCTTGAATCAAGAAATGAATCTAGAAGAGAGAGAGATACAAGTTGGACTTCTTTCGCACTATGGTGCACTTGGTAGCATTAGTCACATATTTTGTTTTGTTATTAATGTGATTAAAACCATTGTGAAAATGTTAATTTTACAATCCATTTAGAGAATAGAAGCATATATCTTAATTAATTCATTAAAGCTAGACTCCTAGAGCATTATAAACCGGAGCATTCTATAATTACCCTATTCTAGACACTGAATTCATGTTTAATTTACATTTACATTGAATGAAACATGTGTTTAGAATGAGTAATGAGTTGTAAGAGGTATTACAACAAAAAGATCAAAATATTGTGAGTGCTATGAAGATGGCTAAAGTTTCAAAACAACATCTAGAGATGACATGTGTAACTTATACTTGAAAAATCAAGGACACAAAAAGTTGGGAATCACCTTTTCTTTTCTAATAGTATGGATGACATCAAAAACTTCTTAAAGACTCTTATTTGCTAGAAGTTAAGTATGGGGACAAGTCTCTATCCAATCCGAGCTCTCTTCCTTGAGTGAGAGCCGGAAGGTTCACTTGAGCAAAGAGGCTTCATCCATAGCCTTGAAAGACATCCATGGTACCGAAAGCATCCCACTTTCTAGACATAAATTTACGACAGGTTATACAATATTCCAAGACACAACATCAAAGATAATGGGACATTACACATCATTACCAGTTCCTTGTAAAGTGTAAACTAGTATAATTCAAACTTAGGCTTTAACAACAAGAGGAGACGAAAAGTCTCAAAGATGGAACCAGCTAATTAAGCCTGATATTGGTTAAAGAGAAGTGTTATACATCTAAAATATTTTCACAACATTTTCATAACAAATCATAGATAGTAAGTTGTTATTGGTTCTAATTTGAATCTATAACTTAAATTAATTTTTTGCTCACCCATAATAGCTAATAATAACTTGTCACTTAAAATTTGTTGTTGTAAAAATATCATAAACATAGCATTTCTTTTGGTTAAAAAAAAAAAAAAAAACTCCACAAAATCTTAATTTAAATACCAGGACGCGGTTCATGTTTCTATATACATTAATTGTCACTCTAATGCAATCTTCTTTTACTTATTTAGGGCTTTGTTCAGTTAAGGTGTGTTGCTTGAATTTACAAGCGCAACAAAATTCAAATGAATTACTTCATTAACGAATAGCATAAATTCCTTTTCGCTTTGACATATTAATAAAGCGACATACTTAATAAAGTGGATCTATCATCTATATTTCATGAAAGGAAACCCTTTTTTTTTTGGGGAGAAAATTCTAGCCAGCTATTAATTTGTCAATATTCATTAGTTACCATGCTGGATTTTTGATAAAACGATCATGCACAAGCCACACGCGTTCATGCATGAGATATCAAATGGAATGGAAGGCTCTAACATGAAACAACAAACATGCATTTCTGTATATGAAGATAGGTGAGGCACATCATTAAACACATTCTTATTGCTTCTCAAAGAATCAAGATTAGAAATTATCGACATAGCTAGGAGGCAGCAATTCGTGTTCACGTGTCGGGTTCGTGTTGTGTTAACTCATGAGTATTTAACTATATAGGTCAACACTAACCCGACATGTTTATTAAACAGGTCAAGATTCTTCAACCCAACACGACCCATTCAATAAATGGGCCAGTCATGTTGACTTATTTATCAGATTTTATCAAAATGAAAAAAATATTTATGAAAAAACAAACATTTAAATATTTTTAATATAAAATTCAGAACTAACAAGTAACTGTATCATAAATAATCATTCAAAACAAAAACATATCTCAATATCACAAATAATCAATCACAATATATCAAAGAAAATAAACCACAATAACTAATGAGTTTATATACCTAGAGTTTGAAAAGTATATTAGTAAAATGTTATTTAATTAAACGGGTTAGACGGGTTAAACAAGTTTCATGGATTGAACACTAACTCAGCCCGTTTATTAAATAGACCAGTCGTGTCAATCCAAATATGACACGAATCCATTATCTTCAACCCATAATCTGCTAATTTCGGGTCGTGCCATGTCGAGTTCACGGGTTGTGTCCAATTTTGCCATCCCTAGCAATTAAAAGAATAGACATTATAAACAAGATAAAATTCTAGGAAATTTTTTTAGAAGTCCATGTCTCCATGACATTAAACTTCAGCCTAATCATGATCAGATATGCACCAGAATGTTTTATACACATAAAAGTTATGAGGATTCCTATGTTTCAAAAATCCCATCCAAAATACCTACATCTTCAATTCTGAAAATTTATTCATATGCTATATGGAAAACTCAGGTGGTATATATGTTTGGAGTGGAGGAAAGAAGAGGAGAAGATGATTAGAATGTACTAAAATTTAGTCATTTTCCATTCTCTTCCTCTATTCTCCCCATGTCTCCCTCCATCCAAACATCATCCAAACATAAAAGGATCGATGATTTAATTTCCGTTCTCTGTCTGGAAAATGTAAAAAAAAATTCAAATTTAACGTTTAAGTTCCTGTTAGGAAAGCTGTGATCAAATGCAGTAGGTTTAAGCTTGTTAAAACTTTGTTAAATTAATCTTGCCCACGACCATTATATGTGAAGTCAAATTCAAAACATGCCTAATGATACCTTAGATAAAATATATGATGAACAACCTTCTCAGAATAAAAAGAAAAATATATATAAATACTTTTGTTGGTAGGTAAAATTGAATTCCACTTCAAAATAAGCAATCAGAAGAAAAAGCAATGACAGATCTAAAACTGAAATGCCTCCACTGGAAGCATTTCTACAGAGAGAGAGAGAGAAAAAATCACATCATGCAAACTTTAGATATAAAAGGATGTACTAATTAAATTTAATTTCTTCTAGCAATATATTGACTAACATAGATATAATTTTACTGAACAATATGCTTTTTCTTCAACAACAAAGTCCATGCCGAGTAGCCTTGTAACTTTAATGAGAATAAAGAATTCTCACCCAGAAACTCCACCAAATTATAAAATCTTCCTTACCTGGTACAAGCAACAATACCTTTAGTTCGCTTCCTTCCTCACAAAGAAAACACAAGCAACATAGACTAAGATAATTGGCTCCTCAATCACTTGGTCGCGGTCCAGCTATCCCTTATATGATCCTGACCTCAACCACTTTTGCAACTCTTATTACACTCCATCTTCTACATTAATCTCAAACCCGAATTGTAGTCCCACAACACTAACCAAAGCAAGGGTATAGTTTCAACTTTCAACTCAATCTTGTAAAACCTTTTCCTTGACACCATAATCAAACAAAAAGATCAATCTGAATTACCAAGACACTAGTATAGGACCAAAAACACCTCGAGAATTAACTTGCATGCAAGCCAGTACCAACAACAACCTGGCCTTGGTCCCAAAAATATTAGAATCCGCTATAGATCTTCAACATACTAATAAGTGCATAAACCTTATAGAGAAATTGAATAAATAATATTCTCTTGTTTCCCAAAACAGACATGCAAACCTTAAAAATCAAACAAGAAAGGGTCATCAACATACTGATCGGGATCCCCATAGTCCCAAAGGCTTGGTGTATACTCTTCCTCATTTGTCAAAGGCCACATAGGTGGAGATCCAGGTCCGATTGCCCCAATCGGATCCGGACCCACCGGTGCAACTCCAGGTTGTGTAGTATTCAAAGTCAAGTTCGAATCGACTGACGCCACAAGCCTGTTAAATTCATTGTACAAAAAACCCTCATGTTGTTGTTGATCATTAGGGTTTGGGTACGAGGTTGTTGTTGTTGTAGTCGTCGTAGGTGTGACAGTCCCATCACAAGGCTGATATTGATTAAACTGCTGCACTATTTGTTGTTGCTGAGGACTTTGTACTATATTGTTAGCACAAAGTAAAGGACTAGGGTAAAGCCCAAATGGCACAGTAGTCATTGAAGGAGCAGAAGAGAATGAAAATCCAAACCCAGAAGGGCGAGGAAGTAAAGGGCGAAGAGTTTGAGTGGAAGAAGAAGAAGAAGAAGAGCCACCACGAGCGGAAGAAGAAGAAGATTGAGAGGAAGAGTTTGAGGGTTGGAGATTGAGCTGAGCTCTAGAACCGTAGAGAATGATGGCGGCGCGGTCATAAGCACGAGCTGCGTCTTCGGCAGTTGCAAAAGTGCCGAGCCACTTGCGTGTACGCTTACGCGGCTCTCGGATCTCAGCGACCCATTTGCCCCAACTCCTTTGTCTAACTCCACGGTACCTGAACTTGTTGTTGTCTGGGCCTCCTTTGCCTTTGCACTTCCTATTGTTACTGCTCGTGCTGTTGGTGCAGTTACTGGTGGTGGTGGCGTTTGAAATGATTGCGTTTGTTGATTCAGTGGGTTTGGTGTGTTGTTGGGAAGGGTTTTCTTCCATAGGTGAGAGATGGGGATATTTGCTATAAAAGGTTAAAACTGTGGGAAAAGATGAAAACCGCCTCGTTCAGTGTTCTTGACTAGTCCAAATAGAGGGGTCTGGGGTTTGTTTTGAATGTCATCTCTGTAAATGGTGGATGAGGGCGGTGCTGGTTTTTTCTGTGTATTGATATCTTGAGAGAGAGAGAGAAGATTGCTGCGCAGTGAAGAAACAAAAGGACTCGTGCCTATGGGGTTTGGGAATTTGGAATCATTTTTATATATTTATTTGTTTGCTTCTCTTCTTTTGTATTCAGTCTTGTTTTGAAAGTTTCTTTTTGGAAAATGGCCTAATTTTACTTTTTAATTACTTGAAGAAGCAAATGCCCTAGCTAGCACTGATTAACACACTTAGTGACTGTTTGGTAGTACATTTTAAACAATAATTT
This sequence comes from Quercus robur, assembly GCF_932294415.1. Lineage (NCBI taxonomy): Eukaryota > Viridiplantae > Streptophyta > Magnoliopsida > Fagales > Fagaceae > Quercus > Quercus robur. Next base: position 65,765,634 of record NC_065541.1, read on the forward strand.
TTAATGTTGAAACAATATTACATGCATAAGCCATTCTAGAACAACATTACCAAACGAGCCCTTAGTTACTAGGGTTGGGATGATGATAAGCCATTCTTGTTGCATTATTGTCTATAAAACTTTGACCAACATGTTGTTGAACGAATTTAATCAATTCACTATATAATTTTTAAGAGCTTATACAGGAAAATGTTGTTAGTTTATTATCATAAAAAAATAAAAATAAAAAACCACGTACTAAGATTTTGTTATGTTTTAATCTGACATCTTAATCTATTGAACAGAGAATCTCAATCTTGTTTTTACCATTAACCAAAGAGACAAATTTCAAAAATTATTTTGAAATGATTCAAATAAGTTATTAAGCTTTCGTTTGTAACACGGTAATAAACCACACTTAAAAAAAAATAGTTTCTTTAAATTCATCTTCTTTAGATACAATTCTTTGAAAACAATCATTTAAAAAAAATAAAAAATAAAAGAAATATTTAAGTTGCACCAAACATATGATGAAAACTATTGTAATCCTATCCTTATGTGATATTACATTACCCCATAACTTTTCATTTAAACATAATTTAAATGAATCAACAATTAGATTATATTATTCACAAGTTCTTGCAAAATATCAATATAATTAGTTTAAAATTACAAAATTACACACAAACTATGAGTTTGCAAATCAAGTAAGTATAATAAAATCCGTTTAGCATGAAATTTGACATTGACATTAAAAGCAATAAAAATTCAAAATCCAATGTTTAGATTTTAAAAATTTTAATCCAATAAAAAGTTAAGATCTAGTATAACATATATAACAAAGAATTTTACCAAGTTTAACTCGATCCTAACCCATATTTTAATATGAGAGAGAGAGAGAGAGAGAGAGAGAGAGAGAGAGTTTAAGTGTTAGTCTAATGGTAATGGCATGTTTATATTATCCCTTTTATATACTAGAAGAAATGAGGTAGGGTTTAAATCACATATATAAGGTACCACAAAAAAAGACTATTACCACTAAGCTATATCACTTGGAACCCTTAAAAAGTTTCTTTGATTATGTTGATTCTGAGGTTGTTACGAATATGATCATACAAACACGGAAAAGATCCTTAATTTTGGTTTTATAGCATAATATCACACTTATAAGACAACCTAAAATAAAATTTCTATACTACCTAATGAAACTTATAAAAAAAAAATTATATCTAATCAAAAAGTAAAGAAATTCATATAATTAACTTGTTTTGCTTCTCTCTCTTACCTCAAAATTTATTTTTACCCTTCACATTAAGGTAAACAGGTTTATTTGAAAAAATATTTTTTGATATGTAAATATTCTGTTATTAATTTTAATTTTAAGTAAACTTCCATTCTCTTATGACCATTAAGGTTATCGAGCTATTCTATTGTTAAGCGATAGTATACATTTTATAAATTAGATTATATTCTTAAAAGCTTTAAAGTTTATCTATTTTAGTTATATACTAAAATTATATATATATATATATATGTGTGTGTGTATATATGTGTGTATGTGTATTATATTTAATTGTCTATTAGAAAATACATCTTGTTATGATTTAAAAAATAAATAAAAGTTCTAAAATTTTCTATTATTAATTTCATGTCAAAAAAGAATAAAAATAATTAGATGAAATTATCACAAATGAACAAGAAACTCAATAACAAAAAAGGTTAGAAGACAATGAAATAAGACAATCAAACTATAACAATTATAAAGTGATGTTAGCAAAAGTTGAATAAAAAAATTTAATTGATTATTTTGCATATCAAAAAGGCGAGAAAAATGGATTTAAAATTTAAAAATGTATGCAATTGTTAGTGCTATTCCTCCTACATCGCTCTGTGAGCATTTCCCACAAATACGCAGAGTTGTAACGTTGTAATATTACTTCGGCTGAAAGCGTCTGCGTCTACGTTTACGTTTTTTCAATTTTTTTTTTCTAGGCGTTTTAGGTGCAAAATTTACTGTTACTATTATTGTTTATGCACAGTGCATGAATAGTAGCCGCAAAGTTTGACTTGTCAAACAATTTTCAGCTAATTAGTGCATATCATGCACTATTCACGGACCCATAAATTTCACTTTTCAGTAATTTTTTCATTAAAAATAGGTCTCACGGTATTATTCACATATTTAAAAATTATTTTGTTACAGTATTTTTCAGTTTTCAATTTTCAATTTTCAGCTGTATCCAAACATACGTACCCAGAGGATCTTGGATAAACAAACAATCTCATAGCTTTCCCTTCCTTGATAAGTGACCAAAATGTCAGATCTCGATCCTTACTTAGCAAAGAAAAAAGAAGAAGCTGCCAGGCTCTGTAGGCAGAATCTTCACCAAGATTAATTAAAATACAATAAAACTAATATGACATCTTCTATTTTTATTAAATTACTAGCTGCACCTTGTTAATTTACACCTTTTAACATGTCTTGACTTTGGCAGTTCCTTTGCTTAGCCTCCATGAAAGGCATATTTCTGTTTCTGTTGGTGTGCATGACCAACTTATAATAAGGCAACCATGAACCAAACCTTAAAAACTAAAGAAAATATATAGTATATATTTATAACGTGCATAAAATCCTCCTATAATATTGCCTTGAAAGAAAAGAAAGGAAACTACCAGAGTTTCGTAGAAATTTCCCTTTTTGGAAATATTTCCTCTTTCTTCACTTTGAATGGATACGGACTCCAAGAAGTCTTCGTTTTCCGCGGAATTATTATTTTTATTTTCCATCATTTCGGCCGGGCATTGCTCCTTTCTCCGGTCAAAAGTTATAAAGTCAAAATTATCCATTGGACCATTGCAGTATCCAATAATTTTCCTCTGTATACTACGGTTTTTTTTTTTTTTTTTTTTTTTTTACATCCAAGGAGATTTTGGATCATTAGAGCATTTCTATTCGCAATTGTAAATGAGAAATGTAGGAAAAATTTAGTATCAAAGCACAAGAGGAGTCTAGTAATTGGACTTGTAAAATTTGGGAATTGTAAATTATTTTGCAATTGTGTTATAATGCTATTCTAAGAGCACCCACAGTAGATGTGGGATATATGCCAAATGTTAAATATTTGGCACATATCCCACACCAAACACAAAAAACAGTTCCCTATCAGATATTGCATATGTTGTAAAATTATACCATTTGTGTCTGTATCGTTGCAAATTTGCAACGGTACGGACAGATGTGGTAAACCAAAAATTATTATTTTATTTGACTTTTCTCTCTCCTCTCATTTCTTTATTTGATTTTCTCTCTCCCTTCTTAGAGTTTGTTTGTCTCTCTCTCCCAAGTTCCCAACTCGTTCTTCCTCTTTTCACAATCGGACGCGAGCAAGAAGAAGGCGGCAGCGGTGGCCAAGAGAGGAGGAAAGGCAGCTGCGACTTCATCGAAATCGGCGGCGGCGTCGGATTCGCAGAACGGAGCGGATTTGATTTCTGATTTCTGATCTCTCTCTTTAGCTTGATTTGTTTGGTTGTGGGTTCACAGTTGTATGATGATGGTGAACGGCTAAGATTGTGGTGGTGGTGGTTCGTGAGCTTGTAGTGGCTGTTGAAATCAAAAGCGTGAACAACTAATTAGCTTGATTTCTGATCTCACTCTTTCTATTGTGTTTAGTAATTGGTTGATTTGGGTTTCGGTTTGTGCGATGGGTGGGTTTCGGTTTGTCTTGTGTGTGGTGGCTTGTGTTTCGGTTTATGCAGTGGGTGGGTTTTGGTTTGTGTTGTGTGGCTTTTGTGGGTTTCGATTTGTGTCGTGTGTGGGTTTCGGTTTGTGTAGTGGGTGGACTTCAGTTTTTTTGGGATGTGCAGTGGGTGGTGGCTGTGGCTAATTCGGCGGAGCTGTGGCCGTGGCTAGTTCGGCGAGGCTGTGACTGGGTTGGATAGGTGGTTGTGCCGTTGCTGTTGATGATGATAATGGGGAAAGGGATAATATATTATTTTAATGTGTAGTAAATATTATTTTAATGTATAAACTTGAATGATAAAACATCTGATAAATGAAATGTTGTAAAATGATATGGTAAAATAATAAAATAGGTCTTTGGTGTGGCAAAATGACATTTTTTTTGCCACATTTGCTGTGGATGCTCTAATAAATGTAGGATAGTACTGTAGCGCAATTGTAAAAATTATAATATATTTTAATTATAAAAGATTACTGTAGCAGCAGCACAAAAATTATATATTATATTATTTTAGTGAGTAGAATAAAAGTGAATTAACTCATTAGTTGCCGCATAGCACAGAAGCATGGGCATGGGTGGTAATATTGACTAAAAAGAGTCGTCATCCTGCTATTAAGCCTTCATACATTTAAAAAGTTGACAGAGCAGTAGTGTGTGATAAACTTAGTAAATCATTGTGGGTGTATTGTATGGGATGGTCCAGTTGTATCTTATAAGGTCTTCCTTTTGTCTCCTTAATGGTAATTATATTGTTAATTTGGTACTTTGATTTGTCAGGAAATTCAACAAGCTGTATCTGCTTTGCCTTCACCTTTAGCAGGTCGAGTTTTTGCGCTCACAGAAGGTTTCTGATGGGAACTGTAGTAGTGTTTCTGTTTTGGGAACCTGAATGCTGTTGCCACTTTGGAGTTAGTGGATTCATGCAACCCCACTACTAGCTCAGAAAACTGAGTTGTTGACATTGTGATTTTGAAGCTTGTGGGTTTATGTAGGCCCCCCAATTTTCAAGAAGAATTCCAGCAGGATGCTTAGTCGGGCATGTTCTTTAAAGCTTGTTGGTTTTCTCGGGAATTTTAAGTTCTTGAGATGCCATATCCATTTCATCTTTTTCCCCCGGGTGGCTGCGTGCGTGTGTGGAGGTAGGGGGGATTAAATTGGCTAAACATTGGTCCTCTCATTTGTCTCAATAGAATATAATAGAATAGAATGGAAGTTGCCATTCTCAAATTCTATTTATTTCTGCCTTAAATGAATATTGCCTCTATAACAAGAGTCTTATGACATTGTGGCAGACATAATATTTATGTCATCCCAATCACATTGCCTGGTCAGTACTGCTCAGCTTGCAGGGAAGCAATAATTGCTTTTCACCGGTTCAACAAATGCGATAGGCACTAGGCACAGTGTTACGTTTTTGTCGAAGATTTCCGCTCTGTTGTATTTGTGTTTATTTTGTATAGATAATTTATCTTTCAACATTAGCTTCAAGTAACTGCAACTTTAATTTGAACTAGGTTTTCTATTGAATGATCAAGTATACTGTGTACATTACCAAAAAGAAAAGAAAAAGTCTACATTAGTAATTATGACAAAATTTATTAGGGAAAGAAGAAGAATGAAGTAGAACAATTTTTAAGGTAGAGAAGTTCTAGTGCCACACTAAAAGACTCAATTTGTGCCACAATTTGGTCATGTAACAAGTTATAATTGGTGGAAGGGTGTCCCCATATGGACCAACTGTCATCTCTTCACCGATCACAACTCATCATATAAACAAAAAATTATGACACAAATTATATCTTTTAGTGTAACACCGGACTTTTTCTTTAAGTAACCTCGGAGTCCTCCAAACTCTCATAATATGGGGTTAACATCTTTTTTGAGAACTCGGAACACTGCTCCAACTATCTAAGTTTTTTTTTCAAATGAAGTAGAGAAGAAGTAATTATGGCGAGAGGAAAGGCAGTTTGGTCAGTACTCAGAGGCACCAAAAAAAGGAAATAGAAAAATAGAGGTGGGAAGCGGAAATGGAACATATTTTATCTAAAATGTTACGTGGCCTTTGCATGCAAGGGAAGGGTTTGACACGTGCAAAAAAAGCAGTGAGTGTGGGCAAGGATTCTTCTTCTTTTTTTAATTACTTCATAGGAAATACCTGTTATAATTTTTGGGTGCGCCTGACATTTCATTGACGAGATAAGGTACTCTGCAGTAGGCCAGTAGCCCACTATTTTTCTTTCTTTTTGCTTAATAGGTATCTAGTCGTATGTATATATCAATCAGAGTCAGGACCCGCCCCCCCCCCCCCCCCCCCCTTCTCTCTCTCTCTCTCTCTCTCTTCCCCATTTTTATATTATTATAGTTAAAAGTACATCAAATTTTAACACTATTTGTACCTTCATATCAACAAAAAAAAAAAACACTACTTGTATTGTACCTTGACAAGGAACTCAACTATATCAATAGTTATAAAAGAAATTCTTTTGTATTTTCTCTAACATTACTCTTCATTTATAACTAGAAATTGATCATTAAAACCGGTCCCTCCTTTATTAATCATATAAACTTTGCTTTTCTCTCTTTTTGTTGTTGAAAATGTTTACATAATAAATCAGGATACGAAGAAATGTAGTTATCCATCATCCTTGAACACTGTCTTAGACTCAATTCAATAAAAAGTTTATTTTTATGAATGACTAATGGATTTTGTTTATATTGGATTTCAAAAAATAAATTTGTTCATATTTAACATATAAGTAGACTTTGAGCCTAATTTGTTTCTTCTTTAATTAAGTACTCATTTCAAAGAGCGATATCTTGTATATATAATATGTATCTTTTTTCTCTCCATCTTAAGTATATATATTTAATAGTTCAAATTTAATACTATATATTTAACAATATGTCGCTAAAAATTTTAAATATGGCAGTGAATACACTTTTAAATGCATGAAGTAAATTTTTTACTATGAATGGAACTAAGATTCTATCAATATGTATATAATAGAGAAATTTTCGCGTAGCTTTTATAAAAGAGTTTTTGTTTTCTTAAATTCTTTTTTTTATATACATATTCACTTCATTTTATGTTTAAGTGCAGGTTTTTATTTATTTATAAATATGTATATTTTTCTGTATCAATTTTGGATATATATCTATGTATCATAATGAATGTAAACAAATGAAAAAAAAAAAAAAAAACCTAAATAAAATATTTTTTCCAACCATAATCCATTTTAATGCCTTTTACTTTGTGTTTGGAGTACTACATCAGGCAGACAGTCAAAAGTTGCAGGTCCGTGAGAGGAACGCTTGCTTAGAGGCCCTGAGAGCATGACATGTTTTTCACGATAGAGGAACCATAAAGCATTGTTTGAAGTTGAAGCTGATACCATGTGGTGACCAGCAAGCTAGCCAGTGCCTCGGAACTCACAAAGGCAACGAGGCCAGTAAAAGGCACCAGTTGGAGTTGGAGTTGGACCATAGATGTACACATATAGAGAGAGACAGAGAGACACTCTCTGATACGATGCTCCCTGATGCACTATTCGGCAAACTTTTTGTTCTTCTTTGTCGTGCACCTATTAATAAGCATTGGTTGGATTGTAAGCTTTGTGGGTAGCTGTTCCAATCAGAGCCACAACTTCTCTATTGTAATTTGTAATTTATTTCCTCTATTCGAGATCACAATAATTGTGATACAATTCACTCAGGAGAACATATCTTATTTCTCACTTTTTCTTTATTAATTCCTCTCTAAGGTAATGTGAACTTATGGAAACTGTCATTTAAAGTATAATTACTCTATTTCATTGTACATAAAATATTTATAGGATAGGATATGAAATTTTTTTTTTAGGCTAAAGGACATGACAATTAATTGAGTAACATAAAGTATAATTATAGATAGAGTAGATAATTGAGTAACATAAAGTATAATTATAGATAGAGTAGAATGGAGGAGTGTTTTTTGGAACTAAGATTTTGTTTGTTCTTATAGGAGTATTTTTTGTTAGTTAGCTATGAGTTATACTATGTCAAGAGCTCGTCATTGTTGATTATGTGTTTTTTTTGGGTAAAAGGGAATAAAAACATAAAACTAAACAACCAAGGTCTCAGTAGGGCAGCGCTTGCCTAGGTACAAATCAGCTAAATCAAAGTTAAAGATAGAAAGCAAATCCACAGGCAGATTTTCAAAAAGAAAAAAAAAAAAAATCTGCAATCAGCTTCGTTCCTTTTCTTGCAAGATGATCATCACATCTGTTCGCTTCTCAATAGCAATGCTTAAAATGGATCCGCGGGATCTGGGATGCCAGTTGCTTGCAATCATCCAACAGGGGAGATACAATGGAGTTAGATTGTTTGGGATTAAGAATGATGTCTATAATTGCTTTAGCATCCAATTTAACTTCTATAGCTAAAAAGTTTTTGTCCACACAAATGGTCAGCCCATCCCTTAAAGCCCATAGCTCCGCTTCAAAGCTTGAGGTTACTTCAATGTTCCTGGAAAAGCCCACCACACAACTGCCCATCTCATCTCTTATTATTCCTCCTCCTCCCACTAAACCCGGACTTCCCAAGGAAGATTCATTTGTATTCAGCGTCCACCAACCCTTTCCTGGTCATTCCCATCTAACATCCTATACTGTGAATCTGTTAATAGCTCTCCAATCCACTGCACACCAATGGAAGTCACTGGCTTGGCTGATGATATGAGCTGTCAGGTTTGGATTGAAATTACTGTTCCAGAAAATAGTTTTGTTCCTTTGCTTCCACAATAACCAGATGGCATACATAAACACGATCTTCCATGGAGGGTGGTTGTGCAAGATTCCTTGATTCTTGGTTGCATTAGTAGTTAACCAGGTATGGAGATTTGAGGAGAAAAAACTCCTATTCTCCACAGAAATGCCCAATTGCTTTCAAATTTCTTTACTTTCCGAGCAGTCACGCAGCATGTGGATAATGGTTTATGGCTCTTTTTTACACCGAGGACACACCGGGTCCAGCTTAATCCCCCTAGCATTCAAGCAAACATTAACTCCAAGACTGTTGTGAAAACACTTCCATAGGAAAAACTAGATTCTCGGATTAATTTTTTCCTTCCATATCCATTGGCTTCTGAAATCTTGGTACTCATCATTCAGGGTGGCTAATTTATACATGCTAGAGAGATCAAATTTACCATGAGAGTTTGTTTTCCAAGCCAACCTATCTTCACTTCTGGCAACAATGGCGTATGGTGTGGCCTGGACCTCTAGTTTGATGCTCAGGGGAAATTAATGGAAATTTTATCCCAATTCCAGCCATTGGTCAAGAGCAGTTCCTTCACTTTTAGATTCTTTTCATCTCTGTTCAACGACCCTTGCACTAAATTCCTGAGAGGGCCCTGGGGCACCCAACTGTCCATCCAAAAATTAACCTCATTGTCCCTCCCAATTATCCATTTAACTCCAGATTTGAATACATCCTCACCTTTCTTCATGCCTTTCCAAATTCTAGAACAAGGGAGTTTATCCCTATTATAGGAGTTGATTCTTCGTTGAGTGCAATATTTTTTCCTTAATACTTTAGCCAATAAAGCCTCCTTTTCTTCATGGAACCTCCAATTGAGCTTAGCCAATAACAAGGTATTCCTTCCCCTTGCTGATTGGATTCCTAAACCACCCTCCTTTTTTGCCTTGGTTACTTTCTGCCACCCCACCCAATGCATTTTTTTTTAGGTTTCTAATGAGCCCCACAGAAAGTTCCTGCTTACTCTATCAATGTTATCTAGCACTTTACCAGGAAGGTAGGCACACTGTATGGGGTATGCAGGAATAGTAGATAGTGAGGACTGTACAAGAACTGTTCTGCCGGCCAAGGATAATAGGCCTGCCTTCCATCCCGCAAGTTTCTGCTTCATTCTGTCCAACACAAAATTAAAATCCTGACTAGATGGCCCAGGGTGCTTAATTGGAATTCCCAAATATTTTCCCAAAGAAGTAGTCGACCTGAATCCTAGCATATTACACATATTCTCCCTGCTGTCCATATCAATGTGTTAGGTTCTAAGTACTTAGGAACTAATGTATTAGAACTCTAATTTGTATTATTGGAAAACCATGATCAAAACAGGTTTTATAGTCTTGTTTAGACTTGCTCAAAGTGTATGCATTTTATGTAAAGTTGGAATCGAGTTGTTGCAGAAGTTATAGTATGATTTTGCTTGGCTCGATCGATCGAGAATTAGACTCGACCGATCGAAATTCGGGCAGAACGTCTTTCTGCAGATTTTTCCAACTCAGCCCTAAGCCTATATGACGTGTAGGATTTTATGTTTTGCCCTAAGTATAAAAGGGAAAACCCTAGCCACGTTTTAGATTGCTCTATTTGCTGTGTGTGTGAATCTCTTGTGAGATTGGAGAGGTGGTTGCCTTCACACATGCTTAGGATTATCAAGAAGGAGATTTCATTAAGAGCTTGATGATCATTTAGTTGTTGCAATAAAAGCTTAAAGATATATAAGCAGGAGTGCTTGTACTTGCTGGAGAATCCAAGAAAGAAGGAGTCCGTGGTCTCGGAGCTGTCACGTGGTCGTGTCAGTAAGTTTTCTACTGGTGAGTAGCAATAGGATGTCAGTGGTTTAAGTCGCTATTGTAAAACTTTGATTCTTTCATAGTAGATTCAAATTTACCTTGAGGATAGTTAGGTTAAATCCTCCCCAGGTTTTTACCAGTTTGGTTTCTTGGGTCATCATATCTTCGTGTTCTTTATCACTTTACATTGATATGATTATATGATTGTGTGTTAATCTAGATCTGAAATTTGGACTAAGTAATCACTTGGCTAATTAACTAGGTTAATCCAATTGTGTTTTAAGGGGTTTAAAAACAAACAGGTGGTACAGAGCGGGTAGCTCTTTTGTTGTAGATCTTTTGATCTCTGAGCTGATCCTTGGCCCCTGTTTTCATGGAACACGGACACTCTCTGATTATTCCTCCTCACTTTGATGGGAATAATTATGATTATTGGAAAGTAAGGATGAAAGCATTCCTGAAATCTATTGATGAGAGAGTTTGGAACTCCGTTGAATACGGATGGGAGAAGCTCATTACTCCTGTGAGTGAATGGCAAACTTCTTAGAAAGAAGCAGCCGTTTTTAATAGCAAAACTATGAATGCTATTTTTAATGCTGTTTCTATGGAGAAATTTAAGAGAATTTCTAATGTTGTGATTGCTCACACTGCTTGGAATATCCTCTAGACTGTGCATGAAGGCAGTTAAAATCAATATGTTACAGCAATTAACAACTAGATTTGAAAGCATTAGGATGTCTGATAATGAATCTTTTGATGAATTCTTTGCTAAGTTTAATGATATTGTTAATTCTGCTTATAATTTGGGTGAAATCTATGATCAACCTAAAATTGTTAGGAAGATTCTTAAATCTTTAACTGAAAATTTTAGACCCAAAGTGACTGCCATCACTGAGAGCAAGGATGTGGACTCCATCCTTGTTGATGAACTTGAAGTATCTTTTCAGTCTTATGAGTCGGACCTACCCAAAACTAGCAAATCCAAATCAATGGCTCTTAAGCCAATTGATGATGTTGATGTTAGTGGGTTTGATGATGAGCTCTCTGTTACAGAGATTGCTTACCTTGCCAAGAACTTTAGGAATTTCCTTATAAATAACAACAGAAGGGCAAAAGGTACGAACATTGCTGAACCTAGAAACTTTAGGAAGAACGATCCCCCTAAGGTTAACAATACTGAAAAACCTAGAGAAAAAGTAGGTTAATCTTCTAATAATTCTATGGGTTCTCAATGTTTTGGATGTCAAGGGTATGGTCATATGAAATCTAAATGTTCTACATACTTGAGGTCCAAGGGTAAGACTATGGCTATAACCCTTAGTGATGATGAAGTTTCTGATAATGAGTCTGGTTGTGACGAGGATAGAAACTTTATTGCTTTTTCTGTTATTGCTGTAGTCAATGAAAGCTTGTCTGTTGAAGAGAACACTTCTGATGGAGAATTCTTTGAGGATGTAGATATTCAAGAAGCCTACAATAAACTTTGCAAAGTTGTTGCAAATGATGCTATGAGTGTTGAATTAGGTTTGAAGAAAATTGCATCTCTTGAACTTGATAAGAATAATTTGCTTGTGAATTTATTTGTTGCTACTGAACTTTTGAATAATGTGAAGTTTGAGAACATGCTTTTGCTTGAAAAAAATTAAGAATTTGAAACATGAACTATTTGTTGCTAAAGAACAAACTAATAGGTCTGCAAGTTCCAAACTTGATCACTTGTTGAGTGTTCAAAAGTCTCCTTCTGAAAAAACTGGCTTAGGTTTTGTAGAAAGTATCTCTGTGCCTGCACCCCTTTCTACAAACTTTGTTCCTTCTTCTTCTTCGGAACCCCATGTGAGTGAGGTTGTCAAACTCTCTGTGAGTGAGGCTAAATCTATAGAAGTTACACCTCCTAGGAAGATTAGGGTTGATCTTCATGAATCTAAACCTAAGGCTTCTTCCTCCTAATGGCAAGACACGTGATAAGTTTGCATGAGTTTGTCATTTTTGTGGAAAGTCTGGGCACATTCGTCCAAACTGTTACAAGCTGTAAGCTGTTAAGCGAGCAAACAAACTAAAAGTACCTGTGCCTCAAGCACAAGATCCTATGGTACTTATTGGTGAATTGATAAAGGCTCTGAACCTTTATTCCAATCATGGAGTTGGTAATCATTTTCATGTGAATGAGAACTTCAATGCTCGAGGTGCATCTAAAAGGTTTTGGATAAGGCTCAATCAAATTGAGTCTTTCTGACATGGTTTTTGTGCTTCATTACTCTACCTTTTGTGACCATTGTTATTTGTTGTTTTTTTTTTTTTGTTTTCTTTTTGTTTTTAGGACTTGCATTACATAACATTCATACATTTCATTCTAGGACCGTTTTTGTTTCTTCTTTTCAAAATTTAAAAAAAAGAAAAGAAAAGAAAAGGGAAGCAAATTGTGTTTTGCATTATTTTCTTGGATTTGGAATCAAGGTTAGCCAATTTATCTTTACATAACATGTCTATGTACCTTATTTAGCTTGGATAAGCTTATTTATTACACTTTACTAGTTGAAACTTTGTAGTGCATATTGTGTGGAAAAGATGTTTATAGTTGTTGATCACATGATTTTGATCTTGAAGTCACATGCTTTTGATTGTAAGGACTAAAAAATCCTAAGAGAAAGGCATAAATAACCATCTCACCACTGTTTACTAGCCAATCATGAACACCTTAGTGCATATCGTAAGATTTTGTGCTTAAGAGAGTGTAGCACATGCACAAAAAGAATATAAGGTGTAGCCTCAACTTAAATAATTAAAATTGGTGTGTACATTATTAGGCTATAATGAATTCTATTCTAAATAAAATTGGTGTGTACAATATGAGGCAAATTTAAAAAATATATATACAAGATTGCAAGTTTGTTTTCTAGGAGATGTAGGAGTTATATGATGTAACTCTCTAGGTGATAGTGACTTTCAAATTCATGTGATGAATTTTGTAGAAACTGTGATTGATTTCTATTCACATATCACCCCACATATATCTCAAACTTTTGCTAATTGCACACACTACACAAGCTTCTCTTTGTTAAACTTTGTACATGCTATTGTGTGTGATTTTGGTTTGGCCAACCAAGTTTGAAAATTCCTTGAGTTTTTGCAAAACATGTTTGATGCTTGAAAATATAAGAGTCTTGATTGAAAATTTTAATTTTGGGAAAACTGGATTCAAAATAAGTGTTTTTGAAAAAGCATTTCATCTCATACTCATGCATTTTATTCATAAAATTCAATGCTTTGAGGAGTTTTTGCATAAAAATGCTGTATTTTTTTAAAAAACTGATTTTTCCAGAATTTCGACCGATCAAACCTGTTTTCGATTGATCAAAATTGCGATTAAAATTTGCTATGAGTCTTTGTCTGTTTCGATCGGTGCTCGATTGGTGTTGGATCAATCGAAGCATTTTCGACCGATTGAATCTAATTTTCGATCAGTCGAAAATCGTATAGAGAGTTTTAAAAAAACTGATTTTCTCATGTGTTCATACACTTTTTCAAACTCTTTCTCTCTCTATTCGGTCGGTCAAAGGCTCCAAGCAAGATTTTTTTTCGTTTTCCTCACAACTTTTTGCAAGGTTTTACTTCTACAAGGCCGGTAAGACTCTTTTGCCCCTTCTTTTTCATTTATTTTATGTTTTCATGCATTAAATTATGCTTTTTTGGGAAAATTTCGAACCTCTTAGATTTTGGGATTTTTGTTGATTCAAGCCATATTTCTTGAAATTGATCAATGGGTTTTTGTTATAAGTTGTTATATAACTGATCTTGATGGTTTAATTTGATCAATTTGGTGAATTGTGAGAACCCGATTTGGGGATTTTGTTCAATTAGGTCTAATTTGATGAAATTGGCTTGTTAAATTGATCTATTTGATCATTATTTGGTGTTATCTATCTTGTTTAATGATCAATTAGTCAATTTTCTAAAAATTGTACAAATGGTTTGTCAAATTTTGGGGTTTTTTTTTGTTAGAAACTCTATGCTCAAGCCAATTTTGTGAATTTGAACATAAATTGAACATATTCTCACTGCATTAGAGCATGCATCATAACATTTATCTATTCATGCATCATATAGATTGTTATTTCTATATTTTTTTGTGCTAACTTACAGTCTGCCCTTGGTTTTTCTTTTTGTTCCTTTTAGTTTTTTTCTGTGTGCCTTGTCCTTTCCTCAGCACCATGCCTAGGAAAACTAGAGCCAATAGGGATGCCTCCACTTCTTCTAACCCACCTTTTGATAGTGAGAGGTTTTTGAGCCTGAAAAACGAGGAGAAGTATTTGAAGCTAAACCTTAGGAGAAAAATTTGGGCTGAGCGTCAGGTGTTGTTAGATGAGCTTGATCCTGCCATTAGGGCTAATTTTGAGCGTAAGGGTTGGTTGCCTCTTTTGGATATAGACCATCCTCCTCTTGCTATCCTGATTAGAGAGTTCTATTCGAACCTCTCTATCCACGTCTATGATTCCAACACTCTAGTTAAATGTTGGATACGAGGTGTAGAGTTCACCATTATCCCTTTGGTAGTGGCTGTTGCTCTTAGGATACCCGTGGTCCAGGACCCTGTCTATCCTTATGATGAGTCTCCTCTCTTGGATGACGTCATGTCATACATCACTGGGTCTTCCATCCAGTGGGGTTCTGATCCTAGGATCATCACTGCTGAGCTCACTGAGATTCATTATCTTTTCTTTAAGATAGCTTGTCATTCTTTGTGACCTATCTCTCATCTTCACGCCATCCTTATTGAGCCATGTGTGTTTTTGTACGCTCTTGACACGGATGCTTCTATTAGTTTCCCTCATTTGTTTCTTCATTCTTTGAACGAAGTTCATAGGAGTGCCTCCACTGGTCACGCTCTTTTCTTTCTAGTTTTCATTCATCGGATTTTGTTACATTTAGGGTTAAAGGATTTCCCTGCTTCTGAGTCTGTTCATATTGTAGCTCCCATAGGTGTCACCTTTCTTTGGCAGAAGGCTGCTCAGTTGAGATTGAACTCTAAACGCTGTAGAGTTGATCCTTCTGATACCGCACCCCCTCCTCCTCTTTTTGCTATAAGAACTACTTCTGGTGAGGCGTCTGCTGATCCTGTTGATGCCGCTGCTGCTGCTGCTGTTCCTCCACCATCTACTTCGAATGATTTTGACATTCGACGTACGTTGGAGACTGTCATGACGGTTCAGGCGGCTCATGGTAAGCTTTTGGTGGACATGCTTGATGAGATTCGTGCTTTGAGAGCTGATCTAGAGCACCTTTGACGTTCTTCTTTGCCACCTCCTTTTGATGATGGATTCTGAGTGCCCTTTGGCATTCTGTCACAATAAAGGGGAGTATATTTTGTGTACTTTGTAGAGGAGATTTTTGTTTTAGAGGGAGTTTTTTATGCTTTGGAGCTTGTGGAGTTATTTAGATTATATCTAGGTGCTTCATTGTGTATTTACCTTTTTTGGCTCTTGATGTATTTTTTGATAGGGGGAGATACATTGTTTTTGTTTATATGTTTCTTGTTTCACTGCTTATTGATTTATATGTATGAGTTATTCATGATATATGTCTTTATTTTGTTTTATGTGAAATCAAGAAGTTAGTTGTGTTTTACTTGTATTTTCCACACATGCGTTTATGCGTTTTGTTTAAGTGTTTTAGGAAATATACAGGTTGATTCAGTTGTACTGCTGTCTACACTTGCAACTGATAGATAGTAATTAGGTTGGATTTGTTATAATGGGCATTATTTGTGTAATGGGCTTTTCTTTGTAACGGATTGTCAAAGGGCGAGTTTGTTAGGTTCTAAGTACTTAGGAACTAATATATTAGAACTCTAATTTGTATTGTTGGCAAACCATGATCAAAATAGGTTTTATAGTCTTGTTTAGACTTGCTCAAAGTGTATGCATTTTATGTGAAGTTGGAATCGAGTTGTTGCAGAAGTTATAGTATGATTTTGCCTGGCTCGATCGATCGGGAATTAGACTCGACTGATCGAAATTCAGGCAGAACGTTTTTTTGCAAATTTTTCCAACTCAGCCCTAAGCCTAAATGACGTGTAGGGTTTTATGTTTTGTCCTAAGTATAAATGGGAAAACCCTAGCCACGTTTTAGTTTGCTCTATTTACTGTGTGTGTGAATTTCTTATGAGATCGGAGAGGTGGTTGCCTTCACACATGCTTAGGATTATCAAGAAGGAGATTTCATTGAGAGCTTGATGATCATTTAGTTGCTGTAATAAAAACTTACAGATACACAAGCAGGAGTGCTTGTACTTGCTGGAGAATCCAAGAAAGAAGGAGTCTGTGGACTCGGAACTGTCACGTGGTCGTGTCAGTAAGTTTTCTACTGGTGGGTAGCAATAGGATTTTAGTGGTCTAAGTCGCTATTGTAAAACCTCGATTCTTTTATAGTGAATTCAAGTTTACCTTAAGGATAGTTAGGTTAAATCCTCCCTAGGTTTTTACCGGTTTGGTTTTTTGGGTTATCATATCTTTGTATTCTTTATATTCCGCACTTTACATTTGTGCAAGCCTGAAATGAGACTGTTGGGCTCGACCTCACTTGGGCTCACAATTCATTTATAAAGTGGGCTTCAGGATTTCCTACTTTGGGTCGTTCTCGGCACAGAAACTCAAAGTAATATTCTTCCTCTCTTTCT
Organism: Quercus robur; assembly: GCF_932294415.1. Classification (NCBI taxonomy): domain Eukaryota; kingdom Viridiplantae; phylum Streptophyta; class Magnoliopsida; order Fagales; family Fagaceae; genus Quercus; species Quercus robur. Next base: position 65,782,604 of record NC_065541.1, read on the forward strand.
AAATAACTGTTTTTTCTCTCTCTTTTTTCTGAACCTCTTCTTCTTCCCCAACTTCTTCTATTTATAGCTTTAAGTTAGTGGGGAGATCATGATTACTGCCATTGTTAGTGCAATTGGAGATCCAATATTATCTGTTATAAGTGGATGTTTAGGTGAGAGTGGAGTGTAACGATTATGGCCTTGGAACTTGGTTCCAACTCAGATGAATTTGCTCGGTAGTGATGTTCCCCGAGCATCCTATGGTATGCCTGGACAAGGTTTCACTGACCGTTCGGGAAGTTTTATGCCGAGCATAGTTTAGGAGACGAGGCCCAAAACTCGTATTCTTTGAAGGCAATTTCAAGCAGAGCTTAAGACGATGGGGCCGTGCCATTGGGCCTGAGCCCAGGGCCCATCTGGGTCTTGGGACCTCAGTGTCGTACAACATTGATATGATTATATGATTGTGTGTTAACCTAGATCTGAAATTTGGATTAAGTAATCACTTGACTAATTAACTAGGTTAATCCAATTGTGTTTTAAAGGGTCTAAAAACAAACACAATGTTAGCTGAGAAATACACCCTAGACTTTGACTCACTCACTGATTGCCCAGAATTCTCACAAAAATATTCATCACCTCCCGGATGGCAGTGCAATTTGCTTGGTTTGCTTTAGCAAACAAAGCTAGGTCGTCTGCAAAGAAAAGATGGGAGAAACTCGGACCATTCCTGGAAGCTTTGACCAAGTTCCATAGCTTCTCTCTGCATTTACCCTCAATGAGCTGACCCATAAAATCTATACACAGAATGAAAATGTAAGGGGACAATGGGTCCCCTTGTCTGATACCCCTAGAAGGTTGAATTGGTTCCAACATCCCCCCCATTAAATAGGACAGAGGTTGAGACTGTGGAAATACAGCTTATAATTAACTCTACCAGATCCATCGAAAGATTAATGCAAATAAGCCTTTCCTTTATAAGCCCCACTCCAACTTGTCATTGGCCATTTCAAGGTCAATCTTTATAGCCATAAAGCCTTCCATCCCTTTTGAATTGCTGATGGAATGGATGAGTTCCTGAATAATGATTGCGTTATCAGTTCCTTTCCAACCTGAGATAAAAGCAATTTGAAGGGGAGAGATTAGTTTGTCCAGGTGAGGCCTTAGCCGACCAACTATTATCTTTGTGACTAGCTTATAAACGGTGTTACAAAGGCTTATAGGTTGGTAATTACTCAGAGATTCAGGACCCTTAATCTTTGGGATAAGGGAAATGAGGGCTTGGTTAAGGTACTCTGGTATTCTCTTCTTCAAGAATATGTCTGTTATTTCCTCTACCACTGATTTCCCCACCATGAGCCAAAAACACTGGTAAAACCCTACATGAAGCCCATTTGGTCCAAGAGCTTTGAAGGGTTTCATCGACCACAGAGCTCCTTTTATCTCCTCCTCTGAAACCTCATGGTTGAGAGCTTCACTCTCCTCTTCAGACAAGGTCACTTGCCATTGGTTAGCACCAGAAGGATATCTCTCAGAGTAAGCCAAAGAAGAGGAATAGAGGTCCTCAAAGCCTTTTTTGATATAGTCCATCACCTCCCTCTCCTCATACAGCCATTCACCAACACTATTTTTGACGGCGAGATCCTATTCCTTTTCCTTTTCACTAGCGTGGAAATATGATAGAATGACGTGTTTCTATCCCCTAGAATCACCAATTTACTCTTGATTTGAGAGCCCAAATGTCTCTTTCCTGATGAATAATGCCTTCCAACTCCCTTTGAAGTTGTTTCTCTAGAGCCAGAAGTTGAGAGGTAGGTCTAACAGCAACTACCTTTTGTATACCATTGAGTCTAGCCATGATTCTCCATTGATTATGTTTTTTTTTTTTTTTTTAAGTAAAAGGAAAACACTTATTGGCCTCTGCCTTAGTTTTATTTTAGCAAATAATATAACTTTAAATTTTTTTTTTTTTAAAAGCCAATTATTAGTTTTTTAGTCAAAATTTTAATATAAAAGTTTCCAAAAACTAAACATTTTAATAAACATTATGCAAATAGGCTATCGAATACCACAAATACCCAACAGGCACTATTTTTGCAAACCTTTTATTTATGCCTTAGCTTACAAGACTTAGCAATGTGGCCGTAAGTGATTGGGCCATGTATCCTAGTGTTTGAACTCTAATAAACTACATGTGGTTTATTTCTTTGCTATGAAAGTTTAGGTAGATAAACATGTTATTTATTTAGTAAACGAATTTATGCTCAACTATTGCATAAGTCAAACTTCAAAATAATATATTTCTAAATAAATACATGGTTTATATATAATAATAAATGTTTATGTGTAAACATACATAGAAAAATGCTTATAATAATTATTGTAGGGGCACGATTTTGATCCCTGAGCCCAAAAGGTTAAAGGATTTAGGCCCAAAGAGCCCAATATAATGAATTTGTAGAGAATGAGTTAGAAAATTAGGTTTTAATGAGTTAGACAACAATTACAGTTGGCCCAGATGATAAGAAAGCAAAGATAAACTAATTTTGTCTTAAGAAAATCGTCCTTGGCACAATCTGAGGAGATCAGTTCTTGTATATATATATTTTTTTTTTTGAATTTGATTACAAGTCTAGCTCTTGTTTCTATAGTGTTTTTCTCTTAGTTCTCCGATCTTTTCTCCTCAGGGTATTTTTTCTCTTTTATGCTATCCTCCTTCTTTCATCTCCGCCCTCCACGTGTAGATCAGGTTTCTGACATTGATTCCTGCCCCATCAGCACCTTCCTGAAGTGTTTGGTAGTAGCTGTAAGGCTGAAAATACTGTTTAAGTATCACTTCCACATTAATGCGGCCAGAGAGTTAGCTACAGAGCATTCAATGCGGTGGTAGTAGCTTTCTCTTAAATATTTCATAGTTCCCCTTTGTCCTGTGCCTTCCTGATGTTTATCCTTATCAATAGAATCTCCTGGAATGTTGCCTTGGATGGCAGACCACACATTTGGACCTCTGCTTTGCTCAGTTGAGGAGGCATTCCTCCTCGAACCATCTTCCTGGACTCTTGTGACCAACCCCACCCCTTCATTTACTAACATGGACTCCCACGACATCGTTTACCCGTCCTTGGACTACTAGATGTCCTCGGATTAAGCCCCCAGTTTAACATATATGTAGATATATACTACTGAGCTTATTACACCTTCAATTATGGTTAACGCGGACTCCCACGACATTGTTTACCCGTCCTTGGACTACTAGATGTCCTCGGATTGAGCCCCCGGCTTAACATATATGTAGATATATACTACTGAGCCTATCACACCTACAATTATGATTAAATTATATAATTTTGTACATATATTCACAATATATCAATTTATTACTTATAATTAACATAAATATCTATTTCGTGTAAAATTTGTATAGAGTTTATAGCAAATCAAAATGAGTGAATTTTTTTTTTTTTTTTAAGTCCATGAATGAAAATTATTTTATCTAATTAACTCAAAAAATATAATTTAAGGGGAAAGAAAAAACTTCTCAATAATTCATTGGTTTTTATGCACAAATTTATGGTAGTTGTCAATGTTTTTCTTGATATATGTGTACATTTTGATTTTTTTAAGTACTTCTATGAAAAAGCCATCTAATAAGGCATTAAGTGCTTCCTAACTTGTATACTTTCATTTAGAGCATTAGCATTGGGAGTGTAAAAACCTCTCAATTGCTATTTTAGCAACCGAAACATGAAAATATGACTTTATCCGGATATGGGTCTTAGGTTATAACCTAAATGCATAAGTAGTATTTAGAATAATGTTTATTACACACACTTTGCTCCACACACTTTTACCCACTCAAAAATAACACTGATTTCAATGCAATTTTCACGTGGGTAAAGACGTGTGAGACTAGAATTTCTCTGGTCCTTAATATGAGAGGAAAAAAGGATGGGATTTTACTAGTAATTTAACCTCGGTCTCGTGTACATTATAAATTAACCATATAATATTTAATTTAGAAGGATAGTTACGTTGTTGGTATCAATTCAAAACGATTATAATCTGTTTCTCAAAAAAAAAAAAAAAAAAAAAAAAAAAAAACGATTATAATCAGAAAGGCAATCATGGAGATCGTGTCAGTAATTTTATTATTGAGGGTGATGCGTTACAGATGGTTGAAACCTGAAGCCATTAAGATGAAAATGATATTAAAAACATTCTTATGATCATGCAGGTGAGAGAGTTGTGCTATTATCTGAATCATCTGGGTTTGTAAGCATTGTGATTTGTGATGCAGTTAGGGCCTGTTACTTTCTTACTCGAGATATGTAAAAGGGCTCATAGTCCATGATTTTGAAGTGCCAATTATTCCAAGTTTATTCCCTGGGGAGGCTCTTAGATTGGAGCTGTTTTGCTCGACTTAAGTTGCTTGTCGAGCAAACAAATTATTGGGCACAAAGTCGAATTTATTTGTCTGATAGAGCAAAAGAAATAAAGGAATAACCTTCAAATATTAGGGTATATGAGTCTAAAAATTGTGTTTCAGAAACACAAATAGAGATTAAATAAATAAATAAATAAAGGAAAAAAAAATTCAAAGATTTAATGTTGGACTATGATCAATGACGTCGACTGTCAAGACTTAAGTGGTGCATATCAAAAGAGCTAGGCAATACAATGTTACTTTTTAAAGTAGAAATCCTCTGAAAGGTCATTGAAGGTGTCTTGATCATTGTCCATTCGTCAAATAAAGGGGTCCTACTTTATCATCATACGCACAAGCAAGTCAGACTGAGTTCACCATGCTATAACCATAGCTGCAGAGTATGAATTAATGGCTACCCAAAGGAATAATATGAGGTTCAATCCATGTAAATATGTTGTATTGTATCCATGGACCTGTTTCTCAAAAAAAAAAAAAAAAAGTATCCATGGACATTGTGGTCAGATTTAGTACTTATGGGCCATGCAACAGTAAAGCCCATTCCATTTTGGAAACTCAGCCATAGAGATTTGGTGTGTTCGGACCAATGGCCCCGACCTAAAAGGGAAAGGGGCTGACTGCCTGACCTTCCAGTGTTTTATGAAATTATTCAAGATATTAGCCCAATATAGGCCCAAAGAATATTCCCAAGTCTCTACATTCACAACTTATATGGCCTTCAACCTTTTTTTGGGTCAAATACAAATTACAGTGTATATTAAGACAAAAGAGAGGAAGGGCCCAAACCCATCTTTAGAACCCGGGGTGAAAATCCAAGCAGAAAGAGAATGGATGTTTATAGGCCTATCTCACTTACAATAAGTTGTCTAACAAGTAAAGTTGTAGACGGAATAATTAATATATTTATTAATAAAACAAAAATCCTAAAAATGTAGAGAATTTAAAAATGCCTAACAGATGGTAGCTGGTTGAGAGCTTCTATGACTTGGAAGGAGTCTCCTTTTAACAAAAAAAAAAGTGTTGGTGGTGCACTACCAACTTGAGGGCCAAAAGGGCAGCTTGGGTTTCACCAATCAAAGGAATCAAAGGACCTATAGCCTATAGGAGGCAAAAAGGAGGTCTACCACATCATTTCTATCAATAGCACCAACCATAAAAAAGGCAGGTCAGAAAGCAATGTCGGAATTTATTTTCATCCAACCTACTAGAGGTTGCAATGAAGAAGCCATGTGGTACTACAAGTCTGTCAATGCTATGAGGTGCTCTTAATAGAGCTTGTTGATGGATTTTGCTGCATATCTAGGCTCTGTAGTGATACGTGCAACAAAAAAAGAAAAAGAAAATCGGATCCTCCAAATGCGGTCAATAAGTGTAGAGATAAAATGAGTGAAATTGTGGTTATCCACTTCAAGTATTTTAATGAATTTGGAAGGATTGATCAAGTGTACATTTTAAATGTCACTGGTGGACATGGATCCTAACTTTGAAACGTTGAGAGGCCAGATTGTGAGTGACATAATGGTAATGGTGAAAGGACATTGAATGATGAGGCCATACAATGATTCTAAGTGGTGCTCAATGGATCTTTTATTAGTTTGTTACTGTGTGTAACTTGTGCATACAAAAAAAAAAAACATTAAATTGTATTAATAAAATTGGAGAAATCAAAAAACTTTATTTGTATTTGTTTGGTAAATTTCTCTATCCATCTATCTTTTATTTTTTTTTTTTTATACAAGATAGAATTTCTACTCTAACCTAATTTAAGTGTATACGTGTGTGTAGCTTCCTCTTAGAGACTTGAACCTCGGTCCTTGTTCCCCACACTCCACAAGCACTCATACTTATGGAGTGATCATCACACCAAGAGTATACAGTGATCTCTATCCATCTATCTTAAAAAGTAATATTAATGATGAGTTTATCTGAAATGATTGTCCCTCACTTACTCCAATCACATCAAAATATGAACTTTCTCATTTGCCTGCTTGTGGCATAGGAGGGCTTCAATTCCTCGCATTTGTGGCAGGCAAGGGGTCTGTATCCCATGGGCCATGTCCTTATCAGCCTGCGGATAAATAGGTACATATATATTTTTTTAATAATGTCATAGGGAATCAAATTTTCAAAATCTAGAAATCAAATGGGGATTTTCTTGACCATGTTTGTCATAGTTGTTAAAAAGAGCATTTTTTGCCCCAAATATTAAACTGTTTAGACTCATGGAACATGTGAACTGATCATGATGTGCTATTCACTGCTTAATTTCTTTTTGATGAACTTCTGCTTAATTTCAAGGCAATAGTAAATACACCAGCAAATGCTTTAGGCATCAATTAAAAAAGCCAAGATGCTCTTGAACTTTGTACTTAGCCAAAGGCAGATCTAATCAAATAAACAAGTTGTGGGGAAAAAAAATAATAAACAAAGATTGATTAGAACATACTCAATGTTCCACTAAAAATTGAAGAAGCTTCGTGGCAATGCTAAAGGGTCATCAAGTAAAAGGCTAGGCACACAAATTATTAACTTTTTCTTTTTTTGATAAGACACAAATTATTAACTTTGGGTGTGTGAATGTGATCAATCACCACGTTGGTTTGAGAAAAAAGAGAGATTAAAAGGTTCATAGTATGGAAGTAAATTGGGAATTACTCTCTTGCCTCTTGGACCAAAGTTGGGGATTTTAGGAATCGAATTTATATTTAAAAGAAAAAAAAAAAGAGGTCAAACAAATAACAAAAAGTCAATGTGATGAAATTACAATCCAGTGCTTCTCACTTGTATGGATTTCGGACCAAGTAATTGTACTTGTCAACGCCACTAGTGGGGACAGCTACCATTACTTTCACTGCGTCCCTTTGATCAAACACCGGTAATAACAAACAGTACCTATCACAGCAAATGGGTCCCACATGAATAGGTCTTCCCAACCCAAAGTCAACCTTTTCTAAACCCAGCCTTGACCATTGTGACACGATGAGTACACCCACTGAGTCAGGACTCGCTCTCGACTCGCCCACCGATTCCACCACGCTTTTCACGTACTCGGTGTCCACTCTATCTTTGGCTCTTTTGATTAACGTTGTGGCATAGCCTAACCCCTTTTCGACTAGGTCTTTCACGCTGGTTTGTGCGCACCCTAGTACGAACGCGTTGCCGTAGTATCCACTGGGTAGACTCGGCTTGACTCGGTTACGAATGTTTACGCTGAATAGTACCTTCAGCACTTGGTTTGAAGGTAAATTTAAAGCCCTAGCCCAGCTCCTCCACACGTGGGCTGAGAGAACCTCGAATGACGTGTATGATAACTCACTGGGTCGACTCGTGGAAGCAGCTAAAGTCTTGAGCTCGTTGAGGCTTATCTTATCGAAAATGACTGAGGTGGGAGCGAGTCTTTCGTTGGAGAACCGATTCATGAACCCACAAAGGTCCGGGACTCGGTTGAACTCGGGATGGCTCACTGAGTAATCGTGTAAATTCCTCACCGGGTCGAAAAGATGGCGATCCCAAACGGGTTTAGGTCTCAACTCGGCGAGCCCGCGATTCCCAGAGGCCAACTCGGCGAACGAGTTGAGAAACTCGGCGCTGCCAATTCCGTCACACAAACAATGGTTGATTCCAACACCCACAGCCGCCGAGCCATCTTTTAGCCACGTCAGCTGGACTACAAGAGGTGGGGCCCCTTTGAGAACATCTGCCACGTAGACAGACAGCAGTTTCCTCCATTGGGTCACGTATTTTGGTGCCTTCTCGAACTCACTAAGCGTGAACCGATCAGACATTGCTTCAATGAACAACGCACCCTGGGCTCGACACACCACCTCTAGGCTCGAACCATCTGGCTGAGCCCTGACTCGACCTGCAAAAGGGTAGTATGGAACCAAGGCTTTAGCCAGTGCACCCTTAATACGTGCAGTGATCACACCTTGGTCTAGACCAGAATTACTAGCCCTATACACAAAGAGGTACTCGATAGTGAAACGAAGGAAGAGCTGGGAATCAATGGGTGAAAGAGTGAGAACACGAGCTGGTGTTGGCTCAAAGGGTGTGACCAAAACAGCCTCTTTGACATGAACAGAGCTACCCATATTGTTGTTGTTGTTGGGGTTGTGTTTTTTAGACTATAGTTTTTGAGAGAATGAAATGAAAAATTTTGTGCCGGTTTTTTTTTTTGGAGTGTTGTAGTGGGTTATATGATGTGGAAGGGTATGAACCTTTGGGATCCCTTATAAGCAACACACACTATTTTATTTTTATTTTTTTTCACTTAAACAAAAACTGGTTGATAAAAAATAATGGGGGGATTGAGAAGGCACACACAATGCACTACTAGTATTATTGTAAGGGGCCCATGTGTATCTTTTCTTGGTCTAACTGTGAAAGATTTGGGCCAAGATTCTCAGGGCATTGCTTTATGGGAAAAAATGAATATCAAAACAAAATATTAACAGCTTGGCAATGCTTTCTGTCTGTTCGGCGGAGTGATAGATAGATATAGATACCACTTTCTCTCTCTATAATATATATTTTTTTGGGGCTAGCTATCTTTTTAACTTTTCTTTGTTTACAAGTCTACCATATTATAATTTTCACAACTTTTACAATTTTGATTTTTTACAATTACCGATGTAGTTTTTTTTTTTTTTTTTTTTTTTTTATTGATGTTTATAAAAAGAACGCATGATAGTGGTGAATCTATATAAACATAATGTTACTTCAATAATGTATGATAGTGGTAAATCTCACTACTATTAGCATAGAATTGTAGATATGATAATTTTTACAATTACCAATGTAGTATTGTTTGATTGATGTTCATAAAAAGGATGCATGATAATGGTGGATTTGTATAAAAATGATGTTACTTTAATTACTATAATTTAACTGCTATAAAAGATTAAGATAATTATTGGGTTGTGTCAATAATGATTCTTTTTAGACTCTCTTCTTCCAAAGAAAGCTCTCTTACTTCAATTTAGGGTAGACATTCATGCCATCATGTGTCAATTTTTTTTTTTTTTTTAAATATTAGGAAATGATGGACGTGGAGATTGATATTTTGATACCTGTCGAGTATCTTTCACAAAAAGAGTGACACATTATGAGTTGTACAACTATTATAAGTGAAACCTGGTTCTGTGGATGAAGATGATGAGAACCTTTTTTGAGTGGGGTCTATAGAGTAGAGAGGTAGATAAGATTGCAGGAAGGAATTAGCTTTGGTGTGTTGTCCATGGGACATTCGGTGGAGCCGAACTTGCTATATCTTATTGATTTGAAACCGTATTCAGAGCTTGATGTAAGATAGTACCATGTGAAAATGAACTAGGATGTGGGTTGAACAAAGTTTCTCTTCAAAATAGTTTCAAGAGAAACTCTACAAACTCCTCATTTATTTCTATATTGAATGTGAATTTTGAAAATCTAATGCTTAAATTGCATGTTCTTATTATATTCTTCATGCATGTAAACTTTCAAAAAGATCCAAGACTAGTCGCTATCTCATTAAACAAATGTTAAAATTTCAAATTTTTATGATCTAAAATTGTGTATAAAAAATAAGTTTATTGATCGAATAGTAAGTAATATCGAATTTGAACGAAATTTGATATGTATGTTAAGAATATAAGGAATATGAAATTCAACGATTAGATTTTCAAAATTCGCACAAAAAAGAAATATATGAGAAGTTTGAAAAGTTTCTCTTTGGAGAGAAACTTTGTTCTATATCTTATTGATTTGAAACCGTATTTTACGATGATGCAGAGCTTGATGTAAGATAGTACCTTGTGAAAATGAACTAGGATGTGGGTTATCAAAGTTTCTGGACCTTAATGATGGACCCCTTATTTTGGAGAGAAACTTTGTTCTATATCTTATTGAGTTGAAACCGTATTTTACGATGATGCAAAGCTTGATGTAAGATAGTACCTTGTGAAAATGAACTAGGATGTGGGTTATCAAAGTTTCTGGACCTTAATGATGGACCCCTTATTGCTTAGCTTAATACATAGTTATCTTAAATAATTGAAACTATTTAAATCAGAAGAAATAGTTGTTAAGAAAATTGGGTTTGTCAATTATTTATTGTTGCAATCATTATAATTAGTTTTTGTTTTTTGCCGGAACATTATAATTAGTTATTAATTGTTGTTTGAATTATCCAAGTGATTTAGATAAGTGTGGTCAGCCAATCTGCATGGTTGTTGCCTTGTTATGTTCATTCGGTCAAAAAGCTCAACTCCCATTTCCATTTTTAAGTCATCCACACTCTTACAAAAATGAATGATGCTATTGAGTATCCGTGAATCATGATGATGTAGCACATTGAGCTTGGCTATGTTTCTTAGCTCAGTGAAAAGAGGACTAAGCTGAATTGACCTGCGAACCAACCTAGACAACAATTTCTATAGAAAGACAATGAGTATCATGAGATTGATTTTCAAAATCCTATATATCATTGGGCATCTCTCTCCAATTTGAATCCTATTTGAATAGTGAGTAATTTGATTTGTAATGTGGGTCAATTACAGTATACCCTATTTAATTAAGGGTTATGTTATTTTCAATTACAGTATACCCTAACAATTGCTGTTTAAGATTATTGAATAGACCTTAAATTTGGGACTTTAGTATCGGAGACTAAATAGATTGCAATTTCTGTTATTCAAATTAACTTGAAACATTTATATATACAGCTCAAATAATTCACAAAGCCTTGATTAAATATTTTACTTTTGGTAAAGCAAGTACTACCTCCAACAAGTAAATCTTTTGCTAGCATTTTTTTTTTTTTTTTTTGGCTGAGAAAGAGGCCACTGTCTTTTTGATAAATCTTTTACTAGCTAGTATTATATTTTTCATTCATTTCTCACATATTAAAAATTGCAACTATTGAAAACGAATTTAAAAAAAGAAGTAAAATTACAGTACCTCATCAACTTTGGTGTTTTTTTTTTTTTTTAAAGCATTTACAAAATAATTTTACTTTTTAAGGAAAACTCAGTATTAATTGGTAAAAAATATAAAACAAGCATTTCGAAAATGGACATTAAAACAATGTAGATGATAAGTATGTTTCAGATTCATTAGAATTCTTTTCATTTTTTTTGGAGGGGATACAAATACAATACAGATTCGTTAGTACTAAATTCCTCATATAAGGGATAATATTGTACAAAATATAGGCCAATTATTCCTAAATAAGGAACATGGTTAGGTGTACATTACTTAATGTTGAGGAAGGGCATCAATTAGAGAGTGTTGTTGAGGCACACTGGTGTCTGTCGGGACAGTGGACCCAATTGTCTCAAATTTAACGGTGACAATGCACCGATTGATACATTTTCTTTCATAAAAATTTGCCACTTTTATTTTATTTTTTTAGCACTTTGGGAGATTCGGTGTTCTAAGTAACCATTGGGTTTCAAGAATTAGGCTGCAAGAAGATTACTTTTCAATTTATAATCTCTCTGACTGCTACAGTGTCATCTCTAAATTTGTTATCTTTTTATTCTTTGTTCATCATCTACGAGAATATGCGCACCTTTTATTTTGCTAATCGAATATGTATATATAACATTTGACATAGAGCAAATCCTACGATACCAGCTAATCTAGTGGGGTTAACATGCCCGCCGGTAATGACATTGAGTTGATTTTCTTGTCGGTTGAGGTGACATAATTGCATTGGTGCTAAGATATATTAATTCAAAAAAACTATTTAGGAAGTTGTCCATGTGGTATGATTTATATTCAACAATATTACATCAGTTTGTAGGGTTGTAGATAAACAGAAGTTTGGTTTGTCAATAAATTAGTTTTAAGTTTGTTGATTTAACAAACAAGTTAGACTCAAGATGAGATTTAGACTCAGCTATCAAATGATCAAATCTAAAATATAATAATGTATTCGTCAATAAAAACTTGAATATGCGACTTAATATATATACTTTTCCATAAATTGTGTAAGTTTGTAATAAGTTCTAAGATATCAAATTATAAAATGATGTCAATTTAATCTTTGTTAGCTCATGAACGAAAATTATTTATGTACATAACTCAAATATGTAAAGTTGTGATTTATAACTATGTTTTATGTTGGCTTTATTCCATGACAAAAAGTATTGTAATTGTTTTAATTTTGTTCCTTGTATTTTGTGAGATTTTATTGTATTGGGTTTAGTATTAAGTTGGTGAAGAATTGAGCATGAATTGAAGAACAAGTGGATTTCGCGAGAAGCAAACCTGCGAAAGAGCCATGTGAGAAGCATATGCTGGAAGTTGAAGAGTCATGCCAGCCTGGAGGATTTCGCGAGTATCTCGTGGGTAAGGCCTTCTCGTGAGATACCTGCGAAACTCTCTGTTTGGAGGAATTTTAAATGTGACTTTCTTACCCTTCATTCATACTATATATACACTCATTACCCACAAAAGTATGAGAGGTCATTCAAAGAGAAAAACCCTAGATAGATTTTCTACAACACACACACCCATCTTTTAAAGAGAGAGAACTACTCATCCTTAGTGAGAAATCATCGTAGTCTCTTCTCCTTCCCTCTCCCATTGTCATACCTTGAGAGGAGATTTGTACCTAAATACAACTCACACATTTTCAGAGTGTAGAGAGTATTTTGGAGCTTGAGAAGCTTTGGGGATTTGCCAAAAGTAGCCGGTGAGGTTTGGTGGATGCAATCGATATATTGCGAGATCTGGAAAGTAAGAGAAGACATGACTCTGAGAAGTCCGTTGGTAGCAGTAGTTTGGAGGGGTTTTTTATTATTCGTGTACTCCAGCTTTATTCTCTAGTGGATTGCTTTATCGCTTGGAAGGCGACGTAGAGGCTTTTCGTCAAATTTTTCGGTTTCCTCATCGATAACACATCTTGGTGTTATCTTGTTGTTGCATCTCTTTTCCTTACTTTTGTGCTTTACTTTTATTGTTTGTTGTTAATTTTTATGCACTAAAGTAGTTATCAGTTTATTGTGCTTTAATTACTTTTGTTTTGCACTTAAATAAGTTGGAGTAATAACAATCTAGCCGTAATTTTAATTTGGGATCTAAATAAGCTATTGTATTTTTACACAAATTCGAGCTTTCAAAATAGAATTGCAACTATAATTTATTTATTAGTTATTAGTATATATTAGTGAAGGGATCGATTTTTTTTTCCCCTCATGGTACTTACTATATATGAGAAAAGAACAAAACATTAACCAAGTAGATAATGATCATGCTCGAGATTGTTTAACATTAAAATGAATCAAGTTTAAATATATAATTTCATTTTTTGACAAGTTCTAGCTCGGCTCACGATTGACAAAAAAATAAGTGAATAATTCTAAACCTTTTGTATTTAACTCAGCTCGGCACGTTTACATTTCTATTAGTACAAATAAAATAAGTAATTTCTATATCATTTCTGGTGCTAAATTATATATGAGACTTTTGGTAAAATAACATGCATATCGTTTTTTTTTCGCCGAATAAATAACATGCATATCACTTTAAAAAGAATATGTTTCATACATCTTTTATTTTTGTTATTCATTCATCTTCTTCTTCCTCGACTCCTCCTCCAATTTAGTCAAATGCATGCATATTGAACTTGGAAGTCAGACAATAAACTAAGTTTTCTGGTGCTGTTCTGGAAAAAATTAATTAAAAGTAAGCAGCATAAACCTAAAGGGATGCTCCTAAATGAATTTGGTTATGCTTTTGCAAGTATAACTGTTCCTTTGTCGGTTGTTAAGGAACGTATTGTTGCAGAGATTTGTGGCTTACGTAAAGAAAAGGATATATATCCTAATGCAAACCTTAAAGAAGGCACCGGCCTCAGCCCTCAAGCTTCCCTTTATTCCTTCCTGCAGATATGGACTACATATCACAAAAAGAGTTTGTGAAATCGTATAATTTGAAGCTAGCATTTTTTTATGGGAATGCACTCCTTGCAGAATATGCTTGAATTTAAGCTCGTTCTTTCTTTTGGTAGCTTTATACCAATGGTATATTATAAGAGATAGTTGGAAGTGCTTGGATTTGAAGCCAAGTAAAAATATTAACAGAATTTATAGCAAGTACTTCTATATATGAATTAATTTTACAAAATCTAATTATAAACGGATATAAATGTTTAAATGATGCCAATTATTCAAATGGAAAGTAAATATTTAGTAAATACACGTGCAATATAATATATGTGCACATATATTTGAGAAGAGTGTCTGAAGTTATTACCAGCTTTGTAGTTTAATACACTTTTGTAAAAATACAAAAAGGTTAGAACTTTTTCTACAACTTTTTAATTGGCATGTTGATTAGTATAAAAAAAAAAAATAATGTTGCATCAATCCTAGACATGTTATGAGAAAAACTTTGATAAAGGTTGTGTTTATGGTATTATTCTAAAGGAAAAAGTAAACAACAAGTTTAGTGGGTAAAAAAATATTTATAAATAAGAATGAATGAAATATTCTAAGTACATATTAAAAATTGTGTTAATATTTAAATAATAAAAGGACAAAGTTTAGCTACAAAATTGGTTGTAGCTTAAGGCTACAAACTCACTCAATAAAATAAATACTACAACATATTTTGAAAATCTAACCGTTGAATTGCATGTTCTTTACGTCCTTAATACACATGTTAAATTTTGTATCAATCGGATATCATTTACTATATGATCTATAAGCTTATATTTTGTGCATAATTTTAAATTACAAAAACTTGCAATTTAAAAAATTTATTGATGACATAACTATTGATCTTTAATTTTCTTGAAATTTTGCAAGCATGGAGAATATAAAAAGAAGATGTTATCCAATGGTGAATTTGTCAAAATTCACGTCCAATAAAAAGATATTAAATAAGTTTGTAGCCTAAGACAACAACTAATTTTGTAGCTAAACTTTGTCCATAATAAAATATACTATATGTGTATTTTATTATTTATATATATATGATAAATTTTTTTTTGAGAGGTGAAGATAATATAACAAGAGTAACAAGATTCTCAGCACAAAAAAAAGTATATCCTAACCTTTTTTAAAATTTATTTTTAGAAGAGGTATATCCTAACTTATATATACTATATAATGTTAAATCGCCGCCTTCTTGTCGAGAAAGCAATGTCAAATTAATTGTAATTTACTATTGTACTAAATTGTGAAGAAAAGTTAATATAGTATCCGCACATTTCCAAAAGAAAACCAGAGTCGATCAGAATAAAATTTACGAATTTTTTAGGTATATATGTACGTTAAAAACTGATGTTGCACTTATTTTTTGGGGATTGGATTTTAACGTGATTAATGGAAAAGAAATGATAAAGAAGGAAAAAGACGCTCTATATATATATGCTATATATCCTGCGAATATATATCTAAATAATTTAATCTTGCCATCAATTTACGTCATTATAAATGTTTGATAGCTGGATATCTGAAACCCAAGCAACCATTTATACAAATGTCAAGGATCACATGACACAACGATAGATGCTTTTGTCAATCCCTAATCTACTAAACTGCCCTATTAATTTCTCCTTGAGAAGACAGAGTTTGAAATTGCACTCTAAAAAATATTCTGCAATCTGTGCAGATCGTGAAAAATTGCTCTAAGAATTGGCCTGGTGCAATGCTCTAATGTATCAATTCATTGAACTCATTAGATAGATGACAATTCAAAAATAGACATGTCAGCGTGTCAATATCATGATAAATTCAATGCATTGAAACAATATTGAACTCAAACTTTATTTTCTTTCAATTCTCTACACAATTATATTTTTTCACAATATGCTCGATCAAAATGATGTCATTCAATCATAGACTATGTTATTGTAAAAAAAATGTTAGTACATATTTGGTAATTAGTACCATTATTTTTCTTTAAGGTACAAGAAATGACCATCAAAGAACAGTGATGCCTAAGGGACGATCTGGGTGTTAGTTGTTATAGGTCAAAAGTAGGCTTAAAAGGGGCCCAAAGATTGAAAGACTAAACAAGCATGGAGGACGAGATAAGAACATCTACAAGATAAAAATCTTGCTTTTTGTCTTGGATGGATATGCATGGACCTGCATGCAAGCTTACGCTTCTTTCTTAGTCCATCCTTTTTACCCTGTCCCCTTTTGTCGAGCTGGACAGTGATTTAACCCACCAGGTCACCACGTCTTTTCAGAAAAGCAGATAAAAAATTCAGACAAGGTATAAGACTAAGATTTTGAGTATCTTGTAATGAAAATTTTATGGTTGTGGTGATCATACGGCATTTTTAGTTCTGATTTACTTGTGGGTAAGAATATAGGGCATAGTGTCAATGTGTCATATTCAAAAGAAAAACGGAAAAGTAGCTTTCATTGAATATGGTGTTTTGTGTTTTGGCACCATATCATGATAGCATTGCTTAGAGAGCAAATTGGACATTAAAGTGGTTTTGTGTATACTAACTCCAAAATTAAGTTAATGGGCTATCTGATAATCTCGTTCATTTTGACGGAGTCAATGCATGTGCTCAATACTATCCTCACTTTCGGTAGATGGAACCAAAAAAAAAAAAAGAAAAAAAAAAAGTCCAGACTCCAGAGACTTCTTTGATATGTCTAGAATAATTCTCAATGCGTCACACCCTGTAACCATTGGTCTTTGATATTTGTGTGCACCATGCTGAAGAATGATCGTTTTTGTTTTTTAATTCAAAACTCAGTTTTTGGCTCTCCAAAAATTTACTATGAAAAAGGGCTTTTGAGTTTTGACTATTGGTTAGTCGGTCCCAATAGCTTTTGCCTCAGTATTTCTAGCTGATTTCTAACTACTTCAATTCACAGAGGTACGTCGGTTTTTAGGCCAAGCTGTTGGCTGTGAACAATGTCATGCTTTACCATTTAAACGATAAGCATCAACATTTGCTTTTGACATGGAGGAAGGTGATCGCGATTCCCACTGTCTATAAATCTTTTTTTGCAAAGACGGCAGACATGTCTTACCTTAATTAGAATCTCCAATAGTCTATAAGAATTGTTGAATCAAACTATACCTTGATTGAAAGGCTCACCTGTTAGAATCACTTTATTTCCAAATTTCCAGATGGTGTTCATGAACACGACAGCAAGATGTGATCTTTGGAAAGCTCTCCTCATACAAAAGATCTGCCTCAATCAAACAAATATATACTTGATTCTGCATTATCCTTATTTATCCTAAAATGTCAAATTGATTTGAACCACCCTAATCTTTCTAATAACCAGTGAACTTCGGTTTCCACCTCTCTATCATGCATATGTGTCTCAATGTCTCCCCCTACTTCCAATCTTTTCCCCAATCTTGCTTTTTGTAACAAGTGAAAGCTCACCTCTCATATTTCTTTTTTTGTTAATAATAATTCAATAGTTATGATGATGTATGAAATCAATGAGAGCTGCACTCTCTGAACAGGACAAAAGATTATTGGAGTGCACCAGTGTGGTGCCGAACATGGATCCTATGATGGTTAAGTTAGAACTTCTCTCAAGATCTTTGTAAACTCTTTAAAGTATTAAGAGCTTAAGTGTTTTTTTTTTTTTTTTTTTTTGGTGAGGTGAACCTATGTTTTGGTGAGGTCTGGAGTCTGGACCTTATATAGGAGATTTTGAGTGGGTCTATTTGTTTGGTGCCACTACTATCGTAAGAGACGTGTGGACTTAATAGTGTGAGTGGAGTGAATTTCGGAGAAATTATCCCATGTTCTAGGATAGTGAAATGTGGTGTAGCTATATTCACTCGTGAAGGGAGTACCTTGAATTAGCTTAAGTGTTGGGCTTATTGTGAACGACCATTTTTTTACTTAGACAACAACTTCTCATTCTCTTATACTGAACAGTGTGCGTGATTGATGATTTTTTTTTGCCCTCCGTCAAGTTATAATAATGAGGGCAAGATTTGAACAACTAATATTCATCCCAAAAAAAAAAAAATATATATATATATATATATTTTTGAACAACTAATTACTGTAAACCGAAAAGGTAACTGTTAAGCTACAAAGCACCTATTATAACAGACTAAGAGCCCGTTTGGTAATATTGTTTTAATAACATTATTTAAATATTATGCAAATATGTGTGGGTGAAAAAATATTGTGAAAACATGTGTTATGTTGTTTAAACCACACAACCAAATACCCTCTAGGTTGTGAAAAACATTAGCCACACTCAACTTTTAGAAGCTGAATTTGGGCTAGATAATTGAAAGCCCATCCCGTACATTAGCCACACTCAACTCATCTCAAAAATGAACTCTTCTAAAAATTCTTCTCCATGAGTCTAGCTTGGCCCAATGTTTTTCATTGTTCGAGCTTCTTCAATAGAAAGCTTAAACCCTAATTCAATTCCCAACTACTCATAGCTCTCTGTTAAACCCTCAGCAATGTCACTTTTCCGAAAACTCCCACACAAACCCCATAATTCCCTCTCTATCCTCTCCATCACCAACCGATTCTTCAAAACCTTAAACCCTGAGCCATTTCCTGATGTACCCACATCGGCCTATTACGACGACCTCGTCATCTCCGCTGGCCGTGACAGAGACTTCGACACGCTCCGCCACCTCCTCAACAAGCGCGTGAAGGACGGTTGCTTCAACACCACCAACACCTTCAAGTTCATCACCAACAATGACGTGCCCGCTCTGTCCGTACTGCTCGACGAGCTCACAACAAACACACTCGCTCGCCTCGACAAGGGTTTCGCGCGGAAGAGCGCGTACGATTCACTCGTCGCGCGTCTTTGCAAGCTGAATCAGATCGACGGGGCGCTGCGCGTGATCGAGACGATGGCGAGTGGGGAGTACGGTTTGAACGCGTGTACTTTTCACCCCGTTCTCAACGTTCTGACGAAGAAGAAGGAAATGGAACGCGCGTGGCGCGTGGTGGAGATGATGAGAGAGTTTCAGATCCCGCCAGATCTGACGGCTTATAATTACTTTCTGATGGCTTATTGTTTCAACGGCGATGTGAATTCGGCGGCTGATTTGCTGACTAAAATGGTTCAGGATGGAGTTAGTGCGGACACGCGCACGTACGACGCGCTGGTTTTGGGCGCGTGTAAGGCGGGAAAGGTTGAAGGGGCTTTGGTGATACTGAGAAGCATGGTTGATGATGGAGTGCCGATGCTATTGTCTACACACATGTATGTGATAAGAGCTCTGTTGGGTATGGGCTATAATGCACAGGCTGTGAAGTTTGTGAGATGTTTTGCTGGAAAGGACACGTGGCTTGACAAGAATAACTTTGGGTGTTTGGCTAGCAGGTTCATCGAGTTGCAGAGGTTTGATGAGGCTAAGTTGGTGGTGGAGGAAATGAAGAAAAGGGATTTGGAGATGGGTGAAAAATTGAAGGATTTTTACCAAATTAATTGTAAAGATCAAAATTTTAAAATAAATAAATAATTAATTTGACTTGTTAGAAGTTAATCTTAATATCTGCTTGGATACAGTTGTTCCCACGTTTGCGGTTTTTTTTTTTTTTTCTTTGAAGCACGTTTATGATTTTTAGTGGTTGATTTTTGTGGTTGTGGTGGTTTTCTAGTAGGTCCTGTGCATTATTCACGGATCCACAAACCTTTTTTTTAAACATAATTTTTATTAAAAATAGGTCTTACAATATTATTTACACATTTAAAAATTATTTTGTTACAATATTTTCAATTTTTAGTTTTCAGTAAAATAAACGGTATCCAAACAAACCCTTAATTTCAAAAATATATATTGATTTGTAATCTGTTAAAATATATAAGTAATTAATTTGACTTATTAGTATTTCTCAATAATGAGACTCGTGACCAGCCCCAGTGGTTGGTTGGTACTAGATTTTCTTATGAATTTGAAGGTGCTAATTTTATTGGTTTGTCTAAGAGGAAAGAAGGAAGAGTTGGCCAATATATTGCTTGGTGTTAGAACATTACTACTATTATTATTATTATTTCTACTATAAGGACATATCTTGTTTTTAGAAATTCCTTCTTATCTTTTAGTTTGTCTCTTAGAGCATTTGCAGCAGTGGAGGTATAATGCTATAATGCTATATTTTAGCTCCTCAAACCCCAAAATCATACTCACAGCAGTGGAGCTAAATCTATAATTTTTAGCTACATTGCTACAGTGCACATCTATCAATAGATGTGCACTGTTCATGAGAGTTAAAAAAAAAAAAATTTTATTTTATTGAATTTCTCTCTCCTCTTCCATTAAAAAAAAAATTTCTCTTTCTTTCTTTATTACTCTCTCTCCGGCTTCTCTTCTTTCTTCCTCTTTCCTTCTCATTTTTTTTTTCTCCCTCATCTACTCTCTGCTGCCCGTGCCTCTCTACACAAACACAAGCCCCTGCCCAACGCCAACCAAAACCCCAGCCCAGTGCCGACCGAAGCCCCAGCCTAGCGCCGGCGTTCTCCACAACTCCACCCCCTCTCTCTTTGCTATCTCATGCCCAACGCCGACGTGGGTCTTTATCTTGCATTTTCTCTCTCTAGATCTCCACCTCAAAGGCCGAACCTCTAAGCTCCACCCTCTCTCTGCCATCTCATGCCCAGCGCCAATGTGGGTTTGTGTTTGTGTTTTCTAATCTGTTGTGGGCAGTGGGCTTGTGTTTGTGTTTGTGGCAGTGGGCTTGTGTTTTCCAATGTGGCTGTTATGGGGGCAGCGATGAAGATAGAGTGAAAGAGAAAGAAAGACAAAGCTGAAGTAGAAAAATAAAAATGCAAGTGAAGATAGAGTGAAGATAAAGAGGAGTACGTGCGTGGAGGAGAAAAACAAAGAGTTAAAAAGAAAAAAAAAAGGAAAAAGAAAAAAGAAACGTGTATTTGGATGAAAAGTGTAGGAAAAATAAAATAAAGAATAATAAGAAATTAAAATTAAGAAATGTTACCATAATATTTTTGCAATAAATTTTAAATGATAGGTTATTACTATATTGGTGAGAAAAAAATAATTTTTTTGATGGTGGTGGTTGCGGTGGTGGTGGTGGTTGTGGTGGCGGTGGTGGTAGTGACAGT
Organism: Quercus robur; assembly: GCF_932294415.1. Classification (NCBI taxonomy): domain Eukaryota; kingdom Viridiplantae; phylum Streptophyta; class Magnoliopsida; order Fagales; family Fagaceae; genus Quercus; species Quercus robur. The sequence goes on from NC_065541.1 coordinate 65,804,054, forward strand.
GGTGGTGGTAGTGGTTGTGATTGTTGTTTATTGTAGACAATATATTATTCTATCATGTGGCGGCGGCGGAAGAGTTGGCGGCGGTGGAAGATTCGGTGGCGGCGGCAGTGGCGGTGGTAGTGATTGTGGTGGCGGTGGAAAAGTCGATGGCAGCGGCGGCAGTAGTGACAGCGGTAGCGGTTGCGGATGGTTGTGATTGTTGTTTATTGTAATAGATATATTATTTTATTGTAGGGGATATATTATTTTATTGTGATGTTTATATTATTTTATTGTGTTGAAAACTAAAATAAATCCACTGCTGCAGCATGTGTGTAGGTAAAATAGATAAAGTAACTTTTGGTGGAGCTAAAAAGCTAAATTTTTAGCTCTACTGCTGGAGATGCTCTTATAAGACAAATAGACAACATTTAAACTATATAATTATATATAACCATACATGGTTTTTGTAAGAAAACATTGAATAATAGAACTCAGGAATTTCATTGTTCTCTCTTTGTCTTTTGTTTGGTTCAAAGATTTCTACAAAATTCTTTCTAGATATTTTGTAGTTGCTTGAGGTAATTTTGTTAATTCATGGATGGTTTGCCAATGAATTAATAGATCATGAGAATTTGATTTCATCTCATGTGTTATACATTTTGTTTTTATTCTAATCCTAATCATGTCTCCCCAATTAAGATCATTAATTGAAATAAAGTAATTTGGTTTTTTTTTTTTTTTTTTTTTTTTTTTTTTGTGTGTGGGGGTGGGGGATACCAAGTTCAAAGCTGATTTGTTAAGGAGAGAAGTTAGTCTTATAAATAGGAGAGGAAGATCATGATAAAGGAGAAATGAGAATGGGAGTAGATAAAATGACACTACCCCATTGGTTAGTTGTATTCTATTTTCTTCTTCTCCTTCCCTGACTCTGTCTTTGGTTCTTTGGTACTGCATTGTCTCAGTACATTGTAAATGCTACAAAGCTTGGTCCATGTCTAGTCGACAAAGACTCCATATACAAAGTCATAAATGATGTAAAATTGATTGCTCTGCAGGCTTTAGGAGGGCATTCCCAACTAGTTCACCCTTCAATAAAGATTTAACTACCTATTTTTACACTTAAAACACATTTAGAGTTTCTCCCACACTAACATTAATTATAAAGCTCAAGTTCTCAAGCATTCACCGACTGCCCTATATCATTCCTCGATTTACCATTTGATTGGGAAGTATCGACAATTGCTTTCTACTTAGAGCAACATGATCAGTACCATCCGACACTAGAAGACAAAAATGAACAATCGCATAATTTCGCTGCGCTTTCAAGAGTTCCGTCTACTTTTAATGAAAAAGGTTTTCTCCTAATAGAAAAGCAAATTACCCCTCAAAATTTTAGAAATCTTCACTCTCGAGGCCAAACTATGAAAGACCATTTTTAACCCAATCCAGTTTTAGTCTGCCTTAATTTCCCCCAGCACCTAGGGGCTAGGGCAATAACCCCGCACAAATGGGCTTTCCATCCAAATCCAATAAAATAAGTCATCTTAAAAAGGAACTCTTCTAGCTCCTCCATGGGGTCTATCTAAAGTAATAGCCAAATGGGCTTGACCCAACGAAGCCTACCATCATCACATGAGCCCAAAATTTGAGCTTCTTCAAATCTTTTTTTTTTGAGAAACTGCTTCTTCAAATCTAAAGCTTAAACCCTAATTCAAATTCCGTACAGGCTACTATACACAAAACTAAAAAGTCTGTGTTGTTAAACCCTCGTATATGTCTGTTTACCGAAAACTCTCTCATTATTCTCAAACCCCATAACAATACCATGAAATCTCTTGAATTTTTTTTTGTTGAGAAAAAAAAAAAAATCTTGAAAGTTGAATGAAACAAAGGGTAGAGGGCCAGAGGCAACTTTTTATATATTTTAATTTTATAAAAAAAATCAATAATTATAGGAGAATATGAGAGATTTGAGCTTTTGAATATCATAGACACACAAGAAATGTCAAAGCGTTAGGTAGAGGCATTTGAGCATGATATTAGCACTCCTTTTTGTAGCATTTAGAAATTTAGAAATTTAGTACTACTACTGTCTTTTTTTATTTATTTTTTAGCAATTAGTAGTTTAGTACTACTACAACTTTGATAGACAGTTCCCAAATAAATGTGAATTTTATTGTATTTCAAGTTTCAGCGGCAGCAAATAGGTAGATATTTATAAAAGTATTGTCCTCAAGTTGAAGTTAGTTTGAAGGAAAGGACAAACAAGAAACTTGGTTCCCAAATGTACAAACAAACATTGAATTCGATGTAAAAATATCTCACAAAATATAACGAGGACATCTACATCAACAATAATGCTCTAACAAGACAAAGTAGTAAAATATTTCCCACCCAATAATACTCATAAAAACCTTAATTTAAATTTTAAACAAACAAGTCTCTCCTATTCAGTTCACTTGTGTCATGTTACTGTTACCTAGTAACAAATTAACAATGTGACATTCTAACTAACCAAAGAGTCTAAGAATTAACGCCAAAAAAATCCACACACAAAGAAAGAGACATTTTAATTTTGTATAGTTTTGGTATCACATGTTGAAGGGAAAAAGAAAAAAGAAAAGACATTAGATTATAACTAATAACTATAATAAAGTCGTTCCCGTCTAACTCCATTACGGGAGCTGACGTCACCGCCGGTCACAAAAAATGCACGGCCAATCTCCCTTTGAGTCAGAATCCGATGCTTCTTCTTCACTCTCTCTCTCTCTCTCTCTCACCATTTCTCTCTCTCAATCCCCAAACCCACTCAAACCTCCGACCCATCTCCCTAAATGGATCGCCCGGGTCCGCGCCACGCCACCCGACCCAGCCCTGGATCCGGATCCGGATCGGGCGGTGGAGGACGCGAGGACTGTTGGAGTGAAGGCGCGACGGAGACACTAATCGAAGCGTGGGGTGACCGTTACGTCCAACTTAACAGAGGTAACCTCCGTCAGAAAGATTGGAAGGAAGTCGCCGACGCCGTCAACAACCGTCAAAACGGCGTCAAGCCACGTAAGACCGACATCCAGTGCAAGAACCGCATCGACACGTTGAAGAAGAAGTACAAGGTGGAGAAGGCCAAACAGCCGACGTCAAAGTGGCCGTTTTATTACCGTCTCCACTCTCTCATCGGCGCCGCTAACGCCGTCAACAAGAAACCCACCACCGTTACTTTCACCGTCAAACCCAAATCGAACCCTAACCCTACCCCCACCGACAGTGACGATGATGAAGACGATGAAGAAGACGACGTCGTAGTGAGGAAGAATAGAGTGGAGAGCATGGATTTCTCAGATGGAGCTGCGTGTAAAGAATTGGCGAGAGCGATATTGAAGTTCGGGGAGATATATGAGAGGATTGAGAGCTCGAAGCAGCAACAGATGATGGAGTTGGAGAAGCAGAGGATGGAGTTCACTAAGGACCTTGAGTTTCAGAGGATGAACATGTTCATGGATGCTCAATTGGAGATCGAGAAATCGAAGCGAGCTAAGTACTCGCCGAGCTCAGGTGATAATTTTGTAAGAGACTCAGTTTTCGCGTATTTGTTTAGTGATTCGTATTTTTCTTGATTTAATTTGTGAGCAATTTGGACCTTGTTTTTGAATTATGAATAAAAGTGAGAAATTTGGATTTGATCGTATAGTTTTGTGGATTATGTGGTGAAAGTTGGGTGGTATTTGTGGGCATTATGAAACTAATGTACAAAGAAGAGAGCAGTGTTGCAGTGTGTGAGAAGGAATGATTTGGATTTTCCTGTACTTCTCATTGATTTAATGTGGGTTTGATATTATGTTCAAAGGGTATAAGTGTTTTTTACTTTTTATTTTTAAATAGTATCAAATGATTTTTCCTTAATTTTTGATGAGTTTCGTTCAGCCTGGAAATACGAGATTTCAATTCTTTTTTTATCGGTTTACTTAAACGAGAATGTGGTGAATTGAACATATACATAATCGAAGTTTTGGATTTATGTGTTTGATGGTGTTCAATCTCATTGAGGCCATTGGTGAAGCGACTAAGAGAGAACCCAATGTCGGTCCAATATCCAGGTTTGGCCTGGAAGACAGTTGAACAGCTCAAATTTGACATGCACCGTCAAAACTTAATGTAATTGTAGCCTGAGGTAGGCTTTTGTTTGGTTGGCGGTAAAATCCCAATCTTCCTGAATTGTGTCTCTAGTAATTCGAAGCTGTGATGACTGTAAAACTTTTGAGACATGATAGGAATTTTAAGCCAGAGAGGACATGATCACATGAAGCTGGGGCTTATGTTGATTTGATAGGAATTTGATTGGAATGACTTTCAAGTCAGAGAGGGCTTGATCAGAATTTGATGGGATTGAATCACCCAGGTAATTAGTCTTGTCAATTTAGTTTTGAGACAAGATTATGCATCTAAAGCGTGCATGGCTAATAATAGTTACCTGCAATGCTAAATATTTTTGCATTTCTGTGATTGAAATTTTGCAAGATAGATGAATGTTGTAAACCTATTTCTTTGACACCTGGGATCATGGCATAACCTATAAACAAAAATCATTGTATACTTACGTTGGGTAAGCCAGTACCCATAATTTCACTCTATTCTAAATGTGGAAGTGCTCTGTATACCCATTTTAGAGAGTTGTTACTGATAGCAGATGAACTTTAATAATTTGCTTCATGGTATTTGATCTCTTTGCGAAAACCAGAAAAGTGGGGGAAAACCAAAGAGAAAACAGAACTTGGTGGTGTGTGCTATCTTCTAATTTCTTCCTTTATCATTGTTTCTAATTAGTTGTTTATTGCTTAAATCTGCGAGTGCAGCCCAAGGCCATCTCTTCTATGTCTATTAAAGTTCATGATGCTGATAGACTTGGCATAACCTTCCAATTAGTCTAATAAGGTTCCTTTTGTGAATTTTGCATACCTTAAACAGGGAAGAAGTTATAAGCTGAGATTGCACGAATGCTTTTCGTTCTTCAAGTGGGGAAGTACAGCCTCTTGATCTCTTTTGAAACATGCTTTCGAACTCTTCTGTTTAAAAGACATGTTGTCCATGAAAGCTTTTGAACATGATGTGGCAGTGTTGTATAATTGTTGTAACATTCAGTGTACATGATTAGTTATTTTGCCACATATCATATCCTGTACTTGTGTTTTGTAATTACCGTGTGATTAATGCTACTTTCTTTATTCATAGATCTCAAAGTTTCTGTTATGAAGTGCGGAGGAATGGGACGCTTGTTTCTCACATGAAGTAAAGCGATGTTGCTTCAACTTGTCTGTGGTCCTGTGGATTATGTTTATGGCTTTATGCAAAACCTGCTCATTATGATAAAAATAAAATTAGGGCAAAACTTAGGTACAAATACAATATATTAGACTTTCCCAATTAAATTTAAAAATATGATTTCATAGACCAGTGAAGCACAAACCATGTTTTTTTTTTCAAGAACAATAAAATCCAATGCAACCATGCGTTTAAATTTAGTTGGGGACCTAATATACTGTATCTAAGGAACTTACCAAAGTTTTATCCGTTAAAATTTTAACTTTAGTTCTAGTCACTTGAGACATCTGGATATTTACATGACAAAATAAAATCTACAATTTTTTATAGCTATTGACTAACACTGGAGGTATGTCTAATGGAAACTAAGAAAGTTGTAATTTGGTAAAGAAAGTAAGAAACTAGACGCCCTTATTATTATTATTTTTTTTGGCGAAGAAGGAACTATAAACTTCTCAGCAACTAACTGTGGTATTTTGCATTTTTCTGTGTTGCATATTAACCTCCTGATTACCATCTAATGTTGAGAATGTTTTGCAGGGTTTAAGCCTTTTCCATTGCTAAGTTACTCACGCTCTCCATGGGTTTAAACCTTTTAAGTCTAGTCAATAGGAGGACTTTTTGAGTTTGTGCCGTGTATTGACATTTATGCATTTTTATAAGATGGCAACAGAGTTGTTAGGATAAGCAGTAGAGTTTCTATCCCTCCAAATGGCAATTAGTTTTGATCAATTGCTGAACATTTCCAACACGCTAATTAGTCATTAGTAGCGGACAAGAAATTTGGGGCATAGGAAATTGTTAATACGTTGTTTTGGCAACCATTACAAGATTTGAGATGCACTTTAGACTAAAGAGAAACTTTGGATTCGCATTGCAACAAAAAAATGTTGATGGCACGTTGTGGGGTTAGTGAAATCATAGCCAATGCTCTTTGTTGCATGAAAACAGTGAGCACCGACTCTTACTAAATTCTACTTTCAAACAAGCAAGGCCAAAATGTATTATTGTCCTTTATTGGAAATGAATGCTGAGATATGTTGGTACAGCAAGATTGAATGCTCAAGCTGCTCTGCCTTCTGTTGCACTCTGGTCAGAGGATAAGATAGCAATTCAGATCGCCGAATTTGAAAACAATAAGATTATACGATTCCTATCAAACAAAAAAAACAAAAAAAAATTTATTCACAGACATAACAATAACAACAAATCAAGCTTTAATCCTAAATTTTTAAATTTTTTGAAGTCAACTGTGGAACGGTCACACGTATATAAGGGAAAAGTGGTTAACTGATAACAATTTATGTTAAAAAAATTATGCCAAAAGTTTTGCAGTAGCTGCAATATGAATATATGATCCTTTGCTGAATCAAAGTGGATCATATTGGTAATTTGGTATTTACTCTGGCTAGGTCTTGCGAGTACAACAGCACAATTTTTATCAATTTCTGGAATTAGGACTTTAAAATTGCAAATCTATAGGTACGGTTTTAGTTATTTTTCTAGATTATTTTCTAGATTATGAAATGAACATATATAAAAATATGCTAGTTGTATCTTATTACATGACTAAAGCAAACATTAGGAGAAGCATTCTAAGTTCTAACTCTCTAGGTAGTAATGAAATATTTACTCAATTCTTGATTAAGAACATAAATTTAAAGCCACGTTCATCAAATTACCATGAGAGAGCATAAATCATGAATCACAAATCATAATACATATGGGATTTGGCCAAAATCATTCACTGGTCCATATCGGCTCAAATCAGATGGACTCTGGCTGAAACTATAACTCAGTCCATTGCAAGAAAAAGCATCAGGGAAAGGAGCCATGCTAATGCGATCATCCAAGATAGTTGAAGATGATAAAGAAGAAGGTGTTGATGATGATGAAGCAACAGCTGCATAACGAGACAGACGAGCTCTAGCAATGGCTAGTTCATGTTGAAGCTCAACCATCTTTCTTTGCAACAAAGCTATGGCACCAATGCACCCATAAACTGGGTCTCTAAGCCTTGCCTCGGCCTCATATGCAAGTGAATTCACCGTGTCCTCACGTTGCTCCTCTGGCACTTCCATGAGGATCTTGCTTACATTGCTTGCTCCAAACACCTTGTGAACCTTGGCAAATTTCTTTGGCTCATCGGAGCGAAAATAAGGTGCAAATATACAATTGGGGGTGCATCTTCTTTTCAAGAATTTGCAAGCTGCACAAGAAGAACTTGAACGGGGCTCATGACTCTTCATGGTTTCAGTTCATCCACTTATGTCCTATCCTTCTCACTTCGACACCATCTCTTATATATAGGCATGCGATTCTTGTATTGAATTGATTGTTACTGTTAATATGCAGGCCTATTAGCTCAGCTGGTTAGAGCGTCGTGCTAATAACGCGAAGGTCGCAGGTTCGAGACCTGCATGGGCCACTTTGTAGTTTTTTGTTCATCCCTAAAGTTTAGACCAGCATATAAACAATTTTTGTGTCTAATTTTTAAATACACAATTGATCCCTAAAGTTTAGCCCAGCCTATAAACAATTTTAGTATTGAATTTATTTTTTTACTTTGGCTTGAATACACAATTGGTCTAACGCAAAGGTCGCAGGTTAGAAACCTGCATATATGGGACACTTTGTAATTTTTTGTTGATCCCTAAAGTTTAGACCAACATATAAATAATTTTAGTGTCTAATGTTTAAATACACAATTGATCCTTAAAGTTTAGCCCAACCTATAAACAATTTTATTGTCGAATTTTTTTTTTTTTTTTTACTTTGGCTTAGCCTATAAAAAATTTTAGTGTCTAATTTATTTTTTTACTTTGGCTTAAATACACAATTGATCCCTAAAGTTTAACCCATAAACAATTTTAGTGTCTATTTTTATAATAAAATTAAGTGGTAAATTACTTTGGCTTAAAAATACAATTTATCCCTAAAGTTTAGCCCATAAACAATTTTAGTGTCTAAAATTTAAAGTAATTGCTTTCAGTCCCCGTAAAGTAATGATGTGTTAGTCTTAAATTCAACCACGTCATTTCATGTTAGTAACTAAAATTTCTTATAGACTAATATTTAGGGAACCAACAATATATTTTGGCCAATTAATTTTGAACTTAAAGTGGAAAGGCCCAAATAATTGAACATGGGACAACAAAATTTATATTAGTAACCGTGAGAAAGACATGATAGTTTTTGATCTAAAAGAAAGACATGATAGTTCATCAACAAAGATGAGCCTTGCTTTATTTGGGCATTTTTCATAAGGGCTCTCACCAAATTTACAACGCAATGATTCTATCTCTTTTTTCTTTTTTCTTTTTAAAGTGATAAAAAAGAGCAATAAAATTATTATTATTTACTTGAGGTGGAACCGAAAAGGTGCTCAAAATAATTGAACATGGGACAGCATAATTTGAATTGGTAACTTTGAGAGAGACATGATAGTTCATCAACAAAGATGAGATGCTTCATTCGATTGAAGAAAAGAAATTTCACAAGAAAAGTAAAACCACTCCTAAAGGAAGTTGGATTTATCCACAAGAGGCAACCCGGAGAGTGCAAGTTAGGAATCTGCACGAGATAGTGGAGCCAAAGATAAAGTAATAGGCCATGCCGGTTTTGTGTTCTTTTTCCCCAATAGTTTTTTTTTTCCTTTCCACCACCACTAACTATTTGAGGTACCACCGTGCACCTTTGGTGCGGTGGTCACTCCACAAGAATAAATACTTGTGGAATATGGGGTTTAGGAGTCGAGATTCAAGTTTCCAAAATGAAGTTTCATACACATATACATTTAAATTAAGTTAAAGTATAAATTTTATCTTGTAAAAAAAAAAAAAAAACTATTTGAGGTAAAGAAAAAGAAAGTCCCAGGTGAAACATCTGTTTGCATTGCTAAAATCAGTCAAATACTACTCAATAATAATAATAATAATAAACCTCTGACAAAAATAGTACAATGTTATGTCCTCTCCAAAACAAGTTTTTCTATTTCCTCTTTGTTTTTTCATAAAATTGCAGAATGGAAGTTGAAATTTCCGAGGGAAAGATTTTTGTGCATTTATCAAACAAAATCCAAGGAAAAAAAAGTTATAAGATTTCAATGCCATTAGTTTCTTTAACTTGAACGTAATGGCATGGTTTCTACTTTCTAGCAGTAGTCCAACATTTGTAGCTTATAATTATTCTCATGTTTAATATGTAAGATGAATAGATGAGACCATAAATTACATGTGTTTTGATAATATAAGAATTTTTTAATATAAAATAAAGATATTTTTCCCTTTTATTTTATTTTTCAAAGCCATGACAATTGATGGGTATTATTTATTTATTTATTTTTGATAATTTGCAATATATTAGCTAAGAAACACAGAGATACAAGGAAGAGTCTTTGGCAATAAACAAGATAAATTGATGGGTATTAGTTGTATCATTTTATCTCGTTTACTCCCAAAGACTCTTCCTTCTCACTTTTGTCCATCCAAGACTTGCCTAGGATATTAGTTGTTCAACCAAGAAACTTGTCTAGGAATACTCTGATCGAGTAATGCTAAAACCACAACTTTTACCATAATGTATTTATATGGGGAGTAGTGAGTGGTAGAGTAAAGTTGTGAACCCATCACCTTTACTTCACCATTCATAACTTGTAATATAAGCAAGTTGTGAAAAAAGTTATGGTCCTAATATTTCTTACTATGATCTATCAATAACATTTTTATCCAAAGTATTTATAATTGAAGGATAAAGCTCTTGCAACTGAAGTGCATAATCTTTTCTCCACCAACCCACAATCTTCAGCTATGTGCAAGAATCCCAAGACTCATGCCTCCTTTAAATGGCATCACATCAATCATGCTGTGACTCCAAGAAATGAAGGAAAACAAGGAAAGTGTAGTCATGAATGACTTGACTCATATATAAACACTAGACCACATCCACTCTAAAGTTTTTTTTTTTTGGGGGGGGGGGGGGGGGGGGGAGACACTAAAAAAACTCTGTTACTTTCCATAAATTGAATTTTAGTGGATTTTAACTTAGGTATTATAGAAGTTTAGGCAAGCACCATATTGGTACTCTTTAATTAAGTAATCTTCTTTTCTAGGTTTTCCAAAACTCTCGTTTGGACAAGTTGGGGAGGGGGGAGACACTAAATAAACTCTGTTATTTTCCATAAATTGAATTTTAACTTAAATATTATAGAAGTTTAGGCAAGTACCACACTAGTACTCTTTAATTAAGTGATCTTCTTTTTTAGGTCTTCCAAAACTCTTGTTTGGACAAGTGGCCCACTAGGATTCTTTGCATCATTAATAATAAGAATCATCTTCATGATTTAGATTGTAGACCCACAATAATTGAATAAAAATACTTTGCAAATGACAATAAAAATCACATTAATGGGTCTAAGAACAGAATGAGAAGGATTTTTGGACTATGTTGTGGGGAAACTAGTTGAATTTTTTGGCTAGTTGGGGCAGTGGCGATGGGGATGTTGTCGGTGGAGAATGGGGGCTTTTTTATTTTTTATTTTATACCAGCAACAGTTATGCTATGTAAAATAAATTTTTTTACACCATAATACACTCCATTAGCCACATACACATTACATAATGATTCTAAAGACATATAGACGGAAATGATTAATTTATAAATGTTTTCAGAAATTTTTGGATTGAAATAAAACTTTTTAAATTTTAAGAACTAAAATAATTTGGAATCTAAAAACTTATCCAAACACATTATAAGCCTTTTTTAATAAACATTTTAGCAACCAAAAAATAAACTTTCAAAGTAAAAATAAGTTTTCTTTGGTAATAATGAGGTCATATAATATATATCATATATGATTGTAGGTAAAATTTCAAAATCTAGAATTTGTTTTTGTTCTATCACTTCAAGTATCATTGCTTGTGCTCCCTACTCAGCATTAATCAAAGAGGAAAGTGAAAATGTCACTTCAAAAGTTTGGTGGTTGAGAAATGAGAAAAGGAACTCAGAAAAGGGACAAAGATGATAATGCTTATTGCTTCCTTCAAGAGCCCACTTCTGTATTGGCCGTCGTTTTCCCAAAAGACAGAAACCCAAAATGGACGGCTCAAAATCTTTCCCACGCGCTGTTGCCAAAGATTCTAGGACCACACATGATGAAAGATGAACGGGTGTGAGATTCACGCGCGTAATGGGAGAACGGGGGTTATGAGTAATTTAGACTTTTATAAGGGTGAGGAAAATGGGCCGGCCCAAGAATGAATGATTGGAGACGATAGAGTTCCACTTTGGTTGATCTTTGTCTTTTTTGTTACAATGTGGTGTGAATTGTGATCAACTTTTGCTTGACTTTGGTGTGTGAATTGCTTTCAAGTTTCAACTCCACCATGTTTTGGCTCCGGGGCACTTGATGATAATTGATAAAGCTATCTTTCGATACTTGACTTGTGAGAATGAGACTATACATTGTGAGAGAGAGAGAGAGAGAGAGAGAGAGAGAGAGAGAGAGAGAGAGAGGCTATAAGGGGATGAGCTTCATTAGAGAGAGATTAGAGGTCAAAAACGAGCTTCATCATTGGCTTGAAAGATTTTATTGTGGTTTAGCTTTGAGCAAACTAAAAAAAGATCCAAGCAGTTTTAAAGAGGGAAAAAAAGTGTGTTCCATTGAGTAACAACATGAAAAAGTATCAAAGTTTTGTGAATGGCTAGAAAGGTTGGCCCATGGTGAATCAGGATAGGATAATCCATACTAAAGTTTTGATGTATGAGTTCCTACAAAGCTTGGCCCATGTCTAGTCAACATTTGGGCTGGTCATAGGAATTAAAATTGAATTAAGCCATTTGATTGTCTCGCACAATAAAAGTAGGGGTAACTCTAAAGAGTAGAATACTTTTTTTTTGCTCTTGAAAACTTGTGGTTATTTTCATTTTAGCCCTTTATTATTGAAAATTTCATTTGTTTCATCATGTTCAATTTTGTTTTCATATTGGCCTTGTAGTTCATTTTCATTAGGGTCTGATTGGATGGAGGGAAAGGGAGAAGGAAAGGGAGGGGACATTACTCTCCTCTACTCCCTTTCTCTCGCTTCCCATCCAATCAAATCAAATCATAATATGACAGTTAAATGTCAGATAAGTGGTGTCTATTAAGACACGTTATCCATATAATTCTAGGTGTCATCAAATTATTAATGGGAGCAAACAACATGAACAATATGAAAATATAATCAAATATGAAGTGTTAAAATAAAATTTTTGAAATGTAAAGAGAATAATGATAATAACCCCAAACTTTAAAAGCCAAAAATATACTTTAATCAAAAGTAAACTATATAAAAGATATGAGGCACTATGATGTTAATTAATATTATTTTAGAATAGTATTATTACGTGCCTTTCATTCCTTTTTCTTATACGGGAAAGTACTTTAAATTGTATTTCGTACACTCATCGAGATGTTGACTGATATCCTTTTTGAGATCTCCAAAAACAGTAAACTAATAACAAGAAAACTAATATAAGAAAAATAAATTTTGAAGTGGCTTCAAAATTTTCGACTTATTGCACATAAACCAAACAGACAATCCATTTCAGTAGGTAGCCCAGTCAAATAATTTTTGTTTAGCTCTCATAAATATATTAGATGAGAAGGAAAAATAAATAAATAAATAACAAGAGAGAGATAAATTTGACCGCTTCTTTTTTTCTTTTATATATTTTTATTTGTTCCATCATATAATTCAAGAATTAATAAGAACAAAATGTGGTTTCAAACATATTTGAAGTTATCTTTTCCAACTTATTATGTGACAAATTATAAGGCTGTTCATGTGTATTATTTATAATTTAAACAAGTTACATGATTCATTAAAAAAGCCATGTAAATAAAACTACGAATGAATGATTTTTTAATTGTCATTTAGTAGGTTGGATTCGTTGGAATAAGATAGTTCCAAACATATTTGGAGTTAATCTTTTTCAATTAATAAACAAAGATTTTAGGAGCATCAAGACTTTATGCTTGTTTAATTATCAAACATATTTGTAGTTTTCTTCTTCAACCCACTATGTAATAAATAACAAGAGAGAGAGATAAATTTGACCGCTTCTTTTTTTCTTTTATATATTTTTATTTGTTCCATCATATAATTCAAGAATTAATAAGAACAAAATGTGGTTTCAAACATATTTGAAGTTATCTTTTCCAACTTATTATGTGACAAATTATAAGACTGTTCATGTGTATTATTTATAATTTAAACAAGTTACATGATTCATTAAAAAAGTCATGTAAATAAAACTACGAATGAATGATTTTTTAATTGTCATTTAGTAGGTTGGATTCGTTGGAATAAGATAGTTCCAAACATATTTGGAGTTAATCTTTTTCAATTAATAAACAAAGATTTTAGGAGCATCAAGACTTTATGCTTGTTTAATTATCAAACATATTTGTAGTTATCTTCTTCAACCCACTATGTGATAAATTATAAAGCTATTCATGTATATTATTTAGAATTCAAACAAGTTACATGATTCATTAAAAAGGTCATGTAATTTAAATTATACGTGAATGATTTCTTCAATTGTCATTTAATATGTTGAAATAAGATAACTCCAAACATGTTTAAAGCCAAACTTTTTCTAATTAATAAACAAAGATTTTAGGACCATCAAGACTTTATGCATGTGTGTTTACTTATTTCAAGGCATGCGTGTGTTTAATTGTTTCAATATATAGAAGACTTGCGTATGGTTGATTCTTTATCTTGAATTCTTCTATATAATATGGTGATTAATTGGTTTGGATTTACAATATATCTTACAAAATTTGCTTCTAATATATCAAAGCCAAAGAATGTATGCAATTACTATTAGTCTATGAGGTAAGCAATAAATATTTTATGCGTGTGACACATGCATCTTTTCTCTCATAATATATAGATCCCACGTTATAAGATTTATGTTATTGAAGAAATATTAGATATACAAAATCAAAACTCACAAGTCTTCTAAAAATAATTCTAACTCATAATATAATCAAGCAAAATTCTCATATGTACTGTATAAGGGTAAAATTCCCAAGTCAAACAACGGGCCTTGGGCCCTATACAGAGTCCAACTACGACCAAAGGGGAAATGGGCCGCCAAAGCAACTGCCAGCCCAACCCTAATAAGTCCAAACTTATTTAAAGGAGACGTCTGAGGAGGAGTGTCTCCTCGGACGCGCCAAATATGAGCCCAACATGCACCCTATCCATAATAAGGAATCATTCCAAACAAATATTGGTTGTAAGGATAAGCCTCACAAAGCAGGGAGAAGAACAAAAGCATAGGATGTCCAGGGAGAGACCACAATTGCCGCATTAAATGCAAGGAAGCTACTTTTCCAGCCGCATTAATGTGGAGAAGATAGGCGAACAGTGTTACATTGGCCAATGCAACTCACAGAAAGATAAGGTGGATGTCCGATGGGACAGACACTCAAGTGAAGGTCCAGATGGTTAACAAGTGTAAGGCTCTTATCAATTTAAGGAGGCTATATAAGAGAAGGGAATCCCCATGAAGAAGGGATCGAAAATTGGAAAACAAAAAGGAGATAGGAAGAAAGAGCAAGGCAATAGTCTTTGATCAGAACCAGAGGTGTACTCATATGTTTCCTCGGACTAAGTATCCTTTTGGACATTAAGGAGATATTCTTACGTTCAAACTGCTGCATGACATGCAATTAACTAACGCTCACTTCGTCCAGCCCTAGTTCTGTAACCCGCTCTCTACAAATTTATTGTCTAAGGTCCTTTGGGCCAGAACCACCTACTTTTGGGCCTGGGCCCCAGAGACTGACCTTACAATTGGCACCGTCTGTGGGGAGAACTTGTGTCTCGACAAGCAAAGCTGTAAGAAATGGAAGGATTAAGTCCGCGCCAAACCAGACGTGCAGATTCCCAACGGCAGGATAACTTTTTGAATCTCAAACGGGAGAAAGACCAAGACAAGCAACGAGAGGGTAGTGTGAACACCTCTCACACAAGCAGGAGCCGCTCGAAAGGAAAAGGTCATGCATCCCATAAGCAAGACGATCGAAAGGCTTTACAGCAAGAAATTGATGATTTGAAGAAGAAGTTGCGCCGAGCGCAGCGAAAACATCCTTCACCCAGCTCGGACACTAGCAGTGATGGGGATAATGAGTACAGGCGGAGATCAAGAACCCCCCCAAGTGAGACTTTTTCTTACGAGGAAGAGTTACCTCGCAAACGCGACCACAAAAGCCTATCTTACCAAGGCCTGGCCAATGATGCCATGAGCAAGGCCCTGGATCGCATCTCCCAGTCGCCTTTCACGCGTAGAATAGAGGGGGCAGAGCTTCCTCGGTGGTTCCATCAACCCACATTTGCCATATACAACGGTCGGACTGACCCAGTAGAGCATGTAAGCCAATTTAACCAGAGGATGACTGTCCATTCCAAAGACGAGGCGTTAATGTGTAAGGTGTTTCCGTCTAGCCTGGGACCTATGGCGATGAGATGGTTTGATGGCCTTAAGCCAAATTCCATAAATTCCTTTAAGCAGCTGACACAGACTTTTGGTTCCCACTTCATCACTAGCAGCAGAGTCCCTTGGCCCCTAGATTCCCTCCTATCCTTGTCCTGCGAGAAGGAGAAACACTGAAGGCCTATTTAGACAGGTACTGGGAAATGTATAATGAGATAGAGGGAAACTACGACGATGTCACCATTAGTACATTCAAGAGGGGCCTGCCGACGGAGCATGGCTTAAGGAAATCCCTAACTGGGAAACCGGTCACTAGCGTGCGCCAACTCATGGACAGAATTGACAAGTACAAAAGGGTCGAGGAAGACCAGCAGATGGGGAAGGTTGTCCTCAGGAAAGGAGAGACTTTAGGTTGGACCGCTTTAACAGCAGTAACAGGCCAAGAAGAGACTACGCGGAACAGTCTGGATCCACTAGGGCACAGGTAGTCCATGTTGTGTTCCGAGAACCATTACACAAGATCCTAGAGAAGGTGAAGTGCGAGCCATTCTTTCAATGGCTGAGCAGGATGGCCGGTGACCCCTTGAAATGTAACCAAAATCTGTATTGCGCGTACCATCAAGAGCCGGGTCACCTCACCGATGATTGTAGGAATCTAAAAAACCACTTGGATCGGCTAGTCCGAGAGGGGAAGTTGAGACATTTATTACATCACCCTGTGGGATGGCAGGAACAATCAAACATCGAAACCAGGCAAAGCGCATTGAGGCCCCCCATTGGCACAATAAATGTCATTCTCGTTGCACCCGGAAGGACCGAATCCAATCCTCTCAGAGTAATGTCAGTGGGCAGGCTCCCATCTGAAGCCGATGACAGGGAATCTAAAAGGGCCAGACCGAGTCCCACGCCCTTGATCGGATTCTCGGATAAGGACAAACTGGGAACCCTTCAACCCCACGACGACGCCCTAGTCGTTATGCTCAAAATTGGGGGTTATGACGTCAAGAGGGTGCTAGTTGACCAAGGCAGCGCCGTGGAAGTAATGTATCCCGACTTGTATAAAGGACTGAACCTGAAGCTAGAGGACCTGTCGGCATATGACTCCCCTTTGGTCAGTTTTGAAGGAAAGATAGTCACCCCGAAAGGCATGATCAGGCTGCTTGTGCAAACAGACTCAGACGTGGTGGAAGTGAACTTCATTGTTGTAAATGTGTACTCCCCCTACACAGCTATCGTGGCCCGACCATGGCATCATGCATTAGGGGCTGTGCCATCAACCCTACACCAAAAAGTGAAGTATCCGTCAGGAGGTCAAGTCAAAGAAATAATAGGGAACCAAGCGATGGTCAGGTAATGCATGGTGTTCGCAATCTCACGACAACCAAATAGTGAACCTTTCACCTCAGCCGAGAACGGCTTATAGCAATTAATGACCCCGGTCCCAGCTTCGGGTGGTGGAGGACCAGCTATGGAGGTGAGCTGTGAGGATCTGGAGAAAGTACTCGTTGGATCAGACCCCGGGAGGTTTTTTCAGGTCGACTCAGAATTACCGCCCCAAGAGAAGTCAACACTAATTGATTTTCTCTGATAGAACGTGGACGTATTCGCCTGGGACCCCTACGAAACCCCCAGGGTTGACTCAGATTTCATCTGCCATCACCTTAATGTTAACCCGGCAATAACGCCCAAGGAGCAGCCTCCTTGGCGACCGTCGAAAGAACATGCAGACGCTGTGAGAGAGGAGGTCACAAAATTGAAGAAAGTAAGGGCTATCAAGAAGGTATTCTACCCCGAATGGTTAGCCAACACAGTCGTGGTAAAAAAGAAGAACGGGAAATGGCGGGTCTGCGTAGACTTCACGGACCTAAACAAGGCCTGCTTGAAGGATCCCTTCCCCATGCCACGGATAGACCGATTGGTAGATTCGACTGTCGAACACCCCCGAATGAGTTTTTTGGACGCTTTCCAAGGCTACCATCAGATACCCCTGGCCGCTGAGGACCAAGAAAAAACTGCTTTTGTCACCCCTGTTGGAAATTATCATTATAAGGTGATGCCCTTTGGCTTAAAGAATGCCGGATCGACCTACCAAAGGATGATGACCAGGATGTTTGAAGAGCAGATGGGAAAGAGCATTGAAGTTTATATAGATGACATGGTGGTAAAAAGCAAATTGGTGGCTGACCACGTCAGAGACCTCGGCGACATCTTTTGAATTCTGAGAAAGTACAAGCTGCGACTAAACGCATCCAAATGTTCATTTGGGGTTGGATCAGGGAAATTCTTAGGTTACATGGTGACCCACAGAGGTATAGAAGTTAACCCTGACCAAATAAGAGCTATTCAAAGCCTGCAGCCTCCTCGAAATCCCAAAGAGGTCCAGAAGCTCACTGACATGATAGCTGCTTTAAACCGTTTCATCTCCCGCTCAGCGGACAGATGCAGGCCTTTCTTCCTCCTATTGCACAAGTGGAAGGGCTTTGAGTGGACTAAGAAGTGTGCTTTAGCTTTCCAACAGCTCAAAGAATACCTCGCCCGACCACCAATTATGTCCAGTTCTGATGCCGATGAGGTGTTGTTCGCCTACATCGTAGTAGCCTCTCATGCAGTGAGCTTAGTACTGATCCGAGAAGACAATGACATGCAACGGCCCGTCTACTACGAAAGCAAATCACTGCACGAGGCAAAGATCCGCTACCTCCCCCTCGAAAAGGCCGTTTTGGCAATCGTACAAGCCACGCGAAAGCTCCCCCACTATTTCCAGGCACACACTGTGGTTGTACTAACTCAGCTTCCGCTAAAGTCCATTCTCTGGAGTGCCGACTACACAGGCAGAATTACAAAATGGGGAACAATCCTGGGCGCTTTTGACATTAGGTACATGCCTCGCACTGCTGTGAAGGGTCAGGTCATCGCAGATTTAGTAGCCGAATTTGCGGAGCCCATACTAGAAGGAGGGGGAGGGTCACTAAGCCCAGACGGGAAACTGATAAGTGCAATCACTCAGCAAGAGCCCAATTGGTGGAAAGCGCACGTCGACGGCGCAGCCAACCGAATGGGCTCAGGTGTGGGGCTCGTTCTGGTCTCCCCCGAAGGTATCGCCATCAAAAAATCGTTAAGACTTGGTTTCTCGGCCACGAATAATGAGGCAGAGTATGAGGCACTATTGGAAGGAATGTCGATGATCCAGAAACTGGGTGGAAAATCCGCGAGCATATTTTCGAACTCAAGACTCGTCGTCGGACAAGTAAATGGGGAGTTGGAGGCGAAGGATGAAAGAATGCAGGAGTACTTAACCCAGGTTAAACGCCTATAAACCCAAGTTTGTCACTTCCATCTGGCGCATGTGTCAAAAAGCAGGAACACCCATGCTGATTCTCTTGCAACGCTAGCCACCTCCTCGGCTCAGCCACTTCCCCGGGTTATTCTAGTAGAAGATCTCTACCGCCCAACGACGACAAAGGCCAACGAAATACGAGTCCACAACGTCAGGGCTGGGCCTAGTTGGATGGATCCTCTAGTGCTGTTCTTAAAGCACGACACCTTACCAGACGATAAGAATGAGGCCGACAAGATTAGAAGAAAGGCCTCTCGATTCTGGTTGTCCGAGTACTCGAAACTGTACAGGCGCTCATTCTCAGGGCCATACTTGCTGTGTGTGCACCCAGAGACCACTGAACTCATCCTGGAGGAATTGCACGAAGGAATTTGTGGAAGTCATACGGGGGGTAGGTCCCTATCCCATAGGGCCATAACGCAGGGTTACTGGTGGCCGAGCGTGCAAAAAAAGGAGCAGAAATATGTGAAGAAGTGCGACCAGTGTCAAAGGTTCGCTCTGAATATACACCAGCCTGGAAGGAACCTTAACCCGCTGTCCAGCCCTTGGCCATTCGCACAGTGGGGCCTAGACATCCTGGGACCATTCCTCAAAGCAGCAGGGAACAAGAGATTTATCCTCGTCAGCACGGATTATTTCACGAAATGGGTCGAAGCTGAGGCGTTGGCGAATATTAGGGACGTTGATGCCAAGAAATTTATTTGGAAAAATATCGTTACTAGATTCGGGATACCTCACACACTGATCTCGGACAACAGCCTCCAGTTTGATAGTAATTGCCATATGTACTAGAGTCCAACTACGACCAAAGGGAAAATGGGCCGCCAAAGCAACTGTCAGCCCAACCCTAATAAGTCCAAACTTATTTAAAGGAGACGTCCGAGGAGGAGTGACTCCTCGGACGCGCCAGATATGAGCCCAACATGCACCCTATCCATAATAAGGAATCATTCCAAACAAATATTGGTTGTAAGGATAAGCCTCACAAAGCAAGAGAAGAACAAAAGCATAGGATGTCCAGGGAGAGACCACAACTGCCGCATTAAATGCAAGGAAGTTACTTTTCCAGCCGCATTAATGTGGAGAAGACAGGCGAACAGTGTTACATTGGCCAATGCAACTCACAGAAAGATAAGGTGGATGTTCGATGGGACAGGCACTCAAGTGAAGGTCCAGATGGTTAACAAGTGTAAGGCTCTTATCAATTTAAGAAGACTATATAAGAGAAGGGAATCCCCATGAAGAAGGGATCGAAAATTGGAAAACAAAAAGGAGATAGGAAGAAAGAGCAAGGCAATAGTCTTTGATCAGAACCAAAGGTGCACCCATATGTTTCCTCGGACTAAGTATCCTGTGGACATTAAAGAGATATTCTTACGTTCAAACTGCTGCATGACATACAATTAACTAACGCTCACTTCGTCCAGCCCTAGTTCTGTAACCCGCTTTTTACAAATTCATTGTCTAAGGTCCTTTGGGCCAGAACCACCTACTTTTGGGCCTAGGCCCCAGAGACTGACCTTACATACTGTATGTAACTATAAAGTTGCAAACTAGTATCTTATGGACATCCTCAACCAATGTGCGATTTTTTTTTTTTAATGTTTTCTTTAATTCTGCTAAAATGCTTTTGCAATAAACACAATTTAGGATAGAGTGAGTAAACACTAATACTTTTAAGTCGATTTAAAAATAAAAACTTAATACAATCCATTTTAAAAAATTAAGTGACATATAGAACATTTGAAAATTTTTGAAGTATATTATCATACTTTTTAATACTTCTACGTTAATTAATTTTTCATTTCACTTGTAAGTAATAAAATGATT
The DNA here is from genome assembly GCF_932294415.1 of Quercus robur. Taxonomy (NCBI): domain Eukaryota; kingdom Viridiplantae; phylum Streptophyta; class Magnoliopsida; order Fagales; family Fagaceae; genus Quercus; species Quercus robur. The sequence continues at coordinate 65,825,007 of NC_065541.1, forward strand.
TGTTTGATATCTTATATTTAGCTTAGCCTTTTAACTTCATATAATAAATATTTTAACAAAGTTTTTTAATAATTAATTATGTATTTTTTTCATATATTAATTAAAATATTTAGAATTAATTTTGTTTATAATCTTTTATTTTCATATAAGTGTAAACATGATACCTTCTTGAATGATTGAAACTAGAGATTAGAGTAGGCAGATCATTTAACATTACCAAACAAACCTGGCTGTCAGTGCATCACTTGCAAGTTGAGAGTAGATTATGAAAACAAAAACAAATAAAAGGGTACCATTCTGCTAAATAATAGACATTGTAGGATCAATGAATGAGTGTAAAAGCCATTTTCTTGTGATTGTTGACTACTTTATTTTGCAAAAAATTCAAATTGCAATGTCAAAAAAAAAAAAAAAAAAAAAATCAATACTAGAGTAGAGGTCCCAAACTCCCATTAGCCAAATCTCATGCCACCCTAATAAGACAAACCAAATATTGATATAAATATTCACAAGGTACTAGAAAAAAAGAAACCACCGAACATACAAGTTTGACGAGGCTCAAACTATGTGTAAGATTTTAAATATTAAAAAAAAATATATATATATATATAAGATTTTAAATTATAATATAGAGTAGGCGGAGAATAAAATTAACACAACGAGGCCTGAGAGTCCTCCAAGCGACAACAACCCAGAAGCTCTTCATTTTTCCACTCAACTATCTCTCCTATAGTCCCATAGGTTTATCAGTACAAATAGAAACAGTCAAGAGTTCGTGCAACTAATTTAAAATTTCTTTCCTTTGCAACATACATTTATAATACTAATTTAATGTGATGCATATATATGTTTGCTTCATAGGTATTTGTATTGTGACCAAAGTACAAACAGAAAGCACTGTTGATAATAACAATGAGCAGAAACCTAGTACCACAGTGTTGAAACTGAGAATAATACTACCATGGCTGCTGCTTTGCCTTCAACTATGGCCTCCTCAGGCCTATTGCCATGCGGGTCTTTGCTAGAATCATTGGTTCATATATCCAATGAAGTTGCTTCCATGGAAAAGCTTCCTTGTGTACAGGTTAGAAATATATCAGCCATGATAAGAAGGACCAAACTTCTTTATTCATTGTTTGAAGAGATTCAAGACACAAATGGCTCAATTCCACCTCCTTCAATCCTATGTCTCACTGAGCTTTTCTGCGTGATTCAAAGAGTAAAGGCTTTGATCCAAGAGTGCAAGGATGGAAGCTGTGTCTGGGGGCTTATACAGACAGAGTTTGTTTCAAATCAATTTTATGTGCTAGTGAAGGAGATGGGGAGGGCACTTGATATTCTACCTCTAAGCTTGCTTGATTTATCAGCAGATACTAGAGAGCAAGTTGAGCTCCTTCACAAGCAGGTGAAGAGGGTAGATTCTTACGTTAACCCTCGAGAACTTCAAAGAAGAGAAGTGTTGCTACAAATAATGGCCAGTGAGAAGAATAGCAAGTGATGACGTCGAAAATTGTCACCAATGGGTCACACCGTACTCGCGACTCGAAGCGGACCTGCACGACAGAAGCAATCGAAAGAAGTCCTTCAGAGAGCACCGGTGTGGTGCCGGCCAAAAGCTCTCCGACGGTCAAGTTAGAATTCTTCTGTTTTACTTAGAGCGTTAGAGAGGGTCAATTAAAGCGTACTTCGATCTCTGAGGGTGTTAGGCCTTTTATAGTGATAAAGGGTTGACTTTTCTTCTTGGTTTCCAAATCTTTTCCATGTGGGACTCTAATACAAATTCCTCTGAGCGTGGTGAGCAAGGATTTCCATTTTTGGATCTTAGGGCTTTTCTAGGCGATACGGACTTCGGATCATGGGCCCTTACTACGTCTGTCAGCGATGGACCTTCAAAGCGCAGGGGATCATCTTTATACAGGCCCAGCAGTTCCGATCCGTCAGGCCCATTAAGGTAGGCCCATCAGGCTCTATATTTTACCATCTTCAGTTGCCCCCTTCACCCCAAAGGTCCGTCACCTTTTAGGTCAAAGGATCAATGGGGTGAAGATCCTAACGTATGGGTATGACGGGTATTTTATGACGGAGTGAAATCCGTGGGATAAAAGAAGGTTTCAAGTTTATAGTCACAACTGGTTGACGGATTTATGCGAGATAGGGTGACGGTTCCAGATGGATCAACCCTTCAGAGGAAGATTCATCAAGTTGACGGTTATATGATGGGTACAAATCTGTTGATGCGTACTGACAGGTTGTCAGCATTTATTGAGCATGCCACGTGTCAATCTCTGAATGGCCGTTGTATAGGATCGAAGCGTCGCTTCGTCTTCCGTGCATCTCCTATATATATAAGGCGCCTCACTCTCTCATTTTTTCAATTTTCAATCAGAAATCGTTTGTCAGAGCGAAGCCGTCAACCTTGTCAGAGCAATCCGTCGAGGACGAGTATCTACTGATTACACCAACCGTCACCTCTCCTCTGCTAAGTGTGGTAAGTACTTCTAATACCATAATCAAGTTACATTTCTGTCCATGCATTGTTGTTAGGCTTTCCATACCCGTCAATACTTTAAAACCCGTCGGTCTTAGGTTTCATCGTCAATTGTAGGAAATGTCTAGTGCGTCAAGTAACCAGTCGGTGGTTCGTGATGGGACGGAATACGAGGATGTATACCCGTCCGGTCATAAAGACCAAGAGAGCCCCGGCGAAGATAGGAGTCCGTCTGCCTCTTCTTCATCCTCAACAAATGAGGATGTGGAGATAGTTGAAAGAGAGGGTTCTGATGACGACGGGAATCAAGCACTGGAGTCCGTTGTAGGTGCTGATGGACTAAGGCGGTTCATCATGTTGCCAGAGTGGACGGTGCATAGGTTTACATCCGTCATCAGGGAGAAACATTTCAGCACTTTTAGAACCAACTTCCAAATCCCGGACTACGTTTCCATCCGTTTACCATATGTGTCGGAGAAGTGTTACTATGAAGGGGTAGACGGTGTCGGAGTATACGACCAGGCGTTGAAGGCTGGACTTCGATTCCCGCTTTCTACACTTCATAGGGAACTTTTGCACTATCTGGGGTTGTCCGTCACCCAGATATCCCCTAACGCCTGGAGGGTCTTCATAGCCATGGAGATTCTTTACGGTGCAATGTCGGATGGGGAAAGGAGACTGACGGTCCGTGAATTTCTCCACTGTTACCGTCCAGACGAGATTTCTGGATCAAGGGGGATGTATAGTTTTGCTAGTCGGAGCCCCTTGTTGAAGGTGATCTTTGAGACCCCAAACTCAAATAGAGACTGGAAGAGTCGCTACTTCTTCCTGGAGGGTGATAGATGGATGAGCCGTCCAGGGGAGACGGAGTACATGCCCGTCGACACAACCTGGGCAGTGATAAATCAATCGTGTATGCACCCGTCTTAATTTTGTAATGCTTTTCGTATCCGTCCATTTTTATGTGTATATCTTGATCGCCTTTCTCTGCAGGTAGACGACGCCCACAAGTTAGGCTTGAGGAATTTAGTTTTCTTGAAAAGATTTGCAGAAAAACTACGCCGGAGGAAAGGACTTGGGCTAAGTTGGTGAACCCGAAGACCATACATTGGTACTGCGACGGTCCTGAGCCCACCCAAGAGGCAATTAGATTCGACGAGCGAGTTCATAGACGTAAGCCCGTCAACTTTACTTTGCCATTTAACTGACTTTACTTAGTTTTAATTTCATCCGTCATTATTTGCAGAGATGGAAGACGCAAAAAGGAGAGCTTTAATTAAGTCTCAAGCCATCAAGAAGAGGGAATCCGGTGAGGTGGTACCTAGGGTGTCGGCTTCAGCCCCGAAGAGGAAACCGACATCAAAATCCGACCGTCCATTTAAGCAACCAAAGGTCTCTCTTGAACTTGTGGTTGGTTTAATGGCTGAGGGTAACAAAACCGTCACCCCAGCTAAGCAGGGGACGGGAAAAGGACTCATGACGGCCCCAGACGGTAAGCAAGAGAGACCTCCTTCCCTTCTCCGCGATGACTCCAAGTATGCGTTGGAGAAGCTGTCGTCTATCATCATGGCGGAAGACTATGAAGATCTTGGAAACCACTCGACGGAGGCCATGGGGGAGATGGGCCTCTTTGCCGTTGCTTAGGTTGGTTATGTCCGTCAAATATGTTTGTTTTTCTTTTTCGTTGTTATTTACATTATGTAACGGGCTCTTTTTTTGTTTGCAGTCCTTGGTCATGATGAAGAGATTACTGGACCGGTGTCTCAATCGTGAGAGTACCTTGGACCGGGTGTGCGCAAAGGCGGAGCAGACGGAGGAAGAGCTTGGTCAACTCCATAAGTAGAGGTCCAATATGGAGAAGAAGCTGGAGCTTTCTGAGAAGGCAAGGAAAGAGCTGGAGGAGAAGACGGTCGATGCGTTGACGGTCATAGAGAAAAAGGAGGCGGAGATTAAAGAACTCAAGGAAGAGATCCGTCATGTGAAAGAGGTAGCCGTCAAGGAGTACCGCGACTCAAAGTCCTTGTTGGGCGAGCTGTCGGAGTCTTTCCTTCAAGGCTTCGATGATTCTCTCCGTCAGGTCAAGAAGGCCTACCCAGAGCTGGATTTGTCAATGGTCAAACTTGAGGACCAAGGCCAGACTTCTGCCCTCCCCGTCGCCTCCGAAGATACGGAGGACCTTTTTGGCGAAGACGCTGTTCAAGGAGACGGAGAATCCGTCCCGTCGAAGGATGTCCAAGTCGCTGAACCAAAGAAAGATTAATCTCTATGTAATTTATTTTGAGAACAATCCGTCCTTTCTCTCTTTTTTTTTTTTTTTTTTTTTTAATTTACTTTTCAGAACAATCCATCCTCTTTAATTGTATTAAACACTTGCCTTCTGGGCTTTTGGCTTAATGTTCATATGCTTTCTATCATTGTTTGGAACTTGTTTAAAAGTCCGTCCTCCTTCTTGAGGAAGGATTTTTATGAGAATATTTGTTTATCCGTGATACTCCGTCCACATTGCAGACTTATTATTTTGTGTTGATTGAGCATTTACATCCCTGAGGATTTTCCTTCTCCGTCTATTTTTAGAGGTTTATTATGAGGATCCGTCCACTTTGTGGCGTTGTATATCATTTTTAAATGTACCGCCTATTTAATGGACTTGTAAAAAATTTTAACATAGTCAGTGGTCCGTCCACTTCGCGGACACGTTCTTCTATTATTTCCGTCCACCTTGTGGACTTGAGTTATCATCCCTGTAGGATGTCATCATCCCTGTAGGATGGCCCGTCGGCCTTGTGGACTTTATTTTATGTCCGTCCATTTAAGGACTTACAGTGATCGTCCTTGTAGGACGATCCGTCCGTCTTGTGGACTTTCGATTGTATCCGTCCACCTTGTGGACTTGAGTTATCATCCCTGTAGGATGGTCCGTCCATCTTGTGGGCATTTTGTGTCCGTCAATTTTGTGGACTGAGGGTGATCGTCCTTGTGGGGCGATCGGTCCATCTTGTGGACTGCATTTGTATCCGTCCATCTTGTGGACTTGAATGATCATCCCTGTAGGATGTTATCATCCCCGTAGGATGATCCGTCCATCTTGTGGACTGCATTTGTATCCGTCCATCTTGTGGACTTTATTTAGTTTCCATTAATTTTGTAGACAATTATAATGACATCCAAGTAGAAGATCAAAGTAATATCTGATTATAGAAATGCATAAAGGAAAAAGTGCCTGCCCCCTTTGGGCTTAAAAAGGGCACGACAAGATTGTAGCAAAAAAGACAGTTAAAAGAGAAACTTATGAAAAGCTTAAACAAAAACTGGTTGCCGTGTCACTACTACTAGTAGTATTTCCTCAAATGCTCGGCATTCCATGGATGTGGTAGCTTCTCTCCATCTGTTGTCTCCAGGTGGTATGTTCCTTTCCTTTTCCATGACGTAACTCTATAAGGTCCTTCCCAGTTGGGGCTGAGTTTTCCCTGTGCAGGGTCTTTAGTTGCACCCATGACCTTCCTGAGTACGAGGTCTCCTACTTGGAAGTTTCTGTGTCGGACCCGGGTGTTGTAATGTCTGGACATGCGATCCTTGTATTTAGCGATCCTTTGCTCCGCCGCCGACCTAACCTCATCTATCAGGTCCAGCTGTAGCCTCATGGATTCGTTATTCCTGCTTTCGTCATGGTTGTGAACCCTGTAACTTGTGAGTCCAACTTCTGCTGGGATGACCGCCTCGCTCTTGTATGTCAGTCGAAATGGCGTCTCTCTTGTCGGAGTCCTCGCCGTTGTCCTGTATGCCCATAGTATGCTCGGCAATTCTTCGGGCCATATGCCCTTTGCCCCCTCAAGCCGAGTCTTGATAATCTTTAACAGGGATCGGTTCGTGACTTCAACCTGGCCATTTGCCTGAGGATGGGCGGGTGATGAGTAGTGGTTTTTTATTCCTAGTTGTGTGCAGAAATCTCGGAAGTGGCCGTTGTCGAACTGCCTCCCGTTATCTGAGACAAGAACTCTAGGAATACCGAACCTGCATACGATGCACCGCCAGACAAAACTTCTAATGTTCTTTTCTGTAATGGTGGCCAAGGCTTCCGCCTCTACCCATTTTGTGAAGTAGTCAATACCCACTACCAAGAACTTCAGCTGCCTTACCGCCGTTGGGAAAGGTCCCATGATATCTAGTCCCCACTGAGCGAACGGCCATGGAGCCGTTATAGGGGTTAGCTCCTCAGCTGGTTGTCCGATGAAATTGCTGAACCTTTGGCAATTTGTTCGCAGCTTTTAACGTAAGACTCGGCATCCTTCTGCATGGTTGGCCAGTAATACCCAGCTCGTACCAGTTTGTGCACTAACGACCGCGATCCGGAATGGTTCCCGCATATTCCTTCGTGTACTTCCCTCATTACGTAGTCTGCCTCTTCAACCCTGAGACATCTTAGATAAGGACGGGAGAAACCTCTCTTGTAAAGAATGTCTTTTATCAAGACGAACCTTGCCGCTTGGACTTTTAGCTTTCTCGCTGCCTCCTTCTCTTCTGGCAGTATCCCGTCCTTTAAGTATGAAGTTATCTGTGTAGTCCAGTTTCTTTCGGAGCGTATCTCCTGCATGTTGTCGGGGTCTATTAGTGGAAAGATTTGAACAAAGGAAAGTACATTACCCGGTGTCATCATATGTTCTGTTGAAGCGGCTTTGGCTAGCCGATCGGCGAGCTCATTTTCTCCCCTGGGGATCTGGACGACCATTGCTTTTAGCCCGTCGACTCTTGCCCTTACTTGATCAAGATATCTCTTCAACCTTTCCCCCTTGCATTCATAATCTCCGTTTACTTGATTGGTCACGACTTGAGAGTCGCAATACACGACCACACTTTCAGCTCCGGCGGCTTTGGCTAGGTCGAGTCCTGCCGCCACCGCTTCGTATTCTGCTTCATTGTTGGTAATGGGGAAGTCGAGACGGACCATACATTCAATCTTGTCTCTTTCAGGTGACAGCAATACTATGCCGGCTCCTCCAACTCGCCGATTGGATGATCCGTCGGTGTAGATGTTCCACTGGGGGGGTTCTTCTGCCCCCTTGTCCTCGTCACGCGTAAACTCTGCTATGAAGTCGGCCACAGCTTGTCCTTTAATGGCCACACGTGGACGGTACTTGATATCAAACTCACTCAATTCTATTGCCCACAGCGTCAGTCGACCCGCGGCTTCAGGATTACTCAGTGCCCTTCGCAAGGGCTTGTTGGTCATTACGTTCACGGTATGGGCTTGAAAGTAGGGCTTGAGCTTGCGAGCCGCCGTGACCAATGCAAAAGCGAGTTTCTCCATAGGTTGGTATCTTTCTTCGGCACCGCGGAGCGCCCGGCTGGCGTAGTACACGGGCTTCTGTGCCCTGTCCTCTTCTCTGATTAAGGCCGCGCTGACGGCCACCGGGGAGACAGCCAAATAGAGGAAGAGTTCTTCACCTGGTTGCGAGGGGCTCAGTAGAGGTGGTGAAGATAGATAGGTTTTTAACTCCTCGAAGGCTCGCTGACACTCGTCCGTCCACTCGAATGACTTTTTCAATGTTCGAAAGAAGGGTAAACACTTGTCCGTCGCTCTCGACACGAATCTATTCAATGCCGCTACCTTGCCGTTAAGGCTTTGTACTTCCTTCACGTTTCTTGGGGGGGCCATCTCCATTATGGCTCGGATTTTGTCCGGGTTAGCTTCAATCCCCCTTTGAGATACCATGAATCCTAGGAATTTGCCTGCCGTTACACCGAATGCGCACTTTCCCGGATTGAGTTTCATGTTGTAGGATCGAAGTGTGCCGAATGTTTCCTTGAGATCTTCCAAGTGGTCTTCCTCCTTCCGGCTCTTCACCAGCATGTCGTCGACATAGACTTGGACATTCCTCCCGATTTGCTGTGCGAACATCTTGTTCATTAGTCTTTGGTATGTTGCCCCTGCATTCTTCAGGCCGAATGGCATTACTTTGTAACAGAAGAGTCCTTGACTGGTTACAAACGAAGTCTTCTCCTGATCGTCCTCGTGCATGCGGATCTGGTTATAACCCGAGAAAGCGTCCATGAAGCTTAGCAATTGGTGTTGAGCCGTCGAGTCTACTAGGACGTTGACCCTTGGAAGGGGATAGCTATCTTTGGGGCATGCTTTGTTAAGATCGGTGAAGTCCACGCACATCCGCCATTTGCCGCTCGCTTTCTTCACCATTACCACATTCGCCAGCCAATCGGGGTAGTAGACTTCCCTGATGAAGCTTGCCTCTTGGAGTTTGCGGACCTCTTCCGCTATTGCTTGGTCTCGTTCCGGGGCGAATACTCTCTTCTTTTGTCGGACGGGTGGAAACGAGGGCAACACATTCAACTTATGTACCATGACTGAGGGATCGATTCCTGGCATATCGTCATGGCTCCAGGCGAACACATCCTTATTGCTCCTCAAGAAAGCTACGAGCTCTTAACGGATTGCGGGTTTGGCAAGCGTTCCGATCTTGGTGATTCGGTCTGGATTGGAACTGTCGAGAGTTATCTCCTCTAGCTTCTCTGTAGGTTCTGCCGTCGTTCGGTGTTCTTCTATGTTCAAGGCCTGGATCTGGTCATCCACCTCCATCATAGCTACGTAGCATTCTCATGCGGCAATTTGACTTCCGCGTAGCTCTCCTACCCCATACTCCGTTGGGAACTTGATCATTAGGTGGTAAGTTGATGTTGCCGCCTTCCACGAGTTGAGCGTGGGTCGTCCAATAATAGCATTGTAGGCTGACGAGCAATCGACCACCAAGAATGTTACGTCCTTGGTGATTTGTTGGGGGTAATCTCCTACTGTCACCGATAATGTAACCGCGCCCAAAGGGAATATTCTACTCCCTCCGAAACCAACGAGCGGGGCGTTTGTCAGTATTAGCTGCTCCCTGTCAATCCTCATTTGCTGGAACGCCGGATAGTACAAGATATCGGCCGAACTGCCGTTGTCGACCAACACTCGGTGCATATTGTAGTCGCCTGCCCGCAAGCTGACGACGAGGGCATCGTCGTGTGGATGGTGTAGGCGTCTTGCATCCTCTTCCGAGAACCTGATAATGGGGCCTTCCCTTCTTGCCATCTATGGCACTGTACCCGCCAACTGGACATTCTGTACCATCCGAAGGTATGTTTTGCGAGCCTTTTTCAACGATCCGGCCGCGGCTGTTCCTCCAATTATCATCCTTATGTCCCCTAATGGGGGCCTTGGTCGCTCGTTTTCTCGACGGGGGTGTTGTTCTTGTGGGGGTTGATCCGTTCTCTCCTTGCTGACAAACTTCTTCAGCTTCCCTTGTCGGATAAGGGCTTCGATTTGTTGCTTCAAGTCGTAGCAATCGGCCGTGTCGTGACCATGGTCACGATGGAAGCGGCAATATTTGTCTCTGAACCTTTTGTTGGGATCACTCTTCAACTTTCCCGGAAACGTCAGGGATCCTTTGTCCTTAATCTGCATTAGGACTTGGTCTATCAGAGCGGTCAACGGGGTGAAACTTGTGAACCTTGCGCCCATGGGTTTTGGACGTCTCTCCTCCCTTCGATCTCCCATCCTTCCTTTCTTCCGCCCCTGGTCCTGTCGGGGATCCTCTTGTCTGTCTCTTTTCTTGGGTCTATCTTCTCGGGCTAATAGTGCGTCTTCAGCGTTCATATACTTGGTGGCCCTGTAAAGCACCTCCGACATGGTCTTTGGGTCGTTTTTGTATAGGGAGAACAAAAACTTACCCCCCCTTCAGCCCGTTCGTGAACGCTGCCACTAGTATCTTGTCGTCGACTTCGTCGATCGAGAGCGCTTCTTTATTGAAGCGTGATATGTAGGCCCGTAACGTCTCCTCCTTTCTCTGCTTGATATTCATTAAACAAGCCGTGGATTTCTTATACCGATGTCCTCCAATGAAGTGCGTAGTGAATTGAGCGCTCAGCTCCTTGAAGGTGCCGATGGAGTTTGGTGCTAGCCGGCTGAACCAAATCCTTGCTGCGCCCTTTAGGGTTGTAGGGAATGCCCTGCACATAATTGCGTCTGCCACTCCCTGAAGGTGCATCAGGGTCTTGAAGGTCTTTAGGTGATCGAGAGGGTCCTTGATTCCGTCATAACTATCCATACTTGGCATGCGGAATTTACTTGGCAGGGGGAAGGAATTGACGGTTGCCGTAAATGGCGAGTCAGTCCGGTTGACAAGGTCGTCAAGATCACTGGACACTCGCCCTTTGAGAGCGTTCATCAGTACTTCCATCTGTTCCTTCATCGCCTGCATCTCCACGATGATGGGTTGTGGAGCTGTATCCGTCACTGAAGGGATGCTAGCGTCCCGTCGCACTTGTTTGCTCGGGGCGTTACTCTCCTGTGGTCCGTCATGATTCCTCCTTTCAGCGCTGGTTCCTTCTTGATCCGCTCCTTGGTTATTGACCGCCGCACTCTTTTGGTTCAACTGTTCTTCTAGGTCGTGGTTTTGTTTTGTGAGGCGCTCCACGGCTGCGGCGAGCGTCCTGACCTGTCTCTCAAGGGCAGTCGTAGGGGCTTCCTCTTCTTGAACGTCGTTAGTGGTTGCCATCGAGCGTGTGAGTACCATGTAACTCTTTTGTCTAGGAAGCGATAGTGCGCTACGTTTTTTCCCACAGACGGCGCCAACTGATGATGTCGAAAATTGTCACCAATGGGTCACACCGTCTCGCGACTCAAAACGGACCTGCACGACAGAAGCAATCGAAAGAAGTCCTTCAGAGAGCACCGGTGTGGTGCCGGCCAAAAGCTCTCCGACGGTCAAGTTAGAATTCTTCTGTTTTACTTAGAGCGTTAGAGAGGGTCAATTAAAGCGTACCTCGATCTCTGAGGGTGTTAGGCCTTTTATAGTGATAAAGGGTTGACTTTTCTTCTTGGTTTCCAAATCTTTTCCATGTGGGACTCTAATACAAATTCCTCTGAGCGTGGTGAGCAAGGATTTCTATTTTTGGATCTTAGGGCTTTTCTAGGCGATACGGACTTCGGATCATGGGCCCTTACTACGTCTGTCAGCGATGGGCCTTCAAAGCGCAGGGGATCATCTTTATACAGGCCCAGCAGTTCCGATCCGTCAGGCCCATTAAGGTAGGCCCATCAGGCTCTATATTTTACCATCTTCAGCAAGAACAAGGGCTTCATTGACTTTGGAATAGTGAAAGAGATTTTGAGCTGCATTGGCTTGAGAAATCCATTTGACTATGAAGAAGAAATTTTAAAACTAGAGCTTGAAGCCAAGAAACAAGCAGGAACGGGTGGACTAATCGTGGTATCCAATATAAACAATCTCATCTCTCTCATTTCGTTTTCCAAATCTGTGATTTTCAATGATAAACAAAGTGAGAGAACAAAAGAAGACTGTATGCAACAGTCTGCATTCATAAGTAGGAATCATGATTATTCTTCATCTTCTCAGTCTTCTGTTGTTCCTAATATTCCCGATGAGTTTCGTTGCCCGATTACACTAGACTTGATGAGAGACCCTGTGATCGTAGCATCAGGGCACACTTATGATAGACATTCGATTGCACGGTGGATCAATTCAGGGCATTACACCTGCCCAAAAAGTGGGCAAAAGCTACTCCACATGGCCCTCATACCCAACTATGCATTGAAGAGTCTGATACACCAGTGGTGCCAGGACAACAATGTTTCATTGAATGAAGGTAAGGCATCATCTTTCTCAGACTCGGAGAGTGGAAACAGCAAAGGAAAACAAAGTGAGAATGCTGTTGATCATATTTCTGCTACAAAAGCAGTTGCTGATGCTGTCAAAATGACAGCAGAGTTTCTCGTGGGGAAACTAGCAACTGGCTCAGTAGAAATCCAGAGGCAGGCAGCATATGAGCTTCACTTACTTGCGAAAACTGGCATGGACAATCGCAGGATGATTGCTGACGCAGGAGCTATTCCATTTCTGGTGACACTACTATGTTCCCATGATCCAAGAATTCAAGAAAATGCTGTCACTGCCATGCTCAACCTTTCCCTCTACCAAAATAACAAGATACTAATAATGGCTGCTGGAGCAATTGACAACATAGTTTATGTGTTACAATCAGGGAAGACTATGGAGTCAAGAGAAAATGCTGCTGCTGCTATTTTCAGCCTGTCAATGATAGATGAATGCAAGGTGACAATTGGTGCTCGACCTAGAGCGATTCCTGCCTTAGTTGGGCTTCTGAGAGATGGCTCTCCAGCTGGAAAAAGAGATGCTGCAACAGCACTCTTTAATCTCGCAGTTTATAACGCTAACAAAATCAGTGTTGTGGTTACTGGCGCGGTCCCTGTGCTAATTGACTCGCTGATGGATGACAAAGCGGGCATAACAGATGATGCATTGGCGGTACTTGCTCTACTTTTGGGTTGCTCTCAAGGGCTGGAGGAGATAAGGAAGAGTAGAGTTCTGGTGCCTCTTCTTACTGACCTGCTAAGATTTGGGTCTTACAAAGGGAAGGAGAATTCAATAACTCTTCTATTGGGACTTTGCAAAGATGGAGGAGAGGAGGTAGCAAGATGTCTGCTAATAATCCCAAGAAGTGTTCCTTCTCTTCGGAGTTTGGCTGCCGAAGGGTCCCCAAAAGCTCGGAGAAAGGCGGATGCACTGCTTAGATTACTCAGCAGGTGTTGCTCTCAGTCTCACAATCCTGTTGGATTGTTAGTATAAGAATACTACAGAAAGAGTCATGTACATTTGTGGGAATCATATAAATGAGTGTTTAATTTTGTATGGTGTCTTATTTGATACTGTAATTGATATTCTCAAAGACAATACTTAGTCACATGGATGTTTCATCTGTTCAAAAACATCTCAGGCTGGATTGCTCTAAAAAATTTTACATTTGAGCCTGAAGAACAATTTTTTTCCTTCAAGGATACAGTAAACAGCAACCCTGCTGTTGACTCCCTGGTCTTTATAGCTAAGCGGCCCTTGTATCCATTTTTCTTTAATAAGAGAAGGTTTTTTAAGTTCTAACACATGATGAGAGGGATATGGGAAAATGGTTATCCTATTAGTATTGATTAGCCTATTGGTGATGTTTGATTAGAAAATACTAGCTGCTAAATTCGACTTCCCAGATAAAGCAAAATGATTCAAAGTGCCAACAGATTCATTGCAAATAGATCAAGAAATAAGCTTCAGCATTTTCACAACTCGAAGCATAGATTATTTGTCATTTAGAAATGGCAATCAGCAGTAAAATCTACTTCAAGACCACTGCCCCCTTCCTTCTATCTTTGTTGGTTGAGTGCTCCAAGAATGCTTGATGCCATACGAGAGTAAATTCAGAAAACAGATCAAACTACTCAATGTTCTTTCTACAGGTACACCCACCTAACAATACACTGCGTATTAATTTGTAACCAATGTCATTTTTCGGGTAATCTTTTCTTTCTCAAAAAGAAAAATGTATTCCAAGGTATCAAACGCTTGTGTCAATTACAATGTAACTTTGTCAGCTGTTAAATAGCTGACCCACCAGTTGCTTAATCTATTTTCTAGGTAAAAAAGGCTTGTTTCATGATAAGACCTGTAGTCAAATACTAGCAAGAAAAATGTCCGAATCCCAACCCCTCATTGGTTTAGATAATACACAAATAACCTAATTACAATTGGTTAAAAGTTCTTTCTGCATACCAGAGAGTAATATTAATCATCTGAAGCAAAAGGAAAAGAAATTCAGAATGGAAAAGGGCAATGTTGATGAACAATAGAACTTTCTTTGCTTGAACTCTATATGTTCTTGTACATTACAGTTACAAGGGCAGATCCAACCAAGAATAAAGCAACAGCTGGAACCCTTCAGATCTTATTTACAGGCCTCCAATGCATTTGTGAACCAAGATTCACATTAGGGGAGGTGTTAAGACTAGCCAGTAAGTAATTTACAACTCTACCAATTCCAGCTGAATGTGTTTGCCTTTTATCTTGTAGTTCCAGAACCAACTTCCACTGTCCATCATACTCTGTTCAATAGGGTCCAACTGGACTGATAAACCTGAGTTTCAATGAAAATCACAAATGAATCGCTTGTGTTAACCATCATCTCAAGGAAAGGACATGAGTGCATGTGCATGTGATAATGATTTCATGCTTAGAGAGAGACGAGATTAAAAACGTTGTCAAACTTTAAAAATCAAAATCAAAATTTTTTAAACATTAGGACCAAAATCAAAATGACTCAAAATTCATATATATTCCTTATGAGAGTAGTTGATGTTGATAATGGAAATGCCAATGCTTTAAAGAAAACTCTCGAAACCTGATTTGCCTGGTGTGATCTTCAGTTTGTAGCCATTTGGAACTTCGTATACTTGATTTCCCTGCATCAAAAAAAGCAGTAAAAGAAATTATAACTAATCTAAGCAAGATATCTGCACAACCAGCTAATAGCATAAAAAACCGGGTCACATGTGAGCGCAACTATAAAAATAATTAGCCATTTGATTGAATGATGATAATTTGCAACCATCCAATATTTAGATATTACATAAGTCTTTTACTCTTTTAACTTTCCAAGAATGTAATAAACTGGATTATTATTTCTCTATGCACAGAGTATTATGTGTAGGACCTGGTTCCTGGCATCTAACAAACTGAAATTTTGTACGGATACAGTTCCCTTCCATAATACCTGAGAAATTTATCTATCCTACCATCAAATCCATACAAATCTCACAAAAAATCTAACCTGTAAGATAACATCAGTTGCCTCAAATTCAGCATTTCCATGCAGTATGACCTTAAATGCCTCAAAGCGCTGCACATCATGCTTCCAGTATATGTTGTTTCCAGAACCCCAGTCGATTCCCTTATTCAGTACCTTGACATTCTGCAATTTACATCTTCCACACCTAGCCAGAATAACATGCTTAGAATTTGCTAGCTACAATATTTAAAGGTTAAATTACTAATTTAGTCCTCCCAACTATTAGAAAAAGTTTAATTTTTTCCCTTGTCTATTAATTGTATCAATTTAACCTATTTAAGAAAAAAATATTTTATAAATTAAACAAAAGAATGCAAACACCATGCTACCTCTGCCCATATTTTAGGATAGGTTCACCATTTTCATCAATCCTGATTGACCCCATAACATTTTCAGCTTCAATGATCAGGCTTCCATCAAGCTGAAGTAGAGAAAGGGAGAAACAAGATCAGCTTAGAAAATAATAACCCAGCATTCTTTCAATTTAGTATTTATTTGAATAGAATAACCTGAACATCCCTCCACAAAAACTCCGCAACCTCTATTTGTAGCTCAGAGCCCATGGATATGGAACCTCCATGAAACTGAGACAATGAAGAGAATTAAGGAAAAAAAATTAATCTTTGTTGCTCCAGATTTGAGTGATTTGTTTATCCATTGATGGCAAACAATATAACCTTTAGTTACCAATGGATTTAAGAAAAACCCTCTCAATTATAACAGCATATCAGACAACGGAAGCATCTATGGGTACAGATGAAATTTTTATATTAGTACAAGAAATGCGTGAATGCGACACTCTAAATAAACAACCAGCAATGATGTTTCTAGTTAGTTCGGATTATCACATACAACCTAGTTAACTAGATTTACACACTATTTTCAGTGAGAGAGAGAGAGAGACGGCCCATAAAACACATGACAACCAGTATTGTAAGCTTACTTTTTGTCTTGAGACCTCCCAGAGTGGGCCAAGAGCAGGGTGCAGAAGGATGAGAAATGGTGGTCCAGAATCAACATATTCATCGTTACCTTTAATCTGCATCATGGTAAAACAAAAACACTTAATGTGAAGGTAGCTATAAAATACTTATAAAAAAAAAAAAAAAAAAGTGAATGTAGCCATAAAATGAAATTCACCAACACATTCAAGACTTGTGAACAAGACATAATGAATATGGGGCAATAATTTGTGGTGGGATAGCATAATATGCAACAAGATCCCACTCAAATTAACTGGGGAAAATTTTGCACAAATACTGCAGAAGATTTGTAAGGATTTACCACAGGAAGTCTAATATCACACTTGGAAAGAAGATCGTGTATATTTCGTAATATATCCAAAAGTGAACCATCTGGAGTCTGCACACAAATTAAAATTTAAACATATTAATAATGGGAGAATTATCAGGTTCAAGACCCAACATATTAAAAATGTAATAGAACTTTAAAGTACGCTCTGAGAACATCGTGACTTAGCATAATTAAAAAGCATGACCTGGTGTAATGACTTCTCTGCAAGTTTTCTTTTCCTCTTAGCAGATGATGTGACCCTTCTTCGTTCATTATACACAATAAACGTGTCCATCTTTTCTGCAAATGACATAGCCAATAAACACAAAGGATGCTAAACATGGAAAAGAAATCACAAACTGCAAACAGAAAATAACAAAGATATACCTTCCACTCTGTTATAACAACGGGATGAACTTGTATTGAAAAAGTTGTCTGCAATATTTTGCATTGTGCATTCCAATCTTCCACCAGGGACACTATCACATCAAAAGAAAAATGTGGTTAGCAGTTAGCACGCACTCAGCATAATATCAGTGATAACAAATACAACAACTAATGCAGACAATTAAAGCCTAGCTATTAATATAAACAGTGTCAAAAAAATTATAGATGTCCAATAAAGGATTTTTTATTTATTTTTACATAGTTCAAGTTACAATGGGGGAAGGGGGGGGGGGGGGGGGGGGGGAACTTGAACCATGGATGTCTTTGTTGGAAACACTAGAAAGTGCAATTGAGCTACAAAGCTCTTGGTCTCCGTTGGAACCCTGGACGTCTCCAACAAAGGAATTTTAAAATGCCTCCCTTATAAAATTTTCAGGAAACCTAATCTCAAGGAAATGTTTGAATTGGGAAACCAAGACTTAACTTCTCCAATTCTGACCAGCCCACAGTTTTGCCTCTCTCTCTCTCTCTCTCTCTACAAATTTAATCTTGAACATGTTTCAAAATTAAGCATCCAACCCACACTTTGAATCTGATGGGTGCCATCATTTAAGCAATACCATATGTTACACTGTTTTACTCTTCCGTAATCGTGATTTCAATACTATTAAGCAATTTTATAAACGACAGCACGTGTCAGTGACAATGGCTACTAGACCAATGTTAAACAGCACATATCTGCTACAGACTTGGATTTAAACATCAGTCTCAATTGAGGCTTACATCTATATGTGGCAGATAATGGTTCTCAAGATTATTATTATTATTATTATTATTTTGGGATAAGTAACTGAAATATTTTATAGGTTCTCAAGAATAATAAATACAGCTATGGATAATTTACAAATATCAAAAGAAAACCATTTTTTCACTATTGGTAAGTTGCACATGCATGTTCTGAGTTTTGAAATCATGACCTCTCCCTCCATCCTATTATCATGCAAAGAGGAAGTGTCATTTGAGCTAGAGCTCATTGACAGATCAGAAGAATACCTTTTGAACCAAATATAATATATAAAAGAAGCTGTCTGCATTTTCACAAAATGTACCTTGTGATGGTTTTCATATCCTAGAGTACATTAATAAAAGTAATGGCACGGACGTTTTCCTCTTTTCATAGTTTGAACATTTGCCATTTGGCTTGATGTATTGCAGGATGCACATTTAAGCAATTTTCATGCAGAACACAACCACCTCCCATTGATATGGTACTATAAGAAAGAAAACTTTAAAACAGCAGCTAGAAGTTTGATGAAAGTATGTACCTATGCCTGTTTCCAAAAGCATCCTCATATACAACTGGCTTTTTTGTATTCAGCACCATGCCTGGTAAACTGTTTTCATTTTTGCTTGATCCAACCAACTCTGCAGATGCTAAATCCACATATAGGATGTTCGTATTGGCAGAAAACTTCTCCTGCAAACTTGAATACAGAAGACATGGATGACATTGGAAGATTTTTGAGATCCTTATGTTAAAAGATCCCCCTCTCAAAAAAAAAAAAAAAAAAAAAAAAAAAAAGAAGAAGAAGATTGAACATGCAATAAAAGAAAAGATACACCAATTTTGTGACTCAAAGTAATAAGTCAAACTCAAAAACAAATTTATTTCAATTGATACAAAATAGGATAAGATATATTATAATTTTTCCAAACCCTTTGTGTTCATCATCGTGAACATAAAGTGTTTGTGTTTTCTTCAATAAAGCAATTATACTTCTTATCAGAAGGAAAAAAAAAGTCCCTTTTAACAATGATAAACTACCACTTTTCTTTCCCCTTAATAAGTGGGGCTGAAGATGTGGGATTTTTAACTTCTTTAAATGGGAGGTTGACAATGAAGATAGGAGACTTAGGAGTCGGCACCAAGCATGAAAAAAACCTATAGAAGTCAACAGCTAGGGTTGGCTAGAGTTGGCACCAAACCATGGAGACAATTTCACTAGAAATTCTATTCATCAAATTAATCTCCCTCTTAAAGGAAGCACAATACTTTACTCATTGACATAGGAAACCCTAATTTTAATTGCTTGGGAAATCCCAATTATTGAATTAAAAATAACATTGAGCTTAATAAAATAAAGTACTAATAATCTAATTGACACCTAATAAAAATCTAATTGACCAAAAAAATACAAAATAAAATAATAGTAAATTAGAATAGGTATCTCTTCAAGCCTCTAGAATTAAAGGTAGAGTAGACATGGTTTGAACTCAAGACCACATGCTTTGATAACATGATAAATTACTTGTCCCAAAAGCTAAACTATTAGGAAATAGTGAATTTAATCATTTAACTCTTATTCTAAAACAAACATTATTCAGAAGATGCACTCTAAAGAAAGGCAGCCGATTTCCCTAAATAAACTCTATGCTAGCTCCTCTCCTGTAAATGTGGCCACATTGGAAAAGAAAATTAGAAACTCAAATTGCTTTTCTGAAAAGGTACACATATGGCCCAGCATATCGTTGGTATTTTGTCATTTAAACAAGAGGAGCAGCACCTAGATGATCCACATAAATAATTACAAAGTTCAGAAAATTTACTTCTTTGTAATGTGGTTTTTTAATGTAGGATGCCTAGACTTTCCAGATCCAATTAATCATCGCAATAGTGAGCATAGTGTTGTTTCAGGTGCAAGAAGAAAATTTTCTTTCTTCGGTTTTTTATTTTTATAAATAACAACTTTAGGGTCAATAAAAATTTGCAAGAGGTTTTACTTTCCAGCTGTATGCTAAAAAAACTGTATAGGTTTTGATGCCAAATTCAATACAAATTTACAATCTTGATGTGATGTATCACATTATTAACTCCACCTTGCCTCTCAATTCTATTGCATCAAAACTGCAAAACCCAGTACCAAGATCCTGACTCCCAAACCTCTATTCATGCAAAACATTAAACACCTGACATTAAAATTTCTTTTTTTAAGACAATACACATTTCCATGAGGTGATCAGAAAAATATTTGGAGGCATAAACATTGAATGACATTTTAGGTTATCCATGAGCTAGGGGATCCAGACAACAAAGAGTTTGTTGGAAAAAAATATTTTAAAAAAAAAAATCGAGAATCATGGTCTAGTATTAGTGTGGTTTCTTGGCACCTTAGAATTGCTTTTAATAAATTCCAACAACTTATTTTAAGTTTTGAGGGTATGATTGCCTTCTCTTTCCTAGGTTGATCGCTTAAAGTTGTTGCTACCTATTCACTGTTTTAACACCAAACAGCCATCAAATATATTCAAGATCCAATACCTTAACCCTTATACATCAAACCCTATTCAAGAACCCTTTAAGATCTTATCAAGAAATCTAATAGAGTGCTGATTTACTTAAGATCCTGGATAGATGGTGTCATTCTAATGATTATATGGTAGAAACTGAGATAGTAAATAATGCCAAACATGACATACACAATATAAAAAATCATACGAGTCATTGTGCTTGTTTAGAGCTAGAACTACGTCAAATAAACACCATAAACAACGAATTGAAAATCATGAGTAATAAATAAATGTTTACCTTTTGGGAGAAAGAGATCCATTGGTGATTCCAAATTTGTCAAACTCTGTATATTCAATGCATGACACACCATAGGCCCACCTCCCATCAAGAGTTTTCTTCTCAATTAGAACATTAATTCCTTCTGTAGCCCCCAATCGTCGCTCACAGGATGCAAACCCCAGTTTCTGTATCATGTGCAGTTAGTTATATTCCTTTCTCCTTGAAGTCCCCCATAATGTGAGACTCCATGCAACATGGCATGATCACATGCAACCATGTCAGCTACTATGATACAAGTATTCTTTAAACTTATTGGCCATGTCAGACTCAGAAGTCTGTTGAACCCATGACCTCACTCTCCTCCCCATTCTTTGTTGGGAGGAGTGCCTTTTGAGCCAAAGCTTAATGGTACTGAGCAAACTTCTAAATGAAAATGCATCAAAATGCTTAACCAATAGACAAATTATTTAGATTAACTACTGGCATACAGCTGAAAATTAATAAATATATGAAACTTTAGTTCAAATCTGGATGTGTGCTGATGTATGTATTAGCCGCATTAATGTTGTCCATATAAAGGTGTACACACATGTCTGATATTGGTAGCAACTGTTTCTACTGAACTAAAAATTTAAAAAATTGGAAGTGGACTTATCACATAGACAAAGTAAATGTGCATACTAGCTAAAGCCCAATGCCTAAATGCTTTTTAGCTGACAAAATTGTACCTAGCTATCAGTAAGTTGGTGCTCAGAAAGAGAATGATATGATCAACAATCAAATACAAGCCTACCTTTCCATGACGTAAACCGATTCCTGCCAATGCCAAAAGTGTCACATCCGTGGCAGCAACAACATTACTGCAAGGACACCAGAGTCTAAATAATGTCCAGAGTCTGGCTTCCCAACTATAAAATTGCAGCTGACAATAAATAATGGACTTAAAGGCATTAAAAATACTATTTATGGCTAACCTGACTTGTCGGACTGTTACCCCTTTTCTTCCATGATCATAAAACCATTTGAAGATACCTTTGTCATATGCAAGCTTCCATATAACACCATGACCACCAGGTTTGCATACAGGTGTGAATGGTTTAGCCACCACCCATTGCCCATCTTCTGCACTAATTGATGGAACAAGAGGCTGACAGTTCACATAATAAATTTGAATGAAAAAAAGTATTCATTACTCAAATAGCATAAACCATTAGAAAAGCAAAAAGTGGAAGAAATCCTCATAGTTTTAATCATAAAACCTGTTCAAAAAATTGGAAACTTGATCGACCTCTTCCAAACCATCCAAGTCTTTCACAAAGAGAAGTGACGCGTTCATGGTTTTTCTTTGCAGAACTTGTCATGATTGCAACAGGTGTGATACATTGTTTTCCATACATCTTGAAGTACAAGAACTCTCTAGCCTTGCGATTGAAACATACAAAAATAAGGTGCACATTATCTCAGAATCTAAAATAACATATTTCAGTGATGGTTCATTCTTTTTCTTTTTTTAATATTTGGGGGGGAGAGTGTCAAGCATCTTAAAGAAATATTTCCAGGCTTTACTAACCAAGGTCTTATACCTGAAGATCTCTTATAAGCCGTTCCAATAAAGTCCGTCCACAATAAGGAAGCATTGCAGCAGGAAGACCTTCACCTGTGTCAGGATCAACCAAACCAAGCCTATCTGCGGAGCCTCCCAAAGGATAGATTTCACCTAGGTCTGGCAAGCCCTAAAAAGGATAAGATCATGTAGTTCAAAACAATCTGTGACACATATCTTCCTTTAAATAAACATATATGCTCTTATTAGAAAGCACTAACCTCAATTCCCCAAATAGCTGCTTGAGATGCATATTCTGTATCTTGAGAAAGGTCAATTCCTCTAGGAGCATGAATTTCTGTAAATTGGCATTCCATTAATTTATTTATGTGATGGGACCAGTTTGTTGTCTCCCTTTCACATGTTGCTTGTGCAAGAAGCTCAAGCACCGTAATCTGATATCTGCAGCAAGTGAACAACTAAAAAATATCAAAATAAAAGACTATGCATCAACAGATTAATTTCCCGAAATGCAGTACCATAGTAGCAAAAACAGCAAGTGTCTCTGTCTTTTTCTTTTTTTCTTTTTAAATTCTCCAGTCATTTTTAAGTAAGAAATTTGTGACTTCAATTACCATTCATGGAAAGAGACAAGGCATTGCATACGGAAGTACTAAAAGGGCAAAAATTAAATACAATTCCTTATGTTTTATACCTTAGGTTCCCAATTAAATTCAACTATGTAGCTGCGTTGACTAATGAAACACGAAAGGTATTATCTTCTCCCAATAACAATTAAATTCAGTACTCACGTTCGAGCTCTCAAGCTCTTTACACGCAAAGGCCAGGAGAGGCCCAAGATTCACTGACTTCCAGTTCAGCAACTAACTAACTACTACTTCTAATTATCACACATGCGGAAACATTTGATGACTTGTCATACATGGGCTTGTAACCACTTTGAAATGGGTTAGCACACTTGTTCTCATGCTTTTCCTGAGCTAAACCCAGCTACACACACACAACTTATACTTGCATGCATATGCATCAAATGGTTTGTGGCAGCCTCATTAGTAACTCAGCACATGTGTGACTTCTGTTGGATCCTAAACATTAATTCACTCTTAACATAATCATTCAGATCCATTTGGATACAGTTTATTTTGCAAAAAACTGAAAACAATGTAACAAATTAATTTTTAAATTTATTAATAGTATGTGGGACCTATTTTTAATATTTTTTTTAAAATAAAATGGTTGTAGGTCCGTAAACAGTACCTAATGTCTCCTATAATCAATTACAGTATAACCGATAACAAATATCAACAACTACCATTACTTCAATAAATTCACTATAACTAATAACAGTATCAACAACTACCATTACTTCAATTGCTTCTATCCAATTCACTAATAACACATTAGTAAAAATACTAAACAAAAATTTATAAAAAAAAACAAATGGAATGAAATTAAAATGAAAACTCACCCAATGATTCCCCCAATGCAATCATAGAACCGTTCGATTTCGCCAAGAGTCTTCAACAGCTTCTCAAAATCTCCAACTTCTCCGCTTTTCAAACCGAAACCAGTGTTGCTCCCCGAACGCTCCCTGCCATTATCGAGCTTCTCAATCATCTCCACCAACGCGTAAAGCGCGCTCTTGATATCGCTCCACGTCGACTCGAATTCGCTCATCTCGGACTCCAAGCCAAGCACGTGTTCCTGCCCCGCCGCGACCAAGCACTTCACCAGAAACAATCCGTACGAGTCCACACTGAGCGAAGCCAAAACAGTAGCGAACCCGCTCCGGCTCAAGCCTTCGAAGAATCGCTTCACCCTCGCGTCTCTGCCGAGCACCGCGAGCTTGTCCTCGACGGTCTTCGCGACGGAGAGCTTGGAGCGGAGGTTCTTGAGGCGGGAGATTTCCCGGTCGAAATTGAACTCCGGCGCCGGTGGCGCGTACTCTAAAGGCGCCTTGGAGACGCGCGTGACAAAGCAAGACGAAGGCGACGGAGACGAAGGAAAGGAAGAGAGCGAGGAAGAGAGAGGGAAGAGAGGCTTGTTGAGGTGGAGAGAGTGGGAGGAGAAGTGACGGTTAGAGGCTTTGGATTTGGATTTGAAGGAGAAGAGGAAACGGTTGTTCTGTTGGAGAATAGAAGTTGTTGAGTGCGCCATTCTTCATTCACTGTAGAGAGAGAGAGAGAGCGTCTTGTTTTAAAAATGAAGGGGAACGAGGGATAAAAGAGTGAGATGCTAGAAGCATATACTTCTTGCTACTATAAAGAGAGCGAGAGGGAGTACCGCCAAAATGCGTGTGTTTAATATGTAATTAAAAAGCTCTGTATCGACATTCAATCGCGATCTATATGATTAAATGAGGTTAACAAATTTTGGCCCTACATCTACACGTAGCACATACCATACCGATGAGTAGTGAGGACAGGAAACCATGTCGCTATTGCGTCGAATTGGATCCAAAACCGTCGCAATCCCACAAGCCAAAAGATTTTTTTTTTTTGATTTGTCTAACTCAATCACACCTGTTCAATTAGCATCCATATTAAATATTTTAATATTGATCTAATTCACAGTGGATAATAAAGTAAAAGTTCTCTTTTGTCACCCTCAAATTTTTGTATGGTACAGCTTTACCTTAGCCAATTAATTATGATATTTTGCTACTGTTGCATCCTATCTCCACTGTCCAACAACAAAGGGAAGTAATAAAATAACAATAAAATTTTCTTTTAAAAAAAAAGGAAAGTAATAAATAATAATAAATAAATAACTAAAAAAGACCCAACAATATGTTAAAAACAAGGATAGAATTCTAGGCTCTAGCACAAGAATATGGGGTGTGTTGTGTCCTATTGATCTAATCATCTTTGTGGGATTGGTTGGTTTTTTTGGTTTCCCAAATCCCAATCCAATTTCATGGCGTTTGCTTAGAGCATCCACGACCGGAAATGTCATCCTATCTTATTTTATCATCTCAAAAAGCTACTTTATCGATTATACCATATCATTTTACAATACATCCAACAATCCATATTTTATTTTTTCATACTACATATTAAAATAATATAAAAAATCTCTCTCTCTTCTCTCTTTATCTTTGTTATCTATCTCTCTGTTTTTCCCTCTCTCATCCACCCACCACCAACCCAAACCCAGTATAACCACCCACCAATACACGCATGCAACTTGAAAAAAGCCTTGATTTTTTTTTTTCTCTTCACTGCCAATTCAGCCATACTCACAAAGAAAGAAAGAGCATAGATAAAATTTAGCCACCATCCATATCAAACCCATACCCACCTCTTCCTTTAGCCATCGGTCACAATAGGAAAACAAAAACAAAAACAAAATAAAATAAAATAAAATAACAACAACACACACACACACAAAACCCAAACCGTAACCCACTTTGGCGACGCTTTTTGACCCAAATTGAGTCGGAGCTCTTCAACATTTGCAACGAAATCCTCAAGCTCCTTGACACCAGACTCATCCCCTCTGCCGCCACCAACAACTCTAAGGTCTTCTACCTCAAGCACCAGCACAAAGAGAAAGACGACAAGAGAAGTCAGAGAGAGAGAGGGAGAGGAAATACTGAGAGATGCTAAGAAAGAAATTCTGACATAGAGGAGAGAAAAAAAAAATAAAAGAATTAAAATATACTATTTTGTTTTGGTATAGTGCTACAATACCATCGCACATTTAAAATGGTACTGTAGCACTATGCCAAAAAAATTTGGCCTTACCCAGTTTTGGCCTTCCAGTTGCTAACTATGTTTTGGGCCTAAATGCCAAAATGTACCTTATATTTGGCATTTGGCAGGCCCACTGCTGATGCTCTTATTGGCTTTGCTTTTGGTCTGACTAATTTTTTTTGTTGTATGCCTTGTTGTTGGGTGAATGTGGTTTGGGCTTTTTTATTTTAGGGCCTTGAGGAAACATGTGGTTTTTTTTAGATTTTAGAAAGTCTGAGCTGGGCTTGACCACTTGCCAGATTAAATTCTTCTTCATTCAGATTGCCAACCCAAAACTCAGTGTGCCAATCCAATAATAACTGTAGACAGTTAGATACATAATTGGAAAAAAAAAAAAAAATGGGTATACTTTGTGCACGTTGCATTTCAATTTCAATAATAATTTTTTTTTGAAATATACAGTATTTTATACTTATTGTAACTTTTCAATGCAAGGTATAGTAATGATAATATAATATTGTATTGGTTCGTTATGAATGTTAAGAAAATAATGCTAAGCACAACAAAATTTAGAACTTCTTGAAGAATTCAATTTTGATAGATGGAGTATCACTTTTATATAAACAAATCATTTTTAGCAGGGGAGAATGGGCTTTGGGGGCAACCCCCAAATTTATTTTATTTTAAAAATAGAATCTATATATTTTATAAATATTATATCTCAAAAATAAGAGTTGATCCCCCTAAAAAAAACAATTGATTAACCCAATAGTTCACAAAGAAAAAAAAGTTGTCCAAAATGGGTCAATAAAAAAAAAAAAAGTTTGCAACAAAAACAGACTCTCTCTTTTTTATTTATTTAAATAATGATAGAATAGTGTATCTTCCTTTTTAGCTCGTTCCTAACTTTTCTAGTGAGTTAGTTCTTCTTGTTTAAGTCTAAGTCTAAGTAGAGAGTTTTTAATAAAAACAAGTTTTTTTTAACTCCTTTTAACATTAGATGTATGTGTATATATATATATATATATATATATGATATATGTGTGTGTGAGAGAGAGAGAGCATGCATGCGCGTGTGTACGGGATACAATTTCAATCTATGGTGCTCACTCCATAATGATTACTTTTTATTTTTAAGTCAAAGACACCAATTAGATTTTGGTGTAAGTGGAGTTCAAGCTCTAGATATGTTTTACTCTCTTTAACTTTAAATAATTGAGGACTTGATTGGATCTACCATAATTTTCTTTTATTTGCTTTGAGTTATGAACAATAAGTTAGATTTATAGTTGTATAACATGTGGAATAGTAGGTATATTTTTTCTTTGGAACTAAAGCTTTTTTATTTTTGTTTTTAAGTTCTTAAATGTATTGCTTGATTCATATTCAAGATGTCAAATTCATTACAATGCCTAAATAGTAGTTAAACATGGGAGTTTTAATATTACAAATGATAATATTTAATAAAATAAGAAAGATTTTTAAAATGAACAATGAAATAACTGTGATTTTTTTTTTTTTTTTTTGTACATGTCTATAGAAACTTAGATATATATTTTTCTATGCTCATTAAAATTTATAAAAGATGATAAATTGTTTAAAAAAAATTATTACGATATATGTAAGAAAATTATTATAGTAGAATATTATTAGAGTATGTGTGTGTGTTTAGTATTTTCTTGATTGTTGTATTAATATCATATAAGCTGACTTCCCAAATTAAAATTTCTAGCTTGCTTTTATTACATATCAATCATAACATACACATCAATTTTTGAAAAAAAAAATGTATGGACAAATTACAACTTATCCACCCGTGGTTTGATTAAAATTTAAGTTATCTCTACCTGTAGTTTAAAATTTGACACTTTATCCATTTGAGGTTTGACTGAAATTTAAATTGCCTACCTGTGATTTGAAATCCCATGATATAAGTGTTCCGCTAGATTGTTTTTTATCTTATTTGATTTTGTATTTTTATGTTTTTGTGTTTTTGGAGGAGAGAGGCATAAAAGTGAAGTAAAATTACATATTTAGCTTTTAACTGAGGTGGGATACAAAAATCAGTTAATTTCAATCCATCAAAACATAGGTAAGTAAGTTGTAATTTGCCCAAAATGTATAGATTGCTTTCTTCTCTTGTATTTCTTGGATATATACGAGGGGTACTTTATATTTCAAGTTCTTGTGCCCTCAATTGACAATGCATCGGGGCTCTGGCTATAACTTCCAGGCATGAGAAGTTAACTCGGACTGAGTAACTTTCAGGGTTCCGTATGTGTGTAAAACTATGTCAGTGTCATTGGTTCTCATGGATTATTGAAGAGTGAACTGTGGATGAATGCACATACAAACACACACACCTTTTGGCTTTACCATGAGGACATGAGGTGCTCTTGCTCAACAACACGTAGACGCGTCACATCCAAATTGTATATCCTACTGCGTCTAGGAATATAACTAAGAGTATAAGAGTCTAAGAGTAATAGTTATTGATGAAGCACCGACTCTTAGCATGTATTATCCTAATCTAAAACCCTATAAATATAAATCTATTGATTTGGAGCATCAAGGATTCTGAATCTGAAACCACTTGGAATTTTGATTAATTAACCAAGAATTTAATTGCGTTTCGCGTCTTTTATTAAGGTGATAATTAATGTGATATATATACATATCTAACTCAACCACTTTAGATGGAATCATAAAAAGCATACAATTCTATTTTATACCAAACTCTAAAAATCCAAAATCCTATTATAAATTCTCTTTTGTTCTTCTAAAAATCAATCTAATTTTTTTTTTTCCTGTTAACAAAAAAAAAAAAAAAAAAAAAAAAACACTATGGATTCTAGGAAAGCCATCTTCTTCACAATCTTCTTGATTTCTTTCTTAGTTTCTCTGCCAATTATTCCTAACACAGCAACTCCAAATATTACTGCTGTCTTCGCCTTCGGTGACTCAACCATTGATTCAGGCAACAACAACCACATAACAACGATCTTCCGTGGTGACCACCAGCCCTATGGCCAAGACTTGCCAGACCATGTTTCGTCTGGAAGGTTTTCTAATGGAAAATTAGCAACAGATTATATAGTTGCTTCCTTGGGCCTCAAGCAACTCTTACCGGCTTACCTGGACCCTAGTTTGACAGATAATGATTTGCTTACTGGTGTTAGTTTTGGGTCAGCGGGTACAGGTTTGGACCCAGAGACTGTGGCTTTGTCACACGCTTTGGATATGCAGACACAGTTGAAATACTTTGAAGAAGCTTTACAAAGGATAGAAAAAAAAGTTGGGGCAGAAAAGGCTAGAAAGATTGTTAAAAACGCACTGTTTTTGATCAGTGTTGGAAGTAATGATATGATGTTCAACTTTTATGATATACCAGTACGGGCACTGGAATATACAATTGATAATTATCAGAATCTTCTGCTCCAAAAACTTGAATCTGTTATTAAGGTATGTCAAATTTTATGGTGACTTGGCTTTGATTATTTTTAACTCAATAATTACGCAAAATAAATATATGTTATCGAACAATTTATTACTGAATATAAATTTAGGATATTTACTAATAATCAAGATATATATTATATTGGAAGATTGAGATCGACTACATTTGTTTATTAAGTTTATTTTAACTCATAAAGAATTTAAATGAAACCATTGACTTTTAATAATAACCAAACAAACGAGTCCTAGGGTTTTCATTGATTCTTGTTCAAATAAATGACATTTTATGGCCTCACATACTGAATTGGTCTGCCAATAGGACAGGTTGAAGGTCCTCAAAGGATGATTTTACTTAACAGTTTCTTTTGTTACATCAACTTGCATGCTTCCATCCCATTTTGTAGTTTTGTGGTATTTTGTATCACTGGGATATGTATAGAAGATAAGTTCTTTATTTTTTTATTTTTTTATTTTTAATGCGGACATATGCTACTTATCTTAGTAGTATAGTATTCAATACTTCAATGCAAAAAAGGCATTGATACAAGCTTTACCCATATATAGAACACCCCCATTTACATAAGGTTGACCCCACACTTAGTATAATAATATAACAAGCATATGGTTATTGTATGCTTTGACATAAAAAATGAAAATGAAAAAAAATATAAATTGTACACAGAAACATGGCTTTGAATGAAAATTGCTAAAAGAACGATTATTTATATGGAATTATTTCTTTTATATTTTTAATTAGAGAGAATGTTTATTTTTAAAATTTGTATTTTTGTTTTGAATGTAGAATTTGCATATTTGACTAATTATGATAACAAGTGAAGCAACCATGTTCATGCATATTATTGTGGTAGCAGAGCCTTTATGGAGCAGGAGCACGGAGGATTGTGGTGGCGGGTCTCCCACCAATTGGGTGTTTGCCAATGCAAGTGACATTAGGCAGCATCATACCAAGCTTTCACATGCTCCAACGTGTTTGTGTCAATCAGCAAAACTTTCACTCTCAGGCCTACAATAACAAGCTTCAAACCCTAACCTCAAGGTTGCAAGCTCAACACCATCGCGCCAAGGTCCTTTATGTTGATATTTACAATCCCATGATGGACATGATCATGAATCCACATAAATATGGTAAGCTATATATATATATATATATATATATATATATATATCTGCTGCCTTAAGAAACGTATTATTACTATTAGTAGCAATAGTATTATTTCACTCAAAACTTTGTGTAGTAGTAGCTAGCAAGCACGGATATGGACATGAATATGGGTATGGGTATACTCAGAACATTGTGTAGCAGTAGCTTGGAAGCATTGACATGGACATGAACACAAGTATAGGTAGAACACAACACAGTGACAAGCAAATTAATATGAATACAACACGGCACTATAAATGAAGGATTCATACTTCCTAGAATAGTAGCATTAGTAATGAAGTGTCAATACTTCTAAGAGTAGTAGAATCAATTTTAATTATAAACCTTCTGTTTCATTTTTTATGTATGTAATTCGTAGAATGTAAAGTGAAATATAAAAGGTGGGACAAAAGTTTGTATTCGATAGGTTTTTAGCCAAACAAACATTTGGTTCTTTTCATTTTACTATTTTAGCACTATGCATTAAACATTATTAATTGTCTTAAAGTTTGAGTGACATAAAGGATCTTAATTTGGCTTTGTGTGGTAGGTTTTGAGCAAACACTTCAAGCATGCTGTGGGACTGGACTTGTGGAGATGGGTCCTCTATGCAATGCGATTGACCTGAAATGCACAGACGCATCTAAATATGTATTCTGGGATGCAGTGCATCCTACACAAGCAGCATACCGGGTTATCGCCAATTTATATAGTCAGAATGTGCTTCCTCATCTTGTTGATTAGACCAAATAAAGTATCATACATATGGTATGACTATATAGGTTCTTAGTATGATTGAGGATTGAAGTTAGCAGATATTATTTTGATCTTATTCTTTTCGTATTCATGTGAATTGTTCAATATTGGCTGGGTATAGATGGAGGCCGGTCCTTATTTATCCAATTTCAGTGAAAAAATGTGGGTTATATGTATGGTGCATGCTTGGAACTTGAATATTTGCATTAAGTAAAAATAAATTAATTGGATCCATTGAAGAAAAACAATTAGTAGGTACAACACATCACAGCCTTGTTATATATATATACATGAAGGAAACCCGAACTAATATTCCTTGTCATTCTTTACTGAAAATTTTGAAAAGAAAAACGTTTGTATACATTATCAGCTGATAAAGGCCAATCTTCTCAAAGTTTATTACCGAAGCTTGAAGCTGAAAAGCTTTTCTTCCTTCTAAATTAAACCGAAAAATAACTTTAAATTAAATCTAGGAATTTCAAGTTTTGTAATGAATAATAGAAATTCACATGCTTACTTTTAAAATAACACCCAATACTCACCTATTTTGTGTGAGAGAGAGAGCCTATTAATAATGTTAAGAAAAACAAAATAAACATTAGTCATTAATTGAATTCATTAGATTCAAATATGAATACTTTTAGTATTTCCTCTTTTATCATTTCTTACATCTAAAAAGTTTCTTTATCAATTTAATTTTCAAACGTATGTAACACCTTAAAAACACTTTATTATTGTAATTTTTCAAATGATCCAAACAGGCAAACACTAAAGAGCTCTACACCTTGAAGCACGCCACCCATGAGAAAATAACTCCTATTTTCTAAAGACATTCTAGCTAATTAATGAAAATTAATTAGTATTGTACAACTAACTAGTAACTTAGTAATTTATGAAGGTGTTAGGGTTTCATGTGAGTTTAGCCACGCTTATATCGCTGCTAACTTTTGTTTAAAGGTGAGATAAAAATATGATATTAAGCAAAATATTATATTGTGCCCGTTTGGTTTCAG
This sequence comes from Quercus robur, assembly GCF_932294415.1. Taxonomy (NCBI): domain Eukaryota; kingdom Viridiplantae; phylum Streptophyta; class Magnoliopsida; order Fagales; family Fagaceae; genus Quercus; species Quercus robur. The sequence continues at coordinate 65,857,091 of NC_065541.1, forward strand.
TTAAAACCTGCGTTCACGTTTTGCGTTTTTTGTTTTTTTTTTTTTTTTTTTTCTTTCCCTGCACTGTTTCTGCTTTAGGGGGACAAGAGTACTGTTCACACACTGTTCATACACTGTTTGGCACTGTTTACGGATTAAAAATATTAAAAATGGGTCCCACGATACTATTCACACATTTAAAAATAATTTTGTTACAGTGTTTTCAGTTTCAGCAACAATAAGTTCAATCCAAACGGACCCATTGTATTTCTTTAAAGTTAACTTACTTAAAATCGCTTTATCTCTCACCATTATAAACAAATAAACTAGTAGTAAATAATCTGATCAAACGGACATTTATCAAGGTTTTGATAGATGGTCTTTGTCTTTCCAAACCCAACTTAATGATTTAGGGGGGAGGAACAATAAATCTCTTTTGGTTTGACATTTCACTGAGATTACTGCAATCATATTGACCCATAATATAAGCTAAGAAGATATCATGAAGGTTATATGAAAAATAGCATTCATTCACATTGCACATGGTATAAAACTTTATTCAAGTAATGTAACCAAAAACCAACTTCAACAAACTAATATGCACTCTCTCTCTCTCTCTCTCTCTCTCTCAAAAGAAATCAACTCTATATGTTCTTTTTTCAGTGTTTTTATGAGAAAAGAACACAAATGCATATGTTGCTTATATAAAACCCATCATGCATGTACGTATGTAGAATAATGAAACATGCATGAATGATTGGAAAAGGCTATAAAGAACCCTTAAAAACCTGTTTATTTTAGCAGAAATATTGGATTTGGCAAACCATTCATGTACTGATATAGTACAGGCTGGTATTATTTGGCAATTGCATTAGCCTTTAGTGGATCGATGTCTTTCTGTGTATCATGAGATTTTTCTTTCTAAATCATTTATAAATTTGTACTTGTTTTTTAACTAACTTTGGTATACACATCCCGTAATTTGGAACCTAGCTACCTTCAAATCCCATTGTATCTATTAAAAAAAAGGTAGCAATATGGTTTAATATACTAACATCAAGAGCTTGGGATTATAAAACTTGCAAAATCAGTAATCTTTGAAAAAATTTGACCAGAATATGCAAAAGACTACAGAATGACTTATTACTTAGCAATATATATATAGAGAGAGAGAGAGACACACACACACAATATTAATATATAGAATGACTTATTAAACATATCTGTGCCTGAAGGAGTTGCAAAAAACTTATGTGAAACAAACAAGTTGGTGCAAATTGAATTTATGCGATTAATAGTTTTGCATAAAATAATAATGCTTCTTGTAAATTGATAGTGGTTATAATATTCAATTATCTCTAAAATCGTTACAGGCAATGAGAGTTTCAATAAAAGTTTTTATTAAATCTTATTAAAGAATCTTCATGAAGAGTAAGGGGCTCCAAAGTATTGAAAGCAGCAATTGACTCCTTTGTTTTCGCTTGATCAAGAACACAAACCGACTACAGTCTAAAAACAATTTCATCCCACACTTAACAAGAATATAATTCAAAATATTTTTGTCGTGTCCACTTAAATATATAGTTTTAGAGAAAACATGATAACATAATCTTTTAGCATGTCAATTGAGGACTTCAAGAATTTGATTTTAAATCAAGTATTATTAGCTTCATTCTTTTTTTCATTTTTTTCTCGCTTGGTGTGATGGAGGAATTGCTAATATTCAAGCAAAGACTTCCAGCATCTAGGAGCTGTCTTTTGCGCTCAAACAAAATCATTAACCCAATGTGCATATTTTGTAATGCTAAAAGTATTCATCTATTCCTCCACACCAACTGAAGCTTACTAGTTAGCCATATATCTTGTATACAAGACAATGAAAACAACAAAAGAAGAAAGAGTGTTGTGACCATTACCTTATATGCTGAAAGAGTGTTGTGACCATTACCTTATATGCTGATACATGATATAATGGCTTAATACATTTGCTCTAAGACAAGTACTTCAAGATCTTACTTAGAATTGTCTCATTCATAAAGTCAGATCCAGAGTACTCGTCGTCCCCGAATGCCTCGAATGACTATTGCCTTCCTTCAACCTGCCAAATTTTGAGGGTGAAGATGAAGACAATGAAAGAGACAAACTACTAACAACCTTATCATCACCACCCAAACCCTTTTCAAACTCATTATTGTTTGGTGCTGCTTTAAGAGACAAATTCAAATCTAGACCCCCATGATCTGTGTTATCCAAAGCTTTCCTTTTCATTGTGTTTTGCGCTTCTTGAATTTTTCTCCAGGGAGAACCAGAATTGTTCAAATAAATTCCTTGATCATCTGTTCCTCTCTCTTGGAGTTGAGTTATGAGGTTGGTTTCCATTGAGCTTTGTTTAAGTGGGATTTGCTTTGATCCCTGAAACCACTTGAGCTCATTCAAATTTTGATGCCTTGTTGACCACGTAGCTTGTCCATTGAAAGATGAATCACGCTTATGTAGATTGAAATTTGCTGAAGTACTACTATTGTTGCTTGCAAATATTTTGTCAGTGACTGAACCATATAGTCCATTTCTAGTGCGATCAAGTGCAGCCCTACCCATGAAAGGGCTATAAATCTTGCTGTCATGACCTCTCCAAGAAGCATCGATATCACCATATCTAGAATGAAAGACACAGCTCGTTATGATGCAATAATTATTATATATTACCTCAATTTAGGGGGGAAACTAAATTAGTCCATGGAAGGTATAGGAAATTGATGTAGTAAAATTTGTAATCTCTCTAACATTAGTGTAGTACCTTAAGCCAGAAGGCCTTTGATTGAAATTTTGTAGCATGGGAAGTTGGCTAAGATTGTAGATATTGTGATCTCCGTTTTCCATGAAAATCCCTTGGTTTGGAACTGCCATAACCCAGGCACTCAGAGAGAGGAAACACACCAAAACCAAAACAAACAAACAAAAAAAAAAAAAAAAACCCTATATTTTGTAGCTTTTGAAGATGACTGTAATAAAACTTACCTCGATTGTGGTCGTCCATCTTCTTGCTCCTATACATCTAATAAATAAATAAAATCCAAATACAAAATTGAGATTATCGTTAATCATTGAATTAATTTTATGAAGTAATTAAGCAAATTTATTATCAATATTTTGTAGATCAAATTGAGTACCTGAAGATGGCTTTTCACATGAGCAATGCTAAGACCCTTGATATTCATTAGCTGAAGTACCAACTTGGGTGTTGCTCCTGCACCAATGAAGATTCACATTATCTTTAAGTAATCATTAGGCCATAGGTTAATTTACAGAGAGTTAGAGAGAGACAAAGATCTGAGTACTTACTCTCTTGGCCTCCAAGTCTTTCAACTGCGTGAACAAAGCAAAGATGGAGCTCAGGGGTCCAGCGAAGCCGTGGCATCTTAGAACGAACATATTGTCGTACGGATCCAGAAGCTGACTTCTTTTCACTACTGTCTTCAACTGTGATGTTACTTGAGCTTCCAGCGTTCTTGGGCTTGCCAGTTTCATCAACTTCCTCATCACCCTCATCTTCATCATCATCATCATCATCACTCTTGTTAGAAGGGCTGCTTGTTTTGGAAACTTGAGTATTTTCATCATCACCTAACTTCATCTCTTTAGTCTGTTGATGCTTCTGATGAAGTATAAAATATGGATTGACTAACAATAAGAAGAATTCATGGTCATTTGTGTGTTTTAAGGAATGAGCCCTTGATGTCCTAATCTCTCTTACCTCAGGCCAAAGCAAATGGAAATGAATTCCTTAGAATAATTATAAGGCAGTTGAATTCTTGCAGAAAGATATAAGTATACTCAACTTGGAGATGCAAACACTTCCCTCTCTCTCTCCCCATTTGTCTACTTACTTTTTATACTTGCATGCATGATGTAATGTGATGCCTTTATGTATATTTTGTCTGCTTATTGTTTATACTTACATGCATGATGTAATGTGTGGATGCCTTTATGTATATGTATGTGTTACATACATCAATACAATAACATTTCCTCCCCATACATATATATCCCCCCTCCCAAGAGAAAAGGACAGCAGTATTAAATGGTAAAGAAAATTTGGAAAATGCACAATTTCAATTTCTAATAATGCATTATCCTATAATTAAGTTGTGATCATCAGGAAAGTTATTAGAAATTTCCTCCAGCCCTAAAAGATAGAGAGAGAGAGAGAGAAGGCAGAAATATATAAGTCAATAACACAAACCTGGCATGAATGTTTTTCTTTTTTGTCTTTTTAACCTTTTATGGTTGGAAATCATTGATCAAGCATGAATTGATGGCCTAAAATTGTAGATATGCGTAGCACTTCATGTGAGTGGACTCCAATTTTTGACACAAAAGTCCTATTTTTCACACATGTAACTCCCACATATTAATTTGCAGAAATATGTGGGAGCTACACGTGTGAAGATCATGCGTACATAATAGATGAGAGGAGCACATAGGAATATTATTGTATATAAATTACCTCGTTGTAAAGCACACAGGTCATATTGATAAAGATGGGCATACCGTTTTCCACGCCCACATAAAACAGGAATCCTGTGGCATTAGAAAAGAGTGGCTTGTTGGTCACTCGTAGTGACATGTGATTGAAAGAAGACAAAAGCCATGCATCTCAGAGAGAGAGAGAGAATATTAGGCCAAAGTACGTGTGTTAGGGAGGGATTATCAGTCACCACTGGGCACTAGTGGTTGGCCCCATATCCAAAATTTAACATGCTGGCCTGTCATTCACTCACTCACAAACTCAATAGAAAAATGTCATTGCCTTTCTATCGAGAATCACGGATTTGTCCTTTACTTTTAGAGACTCTTGCCCTACCCCGACGTCCAACAAATCCTAGAGAAAAATCTCTCTAGGGTTTGACTTCACTCGGTTATGGTGAGTTGGTAAATTAAGTACTGACTAAGGTCTAAAGGTCTGGATACTACTTATTGATGAGAATTGAAAACACGGTAGTAAAATAATTTTTAAATGTATAAATAGTGTCATGAGACCCAGTTTTAAAGAAAAATTTACTAAAATCCGTACTTACGGGCCTCGTGAACAGTGCACAAGATCCACACAAAAATACGCATACGCGCACATCTGCTATTTTCAATGCAATCCAAACATACACTAACTAGCTCTATAGCCCCATCCAATCTCACCATAACATGAACAAACAGGCCCTACCATTGCAGATAATAGAGTGGATTTAGCTTAGCATTTTGAAAATAAAAGATGATGATATAAAGTAGATGTAAATGCACTTTTAGTCCCTACATTTTGCACTTTTTCCATTTTGATCCCTACATTTTGTTTTTATCACTTTTAGTTCTTAAAACAATTAACGCCTGACATCTTTATGTCACCCAACTAACAGCAAAAGCTAACGTGACTAACAGTGGAATAAAAAAATAATATAATCACACACATTTATTAATTAAATTAAAAACAAACATTAAAAAAAAATCATTAGTTTTTGGGAAGAACATGACTGTTCATATTCTTCATCTTCGTTCCTAAACATGTTTGATTGACAAGAAATTTAAAAAATATCGAAGATTTAAAATAACTCTCTCCACCATTTAAAAAAACCTACCTTGTATAAATTTCTGATCTTTCCTTTTCTTCTTCCATTTCAATTCCAAATCCTCTATTTCTCTTTCTCTTTCTCACGGTGCATGTTTGTGTTTGTATCTTTTTTTTTCTTCTTCCTTTGTTCAAGCTCTCGATTAGGGATGGCAATTTTTCCTCGCCCCTCTCCGCTTTGCCCCGCGCAGGTTTTCCCCGCCCCACAAAGGTGGTGGGGCGAGGATAGAGCAAGATTTTAGACTCGCATCACGGGGCGGGACGGGGATTGGTTTAAACTTTTTAGACCCACCCTGCCTCGCCCCTTCCCGTCCCCGCCTTGCCCCGCGTTGCTAAGAGTTATAATTGTAAATTTTTCATACCCTAAAACCCTACTATTTAAACAAATATATCAATATTAGCTTATTTTATTCTACCCAATGTGATTCTCTGCCTTTATTTTGTTATGTTATACTATAAATTTTTTTTTTTTTTTTTTTATGATTGTCTTATTAAACACTTAGATATATTATTCAATTTTTTCTAAAATTTGATTTGATTTGATTGGATAAATTTAGTTTTAATTTCAAGTATATTTTTATTAATGAAATAGGTTTCATTAAAAAAATTGTACTTGTTATTGGGCAAATTAACAAAAAGTAGAGTTTTACGAGGTGGGGCGGGGCTTCGTGGGGCCCCAAATGGCGAGGATGGGGTGAGAAAGTTTTCCCTGTCATGCAAAACAGGGTGGGGATGGGGCAAGACAAAATTATGTAGGGCGGGGATGAAGACTCTGTCCTTCGGCCCCGCCTCGCCCCACCCCATTGCCATCTCTACTCTCTCTCTCTCTCTCTCTCTCTCTCTCTCTCTCTCTCTCTCTCTCTCTCTCTCTCTCTCTCTCTCTCTCTCTCTCTCCCTCTTTGTTGTTTGATCGATGATGGTGGTGCGGGTTTGATCAGCAATGGTGGAGTGGGTTTGATCGAGTTTTTCTGGGTTTTTGTGGGGCTGGGTTTTTCTAGCTTGATTGACGATGATTGTGTGGGTTTGATCTGGTTGTTCTGGGTTTCTATGGGGCTGGGTATTTTTGGCTAGATTGGTGATGGTGGTGTGGGTTTGGTCCGGTTTTTCTGGGTTTTCGGGGCTGAGTTTGATCAGCAATGGTGGTGTGGGTTTGATCAAGTTTTTCTGGGTTTTCAGGGTTAGGTTTGATCGACAATAGTGGTGTGGGTTTGATCAATTTTTTATGGGTTTCCATGGGGCTAGGTTTTTCCAGCAACGGTGGTGGTGTTTGCTGCTTTGGGAAATGGGTTTGATTGGCGGGGTGGTATTGTTTATGGCAGATTTGGGTCAAGGATGGTGAGTTTGGTTTCGTATTTACAAGTTGTGAGTCTTAGATTTATGAACCTTGTATGGATGAACGTGAAAGAGTATTTGGTTATGGGTTTATGGGTCTATTTCTTGGATTTATGGGTTTGATTTACTAGAGGTTTCAATGTTGAATGTGTTAGAATTTTTTGTGTTAAGATTGATTATGAATGTTGGCCCGGTTGGGTTTGTCTTGATTTGGTGAAGAACATGAAGTTCATGTTTTGAAGAAGAAGAAGAAGAAGAACATGAAGATTATTAACAGTTAGTTCTTCCCAAAAACTAATGAGTTTTTTTTAAAAAAAATTGTTTTAATATTTGTTTTTAATTTAATTAATTAATGTGTGTGATTATATATATTTTTTTATTTCACCGTTAGCCACATCAACTTTTGCGGTTAGAACATCTCCAATAGATGCTCTATCTCTATTTTTTCTCCAAAAAAGTTTACTATTCACACTCCAATAACCGGTCTAAACACAAAACTTTTCCAATTTTTTTTTTGAAGTTGCTACAGTAGTTCTCTTAATCTAGAGAATACTATAGCAACTCCAAACCATTATTTTATCTTAAAAAAATACCCGACTGAATAAAAAAAAATTCTTTCTCTTTCCTCCTCTCTTCTTTGTTCACCTGTCTCTCTCTCAAACAGTAACACAATCTAAAATCAGAATAAAAACAACAGATCAAGAACATGGAAAAATACAAATTTAATTAGAACAACAAATCTAAAATCAAAACAAAAACAACAGATCAAGAACATGAAAGCCTATCTAAGCTCCATTGTAACAACAAAGTGAATCAGAACAAGAAAAGAAGGAAGGAAAAAAAAAGATAGACGAAGGCCAACTCTCTCAGCCGGTTGTGTGTGTGAGTGAAGTGAGATGAAGAAGAAAGAAAATAAAAAACAAAAATGCAAACATAGAAGAGAAGTTAAAAGATCATGGTCGGCTGTGTGTGTGTAAAGTGAGCTAAAGAGGAAAAAAAAATAGAAGTAGAAATAGAAGTCAAAAGATTATACTAAAGAGTGTTCTAGAATCAAGAAGAAATAGAAAAAGTCAAAAAAGAAAGAGCTGGAGAAAGAAAAAGAGAGTCTGGAATGAACTAAAAAAAGAAAAAGAAGGGTAGATAGAGATAGGAGTGGGATACATGTGTTGTGGAGAAAAAACCAAGAAAAAAAAAAAAAACGTATGGATGAAATTAAGGAAGGAAAAATAATATAAAAAATAAGAAAAGGCAATTAAGAAATATTACCATAATATTTTCATAATAAATCTTAAATAATAGATTGTTATTATCTAATATTGGTGAGTAAAAAATAAATTTCAGCAGTAGATTCAAATTAGAACTAGTAACAACTTTCCACATAAGATTTTGATGTGATTCTTATGAAAGTATTGCGAAAAATGTTGTGAATATAATATTTTTCATTGAAAAATATAATTATTGAGAATGAATATAGGAAGAATAAATGATAATAAAAAAGAGAGAATAAAGAATAAATGAAGAAATAATATTTAAATAAGATAGAGAATGTGATAGAAAATCAATTGGAAAATGTATTTGAAAAAATGGATAGTTAAAAGGTAAAAATTACTATTCATTTTCCAAACAATACAAAAAATTAGAGAATCTACTGAAGATGCTCTTAGTTGGGTGATGGAAAAGATCTAATTATCAAACGTTAATTGGTTTAGAAACTAAAAATAGTAAAAACAAAATGTAAAGAACAAAATAAAAATGTGTAAAATATAAGGATTGAAAGTTCATATTCGCCTATAAAGTATGGTTGTTCGTTTATTCTCGGGGTACAGCTCTGTCTCTGACAACTGGCTAGCTATCTCTTTCGACAGTTTGGAGAAAATTAGAGATGGTGTCAGATCTGCCCTTGGAATTTGTTCAGGAAAAACAAGTCCACAATGATTATGAAATGAGTAGATAATTTTAGGTTCCCAATGCAAATTTCTAACCAGAAGAAAAGACTTAAGAAAAGAAAGACTCTTGCTTAGGGATTTGGCTTGTGATTGGTACCCACTAGTTACCATACCATTTGTCACCATGTTTATCCAAAATATGATGATATAAGACAAGAGTAAACGTCATTTTTATATATATTCATAATTTTTTTTTCCATTAATCAAATTGTATATATAAGAGTTGTGATAAAAATTGTGTATAAAAGTGATGTACTTGAACTTTTAAGTTTAACCTTTTTGTTAGAGAATTTTATGTACAATAAGTTAAAACCTCTTTTTTTATGGCATAATTGTTCTTTTATTTAACTTTTAGAGAATATGCAAATGGACAAATAATTCAATACAACAATCCTTAAAATGATTTAAAATAGATATATTACATAGTTTAGATTAAATATTATAAATAAAAAATATATATCAAGTACTGCATAATGTAAAAATTTTAAATGATGTGATAGTCTACACAACGTGAAAATAAAATCTTAATAATAAAATGAACTCCCATTCAAACAAAATGGAAAGAATCTAATTGTGTCTAATTAATCTTTTTTTTTTTTTTTTTTTTTTTGGAATAGAGATGAGGACCATAGTTCTGCCTCTCGAGCTAACATGTAATCAGCATATTTAAACTAATACTTTTTTATTAATATTATAATAATTACTACAAGTCTACAACAGAATGAAGACTAAGTTTGGGATGGACCACTTTTAGGCTTTTAGCATATTGAATTAGAAATGATATTATATTCTGAGAATCTGAGATTTTTTTTTTTTTTTTTGAATGAGTATGAATTTGAGATTAAAAAAACACTGAAAAATACGTTAATGCATTGGGACCGTATAAATACTAAGCATGCTATCACTTCTTTCAGTCATTTGAAATGTCATGGACCACCTAAAAATACATATATACTATCGTAAATTTTAAAAAAGTGCTAATTTTATTTCTGCTTCAAGTGTCAGAGCCTGCAAGTCTTATAGGTAATTTCAAGGTAGGTTAATATAGAAGTTCCTAATTGTTTTTGTTGACCCCAAATGAAATAAAAGAAGAAGAGGAAGAAGAAGTAAAATTTTAGCGTTAGGAGTGGCGGCAGATGTTGAAGACAATGACTAGGCCAACATGTGCGTGTGCCTGTTTTAGAGCCACATATTCATGTATTTTCTTAATTATTATTTTTTGGTGTTTTTGTTATTTTATCTACCCATCAAAAAGTTTGTAAACTTTCAATGTTAAACAAGTTCTAAAACACAAACCCACACATTTCCTTCCATGTCACAATGTACATATTTTTTGTGTAAATTAGAATAACCTCGATCCCTTAAGATTTGGGGAAATGTTAGAAACTCCCCATTATTAATATTAATAACACTTCACTCTTTGAATTTTTTATTTATTAACATATAACCGTTATGACCATTTATATTCATTGCAAATTTTTTTTTTAAAAAAAAATTTATAGAAAAAAAAAATATTTTTCAAATTAAATTCTCATCTAGAATAACCATAAAATAATGCTTATCCATTTATAGGGAAATATACTTAAATATGCTTTGACTTAATAAAATATATGAGTAATAAGAAGAAGAAAAAATGATGCATTAGTTATTTACATAAATATAGTACATGTAAGGACACGATTCTCACACGGCCCAACAATGACGTTGGGCTCGCACGTGAAGGATCCCTCACAATAAGATTTGTAGAGAGTGGGCTTGAAAGGCTAGCGTTTGGTCACAGGGCGTTGGTCCAGACCGGACTTTAGGGAAACTCAGATAAGAAAAGGCTTCAGCCTGGATATCCAAGCCCCACAGCTTTTTAACTTGAGGGGTTGGACTCCTCGGATCATGTCCGAGGAGCACTAATGTTTTTCTCCGGTTACCCGGCGGTGGGTTTTTCGTGGTGGTGTACATATATTGTCCGGGCATTCTCATCCCTGGAGTTTTTCCCAGGAAGTGAGATGGGGGTCCCCTTTCTGATTAGTTTATCTTCTCTTTTATACTAGCTTACGTTTGCTGTCCCTCGTCCACGTGTAGGGTCAACTTTTCCAGGACTGATATTTGTCCCGTCAGTCTAATCCCGGAATTGTTGGGGATGGTTAATAAAGCCTAAGAATCAGGTTCTGTCAGGTGTAGAGTCTTATCAGTGAAGGGTATTAAGGACAACTTCCCTGAGATATTTTCTGATCCTTAAAGTTTGCTCGTATACCACTTTCATCAATGAGACTTTGGGTCTGCCGAGGACTAAGCTGTCCTCGGCTGTATCTCCGGGCCATTTTGTGCTTCTTATTTTGAGCTTGGGCCATGGCCTTCTTCGGCTTGGGCCTGTGGACTCCCCATGAGCAAGCGGGCCGGGCCCATAAATTATTGGGCCCCACAATAGCCCCTCAAAACCCTGCTGTCCAACATCTTGGTTGGAAATGTGGGTTTTGGTAATACCGAGCCTTTATTGTGGCTCATTTATTTCAACCCTTGACTGACGCGGGCGACTCTTCACCTGCTCAGGGAATGTATTGGTCTACGAGATGTTCCCCTTAATTTGCGCACGATGCCCTTGTGCCGTTTGGTTATCCGAAGCGCGTCTTTAATGTCTTCCCTTTACGAGACCTCCCAGATCTAACGGTTATTGATAGCGTGGGGAAACGAAACGGATGTATATTTATTTGCAGATTTCCCTGGGGATCTGAATGTATTATGACCCCTTTTCCTTGTCCCCTATATAAAGAGAGAAGACAAAAGCTGATTTTATCATACTTGAATCCCTCATATTCCTTCCAGAGTTCACTTCTTCCCTCTGGTTATACCTTATCCGATAATACGTTCAGCACAGTTGTCAGCCATGAATAAACCATTCCATTCCCAAAAACACCATGTCTTAATAAAGCTCGAGATGGCTCGGTCAGGGCAAGGATGGCGGAGACTTAAGATTTGTCTCTCCTTCCTTTTAGCCAAAATCCAAAGCAGGGACTCGTCACATCTCACTTTCGGTGTGACTGAGTCAAAAACATCCAGTATCACCACCATCCGCTCTCTCATGAGCATATCTAACATGGCCCCAGTGGGTTAGGAGTCAGGACTGGGGCAGGGACTAAATGCCCCTGCTTCTTCCTCTCTTCGTTCACTGGCGCCGCCCTTTGCCTCTCTTTCTTCCTTCTCACCTTTTCCCTCTTCTTCTCCTCCTTCTTACTCATGTCCTCCATCTTCTTCATTCATCTCCTCCATCTTCCTCATTCATCTCCTCCATCCTCTTCTTCCTTCTCCTTCAAATTCTTTTTCCTTGTCCTTCAAATTCTTCTTCCTTCTCCTTCATCTTTTTTAAAGAAAGCCCTTCTCCCGATATGAGCAGTACTGAGCCAGAGATTGGAGAGACTTTGAAGACGAGTTTAAAAGACACCTGACTGTTTACTTATCTGCATTGCGGATGTTATAGTTGCTTCGGCAGTTCATCTTTTGTATAGGCTTGTTTAAGCCCCTTTTTGTACGTTGTAATAATTTTTCATATTAATAAAAGTTGCTGTTACTTTACTTCGCATGTTCTGTTTTTATGTTTTTACAAGTTTTCAAGCGCTGCTCGGCACAATAATATAGCATTTGAATCAATGACAACTAAGGCTAAAATATTTGCTAATAAAAAGATGTCATCATAACTTTAATAAAATTATTCGACATAGCAATGCCGACCAGTGAAGGACGAAACTCACCTTAAAATTAGCCGAGATGAGGACTAAGTGCTCGATACGGGATAGGAAGTAACTATCCGAGGACATGTCACCCGCCAAATGAACAGTTTCCTTAAGCTAATGAACATTGGGTCATTTCGCCATCTTCTTAACACACTGGCCTTAACCTTTTACAGTATTTGAGCCGAGAACCTTCCCCATCCGAGTAGTTGGTTTCCCCATAGGCTTGAGTCCGAGGACCATGCAAGTCCTAGGTTCTGTCCGAAACTTATGTTTTTCTCAGTACTTGGTTTCCCCATAGGCTTGAGTCCGAGGACCATGCAAGTCCTAGGTTCTGTCCAAAACTTATGTTTCTTCTTTTTTGAGTCCGAGGACCATGCAAGTCCTAGGTTCTGTCCAAAACTTATGTTTTTTCTTTTGTGTACTTGGTTTCCCTATAGGCTTGAGTCCGAGGACCATGCAAGTCCTAGGTTCTGTCCAAAACTTATGTTTTTTCTTTTGTGTACTTGGTTTCCCCATAGGCTTGAGTCCGAGGACCATGCAAGTCCTAGGTTCTGTCCAAAACTTATGTTTTTTCTTTTGTGTACTTGGTTTCCCCATAGGCTTGAGTCCGAGGACCATGCAAGTCCTAGGTTCTGTCCAAAACTTTTTGAGTTCAGATTCTCCCTTTCTTCAGATATTTCACGAGGCGCCGAGCAGGGGTTGTCCTCAGCAACGGCTACTTCTCGACGTGGGCCACAGTCCCTGGGCCCTCATGTAGAGCGGGCCTGGGCCGCGAAGTCACTAAGCCCACGAATTAAGAGGTATCTCTACAGCCTTTGGCCACGCGGTACTCTCTGACGTCCCAATGTTCGAGGTGCGCCTTTACGAGGCTTCTTTAATCTTGTGGTTGCAGTTGACGTTGGAAGTTGAGTCAGAGTCATTTTGTCTGTAGCGTTCCTTGGGACACTGCGAGAGTTAAATGCCACCACCTTACCTTTTAAATAAATAGGAGAGAAAGGTGTTTTACCTTCGCACAAGTCCTTCAGTTTCCTCCCTTAGTATATCATGTCTGAGGCGAGGGTTGAGGAAAAAGAACTCTTTCCGCCACGGAGGCGCCGTGTCCTCCTGAGACTCAAAGTAGTGAGGTACGGGCACAAGAAGCATAAGTTCAAGAGAATACTCCATTTCAATCGAGGGGAAAGGGTGTCTCTCCCTCTTTTAGCCAAAATCCGAAGCAGGTTCTGTTCATGCCAGAATTTTGGTGTGTCAGAAGAAAGATTTTCCGCCATCAGCGCCTCTGCCTTGTGGCAGACAAATATTTAGAGAAAGCCCCTCAACTTCCAGCTCCCTGCACCTTTCTTTCAGCGGTGTGAGGCTGCCTGAGTTATGGGCACGTAAAAGTATTGAGGAAGAACAAAGTCTTGGAGCAGTAGCCAACCTCTCCTCTGATCCACTTCCTCGGCCTTGTTTTATTTTCTTGTATCTTTCCTTTTGATTATGTGGTTAGCTTTAGTAGCCAACCTCTCGTCTGTACTGCTCCTCGGCTTTATTTTATATATTTTTTCTTGTATCTTCCTACTCAATCATGTAGTGAGCTCTGACATAAGCTGATTCCAGCTTTTCATTGTACGCTGTACTATTTCTTTGTTTTAGTAAAAATAGAAATTTATTTATATGTTTTGAGTACTGATCTTTTGGCAACACTACTTTGTGAATGGGTGTGCTCCATGTGTGTGTTTCTTCGAGAATATTTAGAGCAAGATACCTTGAAACATAATCTAACTTACTCTAATCTACCAATACTACCAGGCATTATACCGATAATTCATAGTAAATCAAACTTAGGAAACTAACCGGGGTAACAGTTGAATATTCTGTGATAAGCGCGTGAATACCGTCCAAGGCTGAATCTCTAAATAATACATCCGAGCAGTCGACTGGGAAGTAGGGAACTCCGATTATGCTTTTGTGTACTTGGTTTCCCCATAGGCTTGAGTCCGAGGACCATGCAAGGCCTTGGTTCTGTCCAAAACTTATGGTTTTTCTTTTGTGTACTTGGTTTCCCCATAGGCTTGAGTCCGAGGACCATGCAAGGCCTTGGTTCTGTCCAAAACTTATGGTTTTTCTTTTGTGTATTTGGTTTCCCCATAGGCTTGAGTCAGAGGACCATGCAAGGCCTTGGTTCTGTCCAAAACTTATGGTTTTTCTTTTGTGTACTTGGTTTCCCCATAGGCTTGAGTCCGAGGACCATGCAAGGCCTTGGTTCTGTCCAAAACTTATGGTTTTTCTTTTGTGTACTTGGTTTCCCCATAGGCTTGAGTCAGAGGACCATGCAAGGCCTTGGTTCTGTCCAAAACTTATGGTTTTTCTTTTGTGTACTTGGTTTCCCCATAGGCTTGAGTCCGAGGACCATGCAAGGCCTTGGTTCTGTCCAAAACTTATGATTTTTCTTTTGTGTACTTGGTTTCCCCATAGGCTTGAGTCCGAGGACCATGCAAGGCCTTGGTTCTGTCCAAAACTTATAGTTTTTCTTTTGTGTATTTGGTTTCTACATAGGCTTGAGTCCGAGGATCATGCAAGGCCTTGATTCTGTCCAAAAATTTTTGGGTACTTATTTGCTTTTTTCGCAGGTCAGCCCCTTGGCCATGACTGGGAGAGCTGACTTGAGGTCAGAAGCCCCTAGAGCTGCCCGTGCCGTTGGCACTACAGGATGTAAGCCCTGGCACCAGTTTATATCGAAGCGACAACTGCAGGTCACCGGAGATGGGAAAAACTCGCGAATCTCTGCTTGCTAGAGAGTTGACTCATGCGCCACCCGTGCCAACGCGCAAGCCTTCCCACAGACGGTGCCAATTGTAAGGACACGATTCTCACACGGCCCAACAATGATGTTGGGCTCGCACGTGAAGGATCCCTCACAATAAGATTTGTAGAGAGTGGGCTTGAAAGGCTAGCGTTTGGTCACAGGGCGTTGGTCCAGACCGGACTTTAGGGAAACTCAGATAAGAAAAGGCTTCAGCCTGGATATCCAAGCCCCACAGCTTTGTAACTTGAGGGGTTGGACTCCTCGGATCATGTCCGAGGAGCACTAATGTTTTTCTCCGGTTACCCGGCGGTGGGTTTTTCGTGGTGGTGTACATATATTGTCCGGGCATTCTCATCCCTGGAGTTTTTCCCAGGAAGTGAGATGGGGGTCCCCTTTCTGATTAGTTTATCTTCTCTTTTATACTAGCTTACGTTTACTGTCCCTCGTCCACGTGTAGGGTCAACTTTTCCAGGACTGATATTTGTCCCGTCAGTCTAATCCCGGAATTGTTGGGGATGGTTAATAAAGCCTAAGAATCAGGTTCTGTCAGGTGTAGAGTTTTATCAGTGAAGGGTATTAAGGACAACTTCCCTGAGATATTTTTTGATCCTTAAAGTTTGCTCGTATACCACTTTCATTAATGAGACTTTGGATCTGCCGAGGACTAAGCTGTCCTCGGCTGTATCTCCGGGCCATTTTGTGCTTCTTATTTTGAGCTTGGGCCATGGCCTTCTTCGGCTTGGGCCTGTGGACTCCCCATGAGCAAGCGGGCCGGGCCCATAAATTATTGGGCCCCACAGTGCATTTAAAAAAAAAAAAATTGATTAGTTAATTCTATAAAAATTAATTTATTCTTTCATCAAAAAAGGAGGGAGGTTCAAAAGGTAGGCTTCCTCTCCCACTGTCCCTGTTTCTTTCCATGATTCCCAAGATCCTTAAAAAGATTTTGATATTGGAAAATAAATATGGCTAGAGATTTACTTATCTATTTCTTACACCATATATCTTAAATATGTAGTACATTTTAAAATTAATTAATTAGTTAATTCCTAATTCTATCTAAATTAATTTATTCTTTCAATGTCATCAAAAAAGAGAGGGAGGTTCAAAAGGCAAGCTTCCCCTCCCTCATGATCTCTGTCGTTCCTGTTTCTTCCCATGATTCCCAAGATCCTTAATCTTTTCCCTAAAGAGAAAATCATGAGAAATTAAGGAATCAAAAGATCCCTTACACCATAAAAGTTTTGTACTATTAAAATCCCTATCCAAAATTTCCTAACCACTTTAAGTTCCCCCATTTGACGTCTATTTCAATCAACCCTTCTTCTTGTCTTTGTCAAATGGTTGTAAATATGGCATGATGAATCACGTAGTCTACACGAGAGTTTTCATTAGACACAAGACTTTTAAGTAAAATTTTTTTTTTTTCCAAACACGAACCCCAATATTCCACCAAACGTACGTGTATGTCAAATGGCTTTAAGTTTATAGCAAAAACTTAATTCATATATGATGTATAACCACTAAAGTTAGGTTAACTACAAAAGCTCCCCCCCTATCACGGACATCTTGGGAGTAATCTCAGCCGTTCAAGAAATGCTATCACCTTTGAAAAGTTCTTGGTTGTACAACTGAGCGTGGGAAAAAAGCAAGCAAAAGAATGTTACACAGAGATAAACATGATGTAGGGTTCAACAATATTGTGTTACAAAATCTCTGTAGTGGTTGGCCTGAGTAACTTACTTCATCATTTTAATTTGGTAGCACCAAGAACCAGAAAGCACAATGCAATAAGTAGGAAGAAAGAAAATATTGAATAATTGTGTAATTTTAACTCGTTTCATTCCCTTTTTTATATTTTTAAGATAACTAAATCGAACATAAGTCCAGAAAATATCATAGATAATTAAGTGCATGATGTAATCGATGATGGTAAATAATAAGTTTAAAAACATAAAATCTTTTTTTCACAAATGCTGAATCGACATGATGGGATTGATTGCTAATAAGAGTGAAGGGAAATTACATTTTACCACCTGAAACTATACCTCATATTATACTTTGCACCATAAAATTTTCTAATGTATGCTTTGTACTTTAAACTATAACAATTGTTACACTTCACAGCCCGACATTAAGTTTTCTATTAACTTAAACAAAAATTCAAATTAAAGTTTAGGATGCAAAGTGTAATCATAAATATAATTTATAATGGTAAAGTATAATTTATCCTCTGTTTTTAAATGATTGAGAAGAATGGGCAATTAAATCTTTTCACGTAGTGTCATATTTTTTCATTCAAGTTAACAACAAACTTGACTTCAAAGTGCAAAGTGTAACAAGGGTTATAGTTTATGGTATAAAAAATATATTTGGAAAGTTTAGATTGCAAAGTATAATTATAAGTATAATTTTAGATATTCAAATGTAATTTTCTCTAAGTTATCAATAATAGAAATTTGGCATTAGTCAAGCACAGCTTATTACGTACGTTAGCAGTTAGAAGTATTGAAAAAAACTTGTTGTCCCGGCCTAACCTTCAATATTAAGACAGTTTCCAGTTTCTATACGCAGCAGTACCTAGGAATTACATTCACAAAACAATGACGGGCTGGCTTTGCCTGTGAAGACTATTAAAATGCAGGTTAGTCTAAAAGATTCGGCATCAATCACCCAACCTGTAAAGTCAACCCCCAACCAGTACCTTTGTTTTCTTTAATTTGCTTGTGTTTTTATATGTTTTTACTTTTTACTTTTCAATGTGCATGAGAATACGTGAGCCTATTAACGCGGATCTACATCCCTTTGAGAATGAGGATGTCTGTCTTTTTCTTCTGTCTACCTACCTATAACTACTTTTTTTTTTTTTTTTTTTAATGAGTTACCTATAACTACTATTACTTTAGTCTTTGCAATAAGACTTTATGAATGCATGCAATCATGTCATTATGACATGCCATGCCATGGCAACGCCATGCATTTCATGTTACTTTTACTCACCCTTCGATGCTTGGTTGACACTTAATTTCATGCTACATTTTTTTTTTTTTTTTTTAATTTAAAGAAACGAATAATATACAATAGTTTCGATGAAGCTTCACTAGAGACAGAAGACTCAGAACTGCTCCTAAAATTTCAAATGTGTCTTTTACGTACCTATACAATTCTTTAATAGTATATTCTCTATTATACCAACATCAACACCCATGCGATAATTGAGTCAAGGTGAAACATCAAAGTCATGATCATATAACTACAACCATCTGATTTTGGAAACGATCATCTTGATCAAATTAATGGTTAAGTACGCATGCATTACATTACACCTACGTATTCTGGGTTTATTACCTGTTTGATTAAACAATTATATATCAGTTGCTTTCATATAAGAGACACAGGGTCGGATTGAAAGGAATAATATCGCATGTATAAGTATTTTAATTAATCTCAAAGGTATTTCTTGTCTCCTTTTCAAGCAATTTGTAAGCCCCGCAAGAATGACGTGTTTAAGGTCCATTATATAGCTAGATAAAACCCAAGAAAAGAAAAAAAGAAAAAAGAGGGTTTGTACGTAGGTGATGTTACATTGTTACTATTGTTAGCCAGTAATTATAAACATGACAATTAGGGACTTGGCTTCTACTTCTCCCATTCGTGTCACTTCTAGTAAATGACAAATAACACACTTGGACAAAAAAGGAAACAGGAAAATATACTCTCATGAATTTAAAAAGTTTTTTTATTATGTAAATAAAATAAATTTCATCTATTCCCTTCATGTTCCTAGCAAAACACACACAGGGAGTTACTATTCACAAGCTAGCATACAGCATAATTGTTTGAGTATAACCTTTTTAAGAATCGGTATCTTGGTCAGTCATAAAATAAAACCACAGCTTCGATTAAATTATGCAACCAAGTTGTTAGTTACATTGAAGCTTGTATAACGCAGCTTAGTTTGTTTGTTTGTGTTTGTGTGTGTTTTTTTTTTTTTTTTTTTTTTTTTTGAAGAATGTAGAAAAGTATCATGAGACATTGATGGTAAAAAAATAAAAAAAGGTTTACACAACATTAAAAATCATGGGTGTTGGGTGCAATATAACTTGTTGCACCCTCCCTTGAAATATTTAACTTTTAAATAAAATTTGTGATGTGTTTTTGTATTGTATCTTTGTGTTAGAACATTTCTCTCTCTTTTGTATGTGTCAACGTGTGTATTTGTTTCTGTAAAAATTATAAATAAATAAAAAGGAATCATGGGTGTTTGCATGGAAGTTTTATTGGCAAACATTAGAATCATGGGTGTTCCATGTTTGCCTATGTTTTTTGCTGCATTATCGATATAGCCAAAATGCGATTTGCATGGACGTTTCACTAGCAAAAAGCATAAACAAACAAAAACTATTGTCTCTCTCTAAAAGCCTAGAGTTCCCTCGAGGCTATTTGCAAAGGCAAATTTTACACTTTTGTGTGTGTTTTCAGACACTGATTTATAACCGAACGTGATTGAAGTCAAATTTTCAAGTTATAAAACACATTGCGTAAAACAAACACCGCCGGCAAAAGCAAATTCCTGTTTCCTGTTTCACTAGTCCGTACTGACACCAATTTGGCTCGAAAGGTAATTCCTGTTTCCCAATACCAGTTTATTTCTCAAGATATAGTGAAATACACTCGAGACTATTTGCTAATTTTACATTCCAAAAGTGTCATGCTAAGTAACATTTGAAACCACAGATCTTTTCTTAAAAATGAAAAAAGGAAAGGGGGGGGGGGGGGGGGGGGGGGTGGTGTTATGTAGTAATGAAGGCAGTAAAAATTTACATTAACTATGATGAGCAAGACCTTCAAAACGATCTGAACTGGAGTTATGAAAAAAAGTATAGTCCAAAAAAGCACCAATGATACTGACAACCATACAGGTAACAGTGAGATTAAATGTTTGAATATTTGAGAATTTCGCAGTTTTTTCAAACCCCTTAATCAAGGGGCAACTATGTCTCCGCCAACACCTGAAAATTATTTTCCTCCATATCAGAAAACGTCATGCTTTCTGAACTTCCAGTCTAGCTTTCAAATTACAAAACAACGAATGCCGTCTAAACTGCTTGTGGATGAACAATTTCAAAATTTTGGAAAAACCTGAGTATCTGAAATGACATGCTTCCTGTGTCACCTCAATGTTGTCAACATCAAATATCACTACAAATTACAAAATTCTAAAAGCGAGGAGAGAAGCTAAATCGAAAGCCAGTCTTCCCACGATCGTGTTCATGTTGCTTGAGTAGGTAGTAATAGTTGGCCTGACAACAATGTCAACACTCATTAGTTTCAAAACCCAAGGAACGAGTCTCACTAAACAGAGTTGCAGATAAGAAGTGCAGAAAGCGGGGGAACAAGAGAAGGAACTTATTTTCAGGAAACATTCAGAAACTCGTACAATAATACACCATTCTATCAGATCCAATCAATAACATCTGAGTTACATTTAAAAAAGAAAATGCTTTATAACTATTACACAAATAATTCAAATTTCTCACAAAAAATCAATATCACAGCAGACGACAGATTTGAGGAGTGTTAGGAAAACCTTGAAGGGGGAATGATTTCCAATAGCTTTTTCTTTACACTCCCCATTAATCATTTAATTGGTAACATAAATAAAAACAGAGTGCACTTGTCATAAATAAATATATAAATAAACACAGGCTGCAGAGTCAGGGGAATGTTAGGAAGATGAAGATGAGCTTCAGGCCATGTTTTAGATAATACTGCCATCTGTTAAATGCTAATTATTTCCCTAATTAAAACAGCTTTCAAAGAAATTTTAGATGGTCACCTCAGATATCAAAAGAAAATTGTCACGTCAAAATTGTAGGATAAACTTTGCATCTTAATTCCCCAATAGAGATCACAAATCAATTCAATAAGAAATTGCTTTCAAAATACCATCAAATCTTGGGTGAACATTGCATCTAGGCAATACCATGGGTGAAAAATATAAATCTAAGAGACATGCATCAAGAACACCCAGCACATCATATTATAAGTTCCTTCCATATGAATGATGCAATCATATGGAACAAACCAAATTAAAACTTTGAATGCCCCCTTTAATAAAAAATGAAACTCAGAATAGATAGCTGACCTCTAGACGGAAAATTTTTGTAGGGACAACAACCCCACCGCCAACTGAGATTCGGAATGACTCCAAGAACTTCTGAGGAGAGAAATTCCGGAACTCATTCTCTGTTAATTTAGAGAGGTTGCCAGCACCAGCAAAAATGTGTCCATGGACTCCAAATTCTCTTAACCACTTAACTGGAAGATCAAAAGAAAGGTCTGCAAAAGCAGTGACAGCAAGATCTCCTCCAAGATAATCCCTTCCAGGACCATCAGAATTCTCTCTATTTTGCCTTCGTGGCTCTGAAGGTCCCAGTCCCCTTGTCTTAAATCCGTACATAGACGTTGGGCCTGCCAAACTGCAAACTGGAGAGAAATCACCACCCAAGAAGAACCTTTCTGGCAAAGGTGAGGGCTTGTTCAAGAATCCTTGGCCCCATGGAAATAAAACACCACCAGAGATCCCAAAGTTGAGGGCAGCACGATAAAATCCGAAAGGGATAGCATAACGAAGATCAAACTCCTGTTAAAAGTAGAAAATTCCATAATCAATGAAAAATATAGGGAATATCGGGCATGAATTGGGTTCTTTCAGCTTCTATGCTATAATACATAATGTCAAAACCCCCACAAAAAAACATATATATATATATATATATATACTGCTGAATATAGATTATAAAACAATCAACTAATTGGGATCCCATATTGCGTGTGTGGCACACGCATGCATGTAAACATGACTCACCAAAAAAACAAAGATAAACCGAAATAGTTTCTTCTGAGAATCTGAGCAGGTAGGCACCAGCACTACCTTTCTCCAATGTGGTATAAAGATTATGAAATTCGGAGTCTTAAACTGACAAACATCGGCTATTGTTGTCTATTACGTAGTGACGCTTTCTTTTTTTATAACGGCACCACACACATAAATAGGTTGGCCCATTAGAGCAGAGGTCAAATTATCTCACATATAAAAATATTTACTTCCCGATTTGGTCCACAGCTAATCATCTTAAATCTATGGTGCCACCACATTTTCTGCATTAAAACACACACATGCACATACTTCTTTCAATTTTCTCTCTTTGTAATCCAATATTTTTATTCAAAGAGACATCAGGTTCAACAAACTTAAAAAACAGGAAAGTCCCAATGAAATACTAATAGCTACTTAGCAGGATGTTGTCATTTGGATCACAACTTAAACTAATTCGATTTGGATTCATAGCAGAGACTCAAAATCAGTAATCACAATTCATATGCAATTCAGTCACATAGGTATATCTATAACTTTTTAACAAAATAGTAGGCTAGGTGGAGATTATTTAAGAATTACAAGGAAAACAAACAGGAAAACCACAAGATCATTTATAAACCTGGCGCAAAAACCGCAAGCTCCGGTGATCAGGTGCAAGGCCACCTATTTGAGTAGTAGAAACAAAAGCATGACCTTTAGTGGGTCTCATGGATGAATCCCTCCTGTCAATCTTAAATGTATACTTTAAAGATGAAAGCAAACTATGTCCCAGCTGCCTCCTTACTGCCCTGGACGACATTTGTGATGGATCTGTTAAGGTACGCCATCCAAGATTGTATGCCAAGTCATGGTACTTGGTGGATAATAGGTTAATAGAAAAGCCCAAGGATCGCTCTTTGTAGGAAGAGAATTCTTGCCAATCTTGGGAAAGCAAAGATGCACGTGCCAGCACAGGAGTCGACAGTCCTCTAACTCTCGGCAAAAACACACCAGCACTGACCTCTGATGTTTGGTTGGGACCATATGCCACAGAACCATCCCACAGATCCCCATAACCAAACCAATTTTTATACTTGAGAGTACCTTCAGCAGTCCAAGATCTAGCCTACAAAAGCATTATACAATTCCAAAAATCATATGAGATACAGCATGCTCATTAATTCATGCACACTAAAAATCAAAAGACATAGTACATAATTTATTGAGTCATTGACTAGCTTAAATTCGATATAGTATGCAGCTTAAACTTTGTAATATCAAATAAACCCTCCACTCAGTTAGTCTAGCATAAAACACAGGGTATTGAGGAGGTGGCTCACACTCATCACCCCATATGACTTGTCACTGTAGATCAATTGCATACACTTATATATATATATATATATATAAAATAATAATAATAAATTGCATAAGGCTAAACTAAGGAGATCCATAAATAAAGCAAACCATGGCTCACACCCACACCATATTATACCAAAATTTGACCCTCCTTTCACCACAATACTCCAGAAAATAGATCAATCAAGAGTATATAACACTTCCTAACGCCCTTCTACATTTCCAGCCCATAAGAGCTATTCAATACCTTATCCCCCCCCCCACTCACCCCCTCGTCCTACCTCAAATGGCAAATCCTCTCCTTATAAGATTAAGGTGGAGGGTGAGGTCATGGTTTCATCATCCACCAAGTGTGTGTAACTAACAACAAGGAAGACTCTTAGTCTCAAAATTTTGGGGTCAGCTATGGATCGTAAAAAGACTAATCAAGGTCAGTCACACGTGAATAATTTTCCCCACATTTACGCTTTGCCATCATCCACTACATCACTTCATTTAACGCTTTCCTCTCAATAAAAGAACTACTCACAGCCTTCAGGCCATAATTTAACTTCATTTCTACGAAATCTACAGCAAAAAGTGCTTTCTAAACTTCTGTTCCCAAATTGCAGACATAAAAAGGCCTAAGGTACGCAATAATTCACCTGGTTAAGCTCAAATTGTCCACAAAAATTGCAATTATATATTCAGTATAGCCACATAAATACCCAATCAATTCATATGCCACTTTATACAAGTCTAAATTAACATTTTCAACTCATTAGGTAAAATGAGAATTCTCATTTCCATTTTCCCCTAATTTCTCAACAGCCAAGCACATTCATAAAAAAATGGAAACCCTAACCAAACTACAAAACATCAAAAACTCTAAAAAGTAAAAACAAAACAAAACACAGCAAAGGTGCTTTCTAACTTCTGTTCCCAAATTGCAGACATAAAAAGGTCTAAACTACGCAATAATTAGCCCCGAATTGATCATAAATATGGTGTTAAATTCAAATTTTCCACGAAAATTGCAATTATATATTCAGTATATCTAGCTAAATACCTAACTTAATTCATATGCCTCTTATTACAAATCTAAATCGACATTTTCAACTCAATATGTAAAATGCAAATTCTCATTTCCGTTTTCCCCTAATTTCTCAACAGCCAAACACATTCATAAATAAATAAATAAATAATGGAAACCCTAACCAAATTACAAACATCAAAAACACCGTACCGCGGGTTTCGAGTAAGCGCCGCACTCAGCGGTGAAAGTGCTACTGGTCTCGACGACCTCGACGATAACATTGGCGGTGTCAGGCAACTCCGGCGGGCCTTTGTCGAGCGTGATCTTCACGGAATCGAAAATCTCAAGCTGTTGAAGCCTCGCATTGGCTCTTCCGGCCGCATCGAGCAGCTCCTGCATCGTGGAGGCGTTCTTCAAGGCCTCGAGCTCGGGCTCGATGATCGAATCCTTGGTCTTAGTGTTCCCCTTGATGATCAAGTCGTGGACTCGGAGATTCACTCGCTCTCTTTGCATTCGGCGGAACAGGTTCTCCATTCTCGACTTGTGCTCGCTGAGTAGGGACTCTCGGGATTTGTGCTGCTTTTGTGGCGGTTCTGGTTCTTCGTCGTCTTCGTTTTCGTCTTCTTCAACGACGTCGTTTTCTTCGCGGTCTTCTTCGGCGGTTGCTTCTGAGTTTGGTGGAGTTTGGGATTGTTTCTCTTCGTCTGAGTTTGCCATTTCGCCGAGCGATTAGAGAGAGAGTTGGGAGCGACGGTAGCGAATTGCTGAATCGAATGGTAGTGTGAGTTGGAAGGTAAGAGAATTGGAGAGTGCCTGCCTTGGACAATAAGAACAATGCGATTCCAAACCTGTTATTTCGGACAATCGGACCTGTTAAATTATTTTTTTCCTTTTCTTTTCTCTTTTTTAATTGCTATTTACTCTTCACCAAAAAAAAAAAAAAAAAAAACTTGCTAGTTACACTTTTTTTTTCTTCAATCTTCATAAAATATAAACAAGGAAAAAAATGCAAAATAATTGTTTTCTAATACATTTTAAGAAAATCATTTATTAAAATATAATTTAACCTTCTTTTAAATGAGAAAATTCTTTTTAAAAATTTTTATGATTGATTTTATACTAAGTTCACAGTCAAATTCTTTTAAATATACAAAATCAAATAAACATTTCAAAAATCGTCTTCCTTTATATTACAAAACCTAATTCCAACATATATATATATATATATATATATTATTGATGTACAGGCGCAATTTGAGTCCTAAACCCAAAAGTTAAAAGGATCTAGACTCAAAGAATCCAATAGAATGAATTTGTAGAGAGGGAATTGAAAAACTAGACTTTAATGAGTTAGGTAGCTATTATAGTAGATCCAAATGACAATAAATAAAAATAGACTAGTTGTATCTAAAGAAAATCGTTCTCGGCACAGTTTGAAATGATCAATTCTTGTATATAATTCTTAAAGCTGATTACAAGTACAGTTCTTATTGCTACAACATTTCTCTCTTAATTCTTTGATCCCTTTCTCTTAGGGCTTCCTTTCTATTTTATACTATCTTCCTCATTTTATCTTTACCCTCCACGTGTAGATTAGATTGTTGGTGTTGATCCTTGTCACATCAGCACATTTCTGAAGTCTTTAGGGGGTAACTATAAGGCTAAAAACTACTACTCAGATATCACTTCCTCATTAATGCGGCCAGAAAGTTAGCTGCAGAGTATTCAATGCGATGGTAGCAACTTTCCTTTAAATATTTCATAGTCTCTCTCTATCCTGTTTCCTTCCTGATACTTATCCTCATTAGTGGAATTGTCCGGAACATTACTCTTGATGGCAGACTGCACCTTCTGACCTTGGCTTTACCCAGCCAATGAAGCATTCCTCCTCGGACCGCCTTCCTGGACAATCATGATCAAACCTTGCATTTTCACTCACTAACACGGATTCTTATGACAGTGTTTCCCCGTTCTCGGACTACTTAATGTCCTCGGATTGGGCCCCGTCACAATATACACACAGATATGTACTATTGGGCCTACCACCCTACAATTGAAAATATTCATCTTGTAATTATGGTTGAAACAAGAATAATAAACACAAATACAATCACTTTATAGACAATTTAGTAGGTGTGAAAAAATAAAAACCACGTCTCAAAAATGGTGGGGCTATAAATTCTTGGTTTCTCAATCAACTATGTCATACCCTATAGATTAAGATTTTTACAAATTTCAATGGCTTGCCCTTATTACTAAAAATAAAATGTACATCATTTTTCAATAAATTGAACTAACCCAAAAAAAAAAAAAAAAGGCTTTTGATCATAATCATTATCTATAAAATGAATATTATATTTTTTATTTATCTAGTTACCGTCTAGAAAAATAAAAATTACATTAATAATTATTTCGTTTAATAATCTCAAATTTAAGTTGGGATATTAAAGTCACATAATGGAAAAGGTGTTAATTAGACATTCTATCTAACTTGAAGGCTAGTCTTTTAAGAGACATATGTTATGTGAATTATTCACAATGTCATTCAAATCCTCGCCATATCATGCATCATTGAAAAATAAAGGTTGTGCTCATCATGTGATCAAAATCATTTTTGCTTGTTAAGTTTGTATCATGTTCATAATTTAACCTATATATGCATCCATCATATATTTCATATCATCATATTGCATCTAATCAATACGGTTTCATTCAAGAATATGTTAAAACATTAATCCTTATCATCAAAGGTTCACTTGATTGTTGTTCACCAAGATTGTTTTTGCTTAATCCTTGTTGGATGCCATTTTAAAAATTAAAAAATAAATAAACTAAGGTAGCATAAGATATATTGTATTTAGTTGAACTTTAATATACATCACATATTGACTAGTTTTGTCATATAAATAAGACATTAAAGTGTGTTGCGTTGTTAATAACTTTGTAGCTTAATTGGTTGGCAAATCTTGGTAACTCCAACAAATACATCCACGATTCAAGTCAAACATCTCCTATTGTAGCTATTAAATTATCAAAAAAAGAAAAAGAAAAAAAAAAGTAGTGTAGTTTATGTCAAAGCTTTCCCATTAAATTTATGAAATAAATTTTTAATGAAATTTTGGTTGGGAAAAAAAAAAGATTTGGTAAGTGTGGAGTAACTATGATTGTAAATAATTTGTTTAAATGATGTTGATTAACAAATGTGTAATTAGGGTTTAAGGATATCCACGAATTTATCAAACTTGAGTTTGGTGTCAACTTGATGACTAACCCAATCACAATGGACTTGGAAATGCCCAATTTGTTGCTAACTGTGGTTATGTGATTTGTCAATTGCTATGATTAGATTGTTTGATACTATAGTTTGTCTCATCGATGTTGATGAGCCAAGATTTGGCGGCGTCAACCAAAACTAGAGGAAAGCTCACAAGATATGGTCATCAACGTGATCTTTGTCGAACCCCGTGCAATGTTTGAGTTGGAAAAGTGAGAGGTGAAAGAGTAATTAACAAAGACACAATGAAAGGAAGGTGAAGAACACAAGTTTGAAGAAATTTTACTATACTTTCAGATTAGAAACCCATCACTTAACCTAATAATATTATATTAATGATAGTAAGATAAAAATGACGTCTCGAGCGTTCCCTCTCTCTAGCGAAGAAGAAGATACTCTCCATCGTAGCACCAAGAAGATTAAGGAAGGCCATGATCCTTCACCTTTTGCTCCCCCTGTCCAGAACCAAAACCTCAGCTATAAGGAAAAGTTAGTAGGACATCTTCCTGGTGCCTATGAAAGCGCCTTTAGTCTCGCAGGCCTTATGCTTGAAGAAGCTGACTCGGACGTTGAGGAAGATGATCTTGAAGAAGGAACAGTTGCTATAGCCCTCTCAAAAGAAGAAAAGTCTCGTATCCGATCCCAATGGTCGAATGCTCTCATCATAAAAACCTTTGGCAGAACTGTGGGCTATCAGTTTCTTTCCCAGCGTGTTCGTGATCTCTGGAAGCCCAACAATAGACTTGACCTTGTTGATCTTGGCGAAGATTTCTTCCTAGCCCGTTTTGAGTCCAACAAGGATCTCGACCATGTCCTGAAGAATGGTCCTTGGTTTATAGGGCAACATTTTCTGGCTATAAAGGCATGGGAGCCTGAATTCAATGCCACCGAGGCTAACCTTTCACAGGTGGCCATTTGGATTCGCCTACCTCGGCTGCCTATAGAATACTATGACCCTGTGATCCTCAAAAAGATTGGCTCAAAGATAGGCCCAGTCCTCAGAATTGATGGACACACTGCCACAAACTCTAGAGGTAGATTTGCTCGCCTATGTGTCCAAGTATGCTTAGATAAGCCATTAGTTAAAAACATACTCATCGGTAAGTTCAAACAACCAGTCACCTATGAAGGGATTCACTCCCTCTGTTTTTCATGCGGTCGTTTGGGCCATAAAAAGGAATGGTGTCAATATACCATCAAGGAAGTCCCCAAAACCTCTAGCCCAGAGCAGCAGAACGTTGATAACGCATGCTCTAGTAATACCCAGCCACAACCATCCTCCCATGGTACTGAATCACCTTCCATGGAAACCCCTCCATCTGAAGAAAAGACTGACGCCTTTGGACCATGGCTACTGGTGTCTAGGAAAAAGCCTACTGCCAAGAAACAACCTACTCCTATAGGCAAGTCACTTCAGCCACCTTACCATCCTGTTCCTTCTCCCACACATCAAGGTCCCGTCTCTCAATCCAACCCGTCTCCCCATAAAGTAAATGAACCAGAACCAAGTGCCAGTAAAGGCAAAAGGAAACTAGTCACCGCAACTAGACAATTTCAAAAATCAACCGTTATTTCTAAGCAAAAGCCATCCAACTCCTCTAAGGGTCCCACAGCCCGGCCCATTAGCCAAAATGGGAAGCAGACCCTAAGGCCCAAGCAAACTCTGCCCTTTTCTCCAAATGACCGTAACTCAGCTGGATGCTTTAATCCAATCTTTTCCTTCCAAGCTCACGTTGAACCAACGGCGCCGCTCTCCCAAACTACCTCTTCTCCAACCTCATCCTCATCACCTGACTTCTGTCCTCAAAATGCCTTGGGCTATCTGGCACAAGAACAAGGCTGTGGAACTGGGAGACTCTATGATCAACAATATACGATGGGATCCACTGATGATCTACGGGTGGACGGACAAAAATCTGATGGAAGCCTGGAGCTTCATCTTCCCGCTGACGGAGAAAAGCATAATCGACGGATGCCTTCCTCTGATCGATCCGGCATGGTTTTACACTCCCAACCCATGGTAGAGATTCACTCTGGATCGTCCACCTCTGCTACCCATAGGACAGAGGACCTCCAGCAACTCAAAGATTCTCTTGGAGAAAGACCTCTCCGAAGCATCGCTCGACCTCATGGAGAGAGAGCTTGTGCCGTTGGAGATATGTCAGAGGAAATTCTTGACCGGGGAGTACACTGGAGTTCTGATGCAGGGCACCCTTCCCCAACTGAAACTGATCCAAACCATGGTAGCAACGGCGAGCTTCACCATTGGCACTCTGACCAAACAAACTCAGCTGAACCTCCTGGAACACTCTGTCACTCTGATGCCGGGAATTCATGTGGGCAGGGTGGAGCTTCGACAGGTGGGATGGAAGTGGATGACTTCCAGGAGGGCTTTCACTCTTGAATGTGAGTCCTTCGAACATCATTTATCTCCTAAAATGAATATTTTAATATGGAACTGTAGGGGGGCCATGAAATCCTCCTTTAGAAGCTGTATTCGTGATCTAACTAAGTTTCACTCTCCTGGCATTGTGGTTGTAACTGAGACCCGTATTAGCGGATCTCGAGCTGGTGATATTCTCCGATCCTTGCCCTATGATGGTATCCACACTACTGACCCTATTGGCTTTGCTGGGGGTATTTGGCTCTTATGGCGGAAAGACATGGCCGACTTGGAAGTTCTTGCGGCCACTGAGCAAGAGATTCACGCCATTGTCAAGGTAAATAATTTTGATCACCCTTGGCTCCTCTCTGCAATTTATGGTAGCCCTAGATTTGCTGAACGTAAGATTCTTTGGGAAAACTTGTGTTCTGTTTCTACCCTCCATAATCTTCCCTGGGCCATTGTGGGGGATTTTAATGATGTTCTCAACGACTCTGAAAAATTGGGGGGAAATAGAGTTAACATGACCAGGGCTACAGCTTATAGTGACTGCATGAGTTCTTGCAACATGATTGATCTCGGGTTTTCTGGGCCCATCTACACCTGGACTAATCGTAGAGATGCCAATGGGCTTATCCAAACTAGAATTGATCGTTGTTGGGCCAATCCTAGTTGGACTATCACTTACCCTGAGGCAAATGTAACTCATCTTCCTCGGATAAGTTCTGACCACTGCCCTCTCCTTTTAAGCTTATCTAGAGCAGTGCACAACAAGCCTCAAAGACCCTTCAGATTCGAAAAAATGTGGCTCACCCACCCGGGATTTCCTGCTATCGTTGATAGGGCATGGGATCATGCTCCCAACCTTGCCCAGGCCATCTCTTCTTTCACAAATTATGCCACTGTTTGGAATAAGGAGGTTTTTGGAAATTTATTTGCTCGAAAGAAAATAATTCTAGCTCGCCTTATAGGGGTCCAAAAAGCCATTGCAGTTAAGCCCTCCCCCTTTCTCCTCTCCCTTGATCAAGAGCTATCTCTAGCATACTCTGAAATATTGAATCAAGAGGAAGATTTTTGGGCTCTCAAATCCCGCTTAGATTGGCAAACCCAAGGAGACAGAAATACTGCCTTTTTTCATGTTAAAACCATAACTCGCAGAAAGTTTAATAGAATTGATCGACTGAAAAACCATCTTGGCGAATGGTTGACCAATGAGCAGCAAGTTAGTGAGCACATTCTTAATGGGTTTCGGGTGCTTTATACAACCCAACATCCCACTTCTGTTATCCACTCAGATTTTGAGGTTGATTAGGCTGTTACACTTTCTGAGGATGATTCATCTTTGCTTTCCGCCAATGTCTCTTCTCTGGAAATCAAGAATGCCATCTTTTCCCTAAAGCCTTACAAAGCTCCAGGAGTTGATGGCTTACATGCTGGGTTTTTCCAACATTTTTGGCCCACCCTTGAGCAATCAGTCACGGAGGAAATTAGAACCATCTTTGCTTCTGGTGTGATGCCAACCTACCTAAACCAAACTCTTGTTGTTCTTATTCCTAAGAGGGTTGGTCCTGAACTTCTTGGGCACTTTAGGCCGATTAGCCTGTGCTCAACAATTTACAAAGCTGTGACAAAGATAATCGTCAATAGAATTCGGCCTTTCATGCACCAATTGGTCTCCCCCTTTCAAACTGCCTTCATCCCTGGTCGGAAAGGCCGTGATAACATGATAATAGCCCAAGAAATCCTCCATTCCATGGGGAAAAAAAAGGGGCGTACTGGTGTTATGGCCCTTAAGATTGACCTCGAAAAGGCCTTTGATAGGTTGGAATGGAGCTTCATTAGGGAAGTTTTGCTCCACTTCAATTTTCCTTCTAATCTTATTGCTTTAATCATGGAGTGTATCTCAACCTCTTCTGTTGCAATCCTCTTCAATGGAGGTAAGCTTGAGCCTTTTCTCCCTTCGCGAGGTATTCGTCAGGGAGACCCCATTTCGCCATATATTTTCATTCTTTGCCTTGAATACCTCGGGTTTCTCATACATGAAAAGATCAATAACAAGGCTTGGAAAGCAGTCAAGGCCTCCAGATCTGGTCCGGCTTTCACTCATCTTTTTTTCGCAGATGACCTAATCCTCTTTGGGCAAGCTTCAGTATCCACATCTAGTGCAATAGACGATGTGCTTAATCACTTTTGCCAGCTCTCTGGGCAGAAGGTCAGCAATGATAAATCCCGGATTCTCTTCTCAAAAAACACTCCCCTTGCAACCCGAGACAGCATTTGCAACAATTTGGGCTTCTTAGAAACAACCAAGTTTGACAAATACTTGGGCTTCCCTCTTAAATTTTCTGACCGAGGCAGCAAGGATTTTGACTTTATTATTCAAAGAACCCAAGAAAAATTGGCGGGTTGGCAAGCTAATTTGCTCTCTTTGGCTGGTAGGCGCATCCTAATTCAAACTTCTTCCACTGCAATAGCAGATTATGTGATGCAGGGTGCCCTTCTTCCCAGCAGAGTTTGCCAAGAGCTTGATAGGGCTCATCGTAACTTTCTTTGGGCCTCCACTCCCGAAAAAAGGAAAATGCACATGGTGAATTGGGATAAGGTCACTTCTCCTACTGATCATGGAGGTCTTGGCATTCATGCTTCCCGACCTAGAAATCTATCTCTCTTGGCCAAGCTGAACTGGGAAATTACAAATGATGATCATTCTCCTTGGGTAAGAGTCCTAAGAGCAAAATATCTCTCCAACCATGCAATTAATAACCCTTGGTCCTCCAAAGGGGCTTGCTCTCGTACGTGGGCAGCTTGTAAGGCTGCAAAACCTCTTTTGGACAAAGGACTAAGGAAAGTCATTCACACGGGAATTTCTACATCCTTTTGGAGTGATACTTGGTGCTCTATAGGTCCTGTCAGGTCCATCTTCTATGGTCCCCTCAATGTTCATGAAGAGGATAAAATGGTTTGTGATTTTATTGACTCTAATGGTTGCTGGAACTGGGAGAGCCTCTCCTTCTCCCCCCCCACAATCCTTTATTGATATTATTCAAGCCATCCCCATCAATCTCACCTCCCCTCTCGGTGACACAACTGCATGGTCTCTCTCAAGGGATGGCAATTTCAACTTAGCCTCGGCTTACCTTTTAGCTAAAGGGTTAAATGCTTTGAACCCGCCTACTTTCACCTCTAACTGGATTTGGAAAATGAAAGTCCCTCAGAAAATTATTATTTTCTTGTGGCTTTGTTCTCACAATAGCATCCCTGTCAGAGAAGTCTTGGGTTCAAGGGGTTTAATCTTAGATCAAGCTTGCCCCCTTTGCCATAGTCAAGTTGAGTCAATAAACCATCTCCTTAGAGAATGTCCTTTTGCTGTAAGTTTCTGGAATCAGCTTGGCCTTCCTTCAAAAGTCATTCAGTTTTTTAGTCTTCCTCTTCTTGACTGGCTTCACCTCAATGGTACCTCCACTATTATCTCAAAACGCCATCTTATGCCATGGAAAGTCATTTTCTGTTTTGGAATTTGGTCTCTCTGGTTGAACAGGAACTCTATTGTCCATCAACGGAAGCAGGCAGCCCCCCCTCTTATTAAAGATTGCATTGCAAAAGCTGCGGAATTTTTCTTCCTCACTCAAGGAACTAACTCCAGCAGCCATAAAAGAAACTTGGTTGTCTCTTGGGCCAAACCAAATCCTGGGTGGCATAAGCTTAACACAGATGCCTCTGTCTTGTCTTCTTCAGGCTTTGCGAGTGGAGGCGGCCTTCTTAGAGATTCATGTGGTTCTTGGGTGCAAGGCTTCACTAAAAAAATTGGCACTACTAACTGCCTTTTGGCTGAACTATGGGCCTTAAAGGATGGCCTTTCTATGGCTAGAAATATGTGTGTTGAAAAGCTCATTGTTAATGTGGATGCCATTGAAGTTGTTAATCTGTTATCTAACACTAAAGCCACCAATCGGCTAACCCAACCCATTGTGGATACTTGCAGGACCATTCTTCAAGCTTTCCAGGAGGTCCAGCTGCAACATTGCTATAGGGAGACCAACAAAGCTGCTGATTTCCTTGCTAAACTTGGCCATAGTCTGTCTGAACCTTTTGTTTACTATATGACCCCCCCTTTTGGTATTATGGAGGTCTTATCTAATGATGCTAATGCTGTTTTGTATAACCGAGTCACTCGGGTTGTAACTGCTGATTTTATGTAATATATTTTCCTCTCTGTTTACCAAAAAAAAAAAAAAAAAAAACCTAATAATATTATCACATTTCGACAATATGAACCCATTGTTGATCAACCCAATCCTCATACAATCTTTGGCATGAGTACCTTCAATTTGGGTGAATTTGTGGGGTTTATGTCATGTGTGGTTGCACAATCATACGTGTAACAAATTTCAGCCAAAATGGTCATAGAAACCATGATTATCAAATCATATCATATGCATCGTCAATCCTTTACCCTGCCACGTGTCTATACATAAACGTATAACATCCACTAATTGCCTGTACGAGTGATACACACAATACACCCCCAAGCCCTCTATTACCCGAACACAAATTCAAATTAGCCATTGGCTCCAAAGTCCAAAACCCTCCACCACCACCAACACTACCATCTTCAACTCTGCTCCAAAGCAAAACCCAAAAAGCATGGCCAAAGCCAACAATGACAACAACACCGATCTCTTCACCTCCTTGATCTCAGACATCAAATCCTACTCTGGCAACGACCCTCTTCTCCCATGGCTCAGGTATGCCTCTCTCTCTCTCCCTCTTTGTGGGTAGCTTTTTTAATGGTTTTAAAAACTAAGACTGTTTGGCATTTTGTCTATACAGAGGGATCAGAAAGATGAAGGATTCGCTGCCCTCGCAAGTTCTGAACGAGAAGCTGCCACGGTTTTTGCAGAAGTGCGCGCAGACCTTCGATTCCGATCGCCGTTACAAAAACGACTTACGATACCTCCGTGTTTGGTTACAGTTGGTATTTTACTAATCCATTGCTTTTTTCGTTTTCTTCTCGATGATTTCGATTCTGGGTCATTTGGTTCCTGTGGAAATGAAGGGGAAAGATGTGAAAATCAAATTTGAATGCGCTTTAGATTGTTTTGGTTATCTAAATGTTGAGAATTTATTCATTTATTTTAGTGTGTAGATGGGTTTTTGTGGATGGTCTGAGAGCCTTTTTTTTTTTTTTTTACATTTTCTTATTGTTGATTTTGATGCTGGGTTATTCGGTTTCCGTTCAATTTCATAGCCGTTGTTTGGGTCCTGAGAGAAAATGAAGGAAAAGTTATGAACATCAAATTTGGAGTTTTAGTAAACAAAAGCATTGTTTTGGACTAAGTTCACTAGCTTTTTATTATTATTATTATGATTCTCTTTTGATTTATGACATATCATCTTCATAGAAGCGAGGGAGTTAATCCTGAATTGAAAAATGCCAATTTCATTGTCTGCAATCTGCATCATAATTCATAATTCATAAGTAATTATTTATTTATTTATTTTGTGAGTAGATGGAGTTTGCGGATGATCCAAGAGTGATTTTCATTATCTTATGGATGATTTTGATAATGGATCATTCATTTTTTGTTCAATTTCATAGCCCATTGTTTGGTTACTGCGAAAATGAAGGAAAAAGATATGAAAATCAAAGTTGGAATCTTATGCTTTAAGTTGTTTTAGTCACCTAAATATTGCAAGTGTCTCGCTCTAACTAAACCAAAGAATTGTTTTTTTTCCTCTGTGAGTAGATGGACTTTGTGGAGGATCCAAAAACGCTTCTGAAGAC
Organism: Quercus robur; assembly: GCF_932294415.1. Taxonomy (NCBI): domain Eukaryota; kingdom Viridiplantae; phylum Streptophyta; class Magnoliopsida; order Fagales; family Fagaceae; genus Quercus; species Quercus robur. The sequence continues at coordinate 65,893,150 of NC_065541.1, forward strand.
CATGGAGGTGAATCAAATTGGAAAAAAGAAGTCTTTGTTCTACCAAGCATATGCTCTTTACTATGAGAAGATCAAGAAATTTGAGGAGGCTGAGAAAATGTACCATTTGGGTGTGCAGAAGTATGTTCTCTACAATTTAAAACTTGTTTTATTTGGGTGTTTAAATGTCTCCAAGAAATGGAATCCTTCCACATTTGTTCATATGGATGATTAATTCCTTTATAATAGAGCTGCATTAAACAATTAACGACTTAGACATAGTAACTGCTATGTTTAACAAAATGTTCTCATTTTAGATTCTGTGCATTGGATGTTTCTGCAGTATGTCCTTGCTATGCTCAATACTCTATGTTACATATGCTCGAATTCTTACTATGTATAGTTTAGGGCTCTAAATGTTTTATGCGTTTTTTCTTTTGTGCTGGAATATTTCCCATATGTTTTGGACTATATGGTATAGGAAAATCCTCTAAGAGTATAGAGTAAATATGCGAGACTATGAATGCCAAATTGCAATTTAGAGGGCTTTCAACCAGCCATTAAAAAAAAAAAAAGATGACATGTTTGTGGATGAATCTGTTTTGAAGTGTATCTCAATTCTGACAGACTTGGTTTGTGAGGGGTAGCAATTACCATGGTTCAAAGTCTAGTGGATTCTTGTGCTGAAAAGTGAAATTTATGATTACTGAAAATGTGACCTTACCTTGTAATTGATTAATTCTTCTGCCGCTAGAATCTTTGAAGTTTGTACTTACTAGTTCCACTACATCATAGAACAGTAACTCAGTGAATAAAGCATTTATCAAATATAGTTTCTCCTCTTTGTTAATGCATTGATAAAATAGCAACTAGCTCAAGTGTTTGGATGATAAGATATGCTTAAAAAAAAAAAAAAATCCTGTGAAGCTTGGAAAATAGTTTGTGTTCATGTTCAAATTGACTGTTAAGCAGCCTTGCAGAGCCTGCTGATGAGTTGCAGAAATCATATGAGCAGTTCCTTCACCGCATGGAGAGATACAAGAACAAGAGGATCCAGGTAGTGCTTTTTTAGCTTTTGTGTATTGGGCCTGTATCTATTGTTAAAGAGAATCTTTAGTTATCTAACTATGAGCAGATTTCCTGCAGCGCCGGGACGTAAGAACTTCCAAGAGGCCATTGTCTGCCAGCAACATTCCTCCCAAAGGCAGTAAAACTGAATTAAACAAGGAAAATTGTAGAGAAAGCTGGCATGACAGAGCTTTACCTGAAACACTACCTGATGCTCAATTTCCTAAGAAGATTGGACCTGGAACTATCTCTAAGCAACAAGTAACTACTCAAAGGGAGACACTTTGCGGTGATGACACTGTTGTGGTGAAGTTTGTAGATACTGCCATTGTTGGAAAATCTGAGGCTGAAGATGCTTGCCATCACGGGCTGGTTGATCCTACAATAAATATGAAAGAGGCCATGAATGCCATTAATAGCATGTTTCGAGAACCTATAGAGACAACAGTTGGTAGAAGATCACATAGAAGCAGACCAAAAGAAGATGGTTTGAACAATGGATTTCAAGTGTTCATTGATGAAAATTTGGGCAATAATCAAAAAGAAAAAGGTTCTTCAATCCTGCAGCATAGTGGGACTAAAACTTGCTCGTCTCAACAAGAACCGTTTAAAATATATGTTGATGATGAAGGATGTAGTGAAATTGGAGAGAGAGATGAGAGTGAAAACCTTGAGCAGAGTGATGTTCAAAATTTGACAGAAGGTTCCCATGGAATTGCTTTTGTGTTTCCTAGCCCAAATGATGTTTCATCTGAAGGTTCTGATGATCAGAATGTGCAGAGCTCACCTCAAGCAAAGTTTAGAGAGGATACTGTTGTTTGCAGATTTGTTGGCTCAACTATTTCAGATGAGCCGGAAGTTGAAAATGTTTGCCACCATGGCTTAGTAGACCCCACAATCAACTTGAAGGAGGCTATGGATGATATAAATAACATGTTTGGGAAGCCAATTGATTTTGTTAGGACCAAGAGATCGAAAAAGCAGGACAAGGTAGCAGATAGTAAAAGAGGTTTTGGTGGGTTTTCTATACTTCCTGATGATGACTTGGTACAGCAAGAAGTTCAGCTGAAGCCAAAATTATCTGGAACATCGAAAGAATGTGATCTGTTTGAGCCAACTGTGTTTACAAAGGAGGCGATGGATGACATAAATAAGTTGTTTGGAATGCCATTGGACTTTTAGGAACAATGTGCCTTTGTGCTACAGAAATTTTGGATTTGTTGTTAAAGGGGGAAAGATAATCAATGGAGCTTTGTTTTTTTATGTGGTCACAGGTGTTTGAAACGTGAAATTTCTGTTGGTGGATTTCTTCTCCATAATGAGTTTTCTGAGTGTATTTATGCTATTCTATCTTCAAATTTAAGCTGGAGCTCATTTGTATCTGAATGATATGTCACCTTTTCTATCCCTTGAGTTGTCTACATACTACACTAGTATTTCTAATAGAGGCAATGGAAAATATCATTCTTAATTTAAAGCAGCATAAATAAACTTCATCCAATCAATTAGTACAAAGTACAAACCAACATATTCCTCTCCAATCTGATAAATCAACAATATAGTGAAAAATGCAAAGATGAAAATTATAAGAAAGATTACTCAGGGGCCGACGACAATTGTCATTAATCTTAGTTATGAGCTGTGAAAGGGCAATGAGCTGGGCGGAAAGCCAAGGGACCTGCAGCATAGATCACAGCCTCATAGGTCTGTCCAACCAATCTCTTGTTTTCGTAACGAAGAGGAGCGCCATATAGCCCATAGTTGACATTGGTGAGGAGGTTGCAATTTTCAACAGGAGATGAAACAAGTTTCACCTGGCATCCTTGGAGGGGGTGGTCCAATAGAGGGTTACCCATCTTGAATCCATCAAGTTCTGCATAGAAGTAGCCATTTGGGTTTGTTACAAAAACCTTGTAGAAGCTGACTCTGTCTTTGTGGTCCTTGCAGATGACACTTACTTTAGCTGAAGGGATTGGTGTAGCCCCAGACAAAGACCATGTGCCTGTGTGCTCACAGCTCTGGCAGTAAACAATGCCTTCCACTACTACTTCAGTTTTCTTCTCTGTTGTTTTGTTTGATGGGACAGTTTTGTTTCCTGAGACAGTTTCATAAGCAGATATGGTAGGGAAGGCCAAAGAGAGGAGCAGAAGTGAGGAGACAAGAACAATGAGCTGGCTGCTTGCCATTTTCTTTGATGGGTATTGTATTTTGTTGATAATACTTTGATGGGTATTGTTGCTTGCTTAGAGAGATTGTTTTAGAGTTGTATTTATAGTTATAGCCTATGCAACTCCGAGAGTAGGAGGTGAATTTTCTTTTGAAAAACCTTGTACAGTTGTATGGACGTGCAGGCTACTACGGTGCGTGTCAACTTTGTTGATTTGTTCGAAATTGAGTTTTACGTGAAGTCCACCTTCTTTCTTTTTCTTAATGAAAAATGAATTATATAGCTCTCTTTCATTGGCTGGGCTATAAGGTCTGACTCTTTTAAAGTTGGTATGAATGGCTGGACTAAATTGTGCCAGACAGGTCCAATTGATTTCTGGGCTCAATTACTCAGGCCTATTCCATAAGATAGTCTTATTTACCAGACGCCAGACGGTGACCTCTCATTATATAATATAGCCCGTTCACGAAGACGTTTATGTGGAATCTAGTTCATTGGTTAATGGACTTCCATAATGATTGTTCTTGGGGCCAACCTGGTTTATGAATTCTGATGATTCAATATAAGCCTATTTCTGGTTTTTTAATCTTATGTTATGTTAATTTAATAATTTTGTTGGACTATGTATACGAAGAAAGTTAATTATTAAAATAGTATGAAGCATCCTTAGCTCTTAATGGATATATTACAAGTTTCCATGCATTTTCTATGCGTTATTCGGAGTTTAACATCTGTTTTGTTAGAATGGTTTTGATCATTTTATAAAGAATGGAAAATGATGAGTTAAAAAAAGCGAAGAAATTAAAAAGAAAGTTTGGTATGAAAGGTATGTGAGTGGGAAATAAAAAAAGAAAGGAGGAAAGATATATAGTGTGGAGGTATTTTCCACCGAGGCCCACAAATTTTGATCCAATTAATATGGAAATGGAGAGGTAAGACAGTTATTAGTTTTTCCTCAACAAAAAGGAAGAAGAAGAAGAAGAAGAAGAAGACAGTTATTAGTAGTATTTCATATTTCACATATGAGTAGATCACATTCTGTACTCTAAAGGTTTGCGCCTTTCATCAATTTTTGATCATGAATGTTATATATATATATATATATATATATATATATGTGTGTGTGTGTGGGGCATTACATAATGAATTATAACAGTGGGGGAATTCTAATCTAAAGTTTGTGGTTGATGCAATATGTTATCATATGATACACATGTTAATAGTTACAATAAAGGAGGAGGGAAATTTGAACCCAGATTCTTTTCATAAAAGAAAGCAGATAATGCCTATAAACTATAAGACTTTTGACAAATTAATAGGTTGCTATATATTTTCTCAATGATATATATGAAAGTTTATGTTTAGTTTTCATCTAAGAAACACAAGGAGAATATAGAAGACTATGGAAATCTGAAAGAGAACTTATTATTGTATTTGTCATTTTGTTGTTCTTTTTACTAAACCATCTTTATATATAGTTATGGTGAAATGCAAGACTCTCAAAACTAAGGAATCATTTTATACGTTAAATATCTTAAATGAATAGTTACAAGTTAAGAAGGAATCATGATTAAATACATGCGTCTAGCTTTCATGATAGAATAAAATAAAAGTTTGTACGATATATCTAAATAGTTATATACATAGTTTTTCATTTACTGTTTACAAGAGTGCAAGAAATTTCTTACATGTTATTATAATCCCTCTTTTCTGATATTGCTTTAAAACACATCCTCGACGATAAGCATTTGTTTCCATAACATTTTAAAAACTTTATTAATATCATTATTATGTTCATAAAAAAAATTAAAAAGTTCATCAAAATTATTATTATTATTTCGTCATCCTTCTCTAGTCTCTCCCATCCATTGTATAATTTCCATTTTTTCACTTTCCCTTCAAATAAAGACATTTTTTAAAGGATTCATCATTCACGCACACTCTCTGTGCGTTAGACAGCCAAGATTAACCCGCAACTTTGCTTTATTGTTTTTACACTCCAAGAAATTAACAGCATAAAATGCCTCATGTTCATGTATATAAATGATCAATACAATTTAATCAAACCAAGAAGATAAAACTCAAACTCAGCTGATTGAAAAAAGAATTAAACATTTAAACGAAAAGTTATAGCAAAACCAAAAAAGAAAAATAAAATATTTAATCAATATTGGCCAACTTGATTTTTTTTTTTTTTTTTTTGAGAATCTATTGGCCAAATTACAAATTTAATTTGAACTCCAAAGAAATGATTAGACATGAGTTGGTGGTGGACAATGGTCTGGACGGAATGCCAAGGGCCCTGCAGCATAGATCACAGCCTCATAATTGCTTCCATACAATTTCTTGCCTTCAAAACGAAGTGGGGAGCCATAGAGTCCATAGTTGATATTTGTAAGAAGATTGCAATCTTTTAGAGGAGATGACACAGGCTTGACATGGCACGATTGGAGTGGATGTTCCACTAGACATTGGCTCATTGTGAAGCCTTCAAGTTGTGCATAGAAGTACCCATTCCCATCAGTTTCAAACACCTTGTAGTAGCTCACTTGGTCCTTGTAGTTCTTGCAAATGACACTGATATTGGCAGCTGGGATTGGCTTGGCCTCAGACAAAGACCACGAACCAGAGTGCTCACAGTGCTGGCAGTACACCATTCCTTCAACCACCACATCGATTTTCTTCTCTGGCTCAGCTGAAGTTATGGTGGGGAGGGTTAATTGGAAAAGCACGAGTGAAGAGAAAAGAATTAAGAGCTGGGTACTTGCCATTTTCTTGAAAGGGTGATTGAATTTGAAGCTTATTAGTGCTTGGAGAGACTAATTGGGAGGAAAAGTCTTGTGGGGTTATGAGACATTGGATTTGATGGAGTAGTATTTATAGTTTTTTGGTTTCTGAAATGATTGATTGCAGGTTATACATGAAACTTGCTTTTCTGATGAACGTGGGAGCTTCTAAGCTGCATGACAAAGATTTGCTTTGCTGTAAATTGTATATATAGACGTGAAGGCCACCAGGTTTTGTTATTATTATTATTATTATTTTTTAAAGAAAAACAAATTGTACCTTTTCTCTTTTATCATGGATTAGAGAGAGGGGGCTTCAAAGTTTGTGGACCAAACCCATAATTAATAATTTCGAACTGGATATTAACTAGGCTGAAGAGTTGGGTCAATGGTCCGTTCAACTATTAAATCTCAAATTACTAAAAATAAAAAATTAAACAAATATAAAAATAACGCCCACGGGCCTACCCCCATGGCCCCATCTCTTAATCTCTTCTTATTATAAATGGGCCGGTCCATTTTGGCCATTGGGCTCTTCTTTCCCTCTTAGTAATATTAATCTTACTTAGAAAAAAATGTTTGAAATTCATAAATAAATATGCAAATGAACTAAGGCATATATTTATTACTAACTGATGATTCAATTGATTGGAGATATGGTCCGTACGGACTCTTGAAAGAATCTATAAGAAATAAAAGATGATAGTCTAGAATATAAGTGTGATTTTTGACTCAATTTTTGGACATTTATTATAGTTGGCTCATATTTGTTTCCAACCCATTGGCTTGGGGGCCTTATGAGTGTAGTGGAGTAAAATAGAACAAAGTAAAGCCTATTAGGTCGTGAACATTTATTCCCGTGGATGTAGGGATATTACCAAATAGTGGATTATTAACCACTTATTCCTGTGGATGTAGGGATATTATCAAATCAAGTAAATTCCGTGCGTTGATTTCTCTCTTCTCTATTCTTTAATCTTGCGTAATCCTTTCACAACATTACTCTCAAAGAATTCCTTACCTTCCTTCTTTATGGGTTGGTTACTAGTGTATCCTATTTTCTCCACGTGGGAGTTATTAGCCCATTAGCAATGTAATCATCGATCTTCAAGTCTGGTGCCTTCCATCGAGGATTCAAAATAGGGTGTACTTAAGCATATGCCCCTCAAGTCCCAAACAAGAAGACGGCACAGAAAGTCTAGATGTCTCTTCAGTCCTCCCTTTGTTGGCCAATATGTCTGCACATTGATAGGTTTTTATGATATGTGTGTTGAGGGACCATCCTCCACTGCCCAGTCATCACTCATCAATTCCTTTTAACCCATTATTAGAATGGATGACTTGTTTTTGTTTTGGCGTAAGAATGGGGGAACTTATGCGAATAGATCAGACATCATAGATATATTAACTAAAAATATTGACACAGAGACGTAAACATAAAGACACGTGCCTTAGGGTACAAGAAATTTGGTTGACCATGGCAATGCTTATGAAACACAGAATATTTCATTAGCTTGACTTTTAGACATGCTTTTTTGGGTGCTTTCACGGCCAAATCCACCAACAAAACAATATCAAAGTAAAAAAGATTCCCCAGCTTCCCTTTATATGAGTTATATATATACAAATTTGCATTATCCTATGATAAATACAAGGTGTATCAAACAACGGGCAACTTGTTTAGCCCCCCAACTCAACTATTATAAAATTCCCATTCATACTCTCCAAATTGAACTTTCATACTTTAGCTTGCATCAGCAGATGCAATCTCAAGCTCTGCCCACCAAAGTGGAGAAAGTCTTGGGTATGCTCCCTCAGGTGTTATTCCAGTTATGGCTCTCAATTTTGTACACACTTCTCTCATTGCTGGTCTCTTTTTAGGGTCAGGATGGACACAAGATTTTAGCACTTCACCAATTAGCTCTAGTTGCTCCTCTTGGAATGATGTCAAAGTTGGATCAACCATTTCTCTAAATGGTTGCTCTCCTCTCAAATAGTCCGATGCCCAGTCTTCAAATGAGGGATTCTCTACTGAGTAAGGGAGCTTACCGGTAACCATTTCAAACAATATCACACCAAAGCTGTAAACGTTGCAGTCTGGATCAGCTGATGGTGCATGTAAATTCTTTGACCCAGCTGATTCTATCTCGGTTACAACCATGTCATTCCAGAAACTGAATTCTGATACCTTGGCTGCATAATCCTCAGTGAGACAGATAGATGAAGAGGTCAGGTTATTGTGGGCTATAAGTGGGTTCAGCTGGTGCATATGCTCAAGGCAGTAAGCCATTCCCATTGCAATTCTCAGTCGCATTCCCCAGTCCAAGTGCTCAGCCTCTTTTACTGCAGGAACATCAAAATGAGATATCTTAAGCAATATTATACAACAAAAACAAAACACTTAGTTCCAAAATTTTAGGGTCAGCCATATGTATTCTCTGTTTGCGATAGTGACTAAATCATAAGCAATATTATAAGTGGCTGAAAGAGAAAAGGACCTAGGAATAGAGTGTGCCATCAAACTGAGCAAATAACATTCGAAGAACATAGCGCATAATCTTCCATTGCCTGATTATGTGGCAACCTCAACCATTCATCTAATGGTCAGGAATGAACAAAAAACAAATGAACACTCTGTCCCTTCTTATCATTACTTGTTTTAAAATATTCCCTTATTTTCTCTTCTGAATTGAGAGGTTGCTATATCATTGGCACAAGAAAACTACTTGTACCGAGAGCTCTTGGATATTTAAATTTATTTTTAGCAAATAATTCTGTTATGACTCAGACAGCTCATGAGGCTGAAACAAATCCTACTATCATTATTAGTTGAATTTGAAAACTGAGAATTTACTAGTAATTCAAGCACTCTACAACCACGAACTTTTTTTTATTTTATAATTGTTATTATTACTGCTAAGCTCATAAAATCTACGTTCAGTAACAAAAGAACCTTATTTAGAAGACCTAGTAATTCTTTTAAAAAACATTAACGGGAATGTGAAATCAATTGAAGGGAAAGTAATTTGCAAGTACCTGGGATAATTTCAAATATATATATATATATATATCCATGGTTTATCCTTTAAAATACCAATAATAACAAGGTATTGAGCAGGTACTTACTGTGTAAATGCTCAAAAAGTGTCCCATTTGGAGCATATTCAAAAACCATGATTCTGGTGAAAGGCTCCTCTTCCTCACAATATCCAAGGAGGTTGACAAAATTCTTGTGGTTAACTTTCGATAATGTGTCGATCTGAAACCATAACAACAGAAACAATTAAGGACACTTGGACTGCATAAAACCCAAACACGGTTCAATGCAATTTGTTTGTCAAATACCTTCTTCCTGAACTGTGTTTCTAAACTCTTTGACCAATCCTTGGCAGATGTTGCTGCAACAGAGGCCACAGCTATTTCGACTCCACTAGACAATGTCCCTTTGTAAACTGTACCAATTGGTGAAGAACCAATTACATTACTGAAATCTTCACAAGCTGTTTCAAGCTCTGATCTCTTGAGCTTTGGCACACCTGCAATGTAAATTCCCAGCCATATATCAGATGATTTCAACAATACAGGTCATATTTTGGATTCTTCTCCAAAAAAAAGGTCATATTTTGGATTGAATTGACTGATTTGTGGCCTAGGAAAATTTCATTTTCAAGGATAACTTATGCACTCACATAAGGCTACAGCTCTGAAATGAGCTGTGCATGGTCATGTTGACAATTACAGTTGATAAGGCAAATGTTAAACTATATGAAACACAGATGTCCAAATTTTCCCACTTTGTTTCTTCCTACTGAGAAGAAGAATTACCAGTTACAAATGCTTTCTGAAGCTGTCCGCTTAATCCTGTGGTCCAAGGTTTAACAGTAGCAACCTTATTGCTTTTACATAGATATACACCAATGATTAAAATTACAAGAAAGAGGGAACCCCCTATTGATCCAGCCAATATTAAAGACCAATGTCTATGTTTTTTCTGGTTTTCTGGGGAAGAAGGCACTACATCAGGTTGGGGAGAAGATGTAGAGGAATCAGTTGGAGCAGGGGCAGACATTTCTGACTTTGGCACAATTGATGGTGATGGTGATGAGGATGAGGATGGGGATGGGGATGGGGATGGGGATGGGAATGGGGATGAGGAAGTTGGTTCTACTCTTGTTGCACGGGGCTTGTCTACAGTGATTTCAGTTTCTTGTGCCAATCTCCTGTGAAATGTGTCTTCACTTTGGGAAATACTCCTAGCAAAGATAAAAGCAAGCTTCAGATGATGTAAGTATAATGGCCAATTCTGGAAACACGTATAAAGTACCTCAAAAAAGAAAAAAAGGAAAAAGGCCCAAGATTATCAAATGCATGAAATTGATGTTAAAAAGTCCTTTGGCCAGGAAGGGGTAAAGCCATATTTTCCAACATCAGTAATTGCACTTTCTGTTTTAAAATTTGTAAACAGACAGTTAGATACCCAAACATTTTACATTCAAGTTTTTTGAGTTTGGCATTTGCATACCAAGCAAGGGGTCTTTCATGGCAAGATAATCCTTTAACCACATTGGAAAGCTGATTTTCATCTGTTTGAGATTCAGAAAGCAACTGAAGTTCATGAATCTCAGGAGATAAGCTACCAAGAAGCTTGTTATTGTCCACTAGGCTGCAAAGTAGGCAGGAAAAAGATTTAGCATATGCATAGAAGGAGAACAAGAGAAAAGATGAAGCTAATGAAAACTGAACAGTATAAAACCTACAGGATTGTCAGTGAAAGATTACTGCCAAGTTCAGCTGGGAGTGGTCCGGAGAAATTATTGTATCCCAAATCTAACACCTCCAACTCTTTCAACTCACCAATTCCTTCAGGAATAATTCCAGTAAAAGAATTATTGCGCAAAACACTGCAGGGAAATGTAAAATGATAATAATACACAGAAGAACATAAAACATAAACTCATAAACAGCACAGTCTAGAAATTATTACACAAGTAGGTGATGAACATATAAATGCTTACATAGACTTTATATGGACTAGCTTTGTAAGATCAGTTGGCAGTGTTCCTCCAAGACAAAGATCTTTCAAGTTCCTGCACATCATATACATCTAACCTTTAAAATATGATTAGAGGACAAAACCAGAAAACTAACATGCTTTAAGTACCATATGTCATGACAGCATTACTATTTAATTATATGACCATTAATTAAGCCATGGTTTTGAATATTGAATGATATATTGCAGCATCCATGGTATTAATCAGGATATTTAGAGTTAAAAGTATTTAAGTTGTACAATTAAATCTTAACCGGCTTGAAATGGAGAGGATCCTGTTCTGCCATAACCATAGATTTCTAAATCACAAAGTCTCTTTAAATAAAAATTGATTGAAGAAGTTAGGGAGCCTTAGCCACATAACACCTGGGGTGGTACAATTCTTTAAGTAGATGCATTGATACTTTAGGATTGTAATACTTGAAGAACCAATATGACAAGATGAACAAAGTGAGTTCCAAAACAACTTAATTAATGGCTTAAAATTTAGATAAAAACTATGAATTTCATTAATACCCCTCCGTCTGCTTGACAAAAGTGATGCCAAGTGCCAACTATAAATTAGTTGAAGCTTTAAATTCTTTCACAACCTATGAACTACAGCAAGAAATAGAACCAAAACTTTGCAGGACAAGAGAGTTTCTACTTCCTAGCAAAGACCCTATAAAACAATGGAAGTGCTAACGTGGAGCTTTTACCACAAAAAGAAGAGTTGGAAGATGAAATTTCTCCAAACCTGCAATACTTGCTAAAACAGCTTCGATTTGCATCATATATGCTACTCTGGAAACTTTTTTTTTTTTTTTTGTTGATATTTTGATTTGAATGCATATCCTCATTCAAGCAATTGTATTTCACTTTTTCCAATATTACCACCCTCTTTTAGGTTTTTTTTTTTTTTTTTTTTAAAGAAAAAAAAGAAAAGAAAAGAAAAGAAAAAGTCAAAACTCAATTAGAAACAATACCGACCCATTCAAGGGTATAGCAAAACTAAAGCTTTCTTGATCTATGCAAAATGGAACTAATTCTGACAATAAAACAACCAATCGTACATTTCTTGTCAATTAAAGTTCCCTTATAACTAAAAAAAAAAAAAGGTTTTGAGCAACCAACAGAAGATAAAACAATAAAATTCCTTCACTCTTTTGCACAAACGAAAAAAAAGAAAAGCAAAGAAATTTACTCACAAGACCACAACTTTCCCATCTGAGCACTCAACCCCATACCAAGAACATGGATTAATCACTCCATCTTCCTCTTTCCAATTCAACAAAGCGCCAAATGGGTCATTCACTACTCTCTCCCTTAAACTCAACAGCGCCAAACCTGCACCCAAAACACTCATTCATCATTTTCCTTCACTTTTACAAGCAACAAGAAAAAAGACCCAGATCCCAGAAACTCAAAAATCTCATACCTTCATCATTGAGACACCAACTCAAACACAAATTCTGACTCAAAAAGAAGCACATCACCATGACACCAACCACATGGCCCGGTTTCCATTTCTGGTCCATTCTTATTCAAAACAAAGTATATCAAATCACGAACACCACAACTTTGATCATAAGAGTTTGATCAATCGGAGCGAAAAAAAGTTTACAACTTTTCAAAGAAACCAAAGCTTAACAATTTTAGAAGAAGAAAAAAATAAATAATAGTTTGAATATTTGAATGGATAAACATCAAAACCAAAACTATGTTCTCTTATTCTTATATTTGCTAGCTAATTTAGACCCACTTGAGTTTTGAAAACGCGTACACTGTGAAAGTGTAATCTAGTTATCAACTCTCTATTTATTTGACTAAAAGTTTTTTTTTTTTTTTAATTAAAAAAAAACACATTGAAAGAAAAGTTTACTGGTACAGGAATGACATAGGACTGAGTCTAATGACCAGAAGTTACGATAGAGCCGCCGAGCTGAAAATGACAACAACACTTTGATTGTGGGGTCAAGTTTTTTTTTGTGAACGCGTTTGGTTTGTGGGAATCTGTGGAGTGTAACAAGTGCCGCGACTGACTTTTTATAATGGCACAAACAAACACTGTCATCTTTACTTTTGTTTTGGTTGGGGGCTATAGAAGTATCAATAAATCAAAGTCTGTTTTGGAATTTTAATAAATGAAGTGGACTGAGTAAAACACTCTCATAAATTCAGGCAGTGAGCTTCCTCGAAGTAACATATAGTGGAATAGTACTCTTTTTGTTTCTCTCTCTGTGGATACTGTTCTCTTGTTTTACATTCACATGATTAATACTTCAAACACGTGGGTATACACTAAATACGTGTGAGTTATAATTTGCAGGAAATGAACATTAGTTTTTTTTTTCTTCCTTTAATTACAAAGGGAGAGAACAGAAATTTGAATTCAGTTGCGGTGTTGGAATTATTAGTGCCAACGGCAACCAGTCAATTGAGTTAGAAGATTCTAAAAAAAAATTAATATAAAACAATTGAATCCAAATTTATAGACCATCCATTTTATGATGGGACTGGAGTAGCACGACGATATTGTGGAAAAACAAAAACACAAATTTGTAATAAGGTTGGTACTTGGTAGGCTTATTCATTTTAAATATTTCAAAATATTGACCTTTTGAGATAATTGGAATTTGTTTTTTTAAAAAAGATTCATTTTGTTCCTTTAAATTACAAGTGGGGAGAACGAGATTAGTATTCAGATGGCTTGTTGGAATTATCAAGAGGTATTAATGGATCAGTTGAGTTACAAGACTCTGAAAAAATAATTAATTAATATAAAACAATTGAATCTAAATTTATAGACTGTTCATTTTATGATGGGAGTGGAGTAACACAAGGATATTGCAAAAAAAAAAAAAAAAAAAAAAAATTGTAATTACGTTTGTAGACTTATTGATTTGAAATATCTCATAGTATTGTATTTTTTTTTTAAAAGATAATGGATACAAATTTAATAATTTTTTTTCTTTTATCTTTTCATACAATTTTATTTGAATTTAGATTATCTAGAATGGTTCAACAATACAACACGTGAAACGAATTTTTCCTCATAATTTCATCAAAAAAAAAAATCCTCATAAAATTTAAAATTTTGAAATTACACTAACAATTGATAGCGGAATAAACAAACGAGAGGTGCTACGTCCACAACATTTTTACAATATTTTTACAATAAATCATAGATGGTTAGTTGTTACCGGTTCAAATTTAAACATAACACTAATATTACTTTTTTACCCTAACAATAACAACTAGTAACGACTTACCACTTATGATTTATTGTGAAAATGTTGTAAAAATGTTATGAACTTATCATTCCTTTAAGCAAAAAACTAGTAGAGGTAATGACCATCATTAACCCTTCATGAATGAGGAATTGATTGAGTTTTTGGGTAACTTTGTTATGCAGTTCTTAAAATACCATTTATCAATTTGAAATGTCTGGAACAGATTTTTTTCAGTATGTAAAAATAAAAATAAAATAACTATCATCATTTCAAAATAGATAAATAGCAAATTAAAAATTTTTATGATAGAATTGTCTTAACAACTCTTAAAGGTTCTTAATCTAACCATCCACTTCTATGGTTATTGTAATACTGTCTTTTTTTCCCAAGAGACTATGTTTATTATTTTGTGAAGATTTTTTAACACTTCTACATATTTTTGCACCAAGAAATAAAATAAAATTTTGAGTTAATTGCATTTTTTCCTTCTAAACATTCGGGTTTATCTCAATCTCTTCTTAAACTTAAAATCAAACAATATCCCTCTAGATTGAATGAATAAGAATGTGCAATCAATCAATTGCGAGGACATTGCTTGGTTTAATTGAATTTTGTTTTTTTTTTTTTTAGATAGAGATAATGGCTTAATTAGAGGGAAAGGTGTTTTTTTTGATTGAAGAGTCTTGACTAGGACTGTTGTTGATGGTTTTGACGTTTTGGATGGATGGTTATGGCATTTTACGCTGATAGAGACTCTTCATTCTGTCATGTTGATTATTAGACACAGAAGTTGTTGTTAGTGTTCCCCACAAACTTAAAAGTGGACTTCCTAGTTTTGTGTCTTACACGAGACTTGTATGGGATAGATAATGAGTAATTACGTGTGATATGGTTTACTCGTAAGATTGTATGGGCTGGTGATTTGTTCCATCCAGCTGTAACTTTAGAACTTTTTCCGTGACTGTCAAAAAAAAAAAAAAAAAAAAAAAGAACTTTTTTCCGTGATTTTTACCAGTTTTTCAGAGTAATGGATTAGTGCGTAAGTTTTTGGATGAGAAGGTATATGATATTTCCGAATTATACAGCATTCTATACCGAATTACACTTACAATATATAGGACTGAATATACTTCAATATGAAGCAGAAATATAATATACTTTACCTTTCAAATTGCCGCAATGAATATATTAGCAACTAGCCAATTACCTTTTATTTTTTGATAAGGAATATACTAGCAACTACTAAACCTTCCCTTGATGGTGAATAATTATTATTAGAGCAATGTTTCACTTAGGGGTGTCCACGGGTCGGGCCAGGTCGGATTTGTGCCTGACCTGAACCCGACCCAAATTTTTTCGAGTGGGTGAAAATCAAAACAGAAACCAACTCGTATTAATGGTCTGATCATCCGGGTCGGGTTCATTGGGTTTCGGGTTGGTGTCCATCGGTTTCAAGTTTCGTCGTCAATGCTAATATTTGGTCGGATCCATCGAATCTGGACTAGATCTTGACGATATCTCGTCGAATCTGGTGGATTTCAATTAGCTCTTCGTTAGAAAATCAAAAATATTGCCAAATCTGGTGAATTGCAGTGGATTTCAAGTAGCTCTTTGTCGGAAAACCTTTGGATCTCACCGTATTTTGTTGATTTTATGGTTGGGTAGGGTGGCTCGAGTTTTTGGGGAGGAAACCTGCCAGTCGACCTAAAGGGATCGGGTTTTGTGGGTGGCGACCCATCGCCAACCGTCGGATTGGTTGGTTCGGGTGGTGGCAATTCGGTTTCAAGCGGGTCCGGCGGGTTGAGTGGGTGACCGAATTCTATGGACACCCCTACTTTCACTTTCGATAATAGGTTTATTAATTAAATTTAAAATTCACCGTTTGTATAAAAGGAGAAAATATTATTTCTGAAGTATCGAATAATTTTCTAAATGAAATTTATCACATTAATTGACTAAAGAACAAGTCTTTTCTTCTAACTTAATTTTTTTAGTTTCAAATTCTGTTATATATTCGTGGTATGAATAGGAAAGTATTTAATCTATGATGAACCATTGTCTTATTTGTCAATTTAGGAGTTAAGGATAAAAATGTCACCACCACAATACTTAGTCTTTGGCTAGAGAAATAAAAATAAAGAGTAAAAAGAAGACCAAGTAATTTTTATTTCAGGTCACTCATAAAGCAAACAAAGCTAGGCATTGATAGTCAACAATATAACGTATTGTAATGGCAATGTTTGTAAAAGTATACGATGCCAATAAGATAGATTGTCTATTTCTAATTGAACTATTTAATTCTTTTTATTATTATTATAGAATTTCAGTTAATGACGTACACTTCTGATTAATGTGTTTTTTATCATCAAAACAAAACACTAATCGATTTTTGATATAAACAGAAATTAAATCTCGAATTTTTATTCAACCATAAAAAACTTTACTAGTTGAGCTAGTTGAAACTCACTTAAACTATTTAATCTTTACCTCACAAAATCAGGATATTCTAACCTCTATAGATTAAAGGAATCCCCTGCAAAAGGTCAAGGGCACTCCAATGACGGCCATTAATATTATTCATCATCACAAAATTAAATTGTTTCATAAGGCTTATGGGCGTCGACCTTGGAATAATCTAATATTTTTGGGGAATTATTCTAATCATCTTGAATTGATTGCAGAATTGTTTTGTGAGAAATGTTATCGACCTAATCATCTTGTTAGGCCACGTTGTTCTTGCCTATTCCGCACTGTAGGAGAGGGAGGTTACCTGCTCTGGTTTCTAGTCATTTAGAACTTATAAATAAATATATATAAATATAAATAAATATATAAATATATATATATATATATATATATATATAATTGGGTGCCTTGTAATGACGTTGTTTGCTCTATTTTTTAGTGACATGTTTTGTTTTGTTTTTTTTTTTTTTTTTTTTTTTTTTGATAAATAATGGTATTTAGACTTTTTTCGAGTATCTGATTATTCTTTTGGATGTGTGCAGTCATCCCATCTCACACACATCGAGTTATTACATAGAGAAATCCTATAAGGGTGGTCCTAAGATAGTTATGTTGTTTGTTCTGTGTTTTATAGTAATAGCCAGAGTTCGAATCTCTCTCATCTATTATTGAAATTATCAAAATTAAAAAATATTATAAAAATATAGCGAACATAAAGTTAAAAAAGAAAATAAATAAATAAAAAGTCAATATTCGAGACTTTTTTTTTTTTGACAATTCAAGATATGACAAAGTTACATCTAATATAACTTTTTATTAATATTACACCATTCAATAATTTTTTAATGAATTAATAAATTCAAAATGCTTTTGTTATGCACACATTTTTATTGTCCTTGAAAAATATATCAAAATTCACGTTAATATGATATTATTTATTATTCAATTTTTGTGTAATTTTAAATTAAATTGATATTTAATCATCTTAATATTTTATAAATGTAAAAATTATAAAAATGTAATGTAATTATGAAAATTATAAAAACATAATGTAATATAATGGTGTATTCACTGTGTTTTCTTTTCCTTATTTCTCTATCTACTTATTTAGTTATTTATTTCAAATATTTTTCTATTCTCATATCAAGCATATTGAACGCCATGTGTATCAATAGTAGCATACCTTACAAGTTATAATTTCTGCAAGTTCATGGCACATGTCGATAGCTTTGTATGAACAAACGAACTTTCCTTTTAAGGTGAGAAATGATATGTCTACAACATTTTTACAACATATCCTAAGTCGTAGGTTGTTACTAGTTGTTATTGTTAAGGCAAAAAAGTAATTTTAGTGTTAGTTTCAAATTTGAACCAATAACAACTAACCACCTATAATTTGTTGTAAAAATGTTGTAGACGTAATATTTCTCTTTTAAGGTGGACTTCATTTTCACGCCACTTGCTTAATAAGGCCCCAATATATCAAATTACAATGTGAAATACACAATAAAATTTGGATTTTTTTTTTGAAAATTTCTAGATATTAGTAAATTGTGATTAATACAATACCATTTTGATTAGAGTGAATCATAACCTGACAAATATTGTGAATTTTGTCATGTAATCTAGAATTTACTAATATTCAAACATTTGACCTACAATGTATTTTAATAAGGTTGGAAATTTTTAAGTGTACCAGCTATGATTCAATACTTTATATGTTTATGCAATTCTTTATATAGTATATAGTAATAGTGCCCCTGTTCGTGTTGACTATTCTATAAGTATTTTTGGGCAATTATAAAAAAAAAAAAAAAAAAATGGATACAACATTTTCAGAAGCAACTTTGAAAACTTCGAGTACCCAACAAAATTAAGTGTATGTTTGGATACCAATGAAAAATTAAAATTATTTTACTATTTAGATTATTTTTGATACTATTCATGAGCCCCACTGCACTTTTTGATATTATTCATGACTCTGTTATATTATTTCAACTAACTTTTACTTTTATCTACAATACTTTCAGCAATAAGTTTTCAATTTCAGCATATTAAGCGGCATCCAAACAGACCCTAAGTTGTTTCTATGAAAGGCATGGAATGAAAATAATTTCTAGCCTAACTTGTTATCATTGTGGTTTGTGGGGGAGGAGCAAGAAAATGGCACCCATGCTCTATGGTCTTGCCCAATAGCTGGTCAAACTCGGCGTAGAAACTACTTGTGTGAAGCCTGCTTAAATTTCCATCCAAAAAAAAAAAAAAAAAAGCCTGCTTAAACCTAACCAACCTTCCCTTCTTTGATGGTATTGAAAATATATATATATATATATATATATATGTACTATCAGTTGGGTAAAACCTGCATGAGTTTGGAAAGCAGCAAAATTTCTTGGCGATTTTTTTTTGGCTCATGTTGTACATAAATAATAGTCAAGACAAAATTTGGCAACAAATTTGGTTATAACCTAACTAATTAAGGCTATAATTTCAATTAATATCTTTTTACTAAAAGTGAATTTTGACAAATCCACCATTAGATTACATTTTTTTTTTCTTATATTCTTAATGCTTGCAAATTTATAGAAGATCAAAAATAAAAAATTATGTCATCAATCTATTGTTTAAATTTTAAGTTTTTGTAGTTTAAAATTAAGCATAAAATTTAAGTTTATGGATCGAAAAATAAATAACATCCAATTGGTACAAAAAGTGATATGTATGTTAAGAACAGAAAGAACATACAATCAAACGGTTTGATTTCAAAATATGTAGTCATGTTAATTTTTGTAGTAAGAGTTGTAACCTTAGATTACAATCAAGTTTGATACCAAACTTTATTCATAATATTATACTTTCCGATAGGAAAAATTTTAGCTCCAAACCGGTTTAAAATTATCTTTTTCCAATCCATTATGTGACATTTAAAGAGATCATACATGTGTAAATTAGTCACATAATTTTTTTAACATAAATAATATATATCTGTGGGGCCAGAGAACTTGTGACCCAGGCCCACTCTACATTAGGGCCCAGGGCCCAAGCCGAGGAGAGCCATTGCCGAGGACGACCTTATGCTCGGCACCTCACGAGATGCCTGAAGAAAGGGGCAAACTGAATGTAGGGGCAGGGCAAGGGAAAAAACTGCCAACATCATAATACAAAACCCTGTATCTGACAAGTCCATACTCTAAACCATACCCTTTAACTTTCCCAACGACCCCAAACCACTCTAGGTATGGGTTGACAGGACAGGTCTGCACCCCAGAAAAGTGAAGCTTACATGTGGACTCTAAAGGGGGAAGCAAACACTAGTATAAAAGGAAAAACCCCCCCAGTAAAAGAGAGGACTCCTCCCCCCCCCCCCCCCCAAGAGAAAGGGAGAAAGGGAAGGATATAAGGCTGCTTGGACAGCGTCCGAGGACTTAAGTCCTATAACCCGTACTAATGGAGGGCATAGCTAGTCAAGCCAAGCCCGCCCATATAAGAACTTCCATAAACGCCACGACTAAACCAACCACCTGTGCCCAAGGTCATGCCTTTCAAGCCCACTCTCTACAAATCATATTGTTGGGGCCCTCTGCATACGAGCCCAACGTCATTCCTGGACCGTTAAATAAATCGTGTCCCTACAATTGGCGCCGTTTGTGGGAAAGGGCTTGCGCGTTGGCTCAGGCGGCGGCGGAGTTGAGCCTTTGTCAAGTAAGGGTCTGCGAGGGTGCCTTCATATTCCAGCGACATGTTGTTGTTGTTCCAACATAAGTTCCCACTAGGAGCTATGCCGGGCAGTGCCAAGGGCACGGGCAATTCTAGGGGCTTCCAACATCAAGCTAACCCCTCCCCACCTCGGTCAAGAGGCTAACCTTTGGAAATTAAATCAATAAATAAGGAAAAAATACAAGTTTTGGACAGAACCAAGGCCTTGTATGGTTTTCGGACTCAAGCCTCTGAGGAAACCAACTACTTGGAAGAAAAACTACAAGTTTTGGACAAAACCAAGGCCTTGTATGGTCCCTCGGACTCAAGCCTCTGGGGAAACCAACTACTTGGAAGAAAAACTACAAGTTTTTGACAGAACCAAGGCCTTGTATGGTCCTCGGACTCAAGCCTCTGGGGAAACCAACTACTTGGAAGAGAACTACAAGTTTTGGACAGAATCAAGGCCTTGTATGATCCTCGGACTCAAGCCTCTGGGGAAACCAACTACTTGGAAGAGAACTACAAGTTTTGGACAGAACCAAGGCCTTGTATGGTCCTTGGACTCAAGCCTCTAGGAAAACCAACTACTTGGAAGAAAAACTACAAGTTTTGGACAGAACCAAGGCCTTATATGGTCCTCGGACTCAAGCCTCTGGGGAAACCAACTACTTGGAAGAGAACTACAAGTTTTGGACAGAACCAAGGCCTTGTATGATCCTCGGACTCAAGCATCTGGGGAAACCAACTACTTGGAAGAGAACTACAAGTTTTGGACAGAACCAAGGCCTTGTATGATCCTCGGACTCAAGCATCTGGGGAAACCAACTACTTGGAAGAAAAACTACAAGTTTTGGACAAAACCAAGGCCTTGTATGGTCCTCGGACTCAAGCCTCTGGGGAAACCAACTACTTGGAAGAGAACTACAAGTTTTGGACAGAACCAAGGCCTTGTATGGTCCTCGGACTCAAGCCTCTAGGGAAACCAATTACTTGGAAGAGAACTACAAGTTTTGGACAGAACCAAGACCTTGTATGGTCCTCGGACTTAAGCCTCTGGGGAAACCAACTACTTGGAAGAGAACTACAAGTTTTGGACAGAATCAAGGCCTTGTATGGTCCTTGGACTCAAGCCTCTAGGAAAACTAACTACTTGGAAGAAAAACTACAAGTTTTGGACAAAACCAAGGCCTTGTATGGTCCTCGGACTCAAGCCTCTGGGGAAACCAACTACTTGGAAGAGAATTACAAGTTTTGGACAGAACCAAGGCCTTGTATGATCCTCGGACTCAAGCCTCTGGGGAAACCAACTACTTGGAAGAGAACTACAAGTTTTGGACAGAACCAATGCCTTGTATGGTCCTCGGACTCAAGCATCTGGGGAAACCAACTACTTGGAAGAGAACTACAAGTTTTGGACAGAACCAAGGCCTTGTATGGTCCTCGGACTCAAGCCTCTGGGAAACCAACTACTTGGAAGAGAACTACAAGTTTTGGACAGAACCAATGCCTTGTATGGTCCTCGGACTCAAGCCTCTAGGGAAACCAACTACTTGGAAGAGAACTACAAGTTTTGGACAGAACCAAGGCCTTGTATGGTCCTCGGACTCAAGCCTCTGAGGAAACCAACTACTTGGAAGAAAAACTACAAGTTTTGGACAGAACCAAGGCCTTGTATGGTCCTCGGTCTCAAGCCTCTGGGGAAACCAACTACTTGGAAGAGAACTACAAGTTTTGGACAGAACCAAGGCCTTGTATGGTCCTCGGACTCAAGCCTCTGGGGAAACCAACTACTTGGAAGAGAACTACAAGTTTTGGACAGAACCAAGGTCTTGTATGGTCCTCGGACTCAAGCCTCTGGGGAAACCAACTACTTGGAAGAAAAACTACAAGTTTTGGACAGAACTAAGGCCTTGTATGGTCTTCGGACTCAAGCCTCTGGGGAAACCAACTACTTGGAAGAAAAACTACAAGTTTTGGACAGAACCAGACCCAAGCCTCTGGGGAAACCAACTACTTGGAAGAGAACTACAAGTTTTGGACAGAACCAAGGCCTTGTATGGTCCTCGGACCCAAGCCTCTGGGGAAACCAACTACAAGTTTTGGACAGAACCAACTCTGGGGAAACCAACTACTTAGAAGAGACAATATGGGGTTTGGACACAACCTGGACGTTAGAATCTACCCCGAGAAAGAATTCCCCATTTGATAGTTGGGCTAGTCCCAGGAATGCATGGATTCCCCAGCCTACCCTCGGATTCTCGGTACCAAGGGAATTGGTGCAACTGCAATATAGGGTCATACGTTGTCAAAACACAGTTAAAGTCCCTCGCTGCTCGGCTACCCTTTCGGATGAAATATTTAGTATTTATCGTTCTCGGATGGTCGCCACGCATGCATTACGGGGCATTAAGCCGTTATTTCAATTGGTAAGGTTCTGTTTCAAGGTTTCCTGCTTTAAGCATCACTAAAGGAAGGTACATACATAGCGCACCTGTTTACAAAGTAGTTGCTGTCGAAAGGAAAAGTATTTAGAAAGAAATAAATTCATCTTTTATTAAGACAAAGAAATAGTACAGCGTACAATGAAAAGTTGGAATAAACTTATACTAAAGCTAACTACATAAGCGAAAAGAAAGATACAAGAGAATAAAGAGAAAGCCGAGGAAGAAGTGCAGAGGAGAGGTTGGCTGCTGTTTCAAGACGTGGTTCAAGGAAAACCATTCCTCAACACTTTTACATGCCTATAACTCAGACAGCCAAAGAGCCCAACTCGGGGCCTGCACCGTTGAAGAAAAGGCGTAGAGAGCCCGACTTCGGGCTAGCGCAGCTAAAAAAAAGGTGCAGGGAACCCAACTTGAGGCCAGCACCGTTGAAGAAAAGGTGCAGGCAGCCGGAAGTTGATGGGCCTCCACGTAACCACGCCTGCGATATAGCAGACGGCGCTGATGGTGGAAAACTTTACTTCTGATGCACCAAGAATCTGGTGCGACCAGTACCTACTTTGGATTTTGACTAAAAGAAGGAGAAATACCATTTCCCCCTTTGTCAAAACGGAAGATTTTCTTGAATCTGTGCCTCCCTTGCCCAGACCACGCTACCTTGAGTCTTGGAAGGACCCGGCGCCTCTGTGGCAGATGGAATTCCTTTACCCTTGTCCGTGTCTCAAACATATTGCACAAAGGGCGAATAGCACTGAATATGAAACTGTGATTATAGCTGAAGGATTGTGATTTAGAAGAGAATCGGAAGGTTTGTATGTAAGGAAAACAACCTCCCATCCTACTTATATAAAAGATAAGGTGGTGGCATTCAATTCGTGTAACTTTCCAAGGAATGCTACGGACAAGGCAGAGTTGGCTCAATTTCCAACGCCATTCACAACCGTAGGATCTGAAGATCCTCGTGAAAACGCGCCTCGAGTATTGAAGCGTCAAAGGACTTCACGTGATTGGGTAAAGGAACGCCTCTCAATTTGGCACGTCCTCCATGTAAATGGAAAAACACAAATATTAGTAGAGTACGGAATCTGAGCAAGCTATGATGTAAGCCCAACATTACCAAAACCCTCCTCCCCAACTAAAAGTCGGGCAGCAGGATTTTGAGGGGCTATTGTGGGGCCAGAGAACTCGTGACCCAGGTCCACTCTACATTAGGGCCCAGGGCCCAAGCCGAGGAGAGCCATTGCCGAGGACGACCTTATGCTCGGCACCTCACGAGATGCCTGAAGAAAGAGGCAAACTGAATGTAGGGGCAGGGCAAGGGAAAAAGCTGCCAACATCATAATACAAAACCCTGTATCTGACAAGTCCATATTCTAAACCATACCCTTTAACTTTCCCAACGACCCCAACCCACTCTAGGTATGGGTTGACAGGACAGGTCTGCACCCCAGAAAAGTGAAGCTTACACGTGGACTCTAAAGGGGGAAGCAAACACTAGTATAAAAGGAAAAACCCTCCAGTAAAAGAGAGGACTCCTCCTCCCCCCCCCCCCCCCCCCCCAAGAGAAAGGGAGAAAGGGAAGGATATAAGGCTGCTTGGACAGCGTCCGATGACTTAAGTCCTATAACCCGTACTAATGGAGGGCTTAGCTAGTCAAGCCAAGCCCGCCCATATAAGAACTTCCATAAACGCCACGACTAAACCGACCACCTGTGCCCAAGGTCATGCCTTTCAAGCCCACTCTCTACAAATCATATTGTTGGGGCCCTTTGCATACGAGCCCAACGTCATTCTTGGGCCGTTAAATAAATCATGTCCCTACAATATCAATCATCAATATATATATATATATATATATATATATATATAAAAGTAAAGACCTTATGTAGAAAAGCACGAGATTTTGCTAAAGGTCACATTGAATGACATCTTTCTCATTTAGATTTTCACATCATCTAAATTTAGCATTTATGTCAAACTATTAGGTAATGACAAATGCATTTATTTCAATGTATTAATAAAATTCAAGGAATTTGTATACATTTATAACTTTACATACTTTGAATTGATACGGATGGAAATAAAAAGTCATGAGAAATGTAAGAATAAAATT
This sequence comes from Quercus robur, assembly GCF_932294415.1. Lineage (NCBI taxonomy): Eukaryota > Viridiplantae > Streptophyta > Magnoliopsida > Fagales > Fagaceae > Quercus > Quercus robur. The sequence goes on from NC_065541.1 coordinate 65,918,134, forward strand.
TAAAGAATTTGTATACATTTATAATTTTACATGCTTTGAATTGATACGGATGGATTTAAAAAGTCATGGGAAATGTAGGAATAAAAAAAAAAACTTTCAATTTTCTGCATAAGACTAGTTTCAATCCAAAATTGTAAGAGTCAAATTCAATAAATTGGGCAAATATTATTTGTCTCCACATTTGTCCAATATAAATCCCAATTTCTATTGGACTCAAAAATTAAATTTCCATAATTTTCTCACAATATCTTTGTTTTTCTTTCTGAGAGGTATGTTAATTTTCAAAATATTATGTTCATCTTAAATATTTTTTTTAGATTTTATTTATACGATTTTACTTATGTAGCATTGTAATTTATTTAGAATTATTTTTTCATATTATTTGCCAATTTATATTTTTGGTTTTCTTTATAATGCGTATACTTGGTAAGGATCCATTTTTGGCTACTTTTAGTTCAATTAAAATTTGGAGGTTAAATTGTGATATTATTGCATCACTATGACATTATTTTTTTCTATTGTTGTATCATTAAATTCTAGAATTTTTTTATAGCTAATTGATATATAAAACATAAATAATACAAGAAAGACACCTAAGAACCAATAAGTTTGTAGGTGACAATTTCACTATGATCTGGTGACATTTCTTGGTTGTGTGAATATGAGGATTTTTTCCCCAATGTATTTAGTTTGAAATTAGTTTTAGTGGAAAACCTCATAAATTAAGTGTGACTAATAATAATAGTATTCATTAAATCAATGGGTTATAAATAATTTCTTACAAAATTTATCAAAATGCACCGCGCATCGCGCAGGATATTAGCTAGTTGTCTTATAAATTGTCATGCAGTAGGTTATGAGATATTTCTCCAAAGTCTAAATTTGTTTTGAGCTAATTTTTGCCATTTTTTGTTTCAATAATAAATTATGTCGATTTTACTCCCAAAAAAATAAAAATAAATAATAATAATAATAATAATAATAGTAGTACTGCTGCTCAGGTAACAGGCTCGCGCAATTCAGCCCGGACATGCAAGTGGACTTGGAAATAAATTTCAATGATGTAAATAAATACCAAAACACAATTTCTATGACAAGGGTGTCCACCAAAACTTGATTAGTCACCTTGTCAGTCTAATGTTATTCTTTCATGGTCATTTTGATCTTCATCTTCAGTATTCACGAGCGGGACCTGTAACCACTACCCATTGTTGTGCCCACCTAATTACCTTGTGAGCCCCATTGATTTTGATTTCTGAGTCTCTTTTACAAGGTCATTATCATCACCAACTTCACGTGAGGACCTTCTATTCACTTGTGTTTACATGATTTCATTTTTTTAAATTTAATTTTCTACATTCTTCTAATAATTTTGTGCTCGTGAATCATAATATTCCAATTTTTTTCCCACCCATTGGGCTTAGTCAACCTACTTAATAACAAGAAGCAGCAAAAAATTTCACAAAATCTTATGTGTCATCATGCCATTGAACCCATGATTTGAGTTTGAATTCAGATTTTGATGGGCCCATAACATGTACTAGGTGGCAAGAAACATCATATTTTGTGAAATTTTGTATAAAATTATATATATATATATATATATATATATAAATTTTGTAGCTTCCTAGACTCTAGAATAACAAAAAAAGTGGGTGAGGTGTGATTTAAAGACTTTTGGTGCTTACGTTAGCATAGTTGAAACTTAGGAAAGCATGTTATCCTGCAAAACCACCAAACAAATCAATATATATATATATATATATATATATATATATAGTCCACATATAGGTGGAGGGTGCGGCTTATTTTATTTTTACTTATAGAACTTGTTTCTGAATTTAATTATATTTTAGATTCATCTTGATACCTATCTAATGCATGAATAATTCAAGTGTGCAAACCTACCATACCTCTCCGTTACCAAATCAATGACCAAAGTTCTCTTTTAACTTGTACATGATTGTCCTTGTGCTGTACACACATACATAAGGCGACGAGGTTCTGAATCAGGAAAAAACGTCCCGGGGCCATAGTTCTCAGAACCGGACCGGACCAGGAGGTCGGACCGTGAAAACCGGGAACCGGGATGAAAACCGGTTTTTTAAGCATAAAGAACCGGATTTTTTGTTAATTCCGTGAACCGCTAAAACCGGGGTTGGACCGTACAAACCGGTGAGAACCGTGCGGTCCAACCCCTTAGCAATTTTTTTTTTTACAATTTTATTTTACTTAATTAAATTATCCATCTCTTACAAGGAATAAAAAAAATTATAATTAAAATCCTTCAAAAATATTCAACTTTACTTCAAAAATTAATCATAAATTTTAATGTTTTCATGGTTATTATTTTATTTTATTAACTTTCTTATTTAATTATTAAATATATGTTTGAAAATTATTAAATTTCCCTCACATATATAGATATATTGTCAATTTTGCTAGTTTTATAAATTTAATATCTATATTTAGGCTTTAATTAATTATTTAATTAATTATGACGTCATCACGGTTCGACCCCGGTTCGACCTCGGTTCGACCTTAAAAACCTTGAACCTCTTCCTTTGACGGTTCAATGAACGGTCCGGGTCTGAAAACCTTGCCCGGGGCATGATTTATAGGATTTGCCAAACTAATCTCTGTATACTATATAGGACTCCTTCAAGCAACCATTTGGCTAGCAATGAAAAACAAAGGCAGTGACCCCAAAAAAAAAAAAAAAAAAATCTAGCTACTTGCATAATATTGGGACCTAGAAGTCCTAAACCACTGTTTTTCCAATCCAAGTCTTCTTCTCAATAATTTTTCCTTTCCCTTTCACGAAAGACTCTTCTTGTGGTGCAAAATTGCACATCTTATCTTTAACTTATCTTAATGCAAAAAAATCAAACCACACCCGTCACAAAAAGAAAAATCTCCTAGCTTGTCTCATGAAAGAGAATACTTAGGGTCTGTTTGGATTGAGTTTATTGTTGCTGAAACTGAAAACTGAAAACTGAAAACATTGTAGCAAAATAATTTTTAAATGTGTAAATAGTGTCGTGGGACCCATGAACAGTATATGAACAGTGCATGAATAGTGTTTTTTGTCCCCTGCATAGTAATTTTACTGTTCACTGCAGAGCAAAAAAAAAAAAAAAAAAAAAGGCATGAAAACGCAGGGCTGAAACGCAACTTTCAGCCCTGCCCAAACGCTCACTCAATAACATTTCATTGGAAGAAGAGAAAGAAATGAAAATGAATAAAATAAAGATGATATTTGTCACTATTCCCTTGTTTGGGAGTTTAGTAGAAAGAAATGCTTATTTTATCCCATTCCCTCATAAGTATTCTTCTCATTTAAAAAATAAAAATTCTTCTCAAGAATATTTTTTTTAAAGAAATATTATTCAACTTCTACTTTAAAAAAGATAAATAGAAGTTGAATATCTTCTCAAAAGGAATAAAAAAGAAGAAGTTAAATATTATATTATAGTAGTAAAATTACATATTTCTTTTATAAACTCCCTAACACACTACAAAAGATATACCATGTTGATGTTTTCTAAAAAAGAGTTTTTGAAAAGCACTTCTACTAAGGTATTTACACACTATTTTATCGAAAAGGAAAAGAATATTGTTCCAAAGAAAAATTCCAAGCCGGCCTCAAAACTCTTTGAAGATTTCAATCCAATCTAAAATATTAGTACTTGCATTCATTGAATTGAAAAAAAAAATAACAAAAAAAAATCTCCCTTTAAGGAATATATTAATTTTAGACTCATCTATATTCTAAAACTAAAATGAACTATATAGTTAGAATGTTCATTTTGGTATTACATCATTTCTATGTTACAGTAAAAAGTAATTAACAAAAAATTAAATAAGTTGATGTTAAATTTACTCAAAATATCTCCCAAATAGAAGGATGCTTTCCATATTATAAATGAACGTTATGTGCATTTCGTAAAGAAGATGAATGTTCTGTTTGTTTCGACGTAAAATATTTTCCTATTTTATCATATTTGTTTTGCAGTAAAATATTTGGTCAAATGTAAAATATTTTCACTAGCCTATAGGTTATATGGTTATTGGCCTAACAGTTTCTTGTAATTGATATAGAAGTCTAGATTTATTGTCACCTTAAATAATAACCTCCCTAAATCTTACAGACTCTTTTGTGTGTGTTTTAATAAATATTACTATTTACTAAAAAAAAATAAAGATGTTTATCCCACATTGGCTGTGTGTGTCTAGTGTCTGTTGTTTATAACCTCAGTCTACAACTACAAAGGTTATGCTCTTTTGTAGTTGTATTTTGGTTATATAGTGTATTATAAACCTGGTTTAAAACACCAATATTACTATTTTCGTGTGTGTTCTAATAAGTATTACTTTTTACTCAAAAGAATAGAGATGTTTATCCCATATTGGTTGTGTATGTCTAGTGTCCGTTGTTTATAATTCCAGTCTACAACTACAAATGTTAGACTTTTTTGTAGTTATATTCTGGTTATGTAATGTATTATAAATCCAGTTTAAAACATTAATATTACTATTTTCATGTGTGTTTTAATAAGTATTACTGTTTATTCAAAAAAAAAAAAAAAAAAAAAAAAAAACCTTACAGGCTCTTACATGCAAGGAATTAATCACTCTTTGAAGATTTCTTTGCCTGGATCAAATTTATAAAGATCCCATGTGAACTCGTCCAAATATCATGGGACATGTGCCGCAGTCAAACACTACGTTTTTATAGCCCCCTGCTACTCGAAGGTGTTGCGGGCGGTGATAATAAGACCATTTCCGGTGAAAAGGGGTTTCTTACCACTTTTTCTTGCAAAGACTAGTCTTTCCTCAATGACTAAAGTGGGAAAAAAAATTGATACAAAGCCTTTTTCTATAAAATGAAAAACATAGTACATAGATGTTTCACATCTGTACACGTATCATTCTAATTTAACTAACAAAATTAGAATTGGACTTCACCAATTCAAACTTAATTTGGGAGATGTTAAATTTTTTTCTTTTTTTCTTTTTTACAAGTAAGTCATCAATATTATACAAGTCTAAGACACTAAAATTTACTAATACCGTTTACCATGTTTGAAAGATTCATGAAATTTATCAATGAAAGATTCATGAAATAGTTAAATCCAATATTGTCCTCTTAGTGTATCTATTACCAAATTCACATGGCCGGCTTCAAAACACATGCAATGCTAGCTAGCTTAGCAAAAGCAATAGACATTTTTATATTTTGAAATGCTTACCGTGATTACTCAGCTTCCAAATATTTATAATTTAGGAAACTCCAGTTCTATACTTCTATGAAGTACAAGTGTAGCTCTGCACAAGAATTACCACAAACCAAAGTACACAATTTCTTTTTCAGTAAAATGGATTGCATTAACTAATAACTATATCATCATATATATAATTTGGTTGGCTTCAATTTTTCTTGTAATGTTGTTCAGGGAAAATGTCACTTATATATGCTCGTATGAACTAAGATATGAGATATCCGGGCATTGTCAAATAATATGTATATATCACTATATATATCACTTTACAATCATAATGAATGCTGTCTCCACCCACCTGTACCTTGCATCAATAAACACCACAGTTGCTTAATATTTCGCAATGGGAGAATCTAAAACCTTTCCTTTGATAGTCTCACACACATGCACTGACTGGTAGTGGTATGTCCAAACGAAACCATATTATTTTTATTTTTGATGAAAAAAGAAAAAACCACAAAATTGAGAAGAATTGGTCACGCAGCTTTCATTTGTACCTCATTCGAACAAAATCAAAAGCATAGGACGGGAAGTTGTAAAGTTTTTGTATGGAAAATAAACTGCCATGATTAATATGATAATAAAACCTCCATTACCAAAAAAAAATTGTGTAATTGAAAGCTGAAACCATTTATTGTTATTGTTAAGGACATATTTTATGTAATTGGCTAATCCTTTGATAAAATGCACTTTACTTGTAATTGGGTAGATCTAGAATGGGTTTAGTACTTCAAGAAACATGTTGTTCAACCCAAGTATTAAGGCTATGAAGATTGGACTAAGAAACAAGTGAAGAAAAATTGTTTATTAAAGCTCGACAGATACCTCAACAGATATCGAGACTTAAGAACGAAACTTGACAGAAGCTGAATTTATCGAGATCTACGAAATCAGAATTTCTAGATTTGATTTTCGGCTCATGCTGACATGTATGTGTAGGGTTTCTTTTCTCAAAACCCTAGACATATATAAGACTTATTTTAAAGGCCGTTATACAATATGGAGAACACATTCAGAAAGTGACCTAGTGCTTTATTCTCTTTGTAAGAAGTTACTGTGTTTTTTGCGCCTTATGGTTTTGTAACTAAATACTTCTTAATCTTCATTGTTGATGAAGTGAAGAACTTTGCAGTCAACAACCTTCTTCAAGTTGCTGGAGTTAGTCATGTATTGAGATCCGTGCATCATTGGTTAGTCATGTATTGAGATTCGTGCAAAAGGGTAGCGTTCATATATTGAAGAGTTCAGAGGTTCTGAAGTGGTAGAAGGTTTTTGCTGTAAGTTCATCTATGGGGATCGTAAAGTCTAGGGACAAAGGTTTTGTACTAGATCTGAAACTTCTCTTTACAATAGTGAATTACTTTTCGAGAAGGTTTCCCTCCAGGTTTTTTTACTATAAAACTAGTTTGTTTCATTGGTTTTCCTGGGTCATCATATCTTGTCTTATTTACTATTCCGCTATGCATAATATTGACATGATATTGATGTTTGTTTGTTTTAACAAGGTTTATTCATAATAAATCTAATTAACAACTTGGGTTTAAAAGTTGTTAATTCTATCAATCGGGGTTTAAATTTCCCAACAAGTGGTATGAGAGCGGGCACACTCTGATTAGGTTTTAATCTTTGCTGTGGGATCCATTGACCCTCGTTGTCATGGAAACTCTTGATTGTTTTGATTTGCATGGTCTTGTGTTGAATGATAATGATTGTAGACACTTAATTTTGCATCTATGATTTAATCAAGGAGAATGACTTGAATGATCATCCATGTACCTCAAAAATCATAATTGCATCACATGCATCAATTGGTTCTTGCATTACATGCATCAATTGGTTCTTGCATTACATGCATCACATGCATGTAATGCATGTATTTGCATTACATACATTAATTCATTCATTGCATATCATAAAAATGATCTTGAGATTCTAATGATTAATGGTGTTTCTAGTTTTCAAATTGGACCATCAGATCGAAAGATATCGCATGATCAAGTTTGCACGGTCAACATGCATTGCGTCTAGGTAAGGTCGACCACACATGGTTAGTTTAAATTAATTCTGATTAGTCAAATCATTAGAATTAATTAAATAATTCTGTAATTAGTTGATAACTAGTCGCTAACCCGTGCGATGCACAGAAAAGTTATTAACTATGAAAAAAAAAAATTCAACAATGAATAATTAGACATTTTGCTAATTAGTATTTTTTTTTAAATGAAGAAATATTTAACTTCTATACTTTTGCAAAACTCCCAATAGTTATGTATATATATATAGACACACTCAAAACTAATATAAACTGCAAAGATATAAACAAAGACCATGTTTTGAGGAATAATTAATTGAAATTAATCCAAACAAATAATTAATCAACCAAAAATCACATGAACCTAAATAAAAAACATTTAAGGTGAAGAATTAAGATCAACCTACTGAAACGCAAATACTAAAAACTTCAAACCTAAAACTTCAAAATTTATAGAATCCCTAAATTTTACTTCAAAACCAACCAAGTTCAACAAATTTATATATAATATACCAAATAAAAATTTATCAAAAGACATAGGTTGCAGCTTTGATTTTTCTCCAAAAAATTAGAGATGCTTTATTTGCCATATACAATATAAAATAATTAATAGAAATTCCAACCCAAAAACCAAACCCATAAAAATAATGTAAATATAAATGTGGAGATTAACCCAAATGCTCAAAAGAAAATCAATTCTAAGCATAATAAAAGAATAAGATAGAAAGAAAAGTTCATGCACATGTGAAAGCAAATAAGAAATTTGACATAAAAGATAAAATTCATTATTAACAATATAAACAAATATCCACATATGTTGAATTGAAATTCTATTGATAATAATATAAAGGTGGTAATTGTTTTTTGAGTCCTATTTTCAACGTGAGTCCTTTCTTTTTTTTTTAGTTATCAGAATTTTTTGTTTTATTTATTCAAATAATATTGATGTGTAAAATTGTAGTGAAATTGAGAAAGAAAGACTTACCCCGCTCTTATTAAACTGATCATAATAGCGCTTGATTTCTTCATCGGTCATTTCACGCTTTGCTATATATTCATATACTTGGCCATCAATTATGACCCTTTCTTCAAACTTACTGCCCATTCATGCAATCGTAGTCTAGGCTGAATTGGAGATCAGTTTCTGGGTTTCTTTCTGTTTGTGCAAAAGTGTGAGAGTGAGAGAATGAAAGGAGATTGGGAGATAAATCATAAAACTATTGTGTTGTGGACGTGGGATGTGCTGTGCTCTTCTTGAGCCGAAAATTAGTAGTATTTATATGTTATCTCTTGCATGTATTAGACTTTGAATGATAAAAAACCTCTTTTTATTTTTTCAATATTTATCTTTCTTGGATGTATTAAAATTTGAATGATAGACAATCTCTTTTTAGGAGGGGAGATAATGATGAGTTTGAGTTTAAGCTGGACTTATTAGAAAGATAAAATTTTACTCTTTGTTAAATTTGGATTAAGCAAAAATAATTTTATTTAAATATTGTGCTGATGTGGAAAATTGTGGGAGTTTCAAAGGCTTCGGTTTTATATATATATATATATATATATATATAGATTAGTGTTTAAGATAGGATTGCATGCATAAGAATAAAAGGGATGATTGGATAACAATAAAATTGTGAATAATCTGAACTTTATCAAAATTTATTTTAGGGTATTTATCTACAAGATAATTGTTCTTAAATAGCCTGAATTATCCAAAAAAGAGATGAAAAATCATAGACGGAGGATGAAAACATGTCTAGGTACAATGACCGGTTAAAAACCCCTAGAAGAGGAGTCTAAACGGCACTTGAACACGAAAGAGTGTTTGGTGTCCAAAGGCCAATTCGACACTTTTGGAGTGCCGAACGGCACTCTAAAAAGGCCAAATTTTCCTTTGTTGGGCTTTTGCCCAACATGCTTCGAGTGACGATAATGCATACCCTTTTTGATCTTATCGCAAAAGGATGCGTCCAAATTCATACCCTAATCGTTTGTATCTTTTTTTTAGAGCCCTCTAACCTCTATAAATAGAGACTGAACCTCATAATTCAGCAATTTTTTTTTGGCGAAAAGCACATTTTTGTCCCTACATTTTTAGGCGATTCCCATTTTAGTCCCTAAATTTTATTTTTACCGCTTTTAGTCCCTATTTTGAAAAACGCTTCCCGTTTTAGTCCCTGCCGTTACTCATTTAACAGAATTATCCTACGTGGCAAACGGTCCAACAGTAAATGCTGACGTGTTCATTAAAATAATATTAAAAAAATTATTTACATTTTTAAAAATGCCACATCAGCAATTTAATTTTTTTTTAAAAGCCACGTCAGATAAAAATAATATAAAAATTTATAACCTAATTATTTTTTTTAAAAAGAAAAGAAATTAGTTAAATTAATTTTTTTCTTTTTTTTGGAAGAACATGAAGAACTCAGAACTATGTGTTCTTCATTTTCTTTGTGTTCTTCCCCCAAAAGATTGACTCATATTCTTAGCAAATTAACCCTTATTTTCTTCCCTTTTCTTTGTCTTCCTTTTCTTTTTCTTTTTTTTCATGTATTTCCTTGGCATCCAAACCCAAAAAAATTTCACACTCAAAAGAAAACCTTCAAACCGGTTCCCCTCCCTTCTAAATCTCAAACCTTCCTCTCTCTTCCAAAACTCTCACAACTCTTTCAACCTCCATGGCCGGCCTCCTCTACTCATCGCCAGTACTGCCACCACCACAACCAGCGGTTCTCTTCTTTTCTTTCTCTGAAACAACCTACTCTCTCTATCACGATTCGCTCAAACTCAGACCCAAATGGCTCAAACTCTCTCTAACTCACAGATCGTTGTCTCTCTATCCCAGATCGGTAAGTCTCTCTCTTTCATCTCTCTATCTCTCAGCTCAGTGGTGTAGATCGTGGTGGAGATGTGCATTCCGATGGTGGGTTTGGGGATTGTGAGTTTTGTTGATCTGGGTTTGTGGTGTATGTTGATTTTTGGGTTTGTGGTGTATGTTGTATTCCGATGTTGATTTCTGGGTTTGTGGATAAGGATGATGATTGCATGGATTGGGTTGAGTTTGAAGTGAAAACCCAATTCTCTCTCTCTAAACCTATGGACGAAAACCCAAACTTTCTCTCTCTAAATTGATGGCCGAAACCAGTGGTGGCTTTCTCTCAAAACCCATAGGCTAACTAAATCGGCGGCTTCAGATTTGGGGTTAAAGGTGTGTGGGTTGTTGAATTTAAGGTTGTGTAGTTGTTTGTGGTTTGGTTGTGCATGGAGGCCGAAAATTTGGGTTTGAGTTTTGTGTTTTTTGTGTTTGGTTTCAAAGCATAAGAAAATCTTGTTGAATGTTTGTGTTTTGTAAATTTTTATGGGCATGTCTTTTTATTTTGTAAATCTGAGTGATTTTATGGGTTTGGTTGCTAAGAAAATACAAGAAAAGAAAAGTAAATTTTTAATTTTTAATTTTCTGGGCAAGCTTAGTTGGGGAAGAAAATGAAGAACACATGGTTCTGAGTTCTTCATGTTCTTCCAAAAAAAGAAAAAAAATTAATTTAACTAATTTCTTTTCTTTTTTAAAAAAATAATTAGGTTAGAAATTTTTATATTATTTTTATCTGACGTGGCTTTTTTTTAAAATTAAATCGCTGATGTAGCATTTTTAAAAATGTAAATAATTTTTTTAACATTATTTTAATGAACACGTCAGCATTTACTGTTGGACCGTTTGCCACGTAGGATAATTCTGTTAAATGAGTAACAGCAGGGACCAAAACGGGAAGCGTTTTTCAAAATAGGGACTAAAAGCGGTAAAAATAAAATTTAGAGATTAAAATGGGAATCGCCTGAAAATGTAGGGACTAAAATGTGCTTTTCGCCATTTTTTTTACGCTCTAGGAGGCATACGTATTAGGCTCTTAAATTGCTCATATTTTCTAATTTCCTCTTTGAGTGTTGCTGCTTAAATTATGGTTTTTAGGTTTCAAAGAGAATTGCATAAATTTCTTTGAACCCTAAAACATCCTCTCAAGAAGAAGAGTGCTCATGCAAGAGGTTTCTTTCTAACCCTTTTGTTTTTATGCTTCTCTCATCATGATGATGCATGTTTAATTGTCTTAAATATTCATGTTCTACCTTGTTAATTTAGTTTATGAAAAATATGTTCTTGATTCCTTTGTTGTTGCTATAATTTGTTTTTTAGTTTTAAAAATCTGCATGCAATTAACTCTTTTTCTTAAAAATAAAACAGATCTGCATCTAAGTATTTTTTAAAAAATAAAACGGATCTGCATCTTCCTTAGATGCAGATTTGAATTTTTCTTCAAAATAATATAAATCTGCATCTTTCTTAGATGTAGATTTGAATTTTTTCTTCAAAATAAAACAGATCTGCATCTTCCTTAGATGCAGATCTGAATTTTTTGTCACAATAAAACGGATCTCATCTTCCTTAGATGTAGATCTGAAATTTTTTAATCAAAACTGATTTGTGTCTTCCTTAGATACAAATCTGATTTTTTAATATATGCAAAATTTTGAAATAAAGAAAAAGATTAAACATGATTGTGTTTGTTGCATAAATTTAAATTATGAGTGAAACTCTCTTCTTGAAAAATCTTTTTTATTCTTTTAAAACATATAAAAACAGATCTGATTTTTCTGTCATTAAAGATCATTTTTTTTTATCATCACAAAACAGATCTGAATTTTTATCTCCAAAAACCACATTTTTTCTAAATACTACAAAACAGATCTGGTATTTTGACAAATCAAAATGATTTTTTTTACTAATCAAAACAAATTTGAATTTTTTTTAAAAAAAAATAAGAGACTTCATTCATAAATAAATTTGTATAATTTGATCTTTGTTTCACATGTTCAACATATCATTCATGACATACATAAAAAGGTACATTGGTCATAAGAGTCTAGAAGACAAGATTCTGTCTGAGCGGAATGGGTGCCTAACACCTTCTCATTCCGTAACCTAGCCTCTAGATTTAGGTCATTGGTTAAGTAGATCTAGCCTTGTCTTTATTTTATTTTGGGTAGAATGTAACTAGGACAAAAATTCATGTAATTATTTGGTAGTTTGTAACTAGAACCCAAAGCCATGTAAATTTTCAATTTTTTCAAATATGTAATTTTTTAGTCAATCAATGAAGAGAACAATTCAATAATTTTTTTTTTTTTTTTGTATAAAAAAATAAGTGGCAACTCCATACCACTTACCCAAAAAGAGAGTTGTTCTAAAAGGTACTCGAACCTCTTTTTTGAGGGACACTTTTTTTGAGGTCTCTTACAATGATGATATTCAAGATGCCTATTGCAAGCTTTATAATTTTTGTATGAAATCTCTTGAATGTTCTACAAAATTAAAAGCTAATTTTAAAAAGGTAAAACTTGAAAGAGATGAATTGATTGCAAAATTGGATGAAGCTAATAATTTGAATAAGAAATTTAAAAATCAAATTTCATCTCAGGTGGACAAAATTAAGAGTTTGGAAGAGCAACTAGTTGAATCTAAAACCAAAGTTGAAAAATTAACTAGTGTCAAACTTCTTGTTGAGCCTAACTCAAAATATTTTTTATTTTTTATTTTTTTTATATATATTCCTCCATTTAAAAGGAATAATGAAGAGTTGAATGCTAATATTGCTAGGATAGACAAAGGTAAACAATCTGATGTTAACGCTGAAGTTTCTAAACCTATGTCTAAAACTCCTCCTAAGTTGAATAAAAATTTTGAATTTGTCCCTACTTGTCATCATTGTCATATTGTTGGTCATTTTAGGCTAAATTGTCCTAAGTTGTCAACCTCTAAGGTTAGACCTCCTTCTAGGAAGCCAAGTAGCTCTAAAACTATTCATGTTTGTCACCATTGTGGTGGTTTTGGTCACACTCGCCCTAATTGTCTCAAGTTGTTTCCTCATAAGTGAGTGTCCACTAGATCTCATCCTTTCTAAAGGCTTTGTACCTATTCTTGGTGAGTGTTTTAAGCTTTTTAACTCAATTTCAAGGGGATTCTAATTCCTCTATGTTCTTTAGTAGTCATATTAGGACACGTGCCTTTTCATCTTTATGGCCAAAGACTCGCGCTATGTGGGTGAGAAAGGAGCCTAAGACTTAATTGTCTTTTTTGTTGTCCTCTACTTTAATTCTTTCTATTTAAAGTAAGACTCTCTTTGCTTGATTTCTTATTTGCTTTTGGAATCAAGCTTTCATGAATCTGCATCTTTCTTTCATGCTTTCATGTTGTTTGTTTGTTTTTGTTTGGTTGTTTAGTCTTTATTTTGTTTGTTTTTCAAAAAAAAAAAAGAAAAATCAGGAAAAAAAAAAAACAAACAAAAAAAAAAACACAAAACAAAAATAGTGTGTGTTTGTGTATGTTGGTACTTGTGTACTTTTGATAGCCATTGAAACAAAATCTCTAAACTTCGAAGCTCTTGTAACTCAGATGAGCATCTCAATGCACAACTAAGCAAGTGAGTTTTGTGGCTCGTGTTTATAATGAGTACGATTAAGATGATCTCTTATATCTCATGCTCATATCACTCTTTTTGATGGGAAAGACTAGAAAATCCTAAGAAAAAGGCATAAATAACCATCTCACCATTAAAGCTTGCCAATCATGTATAACATCTGTGTGCTTCGACATAGTAAAATTGTAATGTTTTGGCTTACATAATTGGGTATTTCTTTTCTCTTTTATATGCCCATGCATGCTATGTTTAAAAGAAAAATATACAAAGAAAAATAAAAGCAAAAAAAAAGAATCAAAATGCTTTTAATATGGTTGCAAGCATGTTTCTAGGAGATGTAAGAGTTATAGGATGTACCTCGAAAGTGATAATCCCCATCAAACAATTATGATTGTGTGAGAGTGTATTTGCTTTTCTCATGTCTCAAATCTTAATAATATGAGACACTTATGCACTCTTGCTTTGTTTCATACAGAACAGGCAAATTCTTTACTACTTTTGATACATGTGCAGGTACAATGTGATTTGGCCATCACAAGGAATACATGTATTGATATATGCTTACTAAACTATTTTGACTTGTTTTTGAAATATAAAATTGGTTAGACTTGTTTAGTGTGTGTGTTTTTTATCTAGAAATGCTTTACATCTAGATTTGAGCTGTGTTTGAGTAGCTATCTTGTTGCATTCATCTTGTGTGTTTTTCCTCCCTTGGAAAACCTTGCTTCTGTCTTCTTGACAGTTGCTCAATACATTCTCGACAACATGTCAATAGCAGCTTGACACAAATCTCTTCTATCAAGATTTCTAGGTTTGACCTCAATAGCTTCTCGACAGCTAGGTTGATCCATTGAGCCAACTTTCTGTGCTCTCTACTATCTCGATAAAATCTTGACAAATTCTTGATCTGTCGAGACCCTCTTACATGCATTGTTTTTCATATGTTTTGCATCTTTCTATTATTTAGTCATTCATAGCATTTTGTTTCATTACATTCATGCATCTATATGGATTCCTTGTGCCCCCTTGATCATCTATGATCATCTTTATGTTTCTCAGGTGAAGTTTTATAGTTTCTTATACCTTTTTTCAATCATGACAAAAAGGGGGAGAAAATGTGGTTTCTTTTTAAGATTCTAAATGTTAGGGGGAGAAATACATGCCTTTGTACGGGAGAGTTGTGTTTCATCTTGTTAGGGGGAGTGTTTACCTCCTTGTTGTTTTAGAAGCTTCTTTAGCTTCTTGTACACCGGTCTTGTGGCCATTTTTACATACATCATGTGTTATTTCTATATTTGATGATGATGTATGTGTTTCACTCTTTATCTTACATGTGTTATTTCTTCTCTATCTTTATACGCATGTTTCTGTTTATGTACACAATCTTTATTTCTGTTTCACACATGATGCTAAGGCTGTCCATGGGTCGGGCGGGTCGGGTTTTTGCCCAACCCGCAACCGACCCGTACAAGATCGGGTGGTTGTTTTTCAACCCGCAACCGACCCACAGCAGTAACGGATTCGTCGGTTCGGATTGCCGGCGGGTGGTCGTCGGTTTCGGGTGAACCCGATTATCACTGGAATCTTTCGAAACGCGGCGAGCCATCCAAGATCCGGTGAGATCCAGTTGGATTTGGCGAGATTTCTGCCAAATCGTGATGAGAAATCACTGGTTCGGCCAGATACGATGTTTATTGTGCCAGAAATCAACGGATTTAAGTGAAAAAGTTGCTGGAATCTGGAAAAAGTTGCCGCCGGAATCTGGAAAAGTGGTCGGAATCTGGGAAAAAATTGTCGGAATCTGGGAAAGGTAGTCGGAATCTGGGAAAAGTGGTCGGAATCTGGGAAAAAATTGTCGGAATCTGGGAAAAGTGGTCGGAATCCGGGAAAAACTAGTCGGAATTTGGGAAAAACTGGTCGGAATCTGGAAAAAATGGCTGGATTTTAATGGACGTCGGGCGAGTTGGGTTTTACGGGTTTTAGAGGAAGGGATCCGACACCCGACCCGCCGGCGTCGGGTTTTTGAAGTCGGGACCCGAGTCCGACCACCGGAGCTGTCGAATTGGGCGATTCCGGGTCGGGTCCGGTCGGGTGGGGCGGGTTGGGCGGGTGGGCGGTTTATTTGGACAGCCCTACATGATGCCTTGAGTTTTGTTTAAGTGTTTCAGAAAGACAGGTTGAGATAGGTTGTGAAAGTCTATCATGCCATGAACTCTTTTCTTGCAAATTTTATAAGAGTTTGTAGTAAGAATAGATTTATTTTGTAATACAACAAGTGGTTATGAGTTAAGTAATTTAAGACTTCTCTCATGATTAGTTGTTTTGTTATGGTTTTGTCATGGATTGCCAAAGGGGGAGATTATTAAGGACATATTTTATGTAATTGGCTAATCTTTTGACAAAATGCACTTTACTTGTAGTTGGGTAGATCTAGGATGAGTTTAGTACTTCAAGAAACATGTTGCTCAAGCCAAGTATTAAAGCCATGAAGATTGGACCAAGAAACAAGTGAAGAAAAACTGTTCATTAAATCTCAATAAATACCTCAACAGAAACAGTATCTATCGAGATTTAAGAACGGAGCTCGACAAAAGCTCTACAAAAGCTAAATTTGTCGAGATCTATGAAATCAGAATTTTTAGATTTGATTTTCGGCTCATGTTGACATGTATGTGTAGGGTTTCTTTTCTCACAACCCTAGACGTATATAAGGCTTATTTTAAAGACCATTATACAATATGGAGAACACATGTAGAAAGTGACCTAGTGCCTTTTTCTATTTGCAAGAAGTTACTGCGTCTTTTGCGCCTTAAGGTTTTGTAATCAAGTACTTCTTGATCTTCATTGTTGATGAAGTGAAGAACTTTTCAGCTAACAACCTTCTTTAAGTTGTTGGAGTTAGTCACGTACTAAGATTCGTGCATCATTGGTTAGTCACGTACTGAGATTCATGCATCATTGGTTAGTCACGTACTGGGATTCGTGCAAACGGGTGGCGTTCATATATTGAAGAGTTCAGAGGTGCTGAAATGGTAGAAGGTTTCTGCTGTAAGTTCATCTATGAGGATTGTAGAGTTTAGGGACAAAGGTTTTGTACTAGATCTGAAACTTCTCTTTACTATAGTGAATTGCTTTTCGGAAAGGTTTCCCCCCAGTTTTTTTTACTGTGAAACTAGTTTGTTTCATTAGTTTTCCTGAGTCATCATATCTTGTCTTATTTACTATTCCGCTGTGTATGATATTGACATGATATTGATGTTTGTTTGTTTTAATAAGGTTTATTCATAATAAATCTAATTAACAACTTAGGTTTGAAAGTTGTTAATTCTATTAACCGGGATCTAAATTTCCCAACAGTTATCACTGGCAAACGATTTCTAGGTAAGAAAATTGAAAATTCTACTTAGTTAATATACATTTAGTGGATGCCATATGGTTTTAACTCTTGTGACAAATGCTAGATGGACTACTCACTAGTGGCTCAATAAGCTGAGAAGACGAGGGAACAAAAGATGTAATCGGTTAAGGCTATTTCTCCAAAGTCCTCTCGTGCTCTCTTCAAAGATCTTGCAGAAGACTCTGAATGTTCTGTATATTCTTAATCACAGCATGGATTGCAACATCCCAAGCGTTTTGAAGAAAGTCCATCTAAGTTTGAATGAGCTTGATGATTATAAACACACATCACACGGTCTAGTGTGAGGGTGATCAATTTGCTTTCTCTTTCCTAGCAACCTGAAATTAACTTCAGTATCTATATTGTCCTCATCAACAACATCATCCACCCGTTTTGCCTCTACTATACTCTGCACATCCTTGACCCCCTCAACCTCCACAGAATTAGGATGCAAAGATTGGGTAGTGGCTACATAGGCATCCTCCTCATATTGCAAGGCCAAAGCCATTGCCTCCTCGTTCCAATGCGGCAGCACATCGAGTACAGATTGGGGAACAATAAGTGGATCGGATGGCAAGTCAAAAACTTGAATCCCATCTCCATAGACAAAGGCCTATAATACAAAAGTAAAAATGCGTAAAATGTGCACTTTTTCTATTTTGTATCTACTAGTGCGGGTGCTCTATTATCTCTCCTAGTTATCTGTGTAAATACAAAAATCTAGGACCGAGTAAAAAAATTATAACTTTGCCATAATTGTACACTATTAAATTTTGAATAGTGAAGAAAAAGTTGTGAATTTAAGTGAAAATAATAGGCAATCAATCATAGTTTGTTGGATAGTTGTAAGTTATGGTTTTTTACGTAGTACTAGAATTAATAGTGTGTATATATATTGTTAAATACTTATTTAGTTGTTTATATATATATATATATATATATAAGATAGCCATATTAAAAAAAGCGTAGTAGTACGTGTAATTATTAATCCAATGTATTGAGAAAATTATAAGTTTAGTTCAATTGTTTGGTTTTATTTGACTACATACACTTTTACACTATAATGTTTACAATTATTTTGAAAAGACTATATAGCCATATTTGAGTGATTATATATAAATATATATATATATATATATATATGTATGTATGTATGTATGTATGTATGTATGTATGTATGTGTATTTCCAGTGGCAACTCCAGAATTTTTTTCAAGGGGTTCAACAATAATAGAGCAAGAAATTTGTCATGGGAGTAAATAAAAAATAAAATGATATTTTGTTTTTCCGTACATACAACTTCCATATCATATATAATAATTTAAAATAGTTTTCTAAATACAATTCAATATATAATACAACTATACAACTATATTGTACTATAATATAAAAAAGTTATTAATAGTTTAAAGATCAGTAAGACAATAAATATAATTAAATAATTAATCATACAGTTTTTTTAAATTAATAATAACTTATTATATTTATATGTATTATCAATTAAATAAAAATATATGATAAAGAAGAATACTAACACACCTAAGAGTAGAACTAAGAGTAATGTGAAACAAAGAAAAAAAAATAGTAACTAATATAAGTTTTTGCTTTTGAAGTGTGTGATTTTTTTTTTTTTTTAAGAATCATGTATGGCTTTTTAATCATACATGTGATTGCTCTCTTGGAATTTAAGCAAGCACAAAAAAACTTCTTGGACTTGAAAATCTATAGAGTATTTATCAAACAATTTGATCAAATAAAGAGAAAAACTAAGAAAATATAGAAGAGAGAATGAGAGATAAAGAGAATGGGAAAGAATCACAAATGTAGATAGAGATATATTGGTTGTGTAAGAACCACGTATGAGACTTCTGGGCCTTAAATTGCTTAGGCTCACAATTTATTTGTAGTGGGTTTGAGGATTTCCTACTTTGGGTTGTTCTTGGCAGAGAGACTCAAAGCAACACTCAGTTTATTCTTTCTCACTTGACTGTTTTCTCTCAGTTTTTCTGAACCCCTTCTTCTCCCAAATTTCTTCTATTTATAGCCAAAGTTAGTAGGGAGATTATGATTACAGCCACCGTTAGTGCTACTGAAGGTCCAATATTATCTGGTTAAAGTGGATGTTTAGGTGAGAGGGCGGTGCAGCATTTATGGCCTTGGGACTTGGTTCTAGCTTGATCGATTATGTTTGGCAACTCAGTTTCCCGTGCATATCATGATTTTCCCGGACACGGCTCATTTGCTTGCCCGGGAAAGTTTTACCGATCACCTCTTGGAACTCAAAACCCAAAACTTGTTTTTACATTTAGGCAGTTTCAAGAAGGGCGTAGGGTAACTGGACCTTTCCGCTGGGCCTGCACCCAAGGCCGGTATGGGCCTGGGCCTAGGGCCTGTATAGGCTTGGGCTCAAGGCTGGCATGGGCTTTGGGGTCTCGGTGCCGTATAGGTTGTAACAATAGTTTTTTGCTTATGGAGAAAAAAAGTGCATGAAAAAATAGCTTCATTTTACTGTCAATAGTAAAGTAAGCCAGAATCCTACAAAGAATATTGTACTGGGTATGGCCTCGAGCCCAATAGGCCTTGGCCCGGACATTCTTAAGAATCGGAGCAGGGCCCAAACCTCATAGTCAATCCATATTCGTCCTGAGTACGTGATTAATAAGCCCATATCCGGTCATTCACTGTTTATTCGGGATTGCGTTTGCCTGGCAAAACGTACCTCCCCCGTGGCTCGGTATTGTCTTAGGGAGTATTGCGGTCGGGCAATCATTTGGAGGCGGAAATCAGTTCCAAAGCCATTACCACAATTTCCAACGAGATAGATTCTATGTCAGGAATAATCACATTGGACCCCACCCACACGAGTGAGATCAGAATGTAATCATGAAACCCCCACAAACCTCTAGCTATAAATAGAAGAATTGCGTAAGGAAAGGGGGTTGGAAAAACTGGAGAGGAAGTGGAAAGAGAGAGAGAGAGTGAGTGAGGATAGCCAGGGGAAAGAGCAACACAGAGTGGGGGTGTCACTCAGGAAGAGAAAAGATAGAATTCGTGGGGGACAAGGGGTGCCACCAGGTCACTTGGCCAGAAACAACCCTTAGTAAGAAATACTAAACCCACTAATACAAGTAAATTGTGAGCCCATTCTAAACCCGGCCCATCAAGTGGAGTTTGGGTAAGCACAAATATACATATATATTTTTAACAAAGGAGCAAAAATGAAACTTTTTTTAATAATATTCAGTACACAATACTTTCACAAAAATTATATCACAAAATCTAGGTGGCAAGTTGTTAATAGTAGATAAAAAGTAATGTTAATTATGGGTCCAAATAAAAACCTGTTACAATTTGCCATATAACATTTATTGTGAAAATATTTTGAAAAGTAGCATTAAGATGATCATATTCAAATTTATTTTAGTTGAATTTAAAAAAAATTTAGGATCAGGGTGTTCAAAATTTTATTTTAGAGGATCAAAATAAAAGTTAAAAAAAATTATTATATATATAAAAAAAATTTGACAAGTCAGGGGGTTTGAACCCCTAGCTTGAAGATAACGCCGCCCCTGTGTATTTCCTATTATGTTTATGCTAGCTTGCAGTATCTCACTCATAGTATTGGGTCCCACCTACTTGTGAAACCAAAATAATGTGTTTCACACTACAAGTAAGAAAAATATCATATACCACCTCTAAAAGAATGTAGAACACAGCTTTGACTTGGTCCCTCTAGAATAAATTCCTGACCCTGTCGTCGGCTCATTCACTTTTGTATCTATTAACCATTTGTTTTGGCCTGGTGTATATTTGATTTTTTTATTTTTATTTTTTTGGTTCTCGAAGATAGTCATATATATTTCTTGTTTTCCAAATAGTATCAAAGTTCTCTGCTCGCTCTATTATAATATCTTCTTTTAATTTTAAGACAATTAGTCGCTAACCGTGCGATGCATAGATTTATCTTCTTTTTGAGTAGTTTTTGTTACACTTCTAGTAAGGTATTTATGCATTATTTTATCGAAAAGGAAAAGGAAATTGTTACAAAGAACAATCCCAAACTGGGCTCAAAACTCTTTGAAGGTTTCCATAGGTTTCCATCCAATTGA
This sequence comes from Quercus robur, assembly GCF_932294415.1. NCBI lineage: Eukaryota > Viridiplantae > Streptophyta > Magnoliopsida > Fagales > Fagaceae > Quercus > Quercus robur. The sequence goes on from NC_065541.1 coordinate 65,939,429, forward strand.
AGGGGGAAAAAAAGAGGAGGAGGAGGAGGAAAACTCTAAGGATATATTAATATTTGGAAATTAAAAAAAAAAAAAAAAACTTGATACTTTTAACTCATCTATATTTTAAAGAATCCGAATTTGATAAGGATGGGGTGTAAAACCAACATTTTACATCATCTAATAAGTGATTGTCATATCAGCATTTTACTTAAAATTCAATACATCTTACCACACCTATTACATCTTAATAAATTCCCAATTTGATTGAATTTATATATGGGTATTAGAATTAATTGGGTATAGTTGTATTTATTCTTAAATATGTGATAAGATGATGTGACATATTAGAATTAGAGGGGTGAAATATGGTTTTTACACCACGTTCCTATAGAATTTAATCTCAATTTTAAGATTAAAAATAACCAAATGATTTTTTTTTCAAGAAAAAGAACCAAATAATTGGAATTATCATTTTGGTACTAAATCATTTTTATGTTATAGTGAAAAAGCAACCACCAAGAAACTAAATAGCATAATTGCGTAAGCAGTTTCTTGTAATTTTGATATAGCAATCTAGATTTATCGCCACCTTAAATAATAACCTCCCCGAACCTTCCCGGCTAATTTTAAGGTCACTCGAAGATATCAACAACAACAATAACAACAACAGCATACTACTTATAAAGGCGGACTTAAAAACGTCGCTAAAAACAAACGTTGCCTAAGCCCAAATTTGTTGCAGCAAGGGAAGGTTACTCAATTAAACTCTTTGAAGATTTCATTGCCTGGATCAAATTTATAAAGATCCCTTATGAACTCGTCAAAATATCACGTGGCATGTGCTGCAATCAACACCATGTTTTTATAGTTCCCTTCTATTCAAAGGGTTTGTGGACCTGTCTGAGGTAATAAGACGTGAAAGATTTTCTTACATACGCAAGGCTTTTTAATTTTTAAGAACAATCTTAAATGAAAACCCAAGCAGATGCTATGATTCCTCATGTCTTTCCTAAGTGACTAAATTTGGGAAAAAAAAATTATTCAAAGCCTTTTTTCTATAAAAAGAAAAACATGGTTGTTTTACGGTTGTGCACATATATACACATCATTCTAATTTAAGTAACAAAATAATCATTTGACTTCACCAATTCAAACTTAATTTGGGAGATGTTTGAATTATTTCGTTAAATTGCAAATTACACCTTTAAAATTTGGAAGTGTTTGAATTTTACACCTTGAAATTTAAGAATTTTTATTTTGCCCCCTGAAGTTTGGGGGTGTTTAGATTTTACACTATGACGTTTCAGAATTTGAATTTTACCCAAACTTTAGGGAGTAAAATTCAAAAACCTCTAAAATTTAAGGAGTAAAATTCAAATTCTGAAACGTCAGGATGTAAAATTCAAACACTCTCAAACTTTAGGAGATATAATCCAAATTCTAAAATTTCAGGATGTAAAATCCAAACACCCCCAAACTTTAGAGGTGTAATTTGAAATTTATTCTATTATTTTTACAAGTAATGTGATATATATATTATAACATGTCTAGACACCAAGATTCACCAATATTGTTTACCATGGTTGGGATGACATGTTATGATTTGTGTCAATGTACATGGGCCAGTGCACTGAAGACTCGGTCAAGCTCATAAGTAGGCCCAGGTTAACAGAATCCATTTAGTTTTGATTTAGGGTCAACCGACAACCATCATATGGTAAGTTCTTTTTGAAACCACCAAATAGTTAGTTTTGTAATAGTGTTTTTTTGTTTGTTTTTGTTTTTGTTTTTGTTTTTTTTTTTTTTTTTAATTTTTGGGTTCTAACTCTACACCTCCTGTAGTTTAGAATTTTTTGTTGAAAGATTATCTTTGTATCTTAGTTTGTTTTCTCAATAAAAATCCTTTACTAGCACACCCAAAAAAAAAAAAAAAAACCATGTAATAGTTAGTTTTGAGATTTGAGAATAACAAAGGACATTATGTTAACCATATCATTTATGTCATTTATGATTCCCTAGTTAACCATGATTTCATGTCATTGTGATTCGATCTTTTATGAACAGTGTGCACGTTAAATATATGAAATCGAGCAAATCAATTTATTTATCACAGAAAGTATTAAAGATGTCAAGTACTTATCCAGAGTAACTGTTACTTTATAAAGACAAAGTTTTAATACAAATTCATTGTTGATAATATACCACGTATTCACATGTCTTTGATATTAATTTCATTGTGAGGGACAAGGGTCGAGATTTAAGTTTTCAGGAGAAAGTTTTACACAATATACATTTAGATTTAACTAGAGTAGAATTTATATTTTGTATTAAAAAAAAAGATATTAATTTCATGTTTAGACCATGATTTTAAAAACCGAAAACTTGATAAAAATTAGGAACTAAATTATTTTTCGGTTTTTTTATTGTTCAAGTTTTTAAAACCATAGTTAAAATAAATGCTTAAGTTTATAAGTATGTCTAAGCATGTTGTACAAATATTAGTGGAGGGAAATGAACATTTGTCCCAAATTTATAAACTATGCAACAAAATACTCATGTTTTGAAATTATTTAGTAAAATGTCTATGTTTTGAAACTTGATTTTAATAAAATCAAGTTCGGTGTAAAACTCAATATCCTCAAAATCAAATTCTATGTATATTTTTAAGTGGAACTCGACATTAGCAATGTTAAGTTTTGTGCATATTTTGCCACTTAAATTTTTTTGAAAATTTAAGTTGAGTTCCACGGCAAAATATATATAAAACTTGACATTGCTAATCTCGAATTCTACTTGTAACTCGATTTTGTTAAAATTGAGTTTCAAAAATAGGAGAATTTTGCTAAATAGTTTCTGTGGGTACCTAAGGCATGCTTGCAACGTCCTAGGCATGCTTGGCAACGTTCTTGGCCGACCTCGGCATGCTTTGCAACGTCCTTGGCATGCTTTGGCATGTCCTTGGCATGCTTTGGCATGTCCTTGGCATGCTTGGCAACGTCCTTAGCCGACCTTGGCATGCTTTGCAACGTCCTTGGCGTCCCACATCGAAGGAAAACCCTCCCCACTTTCTGCCTTATAAGCTGTGAAGTAAAGGGAGTAGTGTACCACCAAACCTCTCTGATCCCAAGCATGCCTAAGCATGCCTTAGGTACCCACAATAAAAGGGCTCTTTTATTGTGGGTACCTAAGGCATGCTTGCAACGTCCTTGACCGATCTCGGCATGCTTTGACATGTCCTTGACATACTTGGCAACGTCCTTGGCCAACTTTGGTATACTTTGCAACGTCCTTGGCATCCCACATCGAAGGAAAACCCCCTCACTTTCCTTCGATGTGGGATGCCAAGGACATTGCACTGCATAGTTTGTAAATTATAGACAAATATCAATTTTCTCCGATATTAGTGTTCATTTGGTAACATTTATTTACTTTCTATTTCAAATTTAAGCAAATATCTCAACCACAAATAAGCTAATTCACACAAAAATGGAAAAGAGTAAGTTTATGAGCACAAAAAATTTAAATTAAAAAAAAAATTATTCACAAGTGACGTACTGGTTATTGACAAGTCTAAATAAAAATTAGTAAAATTTTGTCAATTAAATTGTTGTAAAAATTTTGTAATGCCGTCGTAGCTGAATAAGTACTCCACATAAACTTTTAAATTTTGATTTATTTATTTATAAGTCTATAATTACAAAGGATGAGAAAGAGATTTAAAACTCTAAACTCTAAATAAAGATGGAAATAGCAGGAGATACCATAACCAGAACTTCTAAACAATGAACTTATTTGGGTTTTCCTATGTTGAAAAGGCCTAAAAAGAAACTTAAATTGGGCCTTTCCTATTTGATCATGGATTTGGTTCGTCGGTGAGGCGCCGAAGAACAAAAGGGACATCTGATCAGACCGTTCACGTTGCAAACCGAGCAGCTTTTGAAACCCATCTTCTCCATATAGACCTTGTGGCTCCCATCACACAGATCACACAAAAGAAATCTAAGCCCTCCACACATATCACAGACGCTCCGATCCACCACTGGCAACCGTTCGATCAATTTCTTCAATTCTCCACTCTCATGGAGCTGCCTAATCTCCTCGGCCCCACCAATGTATCTCCCGGCAATGAAAACTACAGGCATTGTCAGCTTATTACAACCTAGGATCCCTTGCAGCTCGTCCATAAACTGACAGTCCATGGATAAATCTCGTTCGTCGATTGGGACCTGGAAACCTCGGAGGATTGATCTGACGGCTCTGCAGTCCTCGAAAGTCTTGCGCACGACGCGGAGGCTCGTGAAATAGAGTATGATGCGTTGATCCGCGCCGGGGACAGTGATGGACGGTTTTGATGGCGGTGGGTATGCATTGCGGTGGGACCGGGTGCGGAGCAGCGAGGTGGGGACCCGGACCCGGTGGAAAATGGAGGGTGATTTAGGGGATTCGGGTTGGGGATTGGGTTCTTCTTCGCAGAGGCTTTGGATGTCTTTGAAGGATGAGCAAGAGAAGGTTGGAGGATTTGATTTGGTGCGGATCCTTCTTGGTGTGCTCAACCATGGTGCCCACATGAAGGAGAGGGAGAGGAGTAAATAAGGTGTGGGATTTGAGAGTCTTGAGACTCCGAAATAGGCTGCAATGGAAAGAAAGGCGAAGGTCTGGCTTGTAGTGGTCCATTAGGGTTGATAAATAAGGGGGTCTCGTTAGGAAAGGATAAAGACTAAAAAGGGAAAATCCCTAATTAGGCAAATGATGTCATGTTGCCTAGAATAATATTAGCCTCTATGTGCTTTGAACGTGTTATAAGGTTTATTTTTTTTGGTATAGTGTTATAATTTTTCATTCATCTCAATTTTTAGATTATGACATGACCTAAAAATTAAATAAAAGAAACCGGCGAGTCTTAATAAAGTAAAAAAAGAAAGTTAGAATGTTGTCTTAAAGGTGGTTTTGAAGGAAATATACAAAGTGATTTTTTTTTGGGTAATTTTGGATAAGTTTGTTTGTTTGTTTTTTTTTTTTTTTTTTTTTTACAAGATAGAATTTTTACTGTAATCTAATCTAAGTGTATATGTGTGTAAAGCTCCCTCCTAAAGACTTGTACCCCAACATTTGCCCTCCATACTCTACAAACACTTATACTTGTGGAGTGACCATTGCACTAAGGGTGCGCGATGGTGATAAGTTTGTTTTGAGAACATGGATTAGTAGAAAAATGTTTTATTTTGTAGGCATTTTAAGTGTAGAGATATATTTTTACCAAGTTGTTCCCAAGTTTTGTCACTATTAAACGTAGGATTTAGGAGTATTTTTGAACCATATAAAGAGAAACATTTTGTTATAGATAGTATAGAATCTATAGATATTCTTCTAAGCGGATGGGTGAAGTGTTGTTTATGCGTGTGTATGTGTGTGTGTGTTTTTTTTTTAGTTTTTAGTTTTTTTGCCCTTAGTAAAAAAAATCTTTAAATTGTTTTATATGTAAACCGATAAATATTGGTTAAGATAATGGTAAGTTGTTCAAGTGGTGATATTACCATTTAAAAAAAAAAAAAAAACTAAAATTTCAAAATAAAATGATCTTATAGAAGCTTTTGGGTTTCACTCAAAAAGCTCGGGGTTAAGTTACACCTAAAACTTCAATGATTTCTTAATTTTAATGGGAAAACTATATGTATACAAGGGTGTTTTTTTTTTTTTTTTTGTATTTTTTGTATTTTTCCTAAAACAAAGTGGTAAATAACATTACATTTCTTTAATCTAATTTATATGAGAATTATTAGTTGAAAATGCAACTCGTCCAATGCATATGACACTCTCCTCGGTTGATAAAATGGAGAAAGTATCTCTAACCCCGCTTGAGTTGCTCATTCTAGATAGTGGAATATAAGATCATTTTCATATAAAATGATGGTATGAAATTTTTAACCAAAAAAAAAAATTGATGGGATGAAATTGTTCCATATGAATGTAATGCTAAACATGAAAACTATGGATGAAGATACTCTAAAGTTTTTAGAATAGATTCACCATGAAGAATTTAAAATTCTACTATATATTTTGAAATGTGAGAGTTTTTTTTTTTTTTTCCCTAGCAAAAAAAAAAAAAAATGTGAGAGTTGAATTTGTCACACCAAACATGACTAAGTGAGTTGGATTTTGCCATGTTAATACTAATTTAAATAGATACTTAGAATGGTGATGGTCAACAATTCATTTAAATGATAATTATGTGACAACAAAATCCTATCTATTCATTTCAAAATTGATGACTAGGAATTTAAAATTCAATAGTAGAGTTACCCTAAAAATCCTAGAGAATTTCTAATCATCCCAAATGCATTCTAATCTACTTACCGAAAGTGCTGATGAACTTTGTCCTATTTTTCTTCTCATGTAGAAACGGTCAAAGCGCGTGCATGCACCTAAGGTAACATAATAAGATATTCCTAACATGTGGGATAGTGAGTTGTTCATGAGAATGCAAAACAAGGTGTCAAGCAGAAGTTTTAATGCATCCATCATGCGCTTGTCCCACATCGGTGGGGTGTGTGTGTTTGGGTTTATAACTTGCTCTGTTACCAACTGTTGCATGAGTATCCATTATGATTTCCACCTGCTGTCCCCAGCTTTGCACTTTTTTAGTAATAATTGTCTCTTTCTTTCTAATAACTTAGACCACCCTTTTTGGCTAAAAACAACAATTCAAAACTAAGAATTCTCGGTGAGATCTTTCTTGACAGATTTCATTCAACCACCATTCACTCATCATATATTTTAATCACAGAGAGAGAGAGAGAGAGAGAGAAAAGAAGAAGAAGAAGAAGAAGAAGAAGAAGAAGAAGAGGGGGGGGGGGGGGGGTGGTTGTTAACTAGTTGTATAGAACACACTTGAGATTAAGAAACTAGGAAAAAGAAATCTGTGATTACTCATTTTTCGGTGAGTGAAATACGTGTCAGGTTTAGAATAGAAGAACATAAGAGTACTAAAATTCTTGTTATACCAGAAAGGACTCCTACATAAATCACTAAATATACGTAATTAACCGCAATAAACAGGGATGACCCCCCACCTCTTTTAAAGTACCTTTACTACTTCCCTGATCTAAAAATAAGTGTGTCAATTCCGGCATTTATAAGCTGCAAGGAAAAGGAAAAAAATATGTTGTAATTGTAAACTCCATGCCCTAAACCAGTGTGGAAAAGACAAAATTATAGAAGAAAAATATGAAATTGAGGTGCTCACATCCGTCACATCATTGCTCCTCTAGAGATGAGAATGTCCCCATATGGCACTGTTTGTTCAACTCTCAAGATATCACGAGAAGCCAGAACTACAGATCAAATTCCCAGTTATGGTAGTATCTAGTTAGTTGAAATTTTTTTTGCAAGTAGTGATCTAATTTTGAACAGTCAAAGTAAGCACATATTATCTAGTAGGCAGGGAAGTAGCATGTATGGATGTGTACCACAAGTCTGATAGAAGAGCAAAGCTGCTCCTTTTCTATTCATTCCGGTAGCTAGGTTGTTCAGGGATTCTACTTGAGGGGCTCCTGGTGTGTCAAAATGCGCTTTCATTTGCCTGTAGTTTTTTTTTTAAGTGCAAAGAACATGCTTTAATATGAACTCAAAGTTACTTTTGGATTGGGGAATTCAATAGATCAAAAGAGAGTGATACATTCGGATAGAATCAGTTATAATGTCAACGGGGGGTTTGATGTTTTCTTGTTGGCTTTGTGTCACTCCAGTTTCCACAAATAGTTCTGCAAAAAAGAAGTTCAATAATGTGAACTAAGATGTTCAAGTTCCATTCATAATATAGTGACTAAATTATAAGTTGGCCGTCAACCTACTGCAACCTTCTCTTTTTTCCAGACTTGGGAAATACCACCAAAGCTATGTTTCATGCAACAATGAGAAGGATTGCTAAGTTACCTTGATCAGGTGTCAGGCCATTTTCAGACAGCCTTGATAACTTGAAATTTGGGTCAGGGTGGTTCCATGGATTCTCCTCTGCTACAGGTTCTAGACCACCACTACTGTGTCTCGAAGAAGAATAAGGCCTTTTCCTGTTGGATCTATCAAGAGTCAGTATTTCAATAATATAGGCTTTTGAATGAGCTTATATGTGCCTAATGGTTTCTACTAACAACATCAAATGAACAATTTACTTAACATTATTTTTCTTTAATGGATTTGGTGAAATTTATATTCCACTCACCTTCCGGAATTGACTTCTGAATTATGTGAGAGACCACCATGTCCAGATGCTGAGCTAGGAATGGATCTTACTTCATCTCCAGTAATTTACATGAGGCAAAAAAATTGGTGTAGAGTATCCTTAGAAACATTTGATTCTACCAAAACTTTACCCAGAAAAGTGGCAGATATAAACACAAATTAAACAAAGATGCATCATACCAGAATTTCCAGGTGTGACCATCAGATTGGCTTCACCTACCCTCACCCCATTGTTCATGAGGTTGGCTCTTAGTTCGTCCATGAGGATTTCAGTTGGTATGTCATTGTTGACAATATTTCTCCGTTGCTTCTCTATGGGAGCTCCCAGTGACTCAGAGCCGACTCCACTATGAAAATCTTCAAAAGGCTTCATATTTGAATAGATGATCAGACAAAGAATAAGTTGTTTTCCTGGAAGTTATTAGAGTAAACCAACAGATACGTAGAGTGGCTTACAAATCCCTTTGGGTCTTGGAAATGCACTCTTTCTGGAGCTGACGATGACGATGGTTCTGGGGGCATGGGTGGAGAGGTTCTTTCTGCATGAAAAAGTACTATTTATCGCTTTCCTATATCTCTTTTAATGAGGAAAATCTTGAAATAAACAATGAGTAACACTGACCAGAAGCTGAGTCATGGGGAGGTTGGGTGCTTTTCATCCATAACTCCAGAAGGGGTGGGGGATAATAGACTGCTCTATCTCCATTTATAAATAAATCACCAATTAGTACAACAGGTGGCAGCTCCATGAGGTTAACTATCTTCATGGTAGACATGATATCCGCATGCTGCAACGAAGGGCATAAAAACTTGTATTGTACTGCATCGTTGCTTAAACATTAAGGTAATTGGTTTCTATATATTATATAAAAGCTCTCTTTGTACATCATTCTTTAAAACATCTCCATGGTTCAAAATATTGTCATAGATATCCTAAATCAATACAAGTGTGAGACATACACACACTATAATTTTGTTTTGATCATTACATAACTTTATGGTCAAAGATCATCTATATCTGCAACATGTAGAATGGAACAAATTGACGGATGCATATCAAATATCACAGACAAACCTTTCTCTTTCTTCCTCTTCTTGAGACAATGTCTGAAGCATTTTGAAGCCAAGACTGGTATATATGACCAGGAATCATGGTCTGTTCATAATCCATGGCAGATGCTGGTGATCTTCTTGCTTTCCTTTTTACTGGCACCAGCCTCTCTTGATCCTGCTTCATCAAACATCTTGGTTGGTTAAGTTTCTATTGTTTCTTCTGTCATATTCTTCACATGATGGTTGCTGGGGTAACATACAGTTAAATCATGCTACCTGTCTAGCTCCCTTGCATTCATGTGATGGCTGATTGACCTGGTGATCTGGTTGTTCATATTGAAATTCCTCAGCTGCAGAAGGTCTTGGAGGTCAACTACATTGTCATTTTTTACATAATAACAAATGATAATTTCCATGAATTTCATCATAATTGTGAAATACTTAACTTATTGAGACAAACAAAAGTTTTATACAAATAAAAATGTTGGACAGACTGAGAGATAAAAAAAGATGAAGGATCATTTGCTCCTTTTTGAGAGTGACAAATTAAGATAAACAGTTCTGCGTGTTTAAAATAATAATCTAACACTTTTGCCAGCATGCCAAGGTTCAATGTTTTAGTTGAAAAAATATAAGAAGAAAGAACAAAATTATATGAGACAGGTGCTAATACACCGTCAATACCAATGGAACTAAGAAAATTCTAGCAACTAGTTTATTGTAAACATCCAACTTAACATTCCAAAAACCTAGCCAAGTTTTCCAAGTCAAAAGCACCACTCAAGAAAACCTGAAATGCATGATTTTTTTTCCTTGCTATGCCATTGAGCTACAAGGCTCTTGGCCGCATCCTACATTATCTGATACTTTTCAAGAGAAGTATTTTGGGGTTGTATGCAGGTGTGGAGGGGATAGAGGGATTGGTATGCTGAACAGAAAGCATACTTTGTGATGCTTACATTCTTGTTTTATGTTCTTAATGTTTGAAATATTAACAGTTTGAATATATTTAGTTTTATCCTTGCCAAGAATTTTTTGTATATCAATCAATCAATAAATAAACCTGGGAATATATTGAGAAGAAACACAAAAGCATCACAAATTCAGCTCTGTAACATGGACTATCTCTGTAAATAATGGCTAAGAGGAGAATGCTTAATATCTGCAAATGGTAAAATTAAATTCACTATGCCATCTCTCTGAACCTGAACCCAAACTTTTATTTGCATAATCTTAATTGTTACAGCTGGGAATATATAGGTGTGAAAAATGGACAAAAAGAAGTGAGGAGCAGTTGAAGTGAATATGTAGGTGTCCGTTATATTCCTAACTGCTTTCTAAGAATATTTTACAGAAAGAGTATTGCATTATTTATGCTTGAAAGCATTGAAGGCATCATCGCACTGACCTCTTTGAGGCTCTTCTTGTGGAGGTGGGGACGGTTTAAGTGTTGTTGGAATTTGTGTATGCTCTCCTGAAGTGAAGTTCATCTGCGTATCTTCATCCCCTTCAATATCAAATCTGCATACCATCCACAAATGATATTGTATAACAATGCGATCTAACACAGTGGATTATCAAAATACAGTGTAGATGTGATTGGAGGAATGTACAGTTATGAGGTTGTTTCATGCAAAATTTTGAAATTTAAATATGTATTCCAATTTGACTTATTGATACAAAATGATGCCCTGAAAATCCTTTTGATTTGAATAACAAAGAATGCAGGCAACTAAAAATTTATGACGTGATAATGGATTAACCTTTCAAAGCGATTGTACAGATCTGCATTAGCTTGGTATGAATCAAAGCGTTCGAATAAGGTGATATTGTCAGCATTAGCTTGATGAAAGTTTTGATTAGGATCTTCCTCCTTGGCATTATCGTTAATATAAGGTTCATCCACACTATCAAGTCGCTGCAACACAGAAAGTTACCTGCATAAGTTTTATATGATATTTCAACAAGCCTAATTTGAAATTTCTGGTTCTTGATCAGTGAAGATGTCTGGACTGTTACCACCATACGGTCTATACGTATGATTTGATCCCCAGATCATATAACTGCACTGCAGCAACTTAATGCAAACCACAATGACTTATGCAAACCATGTATTGGCCTCTTCCTAATAGAAGAAATTTCCACTATTTCCTCAATAATTTTCTTCAGAATGTTTCTCATGAACTTAATGCATCCCGTGCTCATAGTAATGACTAACAAAACTTGAAATGCAGAAAAACTGAGTTTTGTGTGTTCTGCATTATTGTCACTATGACAGCTTTTTTTCCTTCCTGTGATTGTAGACTATAATTCTATAAATTTACCTGCAGGCTACCACAGCTCCACACAAGGCTGAACAGATTTTTTTTACCACAATCACAGTAAGTCATATGATCAAGTTACAAGATTATAGAAATATTTAAAATACGTACATACATACATACCTCAATTACCTAAAGTATTATATTTGATGTTTGATAGGGTAAATTTGTCAAACACCTCCCAGTCAGCGTGAAAAATTACTCACCATTGGATCTTTCAAGTAACATCTAAAGCTTAAGAATACAAACACTGTCATTCTCTTCTCTTCAGATTACGAAATCTTTTTTTAAATAAATTTTTTTTATACTTTAATCCTCCAATCCTAGCGAAATTACATAATTAACCTTAATGGGACTTAATAAAAAAAAGTTGATCGTGGACGAATAGTAGATACAATTTGGTCATTTGGCAATGCAGGGTGGTCTGTTACATACCAAGCCAAAATAAGTGGTTTGTTGAAAGCCCATGGTGGCTGTGGTGTTGGAAAAATTAAGGGACTGCTCAACATCCCCAAAATCTGTCTCTTTGTTCTCAGGCAGCGTCACAGCTTCTTTCCTACAAACATTAATTAACACATAGAGCCACACCATATGAGCATAACTAACTCTATAAATTTACCTTCCTACCCTTTCCCCATTTTTATTTTCTCTCTCGCAATTTTGCAAAAAAACAAAAGAGAGAGAAACAGAGGCTGACTTGGCATGAGATTTTCCTTTGGGTAGGACAGTGGGATCTGGAGCAGCTTTCACTTTCCACGCTTCGTTTATTTCAACCTGAGTTTATATGAAAATTTTATTTAAATTTAAAAAAAAAAAAAAAAAAGAGTGAGAGAAAGTGAGAGTTTCTTTTTTCTTTTTTTGGTTAAGAAGTTCGAAGTAAAAGTCAAGTACCAGAAGACGAGTAACATCGTCTGTGAAGCAAAGCAGAGCACAAACCGAATTAGATAATACAGTTTCTTCAGAAATCGAAATAATGAAACTGTGATTTGAAATTAAGTAAAATAAGGATTCAAATAGTACCGTAGAGGAGCTTGACTTTTCGCTCGTAGACAATCACAACGCCACCTAAGAATAAAGTGGAAGAGAGGCTCTCTGTGAGTGCATGGAAATAGTGAGAGAAAGAGAGAGAGAGAGAGAGAAAGACTATTACCCATGAGAATTCCGGAGAGTCTGAGAGCCATAGGAACTGATGGATTCAAAATCTCTTCGCTGTAAAAGTTTGGAGCAACATTGGAAAATTAAGCAGAGAAAATAGGAGGACATTGAAGTGGTAGAAAATCAGTGAAATTAAAATGGAGATCAAATAATAACCAGATCTTGATGATGTTGAGCTTATCGAGCTTTCTCCTATTGATCTTGGCGTGCATTGTTGCCGCCATCCTTTATAACACATACAGAGAGATAGAAAAAATCCAAAGAGATAACGTCAATATTAAAGAAATTTCAGTGCCATAGTTTCATAAAATCCTATTCCTGTAGTTTGAAAATAAATGTTCATATTAAGTTACTATTTCACAGCTTAAGTTTTCAAATACTATGACTCATGTATTTCAATTTCATGGAAATTACGCAAAAATTAAACCAAACAAGTCACAAAAAGTAGTACCAGAGAAATTCACGTTACAGAGACATAGTAAATTCGTTGAAATCACAATCCGATTTCGAAGGATTAACAATGCATGTAAAGTGATTCACAATCAAAGAAAATTCATATGAATTTCAGTGAAAAAAGTTATAGAAACATAGAGGAAATGCGTGGAATTACAATTTACAGTCCGTACGCTTTAGTGTTCAAAATAATAGTACAGAGATATATACGTTCAATTTAGAATCAAAATAGAATAGACAATGAATTTTGACTACCAAATCTTCCCCAGCGGGGCTTTCCGAGCCAGTAGCTGGTGCGAGTAGAACATGTTTTAGAATTTTAGTGTACAGAGCTGAAACCACACAGAGAGAGAGAGAGAGAGAGAGAGAGAGAGAGGAAATGAAGAAGAAGAAGATTCTTCAATGGCGGCAATTGAAGAATTGCAGAGAGAGAGAGAGAGCTGAAAATGAGAGTGGTGCGTGTTTGAGTCTCTGAAACTAACTAATTGCCCGCTGGGACAGCAAGCAAAGTGTAGAGGATATAATAACCTGAGAGGCGTGGAATTAATTGTACTACGAAAGGGAAACAAGGGAAATGAAAGGACAGGTGGAGTGTGCTGAGTGGAGGGATGAAGGAGGTACTTGTTGTTGCGCGTAACGATAGTGAACTCGCAGACGCAACCGTTATGAGATTCTGGGCCCTACAGTATCACTGTTTTTCAGTTTTCACCGCCATTCTTCTCATGAGTAAGCTTAGAGCTCCACAATATTTTTGTACCAAACTTATAAATTTACAAATTTAATATTCTTTTTCCCTTTTTTGATGATACAGGATTTATTTTTTCTTAGGAACCAAAAAAAAAGAAAAAAGAAAAAAGAAGAAGAAGAGCTCATGTGTGTAATAATTGCCCCACATCCTTTTTATTCTACTCTAATAGAATTTAAGTGTATATATGTGTGAAGATTTCTCTTGAATACTTGAATTTGGTCCTTACTTCATTCTATAAGAACTTTTTTTTCGCTTATTTTGAATAGTCCCACTCCCTAATTTAAAAAAATTATGACATTTTCGATTAGAGCATTGCAACATTCTCGATTAAGTTTTAGCTAGTAAAAAACTAAGTGTTTTTTTTTTTTTTAACCCTACTACATTTTTATTATTTTGTTTTTTCTATATCACGTCTACTCTTCTTTTTAATTAATTTTTTTTTCCATTTAGAATTGTACATAATGCATTTTATTTTTTCACTATTGACTCGCATATATGGCTTGTATGAGAGAGAGAGAGAGAAGTTCAGGCCTTGTTTGGTTTGTCTTTTCCCATCACTCAAAACTCATCACTCAATTTTCGTCACTCATCACTCATCACTCAAAAATACCCCAATTTTTGATAACTCTGTTTGTGGCTTGTTTGGGTGAAATATCTCAGTGAGTTTTTCAATTCCATCACTCACCTTTATGTCAACTCACTGGGTCCCACAAATATCAATTACAAATCTGCTGTACAAAACAGTCATCAATCTTACCCGCGTTCTCTCTCTCTCTCTCTCTTCTTCACACCCTTTCCACCCCAAAACGGTCCCCAGCATCCAAAAACCCAAAATTGGCAAAATTATCAAAATGGAACTATGCAAAAGCCCAGCATCATAAATCATAGTGATGCTCATCTTCCTCACCTCGAACCTGTCTGCGCAATACCCCAGTTCCTCTCAGCATTTGGACCTGGCTTAAGGATCTCGTTGCCCCTCACTTCCCTGCCTCCACTGCGTTGGATCTCTCCCTCATCTTGAACTCCAGAAAACCCACACAAAGGAATCCCAGACTCCCAACTCTGAACATAACCCAGGTATCCAACGTTGCTCATCTTCCTCACCTTCAACTTGTAAACTCATCACGACACTGTGGGTCTGCTGAAGAGAAACTCGTGAGCCCTCTGTTGGTACATGCACTAAATTTCTCTCCGTTCTCATGATTTTGCCTTTATATTTCATAAATATTTTACTGCAGATCTTGTAAATTGGATTTGAACAATCAAATGCTGTGAATACTCTACTTGGATTTGAACATTTTTATGTTAGGTTTTTTTTAATATGAAGATTGTAAGACCTCTGTCTTTTGAGACCTCTGTCTTTTGCTTATTACGATGGGTGATTTCCCTCTGCTTTCGACTATAATACATGGGTCTGTTGAGGTCAAAGAGTTTTGTTTGGGTAAAAGATGATAACTGTTAGTATATAATATTTTAGACATATATCTGACATGCGTTCTTTATCTCTTTGAACATTTGTTTTTAAAAAATTTTGAGAAACAATTATCTCTTTGAACTGCAACATTCAATTTTATTGTTATGTGAACTCTTTACTTACCCGAATTCATGTACCTAATTGGAGTTGATTTGAAGCATTGGATGTGCAATAAAGGATTTGATTAATATTGTAACTTTATAGGCACCACTGTACCTCTTTATTTGAAGAAATGCCTTTAAATTTTCTTATCTTATTAAGTGTAGCACTCATCCTAAAACATAAACACCCAAACAACATAAGTTCATAACAGGCAAAGAAGGGCAGGCTGGTTGGGTTGGTCTGGTCAGAATTTGCAGGCACTCTTTCTAAATTCAAGGGTGTGATAATAAGCTAAACTGAAAAATAAAAATAAAACTATAGCAGGACTACAATCTGCACTAGTGTCATTGACCAAAATAGGATATAAAATCTGCATTACTGTCATCTCTTACTGCATACATGTTGATGAAAACTTTTAGTACATGGTTGGCTATGTGTTGAATGACAGTGAATATGCCTTGTAGGGCTGGACGATTCACCACAATGTCGGAGGCAAGTGCCAGTAGCTATAACTCCAACTATAGGGGGCATGCGTGTGACATGAATCAGTGCGTGTTGCGGACATCTTTGCACCTCCATAATTTCGGTAAACGGTTTTATGGCTGTAGACATTGGAAGCCTGTAAGTATCAGCTGCGCGCTTACTATCATTGTTGTTTCATGGTTAAAGTTGCTCTGCTCCTCAGCTCATGTACTTACCAGCTTTGTTTAACATGCAGGGCAGTGACAAACATTGTAAGTCCTTTAAATGGTTGGATGGCATCCCATGTAGGCATGAAGCTGAAACAGCACCGATTGTCATTGTGAAATTTACTAGGCTTGAGGCCGAGGCAGCTATGGCAAAAAACAATGAGATGGAAGCCCGTGCAATGATAGCAGACCTACTCTACAGGGAAATAGTAGCAAAGCGTAGTGCTGAAAAAGCAAGGGTTTCCCTTCGTATGGCCAATGCGCGAGCACGTAAATATCAAGTTGCTCTACTTATGTCATGGTTGGCAATTGTGGTGTTTATTATATTTTCACTTGGTAATAGGGAGGTTGGATTACGGCAAATGTGTCTGCCATGACCTTTTTAATTTTTATTAGTTGTTTGGAAATGTATTGTACGTGTTGGGAATGCCTTTTAGTGTAGGTGTTCGACCTGGCAATTGTATGTGTTGAATGACAGACTTATTGTATGATTCGTATACATATAATTGCTGTTTTGTAATGGTAGATATTTTGGTAGCATTCTGATTTTTTGCCATTCCTATTGTTTATGATTCAGTTGTGTTGTTATATTTAAGCATTAATATGAATAAAAACAGGGCAAGCAAAATAAATTGTGCTTGGTTCAGTTGTGTTGTATCTGGCTGTACCAGGATAATAAGTATACTATTAATAAAAACCTACATGTTTATCAAAAGAAAATCTACACTTTTTAACAAAATAAAAATTAAGAATCTGTTATTATCTCAAAAAAAGAAGAAAAGTGCACTATATATATATGTTAGGTTTGTAATATGTTTCAAAAGAATAAATTACTTATTACAAACAAAAGACTAGTATAAAAAAAATTAGTCCGTTAAAGAAAAACTTTTTTGATAAAGCCTTTAAAGAAAAACTTAGAGAAACTCCTGATATTGTCCCAATCATTCCACATTGGAGGCTAATGCCACTAGTTTGTATTGTGAACAGGCTTTGTTCTGAAACTCTTTTGGCTGTGTTAGTGTTTTATGAATTTCCCTTTCTACCAAAAAAAAAAAAAAAGATTACATGCCCTGTTTTGGGTTCCTATATATTTTACAAGGTGATATAACATAATTATCCACCTATAACCATATCAGATACACAATAATTGGTCCTTGAAAAATACTCCATTGCAAAAAGGTATTACATATAAAATGCATTGCGAAAAGGTATTACATATTACCATGTCTACCTGTACTTACATTACCAATAGGTATTACATACACTTACTTTAAAATTGCCAAAAAGAATTACATCAGAAATGTCAATAGATTATTGACATTAGCCATTACATGTAAGCATGTGTACAGTTAATTTTAATTACAAAAAAATGCATCATAATATCCAAAAGGGTGCATCACGTGTCATGCTAAGTGACTTCTAGTTACGGTACCTAGACTTATACAAAAGTCCCAACAAAATGTCATGGGATTGGGTATAGCTCTATACAAGTCCCAACAAAAAGGGTGAATCCTTAGACATGCCAACCATTAACGTCGACGTTGCATGTACTCTTCCCACATGCGGTCAGTTATATCATCCCTGAATTCGCCCATTGCTCTCTTCGACGCATTAGACATCTCCCTTACATGTCTCGTTTCGGCACTTGCACTCGACTCAGGAGAGTTCCCATTGTTTCCGGTTTGCATATCATCCCTACCAAGGTTCTCCCATGTGTTAAACAGTACATCCCTTCGATTATTGTTGCGTATAAAATTATATAACGCACAACATGCAGAAACAACTAAACGCTGACGATATTGCTTATACTTCGCCATGTTGCTCAAGATGAGAAAGCGAGCCTTCAAGACTCCAAAACACCTCTCAATCACCATGCGCAATGAAGAGTGTCTATAATTAAACAACTCTTTCCCCGATTTTGGTTGCCTAGTACTCCTCCTCCTGAATTCTTGGGCATGATATCGGGTGGCCTTATGTGGTGGAAGAAACGATGCACCAATGGGGTATCCCGAATCAACCAAGTAATAGGAACCTACAAGAATAGCATATCCAAATCAGTAATAATAAGGGGATTAAATCAGTAAAATAATCTAAGCAAAGGAACTATATTCTAAGCAAAGGAACTATGTAACACATTACAGCACATAGTGTAGCAGAGCTGCCACACCAGTGCAGCTTGGGCTACACTGGTGTGGCAGCTTGTAGCAGCTAGTGCACCAGCTGCCACACCAGTGCAGCCCGAGTATTATAGGTTATAGGATTGCTTGGGTTAAATAATACTTAACTTGTGCAAGGTCAGAAACAGAAAATTAGGAGGGTGTGATTTCTAAGGTTCTTGGTGGCTCAAAATACTTAGTTTACTTTAGGGACACAGATGAGGAAATAGAGTTTAAGCATTCTGACTTAAGGCCACATCAGGACTGGATTGATGGAAAATGGATTATGGCTTCTCAGGTATGACTTCTCTATACTTGAAACTTGAGAACCTTTGTTGATCTCATTTTGTACTTTGGTGTTAAATGGGGTTGTCCATTTTGCAAACTTGGCATGGCTTGCTCAATGTTACTAGTAATTTACGGTAAGTTCACAACCATTTGGTCAAATTTAGGTTTTGGGCAGGGAGCTAAATAATTGACAGTGCAAAGTTTGGTTATTTTCTAAGACTTTCTCTTTGAAACTTGAATTTAATTAATTATTTTTGAACTCTACCACAATCCATCTATTTGGAAAATCTGGAAGCTGGTCAAAATAAAGAGAATTAAAAGAATAGAAAAGAGGTAAACCTCAATGAAATTTGCTAAAGCCGTGGCCAGCTTGTTGTGATTCTTTGATCTAACAGTATTATCTGATAAGCTGCCCCACCTATCATAAGAATCAACTACTCCATGCGTGTGAGAATGCAACGGGAAGGAAGTGATTGTGTCACTTTTTTTAACCTATATGATTCTTTTTCCTCCTAATTTTCTGTTTCTGACCTTGCACAAGTTAAATATTATTTAACCAAGCTGTACTAGCTAGTGCAGCAGCTAGTAGCTGCCACACCAGTGCAGCCCCAGTTGCACTGTGTTGCAGCTTGGGTTGCTGCATTGTGTTGTAGCTTTGGCAGAGTTTATGTTCTAAAATAAAAGCACAAGGGCATAAGGGCATTTAACACAAAATGTTTAGTGATTTATCATTACTGATAGTTAAGACAAACATACCTATATATATAAATGTTTTTCTTTTATAAATCTATATATGCATATATAAAAACTTATAAAGGTTCAACTAAGAAGTCAAAGATTTAATGTACTAGGCCTCACCACAGAAAAATTAGTCACATAACAGAAATAGGGGGAACAAAAAACAATTTACCAATGTAGTGCAGCCCAAGCTGTCAGTGCAGCCACACCAGTAGTAGTTGTCCACTAGTAGCTGCCACACCAGTGCAGCAGCCCAATGCTCTAAATATCAAAACATTTCTTACTAGGAAAATGTTTTTAATAGAAAATATTTGCGGCAAGAAGAACCAGCCAAGAACCCTCAAATGAGTTGATAAAGTTCTACATGAACCAGCCACACCAGGAAACCATGGAAAACATTTACAATATAAAGTTCTACATGAAAACAAATAAAGCTAGGGACTCAAACAAAGCCACAAACCATGGAAAACATTTACAATATAAAGATCATCATTAATTCACTGTGGAACTCAAACAAAGCCACAACCATTTCAAAGAACCTACTAATAACCCAAACAAGAAGCTGTAATGTTGCAGCTTGGGCTGCACTGGTGTGACATCCCGTGCACTAGCTGCTGCAACACAGAGAACCAATTGTATAAAAACGTATTTGAATCTTCCTACATAACCAAATGTTAGGATTTAAGTTAAAGACGCATACCTTCCGGTGGCCATGGGAAGCCATGCTTCGGGTCTTTAATAGTTTCTTCAAACACCCTGGAGTCGTTGGCACTTCCCTCCCAACCACCATGGACATACGTAAACCGCATGTAATGGTCACATGCACACATGACGTTGGTTGTAACAGTGCTCTTGCGACTCCTATGAGTCTGGAGTCTTATCGCTGAAGGTCGAGAACTAATATGTGTTCCGTCAATAGCTCCTATGCTTCTCTACAGTGAATAGTGCCGATTAGTTGAAATACTATATAGTAATGTGTACAACCATTTTGGAAGATATTATGAAATTATTTACCTCAAACCAAGGGTCATACTTATTGTTCCCCTGCAAATGCTCTAGAAGGCCTACCACATTCAGATCGGGCTTGATTAAATGTTGGCCCCATGTGTGGACAGCCTGCAACACCCTACGGAACTTGTGATCCACAGTTTCAGTGGAATGTTGAAATCTGTCTGCCACAGGCCGCATCCGAGTATTATGGTCGACAATGTACAAGAATATGGCCACTGCCTCCTGCACGTCAACACGCCCCTTCCCTTCCTTCAAGTACCCATAATGTTTCAACTCATCAACCAAGTGATAGAATAGATCTAGTGTCATGCAGAACATCTCATGACAATTGGTAGGATTGCCATCTCTCACTTCAGCCATATAATCGCTTCTAGTCAAAATGCTAGTACGTTGTGGGCACTTGTCGTAATGCCGTTGGAAATATGCCACCATCTCGCCAATAAGTGGAAATACAAACCAAAACTCCTCCTCCTCGCTGTCATACTCCGAGTCCGTGTCTGCACTAGTGGTCATGTCATCGTCACAATCACTTATATCCATATCATCATCACTCAAACTAGTGTCCATGTCATCACCACAACCACCACTGTCCATGTCATCATCGTCGGAGTTAAAATAAGCATCATCAAAATCATATTGCTAGAAAGGATCACTGGGGGAGACCATTATACCTATACCCTGAAAAAACCAAAGCATTAGAACCAAAGATATTGAAATATATAAACGGACAAATTAATATAAAGTACGAAGAGAATTGCAATAATGTTAGCTGAACTCACCTTACAATGTAAGTAACATGAACTAAATAAAAAATATTAAAATATATATATATATATATATATATATATATATATATATATAAAATACTATAAAGAAACACCAAGTACATAACAAAGCCCACACACTAATTTAAGTAACACCATAATCACAAGCATAGTTCACAACATTTTAACATTACAATAAAACTACATTAAATAAAAGTGTTCAACTGATAGCAAAGAGAAATAAAACCAAACGTCGAATATTGTCCAAGCACACACACATAAAGTCCTTAAATGATACTTAAAAACTAAACCAAGTGTTTTCTCAAAAAGAAAAAAACTAAACCAAGTGATTCACATAAAGTGTCACATAACAAAAGGTAGAACAAAAGCAATCCCCATTAATTATCCGGCTGCTGAGCGTGGCGCTCCATAAACCTCTTCCTCCTTTGCTCGGGCATGCCCATAAACAACACTCTTTTCTCCTTCTTTTGGAGAGCCTCGGCGACATTAAGGTAGGTGTCATCATCAAGATCAGTATACTGATTCAGCACTTCCAAAGCTCTCCTGAGCGAGCAAGGATCGCCACCACCGACAAATTGTGCAACATGATCAGAGCTACCAAAAGACTTTCCCTTTTTTTTTTAAAAACCTTTCCCTTGCCAAGGCAGTGTACTCTTGAAGAGCCATGGTCATCTCACTAGCCCTATCATTCTTCTTGGCAACCTTCTTCCCCTTGGTAGTAGGCTCTTCCATGGGACGTTTGTCCGCGCGTTGGTTTTGCTCATCAACAATGGGATCGTCTTGGGTTACGCCCTCCATGTTGGGATTGTACCAATCATCATCATCCAATTGGGTACGATATGCCTCACGTGCCTCATTGGCAAGTTCCTCTTCCAGGACACGCTCTTCATCACTATTTGGGGCTGGCGTATTTGAGGAAATTTGAAGGGAACCAGTTTCAGTATTAGGGGCAAAAAGTTGCTTAAGCTTCTCATAATTAGGACACCCTTTCTTCCGTAATGCAACTGCCTTATTATCCCCTTGAAATGACAATATATACATCAAAATCATGCTAATATGAAATAGAAAATTACAAACAAATATACAAAGAATTAGGATAGTAAATATAACATACCGCAATCACGTTAGCCCACACCTCATCAGAAGCAGTCACCGTTTGGGTTGTCTCATCCCACGCCAACCCGGTATGCCTCAAAAGCTGGCCCCACTTTCTTTGTTTTTGCCTAAGCCTATTATGCTTATATTTCACTTGCTTAGGGGTGAAACTCTTCCCAGTTTGCTCATTTAGGGTTTTCGTAATTGATAACCAAACTTTGAGCTTAAAGACACCATGTTCCATGTTCCCCTTTTGCTGTTCATCGACCATGAGGTCAATGAAAAGATGTTCAATGTGGGGAAGCCACTTTTTCTCGTCAACATCCTGTGTTTCTTGTGCCATCTAATACAAGTTTCCCAACACAATTGCATATGTTAATATTTGTATATTCATAGTTTTATGAATTGGCCACTTGAATCTCTAACCAACCACTCAACTTAAGTGAAGAAGATAAAAAAACCTATTTAGACAGCAATTTATTTCATAATTCTTCAAGTGCCAGTTTCACAATCAGCTGTAGTACTAAGATGTAAAGAAATCAAAGGAAAAGATACTACCTATTGCTAGTGACATAATTTACAGATAAAATCAACTAAAACATGCTGCACTAATTAGAATGGAGGTAAAAAAAGAAAAATCACATATTTTTCTTCAAGGCAGAATGGTAAGCTTAACCCCATGAATATTGCTCATCTGCATTACCCAGCCCTTTAAATCAGTACTTCTAAGTCTGCTATGGTCATACGTTGTTTTTTTTTTTTTTTGGATAAAATGCATCTAATAAAAATAACAATGTATATAAACTCTTGCATTCTTAGGCTTCCAATCACAAAATCTTCAAGAAAAATTTTACTTAAGACTAAATATAGTTTGAAAAAAACAAGCTGTCCAAATAATCTAAATACAGCTCATTCTATACGTTGTTAAGAGTATAATACAAATGATTATTTGTTTTTTTTTTTTTTTTTTCACTTACATGCTCTGTTTTGGACCTATGGTATTAGAGTAAGATAATACAAATTTTCCCTAAAAATCCATATGAGAAGAATTCAATCAACATGTCTCACAAGCCACAACCAACATCAGTACTTTAAATCAAAAACCCCTTTCACATCCAACAAAAAACCCAAACTAGACCAGGGACATGGAAAATGGAGAGGGAGAGAGAGAGATTTACTGCACCTGGGAGATAATATTGCACCTGGGAAAGGGAGAGAGAGGTATGGACACGATGATAGAGAGCTACACTCGCCGGTGAAGATTCCGGCCTGGTTCAGAGCTTCGATGAGGCGTTGTTCTTCAAACACGGACGATCTTCTCAAGCTTGGTTCAGTCTTCGAACACGGACTGTGGTGCCATGGAGCTACCTTGCTGGGGATGAGGAGGGAAGTGAAAATGAGAGGGAAGTGAGAAGAGGGAAATTTTTTAGCAAAAATTTTTCGGAGAAATGCAAAGTAACAGGGGAAGCTCCAACGGTCAGATGGATGGGACAATGCACTGGTCGAATGGGGCCCACTGAGACAGCTTATTACGAAACTGCCACTGAGTTATGGATGATGAGTTTTGAAAACAAGGAAAATGTGTTTTCTTATTTGGTCTTCATCACTCAGTTTTTTGAGTGATAGAATCACCAAAACCGGATGACCAAACATGAGTGATGGTGTCCAAACAAAATGTTTTCCGTGGGTCCCACAAATTTTGGATGATGAGTGATGAAAACAGGATCATATCACTCAAAACTCACTCATCCAAACAACCCCTTAGCTATTGTTTTTGGCAAGATGAGGCATGGTATTGTACTTTTTAGATCTTTTTAACAAGCTTGGTGCTAGTGAAGGGTGCTTTGAGATTGGGTTGGTCATATTTTTATACATGTTTTGTTAATGATCATCTTATATACATTTTGTTATATATATATTTACATACTGAAAATCGTGACTTCAAGTCATAGTTTAATTTGTTTTTTCATGTGTAAATGTGTGTAATAAACACTACTCATGCTACAAATATCTTCCCACTCACCATACCAACTTGATCACCTAATTCAGACTCCCTATAGATTCCAACAGGCAAACATTCTCATTGTATGGTAATGAAACACGTAAGAAACTAAACATCCATAAGGTTCAAAATGATTCTATGGAAAATTGCTTGGAATTCCCTTACCTCAAAGGATGCCTTAAATAAGAAATGGCCTTATAGAGATCTAAGTTGTGCACTTTGCAATCACCACATAGAAACACTTGAATACCCCATTATCCATTGGCCATACACTATCACTGCAACATCTCTCTCAGTTTGGTTTCTCAAAGCTAAGGACCATGGAAACTAGTGACATTATGAAATGCTTGATTAATCCTTCTAGCTCACTAAAATATTCCAAATGAGGAATGCCACAAATTCATATATGGACATGTACTTTTCAAATTATTGTTGTGGGGACACAAGCCCAAATACATAGGGCTTTGGGCCTTGTCTGAGGAGGTACAGTGATTCGAGAATAGGTCAACAATGAGGAAGGAGTAAAGCCAAGAACTTCACGAGCAAGCTATGACCGTTAAGGCTAAGAGAGGTAGGCCGAGGAGGAGTATCTCTTTAGTTAAACAAATGAGGGGTCAGAAGGTGAGTTCTATTATCTAGAGTGACACTCCAGGAAGTGGAAGTTCTGTTGTTAAGAATATACACTATGAACGTACGAGACAAAATGGGAGCTAAGAAATATCTAAGAAAAAACTGCTACTACCGCATTAAATGCTCTGCAGCTAACTCTCTGGCCGTATTTATGGGGAGAAGACCCCTGAACAGTGCTGTCTTGGTCGCCCCAACTTACAGAGTATCTGTGAGGGTGTCCGATGGGACAAGCACTCAAGTAGTGGCTCAAATGATTAACAAGTGGAGGGTCAAGATCGCCTAAAGGGAACTATATAATGTAAAAGACTCTCCATGGAGAAAGGATTGAGAAATTAAAAGAAAAACACTGTAGCAATTGAGAACTGAACTTGCAATCAAACTTGAGCATCAATATATAAGAACAAATCTCTTCAAACTATGCCGATGACGATTTTCTTTTAGTTTAAACTTGTCTATCTTCACTTTCTTGTCATCAAGATCTACCTTGCTTGTTGTTTGATTTACTAAAACTCAATTTTCCAACTCACTTTCTACAAATTCATTGTTTTGGACTTTTTGGACTTAAGTTCGTCCACTTTTTGGATTAGAGACTCAAATCTGGTCCATACAATTGTCATTGTTTGATGACATATAATATCTATTATTTAATTGGGATTTGATGGTAGAAGTGAGATTGATTTAAATTGGGATTTATATTATGGTGCAAGCTAGAGTAGGTTCTATATTTGATCTTATATAATTGTTAAATATAATCACTTCATTGTTTAAACATTTTTTCTCTTCTCTGTTGGGTCACTTTCTCGGCTTCCAGAGATTGGTCCAAATCATCCCCTTTGTCTTGAAAACTTTGAAGTTTATTATAAATTGATTATTTACCAAAAAAAAAGAAAAAAAAAAGAAAGAAAGAAGAATTGCAAGAATGCAACTATCAGTCTATCGTTTACCAAAAAAAACTATCAGTCTATCACATGACACAGTCCAAACTGGAAGTTAGAGTCAGAGAACAAGACAAAGATTTTGCCAAATTGCCAGGCCAGACGCTTTTCTCGGTCCCACAGAATCACGTGAATTCTCAAGCACACCAATATTCTTCCTATATTGTTTCATACACACCTCCTTTCTCTCACTCTCACTCTTCCTCTTCACTCTGTCAATGGAGAGACTAGTAGAAGTGTTAGAGCAAGAGGTGCGAATAGACTTTGCACTCAACTGCAAATGCCGTGCTAACGTGCGCCTCAGATCACTGTGCGCCACCACCCCCATTGCTTTCAAGGTCCAAACCTCTTCACCCAACAAATTCCTAGTCAACCCGCCGAGTGGACTCGTTCCTCCCTTATCCTACGCCACATTCCAAATCATTCTCAAACCCCAAACCCAATTCCCACCCACCTTTCCTCGCTCACCATCAGACCGTTTCCTCGTCAAAGCTTCCGAGTTCACCACAAACCCGTCCGAGTCAACTCACCCCGACTCGATCAACTCGTGGTTTTCCTCTAGGCCCCACGGGTCAACTCAGGACCTCAAACTCAAGGTTGCCTTCGTGGGTCCCGTACTTCTCAGGCACGCTGTCGGCCGTGGTGACGTGGAAGCTGTCAGGAACTTAATCAAGCGGCAGAAATTTATTCTCACCGAGTTGACACCCAGAGAAGCCGAGTCGCTGCTCCGAGTTGCTACTCAGTTGGTCAGCCCCGATGAGATGGTTAACTTGCTAGTTGAAGCGGGGCTGAAGATTGAGTCACGTGTGAGATTGGATAACAATGCGAGTCATGTGATGGAATCGAGGTGGGCATCGAAGGGTTTGGACGAGTTACACGTGGCGGTGGCGTTTGATCAGACGGACGAGATGCTGAGTTTGATAAAGTTAAAGGAATACAGGTCGTTGGATTGTAGAGATAAAGAGGGTCGTACGCCTTTGGATTTGGCTGCGAGTAAAGGAAATATTGGGTGTGCGAAGCTGTTGCTAGAATCGGGTGTGGATACGAGCACAAAGTGTAAGGATGGTCGCACAGCTTTGCATAGGGCAGCGGCTAATGGGAACCGTCGGATGGTGGAGATGCTGATGGATTTTGGTGCGGATCCAACAATCACCAATGATCGTGGACAATCAGCAGTTGATGTTGCTCGTGACAAGGAACATGTAAGTACTGTAAAAGAAACTGGATAGTGAGTGAGAATCTAAACTCAACCCATGTACTACTAAATAGCAGAGACTGGATGGGCTAGTAAGCATATAGAAAACACTAATGATCGTTAATTCGTTATAAATATTTCTATTTGTATGTACTTTTTTTTTGTTTACATTATTTAAGCAAATTAAATTTGTGATTAATGTAGATTCCAATTTACTTAACTGGAATTTTTGCCCTCAAATAGGAGGGCTAGGTTCGAATCCAGCCTAAAAAAAACCAATTAATGTCTCTATATAAGGATAAAGAGTAAATATCATAGAACATACATCTATAAATTATACCACTGTGAATGAAGGCATGGCAGCACTATGACATTATATACTACCCTTTTGCTGTCAATTGTGGCTGTGTTTCTATAAATCATATGTATAAAACCATTGGTTTTATAGATTTGGTCACCCTTAACTTGGACCACAAACTAGCATCTTGTCATTTGCTGTATGCAATTGCAAAACTAATATGTAACAAAAACTAAAGCTAATGCAATGGTCTTTCATAATGCACCCAATTGTAGAGTTTAATGGGTGAAAACAAGATGTAGATATAAGGTATTAACAAGAGAAATGTTGTTAGGCGAATTAAATAATGGTGTTTTCCTGATCACTATGCATAATCTTTTAATTAATCTAATTCTATATTCTCTCTCTAGTCTCTTTTTTAATCAAATGATTGTATGTCTCATGCAGAAAGAGGTTGTGGAGATTCTGGAACGAGGAGAACAAGTGCTAATGGCTGCAAGGCGGGGAGAGCTAGAGCGCCTTGAGTCACTGCTGCAGAAAGGCGCAAGCATGAACTACTGCGACCAATACGGGTTGACAGCACTCCATGCAGCAGCTATCAAAGGGCACAGGGATGCAGTGCTGATGCTTGTTAAATTCGGGATAGACTTGGAATGCAAGGACAATGAAGGCCATGTACCATTGCATTTGGCTGTGGAGGGTGGTAACCTAGAGACAGTTGAGGTATTGGTGGACAAGGGAGCTGATGTTAATGCCAGGACCATAAAGGGTGTTACCCCTCTCTACTTAGCTAGAGCCATGTGTTATGATGATATCTCTGAGTTCCTCATAAGCAGGGGAGCCTCCTCTTGTATTACAGCCTTTTCATCTTCCTGAGGATCCATCTTTCAATGAATTAACCTACGTAAGCTTGTATACCACAAGGTTTGGTTCCATGTAAGTACCATAGCTTTCTTCATGTTGTTGTTAATATGCACCCTTTCTCCTAGATGAGTATCTATGCGACCGATTCATTATTCATATACTGGAATACAATTTTGTAAAATAAAAGGTTAAAAACCAAACTAGAGCTTTTTTTTTTGGTGTGTGTGCGTGTGGGTGGGGGGGGGGGGGGGTGTGGATTTTGCAATGCAAGACCTTTCATTTTATGATTGTTCTTATACTAGATAATTTTTGCAGAAAGTGTTAAATATGTGCTTTGGTTAACAGGCATTTGAATAATAATTCTACATGTTTCACTTATTGGACATTTGACTAAAAGCCAAGGCCCCAAACTCAGTTCTGTTATGATTTACCAATACAATATTTGTTTGTTCCCTTGTGAATTTGTTCTACAAATACAGTAAGTGGGAAGGGGAATTCAAACTCAGGCAAACCTCCTCGATAGAATTATACAATGACATTAAGCTACAAGACTCTTAACTAATAAATTTTATATTTGTTATTTAATGGACGTCAAGACTGCAATCATGACATCATAAATTCAACTGAATTATTACAGATTTGATGTACCATTATCTCTATAAATTATATCAAGAGATCTTGTTGGCTGCGATCTATTTTAATAAAGGATTTGACTTGCATCTAGTGTTCCGGTGCACTGGTTCACAAAAGGCCATGTGTTGCTTCAATGTCCAGTGCACTAAGCTTCACCCAAAAATAAATAAGTTTTGTAATATTTATTATTTCCAATGGACTACAATGCTTTCCACTAGTAGAAGAGAAATATATCTGTAGAGGCTCTTTATAGGAGGAAAAATCAACCCCTTTGACCAAATTGTAATGTTCCCTCTTTCATCAACACTCTGTGTTTGCATAAAAGTATCCAAATCCATAAAAGTGAGATGAATTTTGTGCGAAAGCCTCTTTAAGCAAAAAAAAAAAAAAAAAACAGTATTCACTTCACACAGAAATCTACATGACTAAATGCTTTATATTATCCTATTCATTCACCCTTCAATTATTCAGTTGCACAACATCACCATCAAGTCCCTTTTTTAAGCAATTGAAACCAAACCTATTCAAGCAAGGAACTGCATACACGCTTAAAATCCTTGAAGCTTCCTAAAAAGCTTGAAAGTGCCATAGCTTTCTTCCCATTATTGTTAATATGCACCCTTTCTCCTAGTTGAGTATCTATTCGACCAATTCATTATTCATATACTGGAATACAATTTTGTAAAATAAAAAGTTAAAAACCACACTAGAGCTTCTTCTTTTTTCCTGTGTGTGTGGGTTGGGGGGGAGGTGTTTGGATTGCAATGCAAGACCTTCCATTTTATGAATGTTCTTATACTAGATAATTTTTGCAGAAAGTGTTAAATATGTGCATTGGTTAACAGGCATTTGAATAATTATTCTACATGTTTCACTTATTGGACATTTGACTAAAAGCCAAGCCCCCCAACCCAAACTCAGTTCTGTTATGATTTACCAATGCAATATTTGTTTGTTCCCTTGTGAATGTGATCTACAAATACAGTAAGTGGGAAGGGGAATTCAAACTAAGGCAAACCTCCTCGATAGAATTAGGCAATAACATTGAACTACAATACTCTTGACTAATAAATTTTATGTTTGTTATTTAACGGACATCAAGATTGCAATCATGACATCATAAATTCAACTGAATTATTACAAATTTGATGTACCATTATCTCTATAAATTATATCAAGAGATCTTGTTGGCTGCAATCTACTTTAATAAAAGATTTACTGGTTCACAAAAGGCCATGTGTTGCTTCAATGTCCAGTGCACTAAGCTTCACCCAAAAATAAATAAGTTTTGTAATATTTATTATTTCCAATGGACTACAATGCTTTCCACTAGTAGAAGAGAAATATATCTGTAGAGGCTCTTTATAGGAGGAAAAAACAACCCCTTTGTCCAAATTGTAATGTTCCCTCTTTCATCAACATTCTGTGTTTGCATAAACGTATCCAAATCCATATAAAAGTGAGATGAATTTTGTGCACAAGACTCTTTAATCAAAAAAAAAAAAAAAAAAAATCTGTATTCACTTCACACAGAAATCTACATGACTAAATGCTTTATATTATCCTATTCATTCACCCTTCAATTATTTAGTTACATAACATCACCATGAAGCCCCCTTTTTAAGCAATTGAAACCAAACCTATTCAAGCAAGGAACTGCATAGACGCTTAAAATGCTCGAAGCTTCCTAAAAAGCTTGAAAGTGTCTCCCAAAAATGTCCATCTTCCTCTCTCTCTTGCTTCTCTTCTTCACCGCCCCAGTCTCACCATCCTCTTCCCCAGACCGTTACACCAAATCCCTACCCTCCAATCACAAACCCAGAGAATACTTAGAACTCACTCGTCCCCTACCGTCCGATTTCCTAGTCCCATCATGCTCAAAACAAATCCTACGTCACTCCTTCGCCGACACAATCAACGCCCCTCCTTTCTCCACCCTCTACTCCCCGCCGTCCGATTGCCTCTCCCCTTGGTCCCACGTGGCACTCGAGTTCCGCGCCGAGTCAAGAGGCGAACAGTACGACCGCATAGCCGGCTTGTGGCTCGGCGGAGCGGAGCTTCTCCGCACAAGCACGGCGGAGCCGACCAGGTGTGGAATCTTCTGGAAGGTTCGGAAAGACATCACAAGGTACTCCTCTCTCCTCGTTCGCTCCGACCTTAACCTCACCATGATGCTCGAAAACATCGTTAACCATGTCTACACCGGCGTTTACCACGTCACCGTTAGTATCTTTTATTACAAAGATAACACCGTTAGATCTCCTCCTCCATCTCTGATTTCAGATAGGGTTAACACGTGGCAAGGTCTTGGCGGTCTATATGACCCGCCAGCTGATTTTATAATCCCAATATCGGATCGGGGCGATAAGGGGTTTTGGTTTCGAATCGAATCCGAAGATGTACAGTCCAAAAGTATCCGAATACCACGGAATACTTACCGTGCCGTTTTGGAATTATACGCGTCGTTTCACGGAAACGACGAGTTCTGGTACTCGAACCCGGCGACTTCGTATATCAAAACCAACAACCTAACTACCGAACGAGGTAACGGAGCTTATAGAGAGGTTTATGTCACGATTGATGGGAAATTTGTCGGGTCGGAGTCTCCGTTTCCGGTTATGTTCGCGGGCGGGGTTAACCCGTTGCTTTGGGAACCGGTTGTGGCAATTGGAGCGTTTAATCTTCCTTCTTACGATTTTGATTTGACACCATTTTTGGGCATGTTGGTGGATAAAAAAGCTCATAGGATTGGGTTTGGAGTGACTGACGGAATTTCGTATTGGCTTGTGAATGCCAATTTGCACCTTTGGGTTGATCATAGCTCGCGAAAAGTTAAAGCAAAGTCTGTCATTTATGAGAGTCCAAGATTGAAGATTAAGCGTAAAGAGGATTTTAAGCTTCTTGATGGGTCATTCAAAGTAGAGGCAGAGAGGAAAGCTAAGTTTGTAGGGTGGGTTAAGTCGAGTTTAGGCAATTTGACTACGATTTCTTCACAAAACTACAGGTTGAAGAATACAGTAAGATTTGAGATGAATGGAGCTTATAAATTCGTTAAGCAGAAAATTAAAGCAGTGAGATATGTGAAGGTGCTTAGCGATTTAGGCAGCGTGATTTCTTGGTTTAGTGTTCATAGGAGATACCCTCTTGTTGTCGTTACTTCGAATTTACCTGGACCGAAGAAGGATACGTATATGCTTGTCACTAATGTTTCACATGTGTTGAAAGAGAGGTATAGACAAAAAAGTTTTGTTAGTATTGTTCATAATGTGCAGGATTCTGAAGGATGGATGATGGTGAAGGATCATTCGGTTCTCTCTGGTGCAGCCACTACCAAACAAAGCTTTAGTTACAGGGATGACTTTAGATGCTACACGCGGACTGTAAAATCGAACGATGGTAAGCTCATTAAAGACAAAACCACCTCTGCTTGCCTTTCTTCAGTCTAATCTCTTGTTTCAGAATTAGGAAGAATGGTTGCAATCTTTTTTATTTTCTTATCCTCTTTTTTTTGGTCAAATCTTTATAGGTGTAGTTGTGTATGTGAATTTGTATGATTTCGTTTAAATTAGAATGGTAAAAAAGATTACATTTGATCAACCTGGTAGTCTGTTGAATATACTTAAGGACCAAAATTGACCCCCATAAATTTTGGATTAAGACTTGGTTGTGTGATTGTTGTTGTGATGCAGAGAATTTGAAACTACTATTACTATGTACTCCGTGTGCATCTGAATTTGTACTCTTTTTTTTTTTTTCCTCGTCCATTTGGATTTTGTGGCATTCTGCATTCTATGTGTTTCTTATTACATGGACAATATGCAGGAACGTATCTAAATGATATAAGTATGAATTTATAAATGAACTGCTGAAAAATGGTAGTGAACAAATTTTGCGTAGACACTTACCATCAAAATATGAATAAACACAACAAAAATTCTAGTACTACAAACTAAACCACAACTATCCATGTGTCTTAACTATGATATGATATCTAGCTTTTCTTCTAATTTATTATCAAGTAAAAAAAATTCATTAAAATAGAAAACAATTTCTTGTCAAGAGTCTTATAATTTAATTGAAACCTATCAATGTTTCAAAGAGAAGCAAAACTTTTCTTTTTTGAAGAGTATGATAGTGTATATTATATTTAAACTATATAATCATTAAGTAATAGGTATATCATTGTCTAGTAGACCTTAGAGCATCACCATCAGCTATTTCATAAAAAATGTCGTTTTGACACACCAAAAGTCTACTTTATTATTTTACCACATCATTTTACAATATTTCATTCATCAGATGTTTTATCATTCAATTCTATACATTAAAATAATATTTATTACACATTAAAATAATATATTATCTCCTCCCCATTATCATCAACATCAACAACAGCAGCAACATCAACAGCACAACCACCAACTATCAATATCCACTACCGCAACAACACCGACAGCCACCACCGGCACAAACCCCTACATCCACCAATGCCACCTTTAAAAAAAAAAAAAAAAAAAAGCCAAACCAACCAACAAACCAGAGAATAAAACGCCGACCTAAACTCAACCAACAATCGGCCTAAAACTCCAGCCCAATGGACCCAAAACCTCGACCCACAACCCACACAACGCCAATCCAAAACGCCAACCCAAAACCCACATCAAAACCCATCCCAAATCTTACACCCATAACTCGATTAAAAGAGATCTAAAGGTTGGTGGTGAGGGCTAGAGAATGAGGCGGCGAGATCAGCAGCGAGGACTAGAGAGTGATCTTGATCAACTTTCTTGAACAGGGAGGAGAGGGAAGAGATAGAGAGTGACAAAGAGAGAAGATGGAGAGAGATATATGTGGAAGAGGAGAGAGAAAAATGCCATAAAATAATAATATTTAATTTTACAATTGTTGTCCGTACCGTCTCATATTTGAGACGGTATTGTAACGGTGTGCCAAAATTTTTGGCATATGGCACATTTCATGAGGCTCATATTTTGGGGTCTGGTGTGCCAAATGCCAAAAATTTGACATATGGCACACCTGCTACAGATGCTCTAATACATGAAGGGGATTCTTCTAGCCAATATATTACATTAGTGTGGTTCTTTCCTTCACATGCTAACTTCTCTGATGGTCAATTTGCTTGAGAAAGGCAGTAAGAGAAACATATACTCTTGATACAAGAGTCAAGCACTTTAACATCATTAAGAATGTGGCCAATTCACAAATTGGTGTGTCCAGCCGACTTTACTTCTTCTACCAGACTTTTGAATGCACACTTGGTCTCCACTTCTTAAAGCCCTGAATTCATAGCAAATTGCACTGCACTTCATAATCCTAATTAGCTTCCACTATCACGAACAAGTTAACAACTACCCCTATACTAGACCATCTCTGGATTCTCCTTGGCCCGACCTGTAGGTCCGCTAACGTAAAGCTCTAGGGTTTTGGTGCCTTCATTTGGACTACTCACTTTCTCCTTTGATTACTTATCATCCAAATCGAAAACTTTAATTGATCCTCCATCTAAGATGGAAATTCCTACACACACTTTCTTTGGCTCAAGAATGATATGCTTTTAACTTTTAAGATCTTAGTGATGTCAAATTTGGATCAGGGACACAAAAATCCATCTTCGAAGTATGCATGCAAATTTGGATCTAAGACATATATATTCAAACTAAATGATATGCTTCTAAGATCTTACTAATATCAAGCTAAATTATATGCTTCTAAATTCCATTTCTGATTGTGTGAATCAATTAAACCTCCCTTGCATTATCTGTAAAAGACCAATGAATATGAAAGACAAAAATATATAAGTAATCAAATTACAAATATGAGCAAAGAAACCAATCACTGATATTTTGAGCGAGAAAGTTGAATAAGCATTTTTAAATTTTTAACAGGATTAAAAATAGATAATGTAGGTAACTATCATAAACAAACATGGTTATAGCTATAGGAAAATATTTCACTTCAAACTTTTAGAAAATGACATTAATTAGATCCTTTATTACCTATGATGTGCAAAACAACACATTATAAGACATTCAACCCAGGTATCAAAAATCATAAAGTAAAAATTACCATGCCCAAAATACTGGAATTGAATTAGAAAGAGAACTTTCAACACTAGAAACAAAACCAAGTAACCATCAACGATACAATATAAATAAAATTACCATTTTATCTGCAAAGAAGACCTTGGCTTTTGGGGCTAACCATGTCATATGAACAACTGCTGCATTGCTAGCACTGTTCTCATTAAGATCAGGATGCCAAATGAGTAGTGATAATATGAACTTTTATTCTGCATAAATAAGGTATTGTCAACGTTGTCCCCAAACAATTTTATTGAAGAAGTGCTCATAAAAGTCAATGCCATGCTTCAAGAAGAGCTCTCAAAGCTAATAGAGCTTCTCATCTAATTAAAACCCAATCACATGAACAACCACATCAAGTTCAGTTCAAATGCACACCCAACAGACCTAAGATTAGCCACAAATAATCACAAATGCATTGGAAAAAAAACATAAAACAAAGATAATCAGGGGGCAGAGATAACAACAACAACAAAAACAAAAACTAACCGCAGATTGCTATTGGTAAAACAATGTGAGAGGAGCGAGGAAGATTACGAATTTACATTATAAAAAGGGTCAATAATTTAGTCGAAACTAAAAAATAAAAAATAATCTACAAAATTTATATAAAAATAAAAAATTAAAATCAATTCAACTGTTAAATATTTACCTAAAGATAAGAAAAAAGAAAAACCCAGTTTCGGATGTAACTTTATTACTTAGCAGAGTAATTTTTATAGAAAATTCCTAAAATAAACATTTATTAATTGAAACTTAAATATTACTGCATTAATTGGGTATTAAAGTGGGCCGGGCTTTCTGATGCCTTGCAAATTACCTTATAAATAGTAAATACAACGCTGTGTCTTGAAAGATTCAAAAACCCCTTGTTCCTCATATCATTGAGAGCTTCTCCAATTCATTCTTAGCCACAGCACACAAGAATAGAAGATGGAAGCCATGTCAGTCCCAGAATACTCCATATGTAGGTATGCAAGTGGAGTCATAGATCTTTGCCACGTCTTGAACTAACATTTCTTGTTTTGCCTAAAAACATATTCTCACAGTTCTGTGCATAACAAATTAATCTTTGAAGTCAAGAAATTCTTGTTTCATAAAAAGCACATTCAGTGTAATGGTTAGGGGTATGCATGGGTCGGATTGGGTCAGATTGAGGAGATTTTTTGACCCAACCCACCATGATGGGTAAAAAAAATTCAACTCAACCCAACCTGACCCAACCATGGGTTGGGTTGGGTTGGGTTGGGTCAAGTTGAATCCATGGGTTGGACAATTTTTTTATTAAATTGAGTAGAAAAAAAAATCACACTTACCACCTGAGTTGATAAACAAAATATACATTAATATATAAACTAATATTCCAACTTAGTTGTAAATAAAATATGTTTAAGTATCCAACTGAGTTGATAAATAAAATATAAATAAACTAGTATCCTAATTCACTTATAAAAACAAAATATACATGAGTTCTTAACTCAGTTATAAACAAAATATATCTAAATTTTTAATTTTTTTTATTAATTATATAATATATTTAAATATATATTAAAAGAACTAATAAGATTTTATATTATTTATGATAGTAGGAACTGAGGAAGTGCTTTATAGCTGGTTTTTTTTTAAAAAAAAATTATTAAATATATAATATATTTTAAACATATATTAAAATATGGGTGGGTCGGGTCGAGTTTGGTGGATTTGTAATTTTATGACCCAAACCCAACCCGACCCAAACCCAACCCGACCCACTATTAAAAAAAAATTGTAACCCAACCCAACCCACCAAGCCCTAAAAACCGACCCAACCTGGTAGGTTGGGTTTGGCGGGTTGGCAGGTTTTTTGCACACCCCTAGTACTGGTTTTTCCTTCTTAGTCCCGAGTTCAAAACCAATTTAACCGAAACAAAATTGTTTCTCTGGAACTAACGCCATTATTTCTGCTTTGACATTCATCAAACATTTGCCAATCCCAACAAAAAAATTCAAATCATACCAATCCCAACTTGATGTGAGGCCAATGGTGGCACCATGAATGTTTTTCAGGTAGTCATTCCAAAAATTAAATTAGACAAAATTTAATAAAAAGATAATTGAATATATTGATATCATAAAAAGAAAAGGCCAATATATAAAGTTTTTTAAAACATGGCTATAGATGAAAATTACAACAACAAAAAAAACCCTATACTAGCATTTTAAAAACGCTGCTACCAATACTGCCGAGTAGTTTTGAAGAAATGTTGTGGGAAAAAAAAAAAAAACAAATTCTGTGAACTACCCGAAGAAAAAAAAAAAAAAAACCTATATCAATGTTTTAAAAATGCAACTATAAGTGAAATTAAAAATTAAAAAAAAAAAAAAAAAAAAAAAAAAAAAAACCTATACCAACGTTTTAAAAACATAGCTATAGGTTAAAAACATAGCTATAGGTGAAAATTACAACATAAAAAACCTTATACTAGCGTTTTAAAAACGCGACTATAGGTTAAAATTTAAATAAATAAATAAAAAAACCCTATTCTATGATTTTAAAAATGCTTCTACCACAAAAAAAAAAAATGCTTCTACCAAAACTACCCAGTAGTTTTAAAGAAATTTTGTGGAAAAAAAAATTTCTATGAACTGCCCAAAAAAAAAAAAAAAAAAAAAAAACCTATACTGATGTTTTAAAAATGCAGCTATAAGTGAAAATTACAACAAAATAAAACCCTATACTAGCATTTTAAAAATGCAACTATAGGTGATAATTTATTATTATTATTATTTTTATAAAAACCTTATACTAATGTTTTAAAAACGCTACTATAGGTGAAAGATCTATAATAGCACTTTTGAAAACGCTAGTATAGACTAGTTGAGTCTATTGCCATAGTGTAATACCAACACTATGAAACTTCGTTATAGAAAACGCGAGTATAGCTCAAATTGACCTATACCCACGTTTTTAGGAGGTATAGGTGCGTTTTAAAAACGTGACTACAAACTTGCTTTTTTGTAGTGAATGTTTTCTCTCCAACCCAATATAGTAATTTTTCTAAATCCATTTATCATATGTTGATACGTATAAGAAGTTGGATTAGCATTCACATAATGCATCCAGACATTTAGTGGAACTAAATCTTGACTTCCAATGCCACAAAGATGGGTGGTTAACAAGAAGTTTCCATTGGTTGGAACTCACATGATTAATTTGTTCAAGTAGTTCATGTAGCTTCTAAGGATATTGTGGTACCACCATTTCTCATTAGATGTAGTAGCTCCAAGAATTTGATTGAAAATCAAATTTGACACCGCAAGCTTGTCACCTTGCTGGGTATTATTATTTGATGGAACAACAGAACTATCCTTCAATTTATGATTTTTGTGTATGAGGAAGACATGTTTACTGTTCTTGTGATCACCTCCTATCACTAAGTCTTTATCTTGGATTGCAAAATTTTTAGGATGGTACAAAAATTCACGAAAAAAACCACGAGAGTGAAGCTCACTAACCATATGGAGTATGCCCTGTATAATTTTTCTAGCCTTCTCCTCTGGCTGATATACCTTCCATTTCAAATACTCATCATCCCAATTATTTTCCTTTTTCTTTTTCTTTTTTCTCTTCTCCAACTACTGTTTCAGCGTAATCTCGTATTTATTATGATTGAGAACAAAATGCTTTTCAAACTAATGTCTAGAAATAACATGATTGTTGTGCACAAAGGACTCCAAATTATAGTTCCATCCATTATTACAAACCCCTGATTCAACCTTATGATGAATAAGGATGACTACATTTAAGTATAATCTTGGGAGTTGATTACAATTGTCCCACTTTCTCCATATTCTGTTTCTTTCCCTTCCACAAGGGTCATTTTTTTCCCTCGTCCATTTGGATTTTGTGGCATTCTATTTGTTTCTTATTACATGGACAATATGCAGGAACATATCTAAATGATATAACTATGAATTTATAAATGAATTGCTGAAAAATGGCAATGAACAAATATTGCACAAACACTTACCATCAAAATATGAATAAACACAACAAAAATTCTAGTACTACAAACTAAGCCACAACTATCCATGTGTCTTTACTATGATATGATATCTAGCTTTTCTTCTAATTTTTTTTAAGTAAATAAAATTTCATTAAAATAGAAAACAATTTCTTGTAGGGATGGCCATGGGTAGGGTATGGATCGGGTATACCCATACCCTACCCAAAAAGTTTACCCATGGATACCCGAATATCATTACCCATCAGTATCCATACCCAAAATTTACCCGGATTTATTATCCATGGATATCCATACCCTACCCAAAACCCTTTTTTTTTTTTAAATCCAAAACATTTTAACATAAAAACTAACCAATAGCTTTATCTTAAAAAAGAAAAAAAACTAATCAATAAATTTGAAATCAAATGTATCTGCTTCTTTTTTTCTTTTCTTTTTTTGAGATAGAAATTTTATTAGATAAAAAACTAAAATAATAAAATAAAATAAAGAAGCAACACATGTTATTCACGAGACTTGTTTCAGACAACCTTGAAATAAAGAAGCAGTACAACCCTGAAACAAACGCAGGGGAACAAGGACATGTTATGCAGAAAAAAAAGAAAACAACTGTGGGCTTACGAAACAGCAACAGAAAATCCCTTAACATGAAGGTCTATGTATCAGTAATAAAAGTCTTCTAAACTCCATATGACATACTATCATCACAAAATACTACTATATCAAATTTTAAAATATAAAATAAAAAAAATTTATAATTTTGTTTTCACTCTACTTGATGTAACCTATCAATTACCTTTAATATTATGCTTTGAAAATTTTTGTAGTAAAATAGTAGTATCTTTAATATATTCTATTGTTAAATTGTTATTTGGTTGATGTGTTAGCAATAGTGTCCTATATTACATCACATGATTAAGATGATTGATATTTAACCTAAATTGAAATAAAGTGCGACCAACTTATAACCTTAATTGTTACTTGTTTGTATTAATGTTTGGTTGGATAAAGTTTGGCTGCAACTCAATTTGAAAGAATTCCTCCAAACTAGACCAAGTGACACCTTATGAAGCTAACATGTGTTTTGGGCATACACATAACCATTTACCCAGAGGCGGAGCCAGGTTGGGTCGAGGGGGGGCCACTGCCCCCCCTAGCCCACCCAAAAAAAAATTTTTTTTTTTTTTTTTGATACTATCATTTTTATTTTCAGTTTTGAAGGTGAGAACAGTTGTTGGTTTTTTTTTTTTTTTTTAATTGACTCGTTTTGGTTGCTGATGAAGTTGTGAAAAATGAAATATATGTATATATATTTTATACTTGTTTTCCTAATCATTAATGGAACAAAATCACCTTAGCTACTTAACATATTTGTTGTTTCTATTTTTTTTCTTTTTAAATACATAAGATATATGTGCATAAAATGCATATATCTTATACAAGTTTTGCCCCCCCTCAACTCAAATTCTAGCTCCGCCACTGCATTTACCTAACCCACCAAACTATAGTCAACACACTTAACTAGCCTTTCTCTCTCTCTTCTCTAAGATTTAATTCTTTGCACATTTACTCCAAAAATAGGTTCTTAAATTTTTGTATTTCAAAAGCATATAGTCTATATATATTTTTAAAAAAGTGTAAAAATACCATTTGAGGTTTGGAGTTTATATGAATGAGAAAATCACGTAGTCATCATGTAATCAATAACATGAATTAATTAGCAATAGAGAGAAATATATTGTAGCCATCATGTGCTTGCATTAAGAAAACTCACTAATCATGTCACTAATCACATGATTAGTAACGTGATTTTCTCTCCTATAAGAACTAATGGAAGTTAGTCTTAGCTCTTAGGGGCCAATTCAGCGGAAATGGAAATCTAAGAATTGAAATATCAGTTTTTGTGTTTAAGCCTTAAAAAAAAGTTTAAATTAGCAAATTTTTGTGTACAAGTTCTCATTAAAATTGATGTATTTTTTTATTAAAAGAGAAAGTTAGAACATTAAAATTGATTCTACCCCCAATTTTTTTTTTGGTTAAACTATTCTACCCCCAGTTTAAATAAGCAAGATTTAATTTTTTCAATTTAAGATTGGGGCGACCGCTTTTAATTTTATTTTAAATTCAGAACCAACCAAATTCAAATTGTACATGTTTTCTAAACAATCCCACAAGAGACTCATAAAGGGACCATGTGTGGAATACAGAGTTACGGGCGAAACCGCAAAAGCGCCTCTCTCAGAAGTCAGAGGTCAAAGCTTCGCGGAATACTAGTATTTTAATCGCTAAATTAGAGAACAAACTACAAAGAGGCCGTTTGGTCTGTCTTTTCAAAACACAGAGTTCAGTGTTTAAACACTAAACACTAGTGTTCAAAATTTGGAAAAATGTGTTTGGTCACGGAGTTCAAAACAGGGTTGTTTGGAAATTGTTGCTCCAAAACCCATTTTTGAACATCATTTTTTGGAATGTGCTCGGAGCTGATTTTAAACAACAAACTGATGTTTTTGATGGCACTTCCGTAATAAAATTGAACTTACTTATCAACTTTTTTGGACTGTGCTCGGACCCACCTGATCAGTTTTTTTTTAATCTTTGTCTCCTCTCCTCTCTGTACTCTCATCTCTCTCCTGATTTAAAAATTGTTATTTTGTACATTTGCTCAGTTTTTTTCACAAAATTAAACACACGTACCAAACACATTTTTTATGTTTTTTGAATACTGAAACACGTTATTTAAACCATGATACTAAACACATTTTTTTGTTTTATAAACACTAAAAACACGTTTTTCAATAACACTTGTTAAACTACAATTTTCACATCTTTTTAAGCAACAATTTTTGAACTCTATGACCAAACGGGCTCAAAGCCATTCATATTGACCCTCTCAGTTCTACTCCTCTGCTTCGCATTCCTCATCTTCACCGACACCAAATCAAATCCTTACCTTCTCTTCTCTACTTCCACCACCTCCACCTCCACCGCCACGTCAGCTCTTCAATCCTCACTTCTGTCGTCTTCTCCTCCGCCTCGGCAAAACGACGGCGTCATTGCCGCTGCTGTTGCTGTGATCAATTATCTCTGTCATGATATAAGCTCTAAATGATCATGTTATATTTTTGCCATGTAATATTCATTTAGCCTGGATGGGTTGATGCATACTTCTAAACTACCTTTTCCGTAATGCCATACAAATCTAACTCTCAATACATGTATATGCCATATACCTACAACTGGTACGCAAGTCGAATTTACAGACAGCCATCATATAGGGGATTCAGGGCTTCATGAAATTGGTATGGTGGAGGAATCATCTTTCTTCTTTGGCACCCTGCGTAGGGTTGAATTTAAAGTTAAAAGTTGTAGAAAGCCCCCTTAAACAATGCAAAGAGAAATCTTGAGCAAAATCTATTTTTGCTCAAGTCAAGCGAGAATTAACATGGTTTATTAGAAATGGAAAATGCATTAAGTAAATTAAGTTCAAAAGTAGGATATTAAATATTGGGTCATTTATCTTCTGAGTCAATGATAGATTGTTCAAGTAGTTCCTCACTTATCACAAGCCTAACTTGTGTAAATGGATAAAGTCGATTTGAGTATCTGGGTTGTGGGACATGGAAATATCTTTCGAGTTTATTAAAAACCTCATTTTCCACAAATTGTGTTCTGGTGCTCTATTAGCTGAGAAAGAAACTCCCCATGTACAAGTAACAAGAGAGTTCAGAAGATGTAGTCAATTGTTGTACTGCACACCTACCATCGAAGCCTGTCGAGCTCGCCACTCTTGAACTAGTGCGCAGCAGCAACACATGAGATGAGTGAGAGAAGTCATCACATGAATCTCCCTACCAAACAAAACAAAGATAGTATGAAGCTAATGTTTTGTCCTGCATACTAAAGCACTTCTTTGATGGCCAAGGAAGTACCTCTATGTTAAAAAGTTCCTTAATTTCCATCTCATGCAACAAGTGTAGCAGCATCAACCACAGAAGAGGGAGTATGATATTAGATAATTGATTGATCTTTCACGAGCTGTACTTCAAAATTGATTTACAATTTATGTTGACAACTAGCACGTTAGTTATGATGATCCCATCACAATGTTTTACAAGCTTATATATTTTTCCCTTTAATACCAGGTTAGCTATCCACGAAAATGTTCCACAAGGGTAGACCCAGGTCTTGAAGCCTGTAACAAAATAAGAATACCTAATTGGTGATCATAAATATTTCTTAAGATTCTGAGGTGCTAAAATCCTAATCCAAATGATAAGATCAAACGGTAATAAGTTTGATTCAATTTTCTAAGCAGTCAATGATATATGCAGACATGACCTCGCATGTATATATATTAGTTAGAACTTTTTTTTTTTTTTTTTTTGAGGAACTTAGATCCTAACTTTTGTCATGGACCTCCATAATAACATGCCTACTATAAGTAGGGAAAAGGGGGTTAGTGTACTAACTTAAACAAGGTTCATTGCAACAATCAAAAAGATCAGTTTGCCATTGACTATGATCTTCTGGCTTTAATCCAATGTCCCCATGGCTGGAATTTACATTGGATATGTACCTGTGGCAGAATTTCATGAAGCTTGTTAATTTGGCTAAGGCGTGTTTGTATAAGCTATCGGGAAACTGTATTTTGAGTTTAAAATGAGTGTTTGTAAAAAAGTTATAAGGAGCTATATTTGCAAAACAAAATTTTGAGTTTTAAAAACACTCTTTTAATCTCCCAAAATGTCTAACCAAACAGATCATAAGACTTAAAAGAAACTACCATATCAAGTCTCACTACTACTCACTCATATTTTTCGCTTACCCTGATATCACATAAGTTGGTTCATTGGCAAGAAGTTTTGAGATCTTCTTACAGGTAGCACATTTACAACATTTTCCATTACATCAATAAAGTGTTCACTAGGTGTGTGTTTGCGTACTACTGCCAGCATTTGCGTTTGTGTTTTGACTGTTCCTATGGCAGTGTTCATGGACCAGCCAAGTTGCACAAAACATGTGAATAGTATTTTGGTTGTTTAAAAAATATTTTCTTACAGTGTTTTTAGTAATAAGTTTTCAGTTTTTAGCAAATAAACAGTATCCAAATAGACCCTGAGTATTTATGGGACTTTATTTGTTCATGATTGCTGCAATTCAATGTTTAATTTGTCTTTCTCCTTATGGAGTGCTTCATGAAATTCCAAGTTAGGATACCTATGAGACAATGACTTCTCCGATATACAAGGGAAAATGAGTTTTTGCCCTTATTTTTAAAAAAATCTAGCACAATGTTCCTGTTTTGAAACTATTAATCACTGTGTCCCTATTTTTGAAACTCGATTTTAACAAAATCGAGTTATATATAAAACTCAATATCCTCAAAATCGAGTTATATGTAAATTTTTAATTGAAACTTGACTTTAGCCAAGTCGAGTTTCACTTAAATATATATATTTTTTATTTTAAAATTAAGTGGCAAAATATGCATATAACTCAACATTGTTAATGTTGAGTTCCACTTGTAACTCGATTTTTTTTAATTGAGTTTCAAAACAAGAATACGGTGCTTAATAGTTTCAAAAAAGAGACATTGTGCTAGTTTTTTTACAAAATAAGGGCAAATGTTGTGAAATTTTAAAGTACTTGCAAGTGTACGAACCGTACCGAAGTATAGTTGAACAAGAACGAGGTCGAACTCACAGGGTCTTGAATAGACAGAGGAAAATTAATTAAACCTTAACCAAATTAATCCTAATCTAGTTTAATAAAATTTGGTTTTCTGAGATTAAATAAACTAAGTATATAATAAAATTAAGCAAATAGTTAAACTAAGCAAAAGATATAAAACAATAAA
The DNA here is from genome assembly GCF_932294415.1 of Quercus robur. Lineage (NCBI taxonomy): Eukaryota > Viridiplantae > Streptophyta > Magnoliopsida > Fagales > Fagaceae > Quercus > Quercus robur. Next base: position 65,984,236 of record NC_065541.1, read on the forward strand.
AAGATGTAAACAATCAAGGGAAAGGAATTAAGGTTTTGGAATCCGCCTTCTAGGTCATATCAGTATATATTTATGATCATTAATTTTTCCCAACTCACTACACGATAATCTAGAAATCAATCTTGCTATCATGGAAAATATCATCATTAAAACTTATGTTTAAAAATCTAAAGCATGTTCTTTTTCGCTTCTTAAGTATAAAACCAAATCATCAATTGTATCCGTAGCCAAACAAATCACAAGATATATCCAATTTTAAAAATCAAATCATAAATTGTATCCATTGACAGAGAAATCACAAGAGATATCTAATTTTATAATCAAGAATTAATAAACCAAGTATTCAATTAATTAAAGACAAATCCTAAATACTACCAGAACCCAAAAAATGACCAAAATACCCCCGAAACCTAAAAAATGGCCAAAATACCTCCCAAAACTTGAAAATTACCAAAATACCCCCAAAACCCAACAAATGACCAAAATACCCCCCGAAACCTAAATATTGCCAAAATACCCCCAAAATCCAAAAAATGACCAAAATACCTCTGAAACCCAAAAAATGACCAAAATACCCCTAAAAATTACTAAAATACCACCAAAACCCAAAAACTGACCAAAATACCCCTGAAACCTAAAAATGACCAAAATACCTCCAAAACCCAAAAAATAACCAAAATACCCCTGAAACCCAAAAAAAATGACCAAAATACTCCCAAAACCCAAAAAATGACCAAAATACCTCTAAAACCCCAAAAATGACCAAAATACCCCTAAAACCTAAAAATGACCAAAATACCTCCAAAACCCAAAAAATGACAAAAATACCCTCGAAACCCAAAAAATGACCAAAATTCCCTCAAAACCCAAAAAATGACCAAAATACGCCCCAAAACCCACAAAATGACCAAAATACCCCTAAAACCTAAAAATTACTAAAATACCACCAAAACCCAAAAACTTACCAAAATACCCCCGAAACATAAAAATGACCAAAATACCTCCAAAACCCAAAAAAATAACTAAAATACCCCTGAAACCCAAAAAATGACCAAAATACTCCCAAAACCCAAAAAATGACCAATATACCCCTAAAACCTAAAAATGACCAAAATACCTCCAAAACCCAAAAAATGACAAAAATATCCTCGAAACCCAAAAAATGACCAAAATTCCCCCAAAACCCAAAAAATGACCAAAATATCCCCAAAACCCACAAAATAACCAAAATACCTCCAAAATCTCTAAAATGAGCAAAATACCCCTCAAAACCTCTCAAATGTCCAAAATATCCCCAAAACCCAAAAACTGACCAAAATACCCTCAAAACCCAAAAAATGACCAAAATACCCCCAAAATCCACAAAATGAGAAAAATACCTCCAAAACCTCTAAAATGAGCAAAATACCCCCCCCCCCCCCCAAAAAACCTTTAAAATGTCCAAAATATCCCCAAAACCCAAAAATTACCAAAATACCCTAAAAACCCAAAAAATAACCAAAATGCTTCGTAAACCTAAAAAATGACCAAAATACCCCCTAAACCTTAAAAATGACCGAAATACCTTTGAAACCTTAAAATTATCAAAAATACTCCCGAAACCTAAAAAATGACCAAAATACCTCTGAAGCTTGTAAAATGATTAAAATACCCTAAGACCTAAAAAATGACTAAAATAACCCCAAAACCTATTACAATGACCAAAATACCCCAAAAACCTAAAAAAATGACCAAAATACCCCCAAAACCTAACAATTACCAAAATACGCCCTAAACCTAAAAAAATGACCAAAATACTCCCAAAACCTAACAATTACCAAAATACGCCCTAAACCTAAAAAATGACCGAAATACCTCTAAAACCTAAAAAATAATTGAAATACCCCCAAAAACCTAAAAAAAATGACCAAAATAATCCCAAAACCTAAAATAATAATTGATAAAAACCCATGAAACCCAAATTATGACCAAAATGCCCCTAAACATGTAAGATGACCAAAATACACCTAAAACATCTAAAATTACCGAAATAGAGGTTTCAGGGTATTTTGGATGTTTCAAGGATATTTTTGACAAATTAAAGGTTTTAAGAGTCTTTCATTCATTTTATAGGTTTCAAGGGAATTTCGGTAATTTTTTAGGTTTCGGGGTTATTTTGATCATCTTTTAGATTCTAAGGGTATTTTAGCCATTTTTTAGGTTACGAGGGCATTTCTGTCATCTTTTAGTTTTAGGGATATTTCGGTAAATTTCTAGGGTTCAGAAGTATTTTGGTAATTTTTAGGTTTTGGGGTATTTCGGTAATTTTTTAGGTTTCGGTGGTATTTTGGTCATTTTTAGGTTTCGAGGGTATTTCGGTCATTTTTTAGGTTACAAGGGTACTTGGTATTTTTTGAGTTTCGAGGGTATTTTGGTATTTTTTTGAGGTTTTAGGGGTATTTTGGTCATTTTTAGGTTTTGGGGGTATTTTGGTAATTTTTTGGGTTTCGGGGTATTTTGGTCATTTTTTGGGTTTCGGGGGTATTTTGGTAATTTTTTGGGTTTCAAGGGTATTTTGGTCGTTTTTGGGTTTTGGGGGTACTTTGGTCATTTTTTGAGTTTCGGAGGTATTTTGGTCATTTTTAGGTTTTGATGGTATTTTGGTCATTTTTTTTGGGTTTTAAGGGTATTTTGGTCATTTTCTGGGTTTTGGGGGTATTTTGGTCATTTTTAGGTTTTGGAGGTATTTTGGTCATTTTTTAGGTTTTGGAGGGTATTTTGGTAATTTTTGGGTTTCGAGGGTATTTTGGTCATTTTTTGAGTTTTGGGGGTATTTTGGTCATTTTTTGGGTTTTAGGGGGTATTTTGGTCATTTTAGTGGTTTTAAGCATATTTGGTGATTTTAGAGATATCAGGGGTATTTTGGTCATTTTAGAGGTTTCATGGGTATTTTGGGATAATTTTAGAGATTTTTGGGATAATTTTGGATGTCCAAGGGTATATTGGTAATTTTGGAAGATTAGGAGTATTTGCATCATTTTAGGTATTTATGGGTATTTTGGAGGTCAAGAGGGTATTCAAGTAATTTTAGAGGTATTTGGGTCATATTGGATTAAATGAGTGGGTTATTAATTAAATGAGTTGAGTTAGTAATGGATAATTAATTTATATATAAACGGGTCATAAATGGATAAATGGGTAATTATACATCTAACCCATCTATGACCCAACCCACCCATTTGCCACCCCAACCCACATACAGCCGACCTAAAGGCTCCAGGAAAACCTACAGTAACCTAGAGCCTCTCTTATTTGTGGTTCGGTGGAGTAAGACGAAAGCCCAAGTCCACGTATGGGTCCACGAAAGCAAGCCCATGTTTCTTTTTCTTTCTTTTCCTTGCTCCTTCACGTGTCTCCAGGCCACTTCTCTTTATTCTTTAGTCTTAATTCTTTATTCTTGCATTTTATTTTTTTCATTTTACTTCACACGTTGACTCCACTACCTCATGATTAAATGTTTCCTTAACACTTTTACCACGTCAGATTGAGTAGGGAGTCACTTCTTATTCTTTATTTTTTTGTCTTCTCTTGAATTTATGTCTGATTGGATGTAAGTTGGCTTCATTTAATTCGCTAGTCCCACTTTGCATGTAAAACCCTTGTTACCTACAACACAAAGATATTATATATTCAGTCACAAAATAACATAAAAATAAAGCTAAATATATAGATATGTGAGTACTTAATCGTATATATTTCATGCACATCAGCAAAAGCCCATTTTTCCCCTCCAATACATCCGCATCTTTCTTTATCCTATCAGTTTTGAGCATAACATTTTGGGCCTCCATATCATTTTCTTCGAGGTTGTATTTATTTCCTTTAATTCTCTTCAACTGCGTGCAATCCTTCGTTTAAATTCTGTATTCATTGTTACAAGTTACAACACTAATTGATTAGCTACTTAATTCACGTAGAATGGATCAAATGCTTGATAAAAGACTTGGCCCACATCTCAATTCCAAATTTTCCTGGACCCAGCATAGAGCCTCTTTTTTTTTCAAAAAAAATATAAATTTACTAAAAACTAGATATTTTGATAAACACTATACAAATATAATACTAGAAATAAGCAATTTTTAAACCCATCAAATCTTTTGATAAAATACATCTAACAGAGCTTCGGTCCCAACTCCCAAATACTAATGAAAATCTAAGCTTTGGTTCATTTGTTTACATCTTAGAAAATGTTATTTACACAAAAAAAATTTAAAAATATTTTTCATACTAGTTGAACCGACAAACTTATTAATTTTTATCTAAATTCATTACGGATATCACTTTCCCCTACTACTAATAATCTAGGACATCAATAAACAAATAATTTGACAAATTTTTTGTATGGTATTACTTTCTCTATCTTAAATCTTAATGCCTAAGGTTTCAAAAACCGTCCTCTCCAAGGTCTTCCAGGAATCTAGGCTCGCCTTTTCCAAAAGAAAAGGTGAAAAGTTCTGAGAAATCTATGCCCGCTACTTGCCAAACAAAAATAAGAACCAAAAGGAATAATAAAAAGAAAAAGAATCAAATCACATTCACACCGATATTAATTTGACAAATGTTCCTCATTTCATATCATCTGCCCCTCTCTTTCCTCATGTCCGGCCCAGAAGACTTGCCTCAATAGGTCAACTACTCCATTGCTAGGAAGTAGTAGCAGCGACAAACCTATTTCTTAGAATTTTCTTCCCATGACTTGGAAAGATGATCTTTTTTTTTTCCAATTACCATGTTCCATTCACACCGGAAGGGCTGGGAGATTTTGAAATGTTTAGGTTAAAAAAAATTGGGTTTGGCTTCTTTTCAGTACTTTTTTAACTGGATATGTCATTTTGATTTAAATATACAATGATAAGAGATAGTAAGTTTTAATCCCCACATTTTATTTAGTTAGTGGGTGATGTGATAGTCTTTCATTAAAACAAAAGGACTTTATCTTTTAAAAAGTACTGGAAGCAATCCAAACCCCAAAAAAATTCATCCTTCTACACACCAAATCTATTACTTGGTTGATGTGCTAATACTAGTGTTATGTACTTATGGTATGCTATTGCCTCACATGATTAGGACTAATGGCGGAACTAAAATTTTAGTTAAAAAAAGCAAGATTAAAAGATAAGACTGAAAGTAAAATTAATCTAAAACTATTAATTTAATATTAATAACAAACTAAAAAGCTAATGTAATTTTCACACACAAATTAATAGACACATAAACTTTAACTTATTTGTTTATACCTAGTTTAATTTTACTCAATTGTTTTCGATGAAAATAGTTAATGATAATTAAATTGAGAAATTAATTTATATGCACAAAGTTAAAATTGTAATTTATATCTTTACAAAATAATATAAAAGTGTAATGAAGAATATAACAAAATACCTACAAAGTTGTATATGTATCTCACAATCTTGAATATTTTTAAAAAATTATGTACAATTCAAGTATTCAACTTTTCTTCCTCTATTCCTTTAAGTAGTTAAAATTTGAGATTATAGCAAAACTTAGAAGTTTGAAACTATGCTAATGTAAAAAGATGGAAGAGAAAGAAAAAAAAAATTAGTGGATACTTTAAGGTTTCTTCTAGCAAGTAGTCTAGAAACTTTTTTTTTTTTTTCACAAAATTTGTCACAACCAATTGAAATGATAAACCAGAAAATGAAGCTAATAATGGGCTAAATGAAAATAAATAATAACTTGAAAATTTAATAATTGAAAAATTTATTGTAAAAGATATTGTTGATGAAACGGGAATTTCAGGCTTGACAGTCTTTTTGAGTCTTTTTTTATGTTTTTTCTTGGGGGGGAGAATCTTGACTTGAGTGACATGAGTCTTTACTTGCTTAGAAAGGCAGAAGCGTGTATGTGTGAATGTGGTGACCACTAGTTAGCTCCCTTTATGTAGGACATACATAATTGTCACTTTCTTTTGCTTTTTGCTTCTTGAGAACCAATTTATACTAAGAATTTGTGGAGAGCTCAGTTCAAGACTTGACATCTGATCTGGTTGCCTTTGCAAATTACTCTGCACCTTTATAAAACACATCTTCAAAGTTCATATCAAAACACTCAGAACCGCCGTGGTGATGGCTTCGGAAAAGAGTGATAGTGCAGCGCCATCATCAGCAGCAGCAGCAAAATCGAACCAGCTGTACGTATTTTTTGGCCATGAATCTTCCTCAGTCCTGTATTCAATGTATGAGATTCCTGTACCAAATCCTCTCCCTCCACCCCCAACGAAATCAGCACAAAATGCCGAAATGCATAACCCAAGTCCACTTCCCAACACTACCCCAAGCCCAATCCTCAAACTCAAAAGGGGTGAATACCCTCGAGGCATGTGCTGCGTTCAACTGGGTTCCAAATTTTACTTCTTTGGTGGCGAGTACGATGATTTGGATCACCCATATGTTGCTAAAGATGTTAAGACAAAGTACAAGAATGTAAAGCGAGATAGATATCCTAGAGATGTCTATGTTTTTGACCCCACCAACACCAACACCACCACTGATGATAACAAGAAGAAGTTGATGATGATAAATGGTACACCAATGCAGACCGGAAAGGCTAAGCCTTTGGGGTTTGTGGTGGATGAGAAGATTTACGTGGTTGGAAGCACTTTCACATCCAAATTCTTAAAAAATGTAGACGAAAAGAATTCAGATATAAAAAAGCATGTTTTGTTCGAGGTGTATGATCCTAAAGTTGATAAGTGGTCCACTTTGCCAACTCCTTCTCATCCTTTGATTAAGGACTCGGAGCCAGAGGAGACTGAATGGGTGGGGCATGCTGTTGTGGGAAGGAAGGTTCTCCTTCATAATCAATTCGGCTATGGTGTTCTTCAACACCGCCTATATTGTTATGATCTCAATAGAGGTGAATGGATAAATTACCAAAACCTGCCTTCCTACTCTGGTAGTTTCGTAGGGAGGAGTGAGTTTGTAGGGTATACCCTTTATGGAGTTTACAACAGGAAAGTATCTGCAATAACTCCATTAGCTGATGCAAATGAGAAGGAGGAGGAGGAGAATATGGGTGCAGATGTAGAGAACCCTCTTTATTTTCCATCTGAGGACTTGAGCTCCGTTGTGGATGCTATTTACCATAAATTTCCTCCAAAGCTGGACTCCTCAATTACCTCATCAAGCTTGCTTCACTTGGGGAATGGAGTCTTTTGTTTTGTGATGTCTGGCAGGCCTCTGCATTTCAAGCATCGGCATGGTTATCATGCTATTGACGATAACAAAAAAGGTGTTATTAGCATCGTAATCTTTCAGGCCCTCGGGGATAAACACTTACGAGGTGAAGGTGAAGATGAAGATGAAGATGAATATAGTAGCGATGAAGATGAAGGTAACGCCGGATTCTTCAGGGCAAAATTCTTGTATTCCGCTCATTATCACATCAATACTCGCTCCCGAAATCTTGGGGATATCCATGGTTGCTTCTCTCTTGGCCTGGTATGTATTTCTATTTCTTTCATGCTCCCGTTGTTCTTTTCTTCATTATTTTTCTTTCTCTGCATACAATACCATTACTTGTGTCTTGGGATTTAACATTACTGTGTGCACATTATTAACTAATTCAGTGGACAGCTTATTATTGCATTAAGTCTCTGCAAATTATGGTTTCTTTTTTTATCATTCCATTAATCCTAGTCCATGATCTTCATACCATACCAATACTTCGCCTTGTGTGTTGGAATTCAACAATATTTTGGCGGTTCCTTAACACCCCTGCTCCTCCCCACTTATCATTCGTGGTCTTGCAATTTTGAGTTTGTCCAAATGCATAATTTTTGAAATATTTACTTGTAATTGACTTTTTACTTTTGTATAGTCGTTTAACTTTGGAGATGAGAGTGACCCTAATTGTGCTGAGCATGGCAAAGGGCCTATGTCAAACTCGCCATCCGATCCACATCTTGATCCCCAATCTGTCCCCGATGTGCAGCCTTGGATGAAGGAGGCGATGGCTTGGTTCTTGCAATATGTGGAGGATGATATTAACGATAACTTCATTATGACCACAAGGCCTAGTTCGCTAGGTGAGAGAAGGCACATAAATCACCAGCTTCCTTGGCAGCTGCCGCATCACATGCTCACTCAAGAGTGCCCAGCTGTGCAGACTAAGATAGCTTGGTATGTTGCAAGGAAAGCTTTGATTGAGGAACGACGTCAGCTGCAAGATCTTCAACGAGAGCACGAGATAGTGAGGAAGGAGAATACCATGCTCACCAATCAAAGGGATCTTTACCAGTCATGGATTTCGCGGTTTTTTGATGATCAGAGATTTCAGGCTATTGCTGATCCGTTTGAGCCTCGACCGGTGACATCTTCTGTTCCCTCATCTTCTCAGCCTACTGAGCCACTAGTCAGCAATCAATCTGGAGATACCTCCCATAGGATGGAGACCCTGTCCTTGTCGTAGATGCCACCCTACCAAACCAGACCTGATGATGCTAATGACCAATAGACTTGGGATTTCTTTCTGTTTTGTCTAATTGATGGTATTTGATGTAGGGGAATTTCCATGATTGTATCTTAAACTCTTATAATATATTAATATGACAACTGTTCTGTGTGTTTGTGTGACATTATGGTTATTGTTCTTATTGATGCATGTTCTCTTGTTTTGTATTCTAATCATCTAATGCTTGACCTATTGTTATCTGTAAACTTTGTTATTTGCTTTAATGGACTGAAACTTTTAAGTTTTGCTTGCGTGAGAAGGTGCTGCTCCAGCTGGCCCAAGAGGCTTAGTATTAAACCTCCAAGCCTACAACTGAATCAGGTGATGAAGAAATGTTCTATGACGATACAAAACTTTGGTCTTATGTTGTATCAGATGTTTATTTGAATAACCTTGCCATAAACTAGTCATGAGCGTGAGGAATGTTATGGATATGAATGCTCTATGTTAGTGATTTAATGCCTTTTTTATTTGTTTTATTAGGTAACCATTAGTGTTCAGTTTTTCCATTGCTTTAGTTTTTTGCCTTAAATAGAATCCACTTGTTTTATCTTTGGAGTCACTGGCATACTGCAGGATCACCCTTCATCTATTCACTAAACCAAATTTGAGATTTTACTTCTTTCAGCTTTGCCACAACTCTTAGTCTTTTAAGACCTATCCTTGGAACTTATAGATTTAGTCATTGAGATGAATCACATATTGAGACTGGGTGAATATATTGTAGTTTAGGACACCATGGAAATAATTAACAAACTTAGTCAGATCTTGCTTTGCCTGCACCTCTATAGAACATATAGAACTAGGAGTAAGATTTATGTCCATTTTCATTGGTCACTAGCGCTTTATAAGGATCAGTTCTTTGTTGGCAGGCATCCAACGGTTGAAGCATGAACAAAGGTGGTAAATAAAGCTGATCATTTACCACTGTAAATCTTAATCCTAGATTATATGTTCTATAGACAACCAGAAATAAATAAACAAATTGAGAAAAAGCAAAAGAAGAAGAATTCATGTCACTTATTTTTGTCAAAATGTGAATTCAATAGATATGGCATTTATTTACTGCAGCATATATGATTAGGTTGGTTCAGATAAGCTTTTTTTTCATTCATATATTCATTACTTTGATATCATCTTTTTATAATCATTCAATATATATAAAAACAGAAACCTCATATGTAAAAGCATGAGGTGCTTCTATATGGCACATTCTTAGAGAACTCTTTCATTTAGACTTCCAACTCATCATCTTCTAATTACCACCATATGTCATTCTTTGTTTGTTATGATTTAATACATGCAAACATTTCACTTGAACTTGCCTGGATGAAAAATATGATCTACTTTGCTTTCCCACATCAGCCTATATGGTTACAAGTCATTGTGTGCAATATGTCTTTCTGGTGTTCGCTCATTAACTTTTTTTTGTTCATTGAATAGAGTTGTGACGGTGATTTCTGTCCCTTTGAAGTTTTATGGTACTAATATAATCCAAACCTAATACTCAAAGAGATAAGCACTTGTCATATGCTGATTGTAGAATTTATTTTATTGTTTGCCTCTCTTCAGAAAAAAAAAAAAAAAAAAAAAAAAAAGTTTATCCTATTCTAAATTTCAATTATAATCAAGTTTGCAAGTTAAAGCTGGAAACACCGGAGTAGAAACCTTCTATGACCAGTAAGTTATCACTGCTTTTGCATTGGCTCCTCTTTGGGGAATGATGATTAAAATTCTCACAAAGATAAATTGTTGTTAAATTCTTCAAGAAAGGAAGGAGATATTCTTACTTTCTTTTTCCTGGTTGGCATTGCCTTCTTAACAAGATTTTCATCGACAGCCAGCTGTTCCTTCTAGCCAAATTCAATTATGGAAGGCTTCCATTGCTAAAACAGAAAATGCAGTGTCATGACTTGAGTTTGCTAGTTTAAACCCTGTTCCTGACCAGTAGTTTTAAACCTCAAGTATTGGAAGTGGGGAGAGTGATGTTGTATAATCTGTATTTGGATTGCATAGAGGTCATACTCCAAACACAACATCACTAACTTGTGTACAGTGTTCGCTTGAATAAGTACTTAGGGAAGTAGGTGTCATTTTGTAGTTATTGCTTCAAGTTTATGTTCTGTGGAGAAATATTACATATATTTGCATAGAAAAGTAGATCAATATAAATTGTGATTGAAAATCTTATGTTGCAGAGCAATCACTTCTTAAATAAAAGAAGACGCACCTTGGCTTTTTACTCATAAAATTATGTCTGATCTCCATTTGATAATGCATCTTTGATAGTACGTCAGCATGGTCATGTCATGATATAAGCTCTAAAAGAAAACCTTTATATTTTGCCATGTCATGTTCATTTAGTTTGGATGAGTTGATACATGACTTCTAAGCTACCTTTTCCTATATGCTCTACAGATCTCACTCTTTCTTTTTATGTATAATTCTTATAACTACAATTGGTACACAAGTAGAATTGATAGACAGCCATTGCATAGGGGATTCAGGGCTTCATAAATTGGTATGGTGGAGGAATCATCTTTCTTCCTTGGCAACCTGCATAGGGTTGAATTTGCAGTTAAAAGGTGTAGAAAAACCTCTCAAGCATAACTTGGCTAATGAGTTTAGTAGGTTGCTTAAGTCAACCTCAAATAGCTTGGTTTAGAGGAATGAGAAGTGATTTAAGTCAGAAGTAGATGTTTTAGATTAGGTCATTTACCTTCCGAGTCTAATGATAGATACTGCCTTAAAAGGCCTTTTTTGACTAGCCTAACTTGTTTTACCATCCTAAATTTATGGGTTTAAATGGGAGAGCAAATGGATAAAGCCTGTTGGATTATCTGGGTCATGGGACATGGAAATATCTTTTGAGTTTATTAAAATCCACATTTTTCTCAAAATTGTTTTCAAGTGCTCTATTTGCTGGGAAAGAAATTCCCTATATGAAAGTAGTTCTGAAGATGTAGCCAATTATTGTATTGCACCTACCATCGAAGCCCCTAATTTCGAGCTCACGCCACTCTTGAACTAGTGCGCAGCAGCAACACATGAGATGAGTTGAGAAGTCATCACATGAACCTCCCTACGAAATAAAACAAGATAATATTAGGCTAATGTTTTGTCCTGCATACTAAAGCATATCTTTGATGGCCAAGGAAGTACCTCTATGTTAAAAAGCTCCCTCAATTTCCTTCTAATGCAACAACTATAGCAGCAACAACCACAGAAGAGGGAGTATGACATTAGATCATTGATTGCGCGTTCACGAGCTGTACTCAAGAATGGATGTACAATTCATGTTAACAACTAGCACATTAGTTATGAAGTTATGATAATACCATTACAATGTTTTACAAGCTTACATATTTTTCCCTTTGACACCAAGTTAGCTATCCATGAAAATGTTCCACAAGGATAGAAGAAGGTCTTGAAGCCTGTAACAAAATAGGAAAACCTAATTGTTGATCTTAAATATTTCATAAGAATCTAACGTGCTAAAATCCTAGCCCGCATATACAGACATGACTTCGCATGTATATATATTGGTTAGATCCCAACTCTCATCTTGGATCTCCATAATAGTAACATGTAATATATTCATGGACCATCATGCAATGTCTACTCTAATCAGGGGAAAAAAAAAGGGGTTTAGTGTACTAACTTAGACAAGGTTCACTGCAACAATCGAAAAGATCAGTTTGCCATTGACTTTGATCTTCTGGCTTTAATCCGGGGTCTCCATAGCTGGAATTTACATTGGATACATACCTGTGGCATAATTTCATGAAGCTTCTTGATAATTTGGCTAAGACTTAAAGAGGTTACCATAACCAAAAATAAATAAATAAATAACGAGTCTCACTACTACTCACTCATGCCTTTCACTTACCCTGATATCACATAAGTTGGTTCATTGGCAAGAAGTTTTGTGATCTTCTTACCAGGTAGCACATTTACAACATTTTCTGTTACATCAATGAGGTGTTCAATCACCCGGCATTGATCGGGGTCATTATTTGTTTGTGATCGCTGCAATTCAATGTTTAATTTGTCTTTCTCTTCATGGAGTGCTTCATGAAATTCCAAGTCAGGATACCTACGAGACAACGACTTCTCCAGTACATTAGCATCTCTCTTTGTCCGATCAGGTTTGATTATAACATTTTGGGCTTCCATATCTTCTTCTTCGAGGGTGTATTCCCTTTGATCTTCTTCAATCGCCTGCAATCCTTCCTTTATATCCTGAGTTCATTGTTGCAACACTAATTGGTTAAATACTGATTAATTCGCGTAGAATGAATCAAATGCTTGATAAAGAATTATCCCCTATTTGATTTCCAAATTTTCATGGGCCCAATGGGAGAGACAAAAAGTTTATTATTTTTTATAATTTAATAGATACAACAATCCTTGTTACTCAATAAGAGTTGTCTGATTTCTACTTTATATGTAAACTAGTAGTAGAGCCACAAGATACGTGAAAAAATTTCATAATTTATTAATTTTATTAAGTAAATAATGAAAATAATAGATTTTTTTTAGAGAGTTTTAACCTATGACGTTCGCTCATAAAACTCTCTCTCAAAAAAATAAAAATAATAGATAGATGAGATTTATAAGTGTCAATTTCAAACTATTCTTAAAATATTATGATTATTTTAACAAAATATAGTTGATATAATATATTAAAATTTTAAAAGTAATTAAGCTATCTATATTTTTTATTTGGATTAAAAGTGTTTTAAATTTTGTATTTTTTTTTCCGACAAAACATAATATATTTTACATTCAATTATTATATAAGGCGAGATATTAAATAATGTAATGTATGATTGGAATTTTTTTTTAGTACTACTTACAATTTACAAATAGTTTATCCTTTATGCATCTTAAATGGCATAAAGAGGAAGTAGATATTAGTAAATTCATTACTTATATTAGAAAAAAAAAATACAACTTTAATAACATAAAAAAAAAAATTTAATGTTATCAAGATCCTACCAACATTATGCTGAGAATGTTGCATAATTGTCAATGAAGTTTCTTCTTTAAAAAAATTTCAAGCAACGGCTTTTTTTACACAAACCTTTCCTCCCAAAGTATCATTGAAGTGGACTGAATGGACTGAAGTGGACCTAAATAGGCCAAATGGACTATAATGGACCAAAATTGACCAAGTGGACCGAAGTGGATTCAAATGAACCAAAATTGAATGAAGTGGACTAAATAAACCAAATGACTGAAGTGGACTGAATAGACCAAACTGGACCGAAATAAACTTAAATGGACCGAAATAAACTGAAATAACAGAAATAAACCAAATAGATCAAAATAGACCAAATGGACTGAAATGGACCAAAATCGACCAATAGATCCAACCGGGCCGAAATGGACCTAATAGACCGAATAGGACCGAATGTACTGAAATAGACTCAAATTGACTGAAATACTACGTTGATATGACTAAATAAGAGTGTAGCAATAATAAATGCTAACATAGATTAATGCAACATCTACTGGAGTCTAGTGAAGTGAATTAGTTTCCTTAGGTGCCTTTTCCTTATTAGTTGTTATAAGAGTTCTCTAACTTCTCCTTTATATGAAATACATCTACTAGAGCTTAAGTTCCAAGTAGTAATGAAAATCTAAGCTTTAGTTCATTTGTTCCCATATTATCTTAACACGTAAAAAACCAAAAACTCTCTACTCTCCAGAGACTTCTAGGTTTGCCTTTCCGAAAGAAAAAGTGAAAGTTTGAGAAATGAATGCCCGCTACTTTCGAAACGAGAAGCATAACCAAAAGAAAGAAAAAGAAAAAGAGCCAATCACCGACATTAAGTTGACAAATATTCCTCGTTTCATACCTTCTTGATTAGAATATTCATGGAATTAATTAGGAGTGTAAGACCCTTTTCTACTTTAAATAAATTAAATGATAAATTTTTCTTTTCTACAAAATTTTGTTCGTTTTTAATCCTTACTTTAAAATTAAAATTTTATTTTTACAAAAAAAAAAAACGTTTTTCCATTTATCTAAAGTCTTCAAGTCACAAACTTTTTTCGCGTACCACATTAAAATTCGAATTCTTATTTTTTTTTCTATGCAAAATTCCAAAATTTTAATGTCATGTAGATAAAATGTCAAATTACTATTCTTAATTTTTTGAGAAATTATAACTTTTTAAGTTTGAATAATGAAAAATCAAATTTTGGCTAGAGTTTATGGATGAAAATTTTGTTTTTAACGTAAAAAACCCAAAAAAAAAAAAAAAAAAACACATAATAATTTTCGTTGATTATTACCTGCATGCGAAACTCTTGGACCAAAGAAATCAACGGCACGAGACGAAGATAGCGATCAATATCAGCTTGGACTTGGCGGAACTGATACACTACGTTCCACCCCATGGCAAGCATGTAAAGGTAGCTCTTCTCTCTGCAACTTTCCACCAACTCAAGTGCTTTCCTCAGTGCCTCTTCCAAACCATCCAACGGTTCCTTCGTCGCCGGCAAGTTCATCAGGTCCGTTGATTTCAGCTTCTCCAACAGGTTCCCTATCAGCCTCACGTGCTCCACTAGTTGCTCGCAGTTCTTGCGGTGTGTGGTGGTGTTTTGAGCTGATGATATGATCATATTGCTTAGGTCTAAGGCGTCCACTCCTGATGATGGTAGTGCTTGTGCATAGCTCAGCATGTTGCTCCGGTGTAATAGGAAGTGATATATAGCCACACAGAGAAGAAAGAGTTTATAGAAGTAACTTATTGATTGGGTTCCTGTTTGTTATTCTAGCTATCTTGTTTTAGGTGTTTTGTTGCTTTTCCTTCTTTCTTTTTCTTTTGGGATGAATGAATGAATGAGTCTTTACTTTATCTTTTCCTTCCCCCCCTCTTGTTAATTTATGCCTGCTTTCTCTCTCTTTTTGATGTGTTAAATGTTAATAGTTGTGTATTGTTAAGTAATGATTAATGAATAATGATAGGGACTACAAATTTGAATACTTATATCTCAACTCAATCTCTCAATTTTTATTTTATAAAAATAAAAAATAAAAAATATATCAACTTTTAAAAATATAAAAAAAAAAATTAATAATTTGGTTTTCACTATGCTTGATGTAACCTATCAATTACCATTAATATTATGCTTTGTAAATTTTTGTAGTAAAATAGTAGTATCTTTAATATATTCTATTGTTAAATTGTTACTTGATTGATGTGTTAGCAATAGTGTCCTATATTACATCACATGATTAAGATGATTGATATTTAACCTAAAATGAAAAAGTGCAACCAAGTTATAACCTTAATTGTTACTTGTTTGTATTAATGTTTGGTTAGATAAAGTTTGGCTGCAACCCAATATGAAAGAATTCCTCCAAACTAGACTAAGTGACACCTTATGAAGCAAACATGTGTTTTGGGCATACACATAACCATTTACCTAACCCACCTAACTACAGTCAACACACTTAACTAGCCTCTCTCTCTCTCTCTCTCTTTGAGATTTAATTCTTTGCACATTTACTCCAAAAATAAGTTCTTAAATTTTCGTATTTCAAAAGCATATAGTCTATATATATTTTTAAAAAAGTGCAAAAATACCATTAGAGGTTTGGGTTTATATGAATGAGAAAATCAATTAACCATCATGTAATCAATGACGCAAATTGATTGGCAATGAAGAGAAATATGTTGTAGCCATCATCTGCCCGCATTTAAAAAAAGTCACTAAATGATACATGTTACTAATCACATGATCGGTAACGTGATTTTCTCCCCTATAAGAACTAATGGAAGTTAGTCTTAGCTTTTAGGGGCCAATTTGGCAGATATGGAAATCTAAGAATTGAAATACCAGTTTTTGCGTTTAAGCCTTAAAAAAAAAGTTTAAATTAGCAAATTTTCATGTACAAGTTCTCATTAAAATTGATGTATTTTTTTTTTATAAAGAAAAAGTTAGAACATTAAAATTGATTCTACCCCCAGTTTTATTTTTTTGAGAAACTATTCTACCCCCAGTTTAAATAAACAAGATATAATTTTTCAATTTAAGACTGGACCGACAGCTTTCAAATTTATTTTAAATTCAGAACCAACCCAATTCAAATTGTACATGTTCTTCTAAACAATCCCACAGACTCATAAAGGGACCATGTGTGGAATACACAGTTACGGGCTAAACCGCGAAAGCGCCTCTCTCTCTCTCAGAGTCAGAGGTCAAAGCTTTGCGGAATACTAGTATTTTAATCGCTAAATTAGGGAACAAACTACAAAGCCTCCCTTTTTTTTCTTAATATTCTGTTACTTCCACCATCCCCAGGTAACGACATTCCAAATCTCACTCAGATCTTGCTCCTTTCTTTAAACTTCTAAACTCTCTCTCTCTCACACTTTCTCTATTGCTCTACAATGGCTATCACAGTCCCAAACCTAATCAAAGAAAGAAAATTCCCATTCATATTGACCCTCTCAGTTCTACTCCTCTGCTTCGCATTCCTCATCTTCACCGACACCAAATCAAATCCTTACCTTCTCTTCTCCACCTCCACCTCCACCTCCACCGCCACGTCAGCTCTTCAATCCTCACTTCCGTCGTCTCCGCCTCCGCCTCGGCAAAACGACGGCGTCGCTGCCCCCGCTGCTGTTGCGGTGATCAATGCGGATCCGAATTCCCCTCGTATTGATTGGAAGCTGTGTAAAGGAACCGTGGCCGTTGATTTCATACCGTGTTTGGATAATTTCAAGGCGATCAAGGCGTTGAAGGCGCGGAGACATATGGAGCACCGTGAACGCCATTGCCCCGACCCGAACCCGCGTTGCTTGGTTCCTCTTCCCAAGGGTTATCGGATCCCTCTTCTGTGGCCTAAGAGCAGAGACATGGTAAGGTGAGACTTTTTGTTTCCGTCGTTTTTGTTTTTTCCTTTAAAATGACTGCGTTTTCGTACCTGAATTGCATTGCATGCCATATTCGATGCTTAGGGAAGAGTTTAATTTTGAAGCTATAAAGTATAAAGATCGATCTTCATGAATTGGAAAAGCTCAATTTTGTTTGAAGCTTTCAGTTTCTGCATTGACTAGGAGTTTGAACCATTACTTATAATTGGATAAATTACCAATGGTCTCAAAAGCTTAATCTATTAGGAAATGGTGAATTGCTTTTTTTTTTTTTTTTTTTTTTTTTTTTTTTGCCAATTGTATTGAAAATTTTATTTGTTAAAGCTAATTTTAGAGCAAAATATACTGGTCCTTTAAAGGAAATCTGGTTTAGCGAGACGAGTGATGAGGCATTCTTTTGAAATGGAATTTAGGGAGAACAATTGAATAGAAAATTAAGGGTATGCACTAGGAATCGGTACTCAGGGTTTGCTTGGAATGCGAAATTCATTACTAGTCTTTTCTCTCTACCTTGTTCTCGAGTTTGCGGGCTCTGTTAAACCACTCAACTGTATAAAACATATGGAAAGAGCAGAAATATTTTGGAAGAAAGATTCTCTGTCCTTGGACATTAGCAGACTTTACCTATTGGTGGCAAATGATTCAATATAAGCAAAATTTTGCTATAACAGTTGATTCATTGGAAACTGAAATGACTTTTATTATGCGAGCTCATTTTATGGAGTATAAAATACGGAATGAAAATACATCACTTGTGGTTATTTTATCTAAATCGAATTTGTAATGATAACTAGTCTAGGTTGATTAATGGTAGACTGAATTACAGAATTTCTTGTTTGGATTTGATAAGAATGATGACGCATTCTTTTGTTTTTTTATTCCCAGGTATGGTATAATAATGTCCCTCACCCAAAGCTTGTTGAGTACAAGAAGGACCAAAACTGGGTGCGTAAGTCTGGTGATTACCTTGTTTTCCCTGGAGGTGGCACTCAATTCAAGGATGGAGTTATTAGCTACGTTGAATTTATACAAAGGGTATACCATTTTACTGCTTAAAGTTTAAAAGCTTATGAACTTTGCCAGCTAAATTAGTATCTTTTTGTTTCTTCTCCATCTTGAATGTGTGAAGATAGAAACAAACTATGCAAGTGGTAGTGATGAGATTTTTGCAAAAGTCCAGTGCAAAACAAGGATATTTGGCTCTCTTTTGGAGGATTGACCTTCATTTATGTCTTACTCATCAATTTACAAATAAAAATCATTTGTCCTATTCTTATTGTTCCACTTTATGCTCCATTATCTGCAGTATGCCATGTGTGCGATTCTTTTGTCCCATTTTAAACTTTGGTTACTTTATGAGGAGGAAAAAGAAGGAATGCGCAGTAGGCTGCGATTGATGGAGCATAAAGTGGAACTCTCATAGTAGGATAGATTATTTTTATATATAAAAACTGAGTCTGTTATGATTGGAAATTAATGGCATTTTTCTTGAAGACTATTGAATGAATTTTTTTATTTATTGTGTTACTCTAGACTTTACCAACCGTTGAATGGGGGAGGCACATCCGGGTTATATTAGATGTTGGTTGTGGTGTTGCTAGTTTTGGTGGCTATTTACTGGACAAAAATGTTATTACCATGTCATTTGCTCCAAAGGATGAGCATGAAGCTCAGATACAGTTTGCTCTTGAACGAGGAATTCCTGCTACTCTGTCAGTCATTGGAACACAAAAGCTGACATTTCCAGACAACGCATATGATTTGATTCATTGTGCACGATGCAGGGTTCACTGGGATGCAGATGGTACTTTGTGCAACTGTTTTTCGCTTTTAATTCTGAAGTACTATTTTGTATTCATTGACTGTGTTGTGTCTCTTTGGTTGTAAATCTTAGGTGGGAAACCATTATTGGAACTCAACAGAATTCTTAGGCCTGGTGGCTTTTTTGTGTGGTCTGCTACACCAGTCTATCGTGACGATGAAAGAGATCAGAATATATGGAAGGGTTTGTGATATGACCTCACACTCTTAATTATATTGCTCTAGTTATTCATGGTTTTTTAGATGGATTTGTAATTAATTCATATTTTTACATTCATAATTTTATTTTTGACCTTTTAAGATTTACCAATACGAGATATAGAAAAGCTTGAGTTGATTGAAGTTAGACATTCTTATTTAATGATTCTTGCAGCTATGGTGGCTTTGACCAAATCAATGTGCTGGAAAGTTGTGGCTAGGACAGTTGATTCATCTGGAATTGGGCTTGTAATATACCAAAAGCCTGTCTCACCTTCCTGCTATGAAAAACGAAAAAATAATAATTATCCACCATTATGTGATCAGAAAGATGGGAAAAACAGTTCATGGTATTTTTCCAAAACACATTGTCTCTCCATCACATTAACATTGCTGCAGCTATTTTTAATGCTATTGGCGCATTGCCTGAGAATCAATTTTTTAGAATACTATTCAAATTTTATCCATATTTGTGCTAATCTTTTCTATATTTCTGTGGTAGGTATGTGCCTCTCAGTCATTGTCTTTCTTTGCTTCCGGTTGATAGTAAGGGTAACTTGGTCAGCTGGCCCATGCCCTGGCCCAAGAGGCTTAGTAGTAAACCTCCAAGCCTATCAACTGAATCAGGTGCTGAAGAAATGTTCTATGAGGACACAAAACATTGGTCCGACCTTGTATCAGATGTTTATTTGAATGACCTTACCATAAACTGGTCAAGTGTGAGGAATGTGATGGATATGAATGCTCACTATGGAGGGTAAAGTATACAAAGTTAGCAAATATGTCAACTCCATTTTTCTTCATTTTTGTTTGTTTTGTTAGTTAATCATTTGTCTCTAGCTTTTCCCTTTCAGTTTTCACTCCTTAAATGTGAAGATGCAAGGGGTGGGCTCTATATTTTAATAGCTAGCCTTAAAAATAATCCATTCTTTTTTTTCTTCACGGATTTCTATGCTGCAAGGAGTAAATGGCATACTGCAGGATCACCCCTCATCTATTCTCTAAACTGAATTTATGATTTTGCTTTTTCCAGATTTGCTGCAGCACTTATTGATCTACCTGTCTGGGTAATGAATGTCATCCCCATTGATGTACCAGATACTCTATCTATTATATTTGACAGAGGGTTGATTGGAATCTATCACGATTGGTGCGAGTCTTTAAACACCTATCCTCGAACTTATGATCTACTGCATTCCAGCTTTCTCTTCAGAAATCTTACACAAAGGTAGAACAACTGTTTGGTTCATTGCCCTTTAACCTATGGTGATTGCTACCTCATAACTGATATGGAAATTTTTTATGAATGGAAGTAGAAATATGAAAATTGTGTTTCTCTATTTGGCTTAAATAAATTTTTACCCCAAAAGAGAAAAGAAATGCTAAACCCAAATCAATATATTTCAGTTCGACTTTATGTGGTGATCTAAGATATTTGCTATTTTTTCAGATGTGATGTCTTGGATGTGATCGTTGAGATGGATCGCATACTGAGACCGGGCGGATATATTGTGGTTCAGGACAACATGGAAATTATTAATAAGCTTAGTCCTATCTTGCATTCGCTTCATTGGTCACTAACGCTGTATAAGGATCAGTTTCTCGTTGGTAAGAAGGGTTTCTGGCGTCCCACAATTGGAGAAACTAAATCATGAATAGAGCTGATCATTTACCACTGTACAATCTTACTTTTAGTTTTATATGTTCGATAGACAACTACAAAGAAAGATAAAAATTATAAAAAGAAGAGGAGAACACATTCCTTTTACTTTTATTACAAAGGCTCTTATTAGTAACTAAATCTAAATTGATGTCCTTTATTTTTGTCAAAGTGTCAATTCAATACACATGGCATTACTTTGTGGTAGCAATGACGAGATGATGTGATAGTTGAGATTTTGTGTTCAGATCAGCCTTTTGTTATTGTATGCAATTCTTATATTCATTACTCTTGTATAATCTAATTATAATATTAAACAATAATACTTTTTTGTGGTAATTATTAAAAACTAATAGTTTACTACACAGTGGGAATAATTTTTTATTATTATCAAATCTGTCCCCTTCCAAGAGTTGGATGTGAGACTGCCTCTTATAAAACTGGGTAAGTAGCACGGAATTGGAACTTGTATTTCTAAGTGTAGATGTTATAGAAACATTAATTTCAATGAATATGATGAGCTTTGGAGTATCACAGGTGGACCTTTTTATTGGGGATGTCATCACATGTCAATTAGCCCATTGTGATGCTTCTCTGATGTTCCCCATCTTTTAAACCTTTCTTTCACGAACCTAAACATGAGCAGGACATTTTTGTTAGTCTCCTATCCCTTGTGTGCTCGCTTGTATTTTTTTTACAACCAAAAAAAAAAAAAAAAAAAAAAAAAAATCCACCAAAAAAAGGAAGAAGAGAGAGTGAGAGAATAATAACCTTTTTGTGTGGGAACATATGTATAGAATGAGAGAGAAAATATCAAGTTTATAGCAATAGTATGGGAATAAGAAGAGGTAGGGATAAGAGTGATATTATAGTTGAGAGTAATGGAGAGATGAAAAGGTAAAAGGGAGGGAGAAAGGTTGATAGAAATGTAATAGTAAGGTATAAAATTAATAATAAGAAGAAGAGCCAAAAAATAAAGAGAAATAGTTGGAAATAGATGGGTGATGTAGCCGTTGACGTGGCTCAACAAAAACGTTAACAATAAATGTTACGGTTTAGTTTTTAGATACAATATAGATATAGATTTGTGGTAATAAAATAGATAAAGTAGTTTTTGAGTGTGTAAAATAGATATTTTTTTAGATACTTGGATGCAAATGCTCGGGATTTATTATTAGCTTTCCTATATGTTTTCTTAAAAAAAAAAAAAAAAAAGCTTTCCTATATGGACTAAGGTGTTGGGTTTTCATGTGACAAATTATATGGTACATATTATCACTACTTATTTGGCATCCTGATCTTAACGAGAACAATGCTAGAAATGCAGCAGTTGTTCATATGACATGGTTAGCCCCAAAAGCCAAGGTCTTCTTTGCAGATAAAATGGTAATTTTATTTATATCATTGATGGTTACATGGTTTTGTTTCTAGTGTTGAAAGTTCTCTTTCTAATTCAATTCCAGAATTTTGGGCATGGTAATTTTTACTTTATGATTTTTGATACATGGGTTGAATGTCACATAATGTGTTGTTTTGCACATCATAGGTAATAAAGGATCTAATTAATGTCATTTTCTAAAAATTGTTTGAAGTGAAATATTTTCCTGTGGCTATAACAATATTTGTTTACGATAATTACCTACATTATCTATTTTTAATCCTGTTCAAAATTTGAAAATACTTATTCAACTTTCTCGCTCAAAATATCAATGATTGGTTTCTTTGCTCATATTTGTAATTTGATTACTTATATCTTTTTGTCTTTCATATTCATTGGTCTTTTACAGATAATGCAAGGGAGCTTTAATTGATTCACACAATTAGAAATGGAATTTAGAAGCATATAATTTAGCTTGATATTAGTAAGATCTTAGAAGCGTATCATTTAGTTTGAATATATATGTCTTAGATCCAAATTTGCATGCATACTTCGAAGATGGATTTTTGTGTCCTAGATCCAAATTTGACATCACTAAGATCTTAAAAGTTAAAAGCATACCATTCTTGAGTCGAAGAAAGTGTGTGTAGGAATTTCCATCTTGGGTGGAGGATTAATTGAACTTTTCGATCTGGATGATAAGTAATCAAAGGAGAATGTGAATAGTTCAAATGGAGGCACCAAAACCCTAGAGCTTTACGTTAGCGAACCTGCAGCTCTGGCCAAGGAGAATCCAGAGATGGTCTAGTATTGGGGTAGTTGTTAACTTGTTTGTGATAGTGGAAGCCAATGTGTAGGAACTACGAGTGCAAAAATAGAAGCAAGAAACGATTAGCATGAAGTGCATGCATTAGGATTACGAAGTGCAATGCACTTTGCTGTGGATTTAGGGCTTCAAGAAGTGGAGACCAAGTGTGCATTCAAAAGTCTGGTAGAAAAACTAAAGTCGGCTGGACACACCAATTTGTGACTTAGCCACATTCTTAATGATGTTAAAGTGCTTGACTCTTCTATTAGGAGTATATGTTTCTCTTACTACCTTTGTCAAGCAAATCGACCAGCAGAGAAGTTAGCATGTGATAGAAAAAACCACATTGATGTAATATATTGGCTAGAAGAATCCCGTCCATGTATTATGAGTCTACTAGACAGTGATATACATATTACTTAATTGATTATATAGTTTAAATAAAATATACACTATCATACTCCTAAAAAAAGAAAAATTTTGTTTCTCATTAAAACATTGATAGGTGTCAGTTAAATTATAAGACTCCTGACAAGAAATTGTTTTCTATTTTAATGAAATTTTATTTTCTTAATAAAAAATTAGAAGAAAAGCTAGATATCATATCATAGTAAAGACACATGGATAGTTGTGGTTTAATTTGTAGTAATAGAATTTTTGTTGTGTCTATTCATATTTTGATGGTAAGTGTTTCAGCTGTTCATTTATAAAATTAAAACACCGATATAGGTTTTTTTTTTTTTTTTTCTTCTGGCAGTTTACATAATTTTTTTTTTCCAAAAAAATTTCAGTGAAACTGCTAGGCAGTTTTGGTAGAAGCATTTTTAAGATGCTAGAATAGGGTTTTTTTTTTTTTTTTTTTTTTTTTACTTAAATTTTAATCTATAGTCACGTTTTTAAAACGCTAGTATAAGGTTTTTTGCTGTAATTTGCCCCTATAGCCACGTTTTTAAAACGTTGGTATAGGTTTTTATTTATTTATTTTAATTTTCACTTATAGCCGCATTTTTAAAATGCTGGTATAGGTTTTTTTTTTTTTTTTTTCATGATTTAGTTTCTTCAACCGTTGGATGCCTGCCAACAAAGAACTGATCCTTATAGAGTGCTAGTGACCAATGAAGCGAATGGACATAAATCTTAGTCCTAGTTTTATATGTTCTATAGAGGTGCAGGAAAAGTAAGACCTGACTAAGCTTGTTAATTATTTCCATGGAGTCCTAAACTACAATATATTCACCTGATCCCAATATGTGATCCATCTCATCGACTACATCTATAAGTTCCAAGGATAGGTCTTAAAAGACTAAAGTGTTCTGGCAAAGCTGAAAGAAGTAAAATCTCAAATTCAGTTTAGTGAATAGATGATGGGTGATCCTGCAGTATGCCAGTGACTCCAAAGATAAAACTAGTGGATTCTATTTAAGGCAAAAAACTAAAGCAGTGGAAAAACTGAACACTAATGATTACCTAATAAAACAAACAAAAAGGGAATTAAATCACTAACATAGAGCATTCATATCCATCACATTCCCCACACTCATGACTAATTTATGGCAAGGTTATTCAAATAAACATTCGATACAACTTAAGACCAAAGTTTTGTATCGTCATAGAACATTTCTCCAGCCCCTGATTCAGTTGTAGGCTTGGAGGTTTAATACTAAGCCTCTTGGGCCAGCTGAAACAGCACCTTCTCACGCAAGCAAAACTTAAAAGTTTCAGCCCATCAAAGCAAATAACAAAGTTTACAGATAACAATAGGTCAAGCATTAGATGATCAGAATACAAAACAAGAGAACATGCATCAATAAGAACTATAATCATAATGTGACACAAACGCACAGAACAGTTGTCATATTAATATATTATAAGAGTTTAAGATACAATCATGGAAATTCCCATACATCAAATACCATCAATTAGACAAAACAGAAAGAAATCCCAAGTCTATTGGTCATTAGCATCATCAGGTCTGGTTTGGTAGGGTGGCATCTACGACGAGGACAGGGTCTCCATCCTATGGGAGGTATCTCCAGATTGATTGCTGACTAGTGGCTCAGTAGGCTGAGAAGATGAGGGAACAGAAGATGTCACCGGTCGAGGCTCAAACGGATCAGCAATAGCCTGAAATCTCTGATCATCAAAAAACCGCGAAATCCATGACTGGTAAAGATCCCTTTGATTGGTGAGCATGGTATTCTCCTTCCTCACTATCTCGTGCTCTCTTTGGAGATCTTGCAGCTGACGTCGTTCCTCAATCAAAGCTTTCCTTGCAACATACCAAGCTATCTTAGTCTGCACAGCTGGGCACTCTTGAGTGAGCATGTGATGCGGTAGCTGCCAAGGAAGCTGGTGATTTATGTGCCTTCTCTCACCAAGCGAACTAGGCCTTGTGGTCATAATGAAGTTGTCGTTAATATCATCCTCCACATATTGCAAGAACCAAGCCATCGCCTCCTTCATCCAAGGCTGCACATCGGGGACAGATTGGGGATCAAGATGTGGATCAGATGGCGAGTTTGACATAGGCCCTTTGCCATGCTCAGCACAATTAGGGTCACTCCCATCTCCAAAGTTAAACGACTATACAAAAGTAAAAAGTCAATTACAAGTAAATATTTCAAAAATTATGCATTTGGACAAACTCAAAATAGCAAGACCACGAATGGTAAGTGGGGAGGAGCAGGGGTGTTAAGGAAACGCCAAAATATTGTTGAATTCCAACACACAAGGCGAAGTATTGGTATGGTATGAAGATCATGGACTAGGATTAATGGAATGATAAAAAAAGAAACCATAATTTGCAGAGACTTAATGCAATAATAAGCTGTCCACTGAATTAGTTAATAATGTGCACACAATAATGTTAAATCCCAAGAAACAAGTAATGGTATGGTATGCAGAGAAAGAAAAATAATGAAGAAAAGAACAACGGGAGCATGAAAGAAATAGAAATACATACCAGGCCAAGAGAGAAGCAACCATGGATATCCCCAAGATTTCGGGAGCGGGTATTGATGTGATAATGAGCGGAATACAAGAATTTTGCCCTGAAGAATCCAGCGCTACCTTCATCTTCATCGCTACTATATTCATATTCATCTTCATATTCATCTCCATATTCATCTCCATATTCATCTTCATCTTCATCTTCACCTTCACCTCGTAAGTGTTTATCCCCGAGGGCCTGAAAGATTACGATGCTAATGACACCTTTTTTGTTATCTTCAATTGCATAATAACCATGCCGATGCTTGTAATGCAGGGGCCTGCCAGACATCACAAAACAAAAGACTCCATTCCCCAAGTGAAGCAAGCTTGATGAGGTAATTGAGGAGTCCAGCTTTGGAGGAAATTTATGGTAAATAGCATCCACAACCGAGCTCAAGTCCTCAGATGGAAAATAAAGAGGGTTCTCTACATCTGCACCCATATTCTCCTCCTCCTCCTCATCAGCATCAGCTAATGGGGCAATTGCAGATACTTTCCTGTTGTAAACTCCATAAAGGGTATCCCCTACAAACTCACTCCTCCCTAAGAAACTACCAGAGTAGGAAGGCAGGTTTTGGTAATTCATCCATTCACCTCTATCGAGATCATAACAATATAGGCGGTGTTGAAGAACACCATAGCCGAATTGATTATGAAGGAGAACCTTCCTTCCCACAACAGCATGCCCCACCCATTCAGTCTCCTCTGGCTCCGAGTCCTTAATCAAAGGATGAGAAGGAGTTGGCAAAGTAGACCACTTATCAACTACAGGATCATACACCTCAAACAAAACATGTTTTTTTATATCTGAATTCTTTTCGTCTACATTTTTTAAGAATTTGGATGTGAAAGTGCTTCCAACCACGTAAATCTTCTCATCCACCACAAACCCCAAAGGCTTAGCCTTTCCGGTCTGCATTGGTGTACCACTTATCATCAACAACTTCTTCTTGTTATCATCAATGGTGGTGTTGGTGTTGGTGTTGGTGTTGGTGGGGTCAAAAACATAGACATCTCTAGGATATCTATCTCGCTTTACATTCTTGTACTTTGTCTTAACATCTTTAGCAACATATGGGTGATCCAAATCATCGTACTCGCCACCAAAGAAGTAAAATTTGGAACCCAGTTGAACGCAGCACATGCCTCGAGGGTATTCACCCCTTTTGAGTTTGAGGATTGGGTTTGGGGTAGTGTTGGGAAGTGGACTTGGGTTATGCATTTCGGCAAATTGTGCTGATTTCGTTGGGGGAGGAGGGAGAGGATTTGATAAAGGAATCTCATACATTGAATACTGGACTGAGGAAGATTCATGGCCAAAAAATACGTACAGCTGGTTCGATTTTGCTGCTGCTGCTGCTAATGGCTCTGCACTATCACTCTTTTCCGAAGCCATCACCACGGCGGTTCTGAGTGTTTAGATATGAGCTTTGAAGATGTGTTTTATAAAGGTGCAGAGTAATTTGCAAAGGCTACCAGATCAGATGTAAGTCTTGAACTGAGCTTTCCACAAATTCTTACTATAAATTGGTTCTCAAGAAGCAAAAAGCAAAAGAAAAGACTCAAAAATAAGCTAACTTGTGGTCCGCATGTTCACAGTTCACACGTACACGCTTCTGCCTTTCTAAGCAAGTAAAGACTCATGTCACTCAAGTCAAGACTCTCTCCCCCAAGAAAAAACATAAAAAAATTATTAAAAAAAAAAAAAAAAGACTGTCTAGCCTGAAATGCCAGTTTCATCAACAAAATCTTTTACAATAAATTTTTCAATTATTAAATTTTCAAGTTATTATTTATTTTCATTTAGCCCATTATTAGCATCATTTTCTAGTTTATCATTTACAACTTATCATTTCTATTGGTTGTGACAAATTTTGTGGAAAAAAAAATTTTAAGTCTCTAGACTACTTGCTAGAAGAAACCTAAAAAAAGTATCCACTAATTTTTTTTTTTTTTTTCTCTTCCATCTTTTTACATTTGCATAGTTTCAAACTTCCAAGTTTTGCTATAATCTCAAATTTTAACTACTTAAAGGAATAGAGGAAGAAAAGTTGAATACTTGAATTGTAAATAATTTTTAAAAAATATTCAAGATTGTGAGATACAAATACAACTTTGTAGGTATTTTGTTATATTCTTCATTACACTTTTATATTATTTTGTAAAAATATAAATTACAATTTTAACTTTATGCATATAAATTAATTTCTCAATTTGATTATCATTAACTATTTACATCGAAAACAATTGAGTAAAATTAAACTAGGTATAAACAAATAAATTAAAGTTTAGTGTCTATTAATTTGTGTGTGAAAATTACATTAGCTTTTTATTTTGTTATTAATATTAAATTAATAGTTTTAGATTAATTTTACTTTCAGTCTTATCTTTTAATCTTGCTTTTTTTTAACTAAAATTTTAATTCCGCCATTAGTCCTAATCATGTGAGGCAACACATCAACCAAGTAACAGATTTGGTGGGTAGAAGGGTGAATTTTTTGGGGTTTGGTTTGCCTCCAGTACTTCTCTTTTTGTTTTAATGAGAAATTATCACATCACCCACTAACTAAATAAAATATGGAGATTAAAACTTACTACCACTTGTCATTGTATATTTAAATCAAAAGAACGTGTCTAGTTAAAAAAATATTGAAAAGAAGCCAAACCCAATTTTTTTTAACCTAAACATTTCAAAATCTCCCAGGCCCCCGGTGTGAATGGAACATGGTAATTGGAAAAAAAAAAAGATCAGCTTTCGAAGTCATGGGAAGAAAATTCTAAGAAATAAGCTTGTCGCTGCTACTACTCTTCCTAGCAAGGGAGTAGTTGACCCATTGGGGCAAGTCTTCTGGGCCGGACATGAGGAAAGAGAGTGGCAGATGATATGAAATGAGGAACATTTGTTAAATTAATATCGGTGTGAATGTGTTTTGACTCTTTTTCTTTTTATTATTCCTTTTGGTTCTTATTTTTGTTTTGCAAGTAGCGGGCATAGATTTCTCGGAACTTTTCACCTTTCTTTTGGAAAAGGCGAGCCTAGATTCCTGGAAGACCTTGGAGAGGACGGTTTTTGAAACCTTACGCATTAAGATTTAAGATAGAGAAAGTAATACCATACAAAAAATTTGTCAAATTATTTGTTTATTGTTGTGCTAGATTATTAATAATAGGTAAGAAAGTGATATCAGAGATGAATTTAAATAAAAATTAATAAAAGTTTGCCGGTTTAACTAGTATGAAAAATATTTTTAATTTTTTTTTTTTTGTGTAAATAACATTTTCTAAGATGTAAACAAATGAACCAAAGCTTAGATTTTCATTAGTATTTGGGAGTTGGGACTGAAGCTCTGTTAGATGTATTTTATCAAAAGATTTGATAGGTTTAAAAATTGCTTATTTCTAGTATCATATTTGTAGTGTTTATCAAAATATACCGTTTTTAGTAAATTTATATTAAAAAAATTAAAAATTAAAAATTAAAGAAAAAAAAAAAAAAAAAAAAAAAAAAAAAGAGGCTCTTTGCAGGGTCCAGGAAAATTTGGAATTGAAATGTGGGCCAAGTCTTTTATCAAGCATTTGATCCATTATAAGTGAATTAATCAGTAGCTAATCAATTAGTCTTGTAACTTGTAACAATGAACACAGAAATAAATACATCCTCGAAGAAAATGATATGGAGGCCCAAAATGTTATACTCAAAACTAATACTCCTTCCATCCCACTTTGTTTGTCCTGTTTGAAAAGTCAAACTTTTTAAGGGAATATTATTTATTATTTTGTCTACCTTTTAAAAATGTATAAGTTTCCAAAACTACGTTTAAATAAATTTTTCATAAACTTGAATTATTAATAAAATAGGGGTATAATAGGAAAATTAGTAAATTAATGATTTTTATTTTTAGAAACAGGACAATATTTTAGGACATCTCAAAATGGAATAGATGACAAACAAAGTGGGACGGAAGGAGTATGACAAAGAAAGATACGGATGTATTGGAGGGGAAAAATGGGCTATTGCCCTTATTTTGTAAAAAGTCTAGCACAATGTCTCTTTTTTTTTAACTATTAAGCATTGTATTTTTGTTTTGAAACTTGATTTTTTAAAAAAATCGAGCTACAAGTGGAACTCAACATTAACAATGTAGAGTTATATGCATATTTTGCCACTTAATTTTAAAATAAAATAAAAAAAATTTAAGTAAAACTCGACTTTGCTAAAGTCGAGTTTCAATTAAAAATTTACATATAACTCGATTTTGAGGATATCGAGTTTTATATAGATCTCGATTTTGTTCAAATCGAGTTTCAAAAACAGGGACACAGTACTTAATAGTTTCAAATCAGGAACATTGAGCTAGATTTTTTTTAAAAATAAGGGCATAAACTCATTTTCCCCTACATATCGGAGAAGTCATTGTCTCGTAGGTATCCTGACTTGGAATTTCATGAAGCACTCCATATAGAGAAAGACAAATTAAACATTGAATTGCAGCAATCATGAACAAATAAAGTCCCATAAATACCCAGGGTCTGTTTGGATACTGCTTATTTGCTGAAAACTGAAAACTTATTGCTAAAAACACTGTAAGAAAATATTTTTTAAACAACCAAAACACTATTCATGTGTTTTGTGCAACTTGGCTGGTCTGTGAACAGTGCCATGGGACCAGTCAAAACACAAACGCAAACGCTGGCAGTAGTACGCAAACACACACCTAGTGAACACGTTATTGATGTAATGGAAAATGTTGTAAATGTGCTACTTATAAGAAGATCTCGAAACTTCTTGCCAATGAACCAACTTATGTGATATTAGGGTAAGCGAAAAATATGAGTGAGTAGTAGTAAGACTTGATATGGTAGTCTCTTTTAAGTCTTATGATCTGTTTGGTTAGACATTTTGAGAGATTAAAAGAGTGTTTTTAAAACTCAAAATTTTGTTTTGCAACTATAGCTCCTCATAGCTTTTTTACAAACACTCATTTTAAACTTAAAATACAGTTTCCCAACAACTTATACAAACACGCCCTTAGCCAAATTAACAAGCTTCATGAAATTCTGCCACAAGTACATATCCAATGTAAATTCCAGCCATGGGGACATTGGATTAAAGCCAGAAGATCATAGTCAATGGCAAACTAATCTTTTCGATTGTTGCAGCAACCCTTGTTTAAGTTAGTACACTAAACCCCCTTTTCCCTACTTATAATAGGCATGTTATTATGGAGGTCCAAGATAAAAGTTAGGATCTAAGTTCCTCAAAAAAAAAAAAAAAAAAAATTCTAACTAATATATATACATACGAGGTCATGTCTGCATAAATCATTGACTGCTTAGAAAATTGAATCAAACTTATTACCGTTTGATTTTATCGTTTGGGTTAGGATTTTAGCACATCAAATTCTTAAGAAATATTTATGATCACCAATTAAGTATTCTTATTTTGTTACAGGCTTCAAGACTTGGGTCTACCCTTGTGGAACATTTTCGTGGATAGCTAACCTCGTATTAAAGGGAAAAATATATAAGCTTGTTAAACATTGTGATGGGATCATCATAACTAACGTGCTAGTTGTACACATAAATTGTAAATCAATTTTGAAGTACAGCTCGTGAAAGATCAATCAATTATCTAATGTCATACTCCCTCTTCTGTGGTTGATGCTGCTACACCTGTTGCATGAGATGGAAATTAAGGAACTTTTTAACATAGAGGTACTTCCTTGGCCATCAAAGAAGTGCTTTAGTATGCGGGACAAAACATTAGCTTCATCCAATCTTTGTTGGCGAAAATGCACTTTTGGTCCCTACATTTTGGGCCTATTTACAATTTGGTCCCTAAATTGATTTAGGTCCTAGGTCAGTCCCCGATTTTCAAAAATCGTTTTTAAAATAGTCCCTACCATTAACCCAGTGACAGAAAATACTCAGGTGACAAACGGAATACACTGTTTGCTGATGTGGCTAATAAAATAATAATAAAATATTTAACATTTTTTTAATGCCATGTTAGCATTTAAATTAATAAAAAAAAGCCCGCCCTAAGAAAATTTAAAAAAAAATGTAAATTAAAATTTTTAAAAAAACCTTAAATCTAATTTAAACTAAAATCATTTCTTAAAAAATAAAAATTCATAATTGTTTTAATTCTTTTTGTTTTTGGTTAACCTCATCAGCTTAAAAAAATCTTCACACTCTCTACCACTAATCTCAAACTCCCTCTCTCTCTCTTCACCCTACACTAGGTCTCCCTAAATCAGAAATCACCGATTCAGCCTTCTTCTCCCTCTCTATTTCTCTATTCTTTTTTCCTCATCTCGGTCTCCCTCTCTCCGAATTGGTGATTTGGTTGAGTAGTGGTGTTTCGGTGGTCGTGGCTCACCATGGGTGGGTTCAGATCGGCACAAGTGGGATTCAGATCGCCGTGGGCTGGCGTGGGGCGTTGGTGCTCCTGGGTGGCCGTGGTTTTGCTCGCCATCATCTCGGTCTCCCTCTCTCCAAATCAATGATTTCTGGTTGAGTGGTGGCGTTTTGGTGATCGTGGCTCGCCGTGGGTGGGTTCAGATTGGCACAAGTGGGATTCAGATTGCCGTGGGTTGGCGTGGGGCTGTTGGTGCTCGTGGATGGTCGTGGTTTTGCTCGCCATGGGCTGCCGCGAGTGTTGGGTTTGGTGGTTGTGGCAGAAAATGGATCTGTTTTGCTTTCATTATTTGGTTTGTTTTTTTTTTTTTTTTTGGTGGTGATTGTGGTTGTTGTTTTGGTTGTTGGTGGTGGTTTCAATTTGTGGGTATGGATTTTTTGTCCTGAGATTGATTTTAAGTGGGTTAGTTAATTGGGTTTGTCTTGATTTGGAGAAAAACATGAAGAATGAAGTTCATGTTCTGGGTTGGAGGTTTCTAGGTTTGATGATTTTTCTAGGTTGGAGGTTTGATGATTTTTCTGGGTTGGTTTTCTCATGTGGGTTTGGGTTTGATGATTTTTTCATGTTCTGGAGGTTTCAATGGAGGATAGGGATTTTATATGAAATTTTGCCTTGTTCTGGGTTTGATTGTTCTTAAGTTTGGGAAGAACATGAAGAACAAGTTCTTGTGATCTTACCTCCTAACCTAAAAAATAATGAAAGCAATAATAATAATAAAATTAGATTTAAAAGTTTTTTTTTTAATTTAGTTTGAATTAAATTGAAATTGAAAAATATAAATTATTTTTATTTTTTTAATTAAACTAACATGGCTTTTTTAATTCAGAAAATGCTGACGTGGCATTTAAATATATTTTTTTATTATTATTTTATTAGCCACATCAGCAAACAGTGTATTCTGTTTGCCATCTCAGCATTTTCTGTCACTGGGTCGACGGTAGGAACTATTTTAAAAACGATTTTTGAAAATCAGGGACTGACCTAGGACCTAAATCAATTTAAGGACCAAATTGTAAATAGGCCCAAAATATAGGAACCAAAAGTGCATTTTCGCCATCTTTGTTTTGTTTGGTAGGGAGATTCATGTGATGACTTCTCTCACTCATCTCATGTGTTGATGCTGCGAACTAGCTCAAGAGTGGCGAGCTCGACAGGCTTCGATGGTAGGTGTGCAGTACAACAATTGACTACATCTTCTGAACTCTCTTGTTACTTGTACATGGGGAGTTTCTTTCTCAGCTAATAGAGCACCAGAACACAATTTGTGGAAAATGAGGTTTTTAATAAACTCGAAAGATATTTCCATTTCCCACAACCCAGATAATCAAATCGACTTTATCCATTTACACAAGTTAGTCTAGAGATAAGTAAGGAACTACTTAAACAATCTATCATGTACTCAGAACTTAATTTACTTGATGCATTTTCCATTTCTAATAAACCAAGTTAATTCGTGCTTGTCTTGAGCAAAAAAAGATTTTGCTCAAGATTTCTCTTTGCATTGTTTAAGTGGGCTTTCTACAACTTTAACTTTAAATTCAACCCTACGCAGGTTGCCAAAGAAGAAGATGATTCCTCCACCATACCAATTCATGAAGCCCTGAATCCCCTATATGATGGCTGTCTGTAAATTCGACTTGCGTACCAGTTGTAGGTATATGGCATATACATGGATTGAGAGTGAGATTTGTATGGCATTACGGAAAAGGTAGTTTAGAAGTATGCATCAACCCATCCAGGCTAAATGAATATTACATGGCAAAAATATAACATGATCATTTAGAGCTTATATCATGACAGAGATAATTGTAAGAGATAATTGATCACAGCAACAGCAGCGGCAGCGACGCCGTCGTTTTGCCCAGGCAGAGGCGGAGACGACGTAAGCGAGGATTGAAGAGCTGACGTGGCGGTGGAGGTGAAGGTGGAGGTGGTGGAAGTAGAGAAGAGAAGGTTAGGATTTGATTTGGTGTCGGTGAAGATGAGGAATGCGAAGCAGAGGAGTAGGACTGAGAGGGTCAATATGAATGGGAATTTTCTTTATTTGATTAGGTTTGGGACTGTGATAGCCATTGTAGAGCAATAGAGAAAGTGTGAGAGAGAGAGAGTTTAGAAGTTTAAAGAAAGGAGCAAGATCTGAGTGGCTGTATATCACTTCCTATTAGGTCTTAAAAGACTAGTGTTGTGTCAAAGCTGAAAGAAGTAAAATCTCAAATTCAGTTTAGTGAATAGATGAAGGGTGATCTAAAGCAATGGAAAAACCGAACGCTAATGGTTACCTGATAAGACAAACAAAAAAGGAATTAAATCACTAACATAGAGCATTCATATCCATCACATTCCTCACACTCATAACTAGATTATGGCAAGGTTACTCAAATAAACATCCGATATAACTTAAGACCAAAGTTTTGTATCGTCATAGAACATTTCTTCAGCACCTGCTTCAATTGTAGACTTGGAGGTTTAATACTAGCCTCTTGGGCCAGCTGAAGCAGCACCTTCTCACGCAAGCAAAACTTAAAAGTTTCAGTCCATTAAAGCAAATAACAAAGTTTACAGATAACAATAGGTCAAGCATTAGATGATTAGAATACAAAACAAGAGAACATGCATCAATAAGAACAATAATCATAATGTGACACAAACACAGAATAGATGTCATATATATATTATAAGACTTTAAGATACAATCATGGAAATTCCCCTACATCAAATACCATCAATTAGACAAAACAGAAAGAAATCCCAAGTCTATGTCATTGGCATCATCAGGTCTGGTTTGGTAGGGTGGCATCTAGGACAAGGACAGGGTCTCCATCCTATGGGAGGAATCTCCAGATTGATTGCTGACTAGAGGCCCAGTAGGCTGAGAAGATGAGGGAACAGAAGATGTAACTGGTTGAGGCTCAAACGGATCAGCAATAGCCTGAAATCTTCGATCATCAAAAAACCGCGAAATCCATGACTGGTAAAGATCCCTTTGATTGGTAAGCATGGTATTCTCCTTCCTCAATATCTCGTGCTCTCTTTGAAGATCTTGCAGCCGACGTCTTTCCTCAATCAAAGCTTTCCTTGCAACATGCCAAGCTATCTTAGTCTGCACAGCTGAGCGCTCTTGAGTGAGCATGTGATGCGGTAGCTGCCAAGGAAGCTGGTGATTTATGTGCCTCCTCTCACCTAGCGAACTAGGCCTTGTGGTCATAATGAAGTTATCGTTAATATCATCCTCCACATATTGCAAGAACCAAGCCATCGCCTCCTTCATCCAAGGCTGCACATCGGGGACAGATTGGGGAACAAGATGTGGATCGGATGGCGAGTTTGACATAGGCCCTTTGCCATGCTCAGCACAATTAGGGTCACTCCCATCTCCAAAGTTAAACGACTATACAGAAGTAAAAAAGTCAATTACAAGTAAATATTTCAAAATTTATGCATTTGGACAAACTCAAAATTGCAAGACCACGAATGATAAGTGGGGAGGAGCAGGGGTGTTAAGGAACCGCCAAAATATTGTTGAATTCCAAGACACAACGCGAAGTATTGGTATGGTATGAAGATCATGGACTAGGACTAATGGAATGATAAAAAAGAAACCATAATTTGCAGAGGCTTAATGTAATAAGCTGTCCACGGAATTAGTTAATAATGTGCACACAGTAATGTTAAATCCCAAGACACAAGGGAAAGTAATGGTATGGTATGCAGAGAAAGAAAAATAATGAAGAAAAGAACAACGGGAGCATGAAAGAAATAGAAATACATACCTGGCCAAGAGAGAAGCAACCATGGATATCCCCAAGATTTCGGGAGCGGGTATTGATGTGATAATGAGCGGAATACAAGAATTTTGCCCTGAAGAATCCGGCGTTACCTTCATCTTCATCGCTACTATATTCATCTTCATCTTCATCTTCACCTTCACCTCGTAAGTGTTTATCCCCAAGGGCCTGAAAGATTACAATGCTAATAACACCTTTTTTGTTACCTTCAATAGCATAATAACCATGCCGATGCTTGAAATGCAGAGGCCTGCCAGACAGCACAAAACAAAAGACTCCATTCCCCAAGTGAAGCAAGCTTGATGAGGTAATTGAGGAGTCCGGCTGTGGAGGAAATTTATGGTAAACAGCATCCACAACCGAGCACAAGTCCTCAGATGGAAAATAAAGAGGGTTCTCTACATCTGCACCCATATTCTCCTCCCCCTCCTCATCAGCATGAGCTAATGGGGCAATTGCAGATACTTTCCTGTTGTAAACTCCATAAAGGGTATCCCCTACAAACTCATTCCTCCCTAAGAAACTACCAGAGTAGGAAGGCAGGTTTTGGTAATTCATCCATTCACCTCTATCGAGATCATAACAATATAGGCGGTGTTGAAGAACACCATAACCGAATTGATTATGAAGGAGAACCTTCCTTCCCACAACAGCATGCCCCACCCATTCAGTCTCCTCTGGCTCCGAGTCCTTAATCAAAGGATGAGAAGGGGTTGGCAAAGTAGACCACTTATCAACTTCAGGATCATACACCTCAAACAAAACATGCTTTTTTATATCTGAATTCTTTTCGTCTACATTTTTCAAGAATTTGGATGTGAAAGTGCTTCCAACCACGTAAATCTTCTCATCCACCACAAACCCCAAAGGCTTAGCCTTTCCGGTCTGCATTGGTGTACCACTTATCATCATCAACTTCTTGTTGTTATCACCAATGGTGGTGTTGGTGTTAGTGGGGTCAAAAACATAGACATCTCTAGGATATCTATCTCGCTTTACATTCTTGTACTTTGTCTTAACATCTTTAGCAACATATGGGTGATCCAAATCATCGTACTCGCCACCAAAGAAGTAAAATTTGGAACCCAGTTGAACACAACACATGCCTCGAGGGTATTCACCCCTTTTGAGTTTGAGGATTGGGTTTGGGGTAGTGTTGGGAAGTGGACTTGGGTTCTGCATTTCGGCAATTTGTGCTGCTTTCGTTGGGGGAGGAGGGAGAGGATTTGGTACAGGAATCTCATACATTGAATACAGGACTGAGGAAGATTCATGACCAAAAAATACGTACAGCTGGTTCGATTTTGCTGCTGCTGGCTCTGCACTATCACTCTTTTCTGAAGCCATCACCACGGCGATTCTGATTGTTTTTTTTTTTTTTTTTTTTGTTGAGAATTAAGCGGTTCTGAGTGTTTTGATATGAACTTTGAAGATGTGTTTTATAAAGGTGCAGAGTAATTTGCAAAGGCTACCAGATCAGATGTCAAGTCTTGAACTGAGCTCTCCACAAATCTTTAGTTTATTGGCTCTTAAGAAGCAAAAAGCAAAAAAAAAGCGACAATTATGTCCTACACAAAGAAGCTAACTTGTGGTCCGCATGTTCACACATAGTCACATACACGCTTCTGTCTTTCTAAGCAAGTAAAGACTCATGTCACTCAAGTCAAGACTCTCTCCCCCAAAAAAAAAACATAAAAAAAGACTCAAAAAGACTGTCAAGCCTGAAATGCCCGTTTCATCAACAATAATATCTTTTACAATAAAAAATTTCAAGTTATTATTTATTTTCAATTAGCCCATTATTATCATCATTTTCTTGCTTATAATTTAGGCGAAAAACACATTTTGGTCCATATATTTTCGCACGATTCCTTCTTTGATTCCTAAATTTTATTTTTACCGCTTTAAGTTCCTGTTTAGAAAAACGCCTTCAGTTTTAGTCCTTTCCGTCAGTGCCGTTAGGGCACTGACCTACGTGGCAAACAGAATTATTAAAATAATAATAAAAAATTTTATTTTGTCATTAAAAAATGCCAAGTCAGTATTTAAATTTAAAAAAATAATTTATTAAATTTAACTAAATAAAAAACAGAAATAAAAATAAAAAAAAAATCACATTTATCAAGATTGAAGTGTGTCTTGAGCAAGAACAACAAGAACACTAACCCAGATTTAAGTACACAAACCCAGAACACAAGAACATAAAATTAAAATTCAAAAATCTCAAACCCAAAAAATAAGAACATCAAATTAAACCTGAACAAAAAATTAAACATAAAAACAAACACAAAACACATACCCAAAAAATTAAAATAAAACCAGCACAACACAACACTTCCACGGTGTCCAGATCCATTATTTGTCTTTGTTTTTCTTCCAACACAACACAACATTTCCAAATCCATTATTTGTCTTTGTTTTTCTCATTATTTGTCTTTGTTTTTCTTCCAACACAACACAACATTTCCAGATCCATTATTTGTCTTTGTTTTTCTTCCAACACAACACAACATTTCCAGATCTTTCTTTTCAGATCCATGACTCTCTCTTTCTCTCTCAAATACCAACACCTTAATGTTCAGCATATGGTACGAGGGGATTTCGTGTCGCCGACGACTGCAACGGTGCCGGAATCTGAAGCTTCTCTTCAAGTCGCCTCGGTGAAACTTGGGTTTCTCGGTGAGTTGGATGGGGACCACCCAAGGATCGATGGGTGTACTGTGACTCACTTTTCTTCGGCGGGAAGCCAATTTAGTGAAGGATCAGACCCCCACGGCTCATCCGAGAAGTCTTTGATGGTGTTTCCGGGCACCGACGAGATGGGTGGTGTCCTTACAAGGTTCGATGGGTGCGGTGGTCAGGGTGGGGCTGTCGATGGTGGTTCAGTGAGTTTGGGTACTAAAAAGAAAAAAAACTGCACTGGGTGACAGGTATGGGGCCCGCAAATAGTGTGAAAAATATTGAGTGATGGGAAGTGAATGATGGTGTCAAACGGGTAGGATATTTTGAGTGATGAGTGATGAGTAATGAGTGATGAGTAACGGAAATTGAGTGATGAAAATTATTAAACCAAACATGGCCTAAGTCTCTAGCCTACTTGCTAGAAGAAACCTTAAAGTATCCACTGATTTTTTTTTTTTTTCTTTCTCTTCCATCTTTTTACATTTGCATAGTTTCAAACTTCCAAATTTTGCTATAATCTCAAATTTTAACTACTTAAAGGAATAGAGGAAGAAAAGTTGAATACTCGAATTGTACATAATTTTTAAAAAATATTCAAGATTGTGAGACACATATACAACTTTGTAGTTATTTTGTTATATTCTTCATTACACTTTTATATTATTTTGTAAAAATATAAACTACAATTTTAACTTTATGCATTTAAATTAATTTCTCAATTTGATTATCATTAACTATTTACATGGAAAACAATTGAGTAAAATTAAACTAGATATGAACAAATAAATTAAAGTTGAAGTGTCTATTAATTTGTGTGTGAAAATAACATTAGCTTTTTATTTTGTTATTAATATTAAATTAATAGTTTTAGATTAATTTTACTTTCAGTCTTATCTTTTAATCTTGTTTTTTTTAACTAATCATGTGAGGCAATAGTCCTAATCATGTGAGGCAATAGCATACCATAAGTACATAACACTAGTATTAGCACATCAACCAAGTAACAGATTTGGTGAGTAAAAGGGTGAATTTTTTTGGGTTTGGCTTGCTTTTAGTACTTTTTAAAAGGAAAATTCATTTTGTTTTAATGAAAGACTACCACATCACCCACTAACTAAATAAAAGATGTGGATTAAAACTCACTACCACTTGTCATTGTATATTTAAATCAAAAGGATATATCCAATTAAAAAAGTACTGAAAAAGCTAAACCCAATTTTTTTTAACCTAAACATTTCAAAATTCCAGCCCCTCGGTGTGAATGGAACATGGTAATTAGAAAAAAAAAAGATCAGCTTTCTAAGTCATGGGAAGAAAATTCTAAGAAATAAGTTTGTCACTGGTACTACTCTACCTAGCAAGGGAGTAGTTGACCCATTGGGGCCAGTCTTCTGGGCCGGGCATGAGGAAAGAGAGGGGCAGATGATCGAATCAATTAAATATAACTTAAAAAAAAAATGTAGTTAAAACATAAAAGGGGTGATTTAAACTAAAGTAAACATAATTAATTCATGAACTCACTATTTTTTTCTTCACCACTCACACTTTGCTACATCATCTTCTAAAAAAAACTCTATAACATCACAATTATGACAATGAAGTTGTGTAATAATTTGTAACCTTAGATTTTTTATTACTCATACAATTGATGAAACGTAATCAAGTTTTGTGGGGGACAAAAGTATAAATAAAAAAATTCACCTTTTAGGAATGACAAATATATTAAGATTCAATAATAACTTGACTAATCTATGCACACACAAATTAATATTCAATCTGACACAATTATTTTAAATGATTTATTTAATTATAAGAGAATTATATGTAAATGTCTATGAAGTGGAACTTTACCGATAAATGAATAAACTATTCAATGATTTTCCCTATTAAAAAAACCCATTTTATGATTAATAAGATATATTTTTTATACAATATAGAAATTCTACTCTATCATAATCGTGTATATGTATATGAAACTTCTTCCTGGAGATTCGAACTCTAATCCTTACCCTCCATACCCTACAAGCACTTATACTTGTTGAATGACTATATTAAAAAAGTTGGTAACAAATTAGAAAAGTTTTGATAAACGTCCAAAATCCAAAAAGAAGAGAAGGGTTCTATACTCCTACTTATTTCCATAAAAAATATAGTCAAGAAGGCATGAAATGAGGAACATTTGTCAAAATCACTAATGAATTCTTCTCAAAAAAAATTCACTGTTGAATTAATAATGTTGGATTAATTTTACTTTCAATCTTGCTCCCCTCTTAACTAAAATCACGATTGCAACATTGGTCCTTGTAGGGGCATTGGGCCTTGGAACCCATTGTTTATGCATGTATTGGGCCTAAGGCCCAAGCCGAGGACTAGAGATCGCCCAAGGAGTAAACACTATCAAGGGAATCTGTGTTAGTGGATGACGAGGTCAGTTTTGGTCATAATGGCACAAGAGGGGTAGGCCGAGGACAAATGTAACCTTGGATACATAAGGCCGAGGTCCGAATAGGTGGTCTGCCGTCCAGAGGGACGTTCCCGGAAGTTCTACAGGCACGGGTAAGCATTGCAAAAACAAAGTACAGAAGGAAATCCTAAAATATCTAAGAAAGCTGTTACCACCGCATTTAAAGCTCTACAACTAACTTTTTTGCTGCATTAATGTGGAGAAGACCCCTAAACAGTGCTATATTGGTCGTCCTAAAGCACAAAGGAGCCTGAAGGGGCGTCCGATGGAACAGACACTTAAGTAGAGACTTGGATGACCAACAAATGGAAGACCAAGATCGTTTAAGGGGGACTATATAATAAGGAAAACCCACCATGGAAAGGGGATCAAGAAATCAAGTAAGAAACACTGTAACAATCAAGAACCAAAACCTGTAATCAAACTTGTGTGAAATATATAAGAATGGATCTCCTCGGACTGAACCGAAGATGATTTTCTTCAATAGAACCACTTTGCCTTTTTGTTCTTGTCATTGCAACCCAATCAATTGGTCATCCAACTCGTTTAAGCTCGATTTTTGCAACCCACTCTCTACAAATTCATTATTTTTGGCTTTTTGAGCCCAAGTCCATTTATTTTGGGTTGAGTCCCAACTCTGGTTATTACAATCCTAATCATGTGAGTAATAGCATAAGAGCATTCACATCAACCTTAGTGAATTTTTAGCCAAATTTAATATAAAAAACTAATTTTTGTTAGTTTAGCTAATCTACTATATACAAAAAATTACATCTACCTTAGTACTTATTCTATTTTATTACTATTTTCTTTCTTCTCAAATATATTTTTTAACCCATCCTTCCCAAGGTTTGAATAAAATAAGATTTTTATTAGGTGTATTGACTCTTGAGTGACCGGTGCTCAATAGATATATTGAGAACATTGTTCATTGTTAACTTTTTGGGACAAAATATTGAGGCTGATGTGAGGAAATTTTCAATAAATTTAGTTTTTTTATTATTATTATTAAATGTTGCTTTAGCTAGGCCGATCAAAAATTTTATTACAAAATATTTACAAAACATAACAATAAAGGTAATTTGATAGGTACATCAATTATAATAAAAGATTCTTATAAAAAAATTATAAAAAAAGATTTTTTTAAAATATTATAAATAGAAGTTGAGAGAAACATAAGTACTGTAGTTAAATTCATTAATCATTACTCTTTTTTTTTGAGTAAAATTAACCATTACTTAACAGTACACAACTATTAACACATCAAAAAACAGTGCTCCACTTTCTCTGAATTATTCCATATGATGCTAAATTTTAACATTCTTTGTTCTTCCAAAGCAAAGCCAAAAAAGAAAAAGTAATTAATAACTATCCAAAAAAAAAAAATTATTAAAAAGGAAAGTGTCCGCTTGTTTCGCATGTAGGTAATGAATTAATCACACTGAAAATTATTAAGTCCTTACGTTAAAACATATTTTTCATCCATAAAATTTGGTCAGGATTCGATTTTAAATTTTCTCAAAAAATTAAGAATAATAATTTGACATTTTTTCTGCATGACATTAAAAAAAATTATATATAAATGAGTTTTACATAAAAATAAAATAAAAATATGAGTTTTAATGATAGGTTAAAAAGTTCATGTGAACTGAACCAAATGTAACGGTAGAAAAATGGAATAACACATTTTATATTTTGTAAAAATAAAATATAAATTTTTTGAATTTAAAAAGGGTTAAAAATGAAGTAAACTTTCTAAAAAAAATACAGATTTCATAGGGTCCGTTTGGATTGAACTTATTGTTGCTGAAACTGAAAACTGAAAACTGAAAATTGAAAACACTGTAGCAAAATAATTTTTAAATGTGTAAATAATGTCATGGGACCCATTTTTAATATTTTTTAATATATGAACAGTGCTGCTACAGTGATAAACAGTGACGGAACATTTTGTGAACAGTAAAAAATGTCTCTGAACAGTAAAATCACTGTTCATGCGCAGAAAAAAAAAAAAAAAGGACTGAAAACGTGTTGCAAAACGTAGACGTAGGATTAAGTTGAATCCAAACGCCCTCATAGTTTTTGATAGAAAGAAGAAAGTAGAAACAAGTAAATTTTCCACAAAAATACTTTATTTTGTCCTTTTGATGGGCCCGATGCCTTAGGACATTTAAAGCATGTATATCAGTGTATAATAGAAAAATATGTAAAATTTACACAGTTTTACCTAAAAATGATTTACACATTAATTTTGTAAGGACACAAAATCTGTAACAGCCCAGCGACGATGTTGGGCTCGTACACGGAAAGTCCCTCACAATAATATTTGTAGAGAGTGGGGTTAAAAAGCCAGCGTTGGATCACAGGATGGCATTTTTGGGCCGGACTTTAGATGAACCAACATGAGATAAAGCTTTGGGCTGGATATTCAGGCCCTTCGATCTTGCATTGAGGAGGATCTGGCTCCTCGGATACTGTCCGAGGAGCGGTGGTGTTGTCCCCGATTGCCCGTCGGCGGGTTTTTTAGGTGATGTCCGGCGTATATTCTTCAGACATTCTCTTTCATCAAGTTCTTTTTCAGGAGCTCCCTGGGAGTCCCTTTCTTGGTCACATAACATTTTCTTTTATACTAGCCTACGTTCGTCGTCCTTCGTCCACGTGTAGGGTCGATCTTT
This sequence comes from Quercus robur, assembly GCF_932294415.1. Lineage (NCBI taxonomy): Eukaryota > Viridiplantae > Streptophyta > Magnoliopsida > Fagales > Fagaceae > Quercus > Quercus robur. The sequence goes on from NC_065541.1 coordinate 66,028,524, forward strand.
CCAGGGCAGATATCTGTCCCATCAGTCTAATCCCTGAATTGTGGGAGATGGTCCATAAAGCCTAAAAATCCGGCTCTGTCTGGGGAGATGTCATGTCAATGAAGGATATTTAAATACTATTTCCGTGAGATATTTTCTGATCTTTCAAGTCTGCCTGTATCTCATTCTTGTCAATGGGGTTCTGGGCTTTCCGAGGACTGAGTGGTCCTCGGACGTACCTTTGAACCACACCGGGCTCACTATTTTTGGGCTTGGGCCCTGGCCTCCTTTAGTTTGGTGACCTGTGGACTCCCCATAAGCGAGCGAGCCGGGCCCATAGACCATTGGGCCCCACAAATTTGTATATAATTATGTATGTTTACAAGTTTGCTACATTAACTCTTTAAATTTATAATGAAACTATTTATTTTGTATTTAGTTTTTTTTTTTTCTTTATGTATCTCGAGGTTAAAAGAAGAGAGTGAATGGTGAATGGTGGTTGTTGTATATGAAAAAAAATAAACAATTAAAAAAATCAAGAAAATTTATATTTTAATTAAATGTAGTGTAATATGGATAATTTTATGCGGCGTATTTTAAAAAGTGAGTATATAAAATAGAATAAGTAAGTTCTTATGTTAAAATAGACAAAAAAATTTACATAAACTAATGCAAATGCTCTTATTAATGAACTATTTTTTAAAAAAAAAAAAATTTAATACTATTTTAATGAGAAATGTAAAAATTTATTAAAAATATTATTTATTTTTTTCTATAATAATTTTTAAAAAATAATTTATAAACCAATGTGATAGAGGCATCAGTTATCTTTTTAGTTATAATTGTTACTATTATCAAGTGAGCCGTATTATAGAAAACAGGACCCCGCTTAATTGTACCAAAATAAAATTTAAATTATAAATAAAAATTTTTAAAATAAAAATAAATAAATAAATAAGAGAGAAGGAAGAAGAAAGGTACTATACTGCTACTTAATTCCATGAATATTATAGTCAAGATGATATGAAATGAGGAACATTTGTCAAATTAATATCGGTGTGAATGTGATTTTACTCTTTTTCTTTTTATTATTTCTTTTGGTTCTTACTTTTGTTTGGCAAGTAGCGGGCATAGATTTCTTGGAACTTTTCACCTTTTCTTTTGGAAAAGGTGAGCCTAGATCCCTGGAAGACCTTGGAGAGGACGGTTTTGAAACCTTACGCATTAAGATTTAAGATAGAGAAAGTAATACCATACAAAAAATTTGTCAAATTATTTGTTTATTGATGTGCTAGATTATTAATAGTAGGTAAAAAAAGTGATATTAGTGATGAATTTAGATAAAAATTAAAAAAAATTTGCTGGTTCAACTAGTATGAAAAATATTTTTAAATTTTTTTTTGTGTAAATAACATTTTCTAAGATGTAAACAAATGAACCAAAGCTTAGATTTTCATTAGTATTTGGGAGTTGGGACCGAAGCTCTGTTAGATGTATTTTATCAAAAGATTTGATAGGTTTAAAAATTGCTTATTTATAGTATTATATTTGTATAGTGTTTATCAAAATATATAGTTTTTAGTAAATTTATATTAAAAAAAAAAAAATAGAGAGAAGAGGCTCTATGCTGGGTCCAGGAAAATTTGGAATTGAAATGTGGGCCATGTCTTTTATCAAGCATTTGATCCATTCTACGTGAATTAATCAGTAGCTAATCAATTAGTGTTGTAACTTGTAACAATGAACACAGAATTTAAACGAAGGATAGCACGTAGTTGAAGAGGATTAAAGGAAATAAATACATCCTCGCGAAGAAAATGATATGGAGGCCCAAAATGTTATACTCAAAACTGATAGGATAAAGAAAGATGCGGATGTATTGGAGGGGAAAAATGGGCTTTTGCCCTTATTTTGTAATAATCTAGCACAATATCTTTGTTTTGAAACTATTAAGTACTGTATTCCTATTTTGAAACTCGATTTAAAAAAAAAAAAAAATCAAGTTACAAGTGGAACTCAACATTAACAATGTCAAGTTATATGCATATTTTGCCACTTAATTATAAAATTAAAAAAAAAATTTAAGTGAAACTCGACTTTGCTAAAGTCGAGTTTCAATTAAAAATTTACATATAACTCGATTTTGAGGATATCGAGTTTTATATAGAACTCGATTTTATTAAAATCAAGTTTCAAAAACAAGGACACAGTGCTTAATAGTTTCAAAATAGGAACATTGTGCTAGATTTTTTTAAAAATAAGGGTAAAAACTCATTTTCCCCTCTATATTGGAGAAGTCATTGTCTCATATGTATCCTGACTTGGAATTTCATGAAGCACTCCATAAGGAGAAAGACAAATTAAACATTTAATTGTAGCAATCATGAACAAATAAAGTCCCATAAATATCTAGGGTTTGTTGAGATACTGCTTATTTGTTGAAAACTAAAAACTTATAACTAAAAACACTGTAGAAAAATATTTTTTAAACAACCAAAACACTATTCATGCATTTTGTGCAACTTGGCTGGTCCATGAACAATGCCATGAGACCAGCCAAAACACAAACACAAACGCTGGCCGCAGTACGCAAATGCACACCTAGTGAACACCTTATTGATGTAATGGAAAATGTTGTAAATGTGCTACTTGTAAGAAGATCTCAAAACTTCTTGCCAATGAACCAACTTATGTGATATTAGGGTAAGCAAAAAATATGAGTGAGTAGTAGTGAGACTTGATATGGTAGTCTCTTTTAAGTCTTAGGATTTGTTTGGTTAGACATTTTGGGAGATTAAAAGAGTGTTTTTAAAACTCAAAATTTTGTTTTGCAACTATAGCTCCTCATAGCTTTTTTACAAAAACTCATTTTAAACTCAAAATACAGTTTCCCAACAGCTTATACAAACGCACCCTTAGCCAAATTAACAAGCTTCATGAAATTCTGCCACAGGTACATATCCAATGTAAATTCTAGCCATAGGGACATTGGGTTAAAGCCAGAAGATCATAGTTAATGGCAAACTGATCTTTTCGATTGTTGCAGCGAACCTTGTTTAAGTTAGTACACTAAACCCCTTTTTCCCTACTTATAGTAGGCATGTTATTATGGGGGTCCAAGATAAAAGTTAGGATCTAAGTTCCTCAAAAAAAAAAAAAAAAAAAAAAAAGTTCTAACTAATATATATACATGCGAGGTCATGTCTGCATATATCATTGACTGCTTAGAAAATTCAATCAAACTTATTACCGTTTGATCTTATCATTTGGGTTAGGATTTTAGCACATCAGATTCTTAAGAAATATTTATGATCACCAATTAGGTATTCTTATTTTGTTACAGGCTTCAAGACCTAGGTCTACCCTTGTGGAACATTTTCGTGGATAGCTAACCTGATATTAAAGGGAAAAATATATAAGCTTGTAAGAACATCTCCAATGGTGTAGCTAAATGCATAAAAATCTCTATAATAAAGAATGACACCATAAATGATGGGCTACTGTTCATTCTTCAAATATTTTTTTTTTCTATTATAATAATCAGATATTGAATAAAAAAAGGTTAGAAGATGTGTAGTTGTTAAAAAAAGAATAAATAATGAATGAAGAAATAATATTTAAATGAGATAGAGAATCTGTTAGAAAGTGTATTTGAAAAAAATGGTAGTTAAAAAGTAAAAGTCACTGTTCATTCTCCAAATGGTACAAAAATTTGTCTAATCTGCTGGAAATGCTCTAAAACATTGTGATGGGATCATCATAACTAACATGCTAGTTGTCAACATAAATTGTAAATCAATTTTGAAGTACAGCTCGTGAAAGATCAATCAATTATCTAATGTCATACTCCCTCTTCTGTGGTTGATGCTGCTACACCTGTTGCATGAGAAGGAAATTAAGGGAAATTTTTAACATAGAGGTACTTCCTTGGCCATCAAAGAAGTGCTTTAGTATGCAGAACAAAACATTAGCTTCATACTATCTTTGTTTTGTTTGGTAGAGAGATTCATATGATGACTTCTCTCACTTATCTCATGTGTTGATGCTGCGTACTAGTTCAAGAGTGGCGAGCTCGACAGGCTTCGATGGTAGGTGTGCAGTACAACAATTGACTACATCTTCTGAACTCTCTTGTTACTTGCACATGGGGAGTTTCTTTCTCAGCTAATAGAGCACCAGAACACAATTTGTGGAAAATAAGGTTTTTAATAAACTCGAAAGATATTTCCATTTCCCACAACCCAGATAATCAAATCGACTTTATCCATTTACACAAGTTAGGCTAGTGATAAGTAAGGAACTACTTGAACAATCTATCACTGACTCAGAAGATAAATGACCCAATATTAAAAATCCTACTTCTGAACTTAATTTACTTGATGCATTTTCCATTTCTAATAAACCAAGTTAATTCCTGCTTGACTTGAGCAATAGATTTTGCTCAAGATTTCTCTTTGCATTGTTTAAGTGGGCTTTCTACAACTTTTAACTTTAAATTCAACCCTACGCAGGTTGTCAAAGAAGAAAGATGATTCCTCCACCATACCAATTCATGAAGCCCTGAATCCCCTATATGATGACTGTCTGTAAATTCGACTTGCATACCAGTTGTAGGTATATGGCATATACATGTGTTGAGAGTGAGATTTGTATGGCATTACGGAAAAGGTAGTTCAGAAGTATGCATCAGCCCATCCAGGCTAAATGAATATTACATGGCAAAAATATAACTCGATCATTTAGAGCTTATATCGTGACAGAGATAATTGTATGAGATGAACCCTTGTTGGTGTTGGGATATCTATGCTGTAAGTAAAAATCTAAGATCCACCTATTTAAGAAGTGATTGCTCTGCAAGACTACAACATACAATTTGCCATCATAATTTACACTGACCCACTTTTTTCTGCATATTTGGCCACTAAAAACCATCTGAAGTTATCTCTATTATAAATTGAAGAGGCCAATAAAATTAACTGAACATATGTATTCTTTCTCCATGGAGAACAAATACTTGAAGCAATAACTACAAAATGACGCCTACTACCCCAAGTACTATTTCAAGCGAACACTGGACACAAATCAGTGATGTTGTGTTTGCAGTATACAACATGACTCTCCCCACCTCCAATACTCCTGACTAAAAACTTCTGGATCAGGAATATGGTTCAAACTAGCAAAATCAAGTCATGACACAGCATTTTCTGTTTTAGCAATGGAAGCCATCCAAAATTGAACTCAGCTAGAAGGAAGAGCCGGCTGTCGCTGAAAATCATGTTATGAAGGCAATGCCAACAAGGAAAAAGAAAATAAGAATATTTCCTTCCTTTCTTGAAGAAGTAACTATAATTCATCTTTGTGAGTCTGTTTACCATCATTCCCCAACGAGAAGAGCTGGAAAAGCTGTGATAACTTAGAAGGTTTCTGCTCTGGTGCTTCCCGCTTTACCATGCAGACTTGATTATAATTGGACTTTAGATGAGGATAAACTATGTTTTCCTGAAGGGAGGCAAATAATAAAATAAATTCTATAATCAGAATATGGCAAGTGATGATTTCTTTGAGTATTAAGATTGGGATTATATTAGTACCTTAAAAAGTTCAAATGGACAGAAATCACTGTCACAACCCTATTCAACAAACAACAAAATGTTAATGAGCAAACACCAGAAAGACATATTGCACACAAGGAAAAGGACTTGTAACCATTTAGCCTGATGCAACAGTAAAGAGTACAAGGAAGGAAACACAAGATACCAAAAGATTCAAGAATTACGGTCTGATTTCAATGTGGGGTCTATGTGCCATCTTTCTTAGGGTGTTCTGGGCATCTTTATTTATTACGCTTAGTATTAAGTTTCTTTAAGTTAATTAGTTAAAAAGTTGTTGGTTTAGTTTTAAATTTTTAATAAAGTTTTGCTAAAATAGGGGTATTTTGGAAATTTTTAGATATTTTGGAATGAGCTGTACTGAGGTCCATCAGTCTTACTTTATGTTTTGAGTCCTTTTTCTATTTGGTCTATAAGTTATTAATTACTTTTCCTTGTTATTAGGAATCCTATTTTTTCTGAGAAAAGGTTATTAGCAGTCCTAGTCCTTTTAAGAGTAAAATATTGGTAGTAGCCTACAAAAGAGTCTTTATGAATTCAAGGGAAAATTAGTGAGATTGATTTTAATAAAATTCCATTTTATTGTTCCTAGGGTTTATCTTGCTTTGTTTCTTGTTCGAGAAAGTCTAATCTCACAACATTTTCACAACACCTTGATTTGAGTTGTGGTGGGTTCAGGTATAATCTTTCTTTATTTTATTTTATTTTATTTTGACCTATGAAGCTGACACCTCAGCTTGTTGTAAAAATGCTACGAGATTCTGTTATGCCCGTAGAAGAACTCTTCTTGTTCTATCCAATGTTTTAACACCAAACAGCCATTAAACTCATTCAAGATCCAATATTTTTATACCCTACCCAAACCCTTAACATCTAACCCTAATCAAGAACCCTTCAAAATCTCATCTAGAACCATAATTTAGTGTTGAATTCCTAAAAAACCTACATCAAAATTGGTATCAGAGCTCAATAATGCATCTATCCAGCATCAGAGACAGATGAACTACAGCTTAAAATAGTGGATATCCAAAACTTTGACAATCGGAATGATGACAGAATAGTCAATACACTCACTAATATTTACTCTGCAATTCATATTTTACCAAAGTCCTCTGTGTTAAATTTAAAAGGTGGATCTAAAATCCCAAATATATTAGTAGTCATAGATAAAAATAGGAGGGAGTGGGAAATGCTCACTGGCAATGGAATGGGATCTTCATTGTGCAGTACTTGCACAAAGTACTGGCTTGAAGAGTTAGCTTGACAGCTGTACAGAACCAGCATGTTATTCCCAGCAAAAGGAGCCACAACGCTACCCCTCCAATTTCTCTGTTGGGGTGGCTTTGGAGGTGGTTCCAAGGATTTTTCTTCTTGTATTTGTTGAAATCCTGTAATTATAAAGATAGAACCTACTAATAAGACAGCCCATAGCAGAACCCAGGAACCAGAAACAATTATGCTTGAAAACTGCTTCCAGATCACACACAAACACATCATTAGAGAAAATTAGAATGTTAAGCACTCACCAGATCCTTCACGAAAAAGTCCAAGAAGACATGAGAAGGGAACAACAGTTTCCGCATGTGCAAACCGAAGTCGTGCCTTTTCATAACTTCCAGGAGCATGTTTTTCTACAAAGACAGAAGTGGCAAAAGAATTACTGCCAGAGGGAATTATGATAGCTTTAGAATGAAGATGAGGCTCCTTTTTTTTTCTCAAAAAAGCTTGGAAGTAGATTTACAAAATCTTCCCTAATAAATGAACAATGTCCAAATATAGATGCAAGGTGGATTTGGGTCTTGAGTCTTGACATATATTACACATGTTTCTACTTTTCTTTTTTTGATAGGTAATAACAGACTATTAGTGATAAGGATTAATATCATCAAAAAGGAGTGCAAGACTAAGGGCCAATCTAACAGTTATTGACATATGCCCGTAAGATGACGTTATCAAGTAGCCGTGCCAGGCCTACCCTGCTTAACTAAACTTCCCCACTTTGAGCCACCACTGGCTGAATAAAAATAATAAAAGTAAAAAATCTCCTATCATTGAATTTGAAGACAGAGAAAGACAATCTGATGCAATACACTAGAGAGAAAACCAGAAAATCTACATTACCTTCTTGAGCCTTGATAGCTTGTTCCATGGCTTGTAAAACATCTTGAAGTAATGGCACTCCCATTTTATAGTTCAATGAATTACCATAACCCTTCAATATAAACAGCTCCAGGTCGTCTGTCCACTCCAACAAAGAAATCTAAACACAATTATAAATTTTGCATATTAGAAAGCCTATAAAAAAAAGATACAAGAATGATTTCCTAATTTATATTACTTTAAAAAAGATACCAAATTTTACAAAAAATATCTCAATTATAAAGGGGGAAGAACATATATTCATTTTCTTCCAGTGTCAAATCAAACGTATACAAACTCTGTTATTTTTCAGCCAAATAACAAAGACATCAATAGCCTTAATTAGCAACAATTTATTAACAATAGCAGGTGACATTGCAGATTAAAAAAAAAAAATCTCATAGAGAAGAAAACTAGAAGTTGCACATGACTTACCAAGAAAAACAATCAGGCAAAACAAGAATGAAATATTTAATCACATCAGATTATATAAATATATATCTCACGTACCTCAGAAGGGGTGAAAAGACTACAAGCTTGATCAGTTATGTCCAACAAAGATGCTTCCTGCCAAATTGGAAAACCAGCACGATAATTGCAAAAGGAGGTGAATCTCAATTGAACATCAACCATAATTTATTCTAGACACATGCAATAACCAGAATTTGGTCAGTCAAAAAATGGAAAGGAAAAAAGTGCTTACCTGTTTGCATAAAAACCAGAGAGAAGAAGTATCTTGCCTCATAAAATTCAGCATGTAACGACTCACTAAGGAAGAGGTAATTTCATCAAGAATAGGCTCCTTAAGCTTACCAACAGCAGGCTCCTGCTTTTTCCTGAAATCCTGCATCAGTGTATGTAAATTAACGTGACTGCAATGTAGCTACACCACCCAAAAATCTATGAACTAGCCTTCTCTTTTAGGGGGATTAGTGATAGGTAAATACAACTCATGCACCCATACATATAGAACACTTTCTTTTTTTATAACGTGGGAAACCTTTGTAAAGAAGAACCCTGAAACTGCCAAATAAGATAACTTTAGGTGCCAATCCTTTCTTCTTCTTCTTCTTCTTCTTTTTTTTTTTTTTTTTTTAAGATGGGAACAAGTCTATCAATATAGGTTCAAGAAACATCATTTAAGGGAGCCTAAAAGACAAGAGAAAGGCAAAATTCAGATGCAGATAAAGGCAGTGAAGGAAAACATTTTATCACCAAAAAGAAGAGTCCATTGTAAATTACAAAAAGTAACGCAAACAAGTGCGACCTTTTGTATTCTTCTATAGCCTAAAATGGGTGAATACTCCTAGTATAACAGGAGCTAATGTGTTTTTTAGTTCAGAAAAATATGATGGCCTTATCCAGCATGAATATCTAACCAACATAATCAATCATAGGCATTTCTCTACATATCATAAATACCTTGTAGTTTTCACAAGATTCATAAAACCTTAGCAATAAATCACTTGCACGGCTTTCACCAGTAACAGCAAAAGCTCGGTGACGTCCTGGTCCAAGACTTCCTGTCCCGATAAAAAGCCCCATTCCAAATGCCACCGCACTAGCTGATGCCCGAGGAATCTATCTCATTAGAAGACAAAGATATATAAGTTCATGGGGCCTAACCAGAAAAGAGAAGAATCCTAGACCATCACAGCCAAAATGATGCAATCAACCTTGACCAGTTTGGCACCTCAACCCAAAAAAGAAATTTATGGTTATTCAGTGAGAGACCCAAAAGCACCATAAGCAAAACTCCAAAATGAGAAATGATAATAAACCAGCAGATTATTACTTGCTGCCAATTTCTCACATAGTCTCTCATAGCAAAACCTTGAGTAAACATTTCAATAGAAGGAATTTTTTACATGATTGAACGAAAGAAAACTTAAAACACAGCTCACCTGAGTTGCCCTTATTGTATAAACATCGGGGTGGTACTCCTCATTAAAGAGATCTGGGAATTTTTCTCTAATCCTGATTCCAAGATCATACAATTCTTCCTCTCCCTTGCTAATTAGTTCTCCACCCTTCAGCTTTCCTTTCCAAGGAGATTTCCATCCTTGTATCCAGGAAGGAACTTTTTGTAAAGACAATTTCCGTTCTTCTGCATCTCTTAGAAGTACTTCCAGACGAGCTTCCAAATTGTCCAACTCTTTTATCCGTTTCTTAGTGGGAGAGCGAGTTCCATGCCTTGCCTGACAATAAAAGCTGCATTAGGTGTTTTTTAGTTTACAAAAACATAAATTAACTTCGATATTGCCCCTTTCCAAAATCCTATCAATCCATTTTGAAATGAGTGAATTGAATTTTTCAAGGTCATCAATAATTTGAATAGATATCAAAATGCCAATAGTCAGTGTTTGATTAAATATTAATGACACAAAATAATCCAATCCCCTCATTTCAAAATAGATAGATAGTATTTCAAGAACTCTATAGTGGAGTTACCCCAAGAACACTACTATATTCAAATTCTCAATCTAAAACTGTTAAGTAAAATTACCACAAGATTTATGTGGATAGGAGTACACCCGTCGGGAATATTGGAAGCTATAATGGAATTATCAGCAATTCCTTTCACAGCACCGTATCTGCACAGAAACATCAAGAAACATAGCCATTAATTAAACAACACCAGAAACTCAATCATATGCTCTACCACTCTTTTGCACGACACTACCATGTTACCGCATTACTACACATGTAAAAGCAATTCATATTACATCGAATCATCAAATGAAGCTTTTTTTTTTTTTTCCTATTATTTTTACTGATTCTCATTTGGCTCACCACTGATCACTTTCTTATCTATCACTAACAACTTGCCAGATATGAAAATTTTAATGTCTTTAGACTTATTGATTCATATTACATCAAAATGTGAGGGTTTTCTTTTCTTGTTTTTTAATTCTCTCATATGCCACAACAATAGGAAAAAAAAAAAAAAACACAATCATTCTAACATTCTAATTTTTTTCCTCCACTTTCTCGGCAGCCAAACAGGGTAGTAAGATCAATGGATCTGTTTATTAAGTACCACTAAATCTCTCAAAATGCTACAACCGAATCAGCAATTAAGCGCATAATAAGATTAAAATTTCAGTAACAAAGCGAAACAAAAGAGTTAAAAACCTAAAACGATAAAATTAATTTCTAATTTCATATCTTAACGATTAATGCGTGATCTAGAGAGAGAGAGAGAGAGAGAGAGAGAGGGACCTGGTGACGGTAGAGACGTGTTGGCGCACATCGAAAGCTTCTTCAGCATAAGAATAAAGCAACAGAGATAAAAACAGTAGCAGAACAAAATGAATTGCCCTCTTCATACTCTCTGCGTTACTGTGTGTTCAAGTGTTAGCTCTCGCTCGTGAAGGAAGAACAAAGAAAGAAAAGAGGTGCGTGTGAGAATGAGACTCTGATTCTGCGTGTTGTTGGATGGGGAAAGCAAAATAATCCGTGTGCGTCACCAGGGAAATTGTGAATAACGAGCTTTTTCTTTTTCTTTTTTAAATATTCAAAACGTTGACGGCATTGACCGTATCAAAGAATGCCATCTGCCTCTTCTTCTTTTTATGAAAATAAAAACGTAGCACTTATTTTGAGCATTACATCACCACATCACCTTCAATACGTCTTCCTCTCTCAAGCAAATCACTCACTCTAAACTTGTCATGCCCCTCCATTGAGCAGTAAAAAATGTTATGTCTATAATATTTTTATAATATTTTCACAATAAATATTAAGTAACAAGTTATTAATAACTTTTATTATTGTGACAAAAAAGTAATCTCAGTGGTAAATTTAAATTTGAACCAATAACAACTAACCACCTATGATTTGTTATTTAAATATTTTTAACGTAGTACTTCTCTTGAGCATTACATCAACGAGCCAAAATGCCATCATGAATTGGGGAAGAACAAGGGATAAGGGAAAGAAAAACAAATATATAAACAACACAAAGATTATTTTTATAAGAAAAATAATTTCTTAAATTGCAAAAACTTTGTAACTAGTAACATTACTTATTTGGCGTAAATGCATTTTTAGTCCCTATATTTTGCACTTTTTCCATTTTGATCCTTACATTTTATTTTTACCATTTTTAGTCCTTAAACCAATTAACGCGTAACATTTATGTCCTTCCCGTCACCCAACTAATGGGAAAAGCTGAGGTGGCTGACAGAGAAAATTAAAAATTATTTAAAAACATTAAAATAATAATAATAAATTTATTTTGGTATTAAAAAATGCCACATCAATATATAAATTTAAAAACTTAATTTATTAATTTTAACTAAATAAAAAAGCAGAACTAAAAACCAAAAATCACAAAAATTTAGATCTAAAAAGTTTCTTGAACAAAGTTATAAAACAAAATATTTGGAAAATTTTCTTTCTCATTAGAATATTTGGAAAAACAAGTTTTTTCCCCAATCTTTGGTTGGAAACATGTTCAGACCATCTCTTTCTTCCAATTCCATTTCCAATTACAATTCCTAACTAAAACCAAACAAATCCTTATAAACCAATTTCTCTTCTCCACTTATCAAATAATAATAATAATAATAATTCTCTTCCCCTCTCTCTGAGCTATTCCATAGTCCCCATCAAATCTCTCCAAACCTCTATCTCTACCTCCCAATCTCACTCTCTCGACAAGGGTGATGACAACCTTGAGCTTCTCCATGACAAGACCATTCTCGAGTCAACACCGTAGCTTGACTCCTAGGCTTGACCACGGCTTTGTTGGGTGCGAGCCAAGACCGAGTCGAAGTGAGGCAACCGTCTGGGGATCAGATGACTCTTCTAGCAAGTTTGATGGGTTCGAGTTCAATCGGTGGTGGTGGGTTGTTTTTCTCTTAATCTCTGACTTTTTCTTTATCTAAACCCAACTCTCTCTCTCTCTCTCTCTCTCTCTCTCTCTCTCTCTCTTGATTGTTTGATAAGTGTTGTGGTGGTGGGTTTGATCAGTGGAGGTGGTGGTTGGATTTTTCTGTGTTTGGGTAGAAAGAAAATTTATGGGTTTGGGTTTGGGTTCGGGTGGAAAGAAAATTTCTAAGTTTGTGTTTAAGTTTGTTGGTTGGGTTTGTGTTTATGTTTATTGGCTGGGTTTGATCAGTGGGGTTGGTGGCTGGATTTTTCTGTGTTTGGGTAGAGATAAAATTTCTAGGTTTGGGTTCGGGTGGAAAGAAAATTTATGGGTTTGTGTTTAAGTTTGTTGGTTGGGTTGGTATTTATGTTTGCTTGTTTAATGTGACGAATTTTAGTGTTTAGTTTGAAAGAAAATCTTGATTTTCTGGGGAAAATGTTGATGATTGGAGAGAGGACTCAAGGGCATCGATGTGTTATTTTAAATCTTCGATATTTTAAATTTATGGGCAATCAAACATGTTTAGGGAAGAACATGAAGAATGTGAACAGTCATGTTCTTCCCAAAAACTAATGATTTTTTTTTTTAATTTTAATGTTTGTTTATAATTTAATTAATTAATGTGTGTGATTATATTATTTTTTTTATTCCACCATCAGCCACGTCAGCTTTTGCCGTTAGTTGGGTGACGAAAAGGGCCTAAATGTTACGCGTTAATTGGTTTAGGGATTAAAAATGATAAAAACAAAATGTAGGGACCAAAATAGAAAAAATGCAAAATGTAAGGACTAAAAGTGCATTTACGCCTACTTATTTTCCTTTACAATGAGAACAAGGGTTTAAAATCCCTCTCCTCTATTATTGTAACTATCAAATTATTATAACATAATAATTATTGCATTCTTTATTGGATTTAATAGTGACCAATGGACAAAATGCCTACAACAAAAATTAATGGGAGGTAACAAAATCTATTTCTTTAATAAACACGATGCAAATAAATTCTTGAAAACTATGGGTACTGATGGTGTTACAAAAAGCACCAACTCCTGAGCTCGTCCATATGACTCGTCCAATGAAAGACCAACTAGGGCGAACCAAGCGCATGTAGTGGTCGTCCTAGGTGTCCTTATTGACCTCGTTCGTCCTTAGAAGCGCATAGATAGATGAGTCCCTTAAAAAGCTTGTCCATCCTTAGAAACGTTTGGACGGACGAGCTCTACACTTAAAAAGGGAATTAGGTTTCTTTATGATGAATCGTTTCCAACGACAGTAATGGAAACGATTATCAAAGAAACATAACTTCCACGGCAGTTACAGGAGTTGACTCCAAATCCTACGGACTCCTTAATAATAAGGGGAGTTATGAGATGAGTAACTGCTTACAGCGACCTATATAAACACTTCTACTCCTGTGAAGAAGGGTAAGTTCATTCTAGACAATATTCCTAGAATCTTGAAATTCCAGATTTCCTGAAGAAAGAAACTAACTTCATCATCAGAGGATTTGTTGCCGATCATCCTGGTCTCCTCTGACTTTTGTCAATTCTTTTTCAGGTCTGACACATCACACATCATCCTAATCCGCATCATCCAACTTATTGATTTTCCAAGAAACATTGGGTTTAATACCCAGATGCGCACTATATATTAGACCCACACAAAAGTTAAACTTAAAAAATTAAATCCACACAAAATTTAGTCCAACATTAAACCAAATATTAATAGGAACGTATAACAGTTAATCCATGCATCCATGTTTTAAATTCTTGAATTAGAGATGTAGGGAGATGGTACATAATACCCAAATAAACATTGGGCCTTCAAATAAAACAAGCACAGAACGTGTCTCTTTGAGTTATGAAGCCTCCTTACAAAGGCACATACCCCAGAGTACTGACCAAAGGTAAAATAAGAAGTCATCAAATACATCCTAAAGACCTTGAACCTTGGAATCCAACCTAACAAGGTTCATCACCCTTGATTCAAGCATGAGCAAACCACTAGAAATGACCAAGGTAAAAGCCTATTGAATATACTGCCCACACCAATTGTAGTTTGTGTTCTAAGCTGCCAAAGCATCCTGCCGAGATATGCACAAAATATTTGAGGATGTCTTCTAGATTTTCTTGATAAATCCACAACAACCAACCTAACACAAGGGTGGAGCCAGGGGGGCAAGTGCCCTTCTTGACTCCTCCTAAAATATTCCATATGTACTACTATTAGGAATTTTTAAAAAACGTTTTACCCTCCTTGATGCATAAATTAAACACAAATTAGGAAAAAAGCTTCCTCGCCCTGCTAAAATAAAGGAAAAATGACAAGCTTACCTAATGCCCAATAAGTCAATGACACTGTGTAAGGGGAAAACAAAAAACAAAAAAACAAGGAAAAAGCTTCCTGACACAAGCAAGAATAAAGGGAAGAGTTTCCCTGGGCTCATTTGGGAGGAGGGAATGGAAAGGAATAAAAAGAATCATTTTAGAAAATTTTTCCATTCCCTTGTTTGGGAGTTTTAATGAAGGGAATGAAAAGTCCATTCCTTTATTTGGGAGTTTAAGTGGGAGGAAATGGAATGGGTAGGAGGGAACACTCATTCCTCTCTATTCCTTTAAAACCTCAAATTTTCATTCCCCCCGAAATTAGGAGGAATGAGAGGGAATGAAATTAGATTTAATGATTTTTTTACTAAAACTCCCAAAATACTCTTATATATTCAATTCTTTATTTTAAAATAGGGGTCTAATAGTAATATTGTCATAAAATAATTCCATTTCATTCCCTCCATTATGCTCCCAAACAAAATTACTTACATTTCATTCATTTTCATTCTTTTCCATTCATTTATTTTAAAATATCCAATAAAGGTTACTTAATTCCATTCCATTCCATTTTTTCTCATCCTTTTCTCTTACTTAAATACATTCCATTCCATTCATTTCCATTCCCTTATGATCATTCCATTCTATTCCATTCAATTCCCTTATGAACTCCCAAACAGAGCCATAGGCACAATAACACACACCAAGAGATTTGACTTGTTAGCTGTTAGCTTTTAATTACCATGCACTTAAGCTTAGAAAAATAATAATAATAATCATGCATTTTAGTGTCTTTCTTATGACATTTCAATTGATAGTCCTATATTTTACACAAATTTTTATTTGTCCTCAATTTCTTGACATTTCAATTTTAAATTTTGGGTTTATGTTATGAACAAAATTTTTAATTATTTTGAAAAATAAATAGAAAGTTGAATTTTACCTATAGTTTCAAAAACAATAAAGAAAAGATAGTGAGACGTGTATACAACTTTGCAATTAAATTGCTATACTTTTAATATTTTCAAATTAATTTATTTCCGCAATTTATTTTATAGTATTAACTTAAATGTGTAACTATAGTTTACGTTTAATTAGTTTTTGTATGACACTTATAGTTGCTATTGCTTTCTTTTTTGTTAATATAGATTTTTTTCTGTTTTTTTTAATATTGACTTCTAATCTTGTCTCTCCTGAATTGAAATCTTGACTCCACCACTAACCTAACACGATTGCATTTAATGCAATAGATAACTTATCCAAATAAAACAAAAGGCTCCAAAAATCTTTGTTCATCATAATCTCTGGAAAAGAAGAGCCTAATGGGACATAAGGCTACCCAAATATACCAAGACAACACCTATTATGGTACATACCGGAGAAGAAAATGAAGAAAACCAAGCAAGGGATAAGGATAAAGAAGAAAAAGAAGGGAGAGTATAAAAGAAAAAAGACAGACAAACGAAGAGAAGATTTTTGAACGATTTTACAAAAAGTCAGAAGAGAAAAAATAGAGGAGTGGAATAGACAATGAGCAATGTAATAGTCAAATTATATAAATAAATTCCTTGACACAATTTCACAAAATTGAGAGTTATTTAGTTCTTATTCAAATTCCCCATTGCGGATTGTATGAACCCTTTTTTTTTTTTTTTTTGAAGCAGGATTGTATGAACCCTTAATATAAATTAATTGTGATCATTAGCAAGCAATTAAGCTTGGGTTAATTTCCTGCTTCCACAAGAGATATTAACAAAAACAAGAAGTATAGCACCCCCTTCCATTTTGTTTTCCAAACGTGAGACAAAGTCTTCCTCACCAAAACAACAAAGTTTCACATTGTTCATTCTCAAAAAAAAAAAAAAAAAAAAAAAAAAAAAAAAAAATCACATTGTTGTAAAATAAAATGGTATTGAGAACATATTTTCTTATATTCTGAACTGTATTTTAGAGTTTTTGTCTTTTTTTTTTTTGAGAAACTTGTCTTTTCTTGATTTATCTCCTATACTTTCCCGGCCGAAACTAATGGGGGCCCATTCACATCCAAAAAAGCTAATGAATTTGCGCTCTTGTTGGCAGTTATGGCCCATAAGAGATCTCTTAAATCTTTACCGCCCAGCCCATGTTCCAATACGATATTAGGGTTTTGAAGTCTCTCTGTGTGTCTCTCTCAGAACAAGAGGATCTCACTTCTAAGAGCGCTTGAGCGAGGCTGAGCCACTTCCCCAGAGATCTCTAGCTCACAACACCAAAATGGTTCGTTTCCCACTTCTTTACTCTTTTCATGTTCTCTCTCAGATTCATAATGTTTTTTTATTTTTATTTAAACACAGATTTAGTTTCAAACATATGGTTTTGAAGTTCGTATTTAGATTGTAAAGTATAAACATGTTTATTCGGTTTCGTTTCTCTTAGGGCTTGTTAGGTTTCCCCATTGAATTTGAATTGCGTGATTCAACATTTTGTACTGCCTAATGCATATTTCTCTACCATTTGAATGTGGGAAATAGGAAAAAAATAATTAAAATAAAAGTAAAAAAGTTGGAGCCATTACATAATGTATGTGAATGATGCAAGATTCAATATAGATATGCAAAAAACTCATGTTTAAAAAGGCTACAAAAAACTCATTTTGTAGGTCCCTTAGGATTCAAAGAGACCCAATTACGTGTTTGGTTTAACGTTTATGCAGCAGTCCTAGATTCCATTGTGTACTCATTTATGAATCAACCGACAAACATTTTGTTAATTCTTTGTTTGGATGAGAAATTTTCAAACTAAGCATGTATAAAATGGCTAGTTTTTTTTTTTTTTTTTTCTTCCTTTAGAAAAAGTACGGCCATGAAGAGAGGGAATTAGGTCATTACCCATCTGAATTTACATGCTGTTTTTTTTTTTTTTTTTTTTTTTTTCATAATCTTTTCATGGGTTAGAATTATAATTTAAGTTTTTTGTATTTAAGTTGGATTTTTGGTTTTCTGAACTTCACGCTTATGGCTATAACAGGCTAGAGGATTGAAGAAGCATTTGAAGAGGCTCAATGCCCCAAAGCATTGGATGCTTGACAAACTTGGTGGTGCATTTGTAAGTCAAATTTGAGTGCTTGTTTTCCTTCTGTAATGCTACTTTGCATTGTTCTTCTGTTTATATGTATCATGAATTTTTATTTATTTGTTATTGTTGTTATTATTATTTTCTGTGTAGGCTCCCAAGCCTTCTTCTGGACCTCACAAATCAAGGGAGTGCCTGCCATTGATCCTTATCTTGCGAAACAGGTTGAAGTATGCTCTCACATACCGTGAGGTCATTTCCATTTTGATGCAACGCCATGTACTGGTTGATGGGAAGGTCAGGACAGATAAAACCTATCCTGCAGGTTTCATGGGTATGGCATGAACTGTTCTTACGTGAATTATTGTTCTAATTTTCTGATTTGTGTTTGTGTGCTTATATTCTTATTATGCGTATTATTTTCATGTAAGTTCACACAAAAAGTTGGATATTGAATTTATCGATAAAAAAAGGTCCTTGCAAGTTTTGCAAGGCACACTTAGGCAAAGTTACCAATTAATAGACGTTAAAAGGAAATGCTAAGCTGAATGATATGATGTGAATGGATATAATGGATAACCTCACACATATAAACTGTTGCTACTGCGATATGAAAAAATAGTTCATGGCAATTAGCGATTCTCTTTTACCAGAATTACAAAATTCAATGTTTTGAGGCAGTAAGGTTCACTTCCTTCCATTTTAGTAGTTGAGTAATATTAGTCCTAATATATATTCCATTGTTCTTATTAGTTTGGTATTTACTTTTTTCTGACAGATGTTGTATCAATCCCCAAAACGAATGAAAATTTCCGTCTCCTTTATGACACCAAGGGTCGATTCCGTCTCCACTCAATCAGGGATGAAGAGGCGAAGGTAATTCTGTTCAATCCTCTCAAGTATATTTTCTGCTATCTTTCTATAGGAATGATATGATTTATGTCATTAGAGTGAGTAAATTTAGTCTATTCTAATTAAGAATGATTTATTTTAAGGAGTTGTCAGCGTATGGAAGTGCCATGCATCGAATGCTTTTATGTGAAGAAATATCATATTATTGTGTATGCCAGTTAGTAGAAACCGAATCATATTCTCAGTTGTGGTGCCAAATTGTAGGGAATTATTTTGTATTTTAACCTCTGAACCCTTGCTTTTATTTTGCTTTTGTAGTGTTTTTGTGCTTGTAACTTGTAAGGTTTGTAAACACATGGTAAACAATTTTATAGTGACTTGTGGCTATGTGGAATGATTAATGATTCCTAATTTTTTGGTCATAAATCCTTTAACCGTGCCATTCTGACATTTTCAGTGTGCTTTTGCAGTTTAAGCTATGCAAAGTTCGCTCTGTGCAGTTTGGGCAAAAAGGTATCCCATACCTGAACACCTTTGATGGACGAACCATCCGCTACCCAGACCCTTTAATCAAGGCCAACGACACAATCAAGCTGGACCTGGAGAGCCAAAAGATCACTGAGTTCATCAAGTTCGATGTTGGGAATGTAGTCATGGTGACAGGTGGAAGGAACAGAGGACGAGTTGGAGTCATCAAGAACAGGGAGAAGCATAAGGGGACTTTTGAGACTGTCCATATTCAGGATGCCACTGGGCATGAATTCGCAACTCGTTTGGGCAATGTGTTCAATATTGGCAAGGGGACAAAACCATGGGTATCCCTTCCCAAGGGTAAGGGTATTAAGCTAACCATCATTGAAGAGGCCAGGAAGAGGCTTGGAGCCCAAACAGCGTCCACATCATAAGATATTGTGGTAAAAGTTGTCATGAAGTTTAAAAGTGTTATTTTGTAGTTTGATCCTGGATTTTGGTTCCAATTTTTGTCATGTTTTCCATACTTTAAAGTTGAACAGCCGATCTTAAACTTTTGTTATTTTGAATTAAATTTTGCTGGACTAACTAATGTTGATTGTCTATTTTTTTTTTCTTTACCTGGATGAATTTCTTGGTGTTTCTGGCAAATATCTTGGCAAGTTTCTATTGCAACAAATGCTTTCTGTGGTATATTGAAACCATAATTTTGACTTGGCTGACATGCACGGTAGCTATGGGCAGGTTCATAGTTGAAAGTTTTGATGAGTTCTTAAATGCTTGAGTAGTGAGAAAGTGATAGCAGATGATAATTTTAGCTCCTGAAAGTACGTTTTATAAGAATTTTCTATCCGTTTGTTTTCTTATAGGTTCATTAATCACGTAGTAGTTTTTGAAAGTTACACCTAAAAAATCAAAAGAAATTAAGGTGTCCTAAAACTCAATCAGGTTATACATCAGTATTAATTATATATGAGTAGGGTGTGAAACCCACAGTATCTTAATCAATTTAATAACCGCTTTGCCCTTTTTTGGATTGCCCTTTATGTAATAATGCCCCTGAAACATTGGAGCATCTTTTTCTGCATTGTGAGTGGGCTGCCCAGATTTGGCTTATGGCTCCTCGGCCTCTCGTTATCCACAATTTAGCAAATGTTTCGATTGTGGACTGGATCAAAGCTATTCTTTATCCAAGCTCTAAACTTGGTCTAGATGATGAAATGGCCAGGGAGTTTCAGCTATATGCAGCAATATCTTGTGATCAATTATGGTGGGCAAGAAATAAAGCAACAGTGGAAGGGATTAATAGTAATCCAACAGAGCTTGCTAGACAGATCTACGGGTTTTTCAAGAACACAAGCAAGCTTGGAAGGTGTAGTCCGTAAGGCCAAAAAAAGATGTATCTTGGTCGCCACCTCCTTCCAATTGGATTAAAATGGACTTTGATGCTGCATTTAAGGAAGAAAAAACCACAATTGCAGTGGTTAGTAGAGATTCTATGGGTAATACCTTGAAAGCATGGTCTGACCAGTTTCTTTCCAATAATTCATTGGTGGGGGAAGCTAGAGCAGCTTGGAGTGCCATGATGCTTGCTGCTAGTGAAGGTTATGAGAATATCATTCTAGAGGGTGATGCTTGGAATGTTATTGAGCCAATTTGTAATGCAGATGTTGATCCCCATTGGAGCATTAAATCTTTATGTGATGATATTTTGTATTTTGTAGAGTACTTTAAAAATGTAAAATTTTCTTTTGTTTGTAAAGAGGACAATGTATCTGCCTATCTTTGGCCCAATGGGCAGCTCTTGTAAGTTGGATTGGGCCGGTTTCCATCTCTTAGCTGCCTTATTCGATTTTGCGGGCTTCGGATAGAGATGAAATTTGGCTCCGTTCTTTTGTTTCTCCCCTTGTTCAGGTTGAGCAATAAAGTTCTTATTCAGCAAACAAAAAAAAAAAAAAAAACCACGAACTTGGCAAAAAGAATTAATACCTGATTAAAAAAAAGAATACGACTAATAAGTAATATTAGACCACTCAGCAAAATAAAAAATTATAAAAAGTTTTCAGCCCGAATTTCTTGGACCATGGGGTGCTTTTACCTTCTTTGAAACGGTCAAAGAATATTCATATTGCATCCACCTCTTTTTTTTATTTTTTTGGAAAGTATATCGCATCTTGTTATATCACGAACGGTATCGAATATTTATATCGCATCCTAAACAAACGAGTCACAAGTGACTGATATGTATATCCAATATTCAGCTACCAAAATTAATTGAAGCAGGCAGTATTGATACCAGGAAATTGCTACCAACACTGAAACAATCCACCAATTTTTCACTCCCCTCTCACCTATGTTTGTAATATATGACACAGGTTCTGTCATGTCTATCATGTGAATGCCCATTAGAGAAAAGTGAAAAATTCCAAGTGCCACTAGCACTACTAATTGATAAATTAGTCTTGATGCACCAATGACTTGCACTAATGGCTTGTTTTGGATTGAGATGAGTAAAATAAAGTTTACTAAAAATAGTGTGAGTTAGTTGAAAATTCTGAGTGCTAGATTAGACATTGTATTCTATCAAATTTTTTACTAAACATTTGTGCTTGTCCTTATAAACTAAGAATTCCTATATATCTTATAAATCATATATATATATGTATTCTTTCTCTAAATATGTAACCCCAATACACTTTGGAAGACCTTATAAAAATAAATTCATTAACGGATAGTTCATTTTGCAAAGTACCAAAATAGTAGTAATGGGTGCAGTGTGGGATTTGCAGCTTATTTGTTACTAGCTTTAATGAACTTCACATTTGTCATCCCTGACCTCGCAGAGAGAGCGATACGATGGGGACAGATCTTAAAGAGACCATAACCAACACTTAAATATTTGGAATATGTGACCCAAAATGACACTCTCGATAGGGAACCTAGAGCCCAGCAACGAATATGACAATTAAAATGTTTCCAGCCCTACAAACTCGTACACGTCACTTTCTCCAGTGGGTCCCAACAACAAGTGCAGGTTGCAGAATAAACCAAGAGAGTATTGAATGGCTATCCTATTCCCATCCTAATCTAGTGAGATCACAAAGGGACCAAGTCAATGTCTGAATGACATATCCAACTTTCATTCAAAACAATTCAAGCAAATGCAATATTCATAAGTTTCTTGTTGCATTAGGGTATCTATTTAGCAATATCTTGTCTACGTAAAGCTTTTTTCTTTTTTCCTTATTTTTTAATTTTTAAATATATCTCTCATTTAACCATATAAACAAATAAACTTTCAACAAAAAGCTATATCCAAATGGAAATATATTTAAATGCACTTATTTGTCACCAAAAAAGAAAAAGAAAAGATGACTCTCTAAATAAGCACATTAAGATGGAATTATGAACTCTCCCTAACTAGCTTGGAGAAAAGAGGAACACTAACATATGATGGCATCGATAAACTTTTAACATTTTATTAAGAAGACTAAAATAAGTGCACATACATTTTTCCTTTTTAACCCGTCACAAAATTTTAACCACAGCATCTCTAAATGAAAAACTTATACATGAAAGACTGCAGAGAGCCCTCACAGCATCTTTAAACGAAGAACTACTAACATGAAAGACTGCATCGAACCCTCACGAAAAAAGTAAACATAAAGTAATGAAATGATTTAACATCAAGCCTCGTCAAGCAGCATCTGATCAAAGTGCCAGGTTCCTGAAAATCCATAAAACAAACCAGCTTCAGAGGACAAGAAAAGACATCTACTAAACTGAATAATAAGATAGTGAATGGAAAATGTAGTGAAATAAGTGAGAGAATGAGGATTCCTACCATGCCCTTTGCCCACTCTTCTCAGCTGAGCAACATATTCAGAGATCTTCTTGATGGCTTCCACCTAGAAAAGAAACCCCATCAGGCCAACATCAAAGTTACGTACCATATATTACCATAGTGTCTTCCATACTGACACTGTTATGAATAGATTTCAAATATGGAAAACAACAACCAAACCTTTTTTGGAATCAGCTATGGATCCTTAACAGACTAATCAAGGTTGGCACATATAGTTTTCATCATTTTATTCTGTCTGAAATGATACTCTTTATTCCTTCCTTATTTGACATGTAAATTTTTAAAGCAAGACATTTCAATAGAGAAAAAAATTTACCTGCTCAGTTAAAAACTCGCTTTCAACAAAATCTGCCAACTGCACATCCTTGTTCCGATCAGCCACCTGTCGATCAAGTCAAGTGCTTGAATCAAAATTTTGCACTTGCTTTGGGTTAAACAAAGCAAATGAAGTGCACTACTCAAACAAAGCAAAGAACAAGGACAAAGGAGAGATGGATTACACTGTATAAGTTGAGGAGTTTCTCATTTGTCAGTTTCTCCAAAGACAATGCAAGCTCCATAGCTGAACCAAGAAAAAGGATAACATTAGTGCTGACTAATGTTTGGATTCAGAAGTTCCGTGGTTTGTTTTATTATTATTATTTTTTTATAAGTATAATTTTTGAGCTTTATTAAATATATAGATTTGAAATGACTAGGATAAGATATTATTTCAAATTTTGAAATTCATAAAATAACTGGTAGATTTGAAATGATCAAGATAACATGTCGATTCAAATTTTGAAATTCATACATCACAAGTGCTTTTGTTTGTGCAAAAATTTCCAAAACTCAAACCATCTTGTAATAAAGTTATATCAAGCAATATATACTTGCTATTTTTCTTCAAATCCCTTGCTTTTAAATCATCAAATTCAAAAGCAACCAAAATGTATTTATGCTACATACTCATGGAAGCTTTATGGTAAATGTAGTCACTTATATGTTTATAAACTCCATCCATTTCTATTTTCTAACAAGCATATACTCTTAAGAGATGCAGCAATGAAAAACCAGATATTATAGACAAACTCATACAAAGCAAACATGTAGGACCAGTGGTTCAAGACCAATGTTACATTACACATATTGGATGCGAAAAGTTCTTTTTTTAACCTCAATATATCAAAATGTGTAATTAAAAGTACAGTTTGACATGAAACTTATAAGATAGGCCAATGAAGCTATACCATATAAGGCATCTCCCTTCTCTGCATGATCAAATTCAGATAAAGGCATCACTATAGACTGCAGCCTCACTCTTCCACCCCGTTTGTTCTGAGGATTTCCCAAGCAAAACAAAACCACAAGTCAGATTTAACCCAATAAATAAATAAAAATAAGTACAAAATCACAACGTATTAAAAACAATAAGTACAAAACCTGATATTCCATGAATTTCTCAGCATGATCCCTTTCTTCTTCACTGGATTCCTTGAAAAACCTGTTTACAAAAAACCCATAAGCCATAAATTTTACACAAATTTGCAACAGAAAAATGTTATAAAAAATGAAAATTGAATGATTTAATTTTACAAGCTTACTTGGCAATACCCTTCAGCGCAACGTTGTCCCTATCAAAGTAGGCAAACATGGCATGGTAGACATACGAAACATTGTATTCCACACTGTCATTTTGACAACAAGAAACGAATTGAAATCAAAAACCCAACACAGAAAATAACCACAAAGTCACAAACTTTCAGACTGAACAAAAAAGAAACAATTTTGAAAAAAATAAAAAAGACCCACTTGATCTGTTCGTTAATCGCGGCCTCACATTCATCCGAATATTTCTGGCGAGCGAGAGAGAGTTGTGGAACAGTGGGAACAAGATCGAGCTCTTTCTTAACCTCTTCAAAGGGCTCAAACACCACACCGATCAGAGGCTTGCTATTCGCACCACCCTTTGAGGCACAGACCACAAAGTTTGTGTCTTTTTTGGCTGGAGAGAAACGCAGGCTCGAAGAAGCCAGAGCAGCCGAAGAGTTCAGAGGAGAAAATGAAAACGAAGATGGCTGTGGCAGAGGAGAAGACAGAGTTTCCACATGTGGGTTCAAGAGAGAACACGATGGAACAGTCTTGAGCAGCATGATTTCGAAGAGAAAAAGAGAGAAAAACAGAGTGAAACAGAGGAAAACAGAGGAAAGGAAATGAAAGAGTTTGTGAGTGTTGAATTTGTGGTGAAGAGGCGAAGACAGATAGGGCATGTGGTGGCCATGAGTGAGGGTTATAAGGGCAGGGAAAGATTGATGTGGGCCATTGGATGGGGTGACAAGTGGACGGATGAGATTGAGAGTTAGATATGGGCGCGTGTTGAACTCGTGGCCAAGCTGGTTGGTTGTGTACTTTGTGTCATGCCATTATTGTTGTCGTCTAGAATCCGAAGGAAATATCGGGACTTCTGGTGTCCAGATGCAGAGAACAGAGAATGGTGGGATATTGTTGCCAAATGCAGTTTTATTTTTTGGGTTTCAAATTTTGTATTCATTATCTGTCTGTTACAAGCTCTCTGTTTCTTTGGTTAACTTTCAAGAAGTTTGATAGCGACCAAAAGATTGGACAGAAAGGTTGGGAATCTTTTTTTATTTTTCCCCTATTTTAAGTTTTGTTTGGTTTCGAATTGACTCTACTTGCTAGGTGTCATACAACTTAAAAATATGATGATTGTTTTTTGGATAATTGCTTTTTATTATTCGTCCAAACTTTTAATTAATTTGTAACATAGGAGAGGTTGGAAGCCCAAAACCTGTAGACTAGTATTTGTTTCATAATTTTTTTTTTTTTTTTTGAGGGGATCAATTGGTTTTTGGTGTATGCTAAACTTGAACCCAATTTTAATCCACTAAGTAATTGCTAATAACGCAATCTACTGTAATTGAAACAATATTATTTTTACACAAGTTTGCCATTGACATCACGTATTATTACGTGAAAATTGTTAAAAAATATTACAAATTAGTTCAAATGCTTTTAGGAAATTTGTTAATGGACAATTTAAAGAAAATTTAAAGTTGCTATTTTCTTTTCCTATAAAAAAGTTTCTAAAAGTAATTGCTAAATCAATACCCTAAAGACATTTGTTAACTTTTTCATTACAAATTTTACTCTACAACTTTTACAAATTAATGTGACAATAAGTATGATTGATGAATTTTAAAAACATGATAAATGATTTTTTGTGTGACTAACAACACACTGGTTTGTAAAGTTTATTGAGTAAAATTTATAAGGGTTATGTTAATGAGTAATTTTAAGGCAATTGTTAATAAAATATATTAAGAAAATTTTTATATCATTTTTATGACAAATTGAAAAAACTGTCAAAACATTAATTGTTTTTTTTTTCTAAAAAAATTTTCTAAAATAATTCACTAACAAATACCCTTAAGGCATTTGTTAGCATTTCCAAATTTATAATTACCTAGCATCATTTTTACTATGGACCAACAGAACAGGGTGTGTTCTTAACTTTTCTTTAAAAAAAAAGAAAAAGAGAAAAAAAAAACAGATTGTGTTAATAGTTATTAAATAAATTGAGAAAAATATTATATTTCTAGGCTTATTGGTATGGAGCGTGGATATTTGCGTTGGATGCTCAACTCATGAGAGATTTGGGAAAGGTAATTCATTAATTACCTTGGTATTATTATGTTTCTATTTCCTAGAAAGTTAAGTAACGTACTAACAAATTACTATAAAAAATTAATGACAAATTTTTTTGTGCTCATATGGTAAATTTTGAATGGAGTTTTCCATGTTAGATTAGGGGAAATTTTTCTTCAAAAAAAAAGATTAGGAGAAATTTTAAGAGAAGAAACACATAGTCAAATACCTTTTAATGATGCAGTTCATAAATTCAATTGGATTTTCAGTAACTAGTCACGCATGTTACATGTAGTTAGCTTCACGCTTTTTGTCCTTTGCCTTGAGCCATAGTACGAAACTTAGATTTACATCATAGCAAATTGGCAACCATCTATGTTTAATGTGACAATGTCAAATGGCCTTTGGTTTGAATGAAATTATATCCTTAAAAGCTGGAAATAATGTTGAGTTCCCGATTTAGAACTTGGTCACAACCATTGTACTAGAAAGGGGTCCTTCTATAGCACGGAACAACACTAAAAGCTAAAAGGGTTGGCATTGAGATTAATCTTTGTTGATGTGGGAAAGGAAGCACCACTGTAAAAAACTAGTTTTTTCTTCTTATATGAAGAGACACCAATGGGGACAGTTTGGCATACAAGTGAGTGAGGGTATGACAAATCAGGTGAAGATTGTGGCCTATGCACCTTGAACTGTGATTTTCCTCCAAAATTAGCATTCTGGACATGGAGTATTTTTTATTTTTTTTGGTTGATAAAAGGACATGGAGTATTCGATTGATTGTATGGTTGCAAATATTTCTTATATCATAATTCTCTTTGGAATCTTTTTAATTTTTTTATTAACAAGGTATCCAAAGTTGAAAATCTCAAATAATCTTCAAAGTCTATCAGTTATTTATGTTAAAATATTCGTGTGTGAATGGGGTGACTAGTAAAATCGTAAAGTCTCATATTGGTTAAGTTTTCAATTATAGAAAACCTGTTTAAAACTGGAAAATGCAAAATGATACCTGAATTTGGATTGAAAATTGGTTTCAAATTCAATTTTTAAAAAACTGTGTTCTAGTGTTTTGAAATCAAAAACAAAAACTATTTAACCAAATAAGCCCATATAATAAAATTGAGCACAGACCATGGACTTGAAAATTGAACACAGAACCATGGACTTGGCTTTTGGGTTTAGTGATGTATCCTATATATCTGTATATCTATATCTATATTTTATATATATTATTATTATATAATAATAGGTGAAACTGAGAGAAAATCAAATTAAAATTTCAAATTGGAGTTTCAATTTTGCGCCATGTGTCTTAAATTATTTATTCTTAAAGAATTTATTTCTTAATTTTAGAATCAAAGTGGAACCACATTATAAATATTCATACAAGTGAGTTATTAAGTACAAAAACCAAAGAGTTTAGAATAAATGAATCGTAAAAAAAAAGGGGGGGGGGCTTCACAATAATTTTTTTTTAAATGGACAATTTACATTTTATACCTAATAATATCCTTACAAATTTTTTTTAAAGAGTTAACAAAATATAAAAATGACTATCAATAGTATTTAAATTATATATATAGGAGCTATATTATGCATCTTATTGTATATCTTTAAATGTATCTATGCATATATGCATAATAAAGCAATTAACATGCAATGCAAAGATATGGTATCAAAGTAGAATACTAGTGAAGACCCTTATTGTACGGCACCTAAACGCCCAAGTTCATATTGGGCCTTGGACCATAAATCAATGATATGGGCCAAGGATCTAATCTTCACAACGACAATGACCACAGCCCAGACCCACGAATAGCCACCAACGTGGACTAAGTATTGTCAGGGCACTTAGAAAGCGGATCGCATACGCCCTCCTCACAGGATGCTCGGGAAACCATTCCCGGTAACTATGCACGTGCTTGGTCACATCGCCCGAACACGTCACCGTTTACATGTCCGGCAAAACCTTAGGAAACTCCATTGCCGAACACATTAACTGAAGTGGGAACCATTTCCAAGGCCACTCGTACCTAAAAACCCACTTAAGCTCATTGACATTGAACCCTTCTTTGCACTAAGGGAGAAGATTATGTGCCCAGCAGAACCTTAGGAAACTTCGCTGTCGAACACATTAACTGAAGTGGGAACCATTTCCAAGGCCACTCGTACCTAAAAACCCACTTAAACCCATTGACATTGGACCCTTCTTTGCACTAAAGGAGAAGATAATGATGAGCATCCCATTAACGAAGGCTATAAATAGGAGAAATGAATGGATAGTTGGGGGATACAATTCTGAGGGTAAGAAGAGAGTAAGAAAGAGAGAGAGAGAGAGGAGTTAACGTTGAGAAAAAGGGAGAAAAGTGTTTGCATTGGATCCCTTAGCCTAGGACAACCCAAGGTAGGATACTCAGACCCACCAAATAAATAGATTGTGAGCCCAAATAGTGGTTTGACCCATCAAGCCCGTCCTTGGAGCTTACACTTATCAATGAAAAAAAATACTTCGATGAGGGAATAAATAATGTATTTTCAAGAATAATGATTTGTGCAAAACAGGTTCCAAATAGAAATTTATTATGATGCAAAACATACCAAAAAAAAAAAAAAAAACCATTACCTCATAAAATCACACTCAACCCTAACACAATTATATTGATTTAACTCAAATTTGATATGCTTTGACATTAAGATTTGTTTTTTTTTTTTTTTTTTTTTTTTTTGTTGATAAAGACATTAAGATTTGTCAACATGTCTAGAACCCTAACATCAATTATCATAATCTAAATTTAGTGATAACCAAACTATACATAAATCCCTTTGCAACTATATGTGCTAGTCCGCTAAATATATTAAGAAAATTAAAGACTCATGAGTTCGTGAGGAAAACACCAAGGGTTCAAAATTTTCAAATGGTTAATCAAAGAAAAATCCATTATTGGTTGAATACATTATAGTTTTGTTGTGTTCTAAATTTGCCTATGCAAAACATATTGTTGCATTTAGATGACTATATCTGTCTCTTCAAAGTTTAGAATGATCACAGATAAGGAAGTCAAACATGGATCATGTTCTTTTGCTTCCTAGGAAGATAAATAATAGGTGAAGCTGAAAGAAACTCAAATTATAATTAAAAATTAAAGTTCTAATTTTGCGCCATGTATCATAAATTATTTATTCTTAAAGAGTTTTATTTCTTAATTTCAGAATCAAATGTGGGACCACATCATAAATATTCATCCAAGTGAGTTATTAAGTACAAAAACCAAAGAGTCTAGAATAAATAAATTGTAAAAAAAAAAAATGTTTCACAATAATTAAAAAAATGGACAATTTACATTTTATACCTAATAATATCCTTATAAATTTTTTTAAAGAATTAACAAAATATAAAAATGACTATCAATAGTATTTAAATTATATATATAGGGATTATATTATGTATCTTATTGTATATCTTTAAGTGTATCCATACATATGCATGAAGTTATAAACTAGTAGATATAAGTGGTTAAGACTTAAGATATAGTAACATAATTGCACTACTTGTTGATATCTCAAGCTTTCCACATAAAAAAAAAAAAAAAAAAAAGAAGTGGTAAGCTTTCAATCTTTTCTCAGTTATTCATTTTTTAGCTTTCACCTTTCAGTTTCTTTTCTCTACTTTCCTATTTTAACATATTAGGATAAAATTTTGAACTAGGTTGTGGTTTCAAGAGCTTGTATAAATACCAGAGGAAAAAAAAAAAAAAATCGCTAGAAATTTATGCATCTATAATTTTGTTAAATTTTGTCCTTGTACATAATTGGGTTGAAATTTTACATTAATCATTGAGCCAATGTTGTACCTTGATTGTCATTTCCTGTGATTTTTCAATTTTCAAATTTACTTTAAAATTTCAATAAGCAGAAATTAGTTATACTTATATATGCCTAAACCGAAAAAAAAAAATAATAATAAAAAAAAAAAAAATAAACAGTTAGCAGATCTAGAAGGTGCAGTGGAAATAAGATATTCACCGACTAAGGGGATATAGCCAGGGATAAAAAGTCAAAAAAGCAATTAGGACATTTCCACTTATGAATGCCTCACTCTCATCCTCACTTGCCGACTGAACTCGCTCTGATATTTCCAATAAGATGTCATATCTGGATGTTAACAGGTACTATTATAATAATGGTTAATAAACTGTATTAAAAAAAATTTAAATGTAAAAATGTTGTCATAAAAATAAATTATTTTATCATTTCCTCATAAAATATTTTTAAAAATACTTCCTAAACTAATACCTTTAGAAAACTTGTTAATATTTTTCATCATTTAGTACATAAAAGTTTGAACTCTTAATCAATAATCAAAATTAGACCACCGCACGTTTTTGATGCGATGATCACTTCATAAGTATAAAAGTGTTTATGAGGTGTGAGAGACAAGGATTGAGGTTCAAGTCTCCAGAAGAGAGTTTCACACACATATATACTTAGATTATACTAGAGTAGAATTTATATATTATATAAAAAAATAATAATTAAAATTAGATTATAACTTTATCTTAATTTTATGCCAAGTATCCTTTTAATTACACTTTAATTTCATGCCACATGTCTTTCTAAAATTTTCATTATACTCTAATTTTGTGTCATTTATATTTACATGCAAATAAAATATATAAAAATATTTTATTTGAATTTACTATTTGCACAATACCATGAACGTGTACAACATAATATTTATTAGATTGAAACATAAAATGAGTATTCACAGTAGTGGAGTTAAAAATTTAGTTTTGACACCTACAAAAGTCACTTTATCTATTTTACCTATTCACACCCAACATTAATGGATCTATATTTTTAGTTATTTGATTAAAATAATACAAATAGCTCATTAGAATAATAATAATAATAATAAAAACATCCACAGCAATCACCTCCACCATCAGCCACACCCACACCCACACCCACACCCACACCCACAACCACCACTATGTGGATTTTATTGGTTGATTTTTCTTCTCTCTCTCTCATCATTTCATTTCAGTCTCTCTCTCTTCCTTCTCTCTTTTGTTCTACTCTCTCCCCTTCAAACCTAAAACCCATGGTGGAACACCATCACCAAGCCACCATGGTCGGACCACTGTCACAGGCCACTGCAACTCACCACCATCACAAGCCACGCAACCCACTTGACCAAGCCAAACCTCTGTCTTCTCTCCGTGGGTGGATCTGCGTTGGTCTCTCAAATCTGACTCTCTCCTCTAGCTCGTGGGTCTCTCAAGTTCGCTTAGTCCAGTTATGGTTCATGGGTTGTGGCTCTCTCAGTGATGGATTTTGGCCGTGGGTTTTGGTTATGTTTTGGCCATGGGTTTTGCTAATGTTTGCTTCTTTTCTTTTTTTTTTTTTTTTTTTTTTTGGTAGTGGTGGGTTTGATGAGTGTGGGTGTGGTTGGGTTTATGACTAATGTGGTGGTGGTGGTGGTGGGTTGCCATGCTGGTGGAGGGGGTGATTGATATTGGTGGTGGTGGGTTCGATGAGTGTGGGTATGGTTGGATTTGTGACTGATGTAGTGGTGGTGGTGGTGGTGGTGGGGGTTGTCGTGGTGGAGGTGGTGAGAGAGAGAGGTGAGAGTTGTGAGAGGTCTGAAAGTTAAGAGAGAGAGTTGAGAATTCTGAGAAGAAAAGAAACAGGAAAAAAAAAACGAAAAAAATAATATTTTAATCAGAGGTAGAATAAAAAATTAATTTTTTTTAGTTTTCAGCTATAGTGCACAGTCATATATAGTCGTACACTGTAGCAAGATAGGTAAAATATTTACCTATAGCATCACTATTATAGTGCCTTTTTTGTGTATAGTGATGCTAAAAATAATTTTTAAACTTTTTAGTACCACTATTGTGGATGCTCTTATAAGTTAGGATTTTAATTAATGTCACAAATGAACGCAATGCCTTTTTGTAAGTCACAAATCAAAATTCTAACTGGACAAGAATAATAATAAAAAAGCAACTTGTATAGGCACCTGTAGGATTATTATCTAATAATTTAGTCATGGGGATATAGTAAGATTTTTGTCTCTTGGAGTTTGATGATAAGGATAACACACAGGTGAAAATAATAACAATTATTTAATATAGTATAATATGATATGATTGAAATGAGGTCACAATAACAGCTGTCTTTCATTAATAATTATATATAAAAAAAAACAACTTTTACACTAAATTCGCGATTATATCCTGTGTACATTATGATGATATGACTTTAAAAGTTTTGATTTATTTTATTTTTCTAACATTATCATAATATAAAATTATAAAATATATTACATCTCCTTAATCTCATCATAGTCCTAAACAATGTAATGTTGTATTTTTGTATTGAGATTATATTATAATATAATATTATGATGTAATGTAATATCACGATGAACCAAACGCATGTAATAGGTGATGAAGCATTATTATAATAGATTAATAGTGTGGGGTTAAGGGCCTAAATCACATACTAGGCCTTGGGTCCTGTTCGAGGAGGTAAGTAATTCGAAGACGAGCAAGCAGTACAAAATGGTTTAAGTTAGACTTTACGAACAGAGCATGGATGGGAAGGTGGTCCGAGGAGGAGTGTCTCCTCGAACTGGCTAAGAATAGGTCAAACACAGATCCTAATGATCAAGGCGACCTTCTAGGAAGCCTCAGTGACAAGAACGTACCCCAGAAACGTACAAGAGAGAAGGAAACCCCAAAAAATATCTAAGGGAAAGCTACTACCACCGCATTGAATGCACTGCAGCTACTTTTCTGGTTACATTTATGTGGAGAAGACCCCTGAACAGTGCTGCCTTGGTAACCGCAATTCACAGAACGCTAAAGTGGGTGTCTAATGGGACAGGTACTCAAGTAAAGGCTCAGATGATCAACAAGTGTGAGATCAAGATGGCCCAAAGGGGACTATATAATGTGAGAGACCCTCCATGAGAAGGGGGGGGGGGGAAAGAAAAGGGAAGAAACACTGTAGCAATCTAGAACCAGACTTGTAGCAAAGTTTTGAGAATAATATTTAAGAATCAGTCTCCTTAGACTTGGCCAGGGACTTTTTTCTTTAGTGAACGTCTATTATCTTTCTTTCTTTGTCATCAAAATCTATTGGCCGGTTACTTAATTCACTAAAACCCAGTTTTCTAACTCACTCTCTACAAATTTATTACTTTGGGCTTTTTGGGCTTAAGTCCATACATTTGTTGGGCTAAAAGTTCAAATCAGGTCCTTACAAATAGTAACACTACAAATTCAATCTTTTTTTCTTTTTTCTTTTTTTTTTCATAATAAATTTCATAGAAAAAATAATAGGTCTGTGAATGTCAATTATGTTTACTACTTAGAGTCAACTGGATTAGAATTATAAGATTTGTTGTGAAATAAGTTATGCAAGTAGTGTTAGTGGCAAATATGCACTTGCGTGTATTACTTTTTCTCTTATATGGAGGGAAGTTTTAATCAATTAGAAAGTGACACATACTTGAAGTATGAATCGTATGACGGTAGCTCCAATTATTACAAAGAGCAAGTTTAAAAAAAAATTATCCAATATTTCAGGAGTAATGTTTCTCATCTCATATAAATGGCAATAATGGTTAAATGAAGGTTTTGAGATCAAATCTAGTCTATAATAAAAATAAAACTAAAAATTTTAACCTAATGAGAAAGAAACCCACCTCCCCTTTCGCTACTATTTACCTTTTTTATATATATATTTTATTTTAAAAAGATCATATTAAAGTGGATACTATAGATTCAAATACGTGCACACACACAAAAGCCACTAATGATAATAAATTATAATCTTTATAAACAGAACCCTATTCAAATCATATTCTATCTATAAAATAATAACTTAATAAGAATGTATAAAATCAAAAGTTTTGTGACTCAATTACACTTCTATTCATCTCATAGCCTCATAGGGAGAACTCGAAATAATACCTCTTCCATATTTGTTTGTCATTGTTATTTTTGTTTGTTTATATTTAGATCCTCTAAATTTCCTAGGATACTCTACCAATAGATTTTCTTAAATCCTAACTATTTTTTAATAATTTCATGGTCTAGATTTTACTATGTCAGCATTCCACTAACAATATTCTTAAAATGATAAAATAATGTACAAACAACACAATTAAGAATATTGTTAAGTCTTTAATAAATTTTGAAGGAAGTCAATGAAGATTGGTAAAAAGAAGTTTCTCTGACCTAAGGCTTGAGGCGGTGCCAACCTAGGTTTGTAGAATACGTGCCTACTCCTTGGAGTGAGGCTGTAGTTTTTTTCTGGTTTTGTGAACGACAATACATGGGTTTGCTCCTTGTGTTTTCAGGCATGGATAACCTCTTGGTTTTGTGGGAGTACTTTTCACTGATTGAGTCCAAGGAAACATGTATCAAGTAGATGATGGAGGTCTTGATGGGAAGTTTCTTTTGGCGACAAGGTTTTTTACTGGTAGAGCGTTGAACATGGAAGCAATCGCTCAAACTTTTAAATTACTTTGGCATACTAAGAAGGGATTCGAAGTGCGCAACATGGGCAGTCATCGAGTGTTATTTCTGTTCTTGGAAGAGTCGGATATAGACAGAGTTGTAGCAGGTGAGCCGTGGTCTTTTAACAAGTACTTGGTTGCTCTGAAACAAATACGACGGCAGACAGAGATGAAAGGATTGATTTTTGATAGTGCACACTTTTGGATATAGGTTCATGATCTTCCTGTGGGCAATTTGAATATGAGAGTGATCCAAGAGATTGTTTCCGTGGCAGGGGAATTTGTACACAATAGGGCAGAGCACGAGGATTATGAAGGTGGCAATTTCATGCGAGTTAGGATGAAGGTTGATGTTACAAAACCTTTGAGCAAAGGCAGAAAAATAGGATTGTGCAATGGTGAGGAAAGTTGGGTGAGCTTCAAATACAAACGCTTGCCTAACCTTTGTTATTGGTGCGGTCGACTTACCAACCATGATAAGGAATGCTCTGTTTGGTTGAAAACGAAGGGTAGTATGAGGGAAAGTGACTAGCAATTTGGGTCATGGCTGCGAGCGGTTACTCCAAACCTGGTGAGAAAGACAGTGATACGGGTTGCCGGGTATGAAGAGGATGTGAGGGAGAATACTAAAGTTGTAACGAATCAGGCACGAAGGGATGAAGGAGATTCTGAAGCTCGGACTAATGGGCAAAACCAATGTGATTGATCAGAATCTGAGGCACAGCAAACAGGGGCAGTACTACACGCTGGTTTAGAGGATGCTGTGTCTGATGAAAGAAGCACTTCAGTTTGTAGGATTTCTGCGCAGGTTGGTGGGTTCGTAAGCCAGGATTTTCAAGCTAAATTGGATGAGATTGATGTTGACTTAAGGTGTTTTGAGACCTCAAAGGTTGTTGGAGTGGATGAGTGGGATATGCGGGCTGGTTAGGACGGGTTTGGGTAGGTGATGCCTACTAAATTGGTGGGGAAACATAGCCATTCAAGGTCTGGCAAATTGGGTGTCGTGCCTTCGGATGGGATGGGTTCGACCTCTTTGAAGCGTCTAAGAGAGGATTCAAGTGAGGAGTTGAAACTTGAGAGTGTTGGAAGGAAAAAACAGGTTGTTGATTTTCAAAATTTCACGGTGGAGGCTGATGTTCAGCCTCGCCAACAGCCACGAAAACCTTAGCTTGGAATTGCAGGGGGTTTGGGAACAGGCATGTAGTTTAAAAGTTTGTCAACATTGTGCAAGTACAAGATCCCAAGATTGTGTTTTTATCTGAAACATGGTCAACTAAGAAGCATATGAAATGGGTTTGAGATATGATTCTTTTTTATGGATGTTTTACAGTTCCTAGTAACGATAGGGGTGGTGGTTTAGCTCTTTTGTGGAAGAAGGAGGTGGATGTGTGGGTGGATAGTTTTTTGAACTATCATATTGATTCTATTGTGCATGGTGGTTCGGAGAATGCTTGGAGATTGACTGGTTTCTATGGGAAGCTTGATACAAATCGTAGAAGTGAAGGTTGGAATATGCTAAGAATGCTTAGCTCAAAGGTGAAGCTTCCTTGGTGCTGTTTGGGTGATTTTAATGAACTTTTGGAGGTGGGGCTCTCCAGGCCCATTCTTTGATGCAAAGTTTTAGAGAAGTATTGGATTATTGTGGGTTTGTTGACCTAGGATTTTCGAGACTGGATTTTACTTGGCATGGGAGGCAAAGGGGAGAATGGATTTGGGAAAGGTTGGATAGGGGTGTTGCAAATTATGAATGGTTAACTCGTTTTCCCACAGGTAAGGTGAGACACTTAAATTGCTTTACCTCAGACCATAGGCCGATTCTTCTTTATTTGGATGGTAATGGTGAGCAACAAAAATGGCATAAGAAGCCTTTCCGGTTTGAATCTATGTGGATTTCGAATCCTGAATGTAAAGAGGTGATAACAAGAGCTTAGGATTGTGCCCCTGATGGTACACCTATGTTTGTGGTTGCAAAAAAATTAAAAAGGTGTAAGAAACGGTTGAAATCTTGGAGTTGGGATCACTTTGGCAATGTTAAAAATAAGATAAAGCAGGTGAAGGAGAAATTGTGGCATGCTGAAGAGGTTTCGGCCAGATCTGGGGATCATGAGGAGGTGATTCGATTGAAAAAGGAGTTGAATGTATTACATGACAAAGAGGAGAAAATGTGGCAACAACGGTCTAGGGTTCAGTGGTTGAAGAATGGGGATCAGAATACTAAGTTTTTTCATAGGACTGCTACTCAAAGGAAGAGGAAGAATTTTATTAAGGGGTTGCGTGATGGGAATGGGGTTTGGCAAGAGGATGAGGTGGTATTTTCGACTCTCCTTAATGATTTTTATACTAATCTCTTTACTTCCTCAAATCCACAGGATTTAGATCATGTGTTGGATAGGGTGAATGCTATAGTAACTGATACTATGAGAGCATAACTTGATAAACCTTTCACAAGTGAGGAGGTGGGAGAAGCAATTAAGGGGATGGCTTCACTTAAAGCCCCTGGTCCGGATGGTATTCTGCCTTTATTTTTTCAGACTTACTAAATTGATATTGGTATGGATGTTTCTCAGGCTGTTTTATCTTGTTTAAATTCAAGGTCTATCCTTAGGTCTATAAACCATACCTTTATTACTCTAATCCCTAAAGTCCATAACCTTAAAAGGGTTTCTGATTTTCATCCTGTAAGCTTTTGTACTGTGATTTATAAGATTATTAGTAAGGCGATAGCAAATTGTCTCAAGCCTATGCTTAATTCTATTATTTCTGAGATCCATAGTGCTTTTATTGCTGATCGATTGATCACTAATAATATTTTAATTGATTTTGAGTCTTTGCATCATATGAAGAATAGTTATTCTGGCAAGAAAGGTTTTATGGCTATGAAATTGGATATGAGCAAGGCTTATGATAGGGTGGAGTGGGTTTTTCTTGAAAAAATTCTCCTCAAGACGGGTTTCTCGGATACATGGGTGGCTTTGATTATGGAGTGTATTACTACTGTGTCATATTCTATTCTTGTGAATGGTGAACCAAATGGTGTGATTGTTCCCTCTCGTGGCTTAAGACAAGGGGACCCTCTCTCCCCTTATTTGTTCCTCTTTTGTGCTGAAGGGTTGAATGCTCTCTTACGGAATGCTGCAGATGAAGGAGTGATTAATGGTTTCTCTCTCTGTAGAAATGGGTCTAAACTAACTCACATGTTTTTTGCAGATGATTGTTTAATTTTTTGTAGATCTACTCTTGAGGAGTGTAATAAAATTCAAGAACTATTTACCATTTATGAGACTGCTTCAGGTCAAATGATCAATAAGGAGAAGACTAATCTCTTTTTCAGTAAGAATACAGATGAAGCTACTCAGGAAGCTCCAAAAGTGGCCCTTAGTGTTTCGGTCATCAAACATTATGAGAAATATTTGGGGTTGCCCTCTTTTGTAGGTAGGGATAGGAAAGCGTGTTCTACTTAGATCAAAGAAAGGATTTGGGGCCGAATGCAGGGGTGGAAGGAAAAGTTGTTGTCTCAAGCAGGGCGAGAAGTTATGATTAAGGCAGTGGTCCAATCTATCTCGGTTTATTCCATGAGTATCTTCAAGCTTCCGGTGGGTCTTTGTAAAGATATTGAAGCCATGATACAAATTTTTTGGTGGGGTAGTAGTGATGCGAGAAAAATTTATTGGGTTAAATGGAGCTCTTTATGTTCTTCTAAATCAATTGGTGGCATGGGGTTTCGGGACCTTCAGAAGTTCAATAAGGCTTTATTGGCTAATCAGGTTTGGTGTTTTCTTCATCACTGGGATACACTTCTCTTTAAAGTCTTTAATGCTAAGTATTTTCCAAATGATAATATTCTTGATGCCCTAATTCACCCTAAGTATTCTTACACATGGCGGAGTATTTTGAATGCACGTGGTGTCATTGAGAAAGGTGCGATATGGAGGGTAGGTAGTGGACAAATGATAGATGTTTGGCATTATAGGTGGCTGTCTGATCTCAACCATAGTAAAATTATTTCACCCAACGCCAATGATAATGTTAGTAGGGTGTGTGATGTGTTCCTACCTGGTACACGAACTTGGGACCCGAGGCGTCTAGCAAGCTTTTTTTAACCATGGGAAGCGGATATGGTGCAAAAAATCCAGGTCTGTGTGGATGGGAAGGAGGATGTTTTGATCTGGCCTTAGACTGCTGATGCTGATTATAGTGTAAGGAGTGCATATAGAATGCTTGTTGATAATAAGAACCAGTCGCTGCCAAGTTCTTTTGCTCCTAATGGTGTTGGCTCGGTGTGGAAGAAAATCTGGAAGGTCTAGGTTCCTCATAAAATTAGACATTTCTTGTGGTGTGCTGCAAAGGATTCTTTGCCCACAAAATAGAACTTGGTGGCTTGGCACATCCCTTTTGGTAATGTTTGTGATGGTTGTGGTGATCATTCGGAATCAGTGATGCATGTGTTGTGGCTTTGTGATTAGGTTCGTTCGGTTTGGATGATGGATCCGGGTTTTCTGTTTTTGGTTTAGGCAAAGGGTAGGTCGTTTTTGGAGCTGTTGAAGGTTCTATTTAATCATGGTTCATGCTATCGTGTTCAGGGACGGATCTACACTAGGGTAGAGGGGGGCCATTCCCCCCCCCCCCCCCCCTTTCTCCCCCCATTAAAAAAAAAAAAAAAAACTAGTATAAAAAAAATTAAGATTTGCCCTTATATATATTTGTCTCTCCTCCTCTAAAAATATTTAGATATTGACCTACAAGAAAATAAATAAATAAATAAAATTCATGCCCCTTTAACTACAAAAAAAAAAAAAAAGGACTAAACAAAAATTGCGCACAAAATAAGAAACACTTATTTTGTATGTTATACTTTGTTGATGTGTTTTATAATATGAAATGTTTAAGAAATACTTATTTTGTATGTAGTATTTTGTTGAATACGAAATAGATGTTAGTTTTTATTTTCATAAATATTTTTTTGGTTTTAAGCTTTGGCCCCTTCCAAGTATGAATCCTGGTCCAGTCCCTGATCGTGTTGCACTTTTTTCTACTGTGGCGTGGTATTTGTGGCAGTTTTGTAACAGGTTGAGAGAACGCCAGTCAGTGTGCCTGCTGCATGAACTGGGTGATCGAGCTCGAGGCTTAATTGATGAGTTTTGGGAAGTTAATCTTCAGGTGCAAAGTGAGCCAGTGCGTCGTCTCGTGGTGCGTTGGTCTCCTTCCCCTCATGATCATTACAAAGTGAACTTCGACGCAACTTTCTTTGAAGAAACCGGGTCAGCAGGTATTGGTGTAGTTGTTCATGACTGTGCTAGGCAGATTATTGGAGCTTTGCGGCAGAACATTGGCTCAGTTTAGTCTGTTGAAATGGCTGAAGCTATGGCGGCTTGGAGGGCGGTGATGTTTGCTACAGAGCTGTGTGTGTTTAGAGTGATTATTGAAGGTAATTGTAGTCGGGTTATTGCTGCCTTGAAGGGCTTTGGTCGCTGCCGTACTTTGTTTAGTCATATTATTGATGAATCTAAGCAAATTGGAGGAACGTTGAGGAGATGTTTGTTTCAGCATGTTCGGCATGAGGGGAATAGGTTAGCTCATTGTTTAGCTAAAAAAACAGTTTTATCTGCAGATACTGAAGTATGGGCAGAATCTCTGCTTGAGGATATGGAAGATGTTTTCCATTCCGATTTGCCTTGAACTTGTGTTGTTTTTTTAGTTTTGGTTTTTCTTAATAATATTTCGCTTACCTTTGTCTCAAAAAAAAAAAAAAATATATATATATATATATATATATTGTTAGTGAAATGCTGACATGGCAGAATTTAGACCATTAAATCATTAAAGAATGATTGGAATTTAAGGAAATTTATTTGGTAGAGTTCCTTAGGAAATCTAGAGAATCTCAATCTTTTTTTTTTTTTTTGGTGGGTAAGGGAAAAAAAAAAGCATTAATAGAGTGAATATGTATTGCAATAAATTGTGTTAGTAATAAATAACCAATAACTCTCCTCATGCTTTCCGTAGTGAGAATTTTATTGCCCACAACCAGCCTGCTTCTTTGCCTTCTTGCTAGATATAGGGACCTATTCCTATTCCTCTCGTCCCCTCTTGGGCCTTTATTAGTGATGAGGGAGCTGCTCTGGGCTCCCTGTGAATTGGTCTTTGTATTCTGTTTCCTTTGTTCTTTCACTTCTATTCTATTCAGCCCAAAAAAATCTTTCTGGATCAAAATCGCAAGGCCCAAGCCCGGACTTCCCATATAAAAATGGGCTTAGCATGAATGCACTATTCTTATGCTCTAATTAACTCATGAGCCGCGGTGGATGGAGTTCAAGCTTAATTTTGCCCGTGAGAGAACATGAGGTATCATATATATATATATACATATACATATATACATATATATACACTAGACCTTTTGATGACTGAAATTTTAAATTTTCTTCTGTGCCTTGTTTTACCGGAATGAAGAGATTCAGGTTGTAAAAAACTGGGCATTTCCTTTTCGTTCATGTTTTTATCAATCAATTGAAACTCCAAGATGTATTCGACCTTTCTGTCTGATAATGTTGTATAATTATAACTGGTGCAAGTTGATCCAACTTCTAAGACTATATTAATTTCTAACTAGACCTCCGTTTAAAATGGGTTTGCATGGGACCCAAGTTATGTGGTGTTTTGCAAGTCTTCCGCCAGTCTTCAAAGCTTAGCTTTCTAAGAAGAGAATTTTTTGCTTTGTCAGAGAAAAATTGGCTTCGAATGAAGTTGATTTTCATTTGAGATAAAATTGGGTTGCATATTTCCAACCATCACCTCAAATAAAAGCGACATTTTGGAACTACATTGCAGCTTCAAGTTTAGTAATAGAAAAGCTCACAAGAGTGCAATAAATATGTTTGTTTTCAGAATGCATAAGATGATTTATTATTATTATTTTTTTGTATATTATTTTTTGTCAATATCATGAAACAAAATTTGTATGCTTTTCTTCAAACTTACGTGGATTTGAATTTGTCATTTATTTTTTTATAAAATTTGTCATTATTTAATATATATATATATATATATTAGTTTTTTTTTTGGGTTACTTTATCCTGATTTTTTTTTTTGTTTTGACCTAAATTAGATTTATTTATTTTTAATTAAGTTTACGTTAATGTTAATACATATTAGCTATCATTTGATACTTTATCCAAAAAAAAAAAAAAAAAACAACAACAACAACAATTAATGTTTAAATTAGGCTAAAAGTAAAATTGTTACTTTATAAAAAAAAATTGATACAATACTTAGGTTACGTATGGATTCGGCTGAAAAAGCCAACGCGTTTGCGTCTGGCGTTTTCCTTTCTTTCTTTTTTTTTTTGGGGCACGCGTTTAGGGGACAAACTTCACTGTTACAACAACTGTTCATGCACTGTTCATGAACAGTAGCCGTAATATTTGACTTTTCAACCATTTTCAGCACATCAATGGGTCCCGCACACTGTTCACAGGACCCACAAACCTCACTTTTCAGCAACCTTTTTTATTCAAAATGGGTCCCACGGTACTATTCACACATTTAAAAATTATTTTACTACAGTGTTTTTCAGTTTTCAGTTGTATCCAAATAGACCCTTATTGTTACTTTATCGAAATAAGTTGATAAGAACAAATAGAATTAGTGTCTTACTTAAACTTAAACTTGTTTGTTAAATGGATTAGATGAAAAATTTGGATTGTAATCAAATTAAAATTTTTATCAACTTAGAAATTATAGGAGAAGAAAATTTTATATATATATATATATATATATTTTTTTTTTTAAATCTAAAAATCTAAATTTTTTTTTGCAATTAAAGATGCATTAGAACGTGACATGTAGTAATTAAAAAAAGAAAGAAAGAAAGTTGTTGCTTTTTTTATAATACACTACATGTAAAAAAAATAAGGATTAGATGAAGAATTTGG
This sequence comes from Quercus robur, assembly GCF_932294415.1. Classification (NCBI taxonomy): domain Eukaryota; kingdom Viridiplantae; phylum Streptophyta; class Magnoliopsida; order Fagales; family Fagaceae; genus Quercus; species Quercus robur. Next base: position 66,071,802 of record NC_065541.1, read on the forward strand.
ATTGTAATCAAATTAAGATTAAATAAGGATTAGATGGATTATATGAAGAATATGGATGGTAATCAAATTAAGATTTTTATCAACTTAGAGATTAGAGGAGAAGAAAATTTTTATATATTTTTTAAATTTAAAAATCTAAAAAAAATTCTACAATTTGTTGAAGCCATTAGGCGCAACCATGATGTCTAAGACCAACTTTTGTTATATAGTATATGATATATATTGGAGAAATAGTGCATTTTTTCTTCTTATGTCTCTTTAATCACTTGTAGAATCTCAATTGATAACATTAAATGAACTCTTTTAATATAATTCACCTTAGAACTTTTGCCATGTTGTTGGGAAATTGATATTTGAAATAGTTAAATTGCCAAAGAAAAAGAACAATATCTTTGACTATCTTCCAAATTTCTTTTGTAGCAAATAACAACGTTTCATTCTTAATTTTAGTTGTTCTTGTTTTTTTCAATATGTTTTGGTAATCAGAACTTAAAATAATTAATTACTTGTTTACGCAATAGTTTTGTCCTGTTCTATTCCTTAATGCTGTTTTACTTTTTATTTTTTTTCTTTTGGCTACGAAACTAAAAAAATTTGATAGAAATTTCTTATGGTTGTCTTTTACCAATATTTTATTTTGTTCTTGAAATCATATTTGCCTTCAACAAGTAGATACAAAAATGTTACATTAATAAAATAACCTATTAGAATTTCTACTTAAATATTGAAAATTAGCATAAAAAATTGAAATAAAAAAACTTAAGTGGGCCATTTTTATACTTTCTTGAAAAAGTCCACTATGATATTTAAAAGAAATTTAAAATTTTTCCCTATCTCAAGTTTCGTTGATGCCCAAGTGTTGCCATTAAAAGAATCTTTGTAGTTCAATAACATTCTCTATTCTTTTTTACAACAAGAATTAGGCCTTAAAATTTTCCTTTTTTTATTGTTGTGTATATATATATATATATATATATAAGTTTCATGTACAATTGAACATTAAAACTTTCAACCAAATTTGGAGGTTGTGATGGAGTTTAAGTGAGAGTTCAATAATAATGGCATCTTTTGTGCTTCCTGTTTGCAGTTTGAATCCCACCTCTCCAATCTAACTATTTACCTAAAAATAAATCTCTGGAGGAATCCCTTTAATCAGTGGCGGAGCCATGGCCCCAAAATTTTGAAATATTTTAATATCCTATATATATATATATATATATATATATATGTTATAAATCGGTTAAGGTGGGGCCAAAGAAAAATGAGATTCCCCCCCTCCCCCCCCCCCCAAAAAAAAAGAGTTGCTCTCCAATAACATCAGAAAAAAAAATTGGCTTCCCCCAAGAAAAAACAAAAATAAATAGCTTAATCTTTCCAAAACAAATTTATTAAAAAAAAAAAGTTACACAAGGATCATCCATTATTATTATTTTTTCCTTTTTTTATCTCTTCATCTATACATCCAATCAATTGAGTTACAAGGCTCTTTACACCATTATATTTAAAAATTTAATTATTTTTCTCTTTAGATTATTTTCCATACATGTTTAGAGTAAAGTAGACAGTTTGTGTGTACTCATTAAAGTTTAGAAAGATTATGTTCATTAGAAAAAAAATTAGGAAAATAACGAGTTCTTGCTAATCTAATTGTATATGAATATGTTTTGAATTTATCTAAACCGATTTATGAATACCATAATTTGGCCCCCCAAGTCAAAATTTCTAGCTCTGCCACTGCCTTTAGTGATGACAACTAGAAATGGGCTTGGGCTGATTTCAGATTCCACGGTTTTATCAACCATAAAAGTGAATACATTTGTATCTTATACGTATTATGGAGGCTTGCTTACTGTAATCTTCTTCTTGTGCTCAAATAGAGAGCTCCCTGAAACCTTAACCAAAACTATGCAACTAGTTAAGCAAAACTGCAAAAGTATCCAACACCAATCATCTTTAGGATCATATAACTTTTGTTTGTCAAAGGCTTAAAGCCCAGCATTTCTCATTGAACATTGGAACGCAGTTCTAGGAAGTATATATAATTGTCTTTGGAAGGAATCGCACCACCTTGGGCCATTTACTTCTTCTTGGACCTCGAAATGTGTATCTCTCTACCTTGAAATCCAAGCCCATCACACAATTGAAATATTTGAACCTTTTGTTTGCCATGGAATTTGCACCGAATGGAGCTGCTAGTGCTAGCAAATGAAAGAAAGAAATCATTTAAAAACAAAAAAATAAAAAACAAAAAACAAAAAGAGGAAAACTAAAGGAAAGTTATTAGACATTGCAATTAGGCAAGCCATCAAGGTAGGCGCAAAAGGAATTAGAGTGTATAAAAAAAGGTGTAACATCATCAAGGTGTGGACCATGATTGCTCATAACACCATCAAAATTTCGCCTATATACGACATAAATACTTTATTATCACCTTTTAATGGGCATCATCAATTGCTTTATCAATCGAAGCAAAAAGGAAAAAAAAAAGTTATCACGCCAAGAGTCAGATGACCTTCACTGTAAGAATCTACTAGAGTCAGATTTAGCAACGAGATTATCAATGTAAAACATAAAAATAAAAACAAAAACAAAAAAGATCAGATTTTTTATTTTTCTGGGCAACAACAACAATAGAAAACCATGCGTCTCGAAAATAAATCTTTATCGCTACGATGCTCATTTAATGTCCGCGTTGGAAGCCTCATGTTTTTCCTTCTAATGTGGTGAAGATGTCTGTTTTTTCCCTATAATTTATTGTCTTGAATTTGATACATTCACAGAAACCAAACAACAAGGTTCTTATCCTTCTCAATTTACATGGTCTCACATTCCTAGAGCTTAGGGTTTCAAAACAGAATATGATGACTAAGACCATTGTTTGGGGCACTCAGTCCCATGACAATGGCTTGGCTTTAGGTTGACATGGTTTAGCATAGTTAGCTTGATATTGATCAGTGAGGTCAACAAGCTGGTATAACAATCAAACATGTTGAACCAAAAGAAATATATATATATATATATATATTAACAATATTACCAATTTTAATTAAAAAAAAAAAATCTATGACAATAGATATGATTGGTATGATATCAATTACATAATAATAAATAAAATTTTTAGTTATTATTTTTTTGTTATGTAATATAAAGTTTATAATATTTTTACGAACAAAAAATTTGTTCATAAATTATTACCATGGACTGAACCATGCATACGTGGAAAAAGGAAAAAGAAAGGTCACCAGAGGGGATCCATGAAAGAAAGGAGTGCCCAAAGTCATAAACAAATTTCTGTCATAAAAATAGCGTAGTTTAATTCCTTTATATAATATAAGAGACCAACATACAATGAAAAGAGTGCTGTTTTATTTTGGAAGACAGGAAAAGAAGCTTGGAATCATGTGATGGACAATTAATGCAAGAGACTTAGGGTTCTTCTTCTCCCTCGAAATGAGTTTCATTTTTAACAATCTTTGCAAGTTGATATCATGTCAGGACCTGCTTATATATCTAAAAAAAAATTCATGTCAGGACCTCATTAATTTCTTGGTGTGGTGCTTGCTTTGTTTCTGATCATCACTACTATTAAGATTCTTTTGGATTAGCATGTAAAGTATCTATCAATTTCTTATAGTTGATTCATCAATCGATGACCAACAAATCATATGACGCGTGGAATTGAGTCTAGTGTTTTAGTTTTCTATAATAAATTTTGTATTGAAAATTATTTCTTAAACTATTGTATAATTCCGTGCATATGTATGGGTACATTTGAAAACAATCACAATTATACAATAGTATAATTGTGATTTATAGAGTTACAGCTTACACAATTTTTTTTAGTTATGATTTATAATCTAATTGAATTTTGAAATTTTTTTTTGCACCTAATAATTCACTTGCTACAAAAATTTAAAAATTAGATAGGACACGTGGCGTAAAATTGAACTCTAATTTAGAATCCAATTGGATTTAAATTCTTCAATTTTTGCACCTAATAATTCATTTGATACAAAATTTTAAAAATTAGATAAGCCACATAACACAAAATTGGACTCCAATTTAAAATCTAATTGTACTTTCTCTAAGCTATATATATATATATATATATATATATAAAACTTGTGTGTGTGAGTGTTCAGAATTTGATCCAAATCCCTTATTTTGTTTTTGATGCATCCATAGTTAGGGTTGAGAAGATTTGAATTGTAAATGTTTTTATTAGAAACAAGACTATTAACAAAATCCCCTGCTCAATTACAAAAGATTTCATCAATTAAATCAAGTGTAATCCACTATATAATAAGTAGAAAGCCTTATGTTTATAAGTAAACCCTGTCCTGTCATGGTTTAAGAAATTCTATTATCTTGGGTTGTATATGTGACAGGCAGTATTAGCATTATATATGCATTAGTCCAATAATTTTTTTTAAAAAAAAAAAAAAAAAAAAGAGGAAGAAAGAATGTTTTGAGCAGTGTTGTAAACATAATATTTGTACAACAATTTTAGAACAAAGCTAAAGTTATAAGTTGTCATTGGTTCTTATTTAAATTCATTATTGATGTTACTTTTTTATTTACTATTAATAGCTTGCTACTTAGATTTTGTTGTAAAAATATTGTGCCAATAGCTTTATTGAGATATTTTTAAAATTTTGAGGTATATAAGTTCACACTTGGTCTTCAATTTTATCACAAATAATGTTGTGATTGAACGAAGAAAAAATAAGGATTACATAAAATTAAATATTGATGTGAAGATGTCTAAAATCAATTAACCATCAGTTCTAAGATTCCCATTTTGCGACGATTCACGGGGTACTTCGTTGAGAGCTACAAGTTGAGACAAAAAAAAAAAAAATGCTGAAGAAAATTCTTATAGCTTAATAAGAACGATTTTGCTGTCACTATCCCTTAGAATTCTGTAGGACCCTTATCTCTTATCCCTAAAAATTCTTCTTACAAATTCAGTTCATGAACTATTTTCTTGCTGATTAGCCCAACCAACCAGTCTCGCTCTATGATCTAAAGAGATATTTTCAATAATCCGATAAAATTAAAAATCTAAGTTCATATAACCTGTGATAATTGATAAGAATTGAATGAAACTCACGGGATCACTCTCCTTCACCTAATGACAATGAAAAAGAAAAATATAGGAAGAAAATCTACAAGTGTTGCTGATCCCTTATTAGCTTAAAATTTCTTGGATATTGAGGATCTATATATATGTATTAGTTTAAGTTATCTTGCCAACCATAAGGTAGAAGATAGCTAGGATGGGCAACCAGGGTCAATGAATTTAAGTGACCAATTAGGAACTCTTCTACCTGCCAAGTTTGTAGCAGATAAGGGAAAGGACAATTCTGATTTCTACCAAAGGAAAATACTAAAAACTACTACTATTAAATTTATTACCAAAAAAAAGAGAGGCTTATAAACTAACATAACCATGAATGTGAGGTAGTGTTACATAAAAAAAATTTAAAAAAATATAAAATTACTATCCATTCTATTACAAAAGCTCAAAAATTAACATGACAAATAATATGATTAATGTCACATTAACAATATGGTAAAAATTTTAACTATTTTTTTTGTATGTATTTAAAAATTAACACATCGGTTTATTGACAATGATTGCCAACGTGAGTTAGTAAATATTTTGTAGTAAAATTTGTATAAGTTTTAATTAACATTTCTTTTAGTTGAGTGTTTATGTGAATTTATTTTATGTATATATATATTAAAATTTGTAATATCCTTAATATTACTCTTTTTTTCTACCAGATTATTCATTATAAGTGAAAGACAAATTGTTCTTTACAATTTTTATAAAATATTGTCCACTCATTAAAAAAAAAAAAAAAAAAAAAAAAAAAAAAAACACTTACTTGTGTAGATGTGCTTCACTTAAGAATCACATATAAGCAACTTGCACTGGTTAATATTCACGTTCATTGACTTCATTCAAGTGTTTGTTATATTTCAAAAAAAAAAAAAAGAGAAAAAAAAGAAAGCGGTTGTTATAATTTGTGCGAGTGACTGAGTCAATTAGGAAATTTACTTTCATTTTCACTTGAAATTTCCCTCCTATCTTTCTTTTCTAATCCCTCTAAAACAAAATGTTAGAATGACCATACCTGGATCCTATTTTGCCCTCTAAATCCAAGGTTTTGTAGGGGACAAAATAATCTTTTTCCTTCCACGCGATATCTATATAATAATATAAAATAAAAGCATTTGTCATTTTATTGAATTTTTCTAATAGTCTTTCTTAAGCTTTTGAAAAACTACAATTTTTTAAATGTTTCATTTTAATATATATTTTTAATTTGACTTTTATATTTATATATTTTAGTTAAAATTAATGAATCTAGTTAATGAGTGCACTTAGAGAACTTGTTAATGGACTATTTTAGAAAAAAATTTATACAACTTTTATGAGAAATATAAAAAATTGAAAAAATATATCAAATGCTTTTTTTCTTTTCCATAAAAAATTTTTAAAAATATTTTCTAAACCAATATATCTAGGGCATTTGTTAAATTTTTCTAAAATTAACTAGAACTCATTGTCTTTTAGATAAAACAAATTAACACTAAACAAATTCTAGTTACACTAAATTTGACATTCTCTAAATAAATTTAATTCAATTAAGTTTATTTTTTTTTTCAAATTATATCATTTGACTTTATAAATATTAGTTCACATTAATTAAATATTTATCATGTAGTATGAATTTTTTCTTCTTCTAATTTTCCATCCATACATTGCAAAGCAACCATAGAATCTACTATACACAAATTATTGATCAGGCAACAAGAAAAACTTCTAGAGGGGTTCAAAGTATGATGGCCCTTAAGGGTGTATTTGTTTGTAGGTGAAATAGGGTGGATTAAAAACTTTGGAGAGAAAATGAGGAGAAACGTTTTGAAGAGTGTTTGGTTGAGAGGGGGAGAGAGGAAAATAATGGTGGAGCACTCCCGAACCCACCAAAAAGTTTTCTCCAATATGAAGAGAAAACTTGTTGGGAGAAAATCTTATAAGTGACGGACAAAAATGCCCATGAGCAAGTTGCACATGGGCTTCTTCAATAGGTTTTTTTTTTTTTTTTTTTTTTTTTTTTTAATTCCATTTTTAATATGTTGTTAAGTGTTTCTTTTGTTCAATGTCTCATTCCATTTTTTTTTTCTACACATGATTTAAAAAAAAAAATTAGGTGATTGTATATATTTTTTTTGATTGTTTGTCACTTTTTGTTTCAATTGGGCATCATTTTTTAACGAGGGTATATGAGTAAATTTATATAAACTCAATTTTTTCATCCCTCTACTTTTTCATTCTCAATCAAACAAAAATAAGAGATTAAAATCTTTTCTATTTTTCTACTTTTCCATTCTCTTACCATTTTCTATCCTCTCACTTTTTCACTCCTCCAACTAAACGAATCCTAAAAGTTTTAAAAGACAAAGCTATTAATGGAAAAATCCAAAGAGATAAGAGGGTTTTTAAAACTCATGGGGGCCATGCTTGATTTTTAGAACCCTCGCCTCTCTAGCTAGGCCATTGCTCTCTATAGGCCTTGGCTCCACAACGGTGACCTAGTGACCTACAGTCAGTAAAGCCAGAGACGAAACCATGTACAAGTTGAGGGGGGCTATGGCCCCCCCCCCTCCCCCCACCCAATTTTTTTTTTAAATATTAAATAGTAGATATATATTTAAGATTTTAGAAAATAACCCAAGAAAAATTATATTTGCCCCCCTCAACTTCGAATTCTAATTTTGTCCCTAAGTAAAGCTTAGAAATTGATTTATTGTTATGCAACTCTCACAGTTGCTCATATATTTCAAAGTATGGTTGTTTGATACTTGGAATATCACACTATTACTTAACAAAAAAAAAAGAAAAGAAAAGTCAATAAACAATAAGCCAATTATTTTGAGGTCTCAACTTTGTGAAGCACAAAAATATATAGGTCTCATGGCTTAAGTCCAAGTCTAAAAAACAGTGCATTTATTACATATTTTATGACCATTAGTTGAACTAATCAATAATCTGAGTCAAACACATGGGGGGGAAAGAGAGAGAGAAAGAGAGATTTTGTTTGTTTTTCACGTGAATGTCTGTGGGTTCTAAGTTCTAACAAACATTCACGTCGAGCCCCTTCGTTGGTCTTGGTTAAGAACTTGCTAATTAACAACCCTAAACTACTCTTAAGTACTCTAGGACCAGCAAACACTTGTGTGTACACACTACACACACGTACGCACTCCCCTAGATAAAGAAGGGTCAAAGGCTCAAATGGAGGACGTGGAAGCCAACAAAATATAATTAATGATCAAAAAAAGCCTTGGCGGCGTGTCAACCACAACAGTGTCTATATTGTTACCGTTTTCCTTTTCAATTATTCATTTTTTTCTTCTTCTTCTTCTTCCAACTTCGTGTTTCACACACACTCATACTGGTCACTGTACTGAATGGACCTTTTGAACTGTGACCCCTCTAGAATAATATCAAGTGGGGCACATTATCCCATCTCATAGGTTCGTGAAGCTGGCCTTATCACTACAATTTTTCGGTGTCCAGGTTCGTTTTCTAGAGAGACAACTTGGTTTCTTTTTCCATGTCCCTCTCCTTTAGGCAATTTGAAATGAACAAGCTAGAAGGAAAATATTTTCATGAACAGCATAAATCAATTGATTGCATCTTTACCAAATGAATTTATAACATGCTTAACATACTTTTAATTATTTTAATTAAAAGCGTGTTAGGAATTTAGGATGAGTTTCACGAGCTTATTTTCCTAGACAACTTTACACAAAAAAAGAAAGAGGTCAGGTTGTAAACTGATTGAAATAAGTGAAAATAAACTGCCATAATTTGAAATGAGCAGTAGATTTTCATGAACAGCATAAATTGATTGCATCTTTACCAAATGAATTAATAACATGCTTAACACAATTCTAATTAAAATAATTAAAAGCGTGTTGGGAATTTAGGATGAGTCACATCTCACATGAGCTCAATTTCTTGGATTCATACAACTTTACATGAAAGAAAAAAAGAAAAAAAGAAAAAGAAAAAGAAGAGTTCAGTTTGTAGATTGATTATGTGGTTTAGGTAGAGATTAAAAATTAAAATTATTTTACTATTCAGTTTATTTTTGTTATAATTTGTGAGTCTTATTGCATTTTTGATACTATTCATGAGCCTATTATACTATTTTAACTAACTTTTATTTTTATCTATAGCATTTTTAGTAATAATTTTTCAATTTCAGCAAAATATACGGTATCTAAACATACCTTAAAAGTGATGAAAATAAACTCACATAATGGCAATTAAATAAGCACACAGTAGGTAAATTGTACTATATATGTTTTTGCACAACATGAACTGAACCATCCAAATGGGATCTACCATCTATGTACAACATGAACTGAACAACGATTAATTAAATAAGCAACATGACTGAACCACCCATTTCAAGTTTTGGTCTCCAACCATATCCCAGACCCATAGGCCAATTTCAATTATATTATATCTTATGCACACACACAAATGACACAATATCTTCTAAATAGTATTTACAAAATGAAGAAAAAAAAAAGAAGGTAAAACAGTAAAACTCCTACATGACCAATTTATTATAAAAAGTTTACAAACTAATTGTAAAATATTAAATAAAATATTAAAAAAATTAAAAATTTAAAGCCTTAATTTATAAAGTTTATGTAGTAAAATTTACCATAAGTAGTTAAACTAATTTAAGGGTTGGAATTCATTTTTGGGACCCCCCAAATTTGAACGGACCAAAAGCTAGATGAAAAAGATAGAAAAGGTAAAAAATGGAGTAGTAGATACAGTGAATATATATAAATCTAGGTTATCAAATCATTATTATAAAGTTTGCAACAACAATGATAAGACAAAGGAGCCTTGATTCTTATAGTATTACTTTTTTTTTTTTGAGAAAATCTTAGAGTATTACTTAGATGCCCTTGTCACAGCTAAAACACAGTGTGCCTATTGATATTGTTTTGATGTCTATAACGTTCTGCAAGGATCCAAGAGTTTACTCAAAACTGTAGTGATATATTCGAGTACTTTCTCATCTTTAAAATACATTGTAATAATAATAATTAATAAAACTTATCAGATCAATTTTTTAATGGTTAAGCTATTATTTAGTACAGTTTCTTATATACAGTTAAGTGTGTTTGATCTGTAGCACACTTTAGGGTCACACACATGTTCTCAACTATTATAAATACACACACTCCAATCTCATTCTCTCCAAGCTTAGTCCTAGTCACACCTTCATAGTTCCTAGCTAGCTTTTCCCTTCAGTAACACACAAAGAGCTTTTATTTCTGAAACCAAAACATGGGTGGAAATTCACCATGCGCTTCCTGCAAGTTACTGAGGCGCCGATGCGCCAAAGACTGCATTTTTGCTCCTTACTTTCCATCTGATGACCCCCACAAGTTTGCCATTGTTCACAAGGTCTTTGGTGCTAGCAATGTTAGCAAAATGTTGCAGGTGTCTCTCTCTCTCTCACACACTCATTCACTTATGAAATTTTGGTTCTCTAAAAGTACAATGATAATTGTAAAGTACATAGAGAAGAATACGTTTTAAGGAAAATGGTTAAAGATACTACATCTGAGTTAGGAAAGCTTATATAGTAAAATTTATAATATCTATCACATCATTCATGTTTTAACATACTTTTTCTTTACCAAAAAAAAAAAAAATTGTAATTATTATAGCATCACTCATGTTTTGACAACTCATTTTTGATAACTTTTTTCTTAGAAAAATTTGTAGTTATTATAGCATCAATATCGGTCAGTGTTTTAATATTAAGAACTTGAGAACCCACTTCCGAGAACTCTTTATTGTTTATTTTTTGGTCATAACCAAGGCAAGTCTTTATGATAATTATGATGTCAAGCAGGAGCTTCCAGTTCATCAGAGAGCAGACGCAGTGAGCAGCCTAGTCTACGAGGCAAACGCAAGAGTGAGAGACCCTGTTTATGGGTGTGTTGGAGCCATATCTTTCCTGCAAAACCAGGTCTCTCAGTTACAAATGCAGCTAGCTGTGGCTCAAGCAGAGATACTCTGCACCCAGATGCAGCAAGAGCCAGTTATGCCTACCCCACAGATGGACCCAGATGACAAATCATCATACTTATTCCACGATAGCCTCCCTCAGTACCTTAATTTTTCATCCTCTAGCAATGTAATTCATGACTCTTTCAAGAGAGAGAGCATTTTTGGACATGACATGGTTTCTTAGTAAAATGGTTTTCAATAAAATGGTTTTAATGTTTTACTCTACCAGCATATTCTTATTCATAAACTAATGAAAGTTTAAATTATTAGGAAATTGTGAATTTAATCTTTTAAATATTGTTTTAGCATTCTTCTTCATGTGTAGTCATAAACTCTCCTTACTATGTGAGACTTAATTCACGGAATTTTTAATATTTTAAATTGAAGGTAAAGTATAAATCAAATTTAAACTCAAGACCACATTCTCTAGTATTATGATAAACTACCATTGGTCCTAAAAACTTACATTGTTTAGAAAGAATGAATTTAATCATTTAATCATTATTTTAACGCTCATGATTGATTAGCACAAATAGGACAAAAAAATTGAAGGAACAGATGAGAGAGGATGAGTTGTTTGTACTTGTTGTTGGTTAAAGAAATGACCTGAAATTTATTAAAGAGACATTGGAGGGTGTCTTGAAACGCAAGGGTAAGATGATAGTCAACTCTAGCATGTGGAAGTGAAGTGAACTAGAGTTCTCTGAGTAACTGGTTAAACAAATTAAGGTCTTCTTAGTTTATTCAATCGTGAATACCGAGGGGTCGGTGGCCTTTTAATTTAAAAATAACCTCAAACATAAATTCTTTTAACTAATTAATAATGATTAACTATGGTATTATAAATAAATGAAAATCCACCACATTATGGTGTTGAGGGGCTGTTTTGTATTCTAACAAGCAAGACAACTTTTGTTTCTTTAGTAGACTTTTAGTGGCCATTTCAACCGCAACTGCACCTCTTTGATCGTGCAATAATTTTTATTTGTATCCAATGCTCATGACATATACCTAATCAACCAAAGTTGAGAATTTCATGTACCTCAATCCCTATTCTCAGATGAAAATAAAGACAATTCGTTAGACGCACGTACATAAAATAAAGACAAATTCATTTTGTAACACAAAAGCTGCAGTCCAAGACCCCCCCCCCCCCCCCCCCCCCAACCACATACAAACCCTCTAGGTTTGGTAATATGAATTGGAAATTTAGATTTAAAATGAATGGAATTGGACAACTCATCGCTTCATGATATTCTATAGAGGGTTTCGAAATTCTAAAAATCCAAAACCATTATTAGGATTTTATAGAGTTTTTAAGGTAAATTCACCGTGAAATTCTTAAAAATCATATCCATTCATGCATGATAAAAAGAATGGATTATATTTTTCATGTTATCATCGTTTAATAATATGGACTAGATTAGGTGGAATATTCAATGGAGCAAAATTTCATGGTAAAATTATCCTAAAAACTCTAGCTAGAAGATCTTAATTCAGCCAAAACCCATGTTGCAAGTTTTGTGTAAGGACTTACTTGATCATTTGGGTTTATATTCCTTGAAATGGCTAAAACATACCATTGTATTCATTTTAGAGAAGACCTACATGAGGGGGTAGCCTCTTTCCTTGTATTCTAGTAGAAAAAGACATTTAACAAAGATCATAATTAAAATATACACACTCAAGGTAAAAATAAAAAAAATGATTTGTAACAATTCGAGAAAAGCGCTAATCATATTTGCACATATACACCAAAATGACCAATCAAGTTACAATTATAGCTTCTTGTAATCACTTATAAACTCAAGATTCACCTAGTAACTTGATTGGAGACTCAATCACACACTTAAACAATCCAATTCCAACTAATCAAATCTGCACAATTTAAGTATCACATGTTTATTGGAAACTTGTATTCTACGAGGGATAATGAGTTCTATGAGAATCTCATTCTCATATTATATCCAAAATATATACATGTGGAATTGACGCTAGACACAAGAAGTAGAACACACATTCTCAAGAAAAATGCATGTGCTATAGAAAACCTTGAATTCGCAAGGCAAAATCGAGAAAAGATAACACTCCCTCAAATTTTAATACCAAATAACTTCATACTAATTTGGGTTACAACCACATACTTATATATAGAAAAGCATTAAGAGATCCTAGGACAATTAGGAAAGCCGTAAAGAAACCTTAATTCATATTAGGCTGAAAAAGGAAGAAAGATCTCCAAAAATTAAAAATTAGAGAATATTGCATAATATTATGGACTTTAGGAAACGCTACAAAACTGATAGGATCATGTTCTGACTTTTAAATCAAAAGCTATAACATACAATGATTCAATTTTTATAGCAAGTGTGGAGACTGGAAAAATGGCACTGAGATACAAGAAATAGCACATTCATTAAATCAAAGGTCAAAATAAAGAAATTTGGTAGGAAAGCGACGTGGGCCATGGCTGTAACGCAATGAATTTTAATCCTCACGTCGATTCACTTCAAGTCATCAAATTTTACGCGTCGACAACTGCAAGGATTTTTTCCATGAACTTTTCTGTGTTGCTACTTAAGACAAATTTTCTGTTCAAAGAAAGCTTATATATTAGGCTAATTTATTCTACGTCAGGAATTCGTTCGTACAGAAGACTTGCTTTCTAAGTCAGGAATTACTACAGTAAAAACATATGAACAATATATAGTTTTATGACCACGTGAAAACGTCATTTTAGAATTTTATGTGACAAAAATCCAAAATGATTGTGAAACTACCTGTCTGCAGATAACAATACTCTTATTGGGTTGCAGTTCTTGCTTTCACTTTCAATATCTCTCACTCTCACTCAATAATTATTCTAGTAAAACAAGGTCCTAAACGGCTAAACTAATCTTGAAAAAAATAATAAAAAAATAAAAAGCAATAGCACAAAATTATAGTAGCACGTATCACAGATAAACATTGTTCTAGCTAGTTCACGTGGGGGTTAGTGCAAGGTAGTGCTCAGTTCATGGGATGTATACAAGAGGATGAATTGAATTTATTATTATGAGCTTAATTTAATCTATATATTATTCTTGGATGAGGTTTGAGTTCAGTGCAACTGGTCACTGACTCATTGAGATAATGACGCGTGTCCACTTTTGAACACGTATTACCATCTCAATGAGTTCAGTGCATTGGAAGCACTGGACTTAAACTTTACCTAGTATTCTAAATCCATCCCTCCATACAATTATGTGTCGAATCAAACTAGTAATATTTTTAAATTTACGAAAGAAAAAAACAGAAGCTTAGGCAACAACTTACGTACTTAAGATTCCCTCCTTTGCTTTGTTTAATCTGGAAGCATGTCCTAAGTCAAACTTGAAAGCTTTTTTTTTTTCTATCCCTATCAAATCCTCTCTCTTTTTTTTTTGGTATCTCTTTATTTTGTGTCTGTATCTAGCTGTATCGTCATTCTCCCCATCATATCTGATAAATGCTTAATAGATAGTTTGAATTTTCAAACTCGCATTACTATTATGTAATGCCTATCAGTACTTTCCACTGAGATTCGATCTGTTTGTTTGTTTGGGAGTTAATAATTTAATCTTTTTAGGAATTAACTTTGAGTTTTTTTGCAACTCGGTTTTGGCATATTTTGGTTACGTTAAAATTATTATAAATTTTATCTCATTAACCTTTAAATTGATGTGTCAATTTTTAAACACAAAGTGAAAAAGGTTAATATGATTATTTATTATGTTATTGATGTGACATCTATTACAATCAATCCAAGGTCAATGGGTTCCAGTTAGCTCAACTGATAAAGTCTCTGATAGTTAAGTAAGAGATCCGGGACTCAATCTTCGCTTACATCAAAAATTAATTGGTGTCTTACTCTGATGATAAAGAGTTATTATAAATTGAAAAACTCTAAAAAAAAAATAAAAATCCAAGGCCACGTTAGTTTATAAATATTTTGTCATGTTTATAAATATTTTGTAATAAAGTTGGAAGTAACTTTAACATTTTCATTCTCTATTTTTATTGTTACCGCATTTGGCATTTGGTCTAATCTAAAGATTTTAGGGCCACCTTACCTATGACAATTTCGTACCATTCCTACATCTCCTTGAAAGCTATTTCGTACCCTCAATGATTTTTATATTCAAAAGGGTTAGAAGAAGTAATAATTTTATGCCTTCAAACTACAAAGAAAATATGACAATATCTTGTTCTTTTAAAGTAACGAAGGTTGAGTGTTTTTGACAGCAAGAATATAAGCGAGTAGCTTTTTTCTGTAACAAAATATTATAATTTAACACAAAGTAGATCAATAAAGTCATGGCCAATATAATAATATGAAATTATGATGATATTTAGATGAATAAACCATAAGCATTACTAAAATATTAAAAAACTTCTTTTGATGTTTATAATTGATGATTAATCTTTCATGCTTGTAATCCATACTGGTCATGTCTCGTGATTAAGCGTAGAGTAAATCTACTACCGCAACAATTTGAACAACTTTAGTCATTAACTTGTCTATGTAAAAAATTGTGGGTCTTTAATTTCACAACTCACAAATCATCAAGTGAACAAATTGTGACTAAGATGTGAAAATAGTTGTGAACTAGACTTAGACTTAGGGTGAGTTTGGTTTAGCTTTTTGAAATTTGGTTTTCAAAAAATGCATAATGAAAAAGTGTTTTTTCAAAAAACTCACTTTTTCAAAAAGCTGAGTGTTTGGTAAAAATTGTTGCTTTTTGCAAAAACTAAGTGTTTGGCTATCACTTATAAAAGTGGCAATTTGAGAAGCAAATTACCAAAAAGGACAATGTATATATAAGAGAGTTTATTTCATACTTAAATCAATATTGTAAAATTATTTTTGGCGAAAAGCATATTTTCGTCCCTACGTTTTCAGGCGATTCTCGTTTTAGTCCCTAGATTTTATTTTTACCGCTTTTAGTCCCTATTTAGAAAAACGTCTTCTGTTTTAGTCCTTTCCGTCAGTGCCGTTAGGGCACTGACCTACGTGGCAAACGGAAGTATTAAAATAATAATAAAAATTTTTATTTTGGCATTACAAAATACCACGTCAGCATCTAAATTAAAAAAATTAATTTATTAATTTAAACTAAATAAAAAAAATTAAAAACAGAATTAAAAATAAAAACAAGAACACAAACAACAAAATTTAAACACAAAATTTAAATTTAAGAACACAAAATTAAAAACCAAAATCACAAACCCAGAAAATAAGAACACAAAATTAAACTTCAGACCCACATCAGATTAAACATGAAAACAAAATTTAAAACCCAAAAAATTTGAACAAGAAATTGAAACCCAGCCATCAAGAAGAAGAAATTGAAATTGAACAAAACCCTAACTTTATTCATCAGATCTGAGCTTTGAAAAATCACCTCCGTGGATCCCAATTCCACAGACGACGAAGCTTTGTTCTTGGCTTTGGATTTGGACTTATCGTCCTCGCCTTTGTAGTACCCATCACCCCAACCCAAAATAGAGACACCGTTGGAATAGTCGTAGGAGCTCTGCCAAAAGATAGCGTAGGTCCAACTCTTGCGAGCACCTTCGATTAAAGCTTGGAGGCGTTGTTGGAGCGTTTCTTGGTTGAGGAGAGCAACGGAGGGCTGTGATTGAGAGACAGTGGGCATGGGTGTGGGTGTTGAGGTCGAAGCTGCAGGAGATATCTAGTGATGGAGTTGAGGTTGTTGCTGCTGGGAAGGAGGTGGTGGCCAAAAATTTGAGAGATCGGAACTCATGAAATTTCTGGGTTTTATGTGTGTTTGTTTCCCAAGGAAATTTCTAGGTTTATGGGTTTGCTAGAGATTGGGTTAGTTACTGTGTTTATGGGTTTGTTTCTTGGATTTATTTTTTGTTTTTCTAGATTTGATGGAGATTGGGTTTGGTTGCTGGATTTGGATTTGGCGTTTGCTAGAGATTGGTTTGGTTGCTTCTTGGATTTGGACAGAACATGAATAAAATTTCCTGTTAGTATTTAATTTAATTTTTTTTCTTTTTTTGTTTGTGTTCTTCTGATATGGGTTTAGTTCTTGGTTGTTGGGTTTGGTCTCTGAAGAACATGAAGAACAAGTTGAAGAACATGAATATTAAGAAAAGAAAATTTTAATTAAAATTTTAAATTAATTAGATTTAAGGTTTTTCTTTAAATTTAATTTTTTAAAAGAAATTTCTGATGTGGGTTTAAAAAAATAAAATAAAATGCTGATGTGGCATATAAAAATGCCAAATAATATTTTTTAATAATATTTTAATGGCCACATCAGCGCCACATCAGTGCCACGTCAGCTAATAGGGTGTTCCGTCTGCCACCTAGGACTTTGCCGTTAGGGCACTGACGGTAAGGACAAAAACGAGATCGCTTTTTTGATTTTAGGGACTAAAAGCGGTGAAAATAAAAGATAGGGACCAAAGTGGAAATCGCGTGAAAATGTAGGGACGAAAATGGATTTTTCGCCATTATTTTTTTCTCACCAATATTAGCTAATAATAACCTACCACTTAAGATTTATTGTGAAAATATTGTGATAATTTATACTGATTTTAATTTGAACGTACTATTACAATGATTTTTTTCTCACAAATATTAACTAATAATAACCTACCACTTAAGATTTATTGTGAAAATATTGTGATAGTATTTCTCAATTTTAATTTCTTCTTTATTTTATGTTTCCCTTATTTTATTTTATTTTTTATCCATATTTCCTTCTTTTTTTTCTACTCCACACGTACTCCTAATTTTTTTTTTCTTTATTTCCTTCTTTCATCTTTTCCCTACCACTTTCTCCACGCACGTCGCCTATCTTTTTCCCTACCACTTTCTCCACGCACGTCGCCTTACTTTTTTTTTTTCTTTATTTCCTTCTTTCGTCTTTTTCCTTACTCCTAAAGCGTGTGATTCATACGCGTTTAAATTTGTAAAGCGATATAAATGCTAGTGTAAGTTGACAAATTCAGACGTTACACAGCACCTACTGGGTTTTCGTTGAAGTGTCATGGCGTCAATTTCGAGAATTAATTAATTGCAAATGAAAAACTTTGTCTAATTTAGTTTAGTACATGAAACTTCTATGATTATATTAGCCATAGACTTTTTTTTTTTTTTTTTTTGAGAAATATTAGCCATAGACTTCATTGGTCAGATGAAGTTGAAAACACAAACCTAATGAGAATTCTTTTTAAAAGAGATTACACAACAAGACAAAGACATTTCACTATTATCTATCAACCTCGATTTTGCCTCTACATGCAGACAAGAATGAGATAGTGGGAACCTCGTTTCTTCTTTGAGGGCTCGAGGAGAATACTTCCAAAAGAAAGGTGGTTTGGATTTTCAAATACCATTCTTCTTTTAGTTATCTACATCTTTCTTCTTCTACTCCTTATTTCTTGTTTCTCTTCTCTGGACTCTAGTCATTGGATCTAATCACCAATTTATTTTAATAATTCCATTTTAAGTCTTATATTTGAAAACAAAACACAGAACCTCCTAATTAATCCATTAACATTTCCACACTACTTTTACAAAGTTTTTTTTTTTAATAAAATTTTTTTTTTGGAATAAACTGTTGCAAAATTCTGTTAAATCGATCCAAAAATTTTGAGACTAAGATTTGGTTATTTGTTATTGTTGATGCTACAAAGAAGGGTTTTTTTTTTTTTAATAGCCATTTTGCTGAAAGAAGCATCAGTTACTTTTCCATGAAATACATTGGTATCATCCACATTCCACACTATGGTGGAGTTATCTAGGAGTATCCCTTAGGTCCCAGTCAATATGATTAGATAATCATGATTCATGCACCTCTAAACTCCTCACTTCTGTTTGGCTATTCTAGACCGCACTTGGAATTCAAAGTTTAGCACACTGGAAAATCAAAATATCTAAGGCAGTTAAGGCTTGCGTCCAAGTTTATGGATACCCAGTTTCATATCCAAGAATATTTTATTCTATAGGTATAAAATATTGAACCCTACTACAATTTTATGTGCATATTTCCAACCCCTTCACCCCACCCTACAGTCTACACTGCATAGTGGAGTAGGACTATGAACTCTTTGACCCCAAAACTGCAGGCTCACCATTTCTGACTAAAAACCTCGGGAATTAGACAATTAGTAACAATTAGTTGGACCCTTCCACTAATATTTTAATCTCGAATATCATCTTATGAAATTGAGCTATTTGTTTGTTTGTTTGTTGTATTTTTTTTCCCCTTAACTTTATCCATCAATAAGAAATTGAAATTTTAACACCCCCCCCCCCCCCCCCCCCTCTCTTTCCGAAAATAAAAATGGCTTGGCTTGAATTAAATTTAAACAAACTATGTCACTTTTGTTTCACAATGCAACATGTGACAGAAGGGTGCAAATACATCCAGAGCTAACGACTTCAAAATTCAGATGCATATCTTTGTTGAGTGAACGAAGGAGATGAGTAAGTGAGGCTTAAAAGTGTTGATCCCAAACCCAACTCAAAAGGAATGACTCTAAATTGGGTGTGATTCTAATAACATATATAGACCTGTATTTACAAACACTTCCACCTTTTACCTATAATATTGCTAAAAGCCTAAAAGGCTAAAACTATTACAGAATATGTTGTATGTCACTGGCTAGACATAGAGCTTTCAAATTCAGGTAGGGGTTTCAAGCGTTTCCCTTGAACTTCATGTTTTCCACATGTGGGAAACAGAATCTGCATCAAGCCCATTTTCCCTATGCGTTTGCTTGTATTTACAGCATTTCTGAGTTTTAAAAGTTAGAAGTGTCCAATATCAGAAAACCACCTATAAAGTATTTTGTCCTTAAAGTACACCCCGGGGGGGGGGGGGGGGGGGGGGGGGGGGGTGAAACTGTTAAACTTAAATAAATACAAGTTAGGAGCAGTTTAATCACCAAAATGTCACCTCTAAAAACAGACACATAGTAAAGATGAATTATTGGGAAATATCAAATAGTTAAAGGACAACTTTATTACAGTTCCTTTTTATTGAAATTGTCATGCTACAACACTTGCCAGATATAAGCTACATAGCCTGCATTACTTAGCAAGCCTTCTTCCTTGAAAAGGAGAGGGAAAAAATACAATTACACTAAAAAAGATTTAAAAATAAAATAAAATTACTGACCTTTAACATCAATTGAAAAGGTTGGAGAATCGTCCAATTTCTGGAAAGTCCCATCAGCAGCGCATACTTGAACAATAAATTTGAGACTGGATGTTTCACAAGGAACTGAAAGGTCAGAAACGTAAAATGCTTCCACATGTGCCGTTCCTAAATACTTCGGCACATCTTCTAGTGAAACATCTTGATCACTTACCACCTGTTTTGCTAGTTTCTTTGCATAAATATTGTAGTTTGGGAATACAGTATCAGTTCCATCTTTCAGTTTCCATATAAGTTTTACACTAAGTGTCTTGGAACCCTGAGAAACAGAAGTCCATTTGATAAATTGAGCCTCAACAAGCCATGAGGAAGAGGGTGGAAAACCTGACTTCTTTTCAGAATTTTTTATGGTAATATGACCCAAAACTGCAAAATATTTAACTGGATTGTGAGCTGGTCCAGGTTTGTTAAATTCGGGCTTTGACCAGTAGCACACAGCATGGATTTCTGTTAATTTGTATCCATTCATTGCAATGCTAGCCTCCTGTATGACCCATCCTGGTGAATTTCCTGGCTTTCCATGTGGGCGTGTTGTAATTACTTGACTGAATTTGCTTGAGAATTGGTAAATTTCCTGGGATGCCAGAAGTATTGACATGCTTTTATTCATTGTAGAAGAAAACTGAAGAGAAAGGCCCAGTTGAGAATCTCCCTCTGATTTCACCTGCATCAATTGCCAAGTTCACGGTTGAAACATATGCAAGTAGATAAGGAGATGGAATATAAGATCTATCTGTGATCAGATTGGATAGTGTCATTGACATGCATAAAATATGCAAAACTCAGTTCCACTACCAGCAGGCAGCCAGGCTCAGGCAATATAATTAAAATTTAGATTTCTCTTTTTCCAACAAAAAAACTTTTCCCAGGCTAAGGAATCTAAAGGGTATCAATCCTACTAATCAATTTTCAAACCAAACTCATTAGCAACTTAAATGCACAAAACAGGATAGCTTACAGAGTATGTAAAGTTGACAGGTAAATCGCCCAACAGAAGTTCTCCATGAAAAAGCCTTCTCGTGAAAAAAGCATTGTCTTCAAGAGTTCCTTTAAATGTGATGTTTCCCCCTCCACTATAAGATGCTTCGTTGAAACTACCATTTGCCAAAACATATGTATTTCAAGATAGAAAATTGATACTAAACAGTAAGCACCTAGGGAAAAAACAGAACTAGATAGAAATTCTTGTAATTGAGTAATGCACTATAGAAGTCATGTTCATGGAGTAGATACTCAGAGCTTCTGAGTACAATCTATATATTAATATAAGTTCATCCGCTAATACCTTATATTAGTTCATCAGACAACGCATAAAACTTCTACAATTCTAAACATGATTGAGTCATAAGAGTGTAAGACATGATGGACTCATACGAGTGTGTGACATGTCATACCTTTTGGTGGAAACAACATTAATAGAAGACCATCACTTTTTTAAATAAATAAATGACAAATAAAAGACACACATAATGATCAAAACTTACTCAACAAGTGCTTGAATGCTATCCAGAGTAGGGTTATCAACAAACTCAAGTAAAGGCTGCCACAAAAACAAGAGTCGGGGTAAAAAACATGCTAATAATCTATAAAATGATTTCGTGTTAAACTAATAGGAGGAGTTAATTGCATAATGGATGAGCAAATCATTTCATTTAATCACATATCTGCATTGCATACATAGTACAAGAGGAGAATCTGAATGTGAACTTGAAAAGCTGCAATATTTGAGCAGCCACAAGGGATTATGACAATAACAACCAAGCCTTAGTTTCAAAATTTTGTTGTCATTTATGAATTCTCAACAGACTAAAGACTGGCCACATGTATTTTTTTCAGCCATTCTATTCTATCCAAAAGTCATACTCTCTTATTACCTCCTTAATTGACATCTCCTTTTTTACTACTACTAATGTTATTTTAAGTCTTCTCTACCTTTTCTAGTTATTTGACTTGAATCAACTCACACTTCCTCATTGATGCATTAATCACTATCATCTACACATGATCAAACCATCTCAAGCGATTCTCCCTCATCTTTTCATCAATAGAGGCAATCCCTATCTTTAAGCTAATTTTCATATTTTGGATCCTATGTACCCTTGTATTATGAATGGAGCCATAAGAGATTACAACATTTAATTTTTTTTTGGTATTCTAAACTAGTTTTATCCCTGTTATGTTCTAAATTTTCGAAGTTTAATCTTACGTATTTTCATCATAGTACAATGATAATTGTTCTTCTATGATTCCATCCCATCAGCATTCAAATTCACCTCCTAACAGCTAAAACACACACACAAGACTGTAAATTTTGATGCTAAACATAAGTCAACAATATGAAGATTTTATGTAACTACCAGAATTTCAGAACTTTGAATGGACCTCTAGGATATTAAATAGATTTATTTAATTAACATCAGAATGATGGCTTTCATATTCCTAATTACTTAGAAAGTTATCATATAAAAAATTTCATTTTCAACAGAGGAAAAAAGGGAAACCGAACTGAGTCTGATTACAGTATTACACAACTCACAATTTGAAAAAGGAAAGCCAAACCCTATCATACTAAAGGAAGGAAATAACATTTCTATCAGGTGCATACCTGGAAACCTTGGCATGAAAGGTTATTCCAAGGATCATTTGATATTTCTGCTCCATCTACTGAAAAATGATGTCCATGCCCCTAATCAATGACAATAATACTCCATTACTTTAAACAACAGGGACAAATACTTTATCTAGAGTCATGCTTCTTTCAAATCCTTCAATGACCAACTGCAATATGAGCAACCAAAGGAAGGAAAATTGAGCATCTGACAGACAAGCAGTATTTGATGGAAGAGCTTTTTTAAATGTCATTTTGAACTTAAGAGATTTATCCAAGCAATTTGCAAAATTTGTTTTCTTTTTCGTATTTGTTAAAAATCCTCAGAAATATTCCCACTATTAAAGGAATTAAAGTAGAACCTAAAGCCAAACTGAACAAAATTATATTACATTGTGTACATATAATCTCTTAGATGAATCCATCAGATGGTCATCCAAGGCAGTGGAGTTTTTAAGGGTTCTAGAGAGGAGCTAAATTAGATAAAATGAGATCACGTGTCATAGTTTTTGTATTATTATTAGTGTCTATAGCATTATCATATTACTATAATTTATGATCTCATTATGTAGATCACATCATTATTATATGTAACATTATCAAGGAGAATGGAGAGAGAACATAATTTTCCTACAATAATATAACTTACTTAAACAAATGCTTTGCCTGAAGTTTGAGATGAATATATGGAAAGCTTTTGTTTATTCTTTTCTCTAACTTTTGTTTGTTCCAAATTTTGATTGTCATTTCATACTAGGAGCTTTCACATGCCCGATTGCTTAGAAATCATACAAGTATGAGAGAATAAAGAAACAGTTGTTACCTGATCAAAATTTGTATAGAATGGCAGATCTTTAGGATAATTTTGTACTATTCCCCATGATTTCTCCACAAGGCCCCACCAACTGCAAAATCATACTTACATGTTAATGAACCCTGTCAAACATTTTAGGAAGATTTATAAATTATGGACTCAAATCATAAATTACAAATATTAAATTATGAACAGACGGATGTCACGTTATTGTTAGAAAAATGGGTATTCAGGATGATCAGATGACTATAGTAGTAAATTTAGAAGGTGATGCTTACAGTTCTGAGGACATATAATGAGGATTGGAGTAAATCATATTCAAGAAATTTATAAAATTTGTAATCTATTGTATACCCCTGAGTACTTGGGTGTCTATTTATTTGATATCAATAAATCTTTATTAGTTATCAAAATTGTAAGCTTAAAGAAAATAGCTTATGAAATTTCAATTCAGTGAAATAATGGGAATGATTGATAATAAATGCATGCAAAACTGCAGATAAAGAATATGGATATTGAAGGTGGCATTCATATCAAAGAGATCAAATGGAGACCAACACTTGTTACTCTTCAAAGATACTCTTTATTTTATTCATGTTATGTGAGAAAAGAAACAATAAAATCTTGACATACAAAATCTAAAATGTAATATTATAGCATTAAGACAGGGCAAGCCAATCATCTTTTATCATCCAGAGAAAACCAAAAAGAATTGACAAAGATATTAAAGGTCAGCATTAGAAAATTGATGCCGACTTCTCTTAGTCATAAATAATTAGTTGAGGAAAAATTTGACAATCGATGAAACCAATCAGATATAAAATTTTCAGGGAAAAAAAAACTATATAAGTAATTAAAATCTCAGAAAGTATACTAGCTGTATCTGAGATAAAGTATATTCTGATATAAAGAACTCTGGCAAAAGCAAAAGCTGCATTACTGATTTTGTGAAGTCTGAAAATTAGGAAGTTGATGAGTCTCATAATTCCATGCAGGAGCAAATATGGCAGCTGAAGTCTCACCCTTTTTTATCACATCAAGAGCATCATTTGTCTGATTCAAATATAACGAATCAATTAGAACTCCAAAGACCAACACATTAATCGGATTAGAGTTTAGAAGTTTAAAACAGTTGTAGGTATATTCTAGCACCAAAACATATAGTTCATGCGTCTCACAAGATTAATAATAGACATACATTCCACTTCCCACCACCAAAAGTGTTCCTTCCAAATACATCGACCCCCATATAAACATCAAAATTTCTATCACCAGCAACAGCAGCTGAATCCCTTGGATAGTTTTCCTGCATGTTATGGAACATATAATTTCCTTTTTTCAATATATAATAACAGAACACTGAAATCAATTTACACATGGGAAAAAAATCCATACCTTCCATGTATAATTTACAAATATTCCATCACAAATATCAAAGAAAGGTTTATTTTTGTCATTCAGTTGATCTTGCCAGTGAAGATCACCATGAATTGTAACACTATCATACCTGTGTAACCAAATGTAATCCATAAATTACAAGTTTATACATGATTAAGTATATTGGGAAAATAAAAGTGACTGAGAAGATGATATCTACTAACACTCACCATATCACTAAGGAACCAGGCATAGAGGAATGCATGGTCTGGGTTAGATGGTCGACAAATTCTTTCATATTAGGGATTTGCCCAGGATCCAATTTGATCTCCATATTAATCTGAAGGTGATTCCTTTGTCAGTTATAGAAAGGGAGTTCAATAAACAGAAGTACCATCATGAAGTATGCCAAAATTCCTTCTTCTTTTTTTTTTATTAAAAAAAAAGAAAGCCATTTTCTGTTATAAATAAATAACTTACAGCACATAAACAACATTGATCCTTCTACCCTAAAAGTAAATTAACCTTCTTTATCAGTTCTTTTTTTATTTATTTTTTTAGGTTAATTACAGTTTACCTTTACCCACTTGTAGTTAGGCCCAATTTCATGTTGCCTATTAGTGGTTTGAAAAGTGTCACTTTACCTACTCGAGGTTGGCTCTGTTATACAGCCACCCACCTCATCACTTTCACTGTTAAAAACATAAAATTAAAAAACATAGAAAACAAAAAAAAATCAGAGAAAACACAATCTGAAAGGGGTATTTGAAAAAGTTATAGAAGTTGCTTATATTCTTAAAAACACTAAAGGAAAACCCTGAAAATTGATCTGAAAGGTATTGTGGATGGAAAGCAAATTGAGTTGAGAGCCATCCCTCTTGTCATAGAACAGATTGTTCCCGACCCTCTGGACAAAGATGTCCCAAGAGTAAACTGACTTGTGCACACATATGAAGACGGAGAGGATTGTGTCGGTGGCAAAGACAGTGGCCTTGCATGATCTCCAATATTTTTGTATTACTGCTTTGGATTCTAATCATGTCTAAAGCTCTTGTATGATTCAGAGTCACACGAGAAGAAATAATAATTGTTCTAAACCATTCCTCTCTTAAAAGATGTGGATACTAGTGCTCAGTGACAAGAGTGCCCAGATTACAATGGCGTACTTCAACAAAGCCTTCTTCCTTCTTCATGATGAGATCATAATCTTATTCTATAGGCTACCACTGTAGCCGAAACCCAGTAAAACTATCAATTCTTGTGCCCAGCTTTCTTGCCCAATTCCACCAGTAAATTTTGATTCTTCCTCACTTGACCATCTCCAACAGCCATAAAGGAAATAAAAAAGTTGTAACTATGATAAATATGGCCTCTAGTTATGTAATAAGAGAAAATGTTACTTTTTTTATGTATCAACGAATTTTACAGTAACCTACAAGCCAGCATAGCCATTCCAAAATTGCGTTAAGTGCGTCCAAAACTTCATTAAACTGTACTACCATATTGAGAGAGAGAGAGAGATGGAACAAAATAACAAAGAAAAGGGTTTATATGAAAAGCCAGATCCATTTCTAGGGTTTTTCTGTAGTGTTCTTGAGTCCAAACATAAGCAACTTCTATAATTTTTCAAAAGCCCCTTTCAGATCATATTTTCTCTGATTTTTTTTGTTTTTTTTTAATGTTTTTAATGGTGAAGGAGATGAGGTGGGTAACAGCTGTATAATGGAGTCAACCTCGGGTGGGTAAAATGACACTTTTCAAATCTCAGGTAGGCAATATAAAATTGGGCCTAACCACATGTGGATAAACTGTAATTAACCCATTTTTTGTATTTATCATAATCTCTGTTTCATAGGACAAATTGGAAATTTAAAAATCAGCTTTCCACACCAATGCAGCTTGAAATCCAACTCCTTGGACCATCTGAACTGAATCTTTTTTAGTTTCTAAGTATATTGTGTGTAGATATGATATCCTGATATGTTCAATAAGTCACTCCAAAAATGTACTATTGGCATGACTCAAATTGCATAACCACCCTGAAGCATTTATATTCAAAAGATAGAGAATAAAATTTGAAATTATGCAGCTTTCATAAATACATACCAGCCATCCATCAAAGCCCAAAGCAACAGCAAGCTCTGCCAAGCGCTCAGCATACATATGAGCAGACTCCTTTGTTGAGAGCAATTCATTGCAGGCCACTCTCCCTTCATCCCATTCTGTGATGAAAGTCCCCAATACCTTAACATTGCATAGGCAAAACCAAGAATTATATATAACAATTTCTTTAGAGTAAGTTGTTGAATCCCACACTTGACTTGAAGATATAATAGATCACAACACACAAGTACTCATGAATACTATTATCCAACCCCCTGTCAATGTAAGCAGAAGTCTATTTGGACAAATACTTTCTCAATTCCAAAAATTATTTTTTCTACCTAATTAACCAACATTAGAACTCATTTCAATCAAGATCATCATATTTTTCTACATTAATCTCAAAAAGTCCATCTAACATAACCAAATCTATTCAAAACAATTTAATATCCAACACACTCAAACCAAACAAATTCCTCCCCCCACACCCCCCCCCCCCCCCCAAAAAAAAAAAAATCCTCGGTAAGTCAAATTAACAATTTCTTTTTGGACTGCTTTGTGTATTTTCTGCATAAAGTAGCTTTATTTATATACATAGTTCTTTTTACTTATATATATATTTTTAAAAAATTATTAAATGACCAAAGAATACCACGACCAACATGCCATGTTCTTATATAAACATTCAAATTCTGAGAAATACTTTCCCAATTCGAAACCTGATCCCATTTTTCTACCTAAATTAAGCAATATTAGGCGTGCGTTTGCGTACAGAATTTTCCGCGTTTTGTGTTTTTTTAGTGGGTCCCATGGGTACTGTTCACGGACCACCAAGAACTGAAAAACATAGCCATGGGTTTTGTTATAGTGTTTTGCCTTTAAAAAATTATTTTGCTATAGTATTTTTAACAATAAGTTTTCAGTTTTTAACAAATAAGTGATATCCAAACAGACTCTAGAACTCATTTCAATGGGGATTTTCACATTTTTTGTTAGGATAATGGTTAAATGATTAAATTTATCATTTGCTATCAATTTAAACTTTTAGGACAAGTGAAAATTAACAAGGTATCAGAGCAAGTAATCCTAAGTTCGAATATTTTCTTCACTCTACCTCCCATTTAAAAAAATTTAAAAATCTCATATATTAGGCCCACTTATAAGGAGAGTCTGAACTCTCATGCGGAAAGTGTTAGAACAATGATTAAGTTCCCATTTTCCGATAAACTTAAAACTTTTAGACAAGTGGTAATTTATCATTTTCTTCCTCAACCTCACAAAGTCCAGGTACTAACATAACCAACTCAATTCAAAACAATTAGATATCCATAACACACAAACAAAAAAACAAGTCTGATTTCACAACATTTTTCACAACGGCTGAGGTGACAGTGATAGTCCCGTGATGTTTCGCTAATTAACACGTCACATGTTGATGTTGTCAAAAAATGTGTGAAATTTGTTCACAAAACAAAACTACAAACATGTTAGCTACAAACTCATGGAAATTGACATGTACCTTAACTCCATGGCGATGAGCTGTGTTAGTCCAACACGGAGGTGGAAGAGTAACAAGAGTATGAGAAAAGTAAACAAAAACATCCATCAAATACCAATGCCATATCCCATAGGCCTCAGGATTAGTCCCTCCTTGGACCCATTTATCATCCAAATACCCTCCTTTCAAGTCATGGCACACAAGCAATCTACGCCTATTGGGCAACACAGATTTAAGAGGAACCGAAGCTTTGTTAAAAGGGTAGTGAAAGGAGTTGAAGTAGGACCTGGACTCGAGGTCTTTGAGCGTTTCGATTGGATAAGAGATTGGTAAGGACGGTTCGGTTGGATTGAACGGTGGTGGAGGTGGGTGTTGGAGTTCAGGTTCCGATGAGGACATTTTGACAAAGCGGAGGAGGTTTTGGAGTTTGTTGCGAACAAGTTTGAGATGCTTTACTATGTTTCTGCGTCTTAGGCAGTCGAATTTAAGAGGAAAAGAGAGCATACAGAGTTGACTCACTGAGGAATTTCAAGCTTTCCTTACTGGTTTGCCTAGCTTTGTTTTCTGTCGCGCTGGTGGTAGTTAGTTTGGTATTTATTGTTCTTGACTTTTTGGCGTGTGTTAGTTTGGTGTTTCTTGCTATTGGTGGTAGAATTTTGAAAGGTAACAGTTTGGCATCCGGATTTTTTTTTTTCTTATTTTTTTTACCCGTAAATACCATAATAAAATCTCATTCTATTTTCACAAATTAAAATGTCAACCTATCATAGATTTCAATAGAATGAAATAAAATAAGATTATAAGTGCATTTGAATAAGCGGTTTAAAAACTATGTGTTAGTTTTTAGACCCCTTAAAACCACAAACAAATTAACCTAGGTAATTAGGCAAGTGATTATTTAGTCAAATTAACAGATCTAGGTTAACACAAATATATCATATCAATGTATAGCAGCGAAAAATAAAAACACAACGATATGATAACCCAGGAAAACCAAACCGGTAAAAAAATCTGGGGAGGATTTAACCTAGTTATCCTCAAGGTAAAAAGCAAATCCACTAGAAAGAATCGAAGTTCATACAATAAGACTTACAAGCTCCCACGCTCGACTTCTTATTGCTACCCACCAGTAGAACTTACTGACACGATCACGTGCAAGCTCCGAATCCACAGACTCCTTCTTTCTTTGACCTTTGCAAAACACAAACACCCCCGTTTGTGACTTTGAGATCCCACTCAAAGGTTTAGCAACACAAACTCTCCTGTTTGTGACTCCAAGACCACCCTTGAAGGTTTAGATCATCAACACCTTTGATGACAAGAGAAGGCAGCAACTTCTACAATACCAGATCTTGAGATTCTTCAAGGAATAATACCGATAGAAGACATAAGAGAGTTTTTTAGGAACAAAACCCTAAATACAAAAGAGACACACTTTTTTCTCTCTAAAAAGCCTTATAAAAACGTGCTTTAGGGTTTCCTTTATATACTGGGAGAAGTAGATTAGAAACTCTAATCCTTAATGGGCTTGAACTGCTGTTTGGGTTTAATTAAAATTCTGCAGATACGACTTTCGATCGATCGAGCTTGTCTTTTGATCGATCGAACTAGATAGATTATGAAATCTTCTTCCTGCAGCTTGTATGTTCTTGAATCTTGACTTGAATCACCTTGAGCATTGTCTAATAAAACCTATAGGCTCTAAGATCTATATGTAGACAAGTTTGTGTTCACGATTTGTCAATTGTTCTAAACATTTAGAACCTAACACTATGTTTAAAACTAGACTCATCACACGCTTTGCACGTACAATAATTTTTTTTTTTTTTTTTTTGGTTTAGTGTTATAATGCTTAAAAATGATATATAAACAAGGTCCCAAGTGAAAAAAAAAAAAAAAAAAAAAAAAAAAAAAAAAAAAAAAAAAAAAAAAAAAAAAAAAAAAAAAAACCTTGAATTTTAATCAATAGAGATATGGCTCTGCTTGTGAAAATATTAATTATGTCTCAAATATTAACGTATAAATAAAAAATATTTTTTTGTTAAAGGAAAAAAAAACATTTTCATTGAATTTGTGTGACTAATGTACCATTCCTATTCTTTTTTTTTTTTTTATTATTATTATTTTTTTTATAGAAAAGTGAAATTCCATTAACATAAGCTAGAAACAAGCACATCAATTGAGAGAGAATGTTTTAAGAAATAAGGGTTCTCCTCAATCCAAGCAACATATTGCTTAACACTCTGAGCATATTTTGCTAACAAGTGGGATACCTGATTATCTTTCCTACCAACATGTGAAATAGAAAAATTTACGAAAAACACTTAATAGAGAACTAATTCCCCTTAAGAACAATCTCATGAAATCCCATATCTTTGGCAAACATAATGCCCAATTCATAAGCTTTTGCTTCGGCTTCCAAGGATCCCAAATGCTAATTTAGCTTTATTGACAAAGCTCCCATGAACAAACCTTCACAATTGCGTATTACCACTCCTACTCCAGACTTTTGTTGTTCCGCGAAGACAGCCCCATCAACATTTACTTTAAAAAAAATTAATCTTATACCTCAATCTTCTCTGTATAGATGGATGGATGGAATCATGGAAAGTGCTTCTTTATATCAAAAAACATTAACTTCCTAAGCTGCGGTCTAGATCGTCTTCTATGTTGAGTGTTGTCGTTGAGGCTAAGCTAACACTGAGTCCGCTCCTTCAAGTTTCTTCATTAAAAACTCTATTTATCTTATTCTACTTTGCTTTGTTTTGTTCACTTTCTCTGAGCTTTATCTTTGTACTTGCTTTACGGTAAAGTACTGTTCTTGATGAAAGACGATTCCATTAATAAACTAAGAAATTAAAAAAGGGCAAGGACACAGCCTGTCCAAATAGGCTCCATTACAGTCATCCTCAAAAGCAAGTACTTTACCGTACTTATCAAAATAAAGTACTTTACCGTACTTGCTTTACGGTAAAGTACTCTTCATATTCTTACATTTCATACTTATCTATTACATTTTTTTTTAGATAAAATTCCAACTTCAATTTCTTTGTTTCTTTATGAGATGATCCACGTCCAAAAATTCTATAGAGTATATGTTAACAAAAATATTAATTTTCAAATTATAATTTTCATTAAAATTTTCAATCACATAATTTTTAGTAGATTAGCCATAAAATCAATTGAGAAAAAAATGTTAGTGAAACTTGAAAACATTTAGAAGAAAATGAAGAAAATAATAAAGTAGATGAAAGAATTAGTTGATTAGCCATAAAATTAATTGAAAAGAAAATGTTAGCGAAACTTGAAAACAAAAACTTAATTAGTAGTTTTAGTGTTTTACATCTCTAAGAGTAAGAAAAATAGATATAAGTGAAAAAAAAATTATATCAAAATTTAAATAAAATTTTTAAATATACTAGCCTTATCATATGCGTTTCGTGTGTATAATGAGACTTTTTTTAAAAATAATTTTATTATTTCATAATATTATGCATTTATAACTATTAATACAATCAGGAGTGTCATGAGGTTAGTTTCAAAAAATGAACAAATATTACATGTTTATTTTGTAGCCAAAAAAAATTTTGTGTTTTTATTTTATATATATAATTTTTATGTTGAGAATCTAATTTATAAGTGGATAAAGTAATTTGAAAATTAACAGGAGAGTGACCATATTTTTTAGGCAATGATTTAGTGGGAGTTAGAGTTGTATTCTTACTGTATTGTCCTTTAATTTTGTCTTTACTTAAACACAAGAGTGTAGAGGCATTTTTGAACAAAAAAATGAAGATCTCAAACCGGGGAAGCCTCTTAAATAGTAGTATAGATAACCAGAGTCTTTTGGCTGAATATTGTAAAAAATAAAGTTTATTTGTGATATGAATATCGTTCAAACTTATTTGGCAAAATGAGGAGAGAAGCGAATTTCAGCAATACCATTGACGAAATTTTGAGAAAAAGTAGGAGAGAGGAGAGAGAAATGATGTGGGAGAGAGAAAAAGGAATTTCAACAATGATATTGGCAAAAAAAAAAATTTTGAATTGTGACAATTGAATTGCCGAAATTGGAGGATTACAAAAAGGAAAAAAAGAAGACTGAACTGTGACAAAAGTAATGCTACGGCCACACACTATTTTACCATATTTTTTACAAATTGTTGTTATGGTCAATTTCTTATTGGTTTTCATTAAGGCCCACCAATAACATCACTTTTTTATTTACTAATAATTACTCATTACATCAACATTTTATAAAAGTTTTTGTAAAAAAATTTGTATCTCTATCATTTTGCCAAAAGGGGAGGATTAAAAAAAAAAAAAAAAAAATCAATTGTGGCAATTGAATTGCCGAAATTAGAGGAGTAAAAAAAAAAAAAAAAGGATTTTGGTAAGATTAATGCTACAGCCACACTTTTGGATGACTAAAAGTGTGTGTAAGGACACGGTTTATAGCCCAAATCCAATATGTATGGGATTTTGGCCCAATGAGTCCTGTACAATAAATTTGTAGAGAGTGGGTTAAAGAACTAGACCCTAATGAGTTAGATAACAGCTAGTATCGAATTAAATGTCAATCAAATACAAATAAGAGGTTTTGATATCACACTTTTATAGATTGATCACAACTGGATACAAGGACAATTTAGATTGCTATAGTGTTCTCTCTCTATTTTTCCGAGCATTTTCTCAAGAAGGGTCTCTCACATTATATAGCTCTTTTTGGACCATCTTGATCCTATACTTATTGATTATCTGAGCCCTTACTTGAGTACCTATCACATCAAACACCCTATTTGACTTTCTGTGAGTTGTGATGGCTAAGACAACACTGTTCAGAGGTCTTCTCCACATAAATGCGGCCATAAAAGTAACTGCAGTGCATTTAATGCGATGGTAATAGCTTTCCCTTAGATATTTTTGGGTTTCCTTCCTTATCGTGTGTTCATGAAGCACGTTCCTATCATTGAAGCTTCTAGGAGGGTCACTCTAATTGCTGGAATACATACTTGAACTATATTCATCGTATCCGAGAAAGAGTTCCTTCTCGGACCACATTCCATTCATTCCTTATTCATGAGACTTTAAATTGGAACCCCTCATAACTATTTGTCCCTCCTCAGACCATACAACGTCATCGGACAAAGCCCAAGGCTCAAAATATGATTTTGGACCCTTATCCCTACAATGTGTATCTCTATAATTTTACTCCAAAAATGTGGCTGTAGCATTAATTTTATCACAATCAAGGGTTTTTTTTTTTTTTTTTTTTTAAATCATCCACTTTTGGCAAAATGTTAGAAATACAAATTTTTTTACAAAAACTTTCATAAACTGTTGATGTGATGAGTGATTATTGGTAAATAAAAAAGTGATGTTATTGGTGGGCCCTGATGAAAACTAGTAAGAAATTAGCCATTATAATAGTTTGTAAAAATATTGTAAAATAGTTTGTAGTCGTAGCATTACTCTTGCCACAGTTCAGTTTTCTTTTTTTCCTTTTTTTTTAATCCTCCAATTTTGGCAATTCTTTTTTTTTTTTTTTTTTTTTTTGAGACAAAGGTAAGCAAAATATTATTAAGAAAACCAAAACTAAAAAAAAAACACCACAAGTTCAAGGCAAATCCGAATGGAAAACATCTTCCACATCCTCAGGCAGAGATTCTACCCATACATCAGTATCTGCAGATAAAACTGATTTTTTAGCTAAATAATGAGCTAACCTACTCCCCTCACGCCGAATATGCTGAAACAAACAGCTCCTCAACGTTCCTCCAATTCGCTTAGATTCATCAATAATGTGACCAAACAAAGTACGGTAGCGACCAAAGCCCTTCAAGGCAGCAATAACCCGACTACAATCACCTTCAATAATCACTTGAAACACACACAACTCTGCAGCAAACATCATCCGCCTCCTAGCTGCCAAAGCTTCAGCCATTTCAACAGACTAAACAGAGCCAATATTCTGCCGTAAAGCTCCAATAATATGCCCATCACAGTCATGAACAACTACACCAACACCTGCTAACTCGATTTCTACAAAGAAAGTTGCGTCGAAGTTCACTTTGTAGTGATCTTGAGGGGGAGGAGACCAACGCACCAGGGACCAACGCACTGGCTCACTCTGCACCTAAGGATTAACTTCCCAAAACTCATCAACTAAACCTCGAGCTCGCTCACCCAGTTCATGCAACGGCCACACTGACTAGTGCTCTCTTAACCTGTTACGGAATTGCCATAGACACCACGCCACAGTAGCAAAAAGTGCAACACGATAGCATGAACTATGATTAAACAAAACCTCCAACAAGTCCAAAAACATCCTGCACTTTGCCTGAACCAAAAACAAAAAACCCAGATCCGTCAGCCAAATCGAACACACCTGATCACAAAGCCACAACGCATGCATCACTGATTTCGAATGATCACCACAACCATCACAAAAATTACCAACAGGGAATGCTAAGCCACCAAGTTCTGTTTTTTGGGCAAAGAATCCTTTGCAGCATGCCACAAGAAATGTCTAATTTTATGAGGAACCTGGACCTTCCAGATTTTCTTCCATACCGAACCATCACCATTAGGAGCAGAAGAACTTGGTAGCGACTGGTTCCCATTATCAACAAGCATTCTATATGCACTCCTTACACTATAATCACCATCAGTAGTCAAAGGCCAGATCAAAATATTCTCCACCCCATCCACACAGACCTGGATTTTGCGCACCATATTTGCTTCCCATGGTAAAAAACAGCTTGCCAAACGCCCTGGGTCCCAAGTCTGTGTACCAGGTAGGAACAGATCACACACCCTACTAACATCATTATTGGCGTTGGGTGAAATAATTTTACTATGGTTAAGATCAGGCAGCCACCTATGATGCCAAACGTCTATCATTCGTCCACTACCTACCCTCCATATCACACCTTTCTCAATGACACCACGTGCATCCAAAATACTCCGCCATGCATAAGAACACTTAGGGTGAATTGGGGCATCAAGAATATTACCATCTGGAAAATACTTAGCACTAAAGACTTTAAAGAGAAGTGTATCTCGATGATGAAGAAAATGCCAAACCTGTTTAGCCAATAAAGCCTGATTGAACTTCTGAAGGTCTCGAAACCCCATGTCACCAATTGATTTAGAAGAACATAAAAAGCTCCATTTAACCCAATGAATTTTCCTTGCATCCCCACTACCCCTTCCAAAATTTTTGTATCATGGCTTCAATATCTTTGCAAAGACCCACCGGAAGCTTGAAGATGCTCATGGAATAAATTGGGATAGATTGGACCATCGCCTTAATCATGACTTCCCGTCCTGCTTGAGACAACAACTTTTCCTTTCACCCTTGCATTCGGCCCCAAATCCTTTCTTTGATCTGAGTAAAACATGCTTTCCTATCCCTACCTACAAAAGAGGGCAACCCCAAATATTTCTCATAATGTCTGATGACCGGAACACTAAGGGCCACTTTTAGAGTTTCCTAAGTAGCTTCATCTGTATTCCTGTTGAAAAAGAGAATAGTCTTCTCCTTATTGATCATTTGACCAGAAGTAGTCTCATAAATGGCAAGCAATTCTTGAATTTTATTACACTCCTCAAGAGTAGATCTACAAAAAATTAAACAATCGTCTGCAAAAAACAGATGTGTTAGTTTAGGCCCGTTTCTACAAAGAGAGAAACCATTAATCACTCCTTCATCTACAGCATTCCATAAGAGAGCATTCAACTCTTCATCACAAAAGAAGAACAAATAAGGGGAGAGAGGATCCCCTTGTTGTAAGCCAAAAAAAAAAATTTTGGATTGTGGCAATATCATTGCCGAAATTCCTTTCTCTCTCTTTCTCACATTCATCACATCATTTCTCTCTCTTCTCTCCTACTTTTTCTCAGAATTTCGGCAATGGTGTTGCCGAAATTCGCTTCTCTCCTCATTTTCCCAAATAAGTTTGAACAGTACTCATATCACAAATAAACTTCATTTTTTACAATATTCACCCAAAAGACTCTAGATAACCATGTGTATTTACATATTTTTTAAAGAATGAGGTAAGGTAACGTAGAATAATGTTTAAAAATGAGATAGAGAATAACAAGAAGTTGAAACCCAGTGAGACATTTGAATTTATTGATTGGGATAAGAATTGTAATAAGTAAAAAAAAATTGAGATTTGAGCAAAAGAAAGATGATATATGTTAGTGTGGATGGATATGAATTTGTGATAACTGCATAGAATTTAAATAACAAAAATTTTGGAATGTTTTAAAGAATTAAAAGAAAAAATCATAGAAATTGCGAGATAAGAATGAATAGTTTTACGTGAGGTAGTGGGTTTTTTTAAGCTTTGTTAAAAGGGTAGAGTGAAAGGAGTTGAAGTAGGACCTAGACTCGAGGCCCTTGAGCGTTTTGATTGGGTACGAGATTGGTAAGGACGGTTCAGTTGGATCGAACGTTGGTGGAGGTGGGTGTTGGAGTTCAGGTTCCACTAAGGACGTTTTGACAAAGCGAAGGAGGTTTTGGAGTTTGTTGCGAACAAGTTTGAGAAGCTTTACCACGTTCTGCGTCTTAGGCAGTCGAATTTAAGAGGAAGAGAGAGCATAAAACGGAGACAGAGGCTTTGACTCACTAAAACTATCAAGCTTTCCTTCCTAGTTTGTCTTGCTTTGTTTTTTGTCACATTAGTGGTAGTTGGTTTGGTATTTATTGTTATTGGTGGTCTAATTTTTTTTTTTTTTTTATACAAGATAGAATTCTACTCTAACCTAATCTAAGTGTATATGTGTGTGAAGCTCCCTCCTGGAGACTTGAACCCCGGCCCTTACCCCCTACACTCCACAAATACTTATACTTGTGGAGTGACCATCGCACCAAGGGAGTGCGGTGGTATTGGTGGTCGAATTTTGAAAGGTAACGATTTGGCATCCGAATTTTTTTTCTTTTTTTTACCGGTTCATGACGTAATAAAATCTCATAGATTTCAATAGAATGAAATAAAATAAAATAAGATTATAAGTGCATTTGAATAAGCGGTTAAAAAACTATACTTAAAACTATACTCATCACATGCAAAGTGTTATAATAATTAAAAGTGATATATAAATAACTGTAGGGACATGGTTTTCAGCCCAGGCCCAAAATGTATGGGATACTGGCCCAGTGAACCCAGTACAATAAATTTGTAGAGAGTGGGTAGAAGAACTAGGCTTTAGTGAATGAGATAGTAGTTATAATGAGTCTCCAAGGCAATCAAACGGAAACGAACCAAGTTTGTACAAGAAAGTTTGTCCTTGGCACAATCTGAGGAGCTCTGTTCTAGTATATATTGGATGATAATAGTTACAGGAGTTCTTGAGATTTCTACAGTGTTTTCTCTCTTAATCCCCGGGCCCCTTCTCCATGGTGAGTCTCTCCTATTATATAGTCCCCTTTGAACGATCTTGGCCTTCCACTTGTTGATCATCCAAGCCTATACTTGAGTGCCTGTCCCATTAGACACCCTCTCTGGCGTTCTGTGAGTTGCGGTAACCGAGATAGCACTGTTCAAGGGTCTTGTCCACATAAATGCGGTGTTAGCAACTTTCCCTTAAATATTCCTGAGTTCCTAACCTTTAGAACTTCCTAGAAGGTCACTCTGACTATTTAGGAATTATATCTGACTGTGCTTTAGTTGGTCCGAGGATATATTCCTCCTCGGACTTGGACTACCACGCTCTCAGCCAAAACCTCACACCCCATTGTATATGTCCGAGGATATATTCCTCCTCGGACTTGGATTACCGCGCTCTCGGCCAAAGCCTCACGCCCCATTGTATGATTTTTAGCCCATGACCCCACAATAACCGTGTGTGTTTTTTTTTTTTTTTTTTTAAAGAAGGAGATAAGATAACGTGAAATAATGTTTAAAATTGAAATAGAGAACGGTAAGAAGTTGGAACCCAATAGGACATTTGAATTTATTGATTGGGATAAAAATTGTGATAAGTAAAAAAAATTGAAATTTGAACAAAAGAAAGATGATATACATTAGTGTGGATGGATGAGGATTTGTGATAACTGTATAGAATTTGGATAACAAAATTTTTGAAATGTTTTTTTTTTTTTTTTTTTTTTTTTTTTTTTTTTTTTTTTTTAACCTAAAAATTTCTAGATAAGAATGAGTATGTTTTAGGTGAGGTAGTTGGATTTTTTTTTTGGAAAAAGTAATTTTTATTTATTTATTATTTATAAAGATAATTGAAGTATTTGAATTCAAATAAATAACAAATACAAATAGGAATCAGACATTTGCATACAAATGGGTGGTGAGAATAACAATTTTTTTTTTTTTTTTGAATGTGAGATAGTATTATTGTTTTAACCTTTTTTTGCTTTTTTGTAGGAAAAAAAATTAAACTAAAGGGTATGTTATTTCAAAATTTGTATAAGGATATTTTGGTATGCCAAAAATTGAAAACGAAATAGGAGAATCTTCTTATTAATAGTATAGATAGAGTTTAAAAATGCTTTACTATATGAGGATATATACTTGTGGGTTCTAGGTAAGTCAACTGGTAAAGTATATAATGGTTGAATAAGAGATCTAGGGTTCAATCCCCGTCTACACCAAAAATTGATTGGTGTCTTGATCTGATGATAAAGAGTTATCATTAAGAGCGGACACCATAGGTATCCAAACACACCCATAGTGTTTGTGCATCTAAACTTTTTCTTTTTTCTTCTCCAAGTTCCTTTTTTTATATGAAGAGTTATATCTTTATCTTTTTTCTTTTCCAAACTCCTTTCTTTATACGAAGTTTTTTATATGGGATTCTTTTCTTTTGGATGTGCATGTGCCCAATTATATTCGCTTGATTCGTAAATAAAATAAAATAAAAAAAAAATAAAAAAAATTCATATCTGTTTGTTTAGTCAGTGTTTGTATGAGTTGAAAATTTATTTTGTTTCTTATGTAAAAATATAGGAGTATCTTGCCAGATTTATCTTAAAATTAAACATCTTAAAACACTGTTCAACTTTGTAAGCATTTTTGTTGGCAGTGTGAGAGATAAGGATGAGTTGGTATAATTTATGCAGATTCTTGGTAGTTGGGAAAGGTCATCAGATTAAAAAATAAATTCTTCTAATCCAGATCTCAAGAGAGTGTAAAGCTGTATTCACAAACGTTCCTCAAGAGTCTGTAAAGCTGTTTTCACATGGGTTCCTCATGTTCATTTACAATATAAGGCTGGTCGAATGATTTAATTTAAGTGACTACCTATAGAATACAAGACATCTTGTAACAATTTCTGCAGTAAAGTATAAACCCATCAACAACCGACATAAAGCCAAAGAAAACTGAGTTGAAACTTAAAAAAGTATTATCCTTAACAAAAATTGAAGAGTATATATCATATTTTTTTGTAGCTCAACTAGTTGGAAAGAATACATAACATATTCCTGACACAAATCCATCAACAATCAGCATACAAGCTATAGAAAACTGAGTAAAAGGTATTATCCGCAAAATTTTATGAATATTTACCCTACCAAGAATACCTTGATGACCACTAAAGCTACTACAGTCCACAAAAACTGTGAGACAAGACGAGTGCAAATAGATCAAAAAAGGGAAGGTGTGATTGTGTCTAGGAGACCAGGGAGCGAATAGATCGGTGATGAAATCTCATAAAGTGTCACAAATTCAACTCCTAGACAGTCTCCAGCTCCCAAAGTCAGAACGTGACAATGAGTAAAAGCTCCTTCCATCACCAGCAAAGTTTTTCCCTTGCAATTCTATTACATTGGTTAGCATTTAGCCTCCAAAACAAGCTTTAGATGTCATGGACTCTTCGACCTCATCAGAACACCTGAGCTACTGATGGGTTTAACATATGTTTAGATTCTGAAACCTACTCCTTGATTGAGGCTAGCAGAATTTCATCGAGTTTGAATTGGAAAATTGTGACCTATAAATCATCAGTTCCTGTCAACCTAGCAAATTCACTTTCATCAATAGCCCCCTTTTTCAGCTTCTTCAGCAGACGGTATTCTCGTGCCAACTCATCTTCATCTTCAACTGTTTGGGTAGCACGTCTCTGTCTAGCCGTTTTCTTCCTAATGACAGTAGCTGCAGTCTTTGGGGTTTTGTTGAGTTTGTGAGGTTTTGGCTCTTGCTGTTTTGCTTCCTTCTTTGCTAGCAGATTCTTCTTTCTTTGTTTCTCACGAGACTTATCTCTGAATTATCAAAGAATAGGCCATAAGCACAGGCTCAAATTGGAAAATGACAAATCAAATTTTATCACTACATTCAAAAGGCATGCATAAATTAAAAAGAAATTTATTGTTGGATGATTCTAATATGAGAACTATGCTGCTAATAAAGCAATAGAAAGACAATATACAAATAGTCAAATAAGAGATTTCACCCTTTATGGCCACCACCATTCAATTGCCCATTAGGACTTAGAATTAAAATCACCTTTAAGCTATTTATACAGCACGGTAATTTAACAGAGTGTAGAGTTCTTACTTAAACTTGATATCCTCAAAATTGATGTCTTCAACTGGAGAGAAGCCCACAGTAGAAAGTGAGTGGTTCTTTATCTCAGACATGGAGGGAAGCTGCAATAGGCCATATCCCATGGCCAACTTCCCAATTTCAAGCTCTTTCCACCTGGATAAATAAATAATAATGATCTAATAAAATACAGGGAGAAATACAATTATACAAGCAGTTTGAAGGGAAAAATTAGGTGCTATTTTTAGTCACCTGAAAATGTAAGAGCAGTGATGCTCTTTATACGCACGGATAAATGAAACAAACGCCCTGACACCTTTCTCCATGACATCACGGTCCTTTTTGGCAGCAGACCGGATCTGAAACAAGTTTTGATATGAGCACAAATCATCCACCAGAGAGTATATTGTGCAACAAATACTTTGAAAACCATGCAGTTAGAATATAATCTCATGAAGACATAAGCAGCCATCATCTCTGATAGTGTCATTGTTAATTTTGGGCAATGAAGTCAAATTCCACTAATATAAAGAATGTGTACTCTGTACACCACTGGTACAAATAGGCTTATAGATTAGGTTTTATTTTTGTTGATGATGTGGAACCTCACCAAAGAAGCCTAATTGCATTAACTTGGTGTAGACGAGATAGAGCACAAGGACTACACAAATTCAGTAGAAATTCATGCTTACCTGAGGAACAACATCAGGTGCATCATCAGAGCATTTCCTCTCTTCAAGAGCACCCCATTTTATACGTATGAACTCTACATAAGCTTCCTCCTACAAGATTGCAACTCAAATGAATACTTTCACCTAAATCTGAAACCAATGAATAAAAAAGAAAGAACTAATTTTTAAATTATCACATGGATACCAGTGTGAAAAATTCACCTTTGGCAATAGAAAAACAATGGCACTTCCTCGTCTACCCATCCGAGCAGTTCGGCCAACTCTGTGTAAGAAAACATCTGGATTTTGAGGAGGATCATACTGTAAAAGCAACCGAAAGATAAACCATAACTCATCACTTGGTTATCAAAGTGAAATTGTATAAACATATCACTTTAGAAATATAAAACACACAGAATACACCATCAAGATTGTTACTAAGCTACCTGAAGTATACAATCAACATCTGGAATGTCAAGTCCTCGTGCTGCAACATCAGTGCATAGAAGAACACCACTTGAAAGATCTTTAAATGAAGCTAATGCTTTTTCCCTTGCAGTCTATTAGGCACAAAACATGTTAGCAAAATACCTGCAACTAGAAAAAGTTTTTGAAACTTCCTCCAGACTGCTACATTGCATTCTTTAATGGAAGGCAAGGTCCTTGGGAAGAATAAAGTGAAGATCGAGTGTAAGTTTCACAAGAAAAATTTTCATTGGAAACTTAAAACTCCTGAGATTCCCAGTGATGAAGGAGGTTGCATTGTGTTGAGCAGTTTGGAGAAAGAAGAAGAAAAAAGATGCAGTAGACTTGACAGATTAATCTTAAAGTCTACTATAAAATCACGTAAGAATCACATGATTGAAAATATGCATATTTAGAGAATGCCACCTAACAGTTTGGAGGAACCCAGCATGCTAATATTACCTGCTTCATCTGGCCATGCAGAGAGATCAAAGACAAACCCTTCAAAACAGGAAGGCATGGAAGAACAACTCCCCAGTAGTCAACACAAGCACACGTCATGAAGTATCTACAGAAGGTAAGTGAAATCATTTTTGTAAACTAAACTCATAGGCCCTTAAATGTAATCAGGTCATGCTAACCATAATAAACACATTAACTTACATTATAATCTTTTTAGACCTGTTCTTGATAAGGAAATCGACAAGCTGTGATGGTTTCTTATCTGCTTCACATTCCATGTACTGCGAACATAAAGGAGAATTGAACTTACAATTAAAGGACTGACAGAGGATAGATAATACATATTTCTTAATGAGAGACTGCAGCCAATGTAACACAAATTTGCAAGGTTTCTGGTATGAGTATCAGATGTGGGTATACTTCTAGGCAACAATGTTTCTCAATTTTCTCAATCTTATAATATGACAGCACCACCAAAACATCAACATTTTGGGTTTTCTTCACCTCCACCTAAAACTAAGTTCTAAGTAACATAACTTGAGAAGGATGAGTAACTTTCTTTTCAGCCATTTGTCTAGTAAATATGGAATAAGAAGCCATCCTAGAGAGAGTATCCAGTGAACTACACACACATTACTTGAAAAAAGACCATAAACATAAACACATACATGAGCCAACCTATTCTTGTGAAGAATACAATCAAAGCACTAGCCAGGCAATATTTGAAGTCTAAACAAAATGGATAATCCAAGTCAAAACACAATTTCACAAATTGTAGTTAACTGACCTGGAAGCACAGTATACCTAATTGTGAGAACTATAAACTTTTTTGGCGAAAGCATTATTACTTATCAAAAAGATTACCTCATTGTGAAGGCCTGAAGGTGTTTTTGAAAAGCCTGATTGTTCTGACGATGTTGGACCATTTGAATGCTTCATTTCTGCCCGAACTTCAACCCTCACAGGATTCCTCAACCCTGCTTTAGATAGCTCTTCAACTGCCTCAGTCTGAGTAGCTGAAAAAAGACCAGTTCTACGAAGCTTTGGCAAGCGAGTTATAATGGAAGTTATCTGCTTCTGGAACCCCATATCCAAGAGCCTGTCGGCCTCATCTAAAACCAAAATCTATACCAATCAAGAAAATAACACATAAGCTCAAAGATCATTGTTCTATAGCATTTAATATTTTACACTGGTATTATTATTATTTCCAAAATGGCAGATATTTCCAATATTCAATCAAATTTAGAAGAAACCATAAAACTTTTCTATAACCTATCCTCAAATAAGCAGTTGTGTTTCCTTCAAACATAGTCATACCACCAGCCACACATCTATATGGTATTGGAACATTATTGCTTCTTGTTCAGTTGGCGACACTGATGCAAGTTTTATTTCAACGTCCATTGATTCT
Source organism: Quercus robur (assembly GCF_932294415.1). Classification (NCBI taxonomy): domain Eukaryota; kingdom Viridiplantae; phylum Streptophyta; class Magnoliopsida; order Fagales; family Fagaceae; genus Quercus; species Quercus robur. The sequence continues at coordinate 66,116,066 of NC_065541.1, forward strand.
CTTTCTTTTTGGATGCATTTATCAAGAATTGTAATTTTCTAGGTGAGCTTTGTGTACGCATCTTATGTACATGAGCTTCGCTCCATACTAAAAACAATTATCATCACTTATCAAAATAATACACTACACACATTATATATCAGAGTCCATTGATTCTCTTTCTTCTTCTTTTTTTATTTATTTTTATTTTTTATTGAGTACAGTTTTCCAATTGATCCTAGTTGAGCAGGGATGGTAAAAGTACCATCAGTCTACATTTCAAACCAACCCAATAAGCTGTAGCTCAAAAGCACTTCCTCCCTACATAAACAATAGGTTGGAAGGTCTAGTCCTGGTTTATGGGAATACTTATCTTATGCATTAGATACATGCATCCTCCTTCTCACACTGTGTGGCGGGGATGCACAAAATGCATATATCCAATGCATAAGATACCTTCTCGGTTCATGGAATAAAGTTCCTTCAATCTAATATGTGCCGATTTTGAATGCGTGTCTAACTTACCAATACAATCCAAAAAAAGTTTACATTTCAAAATGTGATTAACAAACAATTAAGTGAACATTTCAAGCTAAAACTAATTCTCATTCTATGCTTGAAACAATACCTCAAGGTTCCGAAAATCCAAGCCATCAAAACGTTCCATAATGTCAAACAATCTCCCGGGCGTACCGACCAGTAAATTAGCTCCTTCCTCCTCTATTTTCTTCAAGTCCGCTTTCACTTCCACTCCTCCAACAAGCAACATAGACTTGAAATTCGGCAGCGTCGAAACGAAAGGCTGCGCCACGTCGTATATCTGCGACGATAACTCCCTCGTAGGCGATATAATTACTCCCATCACCTTTTCAAAACGAAACAATTTTCCATTAGTTTTTTTAAATTTTCCTTGAGCTTTCTCAGCAAACAAACAGGGATTTAGAAACGAACCTGGTTTGGTTTGGGAGGAGTTTTGTTGCGGCGGAGGATCTCGACGAGTGGGACCACGAAGGCTAGGGTTTTGCCAGAGCCGGTGGCGGCGTCGACGGCGACGTCCTTGTAGCTACAGAGTAAGGGGATTGTGGCGGCTTGGACCGGCGTGCAGAACTCGAAGCCGGCTCGGGTTAGGGCTTCGAGAACCGGTTCGGAGAGTGAGGGGTTGAGATCGGAGAAGCGCGTTTTGGTTAGCGCGCTGCTCTGGTTGGGGGAGACGGAATCCATGGATTCCGAGAGCTAATGTACCGCCGTTTTTCTCTATATGCTATTGTGCTGTTAGTTTTTGCGGGTTTATGTGAGACTTCTTTTGGTTTTTCTTCTGTTTCGCAAAATGGCCTCTGCTTTGTTTTGTACCAAAATTGAGGCGCAACGAATATGTTGTACTACAAGTCGTTTTGGGTGTTTGTAGGAGGAGCATCCACAGCAATTGTGCTAAAAAGCTATATTGTTATTTTTAACTCCTCAACCCATAAAACCTATGCTGCAGCAGTGGAGGCAAAAGCAAAATTTTTACCTGTTCAGCTACAGTGCACATCCATCTATAGATGTGCACTATAGCGCAAAGCTAAAAAAAAAAAAAAAAATTTATTTAACTTTTTTCTCTCTTTTCCATTAAAATATTCTTTTTCTCTCTCTTTCTTTTCGTCATACTCAAGAGTCTCATCACTCTCTCTTCCTTCTCTATCTCTTCGCTATCTTTTCTCTCTTATTTTCGCATGATCGATGATGGCGTGGGTCGGTGTGTTTCGTGGATGGCGTGGGTTAGTGGGTCAACGATGGCGATGGCAATGGCGATGGCTGGTCTTCTCTCTCTTGATCAAGTTCAGATGGTGGGTTTGATGGTGGTCTAGGGTGCTCAGCAATGGCGATGGCTGATCCTCTCTCTCTCGATCAAGCTCAGATGGTGGTTTGGGGTGCTAGCTCAACACTCTTGGTCTGAAAATCAAGCTCAGATCTGTTGGATTTTTGGCAGTGGTTGTGGGTGGTATTGGCTTGCTAGTTGTTGTTGGGTGGTTGTTCTTTGGCAGTGGTTGTGGATTGTGCCGTTTGTGGTGCTTTTTTTTTGTTGTAGTATGTATTATTTTATTATAGTAGATATATTATTTTATTGTGATATTTATATTATTTTATTGTGTTGAAAGCTAAAATAGATTCACTGCTGCAGCATGTGTGTAGGTAAAATAGATAAAATAACTTTTGGTGGAGCTAAATAGCTATATTTTTAGCTCCACTGCTGTGGATGCTCTAAGTATGATAACTTAAGCACTATAATTAAAAAAAAGAAAAAAAGAAAAAAGTAAAAAAGAAGAAGGTAATGTTAATGAGTTTCTTTAGAGCATTTTATGGAAGTTTTGATACCCTTTCAGTATAAAAAAAATTCATCAAAAAAATTAATTGTTTTATCATTTTTCAATATAAAAAAAAAAAAAAAAAGTTCTTAAATCCATTCATTAGCATTTCCCCATTCAAAAATATTAAATTAAATCTTCAAGTTTTTTAAATTAATAAATTAGGTTCCATAATTTTATAAGTAATAAATTGAATATCAAGGTTAAAAAGTTTACCGTTAGCCTATTTAACAAATACATGTTTTACTTTTTTTAAAATTTTTTTTAGAGAGAGTTTCAACCTGACGTCCTCTTCTGATAATTGTCCTTTATCATTAAACCATGACACTAATTGGTTTTTGGTGTAGATGTAGAACTTTATATCTCTTATTCGACGATAATAAATTTTATTAGTTTGCAATTGAGCTAACTAGAATGTACTAACTTATTTAACTTTTTTTTTCTTTTAAGGTTAAAATGCAAAACTGACCTTCTAAGTTTTTTCATATTTCATTTCAGTCCTCTTACTTTGCATTTTTTTTTTCAGTCCTCTGACTTTCTAGTTTATTCAATTAAGATTTTTCCATCCATTTTTGTTATATGTTGTGGTAAATTTTTCAATTTTTTAGATTTATCTTCATATTTTTTTAATTAAAAAATTCAATTAATGACTAAAAAATATTTTCTAGAATTTTTTTCAAAAAATTTTAACAGAAGTTTGACTAAATGCCTTAATTGAATAAATCTGAAACTTAGAAGAGTAAAATGAACGAAAGTAACGTTAGAAAACTAAAATGAAATCTTAAGAAACTTAGAGAATTAATTTTGCATTTTAGCATTTTTTTATATATAGAAATATGTTGATCATCTTATTGAAATTAAACTTGTAAATCAGCTATTACAAGATCATTGATATCCGGAAGAACAAACTCCAACAAGACTAAAAAAAGAAAAGAAAACTTAGCTTTCTTTGCTAAGGCATGAGCTATCACATTGTCTTGCTTATAAGTATGAGTGAAAAACAACTCTAAAAAGAGTTTACAAAGGACATGGTGTCTTTTATCAAGTGGTCAAAAGCAAAGTTAAACATATTACCTCTCTATAGGGCATTAATGACAATATCGGAGTTGCCTTCAAAAATAGACTTACCAATACCAGGTTCTTGGGCAAATAGGACTACTCTTCTTGCTGCCAACATTTCCAAAGTGACTACCGAGAAGGGTTTTTGTATTTTTTCAGAGAGAGAGGCCATTACTTCTCCTCTGTTATTGCGAACCACAACTCCAATACCAACTTCTCCTTCCTCCTCAAATAGAGCACATCAAAATTTGTTTTCTAGCAGCAACTTATTTAACTTAAATGAGTGTAATTCAATTTTTTCTTACATTTTTAAATCTCTTGGTTTAAAGTTTTACTTTTGAGTTTATTTTTTACTTTTTAAGGTCACATGCTTCAATTTGTTAAGATGATAGCCTTAAACTTGGTGGAGCCACAAGTGAGGAATGTCCATGCGTCCATTCTATTTTGTCCATTTATGAGCTCGCTTTGGGACAAAATAATAATAATAAATAAATAAATAAAGTTTCGATTTTTTTGTAGGAACAGTTTAGATCTATTTGTTCTTACGTTAACTATTAACACTCCCTTTCCTTAAAAAAAAAGAAAAAAAAAGAAAAAGTAGCAACACTCCCTGTCAATTTAGAAAGAGAATAAGAAGATCTAGATATATCTAGATATAAAAGTGTTCCTACAAACTTTTCAAAATGCTTGATATATCTAGATATATCAAGCATTTTGAAAAGTTTGTGGACTTACGTTCCCCTCCTTGATTGGTCATGCTAGGAGGCAAGCTTCAACTGCTATACGGCCGGAAAGAAAGACTTTTGTCTCAAGTTGGACGTAAAGCTTTTTTTTTTTTTTTTTTTTTTTTTTTTTGTGATGTGGGACGTAAATCGTTTACGTATGCAATGAGTTGGTTCAAAATCTCCAATATTGAGATTGGTGGAGTTGAAAGGGCCAGGAACGTAAACTACATTGGTTGGGCTGGGATCGGTTGGGTATCTCAAAGGATAAACAGATGGGTTTTACTGATACGTAATTTTGGTTTTATTGGCTAAGCAATGGTGGCTTGGCTTCCATTGCAAAATACAAGTTCATTATTGTTTCACGTCCTAAAATTCAAGTTCTTCTTTTCTTTTCTTACTTTCTTTCTTTATTTTATTTTAATTGTACTTTTATGAAGACTATTGTGAGAATAAAGAAAGTATTTCATGAGTCGGCCTAATGAAACTTATGTCTCAATGACATGTGGGTTCTATGCGTGTAAGACTCACATGTTATTGAGACATAGGTCTCATAAGACTGCTTCATATAAAAAAAAATTTGTTAGAATAAATCATTTTATAAGAAGAATCAAGATATGAATAGATGGTTTTTCAACTTCAACTGCCTTTCAAGTGGTAAGCTGGAGGGGAGATTATCTGATTATAGAAAAATTTATGAACTAATTTATTTTATAGGAAAATAGTGGCGAGAGGACTTGGTGTACAAGCCAGTTCTGCCATATGGAGCTACATCCTTCAAAGTCATTTCAATAAGCCCAAGTTCGACGATAGAGAAGCTCTAGCATGGGTGGGTAACCCTTATGGTCAATATTCAATGTCTAGTGATTATAGATTGTTTCTAACTATTGAGAGTTGCATTGTAAGATGCCAATGTTCTAAACTGGATTTTAGTAGACCTGGCAAACATGTTAGGTCGGGTTATGAGTTAGATCAGGTTCAGCAGGTAAAAAATAGGTCATCTAAAATAGCTTGCAAGTTAAGTTGATTGGATTACGGGTCAAGTAAATCAAGTTATGGGTTGATCTTTATTTATTCCCATGCAGGGGGAATAATAATAGTAATAATATGATCATCATATTATATTTGTCTTTCTTTCAATACCAAAAAAAGAAAAAAAAATCAAAATAAAAATTTAAATAATACATGAATTCTTAAGTTTACACAATTTTTAGTTTACTAGCGTTATCATTAACGAAAAAAAAAAAAAAACACTAAGTGTTGATAATTTTTTTTAAGGTACCATATATTATCTCTATGAATGCTAAGGTTGTTTAAGAGACCGTGTAAAGAGAATTCAAAAAACTAAATGCATTTATCTTTTCATGAAAAAGAACATCCAACTTTGCATATTATTTTCAAATAAAAATATCACTCTTTTTTACAATGGTCGAGTTTATTATCTTTTTTTTTTTTTGTTGAGAATTTTAACTTATAACGTTCGTTATTGTTTATTATCAGACCAAGATACTAGTCAATTTTTGGTGTAGACGGAAATTAAATATCAGATATCTTATTTAACTATTAGAGACTTTACTATTTAAGTTAAATAAAACTGACTAAGTTATTACCCTTGGATTAGATCAAATTAACAAATTTGGGTCCAATTTTGTTATGCCTAGATTAATTTTTTTATTTTTGGAATATTATGTCTAGATTTTATTAGATTGACGTATTTTAAATTTTGTTCCTTTGTACTGGTCTTCTGATGATCCCCGCACAGCTGTGAGACAGTTGTGTGAGTAGCGCCGACATTTTCCTCTAGAATAGTCATTATATCAACTCAGTCACGACAACAAGATTGAAAATTGAAAATTGAAAATTGTTGTATTTTTTATTTAAGGTTAAATACTAAAAAGTAAAAATTCACTATTTCGGCTAGGGCTGTCCAAATAAACCGCCCACCCTCCCAACCCGCCCCACCCGACCAGACCCGACCCGGAATCACCCGATCCGACAGCTCCGGTGGTCGGACTCGGGTCCCGACTTCAAAAACCCGACGCCGGCGGGTCGGGTGTCGGATCTCTTCCTCTAAAACCCGTGAAACCCGACCCGCCCGACGTCCATTAAAATCCGGCCATTTTTTCCAGATTCCGACCAGTTTTTCCCAGATTCCGACCACGTTTCCCAGATTCCGACTACCTTTCCCAGATTCCGACAATTTTTTCCCAGATTCCGACCACTTTTCCAGATTCCGGCGGCAACTTTTTCTAGATTCTAGCAACTTTTTCACTTAAATCCGTTGATTTCTAGCACAATAAACATCGGATCTGGCCGAACCAGTGATTTCTCATCACGATTTGGCAGAAATCTCACCGAATCTAACTGGATCTCACCGGATCTTGGATGGCTCACCGCGTTTCGAAAGATTCTAGTGATAATCGGGTTCATCCGAAACCGACGACCACCCGCCGGCAATCCAAACCGACGAACCCGTTACTGCTGTGGGTCGGTTGCGGGTTAAAAAACGACCACCCGATCTTGTACGGGTCGGTTGCGGGTTGGGCAAAAACCCGACCCGCCCGACCCATGGACAGCCCTAATTTCGGCCTTCAGGTGTAATTTCAAATTTGTAAAATTCACAAACTTGCTCCGATTTTAACAGCGACACGTTTTTCAAAGTAATACCAAAAAAACAGTGACACGTTTTCCGTTTTTCTCTCTCGATTCTTCATATAGATATAGATGCATATTCCACAGCGAGTCTTTACATACTATTCACAAGTCACAACGTTCCTCTCAAATCCCACACCAAAAAAATTAAACAATAAATAGTATTAAAAAAAAAAAAAAACTGAGACTAGCATGAGATATAGCTAGAGCTCGCGTGAACAATGAGAAGTGGATTCGATTCTCTGAAATGGCTTATCATTTTTGCTGCAATAGTTCTCTCAACGATTCCACACCGAGTTATGTCCTTGAACTCGGTCTCTCCGGTCTGCGAACTCAGTGTCATCGAGAACGACAAGCTTTACAGCTATAGCTTGGCCACTCCTATTCCTAATTTCCCTCACGGGGTTCTCAGCGAAGATGGGTACTCCTCAACTCTCTCTCTCTCTCTCTCTCTATTGTTTTTGTCTTTTTCTTGATCTGGGTATAGCTTGCTTTTCATTGTTTTTATGTGAAATGACAATTTTTTTGATTACTTGATTGCAATGGGATTGTTGGGTTTTCTTGTTTTGAGTTGAAATATGATTTGGGTTTTAAACATTTATACATTATTGTCCTACTTGCACAAGAAGTGAGTTTATTGGAAAGTTCGAATGATTAATACTAGAAAACCTTTGTTGGTATATTTTGTTTTTGCTTTTTGTTTTTATTTTTGTTTTTTAGTATGGTAAGCTCAAGGTTTGGAGTGGAACTATTGGTTTTTGAATAGTATTGGTGCAAGGGGACAAAAGTCACAAAACTTAGCTCCACATTCTTAGGTGTTGAATCTTTTATTTTCTAATTAAATTCAATAATGAGGTTGCATTGACCAAGACATCAAATGGTTAAATTTAATTGTCATCGGGGGAAGATAACATGGTATATTCTGCATTGGCCAGTGTAGCTACACAATTGAATTTAATTGGGAAACCTAAAATATAACACTTAAGGAATTGTACCCACTTGGTTATATTCAATTGTTGTTCGGGGGAAAATTACACTGTTTTATTGGAGAACCTAAAGCACAACACCTAAAGAATTGTACCTAAGTTTTGCTTGTTGCAAAAAGATTGGTTTTATAATTTTTATTTTAATACATAAGAGAACTCTGCGTTAATAAAAAACAAAAACACTTTGTTTTTTGTATTTGAATTTAATGTGCAATTGATTTTGATGTTGGCTGTACTATAGTTTTGCTTTCCAAATGATTTGGCAATGAGACAACTAGTTTAAATATATCTATAATGTTGTTCCATACAGGTTTTACAAAGTGGCAACAAATGAGACCGTGGTCTGGTTTCAGGTTGGCTCCATCAGGTTACACTTTGTTTCTTTGTATTCAAAAGCTTTTTCCATAGCATATCATTTCCTGAGGTGTCACTTTTTTTTTTCCTTCCTGATTCTTGAGGTTTCAACAGTACCCCATATCTAAATCTTATACGCAATCATGTAAACAGAAAACCCATTTTTTTTGGTTGATTGGACTAACAAGAAATGACTTACAAGCAACAAGCTCACTAAACTGTGGTTTAGATGTGTGGAATTTGCATTGTACTTCAGTGAAACTTTTGATTGCAAATTCAAGTGCTTCTGTTGATCCATTGTGATCATATTGTTTTCTTAAAGCAATTATAGTCTTGGTATCTATGACATAAAGTTGATTCACTATTAAGTTTCTCTTTATGTTTTGTGGAGCAGCTCTGTGATGGAATGATTTTCAATCATGACCCTCCTAAATGTGTGGGCTGCTCGGTAAATACTTCTCAAGTCCTACTAAGTTATTTTCTTTGCAGTGATAGAGTTCGCAATAATTCATTCTAATTTCTTGACTTATGATACCTTTATTTCTTTGGTACAGTTGACCAAAAATAGTAATATATTTACCATCAGAAATTTTACAGCATTTCCTTCATAATTGTAGGATTGTGGGGGCCCATCACGTTGTGGCATGTATTGTAGTGCCCTCATGGAAAACAACATAGGAGGTAATTGTTCTCTGAGGCTCTTTAGAATACATATTTTATGGTATGTTATGTTATTGTTAACTATGGATATGCTAATTGATTAAGTGGAGAAAGTTGTTTGTTTATGGAAGTAGGTTTGTGAATGGGAGTCAATGAGTTAAGTATGGGGTATCAAAGTGGATTCCAGAATCTGTTGCAGATACTTGAGTTTAGCTCTTTGAATCTCAGTTCACCAATCACCATCCCAGGATTTTGGATTATATTAGAAAACCCTCTCCTCTTCCTTTCCATCTTTGTGGACAATTTTCTTGTATTAAAATTAAATACATGGAATAGTGTGCATGATGTAAACACTTGGTGAAGTGTTTACGGTAACCCTGTTCTGTAGGGGTTGGTTTTATCATCTGAATGCTTGTCATGCTTGGGTTTGTGGTTGGGAGAGAGTTTATTTGTAATAGTTCTAGATAAGATGTGGTATAAGGAGTAATTACCTATCATGATGTCTCTACCTGAGCTGTGAAGCCCATACTGTTAAGGAATTATTACTTAATATATTTCCTCTATCAGAGCTCCTTTCCATTTATTTTCAACGAAACTATTGCCCAACTAAGGACCTTTCTTCTCTGTTGTAGAACATGAAGTTTAGTAGGTTAGATTCAGAGATAGTTATCTTCTAACAGAATCATGTTGTAAATGCAGGTTACCATGTTTGCACTACCATTGGTCAGGCCTCAGGCATAGACATTAAAATCATTGGTACACTTAATGTCATCTCATTCAGATTAAAAGTAGAAGAACAATTACATCTTATTAAATTATGTAGCTTGTTTATGGCATCATGATATGTGTCTTTCCTTCCTTTAGTTTCTTGATACTGTGGTGTAAACCATTTCATAGCATGCATCTGTTTGTGAGTTAAACTTGGAAGCATATATCATTAAAAAATTATGGCAGATAAAAAGAATCCCCATGCTGGAGTGATTGTTAAGATGTCCAATACTGGCTCAAAGGTCAACTGTTCGCTCTCAGTGTCCGTTTTTTGTGATTCAAAAAACATTCAGGTGGGATCTTGTTCCTTTAATCTTTCTGAAGTCAATAGATTAGATTTCCGTGGGGTTGTTATGATCATGTTTATGTTACTTTTCCCTTTCTCTTTTTGGCAGGGGCCACATTCACTGGAAAATTCAGGAACTTGTGATTATGTGAGTGCTTTGGACTTGCAGAAAATTATTTTATTGCCTCCATTGATCGTACTTATTGCTTTATTTTATTCATCAAAGTTGGTTTTTAAAATCACATAACCTGATTCCTAGAACACACATTGCATGTGTGTGGTGTGTTTATGCTCACACATATGTGCATATCCATTAATGTTGCACTTTGTGATGGCCCCAGTGAGTTAGGTCAAATGGCACCTCTTCATTCCATAAGAATGGATTGGAGCTTGAAGTCCTGGACTCGAGGCTTTTTTTTAAGTACTAGCAAAGTGGACTAAAATTCTAGGTTCCACAAGAGTATTTAGTGGTAATATCTCCTTGCATTCAGTGTTTCATTCTATAAACAGACTTTAGCCTAATTGCAAATGGTACATGTTTAAATGGATTCTCACTGGAAGTTTTTTTGCCAATTGTTGTAATTTAGGATTACTGAGGCAGTTCCACCTGGAATCTTCATGTTAAATTAAACTCCTAATTTTGCAACTGCCTTTGGCTTCAATGCTTCAGCAAATGCATTGCCAGACAATTTTTATACTGAATTGATCAATTCCAGACTAAGGGGGGAAAAATAAAAAGAAAGAAAAAGAATGCGATTGACATGATATACAACAAGCTTAGAACTGAAGATGCACTTGATCCATAATTTGATGACTAATAAATCTGTTTTCTTGTGTCTTGGAGGAATTATGAAGGAAAAATGGAAGGAAAATAGTGTTATAACTGGTGGTGCTGTTGGAAAGGGGGAGAGGAGGTGGCATTTGAACAAAACATGGTTATTCTAGCATGTAGTTTGTCACAAGTCACAACCATAGATCTCAAAATGATTTATATTTTGACTGTTTAATGTTTGCTTGGCATTCAAATGTGGATTAATCATGTTTAAATTCATGAATCATATTGATTAGGTTCATAATTGTATTTCTTTGGCAGGCTACGGTAATGAGGCATCCTTCTGGTTGTGCCAAGATTGCACAATATCATGGGAAAGGGTGGGGTTGGTTTGGCACCTTCATAACCATGTGAGGTTTTTGATGTTTTTTTTAATAAGTATTTTTAATGTATTTTCTTACACGTTTAATTTTTACAAAATGACATTTTTTGGGTGAATCCTAAGCTTTTAAGGAGTTGTTTTGATCATTTGATTGCTCTGTTTTCAGTGTATTTTGCCTTTTTGGAGCGTATCTGCTGGTTGGTACAGTTTATCGATATTTCATCCTTGGAGTTCGTGGAATAGATGTATGTTTTCTCACTTGAATTGGGGTTGTTCTTGTTAATGCATGCTTTTGTCCATTTATATAGTATGCTAAGCTAGTGTTTTTTTATATATTACTCTGTATTTTCTTCTCTTATACTTCAATGACTTTGGTGAAATGGATTTTGCTCAAGCTATATGCATCAAGGTGAAAAAATGTGTTTTAAGTGAAGTGGTAATCACAAGGCTAAAACCTAGTGACTTTGATGATGTTTCAACAATCAATCATGAATGGGCTTCTAACAAGAAAGGATAAAGGAGAAAATTAATGTGGTTAATTCCAATATGAAAAAATGTGGTTAGGTGACTTTGGTGAGGTGATTTTGATATATATATATATATATATATGAGACACAAGTCCTTAAGTACTTGCTAAGAGGAAATGGAGCAATGCTAGGGCAAGTATTTCTGTATCTGGCATATATAGACAATTTGTGATATGATTGATCATCTTGTTATCATGCATGTTTGAGTGGCTTGACATATTATTTAGTGGATGTAGGGAAGTTTAGACTATAGACAATTGACATCTTACTCTAAATCTCTCAAATTAGCATTATACTGGAAAAGAGTTTTATTATAGCACATTGTTGCATAGAACATACAATTAAAGAATGTTCACAGGCTATTATCCTAGGCACTCCTATTACATTTTCATTACATGCCTAAGCTTGCTATTCCATGGTGTGGCATTTTTTGTCTTGGAAACTACAATCATCTAGTACTTTTTATTATTATTTTATTTTGTCTTGGAAACTACGAAAACTAACCATTTTTAATAGTATAGATTACTATTTACCAACTGGAACAATGATTGTTCACAATTCCATAATTGAATCAATTACATATTGCTCTTACAAGGGGAAGAGGTGTGCTAGAGCTCTATGTTATTTATTTATGTTTGATTGGTAAGTCACATATACACCTAGTGGGTCTTGAACCCATGATCTCACCCTTCACCTAACACTTGTAAAGGGAGGGAGTGCCATTGAGCTAGAGCTCATTGGCGAGGTTATTGTTATTTATTAAAACATACTAATCCAAGAATGTATGTCATGGAAACTTCGCACTTGTTATGAAAGGAGGATGGGGAGTTTAGTAGTATATTTTTCTTCGTTGTTTAGTATAATGGTATTGAGTTATGCTTGTGCAGTAAGCTGCTTTAAAAATTATGATCATCCATTGTCTTAGTAAATGTTACAGAAACAATTATAGTTTTCATATCATATCTAGTCTTGGTGAGCACCCAAGGCACCTACACTGGTCTTGGTGTTTTGACTCCAGTTGTTTATTCCTCATCTTGCTCAGATTTTCCCAAACCTGGACTTCTGGACCAGTTTACCTCAAAGAACACAGGTATTCTTTTCACTTGCTTGGTTCAGTATCTGTTTTTATACTTTATTATGTCACATATATGAACAAGTTTGCATTAATGTCATTTTTTTTCCTATATCGAAAAATGTGAATTTCCCCCCTAAAGCTATATATGCTTGGTAGTTAGTACTTATTAACTTACAATTCTATTGTTTCCTTTTTGTAGAGTTTGCTTGCTTCTTTGGTGCAGAAATTTAGAGGACCTTCTCAAGGTCACAGGAGCTCCTATTCTCCTGTCAACTTTTGATCGTATAACATTTTCCATTTAGGATTCTACGGGAGAATTTATCTTGTATCATCTCTGCTCTGGCATGAACACTCAACATACAATTGCAATGGTTCAGTTCACCCAACCGCTTCAACAGAGTGGATTTTTTCTTTTTAGATCTGTAGCAGAATTACCACTATTACTTGAGATATACCACCATATTACAGGTGCTTTTTGGTATCTTTTACACCCAAATATTTCTCATCAATGATATTCAATTAATTGTAATCCCTAAAGCTGACCACAAATGCTGCTATCATTGTTCTTACGAGTCAATGTCACATTTCCCTTCTGTGATATCAATGGAATTTTTACGAATTTTTGTACTTTACCTGCTTAAGGTCACCTCCTTTAGTATTTTTTTCTGCCCCAAATTGTTAAAATTTTTGAATTTGTAATTCATGTAACTTGAAAAGCAGCACAGGAAACACTGTGCCAATTTTATTACAGTTTATATACATCAAACTCGTGAACTGGAAAAACAATTACACCATAGGTGAGTAAAGTAAAGTGTAATTTCCCCTACTTTGTTTTTGTTTGACATTTTGAATGGTGTTTTTTGTTAATATTTTATTCACACAGTTATATGTAATCTTATAACTGCAGTTGATAGGAAAAAAAAAAAACTCGCATAAAATATTTTTGATGTTAGATACTGAATAGAACATATAGGTGTTCAGATACTGTTGATATAGTTATGTGTATGCGCCCTTTGGATGGATGCTTGAGGGTGATCTGCATGGATTAGATGAACTCGTTACCTCCTATCTAAGCATACCAGGGTAAGGAAATATTTCGCTCTGATTATTAATCAATAAAAGATCTAAAATCGGTAAAAGCTTCCATGTGTGTAGTGTACTATTCTATGTTCCTGCTCTGTAGTTACATTAATTTACTTTGTTGAGTCTTAATCGGTGTTTGCCTATTGGATGAGCAAATAATTGATGTATCCGTGGTAAAACAAATAACAATAGTGGTACAAAAACTATGGATTGAGATCCGGTGTAATAGCTATTACACCATGCAATAGGACATCAATGGTTGAGATTAAAAGTTGCAAAAGTCATTTTTAATCTCAGCCCTTAAATAATTTTTTTTTGAACTCTCAACTTTTTACCATTTTACTTTTACACTTTATTTTTTCACTTCTCTCTCACACATCAAGATTAATTGCACGATGCGATAGCTTTTTGCTATCGTAACGGATCTCTATCCCATAAACTATGTAAGAAATATTGGCCAATAAATTCAAGCCCAATTGACACCTCCTTCTCTTGCAAGTGTCAGGTGAAAGGTGAGGTTGTGAGTTCAAGACCCCACCAGATGTGTGTGAAACTTAACAAAAAAGAAAAAGAAAAAAAAGAAAGTGAAACTACATGGAAAATACCTGATTGAAATTTTTTCTTATTACTTGGAATCAGCATGTGGCTTGCTTTACTCTTTTGAAAGACATCAGCATCCATGGCAATAGCAAGTCCTATCAAAGAAAATTTTGTGAAGGTTCGGCTTGTGAGGAAGAAAGTTTAGTTGTAGATTGCCAGGTCAGGTTACCATAAGTATATATAAAGCTCGAGCAGCTTCCTTAAGATTTAATCTAATGGTGAATGACATTTATCATGTTGCAAAGCATAAACAATCAAAGCTTATGCAGCATAAACAATCAAATCTTCATCATTCACATATTTTGTTTACAGGCATCATTTTAGTATTGCTGAATCTATACTCATGCCTTCTAAAAAAAAAAGAAACATCCAGAGCAAGATATAACCTAAAATCTATGTCATTGCTTGTGTCATACTACTGTAACACACATAATTATAGTTCTTATTGCCACACCCACTCCCATTTCTTCAAAAGCAAACAATTCTACTCCATCTAAAATGGGGTCTTGTGCTGTCCCTCTCTTCTTTATTAATGGAGTCATACTCGTGCGAAATTTTAAGAACAGCTTTAAGTTGTTGCTATGCATCATTTTTAAGCAAAAACATGAAGACAATGGACCACTGAACCTTGATTAGACAAGTGAAACGAATTCAATCACCTCTATATTTTTTTTTTCCTTTCAGAGAATAAGGTAAGGAACAAACATCAACGTAGTTGATCAATCGCTATTACAGCTCTGACTATCGCTGACATACAGCTGCAATCTTAATCCTTTTTTTTTTGGTAAAGAATTTGGGGCTAGAGGAGCAGTTGAATGCCAGCCAACTTTGAAGCTGAAATGTTAACAAATACCCAATCACTCTCTACCTAAACCCTCCCATATTTTATCATATTTCTTGGCCTTCTGTTGTAACCATTATAATTGTTATGATTATATATATATATATATATATATATTTAAAAGTAACGAGTACGATTCTTTTCATTAGTATATCAATCGCTTTTGTATTTAGACATGATATAAAAGGAAAGGTAAAAAAAGAAAAGAAAAAAAAGGAAAGGAAAGAGTATGATTCATTCTTTTTCTAAGACACTCTTACCTTCAAAGCCAAGCGACATTATGACCTTCAAAGATCATAATGCACCCACTACTCTTCTTCATCACGCCCCTCCTAATAAAGGCTGTATTTCCTTTTTCTAATTTTTCCCAAAAGCAGTAACATGACAATTGAATTGACTTCCCTACCTATGGACAACATTTGGGACATAATGGGACCAAAAAAAAAGACTTTACCTTGGATAAAATTCTGTGAGATAGTTATTTTTGTTTGAATCATTTAATGAGATTTAAGAGACTTTGTTCTTGAATGTAATTTTATAATAAAGCTCACAAGGAAAATACAATCACTGTACGTATGAGAATAATGGTTAACCGACAATTGAAAGGTGTTGAATGCAAGAGCAAGCAAAATGGCAAAAACTTGTATATTTTAAGATGCTCAATTGTGTGGCATTATACATATTAGAATCCAAATTAATTTCTAATTATGATTTAATTTAGGACTAAGTGTTCATTTTAACTTTCTTAATTTTGATGTCAAATAACCAATTTATAATACCAGAGGTTAAAGATGAGGTGACTGTGTTACTTCCTTAAGTATAACCTCATCATCACTACTGTTGAATTTTTTGTGTTCGTAAGCATGGGTTATAATTTAAAACCTACTTTAAGTTAAAACTTAAAACTTAAAGTGAAATGAAACTTGATTGTTTACATGTAATAATCATATTATTTATAGGTTTAAATTATTTAAATAAATATGCAAGGCTTAAGGTAAATAATGGTCAAATTTCGTTTAAATTAGTGATATATCTTTCAAATATGCAAGGCTTAAATTATTCAAATTTTGTTAAATAAGTGATATATCTTTTTACTTATATTTATAAGATGAATAGTATTGCACAAAAAATAGAAAAATTTATGAATTTTACTCAATTATCTATCATATAAAAAATATTTTAACCTTATAAATAATCTAAACTATGACAAAACATCACAATTATATATAAAAAAGGGATGTGATCCCATCAACTTTGGTAAGATGTTGTCCATTCATAATTTTTTTCCATTAATAAAATGATTAATATCATTCATTGTCACTCTTTGAAACATAATGTAATTAGAAATGTAAAATAAAATTTACACAATGATTTGGATTTTAGAAAACCAATCTTGTTTATAAATATATAAATCACTTGGATTATAAAAGAAGAAAATAAGTTATAGGTTCAAATCCTATAAAAAATGTGGAATTCTAGACAATTTAAAATATCTAATGCTCTATTTATTTTAATGGAAAAGTTTATGTGAAAATAATTTTCTACATTTCCCTAATTTAGCTTTGTGTGAGATGGAGCTGTTTTTTGCTAAAAGTTTCTAGAATACAATTTTATCTCAGACGAAACTAAATAAAGACATGAGATAGTTTTTTATTTTTATTTTTTTTAATTTTTTGTAAAAGGATTTACTTTTTAAAAAATGTTAATATTGAAACAAATAGAACCTAAGTGAATTTTAATTAGTACAACTCCGTAAATAAGGGAATCAGATCTCGTCTACACACAAAAAACATGTTAGTCTCTTGGTCAAATGGAAAAAAAAAAAAAAAAAATCATTATAAAACGTTGTAAATACCAAATCTTATTATATCCATTAAAAAAACAATCTTAATTTTTCTTGTCCACATTCTTTTTATTTTTAGTTTTTAATTATGAAACATGACATTACAATTTCCATCCAACATTTTACCGGTTGAACGTGTGTGGATCCCAGACAAGAGGTCCGACATCCAAGGATCGACAGAGAGAATGTTACCAATCATTATTGACTTCGGCTTGACAATGTTTCAAATAAGTGATACTACAATTATTATTAGCTGTACATTTATAAAAAAATTGTAGGAAATAATAATTGTTCCATATATTATACATATTAGGTGTTATAATATTCGGAGAATCATCTTCAATTATGATAAATGTGAGGTAAGAGTTTTGTAGCATAATTGGTATGTTTTTGGTATTTCTAATAGAGACATTTAGATTCAAATTCTCTTATTCCAAACATTGATATAAAAAAATGGGGAAAGGCTTGTGTCCGGTGAAAATTTTCACTGGACACGGCAGAATTTGAACACGTGTCCAAAAGTAGATATGTGTCCGCAATTCAACGTGTTCAATGAAAACTTTCGCTGGATATAAGCCGGACCCAAAAAAATGTTACATAATTGGTATATTTTTTTATATTTCTAACAGAGATATTTATGTTCAAATTCTCTCATTCCTATTATCATATATAAAAAATAAAAACTATGAGAAATGAAATGCAAATAATAGCTACAGTTTTAGAACTTTCCTACTTTCCTGTTTAAAATATAATTAAAACGTTACAATCAAAGTTTATATTAGGCTTGCAAAGCACCATATATCATTGATATCTCCAACCTCATCAAGAAACTCATAACAACAAAACCATTGATGGTTCTGTATGAAATATTTCACGCACATACAATACAACAACACAAATGAAGCCACCAATATCTTCCTCCTCCTCTGTTCTCATCAGAAAAGCTCGTCTCTCTCCCTTCCTTTTCACCTTACTAGCTTTCATACTTTTCGTCGCAATTCTCTATGGCGAGGACTTCATGTGCATCTTCAGCCAACAACTCCAAATCTACGCTGACCAGGGCCAACCAGTTTCCAGAACAGGTGAGTTGACTCAGCCCAACCACCCAACTTAAAACTTATATATATAATATATATATGTGGCACATGATAATTGTTATCGAAAAATTGAGTTGGGTTTTGTTTGGGGTTAGAGAAAAAGTGGGAGAAGCTGCCCTTTGCGATAGGGAAGACCCAGGAAAGTTGTGACGTGTTCAGTGGGAGCTGGGTTAGGGACGAGTTGACTCGACCTCATTATCAAGAATCGGAATGTCCGTACATTCAACCACAATTGACGTGCCAAGAACATGGGCGACCTGATAAGGAATATCAATATTGGAAATGGCAGCCAAATGATTGTTCTCTTCCCGAGTAAGTATTACACCCAGTTAATCCCAAAAAAAAAAAAAAAGTTCTTTAAGCTAATAAGAATTAGATTATCAATTATTAGAACATTTTATTTTTTTTTTGTAGTAGTTAAAAGTACCATTAACAGTAATCATTCTCTGCAACGGTTTTTTTTTTTTGATTGAATTGGAAGAGAATTATTAATCCGGGAAAGTTTTACTGCATACTAGTATGTAGTAATTGCTGCATAATATAATATGTAGCAGTAAAAATAAAGTGATAAGTGTCTAAAATCATGTGCATTGCATATTATTTCTTAAACATATGTTGCTTTCTTTTTCTTTTTGCTTCCACGTTTTAGCAAATGAAAAGTCCGAAATTTAGAAAGTCACCCAAATCAATTCATTTGTAGAACGGATCCTCATACAAATAAATCTTGTGCTAGGTATCAAGCATGTTTGAACCGGTGACATGTTAAAAATAAGTTTACCTTGCCTTAAAAAAATAAAAACTAATGTATAGGTAGATTTACTGAAAATTAAGAAAACATTGGTGGGAGGGTTGTACTTTTTTAATTAATAATTTTTTTTTGAGAAACAAACTAATTACTAAACATGCACACTTTAATTATACTCTCTCACTAACTTCAAACGCATTACTTAACATTTATGAATGCTTATTATTACAAAATATATATATATATTTTTTTTGAAAATGTTTGTTGATCAAATTAGGTACAGTGGTGATTTAGAATTTAAATTCCAACTTTCTAGAAAGACTCTAAAAATAACAAATTAATTAAGAATGTAATAACGAATAGGATTTTTTTTAAAAAAATTATTGAGAAGAACCGTGGAAACATAAATAATCTAAATTTCATGACTCAAATTGGCGGCTTTTGTTCTCGACTGATGTTTCGAACTGGTTGGCTGGCCGGCTGGCTTTCATGGTCCTTTGAGCTTTGGATCTCAGCCAATGAGCCAGCCAAATATACAAAGTGACAAGTCAACCAGCTGCAATAACTTTCACAGAAGCACGTCCCTCTCTTGTAGTAGGTGGCGATATGAACAAAGTTGGAGTGGGACCCACCTGCAACGTGCCCAGTTCTCAAATATAAAGTTTTTTTAATAATTAATTAATTTATTTTATATATATTATAACAACTTGAAAATGAGTTTTAAAAATGAGTAAACTACGTATTTAATTCTGTTGTGTCTATCAAGTATATGGGTAAACTCGCCATAACTTTACGCTATACTTAAATTTAGCCTCTAATCATTGCCAGACCTTTTACTTTGGTGGGTTAATTAAAACCTAATAAAATACAAAGAATTTTCTGCACCAACACTCACATTTTAATTAGTTTTTACTTTTTCCAATGAATGTAGCGCACATATTAATATTGTTCTCTCAAATTAATTATGTACAGTTTCAATGCCACATTGATGCTTGAGACTCTCCGAGGAAAGCGAATGATGTTTGTCGGGGATTCCTTGAACCGAGGCCAATATGTTTCAATGGTGTGTCTTCTCCATAAACTTATACCTGAGGATGAAAAGTCCATGGAAACTTTCGATTCACTAACTGTTTTCACAGCCAAGGTGACATTCAAATTATGTATCACATTTACAAATCTAAGTGTTCACATTTTGCTTTATGTTTATTTTTGTAACATTTTTTTTTTGTTTCCCTATTTTTAGAAATACAATGCCACGATTGAGTTCTATTGGGCACCATTTCTTCTCGAATCAAACGCAGATAATGCTGTCGTTCATAGGATATCTGATAGGGTTGTTAGAAAAGGTTCGATCAATAAGCACGGACGATACTGGAAAGGCGTTGATATATTAGTATTCAATACCTATCTTTGGTGGATGACCGGCTTGAAGATGAAGATCTTGTATGTTCTTGCTCTACAAAATCACTTATTCACCTCTCTATTAGTATCATCTCTTCTTGATCTAATGGCTTGAATTTTTTCAGGCTAGGATCCTTCGATGATGAAGTGAAAGATATTGTCGAGATATCAACTGAGGATGCATATCGCATGGCAATGAAAAGTATGTTAAGATGGGCGCGGAAGAATATGGACCCCAAGAAAACAAGAGTCTTCTTTACTAGCATGTCACCTTCTCATGCAAAGTAAGCATTCTTTAGGTTTGCAACCTCTAATCTTAACTCTCTTATTCATTAACTCAACTCTCTCTCATATGCATGAGTGCACACGTACCATGTTCATTCAGGGATAGAATGGGAGGGGGTTGAGTTTTAAAATAATGGTCAAGATTAATGGTTTTTTTGGATGGAGGGGGGAAGGAGAGGGAGTTGAGTAAAGTTGACTAAAAATAAGTTAATTTTGTGCTAAATCTACTCTACTCTTCCTCCCTCCCCTCCATCCAAACGGACTATAAATTCACCATCTCTTACCGGTTTAAGTTTTGGGACAAGTAACCATTTTATCATACCATCAATGTGGGTGGCTCTGACTTTTGAGTTCAAGTCATGACTTCACTTAGTTCACTATATTTAGCTTAAACTTTCAAGACAAGTGGAGAATTGTGATTTTAGGTGGCTGCCACCAGCTACCAAGGATAAAGAATGAATTTTACACCTATTGTATATACTACGAATTTGCCATATGAATGTGGTATGCATCTGTTAGTTAAAACATAAGTTCATGTCTTAGCTAAAAAAAAAAGAAAAAAGATTCATGTAAAAACAACAAAAGGGAGACTTCTAAGCTTTAGCCAAGAGGGCCAGGATATAGATAATCTCCCACCTTAACCCAAAATGACAAGTAAATGAGCTAGTAATATTTCACCAGGCATAGCTGTAAACAAATTAATAAACCATTCACGAAATTGTATTGCAAATATATTACCATATTGATGCTATGTTCTCCAGCTCTTATTTAGCCAGTGATCAGCAAAGAGATTTATCAAAAGTTCTATATAAAAGAATGAAAAATACTAAAATAACTATGAATTTTATTATAAAAATCTTATAATATAACGTGACAATGAATGTGATTGATTACACATAAAAAACTAAATAAATAAATTTTTTTTTTTTGGTGTGTTGTATTCAATCATTGATATGTTAGTTTGTAAATTCTATAGGATAAAGGCTTGTGTCCAATGCAAAATGGCACTGGACACAAGTTTCACCCAATTCAATATAGTAAAATTTTTGGTATCCACCTTTTTTTTTTTCAATGGGATTTTAACATTAATTCCTTATATCACACATAAAAGCATATAAAGGGACACTACTGTAATTGAACATAAAATTTGGCAGGAGCATTGATTGGGGAGGTGAACCAGGTCTCAACTGTTACAATCAGACTACTCTTATTGAAGATCCAAATTACTGGGGTTCAGATTGTCGGAGAAGCATAATGAAGGTGATTGGAGAAGTATTCAGTAAATCAAAGTTTCCCATTACATTTCTCAACATTACCCAACTCTCAAGTTATAGGAAAGACGCCCACACTCAAATTTACAAGAAGCAATGGAATCCATTGACTCCTGAGCAAATAGCAAACCCTTTTAGCTATGCGGACTGTGTACATTGGTGTTTACCTGGCCTTCAAGATACTTGGAATGAGCTTCTATTTGCCAAGCTATTCTATCCTTAAAGTGTGGTCAAAACCCAAAATTGTTAAATTTTCTCATATATCAGATGGGTGTGAATATGGAAGTGGCCATTTAAACCTACTACATTTGAAGTTGTGTGACAGTTGGGCCAAGGTGAGAGAGAGAGCATTTGTGTAAAATAACACTGTTGCAAATTAAAGGAAAATTGAAAATGAAGAAAATTGATTTGATTTTTTTGTAAATGGAAAATCAAATCTGAAATTTGCTTGTTTTTAGTTTCAGGCTTAAATACACTATTTCCTAGGGTTGTCTCACAAATAAAAAACAAGACATTCTAGAGTAATGGTATTGTGTGTATAAACTAAAAACAATATATAAGGAGAATTGCATATACTAGGTATTGTGTGTATATATGCCCCATGATCTAGGTAATGAGATTCTTTTCTATAATAACTCAGTGTGTGTGGGACAAGAGAACTGCATATACTCAAGGAAATAGTCAGATACTCAAAGAAGTTTGAATACCTTTGTTAAAAAAAAAAAAAAATTGGTATTTTTTTGGGTGTTTTCAGTAGAAACATTTAGGTTCAAATCATTTCACCCCAATCATCAATATATAAAAAACTTTCATCAAAAAGCAAAAATCAATATATAAAAAATAAATAAAAAATTGAGAAATGAAATGCAAATAGTAGCTATAGTTTTAGAACTTTCCTACTTTCATGTTTAATATATAGGTGTAATTGCATTTTTGGTCCTTATATTTTGACCCTATTTCCATTTTGATCCTCACTTTTTTATTTTATCGCCTTTAGTTCCCAAAATGAACAATATATTTCATTTTGGTTCTTACCGTCATCTCACTAACAGAAAATAGCTTATGTGGCAGACAGAGTGCACAGTTGGCACTTAAAATGCTTACGTGGCATTAAAATAATAATAATTTTTATTTACCATTTAAATAATGTAACATTAGCATTTTAAATATTAAAAAAAGCCACATAAGAAAAAAAAATTTTTAAAAATTCTAAACTCATGATATTAAAATTTAAAATAAAATAAAATATTCCTTTCTTTTCATTAATTTTTCGGACATTCATGGTCTTTTGTGTTCTTCCCCAGAACATGATTGTTCATGTTCTTAGCAAATTAATCCTTATTTTATTTTCTTTTTCTTGTACTTTCTTTGCAACCACACACATCATAATTCATAACTCAGATCAAACAATAATAAACCAAATCAATAGATATGCATACCGGAAATCAAACCCAAAAATTGAACCCAAAAATCAAACCCAAAAAAATTTGAACCCAACATACACCAATCAAAATCAACAAATTTGCATCCTCTTTTTTTACAAAATCAACACCAATCTCCAAGTTGGAAACCCACAGATCCATCGAAACACAATATCAGATCCAACTTGGAAACACAAAATCTAGCAATCATCAAAACACCGAAACCCAGCAAATCAAACACTAATAACCCAGAAAGAACCTACAAATAGCTATCCAACCACATTCCACACCAACAAAAAACCTAGAAACTTTAAAGAAACCAGTTAACCACAACTATCCACACCAACACCAAACCAAGAAATTTCAAAGAAACCAGCCGACCATAGCTATCCACACCAACAACAAACCCAAACTGATTCTCAACCACCAACACCCACAAGCTCTTCCTCCCTTTTGCAACCACTAACCACCACCACTACATCGATAAGTTAATGAAGTATAGTTTGTCAAATCCAATTGTAACTCCGTTTTCCACAACAAAGCTAGACCTCCCCCTGAGTTCAGCTTCTTCATTATCAACTTATTAGGAATAGTTAACTCTCTACAATGCTTATCAAACCCTTCCTTGTCCAGTCGTGTTTTTATTAAAAAACACACTGTGGGAGCTTGATCCTTCACTAATTTGCGAAGGCTTTGAACTGTCCAAGGGTTCCTACGCCCTTGGCAGTTCCAACTTAGTAGTCTCATTGTGATCGACAAGGGTGCTTTAGCACCCTCGCTATTTTATTTGGAACAACCTGAATCATCTTTTGCTTCCTCAAGTGAACTTCTGACTCTAAACCCTCATCCATCCATTCCTAATACAAACCTCTCTTCCCTAACATCGTGGTTGCCTCAGTTGGGCTTGAATCCTCTACTCCATAAATCATTTGGGCTAGTCTTGTCCAAGTGGGCCGTGATTTAGAAGGCTTTGGCCCTTTAAATCCCATCTCCTCCACGTGTGTGGACCCATGCAGAGATATGTTACCCTCAGCTTTTAAATTTGAAACCACGTGCACTTCCTTAGGTATCGGCATTATCTCCTTAGAGCTGTCTCTCATATCGTTTGGAGTTAACCATTCCATATCCGTTTCAGCCCTTACTGTGAAATCCAGAACACAAACCCCATATTTTGGTGCGTTACCTAATTTCTCGCTATTTCCTTTCTCACTAACCACCGTTCCACTAAGGTTTGTATGATTAACCCCTTCTGCCCTCGCCGCACTTGAGACATCTAACTGTAAGTGTCCTTTCTCTGGCAACACGTCGCCCTGACTACTCTTAGTTCATTCCACCTGATGTCTTCCCCCACTAGCCTTCAACCACTCTCCATACTGGAGTTGCACTTCCTTTCCAAATTTCATCAGCGCAAAATAATTAGCACAGTGCTTGATATCGTGGCCCAATAAACCACAATAATGGCAAAACATTGGTAATCTCATACTTGAACGTGGTCCACATCTTTTGGCTATCTGAGCCAGCTAGAAATCCCCCTCGACGAACCGGTTTCACTATTGGAATGGCCACTTTAACCCTCATGAACAAATTTTGCCCATCTTGTCTACGTCTCTTCTCCACCTCTTCTACCACCCCTATAGGACTACCAATCTCTGCTGCAACAGTGGGACTGACCATATCAAACGGAGCATCCCAAATCTGCACCCATAAGGATACCAAATCAAACTGGACATTCTTTACAGTCATTCCTAGTTGCCACTTGCGTAGCAAAAGAACCTGGTTATCAAAAGTCCATGGACCACCCTTAAACACCCGCTCCAACTCAAGCTCTGTCTTGAACTTGAATTGAAACAGATTTGACCCTACTTCAACAATGTGCATCCCCTCATCCATCCCCAAGCTCTTCGTAAAGTGTCTTACGCCGCCTTCTTATTAAAAGGTTTACAAGTGAGGAACTTTCCAATCAAACTCAAAGCACAGCTCTCAATTTCTTCCTTTCGCCCCTCATCTGGAAGGGCAATGACTTCTTCTTCCTCCGATGTCAGCTTCATATTCTCCAAACCATCTATAACATCCTCAGCCATGGTGAAAGAAGTCCAAAGAAATAAGGAAAAGTAGAGGCAGAACCTTAGGAAAACCTAAGAGAGGAAAAAATCTCGTGTAAAATTTTATGTTTATTTTAACATAGTAATTTACTTTTTCCTATTTTACACACTCATTTTCCAAAATACTCCATAATAAATTATTTATTTTACACTACATTTTATTAAAATATTAATTTTTCTTATTTTTTTTCTTTGTCCACAATAACCACTATTCACTTTATTTCTTAATTCTTGAGACATATAAAGAAAGAATAAAGAAATTAAATACAAAATACATAGTGTTAATCTAAATTTTACAAATCTTGAGCTTGACTGATGTGTGTAATTTTAGACTGTTAATATATAAAGTTGAGCATTTTCTATTTTGGATGCAAATGCTCTTAGACATGGAAACCTCATCAAGAAAGAATAAAAAATTAAATACAAAATACATAGTGTTAATCTAAATTTTACAAATCTTTAGCCTGACTGATGCGTGTAATTTTGGACTTTTAATATATAAAGTTGAGCACTTTCTAGTTTGGATGCAAATGCTCTAGACTTAGAAACCTCATCAAGAAACTCACAACAACAAAACCATTTCATACACACACAATACGATACAAATGAAGCCACCAATCTCTTCCTCCTCTCTTCTCATCAGAAAAGCTCGTCTCTCACCCTACCTTCTCATCTTACTAGCTTTCATAGTTTTCGTCACAGTTCTCTATGGCCAGGACTTCATGTGGATCTTCAGCCAACAACTCCAACTCTACGCTGACCAGGGCCAACCCGTTTCCAGAACAGGTGAGTTGACTCAGTCCAAACATCCGATTTAAAACTTATATACACATATTTGCGTACGGCACATGATAATTGTTATGGAAAATTGAGTTGGGTTTTGTTTTGGGGTTAGAGCAGAAGTGGGAGAAGTTGCCCTTTGCGATAGGGAAGGCCCAGGAAGGCTGTGACGTGTTCAGTGGGAGCTGGGTTAGGGACGAGTTGACTCGGCCTCATTACCAAGAATCGGACTGTCCGTACATACAGCCACAATTGACGTGCCAAGAACATGGGCGACCCGATAAAGAATACCAATATTGGAAATGGCAGCCACACGATTGCTCTCTTCCCAAGTAAGTATTGCACCAGTTAACCCAGAAAAAAATTTCTTTAAGCTAAGAATTAGATTATCAATTTTTAGAACATTTTTGTGTGGTAGATAAATTAAAGCACCACTAACATATAGATTAAAGGAATATAGAGTGCTAATTATGACTAAATGAGCATTAATCACTCTCTGCAATGGTTTATTTTTCTGGTTGAATCGGATGAGAGTTTTTAATCTGGTTTGCTAAGTCAAATTTGTTTTTACACGGATTTTTTATTGTTTCGATGTGTTCCTGAGTTTCTACATTCAGAAAGTCACCGACAGGTTAAAAATAGGTTTATCTTACTTTAAAAGGATAAAAAGAAAAAATACTTACTAATGTATAGGTTAATTTATTAAGTAAATATTGAGGGAATGCTTATTATTAAATTTTTTTTTTTTGTTGAAAATGTTTGTTGATCAAATTACAGTGGTGTTAGAATTTAAATTCCAATTTTCTAGAAAGGCTCTAAAAATAACTAATTAATTAAGAATTTAATAAAGAAAACGATTTTTCAGCTGGCTTATTATGGTTTATGGTTGGACACGTGTCAATTGCTTTGGGCTTTGGATCTCAGCCGATGAACCAAATATAAAAAGAGGTTGGCGATATGCACAAAGTAGTTGCAGTGGGACCCACTTCAAACGTGTCACTCAGTGTTGCGCGTCTTTTTTTTTTGGTGGGGCCAGTTTGGAGATGAGTATTAGAAAAATTCCCAGGACAGCAGTGCTTTCTTTGTCTCGGCATTAACATTTTTTTTGAAAATAAAGAATTTTTTTTTAATAGAAGATTCTCTCATATTTTTGTTTTTTGTTTGGTTGGTAGCAATTTTAGAATGAGTTGGAAAGTTATTTTTCAATTTTTCTTATTTAACATGAAGTGAGATAGAGTTGTTTTTCATAACTTAACTTGATGTAAAATAGAATTATTTTCTATAATAAAGAAGTCAAGAAACAATTTTCCTTTGACCCAATTTATATATGACATTACCAAATACATAAAAACGTAAAAAAACCATCTTTAGTCTTCATATAAAGTTCATTGAAACAAACAAAACTTTTATTAATAAGTTTATGTAATTATATGCACATATGTTTTCACAAATTCACCTTGCAACTAAGTTGCGATTAGTAGGTGAGAAAAAGGGTGTTAGTGGTTGGTGTATAATATCAAAGTAATGTTGGATTAACCACAACCTAACTACTTGGAATTGTTTAAAAAAAAAAACCTAACGACTTGGACTAAATGTCTTTACAATTATAAATATTTAATATATTAAATGAAATTTATAAGAAATAGGTTTGATAATATTCCCTTTTTGAGGACATTTTCAACAGTCCAAAAATAAGGAAAATTTATTTTTGGTAACAAAGAAAAAAAAAAGAAAAAAAAAAGAGAGAGGAAACTATTATGTTCTCCATATGGATTCGGAAATCAGAAAATTAATGTTTCGGATGGTCCAGGCCCTTATAACCCTTGTAGGCCCTGATGGTTCGGGCCATTTCACCTAGGATGAAACTCTAGGGCCCATCAAGCAGTTTGAGAGTTGATCCCATATTATGGGACTATGTCTATGGGCTGTTTGGTACAGTCTACCAGATTTTTTTGGGGGGTCACTTTCGACTTGGAAAAGTTGTTCATTTCAGAGCACTAGCACTACACATGACAGTTAACTGTTTTGAATTTTGTTTTTATTGTATCTACCAAAAAAAGGAACATATAGTTTCTGTAGAGAAATAAATGGAAACAATGTTAGTCCGTGTCCAGCTTGTCCAAGGAAACTTGTGTTCCTTCCGTTAGATTAGAAGTTAATAATAATAATAATAATAATAAAAAGAAGTTAAAAGATAGTAACATTTATAGGTTTGATATGATACTTGCAATTCTTTTGAAGTTTTTCCAATTGTGTTAAAGGTATTATAGAGTTTTTCTTAGTTTCAGAAACTGATTTAAACGATACTGATTGCACTTGCAAGACCTTCTATTCATTTACTTTGATAAGTACTTGCAAGAACTTTTACTTTGGTGGGTTAATTAAAACCTAATGAAATACATAGAATTTTCTGCACCAACACTCTCATTTTAATTAGTTTTACTTGACCTCTAAGCTAACCAGGTAATGTTCTTCATATTGAATTCGTAATCTTTCCAACGAATTTAGCACATATATTAATATTGTTCTCTCAAATTAATTATGTATAGTTTCAATGCCACATTGATGCTTGAGACTCTCCGGGGAAAGAGAATGATGTTTGTCGGGGATTCCTTGAACCGGGGCCAATATGTTTCAATGGTGTGTCTTCTCCATAAACTAATACCTAAGGATGAAAAGTCCATGGAAACTTTCGATTCGCTAACTGTTTTCACAGCCAAGGTGACATTCAATTACTGCTTCGCATTTACAAATCTAAGTGTTCACATTTTGCTTTATGTTTATTTTTGTAACCATTATTTTTTTTGTTTCCCTATATTTAGAAATACAATGCCACGATTGAGTTCTATTGGGCTCCATTTCTTCTCGAATCAAACTCAGATAATGCTGTCATTCATAGGATATCTGATAGGATTGTTAGAAAAGGTTCAATCAATAAGCACGGACGATATTGGAAAGGCGTTGATATATTAGTATTCAATACCTATCTTTGGTGGGTGACCGGCTCGAAGATGAAGATCTTGTATGTTCTTGCTCTACAAAATCACTTATTCACCTCTCTATTAGTGTTATCTCTTCTTGATCTAATGGCTTAAACATTTTCAGGCTAGGATCCTTCGATGATGAAGTGAAAGAAATTGTTGAGCTATCAACTGAGGATGCTTATCGCATGGCAATGAAAAGTATGTTAAGATGGGTGCGGAATAATATGGACCCCAAGAAAACAAGAGTCTTCTTTACTAGCATGTCACCTTCTCATGCAAAGTAAGCATTCTTTAGGCTTGCAACCTCTAGTCTTAACTGTCTTTTTCGTTATTAACTCAACTCTCTCTCTCTCATATGCATGAGTGCACACATACTCATGAGTTCATTCAGGGATAGAATGGGAGGGGGTTGAGTTTTAAAATAATGGTCAAGATTAAATTCATCATCTCTTACTGGTTTAAGTTTTGGGACAAGTGACAATTTTATCATACCATCAAGGTAGGTGGCTCTGACTTTTGAGTTCAAGCTATGATTTCACTCAGTTCACTGTATTTAACTTAAACTTTCAGGACAAGTGAAGGTTTATTACTGAGTTTGATATAGAGCAGAGAATTGTGAATTTAGGTGGCTACTACCAGCTACAAAAGAGAGAAACCCTAAAGGATAAAGAATGCACATGACACTATTGTATATCCCACGAACTTTCCATATGAATGTGGTATGCATCTGTTAGTTAAAACATACGGTCATGAAAAAACAACAAAATGAAGACTTCTAAGCCTTAGCCAAGAGGGCCAGGACATAGATGACCTCCCCACCTTAACCCAAACTGACAAGTAAATGAGCTAGTAATATTTCACCAGGTATAGCTGTAAAAAAATTAACAAAGCATTCACAAAATTGTATTGCAAATATATTACCATACTAATGCTATGTTCTCCAGCTCTCATTTAGCTAGTGATCAGCATAGAGATTTATTTTAAGTTCTATAAAAGCATGAAAAATACTAAAACAATTACGAATTTTATTATAAAAACCTTACAATGTAAAGTGACAATGAATGTGATTGATTTCACATAAAAAAAAAACTTAATAAATAAATTTCTTAATTACATTTTTTGTGTTGTATTCAAATGTTGACACGTCAGTTTGTAAATTCTATTTAGTAAAATTTTTAATATCCCCCCCTTTTTTGGAATTTTAACATCAACACCCTTATATCACACATAAAAGAATATAAGGGACACTACTCTAATTGAACATAAAATTTGGCAGGAGCATTGATTGGGGAGGTGAACCAGGTCTCAACTGTTACAATCAGACTACTCTAATTGAAGATCCAAATTACTGGGGTTTAGATTGCCAGAGAAGTATAATGGAGGTGATTGGAGAAGTATTCAGTAAATCAAAGTTTCCCATTACATTTCTCAACATCACCCAACTCTCAAATTATAGGAAAGACGCCCACACTTCAATCTACAAGAAGCAATGGAATCCATTGACTCCTGAGCAAATAGCAAAGCCTTCTAGCTATGCGGACTGTTTACATTGGTGTTTGCCTGGCCTTCAAGATACTTGGAATGAGCTTCTATTCGCCAAGCTATTCTATCCTTAAAGTGTGGTCAAAACCCAAAATTGATAAATCCTCTCATATACATATGGGTGTGAATCTGGAAGTAGGGCATTTAAACCTATTACGTTTGAAGCTATGTGACACTTGGGTCAAGGTAAGAGAGAGAGAGAGAGCATCTGTGTAAAATAACATTGTTGCAAATTAAAGGAAAATGAAAATGAAGAAAATTGATTTGATTTTTTTGTAAATGGAATATCAAATCTGAAATTTGCTTGTTTTTAGTTTCGAGTATTTGGAAAAACATGTAAACACATGCAACTTCCAACCTACTAGGTATTTTTTACACCCCTGCCTTTCATTTTTGTTTCAGGCTTAAAATAAACACTATTTCCTAGTGTTATGTCTCAATTAAAAAACAAGACATTACATGGTAATGGTATTGTGTGTATAAACTATACATATAGGAGCCTATAGATAAGCCTAAAAGTTCTAGGCCTAATTTTGCTCTAATAATAAAAATTCTAGGTCTAATAGCATATAAATACAATACCATGTGCAGTAAAAGCTAGTACAATCGTAGTAGAAGTGTAGAACACTAAACCTAAACTAGACAAGTGGTCTAGAGTCTCTAGACCTTGGACTTTGAACCTATACTGTAACATATAGAAATGAACTTTGAACCTATACTGTAACATATAGAAATGAACTAATGGCCAATTTTTCAACTTTAAACCAAGCATTACCATTTATTTTTTCATCTTAAACTTCTATTTGTACATTATATATCAGGTAAGCTATATCTTCCTTTAACTCCGCTGCCTTTGGGAAATTCTATTAATGCCGCTCCCTACTGGCTACTGCTATCTTGATATCTTCTTTTTCAACTGCTTTGCCGACTCATCAACATTAATTGTTTAACCAAACCACCACCGGAAAAAGTAGCATACAAGTCTTAAAAAAAAAAAAAGGATTGAGATAGAAGCATACAAAGTTAGCAACCAATGGGTTCAGTGATGAAGTTTAATTAAGAATAATCTCAACTTACATGTTTCTAAATATATATATATATATATATATATATATACAGATATCTCAGCTTACATAAAACCTATGCATGATTTGTTTTAGAAGAACCAATGCATGAAATTAATAAAATATAAAAGTTACAACAAGTCTGAATGTTGGGTGGAGTGGGATAGGGTAAGTAGTTCAAGTGAGCAATGAATGATAGAGATGCAACATTTGTTAAGGTGACAATTTTTTATATTAAAAAAAAAAAAATAGAATTGGAGTATGATCAATTTTACATGGGTTCATCGTTGACACGCTTTAATAATTAAAAAAAAAAAATTTCTAAATGTCACTAAATCTATTACGAGACAAAATTAAGTTCATTGAGACCCCAAGTAGGGAAAAGCATCAAAATTTGAAGTGGTCAAAGGGCATCGCAAGCTGGCAATGACATTATACATGTGATAATTAACAAAAACGAAGTCCTCGATTCCTTGGGCCTATTAACCTTTTCGGCCCCAAGACGGTAGTTAGTCTGCTTAATGCAACACGTCTCATGAGTCATAAATCATACACACCTTCTACTCTTTGACCACAACATGACAATATCTTTTTTTGGTTAAGAGGAATTTTATTAACAAAAAAACTAAAGCTCAAGCTGAGAAACAGGGCAAAGCCTGTTCATGTACAAGCCTTTGGAATCAAACTCCAACAGAATTGATATGTCCACACAGGAGGACTTTCAAAAACAGTAAACTCATCTTCTTGAAGACCTCCCATCCAAGCTAGAGCATCCGCACAGCGGTTTGCTTCCCGGAAACAATGCTTGAAGCGAACTTGAGGAATTTGCTGTATCAAGTGTCTACAATCACCCAAGAGAGCAAAAGCAAAGATATTAGAATATTTGAGATTCACAATAGCATCCACAATAGACTTTGCATCCAACTCAACATCTACTGCTAAAATGCTGCGATTTACACATAGACTAAGCCCGTCTCTAAGAGCCCATAGCTCAGCAAGAAAGCTTGTTGTAATTCCTATTTTTCGAGCAAACCCAGCTACCCAACCACCCTCTTCATTGCGAATCAAACCCCCTCCCCCTGCCAAACCCGGATTTCCAAGGGAAGAACCATCTGTGTTCAACTTTAACCAACCTGCTATTGGTTTTGACCATCGAATAGGCCTAACAATTTTAACAACGGGCTCCTTGGCTGGAGCAGCATAGAAGTAGTACTCAAAAGCCCTTTGGACTATTTCCTTAGCCAAGTGAGGGTTCGGCCCAAGGCTCCTAAAGACCATGTGATTTTTGCGCTTCCAGATTAACCAAACAGCAAAAAGAAATTGAATACTCCAAGGAATGAGCAGCTGACCTGTGGGTTTCTTGTTAGTACTATTGATTTTTAACCACTCCTGAATATCTCTTTCAAAGAAGA
This sequence comes from Quercus robur, assembly GCF_932294415.1. Taxonomy (NCBI): domain Eukaryota; kingdom Viridiplantae; phylum Streptophyta; class Magnoliopsida; order Fagales; family Fagaceae; genus Quercus; species Quercus robur. The sequence goes on from NC_065541.1 coordinate 66,149,104, forward strand.
GATTGTCCACATCATGCACTCCCAATTGACTCCAGATAAGCTTCACAACTTCGCAATCCCTTAGAGCATGCAATATGGACTCATTGGATGAATGGCACAAGGGGCAGGAGTTCTCAGGAACAATTCCCATTGTAAGGAGACAATCTTTTACTCCTATACTATTATGTAAACAAAGCCAAACAAAAGATTGAATTCTGGGCAGAATCTTAACTTTCCAAATCCAGCTTCCCTCAAACTGAGCACCATTACCCACCGTAGTAGCTAACTTATAGGTAGACCCAATATTGAAAGTACCATGCTCTGAATCTATCCAAGTTAATTTATCCCCTCCTCTCGAAGCCAAAGCAACCGGAATTGCCTAAAGCTCAAGTTTTGTTGGATTCGGAAAAACAAAGGGAATTTTTGACCAATCCCATCCACCAACAGAGACAACATCCTTCACTCTTAGGTCCATTGCTTCTCGGGGCAGGGGGCCCTGAATGGCTTGCCGGAGAGAGCCCATCTTGGTCCAGCTATCATTCCAAAGGCTAAGACTACTTTCCCTTCTAATGGTCCATCTAATTCCTTTTTGAAACACCTCAGCTCCTTTTTTCATTGCAGCCCACACCCTAGAGCAAGGCAATCTGTCTCTATTACTTGAATTTATTCTTCTAGTGCTACAATATTTGCTTTTAAGAACCTGAGCCCATAAAGAACTTTCTTCTGACTGATATCTCCAATTAAGTTTTGCTAGAAGTGCCAAATTCCTTCCCTTAGTCGACTGGATCCCTAAACCACCCTCTTCTCTAGTCTTCGTAACCTTTTCCCAATTCACTCAATGAGTCTTCTTTGTTGTTTCCGAGGAGCCCCACAGAAAATTCCTATTTACTCTATCAATTCCCTTAGAAATTTTTCCAGGTAAATAAGCACTTTGCATGACATAATTAGGGATAGTAGAGGAAACATGCTTAACTAAAACAGCTCTACCTGCCAAAGAGAGGAGGTTTGCCTTCCAACCTGAAAGTTTCTGCTTAACCCGATCCAAAACAAAGTTGAAATCATTGGCTGAAGGACCAGAATGTTTTATGGGAATGCCGAGATATTTTCCAATATTTGGGGTAGATTGGAAGCCCAAAATATTACACAAAGAAGCTCTCATGTCCCTGTCCACATTTGGCGAAAAATAAACTCTGGATTTCGCCTCACTAACTGTTTGCCCGGATCAATTACAGAACTTATCTAACACCTCACGGACAATGGTGCAATTGTCATGGTCAGCCCTAGCAAAAAGAACTAAATCATCTGCAAAGAAAAGGTGTGAGAAAGCCAATCCTCCCCTAGCTGATTTCACAGGATTCCAGCTCTTAGAGCTACACTTTGCTTCAATGAGGTGGCCAAGAAATTCCATACATATGATGAAAATGTACGGAGATAAAGGGTCTCCTTGCCTAATTCCTCTAGAAGGAAAAATTTGATCCAACCTAGCTCCATTTGATAAAATAGAGGTGCTAACCGAAGAAATACAACTCATGATAAGCTTAATGAGCCCTTGAGGAAGATTTATTTTGGTAAGCATCTCCCTAATGAAGCTCCACTCGAGCTTGTCATAGGCTTTCTCCAAATATATTTTGATTGCCACATACCTAACCTTGCCTTCTTTCTACTCACAAAGTGGATAAGCTCTTGTACTAAGATGGCATTGTCCGTACCCTTTCTACCCGGAATGAAAGCAGTCTGAAGAGGAGAAATAACTTGGTCAAGCAGCGGTCTCAATCTTGCAACTATTACTTTCGACACAATCTTATACACCGTGTTGCAAAGACTAATTGGGCGGTAGTTGTTTAAGGTTTTCGGGCCAGGAATTTCGGGGATGAGAGAAATGAGGGTACTATTTAAGAACTCCGGAACTTCTTTCAACATAAAAACCTTCTTAACTTCCTCCATGACAGACCTGCCTACTACAAGCCAAAACCGCTGGAAAAATCCAGCGTGAAGACCATCAGGCCCAGGGGCCTTAAAGGCTTTCAAGGACCAAAGACCTGCTCTAATTTCCTCATCGGTAACCTCTGCATCAAGGCTGTCCCGATCCTCATCCGTGATGCAAGCATGCCAGGTGTTATTAGACTGAATAAGACGAGGAGCGGAACAAAGAGACGTACTGTACAACTTAGCAAACCCATTACGAATCACCTCTTTCACCTCATTCTCATCATGCACCCATTCTCCAGTGCTAGACATGATAGCACTAATAGTGTTTCTCTTCCTTCGTACCAAAGTAGAGATATGGTAGAAGGAAGTGTTACAATCACCAAACATCATCCAGTTCACTCTAGATTTCAAAGCCCAAAGTTCCTCCTCTTGGCTGAGAACACAAGCCAGATCAGCTTGGAGTTGCCCATCGAATAGGCAATATCACTGGCGATGATATGGCTCTTGATCAATATCTTGACCTATTGACGTTTCCGACTCTCGAAGAACAGTGAGTTTGGGTTACATTCCATGTCTCCATTTACCGACTCTATACATACGGATGGTGAGCTTGACTCCCCTCATGAAAAAAAAAATAGTCAATATTCTTTTTTGTAAGAGAATATATATCTCTTATGCATTCTATATATGTATGGATTTTACATAATATTATGAGATCCACATACTATAGAAAAAATATGGTATATATTTAAATACATGATATAAGAGTAGCGCTTATTACATATGCACTTACAATGATGCAAATTTTTTTCTTTTTTTGATGAATCAGAAATTTTATTAAGAGAGAAAACAAACTACACAGGCAAACAAGCCTCACCATGAATAACAGAAACAAAAGAAAGGGGGCTATTACTAACATCAAAAGAACCAAAAAAATTACAAGCTAAAGACCACTTAGCTAGAAAATGAGGAGCCATATTGCACAACCTGAGCACCCAACAAATAGAAACCTTAGAAGAAGATGCAATAAAGCAATTGAAATCGTAGTCTCAAATCACAATTTTTGACTTGGCAAAGCGGAAAAGTTAAAGAGACTGCATGATTAAAAATTTATTCTGAGAAATGGGATGGTCATGGAACAGGCTTATAAAATAAGCATAAGTTCTTAAGTGATCTATGAAACATATGGTTGAAAATTGGAATGGACAAGGTAATATGGTATACACAAACACATATATGTTCATCTTTTTACTTAATAGAGACAAGAAATATGGTTTCTAAGGTTTTAATATTCTTTTTATTCTTCTTTTCTCACAGAGAGTGAAGTTTTTTATTTAAATTTCTATTGTATTTGGGAAAGAAAAAGATGCTATCTATGATTCTATCATGGTTGCTGATCTATACTTGCAAATTATTGATCTTGCCTATTAGGAGCCAGCTGTGGCTCAAAAACCTAGTTGTGTACTTGTGTAACTAAAAGTCTAGACCAAACAAAACCCAACGAGATGGAGCTGCATTCTTGAGATGTGGTAGATAGGGAACTTGCACCAGAAACAGATTCCCATAAATGATACGCAATTTACAAAATGGACTCTTTTTTACCATTTCATATTCCCACCAGGACAACTTCAATATTGTTGCCACCTAAGTTTTACCAACCTCAAATGATCCATACATCAATCATGGAACAATTGATCCAGAAGTACTGCATAATTTACTTAAACAAGAAGTGTTTACGCATTTAAAATTTATAATATCCCAAATAAAATAGAAATATTCAAAAAAAAAAAAAATTAAGTACACCCTAAAGTATGTAAGTATATGAAATAATTAAGCAAGTGATGATTGATCAATTTTTAAAAAGTTTAAAAATGGTGTAACAGGCTCTCTCAAAAGGGGATGGACTCCACACATGGGTCTCATCGTAGGGCCTACATCCTTTGTGAAAGGCCAAAACATTGCTCGAGACTACTTAATTCTTCTTTTTTTGTTGTGATGATCACTTGGTATTAAGACTATTCAGTCCACAAACACAAATTGGAGGTTGGCTAGGTGAAGAAAATTCTAGAGATGAATTGTTGTCCAGTCAAATCATTCGTTGGGACACAAGGAAATGGGTGGCTTTTGATTTCATCCTCGTTCAACAAGGGGGACATTTAAAAGCCTGCTTGGCCACTTGCAAACCCAACTTGCACATTTATCCTTCCAACACACACCATATAAATATAATACATAGAGAGAGGGGGAGAGAGAGAGAGAGAGAGAGACAATATAAAAGTGAGAAAAAAAAAGGTACAACTTGCCTTTGTTTCCACAACAACTTGAGTTTTTAAAGTCAAGTTGCAGCACCTGCAGTTGCTGATTCCTATTCATAGCAACGATTTGGTGTCTTTAGTGTAGAATTCAAACTCTCCGTGCAAGCGCAAATACGGAAAATTCCTAGGCATGTTTTTTGTTTTTTAAATATATGTTTATATAAAATTTATTTTTTAAATATATCTTTAGGATGGTACTGTTTTCACATCCAATTTAATATATATATATATATATATATATATTTTCATAAAATTTCGAGAGACTAAAAAAAATGATATAGAATCACTTTCTTTTATGGTTGGGTTTGGATCTGCATTTTGCTCTCAGCGTTTGCATTTTTTTTTTGTTTAAAGACTAGCACCTGGTGCATGATCAGTGCATCTGGGCATATGAACCAAAAAAAAAAAAAAAAAAAGTGAATAATAATTTTTCACATATTTAAAAATTATTTTGCTACAGTATTTTCAATTTTCAACAAAATAAATTGTATCTAAATAGACTCATATATGGATCAGATTGATTAGAACTCAGAAGTTTCAAGGAAACTTACAAAAATATTAATGCTGACTGTCATGCACCACCTACTTATTAATTTTGCTTCGCAAGAAAATTAATTATTCGATTCATGAAGGACAATGAAATGGACATTTATCATCATCACCATCTAAAAATGCTTTTTTTCACTATTTGAGATTAAGAAAGCATGTGGTAAACATAAATTCGTACTAGGTAAGAAAATCATTTTTAATGTGTGCTTTGTCTGTATTAGATTGGTGTTTAGTGTAGTGCAAATTTCTAATCTTCACACAATAACATATATTATATCCTAAGAGGATAAAGTAAAGTATTTAATGTACGACGATTTCATATATATCAAATTTCCGCAAATAGATTAAACGCATCCCACATTTTATAATTACAAGCAATTAAAAGGGGGCCACATTCGAATTCCACTAGCTTCATACGATAAACTTAAACTAATTTTGTGATTTATGAGTTGCCACTTGATTTTCTTCTCTAAGAAAATATATTGTGCAATTAAAGTAGGGTTTACTTTACTGGGGTCTTGGTTCAACAAGAAGAACAAGAAAAAAAAAAAAAAATGGAAAACATGAAAGCTAAGTAGAGAGAATTCACAATGACTAGTACCCAAGAAAACAAGTCCCCAAAGAGACACACTGATCATATAGCATAAATAAAACATAAAAATACACTATGACTATTGTGTATAAGCTAATGTAGGTAAAGGAAAACAATGACTAATTAACATTTACATGAATACATATATGGGTCTCAATGATATATGATAACCCAATCCAAACCCATATCCAAAAAAAAAAAAAAAAAAAATTATAGAAAGAAAGAAAGAAAGAAGCAATTTAAGAATAATCACCATGCAACATGATTTTTCTTGCTACTTTGTAGCCATATTCTCAGCGATCTGAGCCAAAGACTGCAAATTACAACGTACTATTGTATCCACAAACACACACGTCTCTTCCTTAGTATTACCCGAAGGCACATCCACAACGTAGGACTCGACCACCACTGTCCCGGTCCCAGTTCCGGTCGCGTGAAGGGTCATGACCGACCGGTAATTGTTGAGCCGGTGATCACCGCCGATGATGCTGAAGCTGATGACGTGGCGCTCATCGTCGAGGATCTCGAGCCGCTCCGTGCTTGACTCGGCGGGGAGTCCCGACACCACGTGGACCTCACGGAGCGTGCCTACGTCGCCATCGCCGTCTATGACGTGGCAGCTCTTGACAAAGTGCTTGTACGCCTGAGGGTTGTCAAAGCGGCGGACAACGGACCATACCATCGAGACGGGCGCGTTTATGGTCTGCACCACCGCAGAACAACATTGATTTGACTCAACCATGTGAAAGTGACGTTGCGATATGGGCTCAGGTACCGAGACCCTGAAAGATAACGGAGTGACTCGAAACCTGAGACTTGAGGATTGGGAGGGTTTAGAGGTGGTTGTTGTGGTGGTGGGAATAGCAGGGTTAATTCTGTGGAATTGAAGTGATGAAGGCATTTTCTTTGTCAATTTTCTCTCTGTTCTTCTTGGGAAAGTTAGGGTTGCTTCCACGAAGTACACGAGAGTTTATTTATATGTGTGTATTATATACATTTTTTAGAAAAGAGAAAAAGAGTGGGAAAGAAAGATAGGGCTTGGGTTGTTTTTTGTTGTCCACTTGGATTAGTTTTTGCTCTCTTTCCAATCCCCAGAGGGCCGGGAGAGAGAGTTTTAGACTTTGTGAGAGAGAAAGAGAAGGAGAGAGAGAAGGTCTTTTATGTTTTTATCTCATGGCTGACGCCAAAGCTAGCAAGTGGATCATCAAGTTGCAACATGTTTGGACTTGGTTTTTAGCTTAATTATCCTTTTCTTTATCTGAATCTACAACGTTGCCACTTTGTTAATTACAATATTATACTCATTGTCATCTTTTTATGAATATATATATTTTATCAAAGTTTTTAGCATTAAAGCTATAATTGTAGACTGCCGACGACTCATCAAAAAAATTGTAGACTGCCGACGGTGGACGGTCTATGCTTTTTAAGTATTACTAGCTAGTACAATATATCTAGAAGATAGTCCTCCTCTCTAGCTCAAGTTGCAGCCATGCATGCACCTTGCGCGGTCCAATTGCAGCTGTTGGGTTTGTCAAAGCAAATTTCTTGAAAGGCATATATATATGTTAGAGATATATTAGCCCCATTAGCATAGGTACAAGCTTAATTTTATTTTCTAGTACAAGTAAAATCTCAAGATTTCATCAAACTTCCATCTTGAGTTTGAGAGAGGGTGTTAGAGATATATTAGCCCATTAGCATAGGCCCAAGCCTAATTCTACTTTGTGTGCAAGCCAAGTTTCCTACTTGTACTAGAAGTCTATTAGTCTAGGGTTTAGTCTACTATATATATACATGTTATAATTCATTATAACACAGGATTTGTACTACACTATAATATATTATTGATGTAGTCCTTTAGGGTTTCCTCCGTGGATGTAGGCCGTTAGGCTGAACCACGTAACTCTCGTGTGTTATTGTGTTTTATAACATGTATATATATAGTAGACTAAACCCTAGACTAATAGACTTCTAGTACAAGTAGGAGACTTGGCTTGCACACAAAGTAGAATTAGGCTTGGGCCTATGCTAATGGGGCTAATATATCTCTAACAATATATAATGCCAGTCTTGCAGACAAGTCACGAGATTATGAAATACACACACAGACACAAACATGGATATTTTCCAATTTTTATGTTCACAAAGGGATTATGTTTTATTAATATTTAGCTCATCGTTTCTCCCAACAAAAAAAAAAAACACTAACATACCAGTTAGAAGTTCTGATTATTTTGAACTTAGAACCTCACGAATCTCATTTTACAGTAGAAACCAATACACTAATCATTGAAATTAATTACCATTTTAGTTGGTGTTATATTATGATATATTATTATAAACAAAGTAGAACATTTGAAATGAATCTATTTTATAGTTTATATCAAATCAACTCAACCTATTACCATTAAAATGAAAAGAATCATCATGTTTCAAAATTTTAAAATCTCATGGATACTGTGGATCGGTAATACCATGGGCTACCACAGATCGATACATGTTTTATGATGATGCTCAATGCTTACATAAACATTTCTTCTTTTTCATCTTTTAGAATTTAGACAAATTTTAATAGTAATCAACTCCAATTTGCTTCCACTTTATGGTTGCATTAGTATAATAGTAATATGATATTAGTTCTTAATTCCAATGCGTGAAACATTTATGTTCTTATGCATTTAACAAAAAGATAACAATATATGCGGGCCTTTTTTCTTTTTTTGGGTCTTGATTATGTGCCAACTCAGAGTATTTGGAAGCAGCATCATTCATTGACCGATTGATATCTTTGTTTTTGGGCCATTCCGATAAAAAAAGATTCTCATTTTGGGAATAGTTGGAATTGCTTAAGTGATATCTTAGTGTTAATTATCGACTCATCAAAGATATCCTGTCCCCAATTACCGGAATAATAGTATATATTGGGCTCAATACCACTTTCTAAGCTCAATACACTAGAATCTTATAAATGGACATTTTTTAAGTGAGAAGGAGGAATTCAAAATTTCTAAACCCCGGATTTTTTTGTTAAAAGAGTTTAAAATCTAAAAGAATGTGGTATAAAACCTAATTTTTACACTTTCCAATCCTTACATGTCATATCATCCTATCACATATTAAAGAATAGACACAATCACACCCAATCAATTCTAATATCCATTTGAAAATCCAACCCAACTTGTAGTTTATTGAGATATTATTATTTATTAAGTATGATAGAATATATTAAGTTTTAAGTAAAAAATTGATTTGACAATCTCTTATTAAAAGATGTAAAACATAAGTTTTACATCTCATTCTTACTCTTATTAAAAACTTCAAGAGTAGTCATTTAACCAAAGAATCATTAGCATATAAAAATAATGATCATTAAATATTTTAGTATACTATTCGTTTTCATTAAAATTATTAGGGGTCACTTCTCAGAAGAATTCAAAGTTCAAAAGAAGAAGTAATGCAATTGACGCGAAACCCAATCCACATTCACTCTGATCGAAATTCTTCACCTTCAAATTCACTAGAAGATGGAGATTAGCTTACCTGCCTCTTCAGAACAAAATATTGTTGTTTTCTTATCCATTTCACATGGCTGCCACTTGGGAATTTTTTGACAATAGTTTGCTTCTTAATTAGTCTCGAATGCAGTGGACGTTTTAACTGAAAGGTAAGTTATGTTGCCCCACTAAATGAAGCATTTTCTAATTTTATTATTATTTTTGTAATCCCCTTCAATCAGGGGGTTTGGTGGAGAGGTTTCTAGTAATTAAGCATCACAAGTAGGTTCTATTTTATTACCGATAGCAACTTTAATCAACTCTCTTCCAAAGTACGTCTCTTTCAAACTTTCTTTTTGTCCATTCTTTAATTTCTCTAGTCCCACAAGGCCAAGTTGATCATTTTTAGGTTGGAAACTGTTCATCACATGTTGCTCTTTATAGAAGTCCCTATTAATTTTAAGATCTCTATAGGATCAAACCCTAGAGTGACATCTTAACTGTCATTCCTTGTGATATGGTTAGTGGATTGATGCTTGATTGTGCCAACTATATATTTTAGATTGCAAATAATCCTAGAGGTGCTACAAATTATAGTACAATATTGTCACAAACTAACACAACAAGATGTCACGTTAATTATTTAATTACTCAAAATTATCGATCATCTCTCCCCTTTTAACTAAAAAATTCCATGGATTACCACTTGTTAAACAAACAATCATCCTTATAGGAGCCCTAAACATAATGTTACTCGATTTAAATGGGTCTTAGATTTTAATTTATTACCTTCTGAAATCTCAATGTTTAATTTATTATTTTTGAAACTATAAGTTTTAATTTGTTACTTTTTAAAATCTCAAGGTTTAAGTGTCTGTTTGGAAACAACTTATTTAGCTGAAACTGAATTCTTTTTACTGAAAGTACTGTAGATAAAGTTAAAAGGTAGTTGAAATAGTATCATGAGGTTAAAAATAATATCAAAAAGTGTAATGAGACTTACGAATAGTACCAAAATAAGCTAAATAGTAAAAAAAAACTAACTTTTTAAGCAATCCCAAACACACACTAATTCATTACTTTTCAAATTAACATGTGTTGAATATGTACTTGACATAAAGATCTAGACTAATTAAAATCAAACATATTGATATGTAAATATGTTACTTTTCAAATCTTCATGTTTAATTTATTATTTTTAAAACTATAAATTTTAATTTGTTACTTTTTAAAATCTCAAAAGTTTAATTCATTACTTTTAAAATTAACATGTGCTAAATATGTACTTGCATAACAGACAAAAATCAAACATATTAATGTGCAAAATATGCTACATACGGAATATACAAACATCTCCCCCTCAAAAATGTAAATGTGGTGGAGAAAGTTATCTCGAATATGAAGTAGGGCGGTTCAATACATTTTGAAGTGAATGTGATAAATTTAAGTGCATTTTTGTAAGAAACTTTGTAACTCAACTCGTTAGCATTTCTTGATATTTTTCTCAAAAACATTCATATTTCAAATTCTTCCTCCCCAATAATTGAATTATCAAAAAAAAAAAAAAATAGTGTGCTTTTAATATTTAAATATCAATTACATTTTGAGACTTAAAGATTTAATTTATTTTTATTTTTATTTTTTACTTTTTAAAACCTCAACACCCTGTCTAACATTAAATTCTACATCATATTTAAGGGGCAATCCAAAGAGACGGTTTTGACTAAAACTATCTACAATCTATGACAATTGACTAGAGACAGTGCATTTGGTAGAGCATAACCAAGTCAAATAAATAAATAAAAGTCACCTAAATGGCTTAGTATCAAATATCAACATAAATCATTGTATAGACAAGTTGGCTCATCTGCCCAATATTTTAAAATGATAGAAATAACACATAATCTAGTCAAGCAAATGAATCTGGTACTAATAGACTCAGAGCATGCATAGCACCAAAAGTTTTTGGTGCTTACTTTCAAGTTGGCATACTTCTGATTTAGTATGACAACTTGACTTGTTTTTCCTTAAAAGAAGCTCCCATAGAAACTATTCCAAGTAATTGATCCAAATTCCAAAGTTAAACCCACCATCGATCTTGTTTTTTTGTATACAGAGTTATCTTTGGAATCCCACTATTTTATACCTCAGTTATTGTAATTTTTTTTTTTTTTAAGAACTCAGTTGATACTTTCTTGAAGGGTAAATTGCACCCTCTCTCTTAAGTTTTTTGTTACTATACTTAGCTCTCCTCTAATTCTAATTTATTATAAGACATTCTATCTCCTTTGAAATGCAAACTATTTACACTAACTTTTTCTAACTGAAAAAGCGTTTTAAAAAATCTTGAGTTTTATATTTTACCCTCCATTTAAATTATTATCCACACCCCTCTAATGGAAAATATGAGATTTTTAAAGTTTTTTTTTTTCAATATTTTTTGAAGTTTTTTTTATCCCATTTATTTAATTAGCAAAGGTCATTGTATATAGTTTGCATTTTAGAGGAGGTGAGTATTATATTCCAAAGTAGAAGGAAGGTAAATTTAATAAATAAATAAATAACTCAAGGGAGGTCAATGCAATTTTCCCTCTCTCTCAAAAGTGTACATTTAGGTTGGTAGAACCCACTTAACAAAAAATATAATAGAAATTTTCCTAAGCTATGTGTTGAAGACTCTTTTTTCAGCCCACATGGCATTACTTCATTGGCAACCCATACCACATCAACATATTATTGATTTTTTTTTGGTAAATCTCTTTAAAGCCCAAAATAAGCTCATATCTCATTCAACTACATGGATTGGGCTCATATGGCCCGCAAGATCCTTACTTCAAGAGGCAAGTTCATGGTCCACATTTCCTCTTTATCAATTGGGATCATAACCCCACGACATCATCAACATCAACATATGGATCAGGCTTAAGCAATGAATCAAAGCTCATGGCCCATATTACCTCTCTTACACTCATGGCAAGTGACTTCTTCAACAAGAGCTCATATTTACACAAAATGACAACAAAACCTGAGGTACGTCATCTCATCTTCGACTTATGATCCAAGCTTATAAGTCTCTTTGGGAAAACTTTGGGAGTCGTGATTTGGAGGGCCAAGAGGTATGTTCAATAAAGCTCCAGCTATTTGATAAAAGAGACATGTTGCTTAGCACGTCTTCTCCAACTATCTGAACTTTGACGAGTCTGTGTGTAGCGGATGACATATGGTAAGCATCTCTTATCACATAGCACTTTAGATGATAAAATTCTCCATTGCTCTTTTCCTAAAACTTAACATTCATCATATGACAAATACTCAATATCTCCAGCCATCTAACTGCTGAGAAAATAACTGTTCATTCAATCTTCAGCTATTACTATACAAATTTAGAAACCTCATTATATTATTCTACATAAATCTTATTACTACTTTTAGCTAAAATCCAACTCAAACACATGACTCAATCTGATTGGCTATCTTTAATCTTCAACTATATATAAAATATTCATGATATCTCTAATACCCAACTGCTGTCTGCCACAATCAGACCATATATTTCTCTGTCAGCTGTCAGAGCAGAGCATTAAATACTCTTCTTACTCACCAAGATTATGTCATAACACAATGAGACCTTGACTAAATCTCTAAAGTTTCATTAACTTTCACCCAATCCTTCTATTACTTTCTAAAAATGTGTTGTAATAGAACCTTGGACCAAAAACACAAACACTCGAAAAAGGAAACATTTCCAGCAAAACCCCAGCAGTGTATTCAACACTTGACACCTGGTTGGAAGTGATATCATCAATCATTTAATGCTGAAATCTCAGCAACCAGCTGCTATACGCAAAATAGTAAGTTACCCTTGAAAGAGATCTTACCATTTTCAGCCAAATCCATGAAATAAATGCTGAATGTCCTCTCTAGTAGTCTGAAATCACCCAGCTAACCTCATTTGCTTCTGTCTAAAGCAACAACTGTCTCATGACAGTTGTGACAGCTGTCTCATGATAACTGTCACAGCTTTTCCTAATAGCTGGGATAGCTTTTTCAGAACAGATGTAACAGCTAACCCAACAACCTTAACATTACTGATTTTTCACATTTGGTTAAAACTAAAACCAATTAAAGTAACTATCTTTTTCTTGCCAAAATACCTTCCTTTTCTGCTGCTCTTTCCCTAGCAACTCCTACCCAAAACAACAAGAACACCTTAAATCTAAACAACTTCTACCATTTTGGCCAAATCTTAGGATGGATTCTTTGAAGATTCATTGCTAGTTATGACAGATTTTGGCTAAGATTATTGGCTAAAATATCCCCATAAACTCAGCTACAAGGGGAACCCTTCATCAACACCTCAAGGGGGGACACCAATGGAGAAGAAAAATTCTTTCATAAAAAATTTCCCTATTCTAGCTCCCTCTAATTATCTTCTTAAGCTCTTAATGAAGTGCTGAGCTTTTGAGTTTTTTTTTTTTTTTTTTTTTTTTTTTTTTTTTTTTTTTTTTTTTAAGTTTCCAAATTAGGAACTAAACTCTTTAGCCCTTAACTCATAAGCCTTCAAACATCCCAGCAGAAAATTCCAGCAGCTTTGCTAAACACACTATAACACCATTACTCTCTTATACTCATTCTCTCACTTTCCATATCAAGAAAATACGTCTATCTTACTGCTCCTATCTCCAAATACCTAAACACATCTCCATACTCTTCTCTTGCAAAATCTCTCCTCTTGGAAAGCAACCTCTGTAACTTCTCCAGCAATTATAATCTCATATTTTTACTATCTTTAAACACCATATTTATCATACTTCCATATATCATACATACTACATCCCACAAAACATCTATATCTTTTATCATCTCCACACTTCTCAAGAGATATCAAACACTCATACTAAAAGCCCTTCTCATGGAAGGCATAAGCTTCTAATATTAAAACCCTTCTCCTAGAAGGCACCAAGGTCTCATATCAAATCCCTTCTCATGGAAGGCACAAATCCATCTTACATAAAACCCTTCTCTTAGAAGGCACAAATACTCCATACAAAAGCTCTTCTCATGAAAGACAACACTATTCATAAATTCACAACAACTAAAAGAGCATTGTCAAGGGGAAAACTCATTTAAGTGCATGATAAGAGGGGCAAGCTTAACCAGCCCCTACACACAGCTGGGTATACTCTCTCTCTCTCTCTAGTTGCACCTATTTTTCTCCTTCAATCTTGAAGTCATCATGGCAAACTATCTCTTTATTATTGGAGTCATTCTGTTGAAATCTTATCATCTTATTGACGCTATACAGCTGGGGCTATAAACCATACAAAGATAAGTGACTTTGCTTCCATATCTTTTACATCATTGAGTACATGATTACTTCACCTCTAAATAAATACTACTTTATTTCAACTACTAATCAAAGTGATCATATCAAACGCATATTATATATTTATTCGACCATTATCATAATTCTTAGACTTTGGCTTTAATGGTTTTGTAGGCTTAAAAATATGCCGATAGCCATTGGGCCACGTGGCCCAATGTTGAGTTCCGGACACAACTTTCCAAACAAAACCTGAACCTAGTAAGGTCACTAATCCAACGGATAACACGTGGCCGAGCAACTGAAAAAGGCTCTTGAACACTATGCAACCAAGTGGGTATTTGCTAATGATACACCAATAACTAAAAATAATGATAAAGAATTGGAGATTTAAAATATTTTCACTATCTGTGATTGAAGTAACATTACTTTCATACGACCTTATCATTCACTATTTTTATAATGTACTAATCACAATAGATCACGTTAATAATTGTGAAAAGAAAAATGTCTCTATATTTATTGAAGGTAAGAAAAATGTCTCACGTCATACCAAAATTTCTCAATTTTATACTTTTTATTCATGGGCACAAGTGCAATGCATACACAATAAAACCATGAGATTAGGGGAAATAAAAAAAAGGGAGGGAAAAATCTCTGTACATGACTAAATCTACTACAAGGACTAATAAAAGACCGAGTCTGCACGTGCTCCATATAGGTGTACATAAATTATAAACTTATAATATACTCATCTTGTTTGTGAGGAATTCATGGTGATATTATATATACATATTACATAAAAACTATATTGTTTAGAAAAATTAGCTTCATTTAATTAGAGTAACATCACTTTTATATGAGCTCATCATTGACTTTATTTTTATAATGTACCAATCATAATAGATAAAGTCAATAATTGTAGAAAGAAAAATATCACGTCATACCAAAGATCCTAGTTTCTTGATTTTTGGGTGCCATCTTCACCTTATATGTCACAATGAAGGTAAGATTTTTCATTATACATTCATATACTTTTATTCATGGGCACAGCCGCACATGTGCAATGCATGCACAATAAAACTATAAGAAAAAGTCTACTACAAGGACTAAAAGACTGAGTTTGTGACCTATATAGGTGTACATACATTATATATAATATACTCATCTTATATGTGAGGAATTCATGGTGATATTATATATACATTTTGTTAGGACATATGTGATTCAATGATAGGAACATATGTCACTATTTTTATATAATTGGCTAATCTTTTGACAAAACGTACTTTACTTGTAATTAGGTAGGTCTAGGATGTGTTTAATATTTCAAGAAACAAGATTTCAAGTTCAAGTGTTAAAGCCATGCAAGTTTTTCCAAGAACCAAGTCAAAAAGTGTTGTTCATTAAAGCTTGACAGCTAGCATCTATCGAGCCCTGAAGAGCTGTTCCAACCCGTGGCTCAGCAGTAGCTCGACAAATAGGGTATCTGTCGAGGTTTATGAAACTCAGATTTTCGAGTCTGTTTTTCATCCAATCCATGATTATATGTTTGAGCTTTCTTTTCTCACAACCCTAAACATATAGAAGAATTATTTTAAGGGCCGTAAAAGGTTACGCACAATTGCACAAGAGCAAATTTCACAAGAGTGAAGAAGTGTGATCGAAAACCTAATTTTGCCCTAGTTCTTGAAGAAGGTGCTGTATTTGTACACTATAGGATCTTGTGACCAAGCAATTTCATGATCTAAAGAATTTTGCAGTCAACTACCTTTTCTAGTTGGTGATTGAAGTCGTGTACTGGAATTCGCACAATTGGTTAGTCACATACTGGGAGCCGTGCATTAAAAGGAGAGATTGTCACTATAGAATAAGTCCAATTGGGTATTAGGGTAAGGGTTCAACTATAAGTTGGTATAAGGTACTGAGATTCTTTTACTTGTAACGGCTTGTTTTGATAATAGTAGATTCTCGGGAGTAGTGACCTTAAAATCACCCAATGGGGTTTTTGCTGTGTAGGTTTTTTCCATTCGTAAACAAATCACTGTATCAATTTATTTTCTACTGCATATTTAGTTTAATTGGTGATTTATTTGTGCTATCACGTAATTTGCATGTTAATTTGATTAATTAATAAACTTGGCTAATTAATCAATTAATTTATCACAAGGGATCAATACGTTTTTGGCCTATCACATATTACATACAAACTACATTGTCTTGAAAAAATGCCTTCATTTGATTTTAGTAACATAGTCAGGGATGAAATTACAATAAGATAGTTCACTTGACAAACAAGAACCACTGCATATAATCCATATATCTTTGAGCTAGCTATGCATGAACTCTCCAAGTAAACAAATTTTACCACTTGAAAATTCCCAACCCAAATGCAAATACAACAACAAAAATTAACCAAACCTTAGTTTAAATTTTTTAGAATTAGCTATGGATCCTTGATTGACTAGTTAAGGTCAACTACATTTATTCTTTTCTGTCATTTTATTCTATCAAAAAGTAAAATAACACTTCCAACAATAATCTATGCCAAGCATACAGGGTTTCTTAGAATTTTATTATGGAAATTTGTCAAAACTGGATTGGTGCAAGTTGGTTGATGTCAAACTTAATTTGTTATCTTAATTTGTGAAGGTTGATGTCAAACTCCTAAAAACAAAGAAAATTGAAAGAGTTGTTTTCTTTTAAAAGAGAGCAAATTGAATTGAAATTCACTATTCAAACCTACATTATGTATATACAATACTATATTTATAGAAAAACTTATCCTCTTAAGTCTTAACATTATTCTTTCAATCCCTAATAAGAAAGGACTAAGTTATTGATTGGTTTAGCAAATCCAGGCTTTTATTACCACAACTAGTGATATTCCGCCACCGCACACCTTTGGTGCGATGGTTACTCTACAAATATAAGTGCTTGTGGGATGTGGGGGGTAAAAGCCGGCATTCAAGTCTTCAGGAGAGAACTCCATACACATATACACTTAAATTAGGCTAAAGTAAAATTTCTATTTTGTATAAATAAAAAAAATAAATAAAAGTGATATCCCGCGTGATAATTTCAACTTAAAAATGAATAAAGCTCAACCATCCATAAATTTCATCAATAGACAAAGCAAATTTACCATATCATTCAAGTCATTTCAATTAGAAATTAAAATCCAAATCCTACATTATAAGTACTTCCGTCCAAATCAACCAATTGTGATTTAACTAAATCATAATACCAACTAGAAAAATGTTGTACAAATCAATATCAATAAATCTGGACTAATACTCATTCGGTTGGTTATTGTCCCAACCAGGCATGGCCCCATGCAAACCAGTATTCGGAATTTTCTAATTTTTCTTTACCTCATCGAGTGGGTGGCACCCTGTCACTTCCATAAGTTGTTGCTCAGACTTAGAAGCCTGAAAAAATTATATATATATATAAACAACATAATCTGTATGAATGCAAAAAACTACAAAGAAAAGAAATAAAGAAAGTGAAAGTAATTTTACACGTACTCGTGCACAATTCATCACATAATCAGTTATTGCAACTCTATACTCAAAAGATGTGTCACAATTTTCCTTAAGCTCCAAGAGAACCTATAATATTTCAAAGTGCGCAATCCCAAGAATAGCAACCTATATAAAACCATGAAAAACTTAAATTAACATACATATACAAGGATATTGTTGGCAAGAGTGTTTATAGCATTAACAACAAACATAAAGCATTACCTATTCCTCAATGATTTTCATCACATCTTGTTTTCTTTTTTTAGCCGAGTTGGAATTGCTACCATTAACAACCTCAGAGGAATCAACAGCATACAACAACATTGGTGCTTCCGACATAGTAATCTCCTGTTCCATGGCAGGCTATAATTGTTCCTTCATAAACGTCATAAACAAGTCGGTTGTTGGAAGAAAGTTAATCGGAGGAGCAACCTCGGAGTTGAAATTGGTTCTGGTAAGAACAACAAACTCCTCCTCATCCTCAGAATCGACAGCTAACAAATTGAACTCATACTCCTCCAATGGATTCAACATTATTAATTTTCTCAACAACGAAAGAAAGAAATATAAGAAAGAAAGAAAGAAAGCAAAATATGTACGTTTTTAGACCCCTTAAAATACAAGTTGATTAACCTAGTTATTTAGCCAAGTGATTACTTAGGTAAATTATTCAAATCTAGGTTAACACAAATAAATCATATCATGTAAAAAATGCGGAAAACAAGGAATACAACGATATGATAACCCAGGAAAACCAAACTGGTAAAAAATCTGGAGAGGATTTAACGTAGCTGTCCTCAAGGTAAAAAAAATCAACTATGAAAGAATTGAAGTTTTACAATAGCGACTTAGACCACTAATATCCTATTGCTACCTCGAGTAGAAAACTTGCTACCTCGAGTAGAAAACTTACTACCACGATCACGTGACAGCTCTGAGTCTATGGACTACTTCTTTCTTGGATTCACAGCAACCACAAGTACTCCCACTTGTGTTTTTCTTTAAGCTCTTTATGTAGCAACTGAAATGATCATCAAGCTCTCAACATCAATTTTGATCTTGATAACCCTAAGTGTGTATGAAGGCAAACACCTTTAGATCTCACAAGAAATTCACACACACAACATATCAAATACTTTAGAGAGTTTTTGGGTATAAAACCCTAGATTTACAAAAGAGGCACAAGATGCACTCTAATCCCTCTAAAAAAAATTATAAAAACATCCTTAGGGTTTCCTTTATATACTAGGAGTGTTTTACTTGAAACCCAATACGTTTAAATAGAGTTTGGGCTGAATTGGAATTCTGCAGAAAAATAAATCTGCAAGTGGTTTGATCGATCAAGTCTAATTTTCGATCGATTGAGCCTTGCAGATTTAGTCCAATAAATTCTACAATCACTTGATTCCAATTTTACAAATAAACATATTTTGAGCAAGCCTAAACCTAGATTCTATGTTTTGATCATGGTTTGCCAACATAATACAAATTGAAGTTCTGATACATTAGTTCCTAAAGTCTTAAAACCTAACAAAATATACTAAGTGTTGGAATAGGAGTGCTGTTGAGTGCAATTTATATGGTAGAGTTTAGGACAATCACCTCCTATTATTATTATTATTATTATTTAATTTTAAGAATCACCATCTTAGATTGGTTTTACAACAAATTATTAATATTAAGTTTACCGACTTTAGACAAATAATAAAATTTTAAGATAATGTAATTGCATAATACCCAACACATAGTTCTATCCTAGTCCGAGTTGGACATGTTCATTATATATACTCTTAATTTCAAGAAGATGATTTTTACAACTAATTAATTCGTGTGCAACTTCCTTACCCAAAATATAATTAATTTAATTTAATTTTTAGGACAGATAAATAATTTTTAAGACACAACACAGCACTGCACTGCACTGGGTGGCTATATTTTCACTCTGACCTGTTAACCGGTCCTCTATAAATATACTACAATGTGAAAGCTTATTCTCAATTTTTACAAGTTTTTCACTGCTAAAGCTATTGTTATTGGCGAGTTTTACAATTTTTCCGCTACTTTTAATTTTCATTGGGCTTTCAAGGTAAGTTGGAGTTCTAATTTGTTTGTTCTATTTACTTTATGTTTTTTTTACTAACTTGAGTTATTAATTTTATTGTACATATGTGTAATTTGATTCTTTCTTTTCCTTCTATATGGTTCACTGTTGTTGTTGTTGTTGTTATTGTATGTTTGCTAAAATAAGATTTATGTTGTAAATTTGTAATTTCAGTTGCCATCAATATGGAGAGCATGATTGCAACATCTGCAAAAATTGAAGAGAGAAAAAGGAAGAATCGAGAAGCTGTAAAGAAAGCACAGAATAAAAAAGAACAGTGTATGAAAGAGTTGGTGAATGAAAAATCTTCTTTGGAGAGCAATATCAAGAGATATAATGAAGAGAGCGTTGTGGATGAAGAAAATCAAAAGGCATACGACTTGGATACAACATATTTACGAGCTGGAACGACCATATTGGAGCAATATGAGAACCTTTTGTCAGAGTACCATATTATGAGGCACGGCAAGTGACATTGTGATCAATGCATTTGCGTCATGTCCATCATGGTTCTTGCTCAATTACTTAGTATGTCCTATATTTAGATTACATAGTAGTAGAAAATAATGTTATCCAGTACTAGTATTGGTTTTTTTAGTTGAGTACAATATTAGTCATGACGTTCTTCACTCTATGACTAAGATGTAGATCATCGTGCAATATATAAAAATAAATTATCAAGTTTTTATTATTGATTCTTCCTCGATAACTTGAGATATATTTGGTTTAATTGTCCATGTTTATTCTCTCTTGTCTTGAATTAATGTTGCGAGCTTAAAATATGTTTTTTTTTTCTTTTTTAAGAAGTTGTGAAGCATGTCAATAAATTGATGATTTAACTAGTTGGCACTTCTTAGTGTTTCCAATAGAGACAATCAAGGTTCAAATCCACCCTCCCACGCCCCAACTATTGAATTATTAATAAATAAAAAATAAATAAATCAACCTTTAGTAGACCAATAGAGAGAAAAGTTATAGTCTTATTTATACATCTTAAATTTGGATTATCGCGTGGATTCTAATTAACTCAATTAGTAAAAGTCATCTTACTTGAATAATTTAAGTACTTATCAAGTCAAAACTGCTAAAAAAATAAAACCATAAAAATAAGGATATTGATTGTGAGAGTGTTTAGTCATTAACAAAAAGCATAAAGCGTTACCTCATTGATTTGGATAGGTTAAAAAAATACAAAATTTACATTGGTAACCAAAATTGTTCTATTGAAGGTAATGCTGCACTCACGAATTATAGAGTTTGAATGATTCGCACCCACAATGTGTTTAGAATTCAGCTCCTCTACCTCATTGATTTGTAATACAGTAATAATTTTTCAAAAATCAATCAATATTTTCTATAGTTCTAATGCATATACAAGTTTATCAGTATTCTTTGATTTTTTTTTTTTTTTTGGAATCAATATTCTTTGAAATTAAAATGAGTAAAAAAGGATCATCAAATTTTATCAAATGATTCCAAACTATCTGAGTTAGACTTGAACCAAATCTAACAAAATCCAGCCTGATCTAGCTCTAATTATCTTTTAGTACTAATGCTAGATACTAAAAGAGGAACATAATGTCTATGGGACAAAGTACAAACCATATGGACCGAAATAACTGTTGCTGTTATGCCATTCGATAACAAAATAATCATAAATTAGTAAAAATGAACTAAACAATTCACCAAAAACAAGATTTTAAAGAAGATAGTACACAAATTGGCCATGATATACCAAGTTACGTTTTGATTTTGTTGACAAAGTAGTTAACTTACCTCCAAGTAGTAATCCTCAGCATATGACAGAGTAGCAAATATAAGCCTTATAAGTTGAAGGAGACAAAGGGTGTTTCAAAACTTGAGGCACAATGTCTCTCTTGATCAGACATTTGATATGATATCCACATGCAAGAAGAGCAGCATAATATGGTTTACTCTCAATAAACACATTTTTAAGTTCTTGTACTTTCATTAAAAAAAAAAAAAAAAAATCTTGTATAGGATCTCACTATATATATATATATATGTATCTCATCTCATGCTGATATATATTATCATTGTAAGATTTGACAAAAATAATAGTAATTTGTGACAGTCTATTTCATAGAAAGGATCTACCACTTTAATTAATTATCCACATAATGTTTTTTGAGTTTTTCATTCATTTTCAATTTAGCTTTAGTAAATAAGAGAGAGATCCATACAGTTAGTAATTTGTGAGCTCCAAATCCAATGGTGAGATTGATTCTAAATCTGATAGCCTATTAGGCCGAAGAGTTGGAGTTGGGTAAGCTGGCCTAATGGGAATGGGATTTACAAATTATAATAGAGCTCCCTTGGGCAGGCCTAACATACAAAGCATGCACGCCTTTCAAGTTTCAGACTTTAACTTCCTACCTAGCTTTTAGTGATTGAGTAGAGAAAGTATAAATTATAAAACACTGAGACGGACTACAGAGTGAGAGTCCAAAAAAAAAAAAAATGACCCATATTTTACACAGTACTCGGCTTTAGATATATTTGAGTACTGTGTTTGTTTGTATTTTTGTTTTTGTGTTTTTTAAGAAACTGGTAAGGTCAGTACGTGTAAGACACGTGGTTGCTATGGAAAAAATAATAATAATGATTAAGGTCACTTTTAAATTTTATTTATAACACAAAACAAATTTATAAATCATTTGATTTTTAAAGTATATAGAGATATTTACATTAATTAAAAGAAACATTAATTTTAAGAATTTTTATAATTACGTCATAAAAAATTAATCTCATTTGTATGAAAATTTTGATCACACACAAAGTTAGGGTAAATATTTAACATATAAATATTTATTTTACTATAATAGTTTTTTAGTACCTATTTGTTAAATCTAATATATCCACTTATTAAAAAATTCTAAGAATGATAATAAATATCACCATCTTCCAACAATAAACAATTGAGTTATGTTAAGAAAAGAAAAGAAAAAAATAAATAACAAAAGGTATATGCCATTGAATTTTCCATTAGGTAAATTATAAGTTTCGAAAATTTAAACCTAGAAAATCAATGTTCTTTAGATAACAAATAAAACACCTTATACCATCATTCTAACTTTCCAAGAATTACTACCATCTAAAACTCAAAATACATAAAGAAATTTTTTGAGATGTTAAAATTTAGTAGGAGTATTTTAGACATAATACAATAAAACATTTTAAGAATCATAAGTTTTCATTAGGGTTTAATTGCGAAAATAACAATATGACATATTTACTGTAGGGTTAAGGGCCCAAATCATATATTGGGCCTTGGCAGAGAGCATGAGTAGTTCGAGGACGAACGAATGGTAATGAATGTTTCAAACCTAGGACTTAATGAGCAAAATACAAATGGGAGGGTGGTCCGAGGAGGAATATCTCCTTGGACATGATAAATACAGCTCAGATATGTATTCCGGCAATCAAGGTGACCTTCCAGGAAGCTCCAGTAATAAAGACGTACATCATAAGCGTATAAGGACAATGAGAACTCAAAAATATCTAAGGGAAAGCTGCTACCACTGCATTGAATGCATTGCAGTTACTTTTCTGGCTGCATTTATGTTGAGGAGACCCCTGAACAGTGCTGTCTTAGCTACCACAACTAACAGAAAGCCAAAGAGGGTATTTGATGGGATAGACACTCAAGTAAAAGCTCAAATGATCAACAAGTGTTGGGTCAAGATAGTCCAATGGGAGATATATAATGGAAGAGACCCTCCATGAGGAGGGGATCGAAAAAATAGAAAAAAAATATTGTAGCAATCAAAATTATACTTGTACTCTACTATTATTGATCTATATGAAAAATACCTCCTTGGACAGTAAGTTCATTCAGATCAGTACCTCTTATTTGTGCTTGATTGTCACCTGATTCCATTTTAGCCATTATCCAATTCATTAGAGCCTAATTTTTTAATCCACTCTTTACAAATTTATTGTATTGGACTCACTGGGCCAATATCCTACACACTTTGGGCTTAGGCTGAAAAACGTGACCTTACATTTACTATTTTCCAAAATATTAAGGAAAAAATTATTTGATTTTAAAGTTTAAGGAAGAATTGTAAACTACCCCAAACATAAATGATGAAAAATGTTTTTATTCTAAGTTTTTGCTTTTGTTTTTGTTTGTAAAACTACACGTTTTTACTTAAAATAGTGTGCAAAGAAAAAAAAATACAAAAAATCAATCCAAAAAAACTATATGTGAAATAGTGAATTTTGACTCAACAAAGTTGATTAAACCAACAAAAAAATTTCTAAAAATACAACAAAATGGCACAACATTTTCATAATACATGTATAATTTTGTTATATTTTATTTTGACTTGTAAAAAATTGACAGCTCATCAGTTTAGAAAATATTGTGACGATAATAAGATGTCTTAACATGTTCACAAAAGAAATGCTATGTCCACGATATTTTTACAATAAATCATAAGTAGTAGGTTGTTACAGGTTCTTATTGGTGGTCAAAAAAGTAATTTCATTGATAAGTTTAAATTAAAACCAATTATAATTTACCACCTATGATTTTTTTTTTTTTTGAGAAGCCAGATCAGAGACCTGGGAACTTTATTTCAACAACCCAAAACTAGTGAATATCATGCAAGACTAAAGGGGATTTGTTATGAAAGTGTTGTGAAAAATGTTGTGAATGTAACACATCTTTTTCACAATACCTTTAATTTTAGTTGTGGTTGGTTCCAATATGATATTTTATTATTTTATTTTGAACTATAAGGAATTATTACCTCAACAATTATGAAAATATTGTGTCAGTTTGTTGTGTTAATATTTTATTAAACTATGAAACAGTGTGAATTGGACAAACCAAAAATAATGTAGCATTCACACCCAAAAAAAAAAAAAAAAAAAGCAACCAATGAAACAGTGCAAATTAAACAAATCAAAAATATTGTAGCGAAACTACTGTAACTTTTCACATTCATTCTTTTTGTATATAGATATAAAGATTTAATATCTCAATAATTGTGAAAAATATTGTGACAATTTTTTGTAAGCAAAAATGTAAAACTGACCCTCTAACTTTCAGTTATTTTCATTTTAGTCCTCTAACTTTCAGTTTTGTCATTTCAGTTCTCTAACTTTCTTTTGTTATCAATTTGGTACTCCGTTAAATTCCAGTTATGTCATGCCGTTAATTGAGTCAAAACGATGTCATTTTGGCTCTATTTTTTTTAATAAATTTCGAAATTAAAAAAAAAATATATATATATATATATATATATATATATATTGAGGGTCAATTCTGATGGCTTACCCTTTTATGGAATCTTGAACATCCTCAACGGCATTCAATTCATCACCACCACAAAGAGTAGCTTATTCCTTCATTGGCGACACACGGTCTCCGATTCCGGCTTCTTTATCTGACGGTTTTAGATCCTTCTTCTCCATTATCACTGTTATTGTAGTGCCCACCTCTTGCTGTGATTCCAATGATACACACTCTTTTGGTGAAGAAGAGGTTTTAGTCTTTTCAAGCTGTTCACTTTTGATTTCACTATTCTCAACCATGCCCGAACTTTTCTCACCCTCCATTTTCCTCTTCTTTGTACCTACAATCACAAAAAGATGAGGTGTTAGGGAGATTTAGATTTTTACAGGAGCGAGCTTTTCTCGGGACAAAGGCGCCGATCATTTCATCGGCAACTTTCCAGTGCCTTGAGGATCTTGCCGGCCGGCGGTGGTTAATCTTGTCGACGACGATGGTGGAGTATTCTTCATCTTCTTCGTCTCCGGCGTTCTCTTCCGTGCTTTCCTCTCATTCTTCTCTTTTAGAACTGGTTCTCTTCCCCGTGCTCCGATTGTTCATCAGTGATTCTCGAGCTCTCTTGCTCTGTAACTTCACCGCCTCTCGCAACTCCACCTGACCTTCCTCTGCAACAAAAAGAAACGAAATTCACACAAACATGTAAATAAATTCATAGCAATCTCGTCTAAAGTACATACCAGGTGAGTCTCGGAGACTATTACTTCTGTGACATCGTCTCGGAGACTATTGACACTCATTTTTTTTTTTTTTAAATTCCAAAATTTATTTAAAAAAAAAAAAAAAGCCAAAATGTCGTCGTTTTGGCTCAATTAACGGTAAAACATAACTGGAGTTTAACGGAGTACTAACTTGACAACAATTGAAAGTTAGAAGACTAAAATGACAAAACTGAAAGTTAGAGGACTGAAATGAAAAATACTGAAAGTTAGATGGTCAGTTTTGCATTTTTGCCTTTTTGTATTATAATAACAACTCCTAAACCAAAATACACACACACACACACACACATATATATATATATATATGTAAGGACATGATTTGTAACGACCCGTAACAGTGTGGGGTTCGCACGTAAAAAAGCCCAAACAATATCATTTGTAGAGCGTGGGTTTGAAAGGTTAGGCCTCAGTCACAAGATGGTGGTTTTTCGTGGTGGTCATACATAATTAAATCATGTTCGCCCTAGGAGTCTTTCTCTTGGAGGCGGGCTAGGAGGCTCTGGTTTTTGGCCATTTTTCCCAGCCTCTTTTCCCGGATAGCTCTTTTTTCCTTTTATACTAGCCTGTATCCCTTATCCAACGTCCATGTGTGGGGTTCGATTTTCCAGGACTGATACTTGTCCCATCAGCCCATACCCAGAGTGGTTGGGGGTGGTTGTAAAAAGCTAAAGAGTATGGCTCTGTCAGGTGCAGAGTATTGAATGGCAGTAAGAGCAGCTTTCCCTAGTCGTTATACTTTCCAGCGTATCCTTCTCTATTGACCTAGATATTTTAGATTTTTTCCAAACTGCTCCTATACCGTTTTTGCCCTTCCTTTTAGTGAGACCTCGGACATACCGAGGACTGAATCATCCTTGGCTGCGCCCACGACTATTTTGTACTCGTATTACCGAGCCTAGGCTGCATCCTTCCTCGACTCGGACCTTAGGCCCTAATGAATAAATGGGCTAGGGCCACGAATTATTGGGCCCCACAATAGCCTCTCAAAATCCTGCTGTCCGACCTCTTGGTTGGAGAGGAGGGTTTTGGTAGTGCCAAGCCTTTATTACGGCTCGTTTAACTCTGTCCTTCATTAATGTTGGTGTCTCTTCATCTACCCAGGAGACAGACCGGGCTACGAGACATTCCTCTGAATTCATTTACAATGCGTTCCTGCCGTTTGATTATCCAAAACGCGCCTTTAATGATTTCCCTTTACGAGACCATTTAAATTCGACAATTATTGACGGTATGGGGAAGTGGAATGGGTATATTTTCGTTTACCGACTTTCTTGGAAATATGTATAGATTAAATGCCTCCCATTTTGCCCTTCATATAAGAAGGAAAGCAAGAGGTTATCTCTCTTACACAGAGCCCTTTCAATCCTTTTGAAGTCTGAAAATCCTTAGCCTCCCCCAGAGTTTCCCTTATCCGCTTGCTTACGCCTTGAATCGTGATAAGTCCAAGATAGGAATGGGAATGAAAAGACCATACCCTTTCCAGAAATGCTACGTTCTTGCGAAGCTCAAAATGGCTCGGTCAAGGCAAGGATGGGAGAGACTCAAGATACTTCTCATCCTCCTTTCAGTCAAAATCCGAAGCAGGGGCTCGTCGTGTCAAACTTTTGGTGCGGCTGAGCTGGGATCACCCATTATCAATACCAGCCGCTCTCTTATGAGCATAGCTAACATGGCACCAACGTGTTAGGAGTCAGGACTGACGCAGGGACAAAGTATCCCTGCTTCTTCCTCTCTTCCTTCACTGGTGCCTCCTTTTGCCTCTCTTTCTTCTTCTTTCCACCACCAGATCCATCTTGATGTTTTTCCTTCTTCTTTTTCTTCTCCTCTCCCACCAAGGAAGGTCCTCCTCTCAATATGGGTGCCACTAGGGCAGAACTTGGAAAGACTTGGGAGCAGAGCTTAAAAAGATTTCTGTTTGTTTGTTGTTGTTGTTGTTGTTTTTTTTTTTTTTTTTTTTTTTTTTTTTTTTTTTTTTTGGTAACTCATCTTCTATATAGGCTTCGTTTAAGCCCTTCATTGTACACTGTAACACCTCTTTACATTAATAAAAGTCGTCATTTCTTGATTTCGTATATTCTATCTTTTCCTTTGAAATAGTTATGCCGTGAATAGACGTACTATCCTGTAACTTCTTTCTTTTTATTTTTATACTATGAACGATGCTTGGGGCCGAAATCTCAGTTAATAAAAAGATCTTGCTCTGTGCTTATGGGAACTATCTGGCATAATAATGCCAACTTAAATAAATGGCGCTTAGGGCAGAAAACTTTTACTAAGAAAAAGGTGTTCATAATGAACTTAATAACATTGTTCGGCACAATAATGCCGACCTAAGAAAGCGACACTTAGGACCAAAATCCCTTACAAAGATAAAAGATACTATTATGAACTTATTGGAGCTATCATGTACAATAAGACTGACCTGGAAGTGGGTTGTATACCCCAACTTTGAACGAGGTGATGGCTGAATGCTCGATGCCATGTAGGAAGTAACTCATCCGAGGATATATAACCCAAAATGTATCCCCCTTGTTGGTCGTTGAGTAATAAGGCGTTTCGCCATCTTTTTAATAACTTTCATAGCCTTGACCTTTTCGGGTATTTGGTCCGAGGACTGAGCGACTTAGAATTCCTCTTAAGTAGCTTTCTTCTAAGTAGTTGGTTTCCCCATAGGTTTGAGTTCGAGGACCATGCAATACCTTGGTTCTGTCTGAAACTTGATTTTGATAAGTAGTTGGTTTCCCCATAGGTTTGAGTCCGAGGACCATGCAATACCTTGGTTATGTCCAAAACTCAGTTTTTTTCTTCTAAGTAGTTGGTTTCCTCCTAGGTTTGAGTCCGAGGACCATGCAATACCTTAGTTCTGTCCAAAACTTGATTTTAATATTGATAAGTAGTTGGTTTCCCCATAGGTTTGAGTCCGAGGACCATGCAATACCTTGGTTCTGTCCAAAACTTGATAGATATTGATAAGTAGTTGGTTTCCCCATAGGTTTGAGTCTGAGGACCATGCAATACTTTGGTTCTGTTCAAAACTTGATAGATATTGATAAGTAGTTGGTTTCTCCATAGGTTTGAGTCCGAGGACCATGCAATACCTTGGTTCTGTCCAAAACTTGATTTTGATATTGATAAGTAGTTGGTTTCCCCATAGATTTGAGTTCGAGGACCATGCAATACCTTGGTTTTGTCCAAAACTTGATAGATATTGATAAGTAGTTGGTTTCCCCATAGGCTTGAGTCCGAGGACCATGCAATACCTTGGTTCTGTCCAAAACTTGATAGATATTGATAAGTAGTTGGTTTCCCTATAGGCTTGAGTCCGAGGACCATGCAATACATTGGTTCTGTTCAAAACTTGATAGATATTGATAAGTAGTTGGGGGAATTAACCCCTCGACTATGGCATGAAACCTTGTTTCTTGGGGAATTAGCTCCTCGACCAAGCCCCTAGGACCATCCGTGCGGCTAACGCTATGAAGCGTAGCCCCTAGTAAAGAAACATAGCCCCTAGTGGAACTTTACGCTAAAATACTACAGCCGGCTGTTAGAAATGATAAGGGAACTGTCTCGACCTACTGCCTATGCCAACACACAAGCCTTTCTCACAGACGGCGCCAATTGTAAGGACACGATTTGTAACGACCCGTAACAGTGTGGGGTTCGCACGTAAAAAGGCCCAAACAATATCATTTGTAAAGCGTGGGTTTGAAAGGCTAGGCTTCAGTCACAAGACGGTGGTTTTCCATGGTGGTCATACATAATTAAATCGTGTTCGCCCTAGGAGTCTTTCTCCTGGAGGTGGGTTGGGAGGCTCTGGTTTTTGGCCATTTTTCCCAGCCTCTTTTCCCGAATAGCTCATTTTTCCTTTTATACTAGCCAGTATCCCTTATCCAACGTCCACGTGTGGGGTTCGATTTTCCAGGACTGATACTTGTCCCATCAGCCCATACCCAGAGTGGTTGGGGGTGGTTGTAAAAGGCTGAAGAGTATAGCTCTGTCAGGTGCAGAGTATTGAATGGCAGTAAGGGCAGCTTTCCCTGGTTGTTATACTTTCCAGTGTATCCTTCTCTCTTGACCTAGATATTTTAGATTTTTTCCAAGCTGCTCCTATACCATTTTTGCCCTTCCTTTTAGTGAGACCTCGAACATGCCGAGGACTGAATCATCCTCGGCTGCGCCCACGACTATTTTGTACTCGTATTACCGAGCCTGGGCTGTATCCTTCCTCAGCTCGGGCCTTGGGCCCTAATGAATAAATGGGTCAGGGCCACGAATTATTGGGCCCCACAATATATATATATATATATATATATTAAAAAAAGGAAACAAAAATACAAACATATAGCTCAAACCAAACTAGTTATGTCAGCTCACCAAATTGAAGTGGTGTGTTTTCCAATTGACCAAACTAAAGCTTTTATAGAAAGTATTAAACAGAGTGTTTTTAACGGCTATTGTCCAAAAAATTGACTAAACCAAAAGTGACCATAGATAGAGTCATAGAGCCATTGGCTCTTTTTATATATAGATTTTGGGCCGCCCAAAATCCAAATCTTTGAAACTTTGTAAACTATTCAAATAAGGTTTTTGAATTTTAATTACCCAAATCTAAATTCATTAATCCAAATCCTGCCATCCAAACACTATTATCTGAGAAAGCCTATGTGATATTATTATTAGGCTTTGTTAATGCTTCCACATACGGAGTTTGGTTTTGTTTATTTAACTTTCTAAATTACTTAACCAGTGATTATTTTGAAAGTTTCATCCTACTCATCAGATTTCATTGTACGGACATGTTTATAACAGCTTTTATCCATTTCAAAATATGTTGACAAATTGCTTAGAACTAGTTGAAGATTATTCCTGTTAGCAACCAAAGTCCCACACTTTTCTGAATTTTGCATTTAATTATTTTGGTTCTAGCAAATTTGTTATAGGAGAGGAAAATTAATTTATCTCTATCTTGGGTTCTTTTGTAGGCTTTGAGTTTCAAGGATTGTTTAATATACATTACTCTTGAGACTTTGATCGTTTTAATACAATGGTGATGAACTGATGATACTCTTTTTGACTCTGCTGCTTGTTGGATTAATTGTAGATTCGATGAAAGCTAACCCTTCTCAAGTAGAAGAATTTGAAGGAGAGAGTAGCAAAAAAGAAGAAGATGAAAATGAATATGAATTTGGATATTAATACAAAGATGAAGGTTTTTGTAAAGTTATGATTTACAACCATATTTTATGTTGGCTTTATTTCATGACAAAAAGTGTTGTATTTGCTTTAATGTTATTCTTTGTATTTTGTGGGAATTTATTGTATTACATTTAATATTAAGTTAGTGAAGAATCAAGCATGAAATGAAGAATTAATGCAATTTCGCGACTAACTCGCAAGAAGCTCGCGAGTAAAGGTTCCCACAAAAAAATTGCGCATGAGAAGCACATGTTAAAAGCTAAAAAGTCATGCTAAGCTGTCAGTTTCGCGAGTGTCTCGCGAGAAGGGTCAACCCGCAAGATACCAGCAAAACTCTTGCCTAGAGGATTTTAAGTGTGACTTTCTTATCCTTCACCCATACTATATATACCCTCATTACCCACAAAAGTAAAACAGGTCATTTCAGAGAGAAAAACCCTAGATAGGTTTTCTACAACACAATACATCCATCTTTTAGAGAGAGAGCTACTCATCCTTAATGAGAAATCATTGTAGCATTTCTCCTTCCCTCTCCCATTGCCATACCTTGAGAGAAGATTTGTATCCAAACACAACCCACAC
The DNA here is from genome assembly GCF_932294415.1 of Quercus robur. NCBI lineage: Eukaryota > Viridiplantae > Streptophyta > Magnoliopsida > Fagales > Fagaceae > Quercus > Quercus robur. The sequence continues at coordinate 66,180,739 of NC_065541.1, forward strand.
ATTTTCAGAGTGTAGAGAGTATTTTGGAGCTTAGGAAGCTTTGAGGATTTGCCAAAAAAAGCCGGTGAGGCTTGACAGATGCAATCGCGTGTATTGCAGGATCCAGAAAGCTAGAGAAGATATGACTCCGAGAAGTCCGTTGGTAGCAAGAGATTGAAGGGCTTAAGTACATTGGGTAGACTAGGCTTGGAAGGGATTTTGTTATTCGTGCACTCCAACTTTATTCTCTAGTGGATCGATTTCAATTTGGAGGGTTGCGAAGAGGTTTTTCACTGAGTTCTTCGGTTTTCTCTTCGATAACACGTCTTGGTGTTATCTTGTCTTTGCATCTCTCTTCCCTTACTCTTGTGCTTTACATTTATTGTTTGTTGGTCATGTTTGTGCACTAGAGTAGTATTGGTTTATTGCGCACATTTACTCTTGTTCCACACTTTGATTAAGTAAGAGTAAAAACAATCTAGTCGTAATTTAAAATTTGGGGTATGAACAAGCTCTTGTGCTTTAGCACAAATCAGCCCTTTCAATTGGTAGAAATGGAACAGAACAAAAAACAAAGAACCCAATGTGGTTATTAGCGCAGCATCAAATATGAAATAAAAAGAACAACAGGAATTCTATCATGACATTAGACCATCAAATGAATTTATTGATAAGATCTCCCATTGAATCCTTCAATTTTCTCCAATTTTTATTTAGATCATTAGATTTAAGAAATGTGACATTTAAAAATCAAGTAAATGCGACATGTTGCATATACTAAAAATGAAAGGAGGTTGCTAGATTCAATTGAAGGATTTAAATCTTTCTCAAAAAAAAAAAAAAAAAAAAAAAAAAAAAAAATTGAAGGATTTAAATCCCATCATTTATGAATCACTATGTAATTGCCTATTCTTTCACCCAAACATAGTTCAAAGACAACATTCATCTAATGTTGAATTTTATCCCATACTAGTTGCAAACTATCATGTGCGAAAATGTAATATAATTATTTTATAAGAATATTGTGGGGCCAGAGAATCTGCGACCCTGGCTCACTTTACAGTAGGGCCCAAAGCCTAAGCCGAGGAGAACAATTGCCGAGGACGCGTAATAAAGTCCAAAAAATGGCCTAAGGATCGGGCCAAGAACGACCTTATGCTTGGCACCCCACAGGACGCCTAAAGGAAAGGACGAGCTCAGTACAGAGGCAGGGCAAGTGAAAAAACTGTCAATACTGTAATAAAGAACTCTGCGTCTGACAGGTCCATGCTCTTCACCATGCTATTCAACTTTTACAACCACTCCCAACCACTTTAGGTATGGGCTGATAGGACAAGTCTTCACCCCAGAAAGTGAAACTTACACGTGGACATTGGAAGAAAAGTAAATACTAGTATAAAAGGGAAGAAGAACCAAGGGGAAAGGGGGGGGCTCCCAGGCAAAGAAGTCCTAAAAAAGGGAGAACGAGAAGAACACTAAGCTCCTCGGATGGGGTCTGAGGACCAAAACCACTCAGGCCGCACCAGAGGAAGGTTTTGCTGGACACACCAGGTTCACCCTCATATAAATTTCCATAAAAATCATGACTAGACCGTTGTCCGGTGACCAAGGCCTAGCCTTTCAAACCCACCCTCTACGAATTATATTGTTTGGGCCCCTAATGTGCGAACCCAACGTTATTCTGTGGGTCGTTACCAATCGTGTCCTTACAAATATAATGTGAAATTTGTAGATCAAATAGTGCATATGTTATTTTTAAAAGTATTTTATGTTTTTATTAATTTTTTGTAATGAAACATATAATATATTTTGCATTAAAATGTATATATATGTGTATGTGTGTGTGAAAAACACAATTTAACAAAAAGATTTAAATTACATAATTAGAATATATTTTTATATAAATGAAGAAGATGTTTTTTAAAAGATTTTTTTTTTATGTGAGATTTTTTTTTTAATATATCATAATTAGTTGACTAATTTGAAAATATCCAAGAATATTAAAAAAAAAAAATATATGCATATCCCATTCTATGGAACACATGTAACATGTTACATTATGTTTAAATTATTATATAAGTTTAGAATTATAGCATTTTTTTTCTTTTCAAATATAAGTTGAATGCCTTTATTATTGATACATGGATTTTAATATAATCCTTTGAATATTTATCCTTTTTATTTTTTTTTAGGGCTCATATTTCTAATGTTTGTCTTTTTCTATACAAAACTAATGAGTTTAGCTTAAATAGAATAAAATTTCATACTTTTCAACCCAATATTATATATATTTTGAGCCAAAAAAAGAAAAGAAAAGAAGGCCTACAAAGAGGATCAATTAAAGACCCAATTTGTCCAAAATGTATCAAATGAGATCGAATTGGATTGAAGTGGTCCGAAATGCTATACTGATGTGGCTAAAAAAGAATGTAGAAATAATAAATACTATACTTCAACTCTTCATATATATATATATATATATATATATATATTAGAAAGGCAAATACAAAGAAACGTTTTTGACTAAAACAATCTATAGTCTATGATAAATTGACCAGATGCAATGTATTTTGTAGGAGAAATATTACTCATGCATAAATAACAAAATCAAAAAAATCGAGTAAAAAAATTATAATATAAATAAATAAAAGTCACCTAAATGGCATGTTGTCAAGTATCAACCAATATCAAATAGTATAGACAAGTTGGCTCATCTGCTCAATATTTAAAAATTATAGAAAACAAACAACCTAGTCAAGGAAATGAATCTAGTACTAATAGACACTGAGCATAGAACCAAAAGTTTTTGGTGCTTACCTTCAAGTTGGCATAATCTTGATTTAGTATGACAACTTGATGTAATTCATCCAAATTCCTAAGCTAAGACCACTCTCTGTTTTTTTATCCGCTCATATATTGTTGAGGCTATCTTTGAAAGAGAAATTCTATGTCCACAAGTTGGCTCATCTGCTCAATATTTAAAAATTATAGAAAACACACAACCTAGTCAAGGAAATGAATCTAGTACTAATAGACTCTGAGCATAGCACCAAAAGTTTTTGGTGCTTACCTTCAAGTTGGCATAATCTTGATTTAGTATGACAACTTGATGTAATTCATCCAAATTCCTAAGCTAAGACCACTATCTGTTTTTTTATCCGCTCATATATTGTTGAGGCTATCTTTGAAAGAGAAATTCTACGTCCACAATATATTCACAACAAATTCCAAATCCACAATATATTCATAACAAATTCCAAGTGGTAAGCTGTTATTAATAAGTAAAAAAGTGATGTCAAGCTTAGATTAAAACCAATAACAATTGTTTAAAAATATAACAGAAATTTTAGAAAGCAATGCAACCAATTGGGTATTTGCTAATGATGCACCAATAACTTTTAGAGCAATGATAGAGACTGAAAATATTGTCACAGCTTGTTTCATAACTTGTTCTAGGAACAAATTGTGATTGAAGCAATATCACTTATTCACTTTCACATAAGTTCATCATTGTCTCTATTTTTGTAATGTACCAATCACAATAGACCACATCAATAATTGTATAGACCACATCAATAATTGTGGGGGGGGGGGGGGGGAAATGATCTCTGTATTTATTGAATAAGTATGGCCTGCATTTCACCCAAAAAAAAAAAAAAAAAGAAAGTAATGCCCTGCACGTATCAAATGTCTTAGGGTCTGTTTGGATAGAACTTATTTTGCTGAAACTGAAAACACTGTAGCAAAATAATTTTTAAATATGTGAATAGTACTGTGGGACCCATTTTTAATGAAAAAATTGATAAAAAATGAAATTTATGGGTCCGTGAATAGTGCACGGATGCACTGTTCACGAAAGACCGGTCAAAAGTTGCGGCTACTAGTCATGTACCGTACATGAACAGTACCGCTTGTTGGGGGAAAAGGCGTGAAAAAAAAAAAAAAAAAAAAAGGGAAAATGCAGCAAACGCAACGTGGATCCAAACTCAGCCTTAGTTTCTCAATTTTTTGGTGCTATCTTAACCTATGTCACAACGATAGTAAGAATTTTCATCATACAGTTTTATTAGTGGGCACAAGTGCATTGCATGCACAACAAAAATATAAGAACAGGGAAAAATTTTAAAATGTATGTATATATATATTAAAAAAACAAACAAACAAACCCGCCACCTTTGTACATGACTAAGTCTAATACAAAGACTAAATGACCGAGTCTATGCCCCATTTAGGTGTACAAAACATTATAATATACTCATCTTGGAACGTGAGGTATTCATGGTGATACACTGATACATATATATTATATACAAACCACATTGTCTTGAAAAATAGGCTTTCATTCCAGTAACATAGTCAAGGACGAAATTACAATAAGATAGCTCACTTGACAAACAAGTTAACTCTACATAAAATTTATATTTCTTAGAGCTATGCAGAACTCTCGCAAGGTAAAACAATTTTTACCACTTCAAAATTTCCAACCCACTTACAAATACAACAACAACAACCAAGACTTAGTCCCAAAATTTTGAGATCAACTATAGATCCTCGACAGACTAGTCAAGCTTGGCTACATATATTCTTTTCCGTCATTCTATTCTATCCAAAGTCAAAATTGCCAACCCTGGACAAAAAATAAACTGCATTTGAAATGGACATGCAGTTCACCTTCACTGGAAGTACTTTCCATTTTGGGAACGTATAAATATAATGCTTTGACAATAGTGGAGTGCAGGCTTACTACTCGGTTCGGCACCTCGGTAAGCTCTTATCTCCATTTCCATACTTCTGCAAAATCTTCCAATTTTTAGCAAAACAAATGCCATATCTAAGCTTTAAATTGCTAAGTGGAATAACAAGGAGGTAAGGTAATAAATTTCATATGAATGCTTCAATGACAATTACAGAGTTAGTTTGAATGCATAGACTTGTTTAGATAGAGGTTTTTTCTCTTTGTTTTCAAAGAGGGGGGAGGGGGGTTGTTCAGTGCTGTGTATTGTGTAATAAACCCATGGCACCAAGGCCTACCTTGAATTGAGCTCAGTAGAGACTGAGTGGTTACTGTGGTTTACACAATTAGCTTGAAGAAGTTCTGAACATTGATATGAATGAAAAATATATGATAGAGTAGAAGCAAATGTCAGGATGTGGAGCAAAATGCAAGAAAAGTGTTAGGCTTATGTGGAAATCTCACGTGGGTGGGGGGTGGAACACTTGAGAAATTGATATAACATATGGTATCAAAGCACACGGTTGATCCTAGTATAGTTCAAGAGAAGATGAAGGTCTGATTGCCAAAGAAGTAATATTTCTTGTCCACCAAGGATTATGTTTGAAGGTTTTTATATAGATATTACAATATGGGGCATGGTAGCCTTCGCCCAAGGGTCCTCCCATATAAGTAGAAGAGAATACTCTTAAAAGAAAAGTTATCTTGAGAGAAGAGATAACTCTTAAAAGAAGAGTTTTCCTCCAAGTAGAGTAGACATTTAGAAGGGGAAAGGACTCTCAAAAGAAGAATTCTCTTGATAGAACAGAAGAGAAAAAGAACTCTCTTGATAGAATAGAAGACTGTTGGGTATACACATGTAAGTGTAGGCCCACATTAAACGATCAAAAGTTAATATAACATATAGGGACAACATGTAACCCACCTACGAGTTTGGGCTCAACTATATTATATTAACCAATCACTCTTCTCATTATTATTCAATGTAGGACTTCACTCACACATGCATACCCAACAAAGTTCACCAAATTAAAAATCATTACAAAAGAAATACATTGTAAACCATGGACTTCGGATTAGTGAGCCCTTCAGGTTAGGGGGGATGAGTTATCAGGAACATAAAAAACCATTAAAGCACATCTTGGTCAAAATTGGTGTTCAGGCTGTCTGCAACATTTGGGCAGTTCGGCTAAGTTTTTCACAAATGAATGGTGCATAAAATGATGAGAGCAATTCATTCTTGATGCATGTAATTATGCTGAAATTCACATATGAAGTAACATGATATGAGAATTATGCCACAAAGCCTGCTTAGAGAGAGACTAAGGAGCGTCTAATGAAAAAGGCAGGTAACTACTTCAATAACAATTTGGAAGGCAGTTTTTACCTCTGATCAATTTGTTGAAGCCTTTTCATTCTTCATGATCATATGGAATGATTTATGACGGTCCTCCTCCACCATTTCCCTTAAAATATCATCTTCAATCTTTTCGGCTTGCCAGCGTGAAGGGTCCTCCACAAATGCCTCGCTAAAAATCATACTTGAGACCCACTCCTTCCATGTTGTCCTACGATACTTGTCTTCTTCCAGTGTGCCCGTTGCCAAGAGCTGATACACATAAACCATCTTTTGCTGACCAGGACGAAAAGCCCTTGCAATAGCCTGCTTTGTCTTGGAAGGGTTCCACTCTGAATCCAGTAAGATCACTCGAGAAGCTGCAGTCAAACTAATGCCTTCAGCACAAGCTGTAATTGAAGCAAGTAGTACTCTTGAGGGCCCAAATGGCTCCTCAAATTGATCCATCACTCTTCCTCGTTCAAATAATTCTAAATCCCCTGTAAGGACCAAAACTTCTCTACCCCTCCGCCACCCAAAGATATTCTCAAATAACTCAAGAAACAATTTAACAGGTGCAATGTTGTGGCAAAAGATCAGTATCTTCTCCTTCTTGACAACACGATACACAAGGTTCAAAACAAACCTTACTTTTGACCCCTTCTTTAAATCAAACTTGTACTTTTCAAGCTCCATTAGTTCCGCCATACTAAAAAACTTGTTAGCACAGACTGCAGTTTTAACTAACCATGGATGTATTGACCCAAGGGTTATTAAAAGCTCTAATTCCAGTGGATATCCATGGTATTCAGCCATTATCCTGTGCAGTCTCACCAAAACATCATGTTGGATGTCAGTTGAATTCATTAACAAGGTGTAAATCTGTAAACCAGGAAGGTTTTCACTACTTCCACCTTCATAGACATCTATAAATCCATTTGTGATATTTCTCAACATGTTTAGACCATTCATCCTCTCTTCTCCTACGTTTGAATCAATTTTTTTTGCGATTGTATCTAAGAAGAACTTTCTTGCTCGGGCTTCTCTCAAATGTAGTGCTTTGTCTCTCCAACTCTTTTTCCTCTTGTATTTTGGGTCTAATTCCCTCAAAACTTCATTTATAAACTTGGGTCTTGCCAAGCAGAGGGTGTTGAAATATTCACAGAAATTGTTTTGAAACAATGTACCTGAAAGCAACACTCTCAGGTCAGTTTCAACTTTCATCAAAACCTTCCTCAACCTAGATTTTGTACTTCTAGGATTGTGCCCTTCATCTAGTACCAATATCCCTGGACTTTCCCGCAACACTCTAGCCATATATCTTCTGTGTGCAAATTTTGAGTCTTCCCGCATCAATGTTAGAAATGAAGTATAGCCCATGACAAGAACACTTGGATGTGCATGCCACTTCTGTATTTTCTCTAGGCAATCCAAAACATGCATTACATCATCAGTGGGTTTCGGACCTCCTGGAATTCCCGGGAATGGTGCTGATTTCTGCTTAAAGACTCTGTACGTTCTACGACCATGAATTAGATAAACTGGAATAGGAATTTCCCACTTAATAAACTCCTTGTACCACGTATAGAGTGTGGTCTTTGGAGCAAGAACCAAGGGTCGTTTTCCAGGGAACAATTTCAAATAGCTAACAAGGAATGATATAATGAGAAAAGTTTTCCCAGCTCCAGGAGTATGAGAGATAACACAACCACCCGTTTTCTTGGAAGCTTTTTCCATCTTTGCCGGTATCATAGATCCAGCAATATTTTGCCACAAAAATTCAAAAGCCTTTTTTTGGTGGAAGTGCAATTTCTTTCTAAGTTCAGGGACTAAGGCCCACACGTTCTCATTTTCTTCTGATAACGGCACATCAGAGGAGGCTTTAGTATGTAAAATATGCAAACCCTCATCATCTTCCAGCTTGTGTGCTGAATCTTCTTCATTGCATCGCTTGTCATCTGTGTTAAAGCTGGTGTATTGCATCTGGAGAAATAAAAAATTAATTAGAAAGCCTGTGAAATAATGACATCATCATAGAATAATAAAAAACTTGGATGCATTGGGGTTGGAACCAAACATATATGGTCCCATGTAGGAGATCATGGTCATGGATAAACATAATCAAAGAATTTAGGCCCCACTCAGAGGCATATATGAACATTTTTGAACATTCTAGGATCACATACTTCAGTGTTCTTTCACAGATTTCACAATAACTAAACGTTTTCTGCCCCTGGATGTTCAATGATGGAACAGAACCCTCTCCATTTCACTTGATATTGTAAAACTAGATACATCTTTAGATTTGTAATATTTAATTTGAACAATGAAATGAATTCATTTCAAATGGAGAGGATCATTTTCCTTCAAAAACATAATGTCTCCATCAAGAAGGAAGGTTTAAAAAAAAAAAAAAAAGGAAAGAAAGAAAGAATTAGCATTAATGAGTTCCAAACTTACAAAGGGTGCTGAAATATCTCTTATCTCAGTGCTCACAAAACCACATCTGCGGCAAAGAATTCCAATTTCTTCATCCAATTTGTATTCATGCTGGCAAATTTCACCTGAATTGTTCATGATCCCAGTGGACCCTCCGGCTTCTGATCCCTGAGAATCATTTTATCAGACTGAATGAGCCTTGAGGAATGCAGATCGAAACAAAAAATACAAAAAAATTGAGGTAAACATTTATGTTTATTAAAGAAAAATCCCTTCTTTGAACCATTCTCTCATTATTCAGCCAGATCTTACAGATTGTGTTGTTAACTTTATTTCCCTCCCTCCCACACACACACACAGCAACAAAAACACACACATGCACACAAAATGAGCTCATCAACTGAGTATCAAATAAATAGAGAAGATCTTGAGAAAAGGTCAAGAGTGATACTTCATTGTCTTCAAAAAGATAACTTGATGCCATAGCTAGTTCCATTTCTTTCCACAGCATTTCAGTTTCTGACATCTCTCCCTCGTCCTCTTCTTGGGGTGGTTCCATCTCCCTATGGTTCAAGCTTGCTGTTTCCTTAAATTTTTGCCACTGGTCAATGATCTGCGGCTCTTCTTTTGTGGATGTGGTATCCATTTTCTTCAAGAATGAATTGATTAAATCCTTGTATGCACCAGCACTTAAGGTTCTCTTCTGATAGGTTCTTTCTTCACTAAGAACATCCCTTTTTGCACATACTGAATTATATCTTCTTCCTTGGAATTTTCTATCTGACGCTTTTCCTTCCCAACTAGCTTCTAACTCCAAATCTTCTAATCCAGAAATTTTCCTTTTCTGTGCTTTAGGAAAACTATTCATGTAATAATACTTGGAAGAAAGTTCACGCATATCTTCTCTGTGATGTCCATGACTCTTGGCAGGATGATGATAGTGTTCAAAGGCTATTGGAGCACTTTCATCTCGGAAAGGAACAATAGCAAGTTGAGTTTGACGTTCTTTTTTACCAGCCACACTTGATTTTACTGCCTTTGATTTAGTCTTGCTTTTGGGCAAAAGAAGATCCTCACAGGGACGTAATGCATGAGAATGGACCTTATGGACCTTATGGACCTTTTGTTCAACCTCATTATGCTCTTCGGAACAGCTTGCATTCATACCAAACAGGTAGGATAGTGGTAATGACATTTCCTCGTCTTTCCATTGTTCTATCTTGTATGGCCTGGTTCGGACATAGCCAATATCTATCTCTGAACCACTGTCACAGCCAAGAAAGCGTTCAGGTTGTACATTTCGACGTTTAGAGCGTCGCAAGTCCATAAGATCATAAAATGGTTGTGATGCAGCTTCACGCGTTTCACAAGCTGGAGCTGCCTCAATGGCTTCAGCCGGAACAAATTTTAGTACAATGGGTTCTACAATATCATTTTCTACTCTTAAATTTACAGCACTTAAGTAATTACCAGAGTTTGTTGTACAGCTATCATCATCAACTTCCAAAATTTGGTAAACAACCTTGTTTTTCACTGATCTTACATCAAATGTAGTATGCTTCAAAACCGATGTTACAAGTAACCATGAAAGGTCAGATAAGAATCTCCCCAGACACAATTTAGTTTTGGGCAATGAAGAACAGTCCTCAGAGGCAGCCCACCGATAGTGCCGATCTTCACAAGGAAATCTTTCAAGCCTTTGGAGGATAGCAATTTTATCAATTCCTACCATGTGAACCTCTTTACTAAGTGTTCCTCTCTCTGAACCTAGAGGGCCTTGATTAACATAGAAGTTAACATAAAACTGGCAAGAACAACGATAGTCATGAGGCTTCCTCTCAATAGAACTTATTCTAGCATCAGCCCACACCTATATAAGAAAGAGAATCTGCTGATCAAACATGTATAACTAAACAAGCCAGATAAAGTACAAAGAAATAACAGGCCGAGCAAGCTAAGAACACTAGATAAGTAAAGTAACAATCAGCCAAGAAGTAAAATATGTGACTTGAGTTTTCACGTGCACAGGAATAACCTTTAATATTAGGTCATTAGTTTAGTAATTGCATTCCCCTTTTCTTAGAGAATATGTAATGATGTGAGGGGACAGAGACATGAAATCATCACAATTTTAAAATTGCAAAAAGCACAGAACTAAATGAAATGAAAGCAATTAAGAATTCAGTCCCATGATTGCAGCAAGATTCAGAAGTGCGAAAGGGTAGAAGGACGGGGCACCTGGGTGAAAAAGTACCTTTATATTTTGGGTGAGTGAGAGAGGAAGAGAGTTTCTAAAACATTATTTCTACAAGAAAATGAATAATAACATTGAAAAATTAAATGAACCCTGTTATCAAAGTATCATTATAGAAATAAACAAAAGTTGGGAGAGAAGGAGAATTTTATATATATACATACATATATATATATATAGGAAGTCAGAGCAGGCAACCAGGCGTGATCACTGGGGTGTAACCACAGTAGCTTCTCTACCCATTGAAGAACCAAAAAGTAATGCATTTATAGGTACACAGTCCATAGAAAGTGGACTTGTAACTTAGGACTAGCAAGCGACAAGATATCTTGGTGTTGTAACTTGGTTTTATTCATGAGAAATAAATAAACATAAATGGAAAAATAAATATATGATGAATGTGTAACATACATAGCCACACAAAAATGTTTAAACATTTAAGATGCCAAATTGCTCTGTTCAAGCTGTGACAGAGAAATCCAAATTACAAAACAAAATAAAAAGGTGAGTTACAACCTCCTGGTTTCCCTCATCTGAACTATTTCCTTGTTGAGAGGCTGAAAGCACACATATGTCAACACCGGGTCTCAGAAAGCAGGTGCAGTCAGATAAGGTAGCTTGCCTTGACCGTATACGAAGGTTTGCAATTGGACTTTTCTCCTGAATTACAGTCTGAAAATCCTCGAAATGCATGGTCATAGACCCATTCACAATTCTGATAAGCTCCACTGCTTCCCATGAACCATAGAATAGAGCTTCAAAAGCTGACAGATGAAAAATTGGTAAGTTCTTATGAATTTAACTATAGGTTTTTTATTTTTTTTTAAAGGAAAATTTAAACTTAGATTTATGAACCATTCAAGCATAACTCCAGCAGAAAGATATCTGATATTTGGTAATCACAGAAATCATTCCAAAGTCAGGGGTTCAAGAATGACTAATTTCTAATATGTTTTTTTTTTTGTGAGATGTGATAAGTACATCTTTTTCCAAAAAGAAATCCAAAGCTGAAGACAATCATTATAGTTTGAATTCAAAAGAAAAATAAAGAGAATTACAACTTATAAAAAACTAAAAAGAATGAGAGGGAGGAGGTAATACTTACGATAAGCATCAAACGGATGTTTGTTTCTACACAGATTCCTTCTCTTCATCCTTGACTAGCTAGCAGGCTCAATCCTTGTAATAATCCCCACAATAACAGGTATAATATCAAGAATCTGCAATGCATAGACAATTAAGTGAATTTCAAACCCAAGCTTATTTAAACATTAAGCTGGGGAATTTAAACAAGATCTCATTGCTAACATCAATTCAAGCAGATTGTACTAAGGACGCGGTGGGATGGGCTCCCAAGGTTGATTGAGCTACTGATATACAGTGTAATAATGAGAATGCTTGTTCTTTTATGGTATTGGATTGCATGAAGGTTATGTGTCATAATTTCATATCTTCACTTCTGTTTACTTCAATTAAGTTCTAACCTCAAAATATGCTCCAATTGTCCAGTTTTGTTCGTCCATTATTCCATTTTAGGATAAGTTGAAAACATTACCTACTTTGAAAGGCCAACAAGCAAAATGTTAATAACTTTAATAACATGCCATATATTTTTATAGAAAAAGTTAATGCTTTTTGTCATTTTGCTTTGTAATTTGTAACTCTTGTCTTGTGTACTAAAATTGGTAGTATATTTAGCATTAAATTATGGTTCCTTTATAAGGTGAATAAACCAAACAAGTGAAAGTAATTATCACCATATGCATGCTCCCTCTCACAATAAGTGAGTCCCAAAGCCTTGTCAGCCTACACAATGTGAGAGGGAGGATGCACATATCCAATACATGAGATACATTCTCAACAAGTGAAGGGAGCATTAAAAAACAAAATCACTACTCTGCTTGAAGCACAAGAAGGTTCATATCACATCATAGTAATAACCAATATGAATTATTAACTTCCTTCAATTTCAGAAGAGTTACCCTCTCTCTTATTGTTCCATAAAAAAGACCCTCTAATTTTATTCAATTGTTACCCTCTTCACAGTATCAAGAGGGGGCAAAACATTGCAAAAAGGCTTAAAGATTCACACTACTGAAAAGATAACATAGCAAATTCAAAGCCGTGACTCTAGAATCTACCCATGAGACAAACGAACTTTCCCTCAAAAACATTTAACACCACTTTTTTTTTTTTTATTAATAAAAAAGGAAATAAAAGTAAGCATCTTATCCCTATTTATTCCTTATTCCTCTAAAACAAACACAAAATAAAGAAAACATAACAATAACATTATTGGATAGAGACCCTTAATAAATAAATATGGCGTCAGATAGCAGCTAGAACGAGAAAAAATATGAAAAATTGCTTAAAATGGTATAAAATGCATGTAATTGATAAATCCCCGAAATAGCATGATCAATCACCAAACATGTATAAGAACACGAAAAAATTTACTAAATTTAGACCAACTGAATCAATTTCAGAGTTGGTTAGCATTAAATAAATATTATTGTCCAAACTATGCTGAGCAGAAACCACTACATTTTCCAGATAGACCCAAGAAAATACATAAAATAACAAACTTGAAACAAATCTACCTGAAAATAATTTCTGGGTCTGAAATGAAAGTCAGATTCCGGCAAAGTTGGTGGTTCAAAATCTAGTTTAGAACTAGAAAACAGAGAATCTCGGACATGTCTGAAGCTGAAAGTGTAGTGGGCAAAGAAGGTAGAACAAGGCCAAGAAAGAGAGAGAGAGAGAGAGAGAGAGAGAGAAAGTGAGTACTTAGTGAGAAAGTGACAGTAGATTGGAGAAATCTATGCGGGCCTGTCTGAAATCCTCGAATTTCGTGCCTTTGCATGAGCAAAAAGAGGTAGTTGAGCTTGAGAGCTGTGACTGAGTTTGGCCACATGGGAGTCTGGGACACTCGCGGCAAAGGGCAGGTTCGTGTAGATAAGTTGAAAAACGGAGGGTAGTTTCGTGATTTCAGGTTTCAATGAACGGCTGCGATTGATTGTTGGAGGAGTAGTTGGGTGGGTCCATCCAGGTGATTTTGATTTTAGAAGAGACGCTCGTGTGAGTTTGTGACCAAAACATTGTGAGTGCGATCAATAATTCGCTGTGAGTTTGTGACAACACAACACAACATAGCACATAAACCTTATAGTCAAACGGCTCTAATGCTTTTGTGACTTTGTATTTGACTTCCTCGAGCTTTGAACCTAATAAAATTTATTATACGGATAGGTCAGTGGGCTTGAGCCCATTTATTCTTAACCTGTCCTTCTAAAATGTTAGGACGGCTAGATTACTTAATAAATAATAATGATACCATAGGTCCACAACCAATCTTAAACCCAAAAACAAAAAAAGATTATAACGAGTGACTTTACATTTTTGTTCAGGTTTAGGGTTTTTTTTTTTTAGAGTTTGCATATGAATCTTTTAAAGACTTTTTTTTTCATTTTTTTTGTTGCTTTTTACTGTAGTGAAACCCATTAAATTTATTTTTAATAAATATACAAATACATTCGTTAACAAAAGCATTTAACGATAAATTTTTTTCTAAAATACATTTTTTTTTTTAAATTACAATAAATTATTATGAGATAGGGTCCACTACCTACACAAAGAAGGGACAAAGGGAGTAGGGGTAAGGGACCATCCAAGGTTCACATATAAAAGAGAAGAAGCTATATTACATCATTTTGATTTCCACCAAAGGGGTAGTTGTCCTTTTATAGGGTAAGGAGAGAAAAAGGAAAAAGTAAAGCATATAATATAACCAAATATTAGATGGCTATCTTTTATGAAATAGACTAACTTTTATAAAGTAGCTTCAATAAAGTGCCTTTATTTTTGTTATGAGCTTGGCATTTTATTTTTTTACAAAAATGTTTACCACCATAAATAAATAGTCAAAAATGACACTTTACCTTTAAATAAGCTCTATTTCATTCTCTTATTAAAAAAAAATAAAAGGCTCTATTGCTTTTTCTTTTTCTTTTTTTTCCTTAAATTTCAAGGGGAGAGTTGCCCTTTTACAGTAGAAGAGAAAAGAAAGATAACAAAGTCAAAGAGATAAGTATGATTAAAAAAAGTAATATTTACATTGTACAAATTTGTTTAGTATACAATGTAATATTTACATTGTTAGTACAATGTAGACTTATAATTACCACAAAAAAAGTAACTTTCTTTTTATTATTATGAGTTGTCACTTTACTCTTATGTAAAAGATTTATATGTTTATCTCATCATTCCATCCTGTTAATAAGGTTGAAATATTATTTGTCGTCTAGTGGAGGCAAAGAGATAAGACTTTAGTTGTCATCAATATAACATATGATGTAAAGCTTCTTTGCCACTTGCCACTAAAGATACAAGAATATTACGAATACAATTATTTTTCTACTCAATTTCACAACTTGCTAACTTGTGTAATTGTAAGTGGTCAATAAAAAAGTGATAGGTTTCAGAAGTCAGTAGTGGACAAAAAGTATCCACTAATCATAATCACATAAGTCAGTAGTGGATAGAAAATACCTTGGGTATCACACTAGTTAGGAAGTTGTGAAATTTGGTGTATCTTTAGATTTATTCCTAAATAGAAGTTGTAAGATATATAAAGATTTTTTCTTGCATTAATGTCTTATAGCAAATCTTTAGCTACAAAATCTGATTTGATTTGCTTTGGGTGCATAATTGATAGGTTTCAACTTTCAAGTAACAACCAAACTTTTACCATTTGTTATTGTAACATTTTTGAAAATTGATCCCCTTTTTCCTTTATCAAACAAATTAATTAGACTTTTTGTCTATTAATTTTTTTCCTCAACATGCAATATATTTCAAAAAATTATCTATTCTATCCTTAGATAATTCTTCTTTATTTGCTGTTGTTAAGAACCAAATATGACAAGGTTGAAAGATTTTTTTTTTTTCTTTCACTCTCCACCATGCTAAACTTGTTATCCAGAAGGTGAATTTTTTTTTTTTCTCAATTTTGGATGCTAGATAATAGAGTAATTTTTAATCATGGTGGGAAATTGCCACTATTGATATGCTGCTAAAAACCTAAAACATGAAAAAATTACTCGGTGGTGATTCCCTATTCTATGTCTCAAGTCTCAACATATATATTATATACCAAACTTCATGATTAATAAGAGATGTGAGTTTTGGTATTCCTTCATGCATATTGATATTCTAATGACTTCGGAGCAAGAGTTTTCTAATCTTTCCTCATTGGTTTTAATATCAATCATTTGGTGAAGTCGGAATCAGGTTTTTTATTTTTTTTATTTTTATTTTTTGAGAAGAAAGGAAATAGTTTTTTAGCTTTCTTGAATAAAAAAATATTTTTGACTTTTTCAACGTATGGGTTTAAAGTATCATTTCTAGTAAATAAAAAAATTGAGGAAATTGTTTGGTTTTACAATTTTTTTTTTCTTTTTCCCAAATTTGTCTTTTTGACAATATTGGAGTATGAGTTTTACATTTTTTTTTTTTTTTTTGAGCTTCTCCGTTTGCCGAGCTATTTTATTTTTCAAACAACTCATATGCTACCAAAACTTTCATTTTCTTATTCAAAATTTGGGATTTCCAAACATCAAGAAGTTTGTTATAGATTTATCTAGAGATTCATATAAATAATATTTTTGAATAGTCTTATTTATATACCGTCAATTCTGTAATACTAAAAAACAGCTAATTTAATTTATGTATATAGAGTTTGTTGGATATGATGTCTAGATCTTACAAATAACTCATAGTTTGTAAGATTTGTACATCATATCCAACAAACTATGAGCGCTTCATTCTACTCACTGTCCAAATATTCTTAATGACATTTTTAGGGTTCATATATCCTTAAAACATTTTATAGTTTTTTTTTAAAAAAATTTATAAAAAATTGAAAAAATTATTAAAAAAATGTTAATAATTTTTTTTTTTTTTCTTTATAAATTTTTTTTCTAAGATAATTTATTAAGATCTTACATTAGTAATATTAATTTTGGGTAAGTAGGGTAACTCCCAAACGAGAATTTAATGAGATTTTTTTTTTTTTTTTTTTTTTTTGAGATAAACGAGATTGCTTCTCAAAAAAAGGTGTTTCTCACTATTTGTAAAGTAACTGTAATCCCATTAAAAAAAAAAAGTAACTGTAATCTGCACTGTGCAACACGCTGAGCTGTAAAATTGTTGTTTCTTATTATTATCCACGGGTTTTTACAGTTGACATGAGAGTTGTACTAACTTTTAGCCCGTGATTCGTACTTTCACATATTGATATTAGTGTGTTTTTTATTTTTCATTATTTGAAAATAAGTATTTTCTGTCCTAGATATTACCCATTTTGTTGAAAGTTGAAACCATAAAAAAGTTTCTGGTAGAAGATCAGCTTTATAGTTTTCTGTGCTCAACAAACCCATTTATTACGCATCCAAAGGTACGATGGGATAAATTTTGCCATGCTGATAGTTAATAATTGTCAGCATGCTCGCAGGTTGTTTCTCAAGCCCGGCAAACAATAGGATATTATGTCAGAATGTGGGCCTAGATTTCAATTGGCCTCGTTAACTATTCTTAAAGGGCCAGGCCCAAACTTGGCCCATTTTAACTACTTCTTCAATTTCAGAGTGCAGCCCATAAACTCCAAAAAAAAGAGATGCTAAATATGCTATAAGATTGACTTGCTCCTTTTTGTCATAAAAAATTGGGTAAGAGTTGAAAAGTAGCCTTAATTATTATAGATGTTAGCCATGTATTGAGTAGCTTGTGATTTTTGGACTTCAATATCAACAGATATGAGTGCAATGTAATCAGAAATATTGCAATCATTTTACTATGAGAGTCTCGTTTCTTTAAAGTAGACTCACCACCTATGCTGAGTATGATTGAGGTTTTTTAAGGAAGAGCAAAATAGTGATTGAGGATGGCAAAAAAAAAAAAATATATATATATATATATATATAAAAATTATGAAATCTAAAATTGAAAACTTATGTGCTGTGCTATGGACCTATGGTGGACTAGATTTGAAGTAGAAAAATTATCAAACACTTGCAGGATCTAAATATCAAGTCCCATCATTTAAATGACAACATAAACTCAGCAATGGCATATCAAACTACATGGTCCATTATGAGATCTGGCATCTCCTTTGTAGAATTAAGTATTGCTTTACTTCTACTTGAACAGTATAAGCAGCTAACAATTTAAGCATAAAATTGAACATCTGGGATCAAAAAATTAAATGGAACAAACAAAATAGCACTTAATTTACATCCCAGACTCCACAGCTTCTGATGTCAATGAAAAGCATATCATCAAGATAGAACCTTACTAGGTTACACTAATAAGGAAGGCCATTTTGTATTTGCCATCTCCTTACACTTTCTCAGACCTGGATTCACCAGTTTTTGTCTGAGTGAGAAAAAAAATTCAGAGATAGGCAATGTGGCTGGAGCAATGACTATCAAAAAAGCAGAGCCACTAGTAACAATGGTCATATGAGAGGCTAGGCTACAGGTGATTATTTTAAACAAAATAGTCCCAACTCAAATAATAACAGAGAAAAACTAATATTGACAACATCACAAACCATAGGAATAACTAATGAGCATTCAGAAATAATATTCAGCATAAGACATTATCTCTACCATAAAGCAGGCTAGGCAAATTGCCTTCTATAGTTCTATGTCTGTCACCAGAAAGGCAATTATAGAAACATATAACAGAATAAGGAAAATTTAAATGGTCAATTATATTGTAAACCAGAAACAGTAAACAAATACAAATATCTTACCAATCTTTTTGGCAAATAACACTGACCAACACTTTGTTTATAGAGGTTGGGATAACAGTTTGTTTTCATAAGTGGTATAATGGTAAAGAACAAACTGAATTCCACAATATAAAACCTACAATTACATGAAATCTAAACCTTAGTTCCATAAGTGGTATAATGGTAAAGAACAAGCTGAATTCCCTAATCTAAAACCTCGTAAAGAATTGGCTCAGCCAGCAAAAAGAATTCGAGTCTGCATTCTAAAGAAATGTATTTCATCAAAATCTGAAATCTGGTAATCCCAAATCAAGGTATTCGTCTACCCCATTATTCTTATCCAGCCAATCTGACTTCAATAAGTCCACAAAATAATCATCTCCAGAAGGTGCCTTTTCCATATGATTCAAGCTCCCTATTAATTTGGCATCTGGATTCTGCAACTCATACGACACATTTGATGCCTTTTCACATTGATTTCTGCCAGGGAATCCAACTTGATCAGCATCAAAACCAAAACCCATCACTGAATCCGTGTTACCAAAAGGATTATTGTCTAATAGCGCCATAATTTCTTCCACATCAAACATTTCATCTACAGAGTAATCCTGCAAGTAATCCTGCTCATTATCCCCACAGTTGTTCACCGCACCAGTAGCCTCATTCTTCAGTTCCTGCTTGACATCATGCATGTCACTGCTATTATGTTCTTTAGCATTCAGAGTCTCATCCTTTACTTCTGTCTTCACTATACAACTTGGCATATCATCAGCTTCAGCGAACTCAGAATTCAGCTTATTCATTCCCAATTCACCTTCCACATTGGGGAAACATTCTTCAGAGTGGTTTGTGGTAGTTATGGAATCAGAACCAGCAGGAGTTCCCATTGAACAAGGGCCAGATAAAGAGGAAATAGAACAACAATCCCTTGCAGACTCTGTCAAGAGCCTGTGATTCACGGAATCCGGAAAGTTGAGGCGAGCAGAAACACCATACATAGCTCTAGCAGCTTCGTCATAGGCAGAGGCAGCATCAGCTGCATTATCAAATGTACCGAGCCAAAGCCTCTTTCCCCTATTTGGCTCACGAATTTCGGCAACCCATTTACCCCAAATCCTCTGCCTAACACCTCTATATTTGCACTGCCAATTCTCCGGCCCTCCCTTTCCTTTCATACATCCCTTCTTCGACCCTTTGGCCGGAACTTTACAAGCAGGTTTACTCTCATTGAGTTGAGCATTGTACTCCTTCCACTTGGCCAATCTCTGAGCCACAGACACTCCATCCCCTCTACTCTTCCTCTTCCTAGATGAATCCATATCCACGGAATTCAGAATCTGCACCAACATTGAAAGACCCTAATTAATTAAACGAAATAGGTTACTTAGGCCCCAATTATGAACCTAATCTATATATAATAACACAAATAGAATGAACCCAATTTTTTTTTATTCATACAATCAACTCAAACAAAAAACAAAAAAAAAAACAAAAAACAAAAAAATTACAAGAATGACCAAAATAGAAAATTCCACTAAAGCACTTATTCAAAAGAAAACCCAGAAGCCCCAAGATTCATATATATTGAATTTCCCAAACCAAAAAAATAGAATGAACCCAATTTTTTATTTATTCATACAATCAACTCAAAAAAAAAAAAAAAAAATCCAAGAATGACCAAAATAGAAAATTCCACTAAAGCACTTATTCAAAAGAAAATCCAGAAGCCCCAAGATTCATATATATTGAATTTCCCAAACCAAAAAGAAAATCACAAACCCCAGAAAAGAAAAATCAAACCAGGACAATAAAATCAAGAAAACCCAAAAAAAAAAAAAAAAAACATATAGAAAAAAAAAAAAATTAGAATTGTATGAGAATAACGAACCTCTCAGTTGTAGTCTTGGACGAAATAAAACCCCTAGTGATTGTAATCTCCCACACCGAAGCGCTTCAGAACAAAGAAAGATAAGACCTTTTCCTTTCTTCGTTTTGTGCTTTTTTTCCTCACCGTATGTATGTGTTTCTGATATTTTTTGTTTGAGCAGTGAATGAATGTTTATAGGGTGGGTTTGATATTTGGAATTTTTCTCACTGAATTTTCTTGAGAGTGTGACTGTGATGGCATCTCTTTTTTGTTCTTTCAACTTTCAGGTTTTAACTAGAAGTGTCTAAGCAGAGACGAGTATTTATAGCGTTCTATAGATATTTCCTTTTTTGGGCTTTGTGGGGGTTTAACGAGATTTTGTGGATGACGTGGCGAGTTTTTAGACATGCGTGTGGCGATTCAGACCGTGTACTCTGTGGCACGTGTCACTAGAAGCTTCTTGAACCGCCGGATCTTCACTTAGTATCGTTTCTTGGCTACGAAGTATTTACTATTTAAGGTTTATTTTAACTTTTAATGCTGATTTTTAGTTGTCCCACTTGTGCTATGTTATGTCTCCAACTATTGTATGCTTCTGTGATAGTGAGTGAGATCAACTTGGTGTAATTCATGACATTTGTCTCCAGCTATGCTGACCCTCCTGGATTTCCCCCCCCCCAAAACGGGTTGTTTTTTTTTTTTTTTTTTTTTTTTTTTTTGGGCACAACTTGGGGTATTATCATGACATGAAATCCCAAAAAAATATGATAAAAAGTTGAAATCCTATAAAGGTCCTCAATACATTGATCTACTTGCAATATACAAAATAGACATAATTATGATAGATTATCTAATTCAAAGGTCGTCTTTTTCTTAATTTCCTATACCAAGATAACTCGATTGTTCAATACTGCAAACTATGATAAGAGGACTAGTAGTTTTGGCTATTGAATCTCATAAACTTAGGTTGGGGTTGTATTAAATTAAGTATTAACTAAATTAATGAGTGCTGACCATATTTTGAGTAAACTAGTTTGGAAATTAATAATGGTGTTTTTTTAATGAATAAATTAGTTGTTATTTTGATATTAGAGTTTCATAAAAATTAAACTATCTTAATAATGAATTAGGCAAGTGGCAAAATCACACTATACAGCATGTAATACATTTGTTGATAATAATATAACATAGGATAATTTGGTAATACATTTAATTGGACCACTTTGACTATCAACTGCACAATTAACTATTTAGTTTTTCTTTACCTCAAAAAAAAAAAAAAAAAAAATTTAGTTTTTCTTTTTTAAGTAAGATTGAATGTTATATGCATGATAATTTATGACCGGAACATGTACTTAATCTATATTTCCATCACTACGGAAATAAAATTACCATGAAAATGGGCTTCAAAAAAAAAAAATTTACCATGAAAATGAGAATAATAAAAATCCGGCAATGACACTCGTTAAGCAACATACAATTGGGACCAAAAAGAATATTATATGAAAAATATTGCAAGACTTGAGTTTAATTAATAATTAGCTCTTTCTCAAAATTTTTTTAATTAGCTATAATAATTTAGCTGGTCTCATAAATCCAACAATGGCAATTGTTTGAGCAGCATACAATTGGGGCCAATAAGTATATTATATGAAAATAATTAGAAGTCTTGAGCTTAATTAATTAATTAGATATAATCATCTAACCAGTTTCTATTCATCTCATTCCTCAATCAAAATTACTTTTTAAAAAAATGATATAATGGTGACTTTGATTTTCAACATATTTGCTTTTCCCCTATATAATGGAGTTTATTAAAAGCAAACATAGGAAGAGAAACACTCTCCATTTCCATTTCTGCTTTGAACAAAGCAAGGCAAAGAAGAGACATGAAGTCTTCCGGGTTTTTTTTTTTTTTTTTTTTGGATGAGAATGAAGTCTTCCTATTTGAATACAACAAGAGAGGCCTAACGTTTCAAAGAATGAGCCAGAAAATTGGCTCCATTATGAACAAGCTCAACTACTCTCCAGAAAGAGAAAGAATTTAAAACTATGATATGGTCACTCTTTATGGAAAACCTTCTTTTTGGTTGCAAAAAAGGCAATATGTTTGTCTACTTATCCCCTTTTTTTTGTGTTCTTACTTTCACATTATATGTGAAATCTAATCCATGTTAGAGATACAAATTTTTTTTACAAACTGTTAATGTGATGAGTGATTATTGGTAAATAAAAAAATGATGTTATTAATAGGTCCAAATGAGAACCAGTAAAAAGTTAGCCATAACAATAATTTGTAAAAATATTGTAGAACAATTTGTAATTATAACATTACTTCACATACTAATATAAATGTAGTTTTATCAATTATAATAAAATAATAATGTGTTTACTTTCTTTTTTTTTTTTTTCTTTTTTTATGATTCCATGAGGACACAATTAACCTAACTTAATTTCTTCCCAATAATAAGGATGACATAGTATGAGTGGTGTACACTGTACAGTAATAAGGATGTCATTAATTAACCTATATAGTCTATATAAAAAAAGATTATTGCACCAAAAATAATATATTACCTTAATCAATTGTGAAAGAAAGTTTATTTTTTCCCCTAATCTCCCATTTCCCAACCAATCACTTATGTTGTGTGAGTGTGACATCCCAAATCAGTGGTAAAGTTGGGAGTATTATTTATCCATTCAAATGGCACATAGAAGTAACACGTGTAGATCATACTCATACCTCCGCAAAACATGTCCTTGTCAAGTCCCCACTCCTTTACCCCGAAGATCTTGCCTTTTAATGTTCCCTCTTCCTCATCAACTAAATTGGTACCTATCTTTCCCTCAAAAAATTAGTCCCTATCTATTCTGACTCTGCATGTGAGCCACGTGTTGTCAGCAATATCTTCTCATGTGTCAAAACCCTGTGAGAACGTATTTTGTGCTTTATTTTTTTTATTTTTTTATTTTTGACAGGTATACTATTTTGTGCTTTGTTGTGTATGAAAAAACTTTGCGCGCGTGTATATATATATATATATATATATATATATATCAGTCAATTCTTGTTTGAACGTACAAAAGAAACCTTTGACCATTTTTTTTTTATGCCCACCGTTAACCAATTTTTTTTTGGTTAAGAGGAATTTTTATTAACAAAGAACTAAAGCTCAAACAGAGAAGCAGGGCAAAGCCTGTTCATGTACAATCCTTTGGAATCAAATTCCAACAAAACTGATATGTCCACAGGAGGACTTTCAAAAACAGTAAAATCATCTTCTAGAAGACCTCCCATCCTAGCTAGAGCATCCGCACAGCGGTTAGCTTCCCGAAAACAATGCTTGAAGCGAACTTGAGGAATTTGCTGTATCAAGTGTCTACAATCATCCAAGAGAGCAGAAGCAAAGATATTAGAATAATTGGGGTTCACAATAGCATCCACAATAGACTTTGCATCCAACTCTACATCTACTGCTAAGATGCAGCGATTTACACAAAGACCAAGCCCGTCTCTAAGAGCCCATAGCTCAGCCAGGAAGCTTGTTGTAATTCCTATTTTCCGGGCAAATCCTAAACCCAACCACCCTCTTCATTGCGAATCAAACCCCCTCCCCCTGCCAACCCCGGATTTCCAAGGGAAGAACCATCTGTGTTCAACTTTAACCAACCTACTATTGGTTTAGACCATCGAATAGGCCTAACAATTTTGACAACGTGGTCCTTGGCTGGAGCAGCATAGAAGTAGTACTCAAAAGCCCTTTGGACTATTTCCTTAGCCAAGTGAGGGTTCGGCCCAAGGCTCCTAAAGACTAAGTGATTTCTGCGCTTCCAGATTAACCAAACAGCAAAAAGAAATTGAATACTCCAAGGAATGAGCAGCTGACCTGTGGGTTTCTTGTTAGTACTATTGATTTTTAACCACTCCTGAATGTCTCTTTCAAAGAAAAGATTGTCCACATCATGCACTCCCAACTGACTCCAGATAAACTTCACAGCTTCGCAATCCCTTAGAGCATGCAAAATGGATTCATTAGTTGAATGGCACAAGGGGCAGGAGTTCTCAGGAACAATTCCCCTTGTAAGGAGGCAATCTTTTACTCCTATACTATTATGTAAACAAAGCCAAACAAAGGATTGAATTCTGGGCAGAATCTTTACTTTCCAAATCCAGCTTCCCTCAAACTGAGCACTATTACCCACCGTAGAAGCTAACTTATAGGCAGACCCAATATTGAAGGAACCATGCTCTGAGTCTATCCAAGTTAATTTATCCCCTCCTCTCGAAGCCAAAGCAACCGGAATTGCTTGAAGCTCCATTGCATCTCGGGGTAGAGGGCCCTGAATGGCTTGCCGGAGAGAGCCCATCTTGGTCCAGCTATCATTCCAAAGGCTAAGGCTACTATCCCTTCCAATGGTCCATCTAACTCCTTTTTGAAACACCTCAGCTCCCTTCTTCATTGCAGCCCACACCCTAGAGCAAGGCAATCTGTCTCTATTACTTGAATTAATTCTTCTAGTGCTACAATATTTGCCTTTAAGAACCTGAGCCCATAAGGAACTTCCTTCTGACTGATATCTCCAATTAAGTTTTGCTAGAAGGGCCAAGTTCCTGCCCTTAGCCGACTGGATCCCTAAACCACCCTCTTCTTTAGTCTTCGTAACCTTTTCCCAATTCACCCAATGAGTCTTCTTAGCTGTTTCCGAGGAGCCCCACAGAAAATTCCTATTAACTCTATCAATTCCCTCAGAAATTTTTCCAGGTAAATAAGCGCATTGCATGACATAATTAGGGATAGTAGAGGAAACATGCTTAACTAAAACAGCTCTACCTGCCAAGGAGAGGAGGTTTGCCTTCCAACCTGAGAGTTTCTGCTTAACCCGATCCAAAACAAAGTTGAAATCATTAGCTGAAGGGCCAGAATGTTTTATGGGAATGCCAAGATATTTTCCAATATTTGGGGTAGATTGGAAACCCAAAATATTACACATAGAAGCTCTCATGTCCCTGTCCACATTTGGCGAAAAATAAACTCTGGATTTCGCCTCACTAACTGTTTGTCCAGATCGATTACAGAACTCATCTAACACCTCACGGACAATGGTGCAATTGTCATGGTCAGCCCTAGCAAAAAAGACTAAGTCATCTGCAAAGAAAAGGTGAGAGAAAGCCAATCCTCCCCTAGCTGATTTCACAGGATTCCAACTCTTAGAGCTACACTTGGCTTCAATGAGGTGGCCAAGAAATTCCATACATATGATGAAGATGTACGGAGATAAAGGGTCACCTTGCCTAATTCCTCTGGAAGGAAAAATTTGATCCAACCTAGCTCCATTTAATAAAATAGAGGTGTTAACCGAAGAAATACAGCTCATGATAAGCTTAATGAGCCCTTGAGGGAGATTTATTTTGGTAAGCATCTCCCTAATGAAGCTCCACTCAAGCTTATCATAGGCTTTCTCCAAATTTATTTTAATTGCCATATACCCAACCTTTCCCTTCTTTCTACTCACAGAGTGGATAAGCTCTTGAACTAAGATAGCATTGTCCGTACCCCTTCTACCCGGAATGAAAGCAGTCTGAAGAGGAGAAATAACTTGGTCAAGCAGCGGTCTCAATCTTGCAACTATTACTTTCGACACAATCTTATACACCGTGTTGCAAAGACTAATTGGGCGGTAGTTGTTTAAGGTTTCCGGGCCAGGTATTTTGGGGATGAGAGAGATGAGGGTACTGTTTAAGAATTCCGGAACTTCTTTCAACATAAAAACCTTCTTAACTTCCTCCATGACAGACCTACCTACAACAAGCCAAAACTGCTGGAAAAATCCAGCATGAAGACCATCAGGCCCAGGGGCCTTAAAGGCTTTCAAGGACCAAATACCTGCTCTAATTTCCTCTTCGGTAACCTCTGCATCAAGGCTGTCCCGATCCTCATCCGTGATACAAGCATGCCAGGTGTTATCAGACAGAATAACACGAGGAGCGAAACAAAGAGACGTACTGTACAATTTAGCAAAACCAGTACGAATCACCTCCTTCACCTCATTCTCATCATGCACCCATTCTCCAGTGCTAGACATGATAGCACTAATAGTGTTTCTCTTCCTTCGTACCAAAGTAGAGATATGGTAGAAGGAAGTGTTACGATCTCCAAACATCATCCAGTTCACTCTAGATTTCAGAGCCCAAAGTTCCTCCTCTTGGCTGAGAACACAAGCCAGATCAGCTTGGAGTTGTCTTTCCAAAATAACAAGATTATGAGACGGCCTAATAGCTAAGCTTCTCTGGGTTCCATCCAACCTAGCCATAATCCTTCTCTTTTTTGCAAAGATATTACCAAAATGAGCTTTATTCCAATCTGAAGCATCACGAGAAAATTTAGAAATGGCACCCTGGAGTTGAGAACCTTGACTCCAGGCTTGCTGAACAACCCTAGGAAAGGAAGGGTCTGAGAGCCAGAAGCTCTGAAACTTGAAAGACACATTAGGCTTAGACCACACAGCAGGACTGGTTTCCAAAAGAACCGGACAGTGATCCGAGTGACAACGTGTAAGATGGGAAACCTTAGCTTCAGGATAAAGAGTGCACCAACTAGAGTTTACAAAAAATCTATCTATTCTTTCTTGGATGAGAATGTGGGCATCTCTACGATTGGCCCAAGTAAACCTTGAGCCTGAGAACCCCAGGTCTATCATGTTGCATCTATCCAGACAGTCCTTTAAAAGGAGGGACCTCCTAATGCTAACATCTCTTCCTCCTAACTTATCAGCACTAGATAGAGGCTCATTAAAATCCCCTGCAATTACCCAAGGCATGCTATGCAGCTCCGCAACGTTTATAAGATTTTTCCACAAAATAGACCTTTCAGCAAACCTAGGACTAGCATAAATAGCTGAAAATAACCAAGACAGATTGGAAGTTCGTACCTTAATAGTAACATGAATTTCCTGCTCTGTTTTTTCCATAAGAGTAACTTCTACTTTGTCTGAATTCCAAAGAAGTATGTTCTTGGTTTAAATTTCTTTATTCCATGGAAACTATTGAATAATTTTATATATAGAAAAAAAAAAAAAAAAAAAAAACTTAAATCCTTATCTCCCATAATTCCATTCTAACTATTGAATAATTTTTTTTTAATAAATAAAATAGGGTATAAAAGGGAAGCCATTGAACTATTGAAGGCGAATGGATTGTGTAGTTTGGGTTGCTATTTGGTCACCCTGTCAGATTATATAAGTGATGTGGTTACTTTTTATTTGAACAATAAGTTTAGCAAGAATTGCATGTTACAATATTGAATACTCGAGTGCGTTCTCGCGTGAGCTCAAAGACTTCCATTTTTTTTTTCCTCTAGAGGTTAATAATTTTTATTCACCATGATTTGGGGTTAGCTCTTTCTTTTTTTTTTTTTTTTCTTTTTTTTTCTTAATGGTTAATAATTTTTTTCTTCTATTTGTGTGTGCCCGATTGGATTTATTTTTATTTTTTATTTTTTTAATATGGAAGAAGAAAGAGAAAAAATAATAAGGATGGAGAAACATGTAGATTTAAGTAACTATTTGTTACCGGAAAGTAACTATATGTTACCAGGAGTACGAAGTTAGTGAAAAGGTTGGATCTATTTTTATTATAGTTTATCTTAATTTTTCTATTTTCAAAAGTGTGAGGGAGAACCTGAAAGAAAAGAAAGGAATTGAATAAAAAATCTCAGTACCTTGGTAGTTTTCTTTTGAGAAGATGATATAACATTTAAGAAAAGATGAGATTTTAACTTTTAATTGACGTGGTTACTTTTGATTTGAACAATTAAGTTAAATAACAAGAATTGCATATTACAATATTGAAGATGATGTGCTCCCAATTAAAATACACATATGGTTTTTTTTTTTTTTTTTTGGTCTGGTAAACGAAAACATAGGTAATTGGTTGGAACAAATTTTCTCTAAACTTAGCTTGGAGAAATTTCGTGCCCAAAATGGGATATCATGTACCTTTCCAATAAAGGCCAGGTCAAACCATTTTCTAGAAGTTAGAGACTCAGAAACCATTTTGGATTTACATGCTTGAGTTTTCCGGACCTTGTAGTACCTACTTATGGTTACTAATTGTCTCGGTCTGCAACTGTTAGAAGTGATCCTATGTCTTTTAATTTTTCAATTAGCCCCTTGCGGTTTCTTTTTAAACCATTTTTTATTTTTTTTGTGCAGAATCTTTTTTTATGTGTTCTTTAACACGTCATTTACAGTTTGATTATAAATTAAATTTTTTAACTCAAAAAGAAGTTTTAAACTAAAATTTTAAGGATAAAGTTTAGGTACAAAATTAGTTGTAACCTTAGGCTACAAACTCACTCAATAAAATAAATATTACTGTATATTTTGAAAATCTAACCGTTGAATTACTTGTTCTTTACGCTCTTAATACATATGTCAATTTTTGTGTCAATCGGATATTATTTACTATAAAATATATAATCTTATATTTTATGCATAATTTTAAATTACAAAAACTTGGAATTTAAAATTTTATTAATGACATAGCTATTGATCTTTAATTTTCTTGAAATTTTGCAAACATGGAGAATATAAGAAGAAGATGTAATCCAATGGTGAATTTGTCAAAATTTAGCTCCAATAACAAGATATTGAGTGAGTTTGTAGCCTAAGGCTATAATTGATTTTGTAGCTAAACTTTGTCCACTAAGGTGCTTTTAGAGTTTTTGTTAATTGACCATTTTAAGAAAGTATTTATACTATTTTCAGAAGAAACATAAAAAGTTGTAATAAAAAAAAAAAAAAAATCCACTACTTTCTTCCTTCTCTTATAAAAAGTTTCTAAAAATATTTCATGTGCTTAGGGCATCTATTAACTTCCCATTTTCTAATTTACTAGTCACTAACCCGTGCAATGCATGGGATAATTCAATAATAATCATATATATTTAATTTGCTTGAAGGTACATTAATAATTTTGCAAAAAAAAATGTACAATGAAACCCCTAATTGATAGCACACCCTAACATCAAAGATAGTAAAAGACTAAATTAAATTTAATTGGATTTTAGTTGATAGGTGGGGAAACTAAAGCATACCTTGCTTAGAAAAATTATCATTTTGATAAGACCAAACCTTGAATGTCACAAAGGGATCAGGCCAATGTTCTTATCTTCAATGCAAGGTCTCAATAGAAATTCCCAATAAGTTTAGTCACTCCAAGCCTCCAATTAAGAAGAGCTTAATTCGAATAATTAAAACAAACATAATTCATAAACTATGAAAGATGTAACCAAAGAAATAAAAATTATTTGAATACGTTGGCTAGGACACTCGCAATGTAAGCAATTGTCCATTCACTTACAACAAAAGTATCAAAACATAAAAATCACAATAACAAAATACAAATTTTTAACTAAATAAAAAAGTGCATTAACCTATATTTTACAATAAATACCCATAGAGCAAAATATAACAAAGGAATAAATATGTTTGAAGAATAAATATAGAGCAGAAAATAACAAAGGAAAAATAGTTTAAATTAAAAGTCTCTAACGTCAGATTAGTCACGAACACAAACAAAGAGAATGTTTATTTGTACAATATTGAAGGGTGAACTACAACAAACCAATGAATGCTTCAGAAATTAACTGTAGCCTAATTTTGGCTACTGCTACTAAATTCAATCTAAATTATTGCCAAGACTCCTCTTACCATGCTACATGTTTTCATAATCCATATTATGCATCTATACAGTTAATACTACCTTAGTCTTTGGCAATTCTAAATAAATGTATATTGTCTTGTGACTACTTTAAATTAGTGATCTAATTTTACAAACATCAATTTAGTGTTGTGAAGCTGTGAAGGTAAACATGTAGAATTTCATGTTCAAAAAGTCATATAATTGAAGGTCTATGCAATAGTAAAGATATAATTTTTGTACACACATACCTTTCTTTCAGCTGATCTTCTAGCCTCCAATTCTCTCTCAACTTCTTCTTTCTTCCTAGTTGTTTATTCTTTTGCACTCTCTCCTGTCACTACAATAGGATCCTTAGCAGCTTGATTGTAAGCTCTGTAGCTACATGACTTGAAAACCCAATATGGATAAATGTTTTCTTGGAGGCAGAGGGAGACGCTGGCTACAACGTTTAGGGTTGTTGAAGGTTTAGGGTTTGTGGAGGCAGCCTTTATTTGTGTCAATGATGAAGTGTGGGTTTTGGGCCTTTTGGCAAAGAAGGGTTACGTAAAGAGAGAAATAAAGATGTGTTTTAATTGGAATTGGAGCAAAAAAATAAAAATGATGTGGCAAATAAAAAGAAAAAGAAAATAGTGGTGACATGGAAAATTATGGGAGCTCCAAAGGCTTCGGTTTTATATGTATATATATATATATATATATAGATTAGTAGTTAGAGATTTGATAATTGTTTTTCTTATTAAAAAATAAAAAGATTTATTACTTGATTATGAGGTTGAAAGCTTCTCAATTCATAACCCAATGCTATATGATTTTAACCACACAATTTCATAACAGTCAGGGACATGAATTGACTAACCTCAACTAAAAAGTTCAACCATTTGAATCCAGATCATTTTTAATCTAGACAAGTGACAAAAGAACGTTAATCTCATCTTAAAATAAAATTTGAATCAACGCCCATATTTCAGTCTCCGCTCAATTTCCCTAACTTATAAGAGTTCTACTTCTATCATATAAAATTTCATCTTTAAATTTTTTTTTTTTTTTTAAATGCTAAAATGCAAATTGCACCATTTAAATTTAGCTTAAATTCATTCTAGTTCTTTAACTTTACTTTCATTCAATTGAGTCTTCAAAGTTTCAAATTCATTCAATTCAGGTCTCTATCCAATTTTGTAAAAAATTGTCATTAAAAAAAATCTATAAAATTAATAAAAATATTTTTTTATTTTTTATGTGATAATTAAAAAAAATTATTATTTAATTGCATACTTAAGGACAATTTTTTTATCAGAATTGGACAAAATGCTTGAATTGAATAAATTTGAAATTTAGAAAACTCAATTGAATGAAAATAAAATTAGAAGATTGAAATGAATTTCAATCAAACTTAGATTATGCAATTTGCATTTTAGCCAAATAAATAATAAGAATTATAACATTTCTAATTTAAAGTTCTAAACTTTATGACTAAAATAATAAGTGATCTTGGATTAAGAGAAGAAAATAAAATTGGTTATCCCTTCCGAATTAGATGTTCCACAATTAGAAATAACCTTTTCCAACAAGACCCTTCCTTTCCTCAAAATTAATTACTGAGCTGGTAAGTACATATTGCCATGGTGGCTCATCAACTATATGATTTGGCCATGGCCATGTGGAGTATACATAGATTCAGCAGTTTAAATTTCAGTTTTACTTCTAAACAGTCTATAGATCAACTCAAGGTGAGTGTAAAAGACATGCCTAGATGAAATTCTAGATCTGCTGTTTTTGTCTCTTAACAACTCAATGTTTCTGTCAACAACTTCAACAGCATGGCTTACTGGCTAAACAAACCGTCAAAACTGCCAAGAACTAGTAAAATATGAAACCTCTGTCATCTTCTTTGTACTTTCCTTATTAATCTTGAATAAAAAATGCCAAGAACTAAAGTGGTTGGATCATTAGGCTAAGAGATTCAGTAACTTTCCTGGTAGCACACATATATCCATTTTGCTCATATTGATTAACGTGAGCAGAATGAATCAAATGGACCCAAGAAATATGAGCAGCGTGATCATAAGGAAAACCTGGGGAGCTGATGATTACTTTATTTGTGGATCTCCATTACCTATTACGTCCAGAGGCATTTGGTCGGGAGATAATCCCCTAAATTCCATCTTTCCTGTTTTCATACTCCAAGCTATCGCGGGGACTATTGTGTCCCGGGTTGTTTACATGATTCTTAGGCCTATGAGACAATCCAAATTTCTCTGCAGTGTCCTGGTATGTCTGCATGCATGCTTCTTGAAATTCTTGTTGCTTACACAATCTATTTCAACGAGGTTGATGCAGCCCCTTACAGTCACATCCTTATGCGCATGAAAGTTGTGCACAAGATTTGTGAAAATGGCAATTAAACTATTTGTCCTGTCATGCACTTGTCATATTCTTCTTGCTTTTGGTCTAGCTCCGCTGTACGTAATGCTTCTTGCAGGATATCAATTTTTTGTTTTTTACAGACTACCATAATAAGTTAAAGCATTTCCTTCGCAACTCTTTTTGTATGGGGTTTAATAGAGAATTAAAAGATCTTACCATTGCAAGAGAAACTTGAGTTTGAAGATGTATGTATACATATAGTAAAGTCACAATTAAGATTACATTCCTTTTTCCGATGATTAATCTGATTCATTCTTACATATGACAATCCTTAATATGATTCGAGTTTCTTGAGGGTAATTAGCTTAGTTTGTCCTTTTTTTTTTTTTTGGCCCCTTATTGTAAATAGTACTAGTTAGATTAAACTGTGTTCAAGTGAAAAAATAATGTGATACATCTGCTTTGTTTATCTTCTTAACAGGGTGGCATTCTTTTAGGACCAAGTTTTTTCGGGGAGAGCATGAAATTCAGGGAAAAAATGTTCCCACCAACTGAGATGGGGGTGTTCAATTCATTTTCTACATTAGGTGCAATGTTTGCTCTCTTCTTTGTTTCAGTGAAAGTAGATTACAAGAGCTTGATCACCAGGGCCGGAAGGAACTCATGGGTGATTGGTTTTTCAGGCACCATTTTTCCTTGGATCACTCTCTTATCCCTCTTTTACATGTATATCGATTACCTTCCACCTGCGTTACAAATAAAAATCGTTCCTTTCTTTATTGCCTCATTTGTATCCTTAACATTCTTCCCTGTAGTTGCTTATTCCTTAGATGAACTCAATATTCTGACTTCGGAATTGGGCCATCTTTCCTTGTCTGCAACAATAGTTAGTGATTTGATGCAATGGTTCTTCGTGTTACTAGTTGCAATCTTTAAGCAAGCAAACTTGGAGCAAGCAATTGAGGCATTTGTTTCCACATTCATTTTGGTACTTATCTCCATCTATGGAATACGCCCGGCATTAGTTTCAATCATCAAGAAAACACCAGAAGGGAAATTGATAGATGAAACCTATGTTGTACTAATACTACTTGGAGCTTTATTCATGGGATTTACCACTGACTTCTTGGGCAGTTCCATTCTCTACGGGCCTATCATTCTAGGCTTTATCGTACCGGATGGACCACCTCTTGGTTCAATTTTAGTAGAGAAGGGAGAGTGTTTTGTCTCAGAGTTTCTTCTGCCATTGCTCTTTGTCCGCGTTGGCTATGAATTAGATGTGCGTGCCATGGGTGACTTGAGGACCGCTTTCACATTTATGGCCATCCTATTTGCTGGTTACTTTGCCAAGTTTTTGGGAGTTTTTCTGGCTTCACTATCATTCAAGTTGAGGCCCAGAACTGCTTTCTTGCTTGGCCTCATTATGAATAACAAGGGCATCATTGAGATTGTCATTTATTTTCGATGGAAGAGGATTAAGGTGACTCTTTATTTCTTTAATCTCTATATATGTAATGAGTCTTTATAATTGAAAAACAAATGATGTTAATATTATTACAAAATTATTACAATTAACAAATCGATATTATACGAATCACTGAAACATAATCCATACATTTATTTATTATATAGTTGAGATAACATCAATTATATTAGTTGCCTTGTCAATTTGTGTAAGCCTTTTTTGGTAAATTGGTAGTGGATTTAACATTTAACATTTTTCATATTAAAATGGAAATAGTCAATTCATAGAGTCAAATTTTATTTTTAAAAAGTCATGTATGATACGACATTACACTTTATATTTATAATATTTAATTTAAATCATGAAATAGATCGATGTTAAATTTTACTACATTTTCTTTTTTAAAGTAATGTTTTTTTAAATATTAAATATGATAAAATTTTAACTATGATGTTTGCTCCATAATAATTGTTATTTATCATTAAACCAATATACAAATTGGTTTTTAATGTAGTTGGAGTTAAACATCAAATTAATTTCTTATTTGACGATAAAAAACTTTATCAATTAAACTAACTAGAATTCACTATTTTAAAATAATGCTAGGGATATTACACATTTACTACATTAAACTTACAAAGTATTTGTATGAAAAATCACAAAAAAGGTAAATAAGATATTTTTTTATATATTATGTTATTGAGTCATTATCATAAATTTTGCAATAAGGATTTGTGATAATTAACTTGAGTATTTACTTACCTTTTTATTATTATTGTGAATACCCCTCTCCGCCTTTTGATTAAGATAAAGTTTAGCTCATTTTTATTGTGCATTACCTAACTTGTGTTCCTAATGTTGCAGTATATAGATGAGCAAACTTTTGCTGTATTGATGTTCTCCTCGCTGGCTATGACTGCAATTATAGCTCCATTCACAGGCATGCTATACAAGCCAAGGGTAAGACTGGCTTCATCTCACAAGCAAACACGGTTGAAGACAATCCAAACCACACCTGGCGCATCTGAATTTCGTGTGATTACGTGTCTCCACAATGAAGAAAATGTAAACAGCATCATTAGCCTCCTCGAAGCATCTAACCCAACTGAAATAAGCCCCATTTGTGCCTATGTAATCCACCTAGTGGACCTCAAGGGCAGTTCTGTTCCAGCACTCATCCCTTTCAATGCTAAGCAAAAAAGGATTTTTAAGCTCAGCAACTCTCCTAGCTCTAATCACATTTTGCGTGCCTTTGAAAACTATTCCAGGAATTCCAATGGTCCAGTCATTGTCCAAGCTTTCACTATGATCGCACCCTACATAGGCATGCATGAAAATATTTGTAGGTTAGCTCTAGAAAAACTAACCCCTCTCATCATCATTCCTTACCATGAAAACCAAAAACATATCGAAGGAAGCCTTGTTGCCACATCCATTCGAGGTTTCAATGCTAAGTTACAAAGATATGCACCATGTACTGTGGGAATGCTTGTTGATAGGGGCACACGTCGCATGAACTCCAGTCATTTTTCTTACAATGTTGCGGTGATTTTCATCGGTGGAGAGGATGACCGTGAAGCCCTTGCTCTTGCGGCACGCATGTCTGGGCATGCAGAAGTGAGTCTCTGTGTTTTGCGTATTACCTTGCATTGCAAGAAAGGGGGTGAGTTTGACAGCACAAACAAATACAAGGGTAGAGACAACTGTAAACACAGGTGCAAATGTAAGGGCAAAAGCAAAGAGGGGGAGGAGGAGGAGGAGGAGGAGGAGGAGCTGATGGACGAGGCTTTGTACGATGAGTTCAAAATCAAGAACATGGGTAATGCATGTGTGGTGTGTAGGGAGGTTGTGGCGGATTGCAGTGCACAAGTTATGGATGCAATTCAATCATTGGAGAGCAATTATGACCTTGTGATGGTGGGGAGGAGCAGACACCAAGCTATGGAGCTAAACGACATTGAAATGCCACAACTTAATTCAAAGAATATTGAGCACTTGGGAATGATTGGTGATGCACTTGTTTCCTCGGAGTTGTTTGAGGGTTGGCTGTCTTTGTTGGTGTTGCACCGTTGTGGACGACCAGTTCATAAGTAGTAAACTAACCTTTTTTCTTTTTCTTTTTTCCTTTCTTTTCCTTTTGATAATCAACAGAGAAAAGACCTTTTTTTTTTTTTTTTTTTTTTTTAATTTGTTGATAATTTGATAGTTACAATGAGGATGAAAAATTTGATATTTTTTGTTAAAAACATAAGGAGGTATCAATCATTTGATATACAAAATTTGATAATAGCATAATGATAATCATAAGTAGTAATTAAATTGATCTCTATAGTTAAGATTTTTATGTGTTTGAAATGTAAATAAAGTTTGTTGTTGTGCATAATATAAAATTAAGGGAGTGAGTTTGAGGTTTTTGAACGTATAGGCCTAAACAAAATTTGTACCGTTCAAGAATGTACCCTAGGATACATTCTTGAACGGTACAAATTTTGTTTTATTTTTTCATCCTTAGATCTTTATTAATTCTTTGATCTTATTATTATTATTATTATTATTATTATTACAAAATTTAACTACAAATATGTTTAGAGTTTTGGGTTTAATAATACTAATAAAAAGATTATATATGTTATTGACATATGCAATATACACGACTAAATGAGTCATATATATTGAGGTTACATGGGGACAAAACTACATATATAACAGGAGGTACAAAAATTTTACAAAACATTTTATTGTAGGTAAAAGCTTGGGACCTAATAACACATCACACGGCATGGCCCCACCGGTCTGGGTGCTTTTCAAAGCCTCAAATTGCATGCTCTACCATTGGCAAATCAACACTTCTTTATTATATACATATATATATATATATATATATATACATATATATATATATATATATATATGTATATCTATCTTTTACTAGCTACTTCTTCATTCAACTTGCCAGTAATTTCCATTTTCCAGTACTGAGTAGTATTCTTTCTAGCTACGAACCACTCAATTTTAAAACACTCTCATCCTGGTTCAATTTTTTTCAGTCTCACTTTAAAAAAAATATATGTAGTATATATGCTTAAGAAAATTTTGAAACGTTTGGCCTACAAAACTAAGAATTGGCCCCCTTAAAAAATATTCAGTGACATTTTTTATTGTAAAA
Organism: Quercus robur; assembly: GCF_932294415.1. Taxonomy (NCBI): domain Eukaryota; kingdom Viridiplantae; phylum Streptophyta; class Magnoliopsida; order Fagales; family Fagaceae; genus Quercus; species Quercus robur. Next base: position 66,217,836 of record NC_065541.1, read on the forward strand.
TTTTAAAGCATTTATAATTTTAAAGAATTCATTGTTTCTATTGCAAATTATTTTCACTATGAAGTAGTATATTAGATACAAGTTGATAATAATTTTGTGTGTAATACATTTATGAAGTATGACTAACTCTGACATTAGATGTGTGTGTACGCATGCATGATTTTTCTTGATTAATTTATTTGTACCATATAATTTGGGCCCCTAAGTAAAAATTTTTGGTTCCACCCTTAGGATATATGTTATCTTTTTATTGGTGGTTGGAGTTTAAGGCTTCAAAGATGTTAAGAGCCAAACCTTTTCTTTTATTTATTTATAATTACATGTAGAAACGAAACTAGGATTTTACCTTAGCAAAGTATAAATAAATACATATTTTTTAGTTTTTATGAAAACTAGTTTGTATTTAGTATTAACAAAATATTAACAAGAAAATGCTAAAAATTGCTACTTATTTTTCACTAGATGCATACAAACTAACTTAGCAACGTACTCATGATGCTAAAGACACCGTTAATTGTACTACAATATATTTACAAATTGATATGACAATATATAAATATGATTGGTGAACAATATAATAAATTTATTTCATAATTACTTTTTAAGTGATACTAGGTACGTATAATATAAATTTTACTATATAGCTATTATAAATTAATATGTCACTAATTACACACAAATAAAAATAAGAATAATGCTAGAGATATAAACTTTTTTACAAAAAAATTTACAAAATGCAGATGTAGTGAGTGGTTATTGGTAAATGAATAAGTGATGTTAATGATAGGTCTAGATTAAAACCAATAAGAAGTTAATTACATTAACAATTTGCAAAAATATTATAAAATAGTTTGTGACTATAGTATATTATTCTAATAATAATAATTTTGACATTTATTTATAATGTTGTTGAAGTACATCAATCATATTCATTATCATATTAATTTGTAAACATTTTGTAATAAATTTTGTACGGCACCGAGCTCCCAAAGCCCATACAGGCCTTGGGCCCAGACCCATCTAGGCCCCGGGCCCAAGCCCATACCAGCCTTGGGCGCAGGCCCGGCAGATAGTTCCCGTTACCTTATGCCCTTCTTAAAACTGCCTTAGGGCCAAAAACAAGTTTTGGTTATCAGGCTCTCGGGGTTGACCGATTAACATTTCCCGGTATAGCGCGTGAGTCAATACCCGGGAAGGTCATGATATGCACGGGAACGTGAGTCGCCGAACACAATCGGTGAAAATGGAGCCAAGTTCCAAGATCATAAATGCTGCACCGCCCTCTCACCAAAAACAGCCACTTTAACCAGATAATACTGGACCTTCAATAGCACTAACGATGAACATAATCATGGTCTCCCCACTAACATTGGCTATAAATAGAGGAAAGTTGGGAGAAGAAGGGGTTCAGAAAAATGGAGAGAAAATAGTCAAGGAGAGAGCTTTTCAACTGAATGTTGCTTTGAGTCTCTCTGCCGAGAACGACCCATTGTAGGAAATCCTTAAACCCACTACAAATAAATTGTGAGCCCAAGGGATCTAAGGCCCAGAGTTCTTGTACTTGGTTCTTACAATTGGCGCCCACCGTGGGGCCATCCTACGAAGCTGTGGTTCGAGTGAGACTCAAGCAAAGAAGATGTCTGAGGAGCGTTCAAGAGGGCACGTTCCGAGCAATTCCGCAGGATCTTCCCGGGGATCGACGTGGAGGGAGAGAAGGCAGAAGCGGCTGGAGGATAGAGAGCATTCAAGAGGAGAGGAAGGGTCCGGACTGGGAGAAGGATCGGACCAAACGCACCGGACGATTTCAAACGTCTCAGCACATCGGCAACCTGATGATAGAGACCGGGAGCTGGAGCGGTTGCGCAGATTGGTAATGGACTTGGAGTTGGAGGCAAGGGGTCGGCGCCACGAAAGGGACCACAACCCCCAACCCAGGAGGAACCGTGGCGAGGAAGGTTCCAGCCGACCTGTTACGCAACAACACCGAGACCGATCCCATTCTCAAGAGTCACGTCGTCACTCCCGGGATATTCGTCGTAGACGAGACCGTTCCCGGTCACATGGGTATGATAACCGAGGGTCAGAGTCGCCTGAGGAGCAGCAGCACCACAACGCCGCAATGGATGCCATGAGCAGGGCCTTGCGGATGGCGGCCCGGTCTCCATTCTCGGATGAGATTGAACGGGCACCCATGCCGAGCAGATTCGCGCGCCCACCATTCAATTCCTATGAGGGGAGGACAGACCCCGTGGAGCATGTCAGTCATTACATCCACATGATGTCGTTGCACGCGCACAACGACGCATTGATGTGTAAAGTATTCCCCTCTAGTCTCGGCTCTACCGCACTGAGGTGGTTCAATGGGTTGCGGAAAGGTTCTATACACAGCTTCGCCGAACTGATTCAGGAGTTCGGCAGCAGGTTCGTAACATGCAGCCGAGTGCAACAACCGGTCGACGCGTTGCTTTCCATGAAAATGAGGGTCGGGGAAACCCTTCGGAGTTATGCCAGCCGATACTGGGAACTCTACAATGAGATTAGTGGGGGAAACGAGAAGATTGCGGCTAGCACCTTCAGGATGGGGCTCCCCGAGGATTCTGAACTACGGGAGTCGTTGACAAGAAGACCCCCGGAGAACATGAGGCAACTGATGAGACGCATAGAGGAGTACAAACGCTTGGAGGATGACCGGCTGCAAAGCAGGGGGAAAGCCCCCTTTTCGGGGAGATCTCGGCAAAACATCTTGCCGCCAAAGCCGAAAAGGGACTTCAGAATGCAGGAACCAGAGGTGCAGTTCGAAGGGGTTAATGTGTTGTTTAAAGAGCCCGTGCACAAGATACTGGAACGGATAAGGAACGAGCCATTCTTCAGATGGCCGAACAAAATGGGGGGCGACCCATCTCGGAGGAACCAAAGCCTATACTGCACTTATCACAGAGACAAGGGGCACACCACCGAGCAGTGTAGGGTATTGAAAGATCATCTCGGGCAGTTAGTGAAGGCAGGGCACCTGAAAGAGTTTGTAGCAGAGTCCACTGACCGGGAGACCGAGCAAAGCGCCCCACAGAGAAGGAATCCCCTTCCACCACCCCGGGGAGTAATCAACGTCATTCATGCCGCACCGAGAGGGGCAGTGGCGGCTAGGATGGTGATGACAGTGGCTTGCGCGGAGGGAGAATCATCCAAGAAGCAGAAGAGGGCTGGACGACTAGACATCTCGTTCGGAGAAGATGATTTCGAAGGAACCATCCAACCACACGACGACGCTTTGGTGGTGACAGCCCGGATAGGCGGATTCCTGGTGAAGAGGGTGATGATTGATCAGGGCAGTGGGGCTGACGTCATGTACCCGGACCTCTTCGAAGGGCTCGGGTTAAGAACCCAGGATTTGGCGAAGTATAACACGCCATTGGTCTCGTTTGACGGGAGAATTGTGATTCCCGAGGGGCAAATCTCACTCCCAGTGGACATGGAGGGCAAGGAGGTTGCAGTTACGTTCATAGTAGTCCGATCGTTCGCACCTTACACCGCAATCCTGGGGAGGCCATGGATTCACACCATGGGGGCTGTTCCGTCCACCCTTCACGTGAAAGTAAAGTTTCCTACTGAGTACGGAGTTGTAGAGGTAAGGGGGAATCAGCAGGTGGCGAAGCAATGCCTCATTGCCGCGGTCCAGTGGGAAAAGGAACAGCTCGGCCAAGCTGAGCACGCCGAGAAAGAGACTGCATAGCAATTACAGATACCCCAGGAAAAGGGGGCGGATGTTGCCGAGGAGGTACTGAAGGTAAGAATTCTCCCAGATAGTGACAAATACTTCCAGATAGGTACAAGCATGAATGACCGGGAAAGGGCAGAGACGTTGCTGTTCCTATTGTAGAACATAGATGTCTTCGCGTGGAACCCGTATGAAGTGCCCGGCGTAGACCCCGAGTTCATTGTTCACAAACTCAATGTGGACCCATCATTTCCTCCGAAAAAGCAGAAGCCGAGAAGAGCGTCAAAGGAGCACGTCGATGCAGTAAACCTGGAGGTCCAGCGGCTGAAGGAAGCCGGGGCCATAAAAGAAATATTCTTCCCGAGATGGCTAGCAAACACTGTCGTAGTAAAGAAGAAGAGCGGTAAATGGAGAGTTTGCGTGGACTTCACCGATTTAAACAGAGCGTGTCCCAAGGATCCGTTCCCGATGCCCAAGATTGATCAGTTGGTGGATGCCACGTACGGGCACCCGAGAATGAGTTTCCTAGACGCCTTCCAAGGCTACCACCAGATTGCCTTAGCACCCGAGGACCGAGAGAAGACAGCATTTATATCCCCGAACGCAAACTACCACTACGAAGTCATGCCGTTTGGACTGAAGAATGCCGGGGCTACCTACCAGCGTATGATGACAAGGATGTTCCGGGAGAAAATTGGTTGCACGGTTGAGGTTTATATCGACGACATGGTAGTAAAGAGCAGAAAAGAGTCGCTGCATACTGAAGACCTTCGGGGAGTATTTGAGATACTACGGCGACACAGGCTGCGCCTCAATGCCGAAAAGTGCACTTTCGGAGTGGGGGCTGGCAAGTTCCTGGGTTATCTGATCTCCACTCGGGGAATAGAGGCTAACCCCGACCAAATAGAGGCAATCAATCGCCTAAAACCACCGAGCAACCCTAAGGAGGTGCAGGTGCTCACCGGAATGCTGGCCGCCCTGAACCGGTTCATCTCCAAGTTTGCCGATCGCTGCCGGCCATTCTATCAGCTTCTAAAGAAGTGGAAGGGGTTTCAGTGGGACGAGAGCTGCGATGAAGCTTTTTGAGAACTAAAGGAGTATTTGGCAAAGGCGCCGAGGTTGACGGCCCCGGAACCCGGGGAGGATCTGTTTATGTACCTAGCAGTGACCAATCATGCCGTAAGTGCTGTATTACTAAGGGACCGGGGAGTGCAAATACCAGTGTATTACGTAAGCAAAACCTTGGTCGATGCCGAGACAAGGTACCTGCCTCTTGAAAAGTTGGTTCTGGCCTTGGTACACGCCACGAGGAAGTTACCACACTACTTCCAGGCACACACAGTGTTCGTCCTCACCGAGTATCCATTACAATCACTGTTGAAGAGATCCGACTTCACAGGACGGATTGCTAAATGGGGGACTCGGTTGGGATCGTTTGACATAAGATACCGACCTAGAAGCTCGGTGAAAGGGCAGATTCTCGCTGATTTCATCGCAGAATTCACACCTAAGAATGAAGGCCAGATAATCTGTAGTGCGGAGATTCGCCCGTGGAGGTTATTTGTGGACGGCGCATCGAACGCTATGGGGGCCGGGGCTGGTATTGTCATAATTACCCCTGATGGTATGCGACTAGAACATTCCTTCAGATTGGGGTTCAAAGCCTCGAACAATGAAGCCGAATATGAGGCCCTGTTGGCCGGACTAAGGGCAGTATTGCATCTGGGCGCCAGGGACGTAGAAATCTACTCAGACTCACGGCTGGTCGTTTATCAGATCACTGGGGACTTCGAAGCTCGGGATCCTCGAATGAAAGCTTATCTGAGTACGTCAAAGCAGATTATCGGTCAGTTTGAAAAGGTAAAGATATCACAGGTGTCCCGGTCGCAGAACAAGCATGCAGACTCTCTTGCTACGTTAGCCTCATCGGCTACCGAGGACACCCCGAGGCTTATCACGATTGAACTTGTAAGGGAACCAAGCATCTCTGTACAGACTGCCCTCGACCAGGCCGGAGTAGGAGTCGCGCAGGTGGCGGTGGCCGGACCATGCTGGATGAACCCGATCATAGACTTTCTTTCTGAAGATAAAGTTCCAGAGGGTGAGGCCGAGGCTAATAAGATTCGACGAATGGCTCCCAGGTACTGGTTGTCTTCGGACCGAAAGTTGTACAAGAGGTCCTTCGCGGGCCCTTACCTCTTGTGCCTGCATCCTGAAAAAGTTAAGGAGCTTCTAACCGAGCTGCATGGAGGAGTATACGGCGGGCATGCCGGGGGACGATCTCTAGCACACAGAGCAATGACGCAGGGGTTTTGGTGGCCACAGATGCAGAAGGACGCCGCCGAGTACGTTCGGAATTGCGAACAATGTCAAAGGCACGCCCCGATGATCCATCAGCCGGCCGGACATCTAAATCCTGTCAGCAGCCCGTGGCCATTTGCACAATGGGGGCTTGACATCCTCGGTCCATTCCCCCGAGCAACGGGGAACCGCCGTTTTGTATTGGTGGCCGTGGATTACTTCACAAAGTGGGCTGAAGCTGAAGCCTTGGCCAATATCCGGGATACCGACGTGAAAAAGTTTGTGTGGAAAAACATAGTTACAAGGTTTGGGGTGCCGAATTCACTAGTGACAGACAACGGGCTACAGTTCGACAGCAACGCTTTTCGGACCTTTTGCGGCGAGCTCGGCATCAAGAACAAGTATTCAACCCCGGCGTACCCCCAGAGTAACGGCCAAGCCGAAGCAGTAAACAAGACTATATTGAACGGGCTCAAGAGAAGGTTGGATGGAGCTAAAGGAAGGTGGGCAGAAGAACTACCCAGCGTCTTGTGGGCCTACCGCACGACCCCCAGGAGATCCACGGGGGAAACCCCATTTTCTCTGGCATACGGAGCAGAAGCAGTGATACCGACCGAGGTAAGCCTATGCAGTGCGCGGGTTGTTGGGTTTGACCCTGTACAGAACGCCGACCTTATGATGGAGCAGTTGGATTGGCTAGAAGAATGCAGGGAGGCGGCGACCGTACGTCTTGCCGAGTATCAACAGAAGCTAGCGCAAAGGTACAACCGAAACGTAAGGACCAGGGAATTCAGTGCCGGGGAATTGGTGTTAAGAAGGGTAGTAGGGAACATGCGGGACGTGGCTGCAGGGAAGCTTGCTCAGAGTTGGGAGGGACCATACAGAGTCACAGCCGTCGCAGGGGCAGGGGCTTACTACTTGGAGGACCTGGACGAGAGGCCGCTCCCCCGACCATGGAACGCCAACAACCTGAAGAAGTTCTACGCGTAACCATCGATGTAAGCCGAAACTTGTATTCTATGAAGACTAAGAGTATGATAAATTTTTTTTTTTTTTTTTTTTTTTTGTCTTTGCTGTTTTTTCTTTTTACCCTGTAGCCGCACACCAAGAGGATCGCCGAGCAGGTGAAAACCTTACAAACAAAATCCTAAGGACAGAAACCTGACCCTCGGCTCGATCAATATCGCCGAGCAAGTGAAAACCTTACGAATAAAGCCTAAGGACAGAAACCTGACCCTCGGCTCGATCAATATCGCCGAGCAGGTGAAAACCTTACGAATAAAGCCTAAGGACAGAAACCTGACCCTCGGCTCGATCAATATCGCCGAGCAGGTGAAAACCTTACAAACAAAATCCTAAGGACAGAAACCTGACCCTCGGCTCGATCAATATCGCCGAGCAGGTGAAAACCTTACGAATAAAGCCTAAGGACAGAAACCTGACCCTCGGCTCGATCAATATCGCCGAGCAGGTGAAAACCTTACAAACAAAATCCTAAGGAGGGAAACCTGACTTTCGGCTCGGACAAAATCACCGAGCATGTGTGAACCCTGAAATTAAATCTATGAGGGCGAAAAAATTGATTCTCGGTTAAAATCAAACGTCCGGAGAAACGGAAACTTTGCAAACAAATGCTCGAAGGACGGAAACTCAATTCTCGGTTAAACCAAAACCTGATAAAAACCTGACCTTTTTTACAAAAACAAAGTCCGAATAGCGCTCTCAAAACTACTCACAGCTCCGCACAACAGGTTCTCGGGGGTACATTCTATTGAGCGGCCATAGCATTGGTGTGATTCAAACAGGGCACAAACGGATATAATTTCATTCAACCAAATTGAAACAGGAAAAGAAAACGGACTTCCAATTAAAAGGGTAAAAGCAAATTGTTCAGTCACCACAGCCCGGTGACATGGGCAAATAAAGCCAATAAATTAAAACAAAGGTTCAATCACCACATCCCGGTGACATAGGCAAATAAAAACGAAATAAAAATAAGCTAAAAATAAAATCAACTAGGGGGTTGAGTCGATGGTGGCACTTCCTGTTGGACGATCAGGGAGAAAGGCTGGGCCTCGTCAAGAAGCTCCTGCACGGTCGGTGTGCTCGTAGCCTCCAGTTCCTCGGGCTCAGCATGAGAGTCTATTTGCTCAACCAACTCCCTCATACTGGCCGTCTCCTCCTCATCTGGAGCAGCCGGGACGTTCTGGATGGCTGGTACAGGACTCGGAAATGGAATCTGGCCGGGGTCTCTCAACGGCGAATCTTCAGGAACTCCCATTGCTTGAAGAGCAGCATACCACCCGGCCTCGAAACCCATATGCCGAGCCCGAGCCACCACCGGCTCTGCGGAGTTCTCGGCGTCAGCGAAGCCCACGTCGTACCACTTCTGCTCCGCGGACGCCAAGCCCGCCCTGAGGTCAGCTATCTCCTCGGCATGAGAAGTGTTGAGACTGAGGGCTTGGGCCAGTTTAAGTTCAGTCTCATTTTGCCTGGCCAGGAGGTCAGCACACCTCTGTTCGGCAGATGCTCGGAACTTCTCCGCGGCAGCAGCCTTATTCTCGGCAGACTCAGCAATCTTGGCCTTTTCCTTTGCCGTTTTTACTACTGCCTCCCGCGCCGCCTTCTCGCGCTCATTTTCCTCGTCAAGCTCCCGTGCCCGGGCAGCCACAATGTGAGCTAGTTGAGCGGCCTAGCAAGCGTGAAGGTTAGCAAAGTGGCAAAAGGAAATTTACATGGAGTAAATAGACAAAAGAATTACCGCAATGGCGTGCCACTCTAACCGGCGCCCCACGGACTCCTCGGACCCGTCCTCAAAGGCGTGCACGTCCTCGGGAAGTTGGAGAGCTCCGGCCAAGGTTTGGGCAATGCGGCCGCCCTCGCCCTTATCCCATATCCGAACAGAGGCCGTTGATGGCAATGGTTTGCCATCCAGAAGGAACTTTGGCTCCCACGCCGGAGCCACTTGGGAAGAGGATGCGCCCCCCGTGCCGGCTTCGGTCTGCGGCTCGCGGATGACAATCCCCCCTGTTGGTCGGGGAGGAGTACGGGCAGAAGCGTCCCCCGGGGCCGTGGAATGTGGCTCGGCCACTTTCTGTTTTTTCCGGGCACGTCCGGACTGCGAGGTTGGAGGAGGTTGAGAAACTGGACCCCGACCCTGGGTAGGCGGGGGCTGGTTGGTCGGCCGGGCACCAGGCACGAACCGGTCTAGGGTCATTGTTCGCCTTGCCACCATGCTTGCACCGGGCTGGATCGCTTCAGCTAGCAGGTTAGCCGCGTCTGTCACCTGCTGTTGATGCTCGGCGGGTGGATCCTCGTGATGGGTCTGCTCTTGGGCTTGGTCCCCTTGTTGTATAGCTTCGTGGGCTCTCTCTCTAAGGCGCCGGGATACTTGCTCCGCGGAATCGTCTCGAAGGGGAACTCGTTCGTCCGCGGCAGTGAACCGCCTACCAAATTCCCTCGCTTCCCCGGTTGTAAGCTTCGGCGGCAAGAAGTTCACGTACCGGACGTCTATGTACGAGAGCAGGGGGCTGTCAACTATCAACGCTTGCTTGAATGATTGCCAAGTGGAGTAAACCGGTTCCACGCCGAGGATTAGGTGTGAGGCCCGGAGTTGCCCGTCCCAGTGCACGTAGATCTCGGAACGAAGGACGAAGTTTAAGTCGTTGACGTGGACGGCTCTGAGGTCCTGAGTAAACACTTTGCCGTCTGCAGAAGAACAAATAACACGTTAGCTTTTAACAATAAAAGATTTTCTTTTACTCAAACAACTATAAGAAGGGGAAGGTACGAACCCACTTCACGCCGTGTGAGGGGGCAAGGGATCTCCCCGGCAAACCAATTGCCGCGCACCCTGACAAACTCCCCGGCGGAGTTCCTGTTCGAATCGGGTAGGCACGATATCAGGAGGGGATCTACCGGGAACCTAACCCCTCCTTCTAAGATGGACATCAAAGGGAAGAAGGCCGTACCATGCCCTCGGTGGAGTTCCATATCACTCTCATGGCAGTAAGCCACGTCCACGTCACTGGGGATACTAAACTTATTCCTAAAGTTGGCCAAAGCAACCGGGGTATCTAGAAGGTAAGAATAACCCATCTATAAAGCCTAAAACTACGAGAATAAAATCAAAGAAACAAAGCTGAAGGAACAGGAAGGGAAAAAGAGACTTACGTTGGGTTCTAAGGAGGAAAAGAGCGTTGAGCAAGCAAGCACACAGAAATGTGGTCGGCAGAGAGTAGGCGCTAAAAATCAGAGGCAAAGGAAAAGTGGAGTGACGTTTGGAGAAGAACTATTTATAGAGCCAGAAGAAATGGGGAAAGAAGAAACGCTTGATCAAACAATAGATGGGCACAGCAAGCGAGCGACCCAGCAAATGCCAGGCGTAACTGATTTGCGCACCGCTTCGGTTCACGAACCGTCAGGCAATAATGACGTCTGCGCCTGGCGCCGCGGAACGGCGCGTCTTTTGAGATGGCTATTAATAAGAAATGACAGCCAGAAGTCCCAGACTAAAAGATTCCCGAGGTCAAGAAGCCCAGGCAGCTCCTTGATTCTCCTCGGCAACCGAGTATGAATCAAGGGGGGCTATTGTACGGCACCGAGCTCCCAAAGCCCATACAGGCCTTGGGCCCAGACCCATCTAGGCCCCGGGCCCAAGCCCATACCAGCCTTGGGCGCAGGCCCGGCAGATAGTTCCCGTTACCTTATGCCCTTCTTAAAACTGCCTTAGGGCCAAAAACAAGTTTTGGTTATCAAGCTCTCGGGGTTGACCGGTTAACATTTCCCGGTATAGCGCGTGAGTCAATACCCGGGAAGGTCATGATATGCACGGGAACGTGAGTCGCCGAACACAATCGGTGAAAATGGAGCCAAGTTCCAAGATCATAAATGCTGCACCGCCCTCTCACCAAAAACAGCCACTTTAACCAGATAATACTGGACCTTCAATAGCACTAACGATGAACATAATCATGGTCTCCCCACTAACATTGGCTATAAATAGAGGAAAGTTGGGAGAAGAAGGGGTTCAGAAAAATGGAGAGAAAATAGTCAAGGAGAGAGCTTTTCAACTGAATGTTGCTTTGAGTCTCTCTGCCGAGAACGACCCATTGTAGGAAATCCTTAAACCCACTACAAATAAATTGTGAGCCCAAGGGATCTAAGGCCCAGAGTTCTTGTACTTGGTTCTTACAAATTTAATTTGTAGTTGTGGGGCCCAATAATTTGTGGCCTTGGCTCATTTATTCATTGGGGCCTAAGGCCCGAGCCGAGGAAGGTTATAGCCCAGGCCCGGTAATACAAGTACAAAATGGTCTTGGGACACCGCCGAGGATGATTCAGTCCTCGGCATGTCCGAGGTCTCACTAGAAGGAAGGGCAAAAACGGTATAGGAGCAACTTGGAAAAAATCTAAAATATCTAGGTCAATAGAGAAGGATACGCTGGAAAGTATAACGACCAGGAAAAGCTGCCCTTACTGTCATTCAATACTCTACACCTGACAGAGCTATACTCTCCAGCTTTTACAACCACCCCCAACCACTCTGGATATGGGCTGATGGGACAAGTATCAGTCTTGGAAAAGTCGATCTTACACGTGGACGAAGGATAAGGAACACCTGCTAGTATAAAAGGAAAAGTAAGCAATCCAGAGTAGAGGCTGGGAAAAATGGCCAAAAACTAAAGCCTCCCAGCCCGCCTCCAGGAGAAAGACTCCTAGGGCGAACACGATTTAATTATATATGACCACCACGGAAAACCACCGTCTTGTGACTGAGGCCTAGCCTTTCAAACCCACGCTCTACAAATGATATTGTTTGGGCCTTTTACGTGCGAACGCAGCGTTATTACGGGTCGTTACCAATCGAGTCCTTACAATTGGCGCCGTCTGTGGGAAAGGCTTGTGTGTTGGCATAGACGGTAGGTCGAGACAATTCCCTTGTCATTTCTAACAGCCGGTTGTAGTGTTCTAGCGTAAAGTTCCACTAGGGGCTATGTTTCTTTACTAGGGGCTACGCTTCATAGCGTCAGTCGCACGGATGGTTCTAGGGGATTGGCCGAGGATCTAACTCCCCTAAAAACCAAGGTCTCATGCCATAGTCGAGGGGTTAATTCCCCTAACTACTTATCAAAAACTGAGTTTTGGACAGAACCAAGGTATTGCATGGTCCTAGGACTCAAACATATGGGGAAACCAACTACTTAGAAGAAAAAACTGAGTTTTGGACAGAACCAAGGTATTGCATGGTCCTAGGACTCAAACCTATGGGGAAACCAACTACTTAGAAGAAAAACTGAGTTTTGGACAGAATCAAAGTATTGCATGGTCCTAGAACTCAAACCTATGAGGAAACCAATTACTTAGAAGAAAAAACTGAGTTTTGGACAAAACCAAGGTATTGCATGGTCCTAGGACTCAAACCTATGGGGAAACCAACTACTTAGAAGAAAAAACTGAGTTTTGGACAGAACCAGGGTATTGCATGGTCCTCGGACTCAAACCTATGGGGAAACCAACTACTTATCAAAATCAAGTTTTGGACAGAACCAAGGTATTGCATGGTCCTCGGACTCAAACCTATGGGGAAACCAACTACTTATCAAAATCAAGTTTTGGACAGAACCAAGGTATTGCATGGTCCTCGGACTCAAACCTATGGGGAAACCAACTACTTATTAAAATCAAGTTTTGGACAGAACCAAGGTATTGCATGGTCCTCGGACTCAAACCTATAGGGAAACCAACTACTTATCAAAATCAAGTTTTGGACAGAACCAAGGTATTGCATGGTTCTCGGACTCAAACCTATGGGGAAACCAACTACTTAGAAGAGAAACTGAGTTTTGGACAGAACCAAGGTATTGCATGGTCCTCGGACTCAAACCTATGGGGAAACCAACTACTTAGAAGAGAAACTGAGTTTTGGACAGAACCAAGGTATTGCATGGTCCTCGGACTCAAACCTATGGGGAAACCAACTACTTCAATATCAAGTTTTAGACAGAACCAAGATATTGTATAGTCCTCGGACTCAAACCTAAGGAAAGGTCAACTACTTAATAAGAATTCTAAGTTGCTCAATCCTCGGATCAAGTACCAGAAGAGGTTAAAGCTATGAAAGTTATTAGGAAGATGGTGAAATACCTCATTACTCGGCAACCTGTAGGGGCTGTTCATTTTTGGGTTATATGTCCTCGGGTGATTACCTCCTACACCGCACCAAGCATTCAGCTGTCATCTCGACTATTTGTATTGTTTTCTCAGGTCGGTATTATTGTGCCAAGCAACTCTGTTAAGTTCATAATAATATGTTTTCTTTAGCAAGGGTTTCGACCCTAAGTGTCGTTTGTTCAGGTTGGCATTATTGTGCCAAACAGCTCTCATAAGTTCATAATAGTATCTTTTATCTTGGTAAGGGATTTTGGCCCTAAGTATCACTTTCTCAGGTCGGCATTATTGAGCCAAACAATATTATTAAGTTCATTATGAACACCTTTTCCTCAGTGAAGGTTTCTGTCCTAAGTGCCATTTATTTAAGTCGGCATTATTATGCCAGATAGTTCCAATAAGCACAGAGCAAGATCTTTTTATTTACTGAGATTTCGGCCCCAAGCATCGTTCATAGTATAAAAATAAAAAGAAAGAAGTTACAAGATAGTACGCCTATTTACAACATAACTATTTCAAAAGAAGAGATAGAATATACGAAATCAAGAAATGACGACCTTTATTAATGTAAAGAGGTGTTACAGTGTACAATGAAGGGCTTAAACAAAGCCTACATAGAAAATGAGTTATAAAAACAATAAAAAATAATAGCAAACAAACAGAAATCTTTTTAAGCTTTACTCCCAAGTCTTTCCAAGCTCTGCCCCAGTGGCACCCATATTGAGAGGAGGACCTTCCTTGGTGGGAGAGGAGAAGAAGAGGAAGAAGGAAAAGCACCAGGATGGATCTGGTGGTGGAAAGAAGAAGAAAGAGAGGCAAAAGGAGGCACCAGTGAAGGAAGAGAGGAAGAAGCAGGGATACTTTGTCCCTGTGTCAGTCCTGACTCCTAACACGCTGGTGCCATGTTAGCTATGCTCATAAGAGAGCGGCTGGTACTGATAATGGGTGATCCCAGCTCAGCCGCACCAAAAGTTTGACGCGACGAGCCCCTGCTTCGGATTTTGACTAAAAGGAGGATGAGAAGCATCTTGAGTCTCTCCCATCCCTGTCCTGACCGAGCCATTTTGAGTTTCGCAAGAACGTAGCATTTCTGGGAAGGGTATGGTCTCTTCATTCCCACTCCTATCTTGGACTTATCACGATTCAAGGTGTAAGCAAACGGGTAAGGGAAACTCTGGGGGAGGCCAAGGATTTTCAGACTTCAAAAGGATTGAAAGGGCTCTGTGTAAGAGAGGTAACCTCTTGCTTTCCTTCTTATATGAAGAGCAAAATGGGAGGCATTTAATCTATCCATATTTCCAAGAAAATCGGCAAATGAGAATATACCCGTTCCACTTCCCTACACCGTCAATAACCGTCGAATTTAAATGATCTCGTAAAAGGAAATCATTAAAGGCGCGTTTTGGATAATCAAACGGCAGGAACACATTATGAGTGAATTCAGAGGAATGTCTCGTAGCCCGGTATGTTTCCTGGGTAGATAAAAAGACACCAACATTAATGAAGGACAGAGTTAAACGAGCCGTAATAAAGGCTTGGCATTACCAAAATCCTCCTCTCCAACCAAGAGGTCGGACAGCAGGATTTTGAGGGGCTATTGTGGGGCCCAATAATTTGTGGCCCTGACCCATTTATTCATTGGGGCCCAAGGCCCGAGCCGAGGAAGGTTATAGCCCAGGCCCGGTAATACAAGTACAAAATGGTCTTGGGACACCGGCGAGGATGATTCAGTCCTCGGCATGTCCGAGATCTCACTGGAAGGAAGGGCAAAAACGGTATAGGAGCAGCTTGGAAAAAATCTAAAATATCTAGGTCAATAGAGAAGGATACGCTGGAAAGTATAACGACCAGGAAAAGCTGCCCTTACTGCCATTCAATACTCTACACCTAACAGAGCCATACTCTCCAGCTTTTACAACCACCCCCAACCACTCTGGATATGGGCTGATGGGACAAGTATCAGTCTTGGAAAAGTCGATCCTACACGTGGACGAAGGATAAGGAACACCTGCTAGTATAAAAGGAAAAATAAGCAATCCAGAGCAGAGGCTGGGAAAAATGGCCAAAAACCAAAGCCTCCCAACCCGCCTCCAGGAGAAAGACTCCTAGGGCGAACACGATTTAATTATATATGACCACCACGGAAAACCACCGTCTTGTGACTGAGGCCTAGCCTTTCAAACCCACGCTCTACAAATGATATTGTTTGGGCCTTTTACGTGCGAACCCAGCGTTATTACGGGTCGTTACCAATCGAGTCCTTACAGTAGTAATTTTAGCATTTTTCTTAACATTTTTTGTGTGTTTTAAAAATTAAAACATCCATTTCTAAAACTTGTAATAATTGTTCCATTATTCTAAATAAATTATTTTAACCGGTCAATAAAAGAAAAGACACAAAATAATTTCAGCGAATTCCCCTGCCCAACTCGGTGGATATGGTGGAAGCACTGGCAGCTAGGCGTGCTCTCATTTTTGCCAAGGAAATTTGTATTTCAACAATGGAGCTTGAAGGTGACTCCCTGCAAGTCATCAAAGCTATCAAAAATCTGAAGCAAGACAGATCGTGGCTGGGCCATTTTATACAGGATATTAAGTGGTTGGGGTCTTGTATGCGGTTATGTATTTTTTTCTCATATTTGTAGGGGGTAATAGATTAGCCCACTCCCTAGCTAGAAGAGCAGTTTTAGCTGATGATACTGATGTGTGGGTAGAAGAGCTACTACAAGATTTAGATGATGTTTTTCAGTTTGATTTACCTTAATAAAGTTGACTTATCTGTTTCTCAAAAAAAAAAAAAATCATTTGAATTATTTGCTTTTTTTCTTTTGAAAAAAATGTCAAATATTGTATCTAGATTTCCCTGAATTTACCAAGTAATTAAAAGTTATATGTTTCATCTCTTTATATGTTAATAAATATTTTTTGAACTAAAAGTCTAATTAGTGGTATACCCAAAAAAAAAAAAAAAAAAATCCTAAACTAAACTAAACTTTTAACTTTGAGTCCCAAACAACTAATTATTCATGGGCACCGCACAGCAAATCAACAATCCTATCTAAAAAAAAATCAGCAAACCATTTATTTTTAATTTTTCTCTCCGAAATTTTAAAAAAAAAAGAAATTACCGTGTTTTTCACAGTAACAATTCAACACTAGTATTCAACAAATCAACAACCATGGCTTCCCAGTTCCAACTGCCCACTTCAGCAATCCTAGTATTTAACACACTTAACACAGTACACCTAACACAGTAACATTCACCCTTAAGAGTAACATGGTTCTAATAACACATCACATTAAAAAGTATTAGTTTTCTCTCCCAAGTAGGAGCCTCTCTCTCTTTCCTAAGTAGAAGTTTTTTCTCTCGTCTTTCCCATCCGAGTCTTTCCTCCCTTTCAATTGTAACAAGGGCTTTCTCTAAAGAGTGTTTTTTCTCTTTTTTCTTCCCAACACTGCCATGGAACACACGGTGGTGGAGGGGCTGTCCAACCTTCGCCTCACAAAGGAGGAGGAAGAAGAAATCTCCATAAAATCGAGATGCAAATCTGATCTACTGGAAGAGTGTTCGCTCTCCTTGTTTGGCCGGCTACTGGCGGATAGGAACCAAAATCTAAGAGCACTGAAGACCACGTTGAGGATGGCATGGAAGATGGGCTCAGACTTACAGATCGTTGAAGTGGGTAATAACATCATGCAGTTCAGATTTAGATCAGAGTATCAATTGAAATGGGTTGAGGAAAATGGGCCGTAGAATTTTGAGAATAATCTATTATTGTTGTACAGATGGCGTAGGGGACTCTCAGCCACAAACATAAATTTTTCTCACTCCCCTTTTTGGGTTCAGATATGCGGACTCCCCTTTGAACTTATGTCTGATGAAGTTGGTAGAGAGCTTGGAAATAATATAGGGAAGTTTATTGAAGTTGATCGGCGAACAAGACAGTCGGATCAAGCAAAATTTATGAGAATTAGAGTGGATCTTCAACTAGATAAGCCTCTCAGAAGGGGGGGGGGGTAAGATTGCTAGTATGGAAGGAGAAAAATTATGGGTAAGTTTCAGGTACGAAAGGCTCCCAATCTTTTGTTTTCAATGTGGGAAGCTGGGTCATGATGAGAAGCATTGCAAAGACCCTCCTGACCAGCAAAACCCCAAGCAATATGGCGAATGGCTCTATGCACAAGGAAACACAAAAATGGGATCAGAGAAGTCACGGTCTACTAGCAGTGGAGACCGAAAGGAAGGTAGTGCAGATCAGTTTGGAGGAAATAATTTAACTACGACGAAACAATCCTCTGCCTCTGTGTCTGATGATGGTCACGGTTCAGGCAGCAAAGAAAACCGAAACAGTTCAACTTCAAATTCAAAAAATTTTGAACTACACGGCATCAGTGATGGAGACAGAGAGCAGGTAGTCACATGCGCCCACTCCACTCGGATGGAACAGCCCACTGTTGGTGCGTCAGAAGCACGTGTAGTGCAAAATTACTCTCCTAATGCTCTCACGTGTGGCTTTGGGGAACATAAGGGCACGACTGAGGCTTTTTCACAAGTGGGCCAACAAGCCCATTTTGAAAATGAGGAAATGGAGGTTAATAGCCCAAGCAAACCCGTAGCTAGCAAATTGGGGGAAAAGGAAGGCATGGCTGAGGTTACAGGCCAAGGTGTAGAAGAAAAGGCAAAGACTACAGCCCAATGGAAAAGATTGGCAAGGGAAAAAGGTAAAAATAAAAGCCCATGCAAAAATGCCCAGTTGTTAAGTAGTGGATCAAAGAGAGCTGGAAAGTTAATTTTCGAAGGAGAACCAGAATTCCCACAAAAGAAGCAACGGTCAGTAGCACTAGCAGACCAAAACCAACTTAATGAGAGATCGGCGATGGCTGCAAGGCAGCACCGCCGGGAGCCATGAATCCCATAAGTTGGAACTGCCGGGGACTTAGGAACCCCCGGTCAGTTCGGGTGTTGCATGATATGGTGCGACGATGGAATCCCAAGGTAATATTTTTGATGGAAACAAAAACAAAGAATCGGAGAATGGAAAGAATAAAAAACAGAATCGGGCTAGCAAATGGGCTTATTGTCCCCTGTGTAGGCCGAAAAGGGGGTCTAGCTATGTTGTGGGCCAGAGAGATTAACTTGGAGATCAAAAGTTACTCTCCAAATCACATAGATGCTGTGATCAATGATGCTGAGAGAAATTTCAAATGGAGGTTGACGGGATTTTACGGCCAGCCGGAGACCCACCGAAGGTATGAATCCTGGCACTTATTAGCCTTCCTAAATAATCAATTGCATCTTCCTTGGTTATGCTTAGGAGATTTCAATGAAATTTTATCTAATTTTGAAAAGCAGGGGGGGGACCATTCGGTCTCAACAACAAATGGATGGTTTTAGAAAGGTAGTTGATTACTGTGCTTTTCAGGATTTAGGTTATTGTGGGTCTGATTTTACCTGGTGTAATATGCAAGGAGGGAAAAATAGAATATACTTAAGGCTGGATAGAGCCTTTGCAAACCTAGAATGGACGGAAAATTTTGGGGGAATGAAAGCGCATCATTTGGTCGATTCCACATTTGATCATAGTGCTTTACTTATCTCCGATTCAACAACCCAGCACCAAAGCCGAGCTAAGCGCTTCCATTTTGAAGCAATGTGGACAAAGAATGCAGAATGTAAAACCATAATTGAAAGCTCATGGGGAGTGAATATTGATCTCAGTACACCGAAAGGAATTATGTCCAATCTTAGTGGCTGCACTGCTGAGTTAATGAAGTGGAGTTCTAATGTGTTTGGTCAGATCCCAAAGAAGATAAAGGAAAAAAGAAATACTCTGAGCTCTCTGACCTTACAAGACAAGGATGGATCGCTAAGCACCGAGATAAATTGCCTAAGACGGGAAATCAATGACCTCCTTGATGATGAGGAAATCTATTGGGGCCAAAGAGCAAAAGCCCACTGGCTAAAAGAGGGTGACAAAAATACCAACTTCTTCCACGCCCAAGCCTCAGAGCCGCGTAAGCAGAACACAATTCTGGGGATTTGGGACAGCCAAGGTCGATGGTGTGAGGGAAAGGATAGCATAGCCCAAGCTAACATAGATTACTTTGAAAATATTTACGCATCGGCCTCCCCATCTGGAATCGATGAGGTTACAGATGCTATTCCTACATGGGTGTCTGTAGAAATGAATGAAAGACTCAATAGAAACTTCACAAGGGAGGAGGTCGCTATTGCTCTCAAACAGATCCACCCCACCAAAGCGCCCGGCCCCGATGGTATGTCTGCTATCTTCTATCAGAAATATTGGAGTATTGTTGGTTGTAGCATCACAAATATGGTATTAAATGTTCTTAATAATGATTTGTCTATAGCATGCCTGAACAAAACCAACATCGCCCTCATTCCCAAAATAAACAATCCCAAAAGAATGACTGATTTCCGACCCATAAGCCTATGCAATGTAGTTTATAAACTCATATCTAAAACTATAGCCAATAGATTTAAGGTTATTCTCCCTCGCATCATTTCTGAGAATCAAAGTGCTTTTATTCCTGACAGACTAATTACTGACAATGTTCTTGTGGCGTTTGAGTTAATTCACTTTATAAATCATAAAAATGCAGGGATGGATGGCTATATGGCTACCAAACTTGATATGAGTAAGGCTTTTGACAGGGTTGAGTGGGGCTTCATAAAAGGGGTCATGGAAAAATTGGGATTCAGTTCAAAATGGATAAATCTTGTAATGAGGTGCATATCTTCGGTTTCATACTCTGTCATTGTAAGCGGGGCTGCTTGTGGTAACATTATCCCTACTCGGGGACTTCGGCAAGGGGACCCCCTCTCCCCCACTCTCTTTCTCATTTGTACCGAGGGGCTCTCTGCTCTCATTCATAGGGTAGCTAGAAACTAGTGTTTGACAGACATATCTATCTGTAGGGGCTGCCTAAGGGTCACCCATCTTCTCTTTGCGGATGATAGCATCCTTTTTTGCAAAGCTAGTGTGGGGGAAAGCCAGGAGTTGAGGAGCATCCTTCAAAAGTATGAGGAAGCATTGGGTCAGAAAATTAATATTGACAAATCCTCAATCTTCTTCAGCCCCAATACAACTCAAGAAACCAAAGATGAGATCTTGGCTTCTCTAGGCCCCATGCAAGATACTAGACACACAAAGTATTTGGGCCTTCCATCCTTCATTGGAAGATCAAAAAAGCAGGTGTTTGCTATTCTAAAAGAAAGAATTGGGAAGAAGCTTGCTGGCTGGAAGGGCAAGCTATTATCTATGGATGGAAAAGAAATCCTCATCAAAGCAGTAGCACAAGCAATTCCTACATACACCATGGGCTGCTTCCTCCTTCCCCAAAGCTTATGTGATGAGATTGAGAGCATGATGAGGAACTTCTAGTGGGGCCAAAGGCGGCATGAAACTAAAATGTGTTGGGTTAGTTGGAGAACAATGTGTAAACAGAAAGCTTGTGGTGGCATGGGCTTCAGAAATTTGCAAGCTTTCAACAAAGCAATGCTAGCTAAGCAACTTTGGCGAATCCTCCAAAATCCTCACTCTCTTGTAGCAAGAGTTCTCAAATCTAGATACTTCCCTACTGGAGATGTTCTAAATGCAAAAATTGGTAACTCCCCATCATACTCTTGGAGAAGCATCCACAGTAGTCTTGAAGTTATAAGAAGGGGAACCCGATGGAGAGTGGGAAACGGGAAGCTAATCCATATTTGGGATGACAAATGGCTGCCAACCCCATCTACCTATAAGGTTATCTCCCCTCCAAATAACACCCCCCAATTCCCAATGGTCTCCTCTCTCATCGATCCAATGACAAAGTGGTGGAGAGTGGACTTAATAAGGGCTACCTTCCTTCCCTTTGAAGCAAACACAATCCTTAAAATACCCTTAAGCCATGACCTCCTTGAAGATAAAATTATTTGGTTGGGAAATAGCCGTGGAGTCTTCACTGTTAAAAGTGCCTACCACATAGCCCATAATCTGATGGGATCTAAGATGGGTGAGGAATGCTCCAATGGTGATCCTTATAAGCCAATTTGGAGGAAGCTTTGGCATCTTAATCTCCCAGCCAAAATCAAAATCTTCGCTTGGAGAGCATGTGTCAATGGCCTCCCTACAATGGAGGCAATCTATAACAGGGGGATATCTCAAACTAAAATCTGCCCGGTGTGTGGAAATGAAGCTAAAAGTTTGGACCATGCTCTCCTTGACTGTATTTTCTCATCTACAGTTTGGAGTCATTGGTCTGAGAACCCTTTGAGTATCCATGGTATTAAAAAGTCCTTCCTTGACTCTATAATTTATATACTCTCTCATGCAACACTCCAAGATTTAGAACTTTTCTTTGCTACTGCTTGGGCTATCTGGTTCAACAGAAACAGGTTGGTTCATGAAGGTTGTGGGCTGCCTCCTATGCAGGTGTGGCATTTAGCTAAAAACAGTGTTGATGATTTTGTTTGTTCAGCCACATGGGATTTTAACCAAGCTAGAGTTTCCCCTTCCAGCTGGAGTCCTCCTCCCCCTGGAGTTCATAAAATCAATGTTGATGGGGCATCTTCAGAATTGGATAGCTCCTCAAGTGTTGGTGTTGTCATTAGAGATAGTTTGGGTCAAGTTGTAGCTGCCCTTTGTAAGCCTCTTCTTGCTTGCTTCCCTGCTGAGCTTACGGAGATCATGGCTTTAGAACAAGGTGTGCTTTTGGCTCAAGAGCTTCAGCTCCCTCGGGTTATTGTCGAATCAGATTCTTCAAATGTCATTCAAGCAATTCAAGAAAAAGCCACAGGTAGCAGCTCTGGGCACATAATCCAGAGAATACTTCAAACTTGTGAGTCCTTTGAATCTTGCTTTTTTAAGCATTTAAGCAGAAATTTTAACACAGTGGCTCATGAATTAGCCCAACATGCTAGGAGGTCCGATTCTCAGCACCTTTGGAAAGGAGTTATGCCTCCTGTTGTAGCTGCTTCTCTTCAATCTGATATGATGTAATGTTTAGCCTCTGCATTGCTGTGCAGGCTGCTTTGTATGACTTTTTATTTGGTTTAATTCCAAATCTTTCTCCTTTCCAAAAAAAAAAAAAATAACACATCACATTCACGATCAAAAAAAAAAAAAAAACACATAACATTCACGCTTATCCATCACTTATCACTGAATTAAAATAAATAAATAAATAACCCAAAAAGTGACTAATTCAAGTTGAGTAGAGGGAATTTATAAAAAAAAATTTTAAAAAAAGAGTAAAAAACCCAAAATAACATTGATTAAAGTAGTAATAAGGGACTTATCAATTATCTCTATCTCTATGTGTGCTTTGGCATGACTTAAAAAATCAGTTTTTTTACTATTTAACTTATTTTTATTACTCTTCATAGGCTTCACTGCACTTTTTGATACTATTCATGGATCTCATTGTACTATTTCAGCTATCTTTTAGTTTTACCTACAGTACTTTCAATAAAGAATTTTCAGTTTCACCTAAATAAGTTGTTCCCAAATAGACATTACATATTAAAAAACACATCACATTCATGATTAAAAAAAAAAAAATCACATTCACGCTTATCTATCACTTATCACTGAATTAAAAAAAAAAAAAAAAAAAACTAAAAAACCCAAAAAGTGACTAATTCAAGTTGAGTAGAGGGAATTTATAAAATAAAAAATAAAAGTAAAAAACCCAAAATAACATTGATTAATGTAATAATAAGGGACTTATCAATTATCTCTATCCTTATGTATGCGTTTGGCATGACTTAAAAAATCAGTTTTTTTTTTTTTAACTATTTAACTTATTTTTATTACTTTTCATAGGCTTCACTGCACTTTTTGATACTATTCATGGGTTCCACTGTACTATTTTAGCTATCTTTTAGTTTTATCTACAGTACTTTCAGTAAAGAGTTTTCAGTTTTAACTAAATAAGTTGTTCCCAAACGGACATTACATATTAAGAGGATTCAAAAAGTTTGTTATGAGTTCAAAAAATGTCAAAAATACTCATAATCTAAATATTTTATAATATTTATTCTTAAAAAATAAAAATTAGGGTTAAAATTGTAAGTCTAAAAAATTCAAAAAAAAAAAAAACTGTCAGAGAAACTTTTTTCTTAAAAATTAGCACACTCTCTATTTAAATATATCTCACGCACATTTAACACATTTTTTTCCTAAAAACTAACACACACTAAACCCAACAGTTTACTCCATTTCAAATCCTAGATTTTAGTTTCTTAGGGCCTGATTGGTAAGAGCATTTTTGTTTTTGTTTTCAAAACAGTATAAAAACAGTTTTCAAAAAATTGAACTTGAAACTAGTTTTCAGCTAATAATTTTTATATTTTATGTGGTTGGCTCCCATTTTTAAGAACAATTTTTAAAATACTAAAAATAAAAAAATGATTGTTTGGGAGACCATTTCTATTTTTGAGATTTTAAAAAAAAAATACAAAAAGTAATGTGTAGAATCTTTAGATTACCTTTTTTTTGTGTGGATAATGATAAAGGAATGAGCTCATCATTTTTTTTAAAGATAAATTTCAAATTTGAAGTGTGGGAATTTTTTTGTGATAAAGATATGCTCCTTAATTTAAAAGATAGAAGAATTTGGACAAATATGTGGGGTCCACTGTTTTCAATTTATTTACAACTATCTTTTAGTTTTATTTACAGTACTTTCAGTAAAAAAATTTCAGTTTTAGCTAAATAAGTTGTTCCCAAACGGACATTACATATTAAGAGGATTCAGAAAGTTAGTTATGGGTTCAAAAAATGTCAAAAATACTCATAATCTAAATATTTTATAATATTTATTCTTAAAAAATAAAAATTAGGGTTAAAATTGTAAGTCTAAAAAATTCAAAAAAAAAAAATTGTCAGAGAAACTTTTTTCCTAAAAATTAGCACACTCTCTATTTAAATATATTTCACGCCCATTTAATACATTTTTTTCCCTAAAAACTAACACACACTAAACTCAGCAGTTTACTCCATTTCAAAGCCTAGATTTTAGTTTCTTAGGGCCTGATTGGTAAGAGCATTTTTGTTTTTGTTTTCAAAACAGTATAAAAAAAATTTTCAAAAAATTGAACTTGAAACTAGTTTTCAGCTAATAATTTATATATTTTATGTGGTTGGCTCCCATTTTTAAAGAACAATTTTCAAAATACTAAAAACAAAAAGTTGTTGTTTAGGAAACCATTTCTATTTTTGAGATTTTAAAAAAAATTACAAAAAGTAACAGGTAAAATCTGTAGATTACTTTTTCTTTTTCTTTTTTGTGAATAATGATAAGGGAATGAGCTCATCATTTTTTTTAATGATAAATTTCAAATTTGAAGTGTGGGAATTCTTTTTGGGAAAATTATTAAGTACTCCCGGAGTATCATAAATGCGTACTCCCCTCTCTCACATGAATGGTGGGTCTCACCATGAATTTAATTAGTGGAACCCACCATTCATGTGAGAGGGGGGAGTACGCATTTATGGTACTCTGGGAGTACACAATAATTTCCCTTCTTTTTTGTGATAAAGATAAGCTCTTTAATTTAAGAGATAGAAGAATTTGGACAAATATGTGGGGTTCACTATTTTCAATTTATTTACAACTATGTCATTAAATTTTTTTTCTATATTTTGAAAACACCTCTTAAACCGTTTTTAAAATCTTGTTTAAAATCAGGAAAATAGGATACAGTTTTTTGAAAACTGTATTTAGAAAAAATTAGTCAAACAATAAATTCAAGTGTGGGATCCACCATTTTATGGATTACAAAACAAAAAACTATATTTAAATACTCTTATCAAACAGACCCTTAAAAATTCATTCCTGTGTAACCTCACTAACTGTCACGCCCCAAACCCCAAAGGGTCCAAAGCATGAGAGAGACATCTCAAGTACCTGTAAATTTTTCCTTTTTGACAATTCAATCCACATAATTATTATCAAATGCCAACAACAAGAATTATCATAATCATCCCATAGAATATACTTTCAGAGTAAGTCAAAGCTCTAAGCATTAATTACAAGGACCATAGGCCACAAAAGAATAGAGGTCTGAATAAACAATTACATACCAACAGCTTGTCCCATCAGTGGAAATACAGTCATAACCACTATAATATACAAAAAATGAGTCAAGCCTAGTCTAGGATGTACACCATCTAATATATCCATTACAAAAATTCAGCCTCCATTAGTAGTTAGTCTAAATACTATTAGCCACCAAAAAACTGTCTCAAAAGATTGTTGCCTACTTTGAAAAGTTTATAAAAAAATAATGGAATGAGACAGAACCCAGTAAGTAGCACATTAATGGGGGTGGGGGAAATGCAAATTTCATCTTCAATAATAATAATATGACAAGAATGTTTACATAATGAAGCACAAAGTTTCTCAAAGTAAATACCTTGAAACTATATACTATAATCTGTGAGTATCAACAATATAATTTCTAAAACCATAATATCTAACATAAGATAAATTATCACAAATCTACCATACTACCACATAAACCAGTCAGGGGATCCACCCATTCACAACTGGCATGATATTATCCTCTCTGATATGCAGACTCTTGGCCCCATGGACAGCAGCCTCACCCATACCCTCAAGGTTTTTCTCTCCCCCCATGGGCAGCAAAGAGAGCGCATCAAATAGGACCTCTCTTGCATGTGGTCTCTTGGCCCCATGGACAGCAGCCTCACCCACACACAATCAAGGAACCTCTTCCCCCCATGGACAGCAGGGAAGAACGCGTCATCCAAAGTGAAAGGGCACTGACCTAAATTTGATTCCATTGTCACAAAGACTACGGAAATCAAATCGGGTGATCACCGGAAAATCATACATGGCATAGGGCTAAAATCACATAAACTCACAGGTTACCTACTTTGAAACATATAGTTCATATCTAAGTAGTTTCAAAAAACCTTAAATAATCTAACTTCTACAAGGTTTGTAAGGTTTTCAAACTTCATTCTTATCAAAAGATTTTCTAACAATTTCTCAAATAATACAAGACAAGGTAAGCATCTTTAAATTTTTCAATACACCATAAAATCAATGATTTTCTTATCAAAGATTAAATGAAAGATGCTCATTTTTCCATATCAACAATTCATGCATTTCCCCAAATGCAATACCAAATATGATGCATTTTTTCATATATAATAAGGGTCACAACACAATACTTTTAAGAAAGCATATATCCATATATATCATTTTCCAAAATGTGTTTGACTCAAAAACAACATTTATAAGACATGGTTATTTTCCCAAAAAATACCCATTAAAAACCTACTTACCTCGCAACCGCAAAATCCTAATTCTCCAAGCTCCAAGGGGAGATTAGCTAGAACCTAAACAATGTCAAGCAAATCTATCACAATGAGCACAAAGCTTGAAATTGTATCTAACTACAAATTAGGAATTGCCAAGTAAGAACTCAATTAGGCAAGCCTAGTATTCAACCTCACATGTAATGTATTCTACTTCCAAAATTTCTCAAAACACTTTAATTTGTAAGACATAGACTCCCATTTATACTCATAAATCTTTCAAGGTGTCATATCTAACATCAAAACCTCCACACTTTACAAGTGCTTCCCACAAGATTTTTATTACATCATCAAGTGACCCATGACACCAAAATCATATTTTTCTCCAAGACAAACAATTTAAATCTTTAACTAGCTCCAATTAATCAATAAAAATTATATTCATCATCTATCACATATTATAACTCAAAACCTCTAAATTTTCACCATAACAAGCCTTAGATAGTCATCATTGTAAAAATCATGAACTCACTCATCAAATACATCCACCAAGACCAAAACCCATACATATAAACACATGAATATCATTTCCAAAGCTCTTAAATCACATGAATAACATTATTAAAGCTTGGGTAAAATAACCTCAAACAAGAACATAATACCCATCAAAAAAGATTTGAACTTTTACCTCAAATAAAATGATGAAGATGCTTTGGAGTTCCTAAGTATTTTTCCGGTGATCTTGCCGGAAAAATGATGATGAGATGGTGTGTTTTGGAGTGGAGGCTGGCGGGTGAGTGTGTGTGTGTGTTTCAGTAAAATGAAAAGAGAGAAAATGAAAGAAAGAAAGAAAGGAGAGAGCCGGCCAAAAGAGAGAAGAGATGTGGGTGAAATTGAGTGGATGAGAATGATGGGTAGTGGGGTTAGGTGGGGGCACACGTGTCCTCAAAATGCTGACTTACATTTTTTTTTTTTTTTTTTTTTTGTTTTAAACTGACCGGATGTTACACTAACAGTAGATAAATTCAAATTAAAAAATTACATGAAACTCAAAATAAGACAATAGCCTTATCTTGTGATGA
This sequence comes from Quercus robur, assembly GCF_932294415.1. NCBI lineage: Eukaryota > Viridiplantae > Streptophyta > Magnoliopsida > Fagales > Fagaceae > Quercus > Quercus robur. The sequence continues at coordinate 66,245,399 of NC_065541.1, forward strand.
GGATGAGGCTAGTATCAATTAAAGGACTAATCTGGTGAGATTTAAAACCAACTCCGGGAGGATTTTGGGATTAAAGGTTTCTTTTGTTATTCTCATCGGTTGTGGTGTTAAAGATTTTAAGTGTTATTTTGGGTCAATAGAGTTTGTTTAAACCCTGGCCGGTTTTTTGTAGGTTATTTTTGCCGTTATATTTGGTTATCCTATAGCTTTTTATAGTTATCCTTCCAGTAATTTGGTTTGTAGACCGAATTTGTGATTTTACTTGATTTATTTTCCCTTTTTTTTCATTTTTGGTATACATGAGTTAAATTTGTATATAATAGTCGAACAACTTCAACAGAAAATCTCCAACAACTAATAAAAATTTTAAATATGTCTCATTTCTTTGTTAGTCTTGAATTTCTTAAGGGGTTGATCTTTAGGCTCGGAGATTCAAAAACTTTTCTCAGTAACACACACACATATATATACCAATTTGGTCATATTGATTATTGTGAGCAGAATGGATCATACGTCCTCAATAAATGCCACCAGTTTAATCTTACCGAAACCCTCCATGGAAGCTGATTCAAAATTTGTTTGTGGATCTGCCGAATTTGATTCAACCAGAGGCATTTTTTCGGGATATAATCCCCTTGACAGCATCTTTCCTACTTTTATACTCCAACTTCTAGCAGGCATTGTGGTTTCCCGAGTTATTTACTTGGTTCTTAGGCCTCTTAGACAATCCAAAATTGTCTGCAGTGTCCTGGTATATATGCATTCCTTTTGAAATTCTTGTTATTTTCCACAATTTATATTATTCTATTGCTTGTAATGTGATTTTCTCATTTACTTTTTCGAGATAAATTTTTGGAAAAATGTTACTTACACAATTTTTTTGCACGAGGTTGATGCAGCCCCTTACAATCACATTCTTATACATGAAAGTTGTGTAAAAGATTTGTGAATAGGGAAAATACTGACCTATTTGTTTCTTTCTTAAAAAATCCACTTCAAGAAAATTTACCCTGTCAGGCACGATCATATTCTTTTTGTTTTTCTCTAGCTACTCTGTCATGCTTCTTGCAGGAGATCAATTTTTACAGACTACCCTAATAAGTTAAAGCATTCCTTTCACAACTCTTTTTACATGGCGTTTAATTAGTAGATAATTTGAAGATCTTCTTTCCATTGAAATAGAAAAGTTGAGTTTGAAGAGTTAGTTGTTTCTTTTGAGTTAACAGATGTCTTTAAGTATTAGTTAATAGACTATTTTTTTTTTTATAAAAAAAATGATAAAATTTTCATAAAAAATATAAAAAGCTTTCAAAATAGTTAATTGTTTTTTTTCTTTTTTCTTAAAAATATTTTTTAAACTAATACTTTTATATAGTATACGTTAACTTTTCCTATATATTAAACTCACAACTAAGGTTACAATCCTTTTTCTTATGATTATTATGGTTTATTATTACATATCCTTAATATGGTTAGAGTTTCTTGAGCCGAATAGGGATAATTTGTAGATTTTTTTGGTTCCTTATTGTAAACAATAGTTTGCCAAAAATGTGTTTAAATGAAATATTTGTGTGATACTTGTGCAGGGTGGCATTATTTTAGGACCAAGTGTTATGGGGCTGAACATGAAATTCAGGGAAGCTTTGTTCCCACCAATTGACATGGGGCTGTTGAGTACATTTTCCATATTAGGCGTAATGTACACTCTCTTCATTGTTTCAGTGAAAACAGACTACAAGACCTTGGTCTGCAGGGCCGGAAGGATCACATGGGTCATTGGTTTTGCAGGCACCATTTTTCCTTGGATAACTCTCACGTGCCTCTTTTACTCGTATCATGATTACCTTCCACCTTCGTTACAATTAAAATTCATTCCTTTCTTTGTTGCCTCTATTTTATCCTTAACATTCTTCGGTGTAGTTGCTTTTGCCTTAGATGAACTCAACCTTCTAACTTCTGAGTTGGGCCAACTTTCCCTTTCTTCCTCACTAATTGGTGATTTGTTACAATGGTTCTTCGTGATAACGGTTGCAAGCTTTAAGCAAGGAAACACAACACAAGCAGTTGCCGCTTTTGCTTCCACATTCATAATTATACTTATCTGTATCTATGGAATACGCCCTGCATTGCTTTCAATCATCAAGAAAACACCACAAGGGCAAGCGGTAGATGAGTTCTATGTTGTACTAATACTACTTGGAGCTTCAGTCATGGGATTTGTCACCGACTTCGTGGGGTCTTCCATTGCCTACGGGCCTATCATTCTAGGCTTTATCATACCGGGTGGACCACCTCTTGGTTCAATTTTAGTAGAGAAGGCAGAATGTTTTGTCATGGAGATTCTTCTGCCATTGTTCTTTATCCGTATTGGCTATGAATTAGATGTGAGTTCCTTGCGTAACTGGAAGACTTCTGTCGTATTAGTGTGCATCATTTTTGTGGGATACTTTGCCAAGTTTTTGGGAGTTTTTGTATCTTCGATATCATTCAAGTTGAGACCCAGAACTGCTTTCTTGCTTGGCCTCATTATGAATAATAAGGGCATTATTGAGTTTATCATTTATTATCGATGGAAGAAGTATGGGGTGAGTCTATTATTTCTTTTCCTTACCCTTTTCATATCACAAAGTTAATTATTATATAAATTTTACAATCGGATATAACACTAGTTATAGAAATTTCTATGATTAGTGTTATATAAATTTCTATGAATCACTTTTAAAAGTGATTCATATATTTATTTATTATGTTGTTGAAATAACTTGATAATTACATTCTTTGTCACGTAAGTTTTTAAGTTTTTGGTAAGAAATTAGTAATAAATTTAACATTTTCCTTATTAAAATAGAAATAGTCAATTCCTTAATTTAAAGAATTATTATGAAATAGATTTGTCTTAAATTTTACCATATTTTCTTTCGTTGAGATATATTAGGAATACGAACGTGATAATTTAACATTGTACCGTATAATTTTAAAGAAAATTTTCATATAAATTTTTTTAATATATTATTAAAATAGCATTGTTCGTACTCATTATCACGTTTGTGTCTATGTAATCCACTTTGAGGAACTCTGTGCATTATCTAAAATTTTATCTAGTCAATTCATAGTATCAGCATTTTTCTCAATTTTATTGTACGGTACCTCTGTGCATTATCTAATTTGTGTTCCTAATGCTGCAGGTTTTAGATGAGGAAACTTTTGCTGTAATGATTCTCTCCTCGCTGGCTATTACCGCATTTATAGCACCATTAACAGAAAGGTTATACAAGCCTCGAGTACGACTCGCTCCAAATAACAGGCGAAGATGCACGTTGGCAATCCAAACCACACCATGCACATTTCAATTTCGTGTCATTACTTGTGTCCACAATGAAGAAAATGTAAACAGCATCATTAGCCTCCTCGAAGCCTCTAACCCAACTGAAATAAGCCCCATTTGTGTCTATGTAATCCACCTTGAGGAACTCACGGGTAACGCTGCTCCACTCCTCGCCCCTTACATTGCTAAGAAAAAAAAGATTTTTATGCGCACCGATTCTCCTATCTCTGATCACATTTTTACTGCCTTTGAAAACTACTCCGGGAATTCTAATGGTCCAGTCATTGTCAGACCCTTCATTATGATCGCCCCCTACAAAAGCATGCATGAAAACATTTGTATGATGGCTCAAGAAAAACTGACCCCTCTCATCATCGTTCCCTACCATGAAAACCAAAGACATATTCATGGAAACCGTGTTACCTCATTAATACGTGCTTTCAATACTAACTTACAAACATATGCACCGTGTACTGTTGGAATTCTTGTCGATAGGGGCACACGTCAAATGAACACTTCTAGTTTTTCTTACAATGTTGCTGTGATTTTCATCGGCGGAGAGGATGACCGTGAAGCCCTTGCTTACGCTGAACGCATGTCTGGCCATGTAGACGTGAGTCTCACTATTTTGCGTGTTTCCTTGCGTATCAAGAAACAGGGTGAGAAAGACCACACAAACAAAGGTAAAAACAAGGGCAAAAGCAAGGAGGCAGAGAAGGAGAAGGAGGAGGAGGAGGCGATGGAGATGGAGATGTTGATGGACGATGCATTGTACGATGAGTTCAAGGTCAAGAACATTAGTAATGCGTGTGTGGTGTGTAGGGAAGTTGTGGCAGAGAGCAATGCACAAGTGATGGATGCAATTCAGTCATTAGAAGCCAATTATGACCTTGTGATGGTGGGGCGGAGTAGATACCCAGTTATGGAGTTAAACGACATTGAAATGCCATCAAGTCGTTCAAAGAATAATGAGCCCTTGGGATTGATTGGTGATGCACTTGTTTCGTCGGAGTTCTATCAGGGTTGGCTATCTCTGTTGGTGTTGCACCGTTGTCGAGGACCTCGATAAAGGATGAATCTGGTAGAAACTATAGTAAACTCTATAAAGGTTTTAATGGGTCCAAAATGTAAATGCACTATTTTGTTGCATAAGAAGTTAAGGCAGTGATTTTGAAGTTTTTGAATTTATAGTGTATGTTTATATTATTTAGCATAAAAAAGAAAAAAAAGAATGTAGGGTATATACTTTAGAATGATACAAAATCCATTTGGGTTTATGTTTATATATAGAGAAATGATATGTCTACAACATTTTTATAACAAATCCTAAGTGACAGGTTATTATTAGTTGTTATTGTTAAGACAAAAAAATAATCTTAATGTTAATTTCAAATTTGAACCAATAACAACTAACCACCTGTAATTTATTGTAAAAATATTATAAATATAGCATCTCTCTTATATATATGTTTCAAGATAAGTTGGGGAATGAATCTTCTCTAAAATAGTTCTCTCTAACTTTTCTAACCCCTTTGCCGGTGAAGATGATAATAATAACTATAATAAAATAAAAAACAACAACAACAACAACTTTTCTCCTCACATGCGCTACATGAGTGTTCAAAGGCTTTCTTTTTCCTTCTTTTTTTTTTTTCTTCAAAGAATAAATTAAATATATATTTGATGATGATAACTACTATATAATGAGATAAAATTAACTAATGCACAAAAAATGGGATAAGACCCTCTCCCATTGAACCCTCCAATTTCTTCAATTTTTTTTTTTTTTTTTTTTTGAGAAGGACATATAGCATTTAAAATCAAATAAATGTCATGAATTATCACACATTTGGTTCAAAATTCAATTCAATTGGAGGAGATTCTTTCTCTAAATAATTGCTTGTAAGTAAGCATTTATCCTTCTAGTAGAAATAGTGCTCTAAGTTAATTTTGAAAGATTTGGTGTGGTCTCATTTTAAGGAATTTAATCTTTGTATCACTTTATTAACCTTTTCTTTTGTTAGTTTAATTTTTTTTCTTCATTTCTTTTTTTTTTTATGACTAATATTAAAGAAATATTAATTATTCTTTTAAAAAAATAATTGATAGTACAAAAAAGCAAATACCAAAGAATCTTTTTGACTTTTTCCAATAATATTAATAATAATACATCTCACCTTTAGTGTTAATCACAACATTTATCCCAAAATAAAAAACCACACCAGGTATACCAAGAAGTTGTAAGATACCAAGTAAGGTATCAGGCGGGACAAAATTCACCTTATCTCCCATACCTACAAGCAAACAACGTGGGAATAACTAGTTTATATATATATATATATATATATATATATATGTATGGTGTTCCATTGTCCCAATCTTATTGGCTATTACGAACCAGATAGAAATCCTAAATAAGTTGGGATTCCTTTTCCCCCTAGCCCTAGGATTACTATTTACCATGTTTTGTATATGACTACTAAACACAACGGTCTAACAAGCGGTCTTGCTTTTACGCTTACACAACTGTCTTAATTTGTGTATTTGGGTTCTGTTTTTCTGGTTGCTTGGGTTGCAAGTTACAGAGCAAAGATGAGTTTTCTTTGCAAGAATGTGGGTTCCTTTGGCAGTGATCCATGTGAACCACCATTGGAGGAGGAGGAGGAGAAGTATTTGGTGACTGGTACTCTTGTTGAGGTCTTGTACATCTTTTCTTGGAAATCAGGGATAGTCTTGGCAAAGGCTAGTTCTGACACTGATGAAGAGTATTTCTTGGTCCGGTTACTTGAGGTTGAAAACTACCTAGGTCTCAACTACAGGGACGTGGAAGTCCATAGATCACTTATCAGAAGACAGTCTTTGCAACAACATGTTCAAGAAAAGGGAGACTGTGATGAATATTGCTGTCCACCATTGAAGCATGATGATGAGGACCAAGAAGAAAATGTGGGTGAAAAAAGATGTGGGAGTTATGGATTGAAGCTGCCATGTGAGGATAGAGATCGTTGTTCTCCGGTTAAAAAACCAAGCGCAAACAGAACAATGCCGTGGGAACATGATGAGGAGGAGGAGGAGGAAGAACCCTTAGAAGCTCATGATGTGGATGGTGATGATATTGAGAGCATTGCTTCTTCTGTGGGTAGTTGTGGTTCTAATGGATTTGCTTTTCATGGGTTTTCTGACAAAGACCATGGGAAAGGGGGCATTGATCTTGAGAGTGAATTTAGTGATGCTGATTCTGTTTGCAGACCAAATCAATGTTTATCTACTCATAACAAGGCTAATTCGTATTAGTTAGTCAATTTGGACAGTGCTAATGTTTTGTAGAATTTTAATTTCCTATTGTTTTATGTTTTTTTTTTCCTTTTTTTTAATGTCTTTTTCAAGAACACAGCAGATTGTTCCTGTAGGCTTTCAACAAGTCTCCTATTAATTAGTCAATTTGGACACTGATGTTTTGTAGTATTTTAATTTCTCTATTGTTTTGTATTCTTTCTTTTTTCTTTTTTTTTTAAATAATAATTTTGTCTATTTTCAAGGACACAGCAGACTGTTCCTTATTGCTTTATTAATGGTATCTTCTTATTTTTAATATAAAAAATGGAGCTACACATGTTAGAGTATTCGAAGGGTTCATTTTACCTGCTGATTTGTTTGTGGTAAGTTGGGTTCATTGTACTAGATTTTCCTCTGCCTTATAGTGAAGTAGTTGTGGTCTTGTTGACATTTATTTTTTTGGATAAGCTCTTGTTGACATATTTAGCCACACTTAAGAAGTTTCCTTTTCCAATTGTGTAAATTTGGCAGGAAAAACAGAGGTAGAAATACGTTTGGTAGTTATGGATTTGTTGTTGCTCATAATTTTATCTTCTTCGGATAGTTGAATTTGTGAGAATCTTTTTTAGGATTTGAAATTTTTTGTTCCAAGTGACCGATTTCTTGGCACAATTTGTTTGGTATTTATTTGTAACCGACGTAGAGTAGAGACAAAGGATCTGCATGACTTTTATTATATGCCAGGAAAAGATGTATTGAAGGCATCCACTCATATTTTCCCCAATCCTTTTGCTAATTTTTTTCAAGAATGTTCGTTGATTAGTCTATTAAGAATCCATAGTTGACCCAAAAGTTTTGCGACTAAGGATTGGTTGTTTTGTTGTATTTTATTTTGTTTTCTCTTATATTGTAGTTGGTCTGATTGTGGACTTATATTTAGATGTTAGGCCGTTTCCCTGACCCTCTCTGTCTGAAGAAGCTAAACATATTGTTCAATCAGAATGCAACCACCAATTTTTTCAACTACAACTCCTCACCTTGTATTTTCTATATTTACATTCCTTCCATGTTTGAAAAACTTGAGAAGTTGGAGGCTAGCCAGGGCCGGCTCAAGGCCTAGGCAAGTTAGGCCTAGGCCTAAGGCCCCACCAAAAAACAAAAATTTTCTTAAGAAAAAAGGCCCCATTTTTCATAGTTAAAGGCCCAAATTTTTATATATTTTCTAAAGGTTGTACATTTTTTTTTATTAGTGATGTTAAGGGTACTACAAATTTTATTATTGACTTACAAATTGTCATGTTATTAATCACAAATAAGTGATATAAATATTCATTAGTTAAATTGATGAAGTTCATCAATGAGAGACAGTGTCACATTATATTTTGAAAATTTTATAGTGCTTTTAATTAGCGCATTTTTCTTTTTCATTTCTATTAATGTTCTCAAATTACGAGACCAATAGATCCTTAACTCAATTGAAACCCTAAAATATTTCAAAAAGATGTTGTAAATGTGTTAAATCATCAATTATAGATTAATCTCCCTTGATAGTTTGAGACTTTGATTTTTGTAAACTAATATCCTACAAAGTCACACACCAAATAATATCTATCTCTCTCTCTTAAAATCAAAATATAAAATTAAAAATTAGATTACAACTTTATTTAACTATGCATCGTCTTATATCCAAAATAAAGTATCTTTTTCAATAGCAATATATTTTTATTTCTTTTTATTAATATTTATAATTCAACTATGATATTCAATTCTCTATATGAAATTAACATTAGTCTAGTTGGTATTATTTATGTATTTAATGTATCAAATTAACTTTAATTTGATTAGTATTAAATAATTTTGTTTAATCAATATTTACATATTAAAGGCCCCGCATAAATTTTTCGCCTTAGGCCCCAAATTATGTTGGGCCGCCCCTGAGGCTAGCAATTGCTTTTTATTAGGGGTCAAAGATTAGAAGAATGGTTCCTGGGTTATTTGTAGTTTGTTTCCTTCTGTCCTTTGTCAGTTCAGTGTTTTGTTTATACACTACGTGTTGTTGTACCCACTTTGACTCATCTTTAGAGGTAGAATCATATGGCATATTTGGTTTCTTAAATTTGACGACAAAGTATATTTGGTTTCTTAAATTTGATTACAAAGTATATTAGATTATATGCTTTGACTTTATTAAATATCAGCATAACTTTGGTATGGTGGTTGCAGATTGCCCTCAATGTGCATCTCGTGTATGTTACTAGTGGACCAAATGTGAACCCAGGCACTCTTTTGTGCATGATTCTTTTTTCTTTTTTCTTTTTTCTTTTTTTGTCTCTCAGAAAAAAGTTCTCATGTTTGCTTCTTTCGTGGACAAGATGGATGCTATCCTTCACATTTTCTATTACTCACTTTTGAGTTTTGCTCTTTCTTGCTCTGCTTTGTTGGCTTTAACCAACATCCTCCAAGATACATGGCATAAGGGCTGCCTTCAAAATCTGGCATTTCGTGATGCTTTCCACATTATATTGTTCATGTTTCTTTAGTCTATGTATATTGTTACCGTACTAGAAATAAGAAGGATCCTTAAATTGACTGAATACAAATAAAAGGTGCACACCATAAAAATATTCAAAACTTTTTAATTCATTCTTTAACAATAGATATAGAAAAAAATACAACTAAATCCAGAAATATGTAGGGTCTACGGATAAATAGATGGTACATAGTATTGCAATTACTTTACCATCTCCTATCTAAACCCTCTTTATCTATCAAAAAGAACAATGAAACATAACAAGAACTGGGTCCCCAAATGCAGGGAAACAAACAGAGAAATTGTATAGTAATAGTAGAAAAATAGTAACCCCAGTTACTGGGTTTGTGAATTTGTTGGTATGTATTTGTGTTGATTATCCTAACAAAGTGGAAGATCTAATGGAGGAGGCTGTATGGTCTGCAATTCCCCAAGTCCATTGTCTACAAAGAACACCATGGCCAAGCCCCAGGTGATATGAACATCCAAGTGACAATGCATTAGCCAGGCACCTATATAAACATATGATTTTAAACATTAGATGGTTGAATTCATATCTATGAAATAACAGTCAGTATATTGGAAATTATAATCTATGTGTACTCATGAAAATTTACCTGGATTGTCAGCAACAAATCTAATGACTGCCCATCCATTCACAGGTACTGCCACTGTGTTCCTAAGAGGTGGATCAACAAGGTTAAATTTTGAGGTATCAGTCTTAGAATTGAAATTTCCAAAACCCTCTGCAATGATGTAGAAATCGTATCCGTGAAGATGAATTGGGTGGTTCTCAGGGGTGAAGATACTTGTGTCTTGTAACACAATCTGCACTCTTGACCCGAACTTCAACTTGTACCCTTTTGTCCCAGGAACAGGTTGCCAAAGTGAGCGGCTAACATTGCCGGTATAATCAAACTGCAATGGTGGGTTTGCTGGGAAATCAGTGGTAAAAATTCCTGGTATGCCTTGTTGATATGCCTGCAAAATAGAAATATTGTTTGGGAGCGCAAAAGACACATTGTTCATGCTGGCAGTAAAGCGTGTTCCATTAGGTCCTTGACACCTCCTGGCTTTCAAATGTTGTGGGCATTTGTTGAGTCCAAGGCCAATTGTGAAGAAGAGGCTCTCATCAAGTTCAGTTGGCACTTCCACTTTCCTAGGACTTCTGAAACTGTTAGAAAATGCAGTGACAGTTGGTGTGTCATTGAAAGCCGGTAGAGGAGGCATAATTGGTTTGCTTGCTGCACAATTTGTGGCAGCACAAGGGGCAGACTTATATTCAAGAATGGCTGTGGTGGTGGTGTTGTCAAATGGTGCATTTGGGGCACTAGCATAAGCTCGTGCTGCTATGTAGTATCTAGCTGGAGCTTGGTCACCATTGATCAAAACATCAGTGGTTTGGCCAGGTCCTAGCATGAGTACTGTGGTGGTGAATGGTTTGGTGTAGGAGGCATCAGCTCCAACAACTGTGAGCTTGTGGTTTGCAATTGTCAAGAATAGCGGTTGGTTCAAGCCGGCATTGATAACTCGGATGAGGTTGGTCTCGCCGGAGTCTATTGGAACAATCAAAGTGTCTGCATAGGCAATCAAGTCATATGGGTCATCTTCTTTGAAATTAAGCCATGCATATGATGAAACAATTGTCAATTTCACTACAAAAAGGCTTAGACTATGAAAGTGTCTGCATAGGCTATCAAGTCATGCAGGTCATATCGTTTGAAATCAAGATAGAATAATCATGCATATGATAAATTTTTGTATCAATTTACCAACCAAAATAAAACCTTGGCGGATAATCAGAATTGGTTTTTTTTTTTTTTTTTTTTTTTTTTTTTTAAGACTAGTGGCCCATGTCCAAGCCAAGTCGCTAGGCCCAATTAACAAGGGAAAAAAAAATCTAGATAGTAATTGATGACCAAAAAAAAATAAAAAGAAGCAAAAGGGTATCTACGCAATTTAATGTATTACAATAATTTTCTCATTGTCATGGTCGTACAGTTGTAATTATTATTAGTTTATTTCTACCAAAAAAAAATATTATTACTTTATTTTTGGTAGTTTACAAATTAAAGGCAGTCCATAAATTGTCACCTATGTGCGGAGAGTATACACATTTTTCTGTGTCATATTGTTGGTTCTTTACTAGCTTTGATTGCTTATAATGTGGGGGTGTCATGAATAGCACCTAAAATATTATACAATGGTTTATAAGATAGAAATGATAACTAATTAATTTATTAAAAGATTCATTCTTAGAAGCAAACCTTTGCTGGAGCAATTGTAAAGATCACCAGGTTGACCATTGATGGTGTATGCATCTGACACGTTTGGAGCAGCTCCTGTTCTAGTTGCCTCTCTCACAACATCGATGGGATTTGCATTCCACCATTCACCTAACAATCAAAGTTAATTATTATCACCGTTAATTAGATACCTACGTAGTTCATCATCATTACAATCATAATTTTCAAAACCAAGATCTTGTTTCCACACTATGTCATCATAACAATTTAAATTGTCACTTTTAAAATAAAAAAAATTAATGCCAAAAAAGAAAAAGAGAGAAATCAAGTGGTATTTGTGAAATAAAGGAGCGTCAATTTAATTACCAAGAAGAAGAGCTGTTTCACGCTTTGGCTTAGTGAATGGGTATGAAGCTCCTTCTTTAGGATGAATGATTAGAGCTCCATAAACAGTGGCTCTAAGCCATGAGCTATGAGCATGCCACCACAATGTCCCTTCTTGTCCTTGAATTGTGAAACGATATGTGTAACTCCCTCCTGGCCGAATTGGGCACTGAGTCACAAATTCTGGTCCATCTGCCCATCCTGTTCTCATTTGTCGAATACCATGCCTAGAAAATAAAAATTATTTAAATATTAATTTTATAAAAAGAATAGTAAAGTAAAAGAAAATTTTCCATTACAATAAGTAGGAGGATTTTTCTATGTAATGTGACCATATATGCATGCATGTCCCATGCATAAAGATTTTTTTGTTTTTTTATTCAACAGTCACAATAATAACTTAGGTCGCATTTGGATAACTTATTTTACTATTCAGCTTATTTTTCCTACTATTCATAGGTCCACTGCACTTTTGGTATTATTCATAGGTCCTGTTCTATTATTTCAATTAACTTTTACATTTATCTACAGTACTTTCAACAAAAAAATTTCAGTTTCAATAAAATAAGCAGATCCCAAACAGACCCTTAATAAGATATGAGAAATTCCATGTATGTATTTTCAATAGTCAATAGAGCTCAATAATGCATGTAATTACCAGTGAATGGTGACATTGTATTGAGCTTTGTTAGTGACTTTGACAACCACAGTGTCACCATTATTCACTTCCAAGGTTGGACCTGGATATTGCCCATTCACCGTGATGGCGTTCTGGGTTTTGCACAGCCTCTTCACTGGTGTTGCTTGAATCTATTTCATGCCAAACACTAGTTAGCATTCAAAAGGAAGAAAAAGAAGAAGAAGCAACAAAAAGTGAAAAACAGAAAGAGATATAGAAGAGGAAGACATACAACAAATTCGTGTTGGTGAGTAATGGGATCTGCCAAAGTCATTGCCGAAGAAGCAAAGAGAAGAAAAATGCCAAAGATGATGAAAGAGTATTGAGAATTGGCAAAAAAGTTCTTGGGGGCTTCCATCTCTACGAAGGCTTTGTATGACTAATGATGCTTGAGGTGATAATTGCAGTGAGGAGTAGTGAGGGACAAGAGGCTCCTTTTATAATAGGTTATAGGAGAGAGAAAGTTGTTTGAGGTTGGCAGAGATTAGGTTTTGATTGGAAAAAAATGGTCAGATCCCCGGGCTAACTTAGTTCAACCCTAAAAAGAGTTGTTGCACCCACTAGCCTATCAAATTTAGTGCATAATTTCATTAAACGCTTGCTTGACAAGCCTTCTTTCTTTTGGGGTTGAATCTTTTCAACAAAAGCATCATTATTACGTGAGAATTTGCGGCAAATTTGTTTCACTGCTTTTAGTATAACTTAATAATTAAAAGTACCGTTAATTTGATGCTCATATTTTGCATGTGTATCTCAATATACGTATGAAAACGAGTGATTTTTTTTTTTTCTTTTCATATGAGAAAAGAAAGCCAAGAAAGATATTTAGTCATGGAGCACTCTAATGTTGACAATCAATATTACCATTGAAAATAAAAATACTAAGCCTAGGTTATATATGTAAGGCCACACCCTTAGTCCCTTGCAAAAGACATTAATTCACGTACGTTTTTTACTTATCTTTTTCTGAGTGAAAATATTCATTTTCTATTAACTTGGCCTCTCTTAATCGATGGGGTGACTTTGATATGTGATTAAAGGCTTAGAGAAAGGGATAGTTCATTATTCTTGCATTAGTCCAACTTGTCCTGTTCCTTAGAATTGTGGAAATAGAAAAAGCAGCGACAAATGAAAAAGCAGTGCCTAAAGTCCACTCCTTTACGGGAAAAGTACTTCAAATAAGGATTCTTTGAAGAGGCAGTGGCAAGTGGCAACTGGGGGTTCCGATTGGTTCAATTCTCGCTAGGGTAGGTGAAAAAATAAAAGAACCGTGCCAATTTTTGGTTCTAATTTTTTTTTTTTTTAATTCAAAACCAAAGCAAATTATGTGTAGGATCATACTAAATACAACCTTCTAAAGTTTAATTTTTATAAAAATAAAATAAAATAAAATCATATTTTAAACTTATTATTTTTTTAAAAGAGTCCCGTTAACCGTTACATTTAACACAAATATTAATAAATCATTTTATGAAAGTTTTAATATTATTTTCATGAAAAATATAAAATATAGTTAATATAATTTTTTTTCTTAAATTTTTTTTTTAAATATTTCATAAACCAATGCTTATAAAGCATTTGTTAATTTTTTTTTTCATTCTTAATAAAATAAACCAATTAAATTAAGTTAATCACAAGATTTTTTTTCTTCTTCAATCTCTGCTTATTTTCCTGTTTTTATGTCCTTAAAATAGTTCATTTGAATATCCTTCCTTTATACAACTCAGCCAATTTCTTAAACCTCAAGACATATTTCCAGAAATAAATGTCCTAAACACAATTTAATCAGTTTTTTAAAACCACTTAATTAACTAATTTCTTAATGTAAGTGTCCAAATCATTTATATATCCTAATAGTTTCTTCAATACAAATAAACAACTCAAATAATCTATAAATAACCAACCCTTGTTCAAGAACTAAATCATTTGCCGATGCCCAAAAAAAAAAAACCTATATCGTTTGGGTTCATAGCTAGTTTCAATTATTAGATCCATTATCAAACCAAACCAATGCAAATTGGCCCTTGTGTGGTTAAAGTCCTGCAAATTAATTGCTCCGATCCCTTTATGGACCAGTATCCTTCTAAGTTATCAGTTTTCTTCCCCACGCATCAAGTGGGTCCACCAATTATATGTAACACCATCTCATTGGTAAATTATTATTTTGGGGTCTCTTTGGCTTGGCTTTTTTTAAAAATGAAAATAATTTAATTCATTTTTTTATTTTTTGTATTTTTGTCTACTTTGAAACAAATAAGTGCATAACCAATACCAACAATTACTTGTTTGATGGGGATAGTCAAATAAAAATGGCTAACGAAGTATTAGACTATTGACCATTTCTCATATATTTATTTATTTTTGGTTATAGATCTCATGATTAATGACTGAAATCTACGTACAAACTACAAAGACTAGACAAAGCTGTTCACATGTGAACCCACCTAAGAGTACCATGATGGCCCAAACGGGTAAGGATGATCGGTTGGTTGAACACACATACACAAATTAAGACATGGGAGAGGTGTACAAGTTTGCTCTACACTGGGTGGACCATAACCACCGACTAAATCAAGTCTCCTTTGAAAGGAAAAATGAGTACAGAAATATATATGTTTTTATTAGGTGGCAACCTTATATATATAAATAATACAAAAGGAAATTTGATTGGGTCCAACAGCCATTCAGTTGGGGATACTTAAAACACAGATAAATTAGATCGATAAAATTACACAATTAGGTAGCCCGTCACTAAACAATAGATACGAATGGTCTATAGGAAATGTTTTATTGGCATTTTTGTCATGCACGTTTTGTATGTTTGATAAACCAAACAAGACCCAGGATGCTCAATTTTCTATCTCACCCGCTAATGATTTATTCATGGTGATATTTGATTGGGATCTATTGAGGTGGTTTTGGATCAGCTTCCTCTAAAGCAATAAATCTAAAGACAAAATTGATTTTAAAATTTCACAACTATGGACGTAATTAACATGTTGTGATTGTTGTTAAGAAAAGTAGTAACAATAACGGACTCATGTGAAATTGCTTTTGTTCTAATTATAATTATCGTATTAACTAATAATGTAAATAAGATAGTGAAAAATTCATTGAAATGCTAACTTGGTGATCATTGAAATGTTATTAGGCGCTAACAAAGAGCCTTTTTCTTTAATCTATTTTCACAGTAATGCTGCGTGTGATCATCAAAAAGTTGGAAAGAGATGGAAATACATAATAATAAAATTCACATCCGACAGGGGAAAACGAAATTTCCCATTCTAGTAAATCACGGTGACCAAAAGGAAAATAATGTTCAAGGCTAGAGTCCCTTTGTTAAATGCCCCTACACTCCCTTCCAAAGAGAAAGAAACAGAAAAAAAAAAGAAGAAGGTAGGGTTTTGTCTATGATTGATGGAGACCACACAATTGAAACATTCCAAAGCTAAATAAAAATATACTTGCTGTAACTATAGAATTTGGCATTCTTTTTCATGAAATTATCACATCAACATTACAACGATAAATGACCTTTAGGCTAGTTGGCATTTGGATCCAAACTGGGTGATCTTGTATAGAATATAATGATTCAATTGACTCTTGGCAAAAAAAATAAATAAGATCACATCAACATTGGTGACAGCTAGTTGTAATCCTTATATCCGAAAATTGAATACTTGTCAATATCAGCAAAATTATAACCTTTTTCAAAAGGAAAAATAAACTGGTTTAAGCCTTGAAGTTGTACAAAAATCTTAAAGCACAAGTAAGGGTGATAGATCATTTCTAGAGCCTAGCGGGTTTGTCTAGTTCTCTAAAAGAATGGATGGCTACAACTACAACTGAGTGATAGCAACCAAGTTCAAAGCTCAAAGTCTCTTGGAATGGAAGGATGTAATTTTTTTTTTTTTTTTTTTTTATGAGAAGAAAAGGATGGTTAGGATTAGACAGGCGAGGATGAATCATGAAAGAGCAATTAACATAGTTGGGTGAGTTTGTTACTGACTTTTCAGAATCTTAACAAGAAAATTAAATGTACATGACAAGTCGTTATAAAATAAAATGAAAGGAAAAAATTGACTGAAGAGCAGAAATCCTTTATTGTTTTTATTTTCTTTAGGTTGTTTACTGTTTTTTTTCTTTGGTTTTCATTTTCATTGGTTGTTATGGTGGGTGCGAAATTGTACAACTTTGAACAAATTCATGTTATGTTCTGTCTGATCCAAAAAAAAAAAGAATAAATTCTTAGAGTTCACACTCAAGATGAAGGTTTAGCAGTATCAATTAGCATCTCTTTTTTGCGAAAAGGAAAAGCTGATGTCTATTACTTAGCGGAACAAAAGTGTATTTGATGGTTTTATTGAGGTAGCATGTGGAAACATCATAGAAAGCTATATGACAAAAAATTCAAAAGGTTGCTAGGAATTATATGGGTACTTTTCTTCATTATCTTTATCTTTTATAATGATCAATATTCTGTTTGATCATATTCGCTTAGTGAATTAGAGACTATGACCTCATCTCTTACGCCTTAATCAAATTAATCTTCTTCTTCTTTTAAGAATCAACAAAATTAATCCATTTGAGTTCTAAGTCTCAAATTTATGACTTACTCATATGCTTTTAAATGCTTCAATATTAATTATACAACTAATAAATTCAACTATTAAGAAATTAGTTAGAAAACTTAAAATGTACAAAAAAAAAAAAAAAACATGATTCACAATGTATAGAACCTCTCTCTCTCTCTCTCAAGATTTTATTATTCCTATCCTCACAAGTGATCCATCGTTATCTATATAGCAAAAAAAATGAAAAGATCCATCATTATCTGTGTCCCTTTCTGTATATGGATTTTTAGGCTCATTAAAAAGGGAAGTAGCTCAAGTTCAAATACCTTTGGTTTGCTATAAACTAATCTTCAAGTAACCCAAGGTCATTTGAACGGAAATTTCAGGGAAACTTAAGAGAGAATTAAGAAATAAACATTGATTGATTACTATGATTCAAGCAAAGCACTGCTTGTACCTTACTTAATATAAACACAACAAACCCACAAATTGGTAAAGCTTGTTTCTTTTTTATCTTTTTTCCTTTTTCCTCCTTGTGAGTCACTAGACTCACTACTTATTCAATTGTCCCGAACATTCAAGCAATTATTCGAAGCTGATAACAAAGTCCTTTTCCAATACCAAACTATAACAGAAATGAAAGGAACGAGAATTGAACAACTCAACCACTTTCATCTTGTCAAAAAAAAACTACTTTCATCTTGTCCCGTTTGGCCACGTTAGCTTGGACCTTAATTAAAAAAATAAATAAATAAATAAAAAAGTAAATCACACTTCTCAAAGTCAGCGACAATAAGCTATACCTGGTCATATCTGATATACTGTGTACGAGTTGCCTCTGAAAAATCCGTACCAAATATTAGGGTTGTTGGTATGTTAATTTAAACAACAGTTTTTAATTTATTTAAAATAAATGTGAATGAAAAAATATATAAAAATACATATAATGTATAATGTTATTTAAAAATTAAAAATATGTATTTAAATATGTGTACCAAGCAGACCCAACCTCTCAAAAATCTGATGAGCAAAGTTCGAAAGCCCAAAGGTCCGTATCCAAGTACTGCTAGTTCACCAGGATTTTGATTTTGAGTTAAAACAGCGAAACCAGTGTGTACAGTACAAGTACAATCAAACGTATTGTCAACTTTCTCCATACACTGGTGGCTCCACGTTAAAGTCAGGTGGTCACGGAACCACCTGAAAAAAAAAAAATTTATTTTTTAAGAGTGACCGTTGTAAATTTTTTTAAGCCCATTATAATTAAATTTTGGACAAAGTTTAGCAATAAATTTGATTATAAATTAAGGCTACAACTCTACTCATATTGGATATAAATTTTAACAATTCCATAATTAGATTGCATTTTTTTCTTATATCCTACATGCTTGCAAAACTTCAAGAAAATTAAAAATCAATAGCTTATGCCATTAATCAAATGTTTAATTTTCTAATTTTTGTAGTCTAAAATTATATGCAAAAAATAAGTTTACGAATCAAATAGTAAATAACATCTGATTGACATGAAACTGACATGTGTTTTAAGAACATAAAAAACATACAATTCAACGGTTAAATTTTCAAAATATGTAGTCACGTTAATTTGTTTAGTGAAAGTTGTAGTCTTAGGGTACAACTAAGTTTGTAATCAAACTTTGGTCCTTTTAACAATATATTGGTCTTTTACAAACAAAAAGAAAAATTTTATTTAACTAAAATTTTGAAATATATATAGCCTGCAACATTGATAATGAGATATAACTATCTTTTTTATCAAATATTGTATAATTTATGTTCCTTAATGACCACCCTGGAAAACATTCCTGGAGCCGCCACTATCTTGATGGGTCTCAATTGTATTGAAAAATTGTAGAATGAATAAAAGTTCTCAAACTTTTTGCGTAAACTCTTATTTATATGATCTATTTTGATTGGATTCAAGTCGTTTCCGTTATTGATATTATTTTTATTATACATTAATTATGATTGACCATATCAAAAATTAAATATTAAAAAAAAATGTTGTATCTCTTGAACTTTTTATCTAGTGAGGAAAAAAAATGATAACTGCCAACAATTGGCAATGTTAGAAATAGTTATAGTTATATCCAAAAAAATAAAAAAATAAAATGTTAAATTTCAATTAAGTCCATTTTGCTTTCAGTGGTCTTTTTTGTTCAATTTAATTCTTCACATTGTTAACCCTTTTTTTTTTAGGGAATTCATTCTGTTAAATTAAAATGAGTCAAATCAGTCTTTTTATTCAAATTCGGATATAATTTGCCGTTAAGTAACTGTGAGGCCCGGCCCAAAAATAATGGGCTATTCCAAATTCAGGCCCGTCCGAGGAGCGTCCTGTCCGAAGAAAAACCACATATGAAGCATTACTCGATCCCAATAACGCCAAGGAAATCTGTCCGAGGAGTAACTCCTCCTCGGACATCACGGAGCCCAGACGAGGAACTCTCCCCAGCCATTTCAGTTCATCCTCCCAACATATAAAATGAATAAAATCCAAAATATCTCATGGAAAGCTACCACCACATTAATTGCGCCCCAACCACCCTCTTGGCCGCATTAATGAGGAAAAGATCCCTGAACAGTACCACCTTGGCCTCTGCAACTCACAAAGGGAGTGATGAGGGCGGCTGATGTGACAGGTGCTGAAGTAGATGCTTAGATGATCAACAGGTGTAAGGTTGAGATGAGAGGAGGAGAACTATATAATGTAGTAGTGGAGTCCCTCAAAGAGGAGGACGGAAAAAAAAACTGTATTAAGAACTGAAGAAATAGAATCATACGTGAAAGATCCATTCTTGTATTTTTATTTTTTGCAAACTATACTGTCCATGTATCAGACCGAATAAGTTCACTGAGGCTAAGTTCTTTGACCCATCCTCTACAAATATTTATTGTGGGTTGCGCTTTGGGCTAAGACCTGATCAATAGAAGTTGGGCCAGGAAAATCGTGCAACCACAATTGGCGCCGTCTGTGGGAAGAACTAAGGCATCAGCTAGTGCAACGGTCGAGCATGGCAGAACTAGGTCCGCACCAGGAGGATCCTCACCAAGCTAACTCCCAACGGACACAACCCGCCGAGTCCCAGAGGCAAAATAACCCAACCAACCCAGGCGGCGGGGGGAATCGTGAGGGAAGTGTGCATACTATCCGGACAAGCCAGAGTCACACTCAGATAGGAAGTCACGTGTCTCAGAGGCGAAATAGTCACCAGGCCATGCAGCGAGAGATAGATGACCTAAAAAGGAAGTTACGACGTGTGCAGCGAAGACGATCTCCCTCTGACTCAGGCGAGTCTTCTAACGCGGAGGACGCGAGTTACAGACAAAGGTCAAGGACCCCTCCAAGTGAAACCTTTTCTTACGAAAAGGAACCACGCCCTGTACGGAAGTATGAGAGCCCATCCAGCAAAGGTTCGGGGAACGACGCCATGAAGAAGGCGCTGGATCAGGTCTCAAGGTCACCTTTCACGAATAGAATCGAAGGGGCTAAGCTGCCAAGACGCTTCAACCAACCGGTGTTCGCCATCTATAACGGCAAAGCAGACCCGGTAGAGCACGTGAGTCAGTTTAACCAAAAAATGGCGATTTATTCGCAAAACGAAGCCCTAATGTGCAAAATCTTCCCATCCAGCTTGGGATCGATGGCAATGAGGTGGTTCAACAGCCTGAAGACAAACTCCGTAGGCTCCTACAAGCAGCTCACTCAAACTTTTTGCTCCCGTTTTATTACAAACACCAGAGTCCCTCGACCTCTCAGTTCGCTACTATCCTTATCCATGCACGAAGGAGAAACCCTGAAAGCGTACTCGGATAGGTATTGGGAGGTGTATAACGATTTAGATGACAACCATGATAATGTTGCTATCAGCACGTTCAAAAGCGGTCTCCCTACCGAGCATGGCTTAAGGAAATCCCTCACCGGAAAACCAGTTATTGACGTCCAACAGCTAATGGATAGGATCGACAAGTACAAAAGAGTAGAGGAAGATCAGCTGCAAGGGAGGGGAAAGGAGAAGGTTATCCCCCCCAAAGCAAATGATTTCAGGACGGAACGTCACAATCCTGGTCAGCCGAGGAGAGATTTTCCGCGACAGGCTGGGCAGAGCAACCCGCAAACAGTGAATGCCGTATTCAGAGAGCCAGTACAACAGGTACTGGAGAAAGTAAGGGAGGAACCCTATTTCAGGTGGCCGGGAAAGATGGCTGGAGACCCTTCCAAACGTAACCAGAACCTGTACTGCCACTATCATCAGGACCATGGGCATACTACTGAGGACTGCAGGAATCTGTGGAATCACCTAGATCAATTGGTCCGAGAAGGAAAGTTACGTCACCTGCTGCACCCATCGAGCGGCCATCCCGGCCAAGCAACACAAGAGCCTCGAAGGGACGTGTCTTTAAGGCCCCCTACCGGGACGATACATGTCATCCTCGCTGCACCAGGAAGAACTGGGCCACCCATCCCCAGGGTATTTGCTGTTGATCGGCTCCCCTCCGAGGGCAGGCAAAGGGAGCCCAAAAGGTCGAAAAAGGGAAGCTCTTTGATATTGGGATTCTCGGATGAGGATAAGAGAGGAACTGTTCAACCTCACGATGATGCCTTGGTGGTCACATTGCGGATTGGGGGTTTCGATGTGAAAAGGGTGTTAGTAGACTCGGGAAGTGCGGTGGAGATAATGTACCCTGACCTATACAAGGGGCTGAATTTGAAGCCGGAAGATTTGACAGCTTATGACTCCCCCCTTCTCAGCTTCGAGGGAAGGATTGTTACGCCAAAGGGGCAAATCCGATTACCCGTACAGACTGGGGCGGAAGTGGTGGAGGTGAATTTCATCGTGGTCGACGCTTATTCACCCTACACCGCGATAGTTGCAAGGCCATGGATCCACGCCCTAGAGGCCGTGACCTCCACACTTCACCAAAAAGTAAAATACCCATCCAGAGGACAAGTAGAAGAGATCCGAGGAGATCAGGCCGTGGCCAGGAAGTGTATGGTGGCTGCCATTTTACATCGGCCCTTAGTCGAGTCCTCGGTCCCAGAGAGCTTATAGCAACCAGCCTCCTCGGTAAGGCAAGACGATGGGCTGGCCGAGGAGATAAGGTGTTAAAGTTTAGATAAGATTGCTGTCAACGATGACCCGGAGAAGTTCTTTCAGGTCGGCTCTGAATTACCCTCTCAAGAAAAGGAGGAACTGGTCAGATTTCTCAGAGAAAATGTCCTAGCCTACGACGCCCCGGGAGTTGATCCTAGCCTCATTTGTCACCACCTGAACGTCAACCCCTCTTCCACTCCGAAGAAGCAGCCACCCCGACGCCCTTCAAAGGAACACACTAGTGCCGTAAGAGACGAAGTGGCAAAATTGAAAAGAGCAGGGGCTATCAAAGAGGTCTTTTATCCCGAATGGTTGGCGAACACGGTGGTGGTAAGGAAGAAGACAGGGAAGTGGAGGGTCTGCTTGGACTTCACGGACCTGAACAAGGCGTGCCCCAAGGACCCATTCCCCCTACCCCGAATCGATCGATTGGTGGATGCAACCGTGGGGCACCCTCGAATGAGCTTCCTGGACGCCTTCTAGGGCTATCATCAGATACCCCTTGCGCTAGAAGACCAAGAGAAAACGGCTTTCATGACGCCCATCGGAAATTATCATTATAAGGTGATGCCGTTCGGGCTAAAGAACGCGGGCTCAACCTACCAAAGGATGATGACTCGGATGTTCGAGCCACAACTGGGCAAGATCATTGAGGTTTATATAGACGATATGGTTGTGAAGAGTAAAAGGGTGTCCGAGCACGTGAAAGACCTCGGAATAGTCTTCGCTATCTTAAGGGAGCACCGGTTGCGGCTGAATGCCTCCAAATGTTCATTCGGGGTCGGGTCTGGGAAATTCCTAGGGTACATGGTCACCCACAGGGGAATAGAAGTAAGTCCCGACCAAATCAAAGCCATTAACAGCCTACAGACTCCTCGAAATCCGAAGGAGGTGCAGAAGCTCACTGGCATGATTGCAGCATTAAACCGGTTCATATTGCGATCGGCGGATCGATGTCAGCCTTTTTACCTCCTGATAAACAAGTGGAAAGAGTTCGAATGGTCAGAGGATTGCGTTCAGACTTTCCAGCAACTTAAGGACTACCTGTCCCGACCACCCATCATGTCCAGTCCTGAGGCAGATGAGGTGCTGTTTGCCTACATCGTCGTGGCCCCCCACGCTGTAAGCCTGGTACTAATACGGGATGATAATGGGGTGCAGCGACCGGTGTACTATGTGAGCAAATCACTACATGAGGCCGAGGTGCGATACCTACCTTTAGAAAAGGCAATTCTGGCGATAGTGCATGCAACCCGGAAGCTTCCTCATTACTTTCAGGCGCATACGGTCATCGCTCTAACTCAGCTTCCCCTTCGAGCCGTGCTTCGAAGCGCTGACTACACAGGACGGATCGCCATGTGGAGTGCTCTTTTGGGGGCCTTTGATATTAAATATATGCCCAGACCCTCCGTCAAAGGACAGGTCCTCGCAGACTTGGTAGCAGAGTTTGCTGAACCCTCTATAGAAACAATGACCGAGAAGAAAGACCTGGGTGGAAAATCGGTTGGCGCAATTTCAGTAGGGGGGACCATGCATTGGAAGGTCTATGTGGATGGCGCGGCCAACCAGAGAGGATCAGGAGTTGGGATAGTTTTAATATCGCCGGACGGCACTGCCATTGAAAAATCGTTCAGACTCGGATTCTCGGCTACGAACAATGAAGCCGAATACGAAGCCTTACTTCAAGGGATGGCGATAGTTCAAAGATTGGGTGGGAGAATAATAGAAGCATTCTCGGATTCCAGATTAGTGGTCGGACAAGTGATGGGCGAGCTTGAAGCTCGAGATACTAGGATGCAAGAGTATCTGGGACAAGTCAAACGGCTACAGACGAGTTTTGAATCCTTCAGTCTGACGCACATTTCCAGGAGCGTAAACACCCATGCAAACTCGCTGGCCACTCTCGCCACGTCCTCGGCGCATAATTTGCCGCGAATGATCCTTGTGGAAGATCTATCACAGGCAAGTCCCATCCGCAGAAACCCGGGTCAAGTCCATCAGATCAGAAAAAGTCCCAGCTGGATGGATCCCATAAAGAGCTTCCTCCAAAACGACATCTTACCGGAGGAAAAACTGGAAGCAGAGAAGATACGCAGGAATGCTCCTCGGTTCTGGCTGTCAGAGGACCACAAATTATATCGACGCTCTTACTCTGGACCGTACCTACTCTGCATACATCCAGAAGAGTCCGAGTCTTTACTTGAGGAGTTACACGAGGGGATTTGCGGAAGCCACACCGGAGGAAGGTCGCTAGCGCACAGGGCACTCACCCAAGGGTACTGGTGGCCGAACATGCAAAGAAAGGCCCAAGAATACGCTAAGAAGTGCGACCAGTGCCAAAGATTCGCCCCGAATATCCACCAATCCGGAGGGGTTCTCAACCCCCTTTCTAGCCCATGGCCGTTCGCACAATGGGGCCTTGATATAGTCGGACCTTTCCCCAAAGCTGCGGGGAACAAGCGATACATAATAGTCGGAACTGATTACTTCACTAAATGAGTGGAAGCTGAACCTTTGGCCAACATTAGGGACGTGGACGCCCAAAAATTCATCTGGAAGAACATCATCACCCGCTTCGGGACTCCGCGTACACTCATTTCCGACAATGGTCTGCAGTTCGACAGTAGGAACTTTAGGGAGTATTGCCGCGAGTTTGGAATCATTAACCGATATTCCACCCCCGCCTACCCTCAAGGAAATGGGCAGGTCGAGGCCGTGAACAAAGTCATAGTGAATGGACTGAAGAAGAGACTGGACGAGGCAAAGGGGAGATGGGTAGAAGAACTCCCCCACGTCTTATGGACTTATTGGACGACGCCACGACGATCGACCGGTGAGACCCCCTTCTCAATGACTTATGGGGCTGAGGCCGTGCTCCTGATCGAGAACAACTTTCCCACACTAAGGTCTAGATCGTTTACCCCAAACGATAACGACGAGTTATTGGAACAGAGTCTGGACCTAGCTGAAGAAAGAAGGGAAAAAGCGATGATTCATATGGCCTATTATCACCAGAAGCTGAGACAAGGGTATGATGCTAACGTCAAACTGCGGCCTCTGGGTCCAGGTGATCTCGTGATGAGGAAGATTCTTGGCAGCGCAAAGAACCCCTCTTGGGGCAAGTTGGGGCCCAATTGGGAGGGACCATACCGTGTCACATCCGTGGCCGGAATAGGCGCCTACTACCTAGAAGATTTGGATGAAAAAGCTGTACCTCGACCATGGAATGTAAATAACCTCAGAAGATATTGTTATTAATGAGAATGGCTTAGCATACGTTTTCTTTCATGACTATCCGCTGCTTGCTGATCTACTGACAACTATTCATAAGTTTTAAACAGAACCTAAATCCTGCATGGCTCCTCGGACCACAGACTTAGGGGAAATTAATACTTAAGGCAACTATTCATAAGTTTTAAACAGAACCTAAATCCTACATGGCTCCTCGGACCACAGACTTAGGGGAAATTAATACTTAAGGCAACTATTCATAAGTTTTAAACAGAACCTAAGTCCTGCATGGCTCCTCGGACCACAGACTTAGGGGAAATTAATACTTAAGGCAACTATTCATAAGTTTTAAACAGAACCTAAGTCCTGCATGGCTCCTCGGACCACAGACTTAGGGGAAATTAATACTTAAGGCAACTATTCATAAGTTTTAAACAGAACCTAAGTCCTGCATGGCTCCTCGGACCACAGACTTGGGGGAAATTAATACTTAAGGCAACTATTCATAAGTTTTAAACAGAACCTAAGTCCTGCATGGCTCCTTGGACCACAGACTTGGGGGAAATTAATACTTAAGGCAAGTATTCATAAGTTTTAAACAGAACCTAAGTCCTGCATGGCTCCTCGGACCACAGACTTAGGGGAAATTAATACTTAAGGCAACTATTCATAAGTTTTAAACAGAACCTAAGTCCTGCATGGCTCCTCGAACCACAGACTTCGGGGAAATTAATACTTAAGGCAACTATTCATAAGTTTTAAACAGAACCTTAGTCCTGCATGGCTCCTCGGACCACAGACTTCGGGGAAATTAATACTTAAGGCAACTATTCATAAGTTTTAAACAGAACCTAAGTCCTGCATGGCTCCTCGGACCACAGACTTCGGGGAAATTAATACTTAAGGCAACTATTCATAAGTTTTAAATAGAACCTAAGTCCTGCATGGCTCCTCGGACCACAGACTTAGGGGAAATTAATACTTAAGGCAACTATTCATAAGTTTTAAACAGAACCTAAGTCCTGCATGGCTCCTCGGACCACAGACTTAGGGGAAATTATTACTTAAGGCAACTATTCATAAGTTTTAAACAGAATCTAAGTCATGCATGGCTCCTCGGACCACAGACTTAGGGGAAATTATTACTTATGATAGATTGGGAGATTATTACTTAAAGGAAATCATTTTAATGCGTGCGCGCAGTCTAGCACCATCGCAACCCTCAAATGCGCAGCCCAAAAACCCATTTTATTTTGATCGTTTACCTGCATCTACATCGTTGCAAATGTTTAAAAAAGAGCGCTACTGACATACATCCATAGTAAGCAAAACGAACATTTTGTATTAATATTCCGAGTACATTAGAAAGGGAGGTCCTTACAAAAGAATGGAAAAATAAGACGACTCTCATTCAAAAAAAAAAAAAAAAAAAAGGGAAAGAGTACAAAGATCAAAAGCCTAAAAGGCTAAGCCTTAGCAGGAGGATCTTCTTTCTGCTCGGGCTGAGGAGGAGGAACCTCGATGGTAGAGTCTGCGGCGGGATCCTTCGCCATATCAGGCACAAGGACGGCATCAGGCACCGCCAGGTCCTGCTCTGAAGCGACTTGGGCGTCATCAGGATTCTCTCGGATCTCCTGAGGATAGAAGATGCTCTCGGGCAGTCTTAGTGCCGAATCCGCAGGAACTCCTACAGCATCGAGAGCATGAGCCCATGAAATACTGCAGTAATCCCTGCACACCTCGGGGATCTCCTCGGATAGCCTGGCCTCCGTCTCTTCGGCCCCGAGCTGGCGAGCAGCATTCTTCTCGGCCTCAGTAGCCTCTCGGATCAGCTGGGCCTCCTCTTTGACCTGCCTCAGCTCATCCTCGACTTTTTGCAGGGCAGTCTTGAGATCCTGCACTGCCTGCCTCTCGGTGGCGAGGTTAATTTGTGTCGAGTACAGCTCTTTGCGCTGGTCCTCCGCCTGGGTCTCGGCACTCTTCAAACCAGCCTCTGCACTTTTGCGCCGGTTCTCCGACTCCTTGAACTCGTCCGTGAGTTTAAGGTGATCGTGCTTGAGGGACCCCAAGGTTTTTTCCATCTCCGTCCAAGCCTGGGACTCAGCCTCAGCCCGACTACAGTTATCACGGCAAAACTCCTCAGCCACGAACACCTGCTGAGTAATCTACGAACGAAACAAGATTGTTTTTTTTTTTTTTTTTTTTTTTTTTTTTTTAAATCTAACAGGGGTGTAAGTAAATTAATAAAACAGTAAAAGGATTACTTACCAGCGCGAGATCCCTTTTAAGGGATAGGAAGATCTCGGGCTGAGAGAACCGCCTATAGGCCTCCATGTCCCGAGGAAGGAGTAGGGGTTGCTCTAAGGCATCCGCCACGTACCCTGCCCGGCCTCGGTTATACTCTCGGACCGAAGCATTGAAAGGGATGGCAACCCCATCCAGCTCCAACTTGGGGTTCCATGCGCGAGGGGTGGCGCGCACTTCAGCAAGGTTCTCCTCATCCCGGCTCTCCGAGGAGTTACCCCTCCTGCTCCTTGGCGCCCGTGTGGTTTTTTGCTGCTTGGTCAGCTGGGCAATCACCTCACCTTCCTCAGGAGTGTCAACCGGCCTCCTCTTCTTCAGGTCCGGATTAACCTTAAGGCCAGGGTCCGAGACGCCCTGAAGGACCACGGGGGGAAGGGTTTTGACCTGTGATGGAGTTGGTCCCTTCGATGACTGACCTTTCCCTCGGGAGGACATCAGCTCCTTTAGAGACTTTCCCTTTCCTGCCATGGGCTCTGCCTCTTCGTCTGAAGTATCGTCCGAGCAGATAACGATTGAGGGAACACCAACTGCGGAATGTTGGTCCTGCTCTGCTTCGGGATTAGAAAGTTCCACCAAGGGGTTTTGCTGAATTTCCTCCTCGAAGTAAAACTTGTCTATCTCTTCCTCAAGGGAAAGACGAGATGATTCAGCTTCTTCTTCAACCAAAACAGCAGCGCCAGGCTCGTTTACCGGAGGTAGCTGCTCTGCTAAGTAGGGATTTCTGACACCAGGCAACACAACTGGTGGCAGATCGTATTGAGCTAGGAACCTGTCCTTGGACACATCAATCCTAGCCAGCCTCGGACTGCCAGCCCTTATAGCGTGACCGATTGCCTGGAAAGCGCTGCTCAGAGGTTGATAGCCTAGAACCAGATGGGCCGCACACAACTGTCCGTCCTCGGCAACGTAAATCTCCGACCTAAGAAGATAGTTCAACGCTGGCATGTTCACAAAGTTTATCCGAGGAGCAACGTGAACTTTGTCTGCAAACAACCAAGAAAAGTGAGGTTAGTCCATGAAATTTTCCAATTACAAAGAAAGCAAGAAAAATAACCCCTCAATACTAAATCCTTTCCCAAAAAGGACCGATCCTAAAAACGCCGCACCTGGGTTTCCTACCCGAGTTGGACAATGAATACCGTCGAACCACTCCCCAGAAGCAATAAGGAAGTCATTCTTCACGGTCTTATTGAATACTGGGAGACAAGAGATCAACCTAACGTCCTCGTTCCGGGATTTAAGATAATACCCATCATCCCCGAGGCGGTGACATTCGTACAGATAAGCCACATCGTGCCAAGTAAGGCCTAGATTCATCCGCTCGTCTAAGACATTTACACAGCCTAGTATCTTGAACATATTCGGGGCACACTGATACGGCGTCAACCTATGGTTGAACAGGTATTCCCTTGTAATCCTACGCATGGGAAGTGTCATCCCTCCTTCTATGAAAGCAATCATGGGGATAACGACTTCTCCCTCACCTCTATCTGTCAATACTCCTTCAAGAGGACAGTACTGCAGCCCAACCCCCGGAGGAATGTGGTATTTACCCTAAAGGCCTCCGTAGCGACTGGAGTTTTTACTAGTTTTTCGAATCTACCCATCTGAACTGAACTGGGGAAATGAAAGTAAAGACCGAGAAGAAAAATAGAGTCCGAGGAAGGAACTGAAACGGCGAGAAGAACGAAATGTACTGGTACCTTCACAAAACGCTCAATGGGACGCCTGGAAATCTCTCCTAGACGAAACGCTTCACAAAAAACGGCTACGGTGGCGTAACGGACGCAAGTGTTCGTATATCTCTGGGATTCGATGGAGTTCTCTGGAGTCCTTTGAGATTTATGAAATACAGATAAAAAGAAGGAACTGAACCCCTCTGACGTCTTATATAGCCAGGAGGAGAGAGAAAAGATCACTCCTGCCTAAAAATACGAGAAAAAACGATGGCCGTTCGATCCACGCCACGCCGTTGGATGAAGGGAACATAACGCCTCCAGAAGTTAATGGCCGCGCCTCGTAAATTGTAGCGCGTCAAAAGTAACGATCCGCACGCGCGCCACACGATCTCCTTATTTCCATCCTCTCATAAACATCAAAACCCCGCTTTTCTCCTCGGAAGGAGATAAAAACCGGAGTTTTGAGGGGCTATTGTGGGGCCCGGCCCAAAAATAATGGGCTATTCCAAATTCAGGCCCGTCCAAGGAGCGTCCTGTCCGAAGAAAAACCACATATGAAGCATTACTCGATCCCAATAACACCAAGGAAATCTGTCCGAGGAGTAACTCCTCCTCGGACATCACGGAGCCCAGACGAGGAACTCTCCCCAGCCATTTCAGTTCATCCTCCCAACATATAAAATGAATAAAATCCAAAATATCTCATGGAAAGCTACCACCACATTAATTGCGCCCCAACCACCCTCTTGGCCGCATTAATGAGGAAAAGACCCCTGAACAGTACCACCTTGGCCTCTGCAACTCACAAAGGGAGTGATGAGGGCGGCTGATGTGACAGGTGCTGAAGTAGATGCTTAGATGATCAACAGGTGTAAGGTTGAGATGAGAGGAGGAGAACTATATAATGTAGTGAAGTCCCTCAAAAAGGAGGACGAAAAAAAAAACTGTATTAAGAACTGAAGAAATAGAATCATACGTGAGAGATTCATTCTTGTGTTTTTATTTTTTGCAAACTATACTGTCCATGTATCAGACCGAATAGGTTCACTGAGGCTAAGTTCTTTGACCCATCCTCTACAAATATTTATTGTGGGTTGCGCTTTGGGCCAAGGCCTGATCAATAGAAGTTGGGCCAGGAAAATCGTGCAACCACAGTAACAATACCATTTTAATCCAGGATTTTAATTTAAAAAAAAAACAAAAACACAAGACATATTCTTTTTTGAGTAAATTGCAAATTACACCCCTGAAGTTTGGGGTTGACTGGATTTTACAGTCCAAAATTTCAAAAACTTGATTTTACACCCTGAAGTTTAGTTCCGTTAGCAATTCACACCCTACGGTTAGTTTCTGCTGTTAAGTGACACATGTGCATGCTGACTTGTTTTATTTTTGCCAAATCAGCCCCAAAACCATGTCATTTCTATAAATAAATAAATAAATATATATATATATATATATATATAAACTTACCTAGCACTATACAAATGGTACCGTTTTGCCCAAGCTAAAACACAAAAAATTCAATCCTAAACTACACCTTTTCAGCCTAATTCTAAAATCTCAAATCAATCACTCGTATCATCAGCTATTCCCAAATGTCTGAGCAAGCCTCATCATGAACCCATCCACCTGAAAGGTACTGGCGGCAGCAGCTCATTGTGATAAAACCAATCATCTGTAAAAAAACCAATCATCTATTAGGTGTAAAAAAACCAGTCATTTGTATAAATAAAATAAATTAAAAAAAAAAAATCTCATTCCAATATGGAAATCTATTAGATGTTGAAATCATCTACGCAATAGAACAATCATGGGTTTGCCTACCCAATCAACAATAATCCAAGTGCTTAACACATGAATTAGTTTAGAACTCAGGTCAACACTCATGGGTTTGCCTAACCAATCAACAATCATGGGTTTGCCTAACCACTCAACAATAATCCAAGTGCTTAACAACCTAATCTCAAGTCGACACAATGCGAGTTTTCCTACACCATAATTAGTTTAGAACTTACAGTCATCATTATAATCTTTTACACGAGTCTGTAATAGTGAATATAAACAGTAATCAAAACTAAATTTAGAAAAAGAAAAAAAGAATTATGAAAAATCATCAATAGCTATGAAAATAGCCTAAACCATATCATATCAAACAGTAATCAAACCTCACCATTGCTGTGGCCGTTGTTGTGGTCACCGCTGGGCTGATGGCTGAGGTTCACAGCAGCCGAGGACGTTTGTCAGGTTCACGATAAGGCCGCTGCCGTTGCCGCTGGGATGATGGGTTCACGATGAGCCACTACCACTGATACTTTTCAAGTGGATAGGTTCACGATGAGGCTTGCTTAGAGATTTGGGAATAGCTGATGATATGAGTGACTAATTTGAGATTTTAGAATTAGGATGAAACGGTATAGTTTTAGGATTGGATTTTTTTGTGTTTTAGCTTGGGAAAAACGGTACCGTTTGTATAGTGCCAGGTAAGTTTATATTTTTTTATAGAAATGACATGGTTTTAGGGCTAATTTAGCGAAAATAAAACAAGTCAGCATGCACATATGTCACTTAATAGCAAAAACTAACCGTAGGGTGTGAATTGCTAACGGAACTAAATTTTAGGGTGTAAAATCAAGTTTCTGAAATTTTGGGATGTAAAATCCAGTCAACCCAAAATTTCAAGGGTGTAATTTGCAATTTACCCTTCTTTTTTTGAGGTTATAATATTATCTTGGCACATAACCACCAGCATATATATATTTACTGGTCTTAAATGATTGGAGAATAAAATTAATTCAACCAAAAGCTGAAGTAGAAGAAATAGGTAGACCCAGCAATTATTCAGCTAGAAAAGAAAAATAGAATCCAACAATTAGGGGCTGTTTGGATTGGCAATTTCCATAACTCAATTCTCAGTTTCTATAACTCATAACTCAAAAATTGTGGAACCCATAGCAAAAAGGTTGTTTGGCAAACGATAACTTTGTTTCCATCACTCAATTCTCTGATTTTTGAGTTATGAGTTATGGAAACTGAAAACACCTTTTGGCTGTTTTCAATTTCCATAACTCATAACTCAATGACAATATTGTAATTAAACACACATAAGGGACCCACAAACAGTACCAGCCGCACCTTTTGACCACTTTTGACTTTTTTTTTTCTTTCTTCTCCTAGGTTGGCTGTTCGGTTTTTTTTTTTTCTGGGTTTTTTTTTTTTTTACTAGTTCGGTTTTCAGTTCTGGTTTTTTTTTTTTTTTTTCACTGGTTCGGTCTTCAATTCTGTTTTTTTTTTTTTTTTAGCTTCGGTGAGTTTGGGTACTGAAAACAAAACAAAACAAAAAAAAAGCTGCACCGGCTGACAGGTATGGGCCCACAAATAGTGTGAAAAATATTGAGTGATGGAAATTAGGTGATGATGCCAAATGGGTGTGAAAAATTGAGTGATGAGTAATGAAAATTGAGTGATCAAAAAAATGAATCCAAACAGCCCCTTAGTGTTCCAGGATCCAGGGACGACGCCCATGCCCTCTAGGTTAATAAAATAACAAATAGGTACCTAGTTGACACAAAAGCAAGAAAGTTTGTATGGAGGATTGGTTAAAAGACTATGCAAGCATATCAACTTTTTATAATATTTGTTGAACTAGCAAGTTACTGATTTTCACATTAACTTACTATTAACACCTTTGTTTTTTTTTTTATTATATATAAAATTAAATAATTACAATGGGTGAGACTTTTTTTTTTTTTTTTTTTTGAGAAACAAATGGGTGAGACTTGAGAGAGCATTTGAACCACGTTTTTATTAGAAATGGCATGAATTGTCAGTTGCACTAAGAAACTTTTGGCAGTTGGCATAGCTTACCAGCGAAATTGTGAGAAAAGTTTTATCATTTATGTAGAGTCGTAGACTTGCAGGAATAGATCAATTAAAAGGTTTCCTCCATGGTCCCATTGACTTGCTTTAGATATGGTTTAGACTATAGAGGCCTAGTACGTAGCACCAAGTACAGAGGGCATTGAAATCTTATAAAGGCCTCCAATCTTAACGGTATGGGCGGCCAGTGATGGGTTTGGTACGTTTCTGAAATTAAAGGTTTAGGTGGATTGGTCAAACTTAGAGAAGATTTAACTCTGTGTACTGTATAGTTCAAATAAAGGCTTGGCCCAAACAACTTTGACCGAACGACACTAGTATGGGCTGGCCTAAACAACGTGCAGACTAGTTGGACCGAAGGGCGTGTGCATAGTTTGCCTTAACGATAAGGGCCTAGGCTGGCCCAAACGACAAGTGCAAAACCTCTATTACCTGGATTTTCTGCTCCACCTATGTGGGCTTATTTTGGGAGCATATTAACTGCAATCGGTTAATATGCAATATTCGTTAACTCAATTAGTAAAGTCTCTAATAGTTAAATAAGATATCTAGAATTCAATCCTTGTCTATACCAAAAACTAATTAGTGTCTTGGTCTAATACTAAAAAACTATCATAAAAAACGGATGCCATAGGTTGAAACTCTCTCAAAAAAAGGTAGTCTAATTAAAGAACGTCAACTTAATTAAAATACCACATAATCACCAACTCAACAATTACCAAATAAGACACATAATTCTTTCCTCTTCCTATGCCCAAATAGTCTCAAACAATTGAAAAGTCACCCTCATCCGCCGCCACTCACCTCCGCCTATGTTTCCCAACAAGTGCCACTGTGGAGTGTGGAGTGGCATCAATAACCCACCAATGCCACTCCAACCAACAATCGCTAACCTCCACACACACATTGGCGATGTTAGAAATAGTTATAGCTATATCCATTAAAAAAAAAAAAAGAGGTTAAATTTTAATTAAGTCCATTTTGCTTTCAGTGGTCTTTTTTTGTTCAATTTAATTCTTCACGTTGTTAACCTTTTTTTTTTTAATTTTTTTTTAGGGAATCCACTTTGTTAAATTAAAATGAGTCAATTCAGTCTTTTCATTCAAATTCGGTAATAATTTGCCGTTAAGTAACAATGCCATTTTAATCCAGGATTTTAATTTTTTAATTTTTTTTTATTTAAAAAAACACAAGACATTCTTATGATACTGTCTTGGCACATAACCACCAGCAGATATATATTTAGTGGTCTTAAATGATTGGATAATTAAATTAATTCAACCAAAAGCTGGAGTAGAAGAAATAAGTAGACCCAACAATTTTTCAGATAGAAAAGAAAAATAGAACCCAACAATTTGGCTATGTTTGGTAATAGTTTTTGTTTTCTATTTTCAAAAACTTGTTTTTGAAAATATGAAAAAAAAAAAAAAAAAAAAAAAACAATTTTCTTATATTTTTGAAATAAAAAACATGTTTGGTTAGTTGAAATTTAAAAGATAGTTTTTTGAAGAAAAAAAAATAAAAAATAAAAATACTAAAATAAGTTGTTACTAAGATTTGAACTCTAATGCTAACTCATTAAATGAAACAGATTCATTAAATTAAATGTGTGTTTTCATTAACTTTTAAAAATTAGAAACTGAAAACAGTCTTTTGCATGTTTTCTTCACAAATTGAGTTTTAAGAACATTTTTTGTTTTCTATCCATTTTGGATTGCCAAACAAGTTTTTTAGCCTCAAAAATAAAAATAAAAAAATATTTTTGGAAACAAAAAATAAGAGGAAAAAACAGTTACCAAACATACCTTTAGTATTCCAGGATCCAGAGGCAATGCCCATGCCCTCTAGGTTAATAAAATAACAAATGGGTACCTAGTTGACACAAAAGCAAGAAAGTTTGTATGAAGGATTGGTTAATAGACTATGCAAGCACATCAACTTTTCATAATATTTTTCACAATTTGTTGAACTAGCAAGTTACTAATTTTCACATTAACTTACTATTAACACCTTTGTTTTATATATATAAATATATATATAGGGTAAATTACGCTTTTAGTCCCTATCCTATAAACATATTTCAATTTGATTCCTAACCTTTCAATTATATCAATTTGGTCCATAACCTTTCAGTATCCTGTCAATTTAGCCCGTACCATTATCTTTTGGATGAAAATTGATGATATGTCTAATGGCCAAAATAAAAAATTAGTTTCCGTTGATGTGACAATAAATTAAAATTTTATTTTGACTATTTGTCATGTCAGCAATTTTTATTCAAAATATAACAGTAGGAACTAAATTGACATGGCACTGAAAGATTAGGGACCAAATTGATACAATTGAAAAGTTAGGAACCAAATTGAAATGTAGTGTAAAGAATAGGGACCAAATATGTAATTTATCCATATATATATATATATATAATTAAATAATTACAATGAGTGAGACTTGAGAGAGCATTTGAACCACGTTGTTATTAGAAATGGCATGAATTGCCAGTTGGCACTAAGAAACTTTTGGCAATTGGCACAGCTTAGAAATTTTACCAGCGAAATTGTGAGAAAAGTTCTATCATTTATGTAGAGTTGTAGACTTGTGGGAATAGATCAATTAAAAGGTTTCCTCCATGGTCCCATTGACTTGCTTTAGATATGGTTTGGTCCAGCAAATGCACTTCAACTTTGGACCGAATTTGGTGATATTCAAGGATAGAATCATCCAAACGAGCTGCATTTCTTCTACCCCAAATTAACCACATAATCACAGCCAGCAAATCAATTTCCAAACTATTCTTCCTCATGAACAAATAAGCTAAGAGGTCAGCAAAATGAAGGAACTTCTGCCTACTGTACTTCCGGAGCTCTCTATCATCTTCCTCCCCTGACCTGCAAGTAAATGGTAAGCTGAACGTGTTGTAAATTCTCCATTATTGGAAGGCAGCCACACTTGCTTGTCCGAAACACCTTGCGAGCTCAAAGGAATGCCTTTTATCAGCTTTGCTTCATGAGGCAAAAAAATTTGGTCAATCAAACCAGCCCTCCATGTAAGTGAATCCTAGTCTATAATGTCACAAACCCTTGCATCCAAGGCCAACCCCATGACTAGAGAAAGGACTCTGGCACTTGAGACTTGGGGCAGTCACCTGTCACCACGAATCTGGATAGATTCACCATTTCCAACTCTCCAAACCCTTCCCAAATCAATAACATGTTTAGCTTTTATGATACTCCTCCACACATAAAACCCTTTGTTTCGCACTCCATCGGGAAAAACTTTGCCTTAAAAACTTTGTGAAAAAGACTCTCTTCATTATTAGCTAGGCATCAAATTTGCTTAGCCAAAAGCGAATCATTAAACTTCCCTAGTTCTCCAAACCCCATGCCTCCCTCACCTTTAGGCCTGCACATCTTGTCCCAACCAACCCAATGAATTTTCCTTTGTTCACCTCTATAGCCCCACCAAAACTTCCTAATGAGGGTCTCAATCTCATTAATAAGCCCTTTTGGTAACTTGAAACATGACATGGTATAAGTGGGGATTGCTTGCCAAAGAGGTGCATTAGCCTGAGTATGGACATGTTTTACAGGACTCTCTTGTCCTAGCTTCTGATTTTCAGGTTTGTTCATTTACCCATGTTAAGCGTGTAAGCAACTCTGTTGCTCATTTCCTTATTAGACGATCTAAATCAGGTAACAAGCTACAGGTCTGGCTGGACTCTCTCCCTGATGATCTAGCACCCCTTGCTTCAAGAGATGTTCTGTAACTTCCTGTTTTTATATATTATTTGGCCCCTGGGTCTGGTTTCTCAAAAAAAAAAAAAAGAAGGCCTAGTACGTAGCACCAAGTACAAAGGGCATTGAAATCTTATAAAGGCCTTCAATCTTAACGGTGTGGGCAGCCAGTGATGGGTTTGGTATTTCTAAAATTAAAGGTTTAGGTGGATTGGTCAAACTTGGAGAGATTTAATTCTGTGTAATGTATAGTTCAAATAAAGCTTGGCCCAAACAACTTTGACCGAAAGGCAATAGTATGGGCTGGCCTAAACAACGTGCAGACTAGTTGGACCGAAGGGCGTGTGCATAGTTTGCCTTAACGATATGGGCCTAGGCTGGCTCAAATGACAAGTGCAAAACCTCTATTACCTGGATTTTCTACTCCACCTATGTGGGCTTTTTTTGGGAGCATATTAACTGCAATTGGTGAATATGCAATCCCCGCAATGCGATGAGATAGTCCAATAAAAGGTGAACTTTAGTTAGTTTAACTAGTAAAATCTCTGATAGTTAAATAAGAGATCTAAAATTCAATCCCTACCTACCTCAAAAACTGATTGGTGTCTTGGTCATATACTAAAGTGCTATCATAAAAAACGGGCGTTATGAGTTGAAACTCTTTCAAAAAAAGATAGTCCAATAAAAGAACATCAACTTAATTAAAATACCACATAATCACCAACTCAACAATTTCCAAATAAGACACATAATTCTTTCCTCTTCCTATGCCCAAATAGTCTCAAACAATTGAAAAGTCACCCTCATCCGCTAACACTCATCTCCGCGGCTCCGCCTATGTTTCCCAACAAGTGCCACTGTGGAGTGGCATCAATAACCCACCAATGCCACTCCAACCAACAATCACTAACCTCCACACACACATGAGAGAGAGAGAGAGAGAGAGAGAGAGAGAGAGAGAGAGAGAGAGAGAGAGAGAGAGAGAGAGAGAGAGAGAGAGAGAGAGAGAGAGAGAGAGAGAGAGAGAGAGAGAGAGAGAGAGATGAAACCATTGTAAGTGTGCAACAAACCTGCCAACCCGTTAAAACTGACCCAATCCAACCCAACCCACCGGATTGGGTCGATATTTAAGGGTTGATAGGTTGGGTTAGGTTGGGTTATAAAATTTTTTATTTTTTATTTATTTTTTATAGTGGATTGAGTTCAGTTCAATTCATAAGATTCACAAATTCGTCTAACTCAACTCGACCCACCTATATTTATATATATTTAAAATTAAAAATATATTATATAATTTTATTATTTACTTTTTTGCCCCTCTTCCTAAATAAAACCCAAACTCTAAATTCTCCTCATATAGTTTGTGTTTGTGTTTGTGTTTGTCTGGTGTTATACTCATGATTATTTGTTTATAAATTTGCTCTTATTTGTGGTAGTGTTATCTAATACTCAATTTAATAATAATAATTAAAAAAAATGTCCAACCCGTGGGTCCAACCTGATCCACGTGGGTTAGGTTGGACCCCTATGATGGCTTGGGTTAGATTTGATTTTTTTTTTAATCTACCATGGTGGGTTGAGTTAAAAAAACTCATCAACCCAACCCATGCACATCCCTAACCATTGAAATTGCTGTTTGAATTGCTTTGTCACCTCGAGGACCATATCCCATTCGAGATCATTGATCCTGACACCCAATTGTTGACATTAGCCTCTCATCACTGGAACCATCGCCAAGTCTTTCACCAGTACCTCTTAGTCGATTAGAGAGAAATGAGATGCAAGAAAAAGTAAAGAGGAAAAAAAAAATAACAATAAACAAGGTTTATGATGGCAAAAAATTTCATCACTGAATATTGTATTTTTGTCACCTAAGACATTAGATGAGGAAAAGAATTTTGTCACCTACTGTTTGTTGCAAAAATTCATGGTGACGAAAATTTTCATTGTCTAATAGACAAAACAAAACAAATGAATAAACTTTTTGTCGCTTATTTTCCCTTTAGACAATAAATTTTTCCAAATTTCTAATATTTACATTTGAGCACATTTGCCTCCAAATTGTGAAAGGAACAATAAGGTCATTAATCCAAACAAAAAAAAAATTAAGAAACATATTAACAAAACCTTTTTTTTATATAGACAAGTTAAGATCTAGAGCTATATACGATGATTACTCTTCATTATCATGCCAAAAACAACAATAAGGTTTATTTTGATTATACTAGATTCAAACCAAGGTACTTTATTTAACGATCACCAATTCATCATCATGCTAAAAACATGAATGATTTTTATTTTGATTAAACTAAATTCAAAATTTTATGAGTTAAACTAACTGAAATTCACATTAACAAAACTTGGAGCATTCACATCAGTCCTTCTAATTTTATTTTTTTCTATTTTATACAAGCACTTTACAAAAACACCTACATCAAATTGTCTATTATACACTCTCTTTTTCTTTAAATAATCATTTTATATATTTTTATTATTATTTCAATAACCCACATCAAACACGCGCGCATGCGCGCACACACACACACACACACACACACACTCTCTCTCTCTTTGTGACTTTCTGAAATTTCTTTCTTTTTCTCTACCAGTCAGGCGGTCACTTTCTTCTTCCTCCTCCCTCTTTCTTCACTGGAAAACCCTATAAGCAAACCTCCAAACTTCACTTCGACACAAACCCATATCAATCTGAATCCATTTTTTGCATTTTTAGATAGATTTGAGGTCTAGCTCTTCACTTTCTCTCTCATGGCAGTGGCGAGCACTCCATGGTAGTGGTAACATCAACATCAGATTAGGTTTGGGGCTGATTTGGGCCTTTCAAATAAGTTTGTGTTGGGTTTTGTTTTGGGTTTATTTTAAGTTGGATTTGTGATGAATTTTCAGATTTGTTTGAGTTAGTTTGTTTTGGGTTGATTCCTCCTTCTTCCTTCGCCTTTTCTAGAGAGAGAGAGAGAGAGAGAGAGTAGGGGGTGATGTATATTTACACAGTACTATAGCATTTTTGTAAATAAACAATATTATAGACCTACTGATGTGAATAGTTTTTTAGCAAAAATATTTAAAATTTAGCAGTAATATTTGTTAGAATACACATAAAAATAGTAATATTGGTTTTTTAAACTAGGTTTATAATACATTATCTAACCAGAGTATAACTACAAAATGGTCTAACTTTTGTAGTTGTAGATTGGGATTATAAATAATAGACAATAGACACGCATAACCAATACGGAATAAACAATAAACATCCCCTTTTATTTTAGCTAATAAAATATGATGATATACTAAAATCCAATTTCCTAATTTATTGATAATACGCAAAGATTATAGAAAGTGTATGCTAGTGCTCTTACATCTAATTACTGGTCCCAATCGGGCTTGGGTTATAACTCCAAATCTGTCGTTTGAAGCAACGTTTTCTCCGCGAACAATCATAAACACGCATGTCACCACCTTGCGTGGCGGCATTACCATCATCTTGACCAAAAATAGATTCCCAACTTAGAAACTTCACTCCACTCCCTCTTACCTCACTCCAAAACCCCCCGAGTTGACTCAGCCGAGTCTCCACCCCAAAACTCACTCCCTCGCTTACCGTACAATACACTCCCAAGTCTTCCTTCTTCTTCACTCTCAACCAAAAAAATGAGTCTTAAACCCAATCCTCCACACTAAAACCAAAAAAAGAAAAAAGAAAAAATCGATTTCAAAAAATTTACTTTCTTTTTTTGCTAAAATGATGTGCATAGAAGAAACTAACCTGCATGAATCTCGAGAAGAAATGGAATCTCTAGTTCTTGACGATTCATCCAACGGTCAATCTCACTCCGGTGCTAAACTAGTACTCAATCACGATGATCCGCTGCTCTCGTCCTCATCGTCCTTCATGGACCCCCAAAACCCTAACTCTAACTCTATCTTGAGCTCTCACGCTTCCTTCAACGCTTTTCTCGACCCTCCTTCCTACGCCGAAGCGATCTTCACTTCCTTCGATTCTTCATCCAACGGCCACGATCAAATCCCCTTGTTTTCCTCCTCCAATTCAAACCCTCGGAGCTCCGATTACCTCCAAATCTCGGTTTCGGATCCTCAAAAGGAGCAGGAGCTGTCCAATTCTTTGGTTCCCGGTGGGACCACGTACTACACGTATTTTATTACGACGAGGACGAATTTACCCGAATTCGGCGGATCCGGATCCGAATTCAGTGTTCGGAGGCGGTTCAAGGACGTGGTTACGTTATCGGATCGGTTGTCGGAGTCGTACCGGGGGTTCTTCATCCCGCTCCGGCCGGACAAGAGCGTGGTGGAGAGTCAGGTGATGGCGAAGCAGGAGTTCGTGGAGCAGAGGAGGGTGTCGTTGGAGAAGTACCTCCGGAGATTGGCGGCGCACCCGGTGATTCGGCGGAGCGAGGAGTTGAGGGTTTTTTTGGAGGCGAAGGGGAAGTTGCCGCTGCCGAAGAGTGTCGACGTGGCTTCGAGGGTGATCGACGGCGCGGCGAGGCTGCCGAGGCAGTTGCTTGGTGAGGATGCGATTGATGTGAATGAGGTGGCGCAGCCGGCAAAAGGCGGGAGGGATTTGTTGAGGATGTTTAGGGAGTTGAAGCAGGCGGTGTCGAATGATTGGGGCAGCGTGAAGCCGGTGGTGGTGGAGGAGGATAAGTGGTTCTTGGAGAAGAAGGAGAAGTTGATGGAGTTTGAGCAAGAACTTAGCAATGTGTCTCAACAGGTTATTGTTTATGTGCTTTGTAGTTTATGTGTAAAGATATTAGAATTTGGTACTTGCATGGTTGCATTTTGAAAGAGAAATGAATGAATAATAGATTAGGCATTGTAAAGTTTGGGACTTGAACAATAGGGGTTTAATATGAATAAAGGTGACGTGCGAAATGAATTTGTATGTTGTGTGTGTGTGTGTGTGTGTGTGTGTTTGGATAGGAATTTATGGTGATAATATGTTGCTTCATTTGGAATGTGACTATGAGAAGAATTGGTACATTGTAAAGTTTGGCACTTGAACAATATAAGTTTAGTTTCTATGAATGTTTTGTGTAAAAATGAATTGGCGTGTTGTGTATTTTTTAGATAGAATGATGGTGAGGATCAAAATCTTTTGTCCCACTTTATACTCGACCAACTCTGGTATGCCATATGTCATATTTTTTCCATTTTAAATTTTGGTTTCTTTATTGGGGAAAAAAATGGACGTGGCAGGCTGCGATTGGTGGAGCATAAGTGAAACGCTTAGAACAGAAGATTTTTATTCCTCCATATGGGATGTGACAATTGGTATGAGTTTCAGGCTACAATGAAACAATGTCCTTTTAAAGTGAAAACTATTTCTGAATGGTGGATTTGACAATAAACTTATATGTAAAAGCGCAATAGACAATTAATGGGTTATTTAAAGGTGTACTTACTTTGGTGGTTTCTTGGTTTTTGGTAGTGAATGTTTGGTATGAATGATTGTCTTTGCAGGCTGAATCGCTTGTAAAAGCTCAGCAAGACATGGGAGAGACAATGGGGGAATTGGGATTGGCGTTTGTTAAGCTGACCAAGTTTGAGACGGAGGAAGCAGTGTTTGACTCTCAAAGAGAACGAGCTGGTGACATGAAAAATGTTGCGACTGCTGCTGTTAAATCAAGTAGATTGTACCGGGAGTTAAATGGGCAGACAGTAAAACATTTGGTAACTAACAAGAGTTATTGCTATACATTCAAATTCAAACTTTATAATCTAGGTGATCCATAATAAACACAAATATTGAAAGATTTCTTGAAAACTCTCTCCTTAGTATTACTAGGAAACTTTCTTAATTATGTTGATGGGTTGTAGTGAATTGATAGAATATTTCTGGTCCACTGTCCTTCATAAGGAAAATCTTTTCATTGCTGCACATACCATATTGTTCCATTATATTGCAGGAGAAACTCCATGAATATCTAGGGATAATGCTAGCTGTGAACAATGCATTTTCTGACCGATCAAGCGCTTTACTAACAGTCCAGACGCTTTCGTCAGATTTAGCTTCCTTACATTTAAAGATTGAGAAGCTTGAAGCTGCTTCGGCAAAAATATTTGGTGGAGACAGGTCCAGGTTGCGCAGAATAGAAGAGTTGAAAGAAACTGTCAGGGCTACTGAAGATGCTAAAATTTGCGCTGAGAGAGAATATGAACGGATCAAGGTAACCTTACTGGTTTTTTTTGCTTAGGCAACTGAAACTTAGGCTCTATGGTTTTGATGGTAAATAGCCAGCTTTAGAAACAATTTTTATTATTTTCGATGATCTGTAATGTATTATGTGCATCCAATGTGGAATAATGATTTTAGTTGATAATATCATTTTCTCTTTGCTCTTTTGCCTATTGCTAAAAATTAAGATGCAATATAGCTCCCATCCATATGGGACCACATTCTTGCATATGAATATTGTTGAGAGCATAATGTTAGCTTAGCCATAATGAATTGGTCCTTAATATCATTTTTAGTTTTACTGCATCTTCCCACTTAATAGTCATAATATCAATTTATCAAAAAATATCAATTATGTCTTAAAGCATGCATGTAGCTGTTAAATTTGTTTATACCTTGGCTTTATGGATAGTGATTCCATTGTTTCATTCATAGAGTCATTACCTTTATGTAGATAATTCTTTTTGTTGTATTTTTTAGGCTTCTTCTTTTATTTTTCACATGAATTAAATTATTCTTACCTAAAAAAAACTTGGCTTTGGCAAAGCTCAATGATTGGAGGGAAGGAGGGAGAATTAAATTTATATAAAGATATTTATAGATTTGATATGATAAAATTTTAGCCATAGAGATTGGTATACTAATGGTAAGCCTCCACATGGACCACATCAATAGTTGAGACTAGTTCACTGAAAACACAAGCTTTAAACTTCACTTTAAGCATGTACTTCAAGATCAGATGAGAAGAGAATATTGTGATCCTTACTTATTAATATGACCCTGAAAGTGGCTATTTTCTCTTTCTAGATACTCTAGGAGATTCCATATCTCACACGGTGTGGAGCTCTATCTTTTGCACTATTGAAAGGAACACTTCCCCATCCAAAAATGATCTAGCTGTTTAGATTCCAGCTGCCTTCATGTTTTATATTTAGCCTCATTTGTTTTGGAGGGAAGAAGAGAGAAAAGAAAGGGGGGGGGGGGGGGGGGGTGTGGAGGAGTGGATACTT
Organism: Quercus robur; assembly: GCF_932294415.1. Lineage (NCBI taxonomy): Eukaryota > Viridiplantae > Streptophyta > Magnoliopsida > Fagales > Fagaceae > Quercus > Quercus robur. The sequence goes on from NC_065541.1 coordinate 66,289,575, forward strand.
AAGGCTTCAATTATTGTGCTTAAAAGATATTCACTTGTGTAGCTGTGTCTGTTTCTGTATTCTGCACATTGAGTGAGAGCTTGTGGCAACATACATTGTGATGTAGGATTTTAAATTATAATTTGCTTTGGAAGATTGGCATCAGTTCGATCATGATGCTCTGTTGACTGATGTTAATTATCTTTCTTTTGTAAAAATAAATTAATAACTAGTTTTTGTTTGAACCAAGTTCAGAATGGAGCTGTTTTATTTGTTGCTGTTTTGGGATTGGCAACAGATTTATAGTCTGCCACTTGTATATGTCTAATTCAATCAGTTTATTTTATTGTTTTCATCTTTCTAATGCATTTAACCTTCAAAAGCTTGTTTGGTAAAGTGACAATGTCTGGTTCTGTTTTGTTTTATGTGCACTGTGGTTGTCATGTTTCTTATAATTTGAACTGATTTTGGCATTTGTTGAGGAACATTTACATTTGAGAGCAAACTGTTTTCCATGGAGAGACTATGCGTAGATGTGTTAGTATTATTAATGGTGAGTTATATGCAGGAAAATATCAGGAGTGAGCTTGAAAGGCATGACAAGGAGAGGCATGATGACTTCATGAGCATGTTGAGAGGATTTGTTGTAAATCAGGTACCTTCTTTTTACATTGGCAATGTCTTCCTGGACGATAATAATGCTACGTATAACATTTAATAAGAGCAATTTTTGGTTCTGATAATAATCTATGCCTGTTTACAGGCGGGATATGCGGAGAAGATGGCAAACGTGTGGGAGACACTCGCAGAAGAAACCAACGCATATGTGAAAGATGGCAGCTGAAGTTGTTGGCTGTTAAATTTTTTGTTTTCAGACATTCCTTTGTACTCTTTTCTGTAATTTTTGTATGTACAGTAATTGGAATTTTCTGAAAGTTGAGTTGTTGCTTCATATCCTTTTTGGGTTGGTGTAGTTGTCCAGATCCTCCATTATCATTTCTAATGACCAAGATTCCTTTTGGTGAGTGGTAAAGATTTGAACTCACATAGACTTACTATTTTTTCTCCCACTACTCACAACTTGTCCACGTGGCGAATTGTAGCAAAAATTGTGTAAAATGTTGTGGTACTAACTAGTATTACTCTTTGACCATGTATTTCTTTTTCAAGGTGATGTATTCAATAGAACAAATTATTTTTATTTTTTACAACTTGTTTTCATCATTTAGCTCTGACCTAAGCTGACTTGTTCAATCAGTTGTGACAAACATTGTGATCCTAGCATTAATCATCTCTTTGCTCAAACATCAAAACTTCGATTCATAACTCAAGATAGACGCTATCGAATTTTTAATTATTATTTTCTTTTTAAGAGAAAAAAGAAAGAAAGATGGACTCGGCAAATTAGGGTGAGTTGGAAGTTTGCAAGATTTTATCAAATCACAATGGACATGGCAAAAGTAGCCACTTAATAAATTAAAACAAACTCTATTTACAGACTCTAACGCAAATTACTAGACAAAACTAATGAATGTTCAAGAATGAAAGAATCATGGACTACTAGTTGTCTTCCTAAATATCTCTGCCACAAAAATATAAAACCCACATCGGGAAATCCCTTTCTACTCGCTTGTTGAAGGGACTCCAGCTCCATCGTCACCTGAACTGGAAGCTACCTCGGGTCTAATCTCTTCTAGTTGCTGGAGAACCTGCTGAACTTCCGGTCGAGCTGACGGGGAAGGATCAACACAATGCAAAGCCAGTTTTAATGTGTTTAGCAACTCATCACCAATTGTAGATGCATCCCTCATCAACTCTAAATCGAAAACTTCATTTGTCCACTCCTCTTTTACAATAGAGGCAACCCACTGAGGCAAATCCACACCATTCAATGCCTCACCAGGAGACTTTCCTGTTAGGAGCTCCAATATGATAACCCCAAGACTGTATACATCAGTTTTCGTGTTGGCTTTCTTGAGCTTTGAAAGCTCAGGTGCTCGATAGCCTAATGCTCCTGCAGTAGCAATCACATTAGAATTAGCAGCAGCTGTCATTAGCCGAGAGAGGCCAAAGTCTGCAATTTTGGCATTGGTGTGCTCATCAAGCAGGACATTGGTGGATGTGAGGTTCCCATGTATGATGTTCTCATGTGTGTGAAGGTAGAATAGGCCGCGAGTCATGCCCTGCGCTATTTTCATCCTTTTTGGCCAATCAATGGTGGGTGTATCAGGACCACGAGCTGCAACCAAATGGAACAAATTATAATGAGGACATTTAAGTTTTTCTAAAGGAATCAAAACTAGTAGACAATTATTAGCTGATCATTGCAAATTTAGAATATGAAGCTGCAAGACTTACCATGGAGGAATGTTGCAAGACTCCCTTTACGCATGTAATCAAAAACAAGAAGCTTTTCTCCTTTGGGTCCCAAGTAATAAGCCCTGAGTGCCAATAGATTTGGGTGCCTGATTTTCCCAAGAACATTAACCTCAGCTTCAAATTCTCTCTGACTTTTAGTTATTTTCTCTCTCAATCTCTTCACAGCAACTTCACTCCCATCCTCCAATGTGGCCTTATAGACAGTTCCATAAGTACTCTTCCCCATTATCTCTGCGGTAGCACATAAAAGATCATCTGCTGTAAAAACCATTGGTCCATCAAAATGGACTAGTTTCCCCCCTGCCTCTCCGCCTGCTTCTACTTCACCCCCAACAGGTGGGACCCCCTTTTCAGCCCTTGCAGCACCGGCTCTTTCTGTGGCCTGACCATTCTTTGCTTTTGATGCTGCTCTTTTCCTCATCAAGCAGCAGATCAATATGACACAAAGAATGAGCAGAACAATGAGGAGGGCTCCAGCTGCTATGAGAATTATGTCTTTGGTACCTAGATTGCGGTGATGGGCATTTGATCCCTTTGGAGATGGGGGTGCTTGGGAAGGACATGAAATTGAACCACTAAACCCACATAGCTGAACGTTCCCCACAAAAGAGCTTGCATTAAATTTCTGAGAGAGAGCAGTGGGAACAGGACCAGAGAGATTATTGTAAGAAACATTGAAAGAAACAAGGTTTCTTAGATCAGCAAGGGAAGCTGGGATTTCTCCACTAAGATTATTGAAGGATAAATCTAGTTGTGTAAGAGTGGAAATGTTGCCAAAAGTTGTGGGAATGCTACCCCTAAATTGGTTTCTCCTCAAATTTAGAACAGAAAGTTTATGTAATCTGTCAAGATCTTGTGGGATTTGGTTATCAAGGTTGTTGCTCTCAAGATTCAAAAGAACAAGTGAGGATAGATTAGAGACACTAGCAGGCATGCTTCCATTTATGGCATTATTAGAGATATCCAATGTTCTTAGCCTAGAAAGCCTCCCTATTTCAACTGGGATTGATCCAATAATCTGGTTATTACTAAGCGAAATCTCTTCAAGCTCACTTAATGTGCCTAAAGAAGCTGGAATGCTTCCAGAGAAGAAGTTATGATCAACGGCCAATGACCTAAGTTGAAAGTTGTTCTTTTCTAGTGCTCCACCCCACGAGTTTGGGATAGAGCCAGAGAGGTTATTGTGTTGGAGAGCAAGGTACATAAGGGAAGGAGAGCGAGTGAGGCTAACAGGGATTGAACCCGAAAACGAATTGAGGCTTAGATTAAGCCTATAAAGTTTGGTAGAGTTTGCAAGACTATCTGGGATTGTCCCAGTGAGTAAATTGTTACTAATATCAAGTGTTTGGAGCAAAGGACATGAACCTAATGAAGGAGGGATTGAACCTGAAAGCCTATTGTTGAATAGCTGAACTCCTCTGAGACTTGGGAGAAGCCCCAATGAGGAAGGGATTGGACCTTCAATAACATTGTCATGGAGGCTAAGCTTTCGAAGAGCCTGAAATTGGCCAATCTTTTCAGTGATTCGGCCTCCAAGTCCTCTCCATGGAAGCTGGAGTACAATAACCTGTCCTTGTGCACACTTAATTCCAGTCCAACCACCTGAACAAGCTCCATAGCCACTATCATTCCAGCTCCTTAAGAACCCTCTGGGGTCATCTAATTCATGTTTGAATGCTTGAAGTGCTTCATAGTCAGCTTGTGTGACAACTACCCCATCCCAAATCTCGCTTGAAACAGGCTTAGTGAAACATACTGGTAGCAAAAAAAGCAACAAAAAGTGGGAGCAAAGGAAGAGATCTTTCAAAAACCCCAAGAAATGAAAAGGATCATGGATTTTAGACTGAACCTTCCACTTCTCTTTCTTATTGAGTGAAATACAATGCCAACCCGCCCTCCTTTTCATCAGAAACTCAAGAATCTGAAAAGGGTATTTGTAAAAATTGTTCAAAAGTAAAGCTTGGTTAGCCATAGCCACTAAGAAATACTGTATAGCAGAGTTTGAAAACAAAACAAAAAACAAAAAGCAAAAAAAGAATCTGAGTTTTCGCTACTATGAAAGAGGTGTGAATGAAACAGAAACAAAGATCAGTTGGAAGAGGGTTTTGTAGTGTGAACTGAAGGGTGGGGTTTCTCTTCTCTGAATGTGCACGTGAAGCTCAGAGAGAGAGAGAGAGAGAGAGAGAGAGAGAGGGAATCTTGCATTGGGAGAGAGGAAAACCCGAGACAAAATGTCAGGTGGGGTGGGTGCTAAATGCATTAAGGTTAGGAGGCTCTCTTGCTTTACAAAGCTTAACGGCTAGTTTTTCTTATTTCCCATCCCTATAACTGTTATTATTATTATGTTTTTTGACCGAGTTTCATGGGTATAATCCCAGCTCTTTTATTGCCCTGCCGCTCCTCCCAACGGCTATCTTTTCCTCATGGGTCTGGGACCCAGTTGTTGCAATGAACAAAAAATGGAACACCTGTGTGTGCGGTGTGCCTATAAATAAATCTACAGCGTACCATAAATCTTTTTTATGGAAGCATACCATAAATCTAAGTGAACTAAATAATTTTACAATTTTTTCCCCTGACTTGGTCTCTTATGATTTGTACCGAATTATGAGGTCATGTTAAAGAGTTCCATTGTACAACCCAAGCTAGAATTTTTTTTTTTAATCCACCCAAGTTAGAATTTTTAATGCAATTGATTGATTTTTTTATAAGGAGTTAAAATCATTTTCAATTTATAAGTTCATACTTTTATAAGTTTCAGTTATTTTTCAGTGCAGATGAAATCCTTTTAAAACTTCTTTAAAAAGTGCACTAGAATACTTATTGGCAAAAAGCCATGAAAATAATATAAGCGAATCCACCTAATGATACTTTAAATTTCATGAGATTTATTAGATCTTGAATTAGAAACTTTTGTATAATTATGTAGGTTAGTGAAAAAAATAGTAACTTTCTTTCACCTTAAAATTTGTTAAAAAAATAGGTTAGTGAAAATTTTTTACTCTTTTTTTTTTAAAACATTACTCGATAGCCACAAAATTAAAAAGTTTGCTGACTATGTAACGAGGGATGAGGACCACATTGTCCCTGACAGATTAAGCTTGATGACATAGGGTTTGTTTTTAAACTAATCAATGGCGTAGCTTTTTAAGGGCATTATTATATTATTATTATTAGCTTTGCAAAAACCTACGAAGTTGAAGCGGTGGATATGAGCCCTCCTATGTGGCTTTGACACAGTAGCGTTGACGTGGATTGCACGAATTGTACTCTTTTTGACATTAATTCTGAACTCGGTTTGAAAAGGTTTTAGGTAGGAAGGATCTCAGCTTTTGGCAGAATAGACCATAGGATAGGGTATGGACCAGGAAACCCAAAAGTGTCATCGCCTCTGTTTGAGTGAAGCGGACAATGTGAGTGGTCCACATATAGTTGGAAATGTTCCTCAAAAGAAGAAGAAGAAGATATAATTGGAAATGGAATCCTTTGAAGTTTTTTTTTTTTTTTTTTTTTTTTTCTTCCAGAAATAAATCAAATATTACTTCTTCTTTTTTTAAGAGTGCTTTATTCATAAATATTTTTACAACATTTTAATAACAAATTAACATCTAACATTTTAATAACAAATTATAGGTGTTAATTTGTTATTAGTTTTAATTAGAATCTATTATTGAAATTACTTTTTTGTCCACCAATAACAACTCGTAACAACTTGTAACTTAAAATTTGTTATGAAAGTGTCGTGAAAATATTGTGAAAATAACTTTTTTTTCTTTTAATAGCCAAATATGAAAAAGCTTAAATGAAAATTGAAACTGCATACAAAAGAGTGAAATAATTTGATAGTTTTGACAATGAGAAAAATATGGATGTGATCCCTTGTTATTCTAGGAGAAAGAGTTGGCGATTCCATTGAACTCTAAAAATGAATTACACTTTTTTTTTTTATATATAAAAGTTTGGGTTGTTTTTATTTATTTGATCCCTTATATATATATATATATATTTTTTTTTTTTTTTTTGTAATCCACTAAGTTTAATTCATTTTTCAAATTTTCATTTTGTCAATTTCCGTAAATGATTTGACTCAACTCTTAAGTATCAACTATCAATGAATGATGAGGCCAAATTAGTCAGGAACATAAACAGAATTACCATTTTGAAAATAAAATCAAACTTAGCATAACCACACATACCAAAAAAAAATCTCAATCTTAATGAATCAAAATGAAAATAATCCTAAATTTTAAATGTCTAAAATATAATTTAGTTAAAAAAAATATTTGACGGATCATACTAATAAAAAATAGATGTATTTTTTTAAGTAATTAACAATTATTCATGTAGGGTCTCAATTTCGGAGCCTAAGCCCAAATTATATGGAGTCTTGGTTTAACGAGCCCAATACAATGAATTTGTAGAGAATGGATTGGAAACTTGGATCTTAGCGACTCAGACTATCAACCAACATGTCTAGATGATCTAGAAAGAAAGATGACATAGATTTACTAAGAAGAAACGTCCTCGGATTGTATTCGAGGAGCCCCCCCTTCTTCATCCATCCCCCCCCCCCTATTTATACTGTCCACTCCCCCTTTTCCACCGTCCACGTGTAGACTTAGGTTGATAGTGATGATATTTGTCCCATCAGCCCCTTCCCAGAGTCGATGGGAGCGGTTGTAAAGGCTGAAAAACAGGGTTCAATTAGTTGCAGAGCACTTAATGTAGTGATAACAACTTTCCTTTCCAAGCCTCCCTTTGTCATTTTCTTTCTTAATACTTATCATCTTCCACGGAGTGATCCGGAATGTCATTCTCAATGACAAACCGACCCCTTTGTCCTCCACCTTGCTTGGCCAAGGAGGAGTTATTCTCTGGGTTGGGCCCCTAGCCCAACATATACATTGGTATAGGCTCCCTGGTTTGTCACCCCCACATTAGCCCCTCGGGATTTTTCTTTTTTTCTCTCTGAGAGGAAAGGAAGATCTCGATATGATAAAAGTCTCTTCACACCCATTTCTGACTGCAAGTTATTTTTGAGTTTACCTAAGTCTCGTTCTTGACGTTTCAGTACATAAGGCATGCCTTCATTAATGGTCTTTACGAAGTGACGCAGATCTGACAGTTAAAGACTTCTTTGGAAATTGAGTGGGATTCATTTCACTCGTAATTCACTTTTTGAAATTTTGGCGAATTAATTTCCACTAGATTTCACCTTCTATATAAGACACATTTGGGGGAACCATTCTTCCTCATCCACAGATCCTTGAGTTCTGCAGGAGCATCAAATTCTTCTTCCTTTAGGCATTTCCAGGGACCCCACCATAATGGTGATCAAAGCCTAAGGAATGAGGTAGCTAAGGATAAATGTGAGGGCAAGGAAAACAAGCCCTCCTCGGAAATCAAGGATGCTGCCAAGATCTAGAATAACGCAGTTAAGGCAAGGGAAGCAAAGGCCAAAGGCGTTCCTTCCTCTCAACCAAGCAAGAAGGAAATCACTCCTCCTTCAGTCAAGACCCGAAGCAGGTGTAGATCGCATCAAATTTTTGGTGCGACAAGGTTTGAGTCCCACCTGTTGCTTAGCCTTGATAGCAGAACATCCTGTAGCTAGGAGAAGAGGGGTTCATCAAGCGTTCCCACCTCTCCTTCTTTCTCATCGCCAGTATCACCCACGCTTCCTCTTCTTTCTCATCGCCAGTACCACCCATACTGACTCGATTGCTGCTAAAACAAGATTGTGAATCTAGCGTCTCCGCTACTTCTTCTTTCTCATCGCCGGTACCATCCATACTGGCTCGATTGCTGCTGCTAGAACAAGATTGTGGACCTACCATTCCTATGAGCCCTTTTTTATTATTTTTATTTTATTTTATTATAGTTAGCTTTTGAAACAAGCTTGCTTAAGCCATTTTGTATATGATGTACTTTCCCTTTATTTAATAAATGAGAATTGCATTTTTACCTTATGAGTCTTTCCTTCTTTTTGCAATAATCGTTTCATGAATGGGTGAGTTGGTATTTTTCTTTCAAATAGGGCTTAGAATTGGTGTTGTTGATTGTAATGAAAAGTTATCACCCTGACCTTATCAAAACTGACAGTGGCACCCGACTGCTAACTTTACATAGGTTAACTATGTAGGACTAATAAGGAAAATAATTGTGTGCTCTATATTGCGAACAGTGCAATCATTAAAGAATGTAGAATTTGAAGTAAGTGATCCGAGGGGACCATCGTGTATTGGGGTTCTGTTTAACATTTATGATAATGTTATAGTGTTAATTCCCTTAAGCATCTAGTCCGAGGACTCAGGCATGCGTTAGGTTCTATTTAAATAAATGAAAGAATGACAGGGTAGTCAGTTTCCCCTAAACCTGTGGTCCGAAGAGCCATCCAGGGTTCAAGTTCTGTTTAAGCACTTCATGGAGATATCCTAGTGTTAATTTCCCCCAATCATCTGGTCCGAGGACTCAGGCATGCGTTAGATTCTGTTTAAGCACTTCATGGAGATGTTTAAGCACTTCATGGAGATATCTTAGTGTTAATTTCCCCCAAGTATCTGATCCGAGGACTCAGGCATTCGTTAGGTTCTGTTTAAGCACTTCATGGAGACAGCACTTCATAGAGACATCCTAGTGTTAATTTCCTCCAAGCATCTGGTCCGAGGAGTCAGGCATGCGTTAGATTTTGTTTAAGCACTTCATAGAGACATCCTAGTGTTAATTTCCCCCAAGCATCTGGTTTGAGGACTCAGGCATGCGTTAGGTTCTATTTAAGCACTTCATGGAGATATTCTAGTGTTAATTTTCCCCAAGCATCTGGTCTGAGGACTCAGGCATGCGTTAGGTTCTGTTTAAGCACTTCATGGAGATATCCTAGCTAGCCCCACTTCGGATCATCTTTTGATTTATAGTGCTATCAACATGCGCCGTTCTAGGCAAAGGATTCCATGCAGCGAGACCGTACCAACTGATTTTCCATCTACATGTTGTGCCTCTGTCATTTCAACTGGCGAAGGTTCAACGATATTGGCCATCTGGTCCATGAGAACCTGCCTCATGAGCTCCTCGTACAGTTCTGTATGGAGCAATCTTCTACATGGCATGCGCCACGGCGAAAATGGTCTCCTCCCCCAATGGTCGATATATCACTGTGCTGCCTTGGTAGGTTAAGCATTCAACTCGCTTAGAACCAGGTCCCTACAGATAGCGCCAATTATAGGGTCTCAATTTCGGAGCCCAAGCCCAAATTATATGGAGTCTTGGTTTAACGAGCCCAATACAATGAATTTGTAGAGAATGTGTTGGAAACTTGGATCTTAGCGACTCAGACGATCAACCAACAAATCTAGATGATCTAGAAAGAAAGATGACATAGATGTACTAAGAAGAAACGTCCTGAGCCCCCCCTTCTTCTTCCATCCCCCCTATTTATACTATCCACTCCCCTTTTTCCACCGTCCATGTGTAGATTTAAGTTAATAGTGATGATATTTGTCCCATCAGCCCCTTCCTAAAGTTGTTGGGAGTGGTTGTAAAGGTTGAAAAGCAGGGTTCAATTAGTTGCAGAGCACTTAATATATTGGTAGCAGCTTTCCCTTAGATCTTTTCCAGGCCTCCCTTTGTCCTTTTCTTTCTTAATACTTATCCTCTTCCACGGAGTGGTCCGGAATGTCATTCTCAATGACAGACCGTCCCTTTTGTCCTCGGCCTTACTTGGCCAAGGAGGAGTTCTTCTTTGGGCTAGGCCCTTGGCCCAACATATACATTGGTATGGGCTCCCTGGTTTGTCACCCCCACAATTCAAATTTGGCAAAAAAATCATTATTTGATTATAATTGTTAAATTGATCTAAACCTGATTAAACGAGTCATTCTAAGCTCAAAACGAGATTAAACACTCTAGGTTTTTTAGCCAAGCCGTAATTTTCCTTTCCTTTTCTTTTTTTTAAGGAAAGAATTCCACTATATCATAATACAACCTTTAGAATATATTCTAGCGGAGTGCATTCCAATACAATTTTTTGGAAAATATTTTAGTAGAGTGCATTCTATGTAAATACATTCGTATGGACGAAGTATCCAAGTATCACCTTAATTTTTGCGTGATTAAGTCCAATACAAAGCGAAAAGCAAAGAGATCGAAGATATAATGGATATTTAACATCAAAAAATAAATGGACCCAAATGTTAAAAACATAGTTTTAGATCTTTACACGTTTGAGTTAAATTAAGGGCCCACCAAATTTCTTTCTTTCTAGTCGGACATATGTAAGCCTTCATTAGTATGACTGTATACAGGATGTTTGAGTTGAATTAAGGGCCACCAAATTTTTTTCTTTTTGGTCGGACGTATGTAAGCCTTCACTGGTATGACTGTATTCAGGGACGAACAACCAAGAATTAGGGTGAAATGGGTTGCAGTGTCCCATGCTCTTTCATACAATTAGCTGAGTTCCACTTCCCGCACAATATACAGCGCAACTTCTTATTAGTTTTCTCCAATATTTCAATAAGTTTTGGTAAAAATCTTGTAGCTTAGTTAGTTGGCACCTCATAATGTTTTTAGTAAAGACATCTAGACTTCAAATCCCTCACCTCAACCATTGATATATATATATATATATATAATTATTTCAATAAATTTCCTTGTAAGAAATTGTAATCTTTAGTTATTTTATAGATAAAATAGAAAGAAACTATGAATAGTGTATAATGATTTGATCATACTATATTTGTGGGTGTTTACAAATTGAAAATTGTATGATATAGTGGCTAATATAGATATGCATGTTTCATGCCTACTAAAATATGCAAATATCCTTCAAATTTTTTTTTTTTAAGTTCTTGATTGTGTGTTTCTAATTTTTTTTTTTTCCCCTTTTTGTTAGAAATTGTTTCAACTATAGCAAAAACAACTAAATTTGAGAAAGAATACCAAATTTCAAATCAATTATTTCTCACATAACAAAAAATTCAATTGTTTCTCATATAAATCTTAGAAAAATGATATTAAATTTTCATTATGCTTAAAATAATTAACATAACAAAATAAACATATTTAATCTTTCTAATTACATATTCTAAAAAATATATATTTCTAATTACATAGAATAAATACTACAATGCTAGTTCCACACACTCACACATATATACATGAATTCACAAATATTTAATTTTTTATGGTTTTTGTGTCAATTGTTGTCAAAACAACTAAACATGAGGAAGAATGTCATATTCTAAATTTATTATTATTATTATTATTCCAACTAAAAATTATTTCTTATATAGAGTTTATAAAAATAATCATATAAATTAGTAATGCACAACCATAGATAATTAATATATATGCATTTACTCTATTGTTTAATTCAATGAACTAGTATTTTGATATAAATTTAAATTTTGTTGAAGTAGAAGCTAATAAAGATAATTTCAAGAAATGTATCACATGGCACAATCTCACGCTCTCCTACATGAGGTCTCTACTTTTAGATATACTAGTCGTAAATCCATGTGATACGTGAGAATAAATAATTATTTTGTATTGTAATATAATGTATAATTTATTCTTTAAATTTTTTGAAGATAATTTGTTCTCCCAAAAATTAAACAATGTATATTTGGTCCAATTAGGTCTACTTTAGTCCCATTCAGTCCAATTAGGCCTACTTCGGTCCAATTTGGTCCACTCTGTTCAATTCAATCCACTCAGTCAATTTCGATCCCCCCTTCAGTCCATTTTAGACTAATTGGCCTTAAACTGATTCTTTTTGCAGGTTTTCTTTTCAAGTTTAGCTCAAAATTTCATTTATTTCTTAATTTTTGGGTTGAAAAATATGAAAATTTATTAGATTTGAGCTAAACTCTTTAGTTTTGAGTTAAAAATACAAAAAAAAAAAAAAAAAAAAAAAAAAAACTAAAATAGACATTAGAAATTAAAATTATGAGCTCTAAAATGCAATATAAAAGAAAAATATTCAAAAGTCTTATTTGGTCCACATTGGTTCTATTCGGTCTATTCTATCCTCTTTCGTCCAATTTGGTCCGATTCGGTCCTATTTAGTCCATTTTGTCCACTAAAGTTATATTTAGTCCAATTCGGTCCATTCAGTTTACATTATCTCTATTTGGTCCACATTAGTCCTTTTCTATCTACCTCGCTCCTATTTAGTCCACTTTGGTCGAATTCGGTCCCTCTATTTACTTCGGTTCTATTTAGTCCTATTCAGTTCATTCTGTCCACTTTGATCCACTTTAGTCCTATTCGGACCATTCAGTCCAATGTAGTTCTATTTGGTCCATTTTGTCCACTTTCGTTCTATTTGGTTCATTATGTCCACTTCGGTCTTATTCAGTTCACATTGGTCCTATTTCATCTACTTCGGTCCATTTTGTCCACTTCAGTCTTATTCGGTCTATTCATTCTTATTTGGCTCATTCGGTCCACCTTGTTCCTATTTGGTCAATTTGGTCCTATTTTGATATTTGGTCCACTTTGTTCCATTTAGTCCAATTCGGATCACTTCAATTGATTTTGGTCTACTTCAATCTACTTTTGTGCACTTACATAATGAGAAAATATATTTTTGGGTTGAAAGTACCTAATCCACTTCAGTATAACTAAAGTTAAAGTGAAAGTCTTTCTAAACATAAAAGCAATGAATATACAAATGTAATCTTTAGGACAGTTATTCATTTGTTTTAACGTTGTTACTCTTAAATGAATTGCATGAGGTTGATTATACATTTAAGCAAAATAAATAAATAAATATATACTTATATGTATGTATTTATAATTTTTATTTAAATAAATTATTCAAATTATTTATTCTTTTAAAAGAGATTATCAAAATAATTAAAATTCATATGAAACTTATACCAAATATGTATAATTTATTCTCTAAATTTTATTGTAAATAGAGAGACTACTTGTGATGGGGAAGGAAAAAATACAACACCAAAACATATAAAACCAAAATAGAGTTTAAAAAAATACAATGATTCATCAATATAAAGTAGAGTTGCAAGAAAGAATAAAAAAATCAAGAGAAAGAGAATAACCACTTTTTCAAGAGACTGTGAGAGAGTATAAGAAACTTATAAAAAAATAATATGAGAAGAAAAAAGTAAAAATAAAAAAAATATAGTAATAAATACTATATTATCCAAGTCATGTTATGTTATGTAATAAAGTAACATTGTATTCTTATATACTATCTTCTCTTTATAATGCAATATGATAAAATCTATGATGATATTAAAGAGAATAAAAAAGACAACAACTTAAAAACATAAAACTTAATCACATCAACTCAAAGTAGAGTTCCAAATAATACAAAAATTCATCAACCTAGAGTAAAGATGCAAGAAAAATATTTATAAAAAAATCCACGAAAAATGAAAAAAGAGAGAGAGAGAGAGAGAGAGAGAGAGAGAGAGAACCTTTTTTGTGTGAAAAATCTATGAATAGAATGGAAAAGAGAATTGTAAATTTATAGTAAGAAAGGGCAATAAAAAAAGTCAAAAATAACGGAAGATAAATAGATAGAAGAAAAGTGATATTAAGGAAAATAGTAGTAGGGAGATAAAAAGGTAAAAGGGAGGGAAATAGTTAGAGAAATTATAACAATAAATTGGGAAATTAATAAGGAAAAAATAAAAATAAGAGAAAGAATGTTGAAAATTGGTAAATGATATGGTCGTTGCTTAATAAGAACGTAGCAACAATAAATACTACACTTCAACTTTTAAATATATATATATATATATAGTCATATGGATATTGATTTGCCAATGGCAATGCAGAGAACTTTGAAGAGCTGATTATCCAAAAACCTTTGAAGAGCTACACTTTTTTGAGGATAAAAGGCAGAATTGAAGAGCTACACTTGAAATGACAGATTAAAGGCCCATTGTTACTGTAGAAGAGATGGCCTATTGTAAAAAAAAAGGACAGCGTTAAGGCCCATTACAAATAAAAACCTTCTTCTCTCATGGTACATTACTGAATAGAAATTACCAATTCAATGACTCAACAAATAAAAATGGAGGCACCATTGGCCAGATGGCATTCTACCTCTGTATGAGAAGGTATCTTGTGCATATGGTATGGTATATGCATCATCTCTACAATATATTGTGAGAGAGATGATGCATGTCCCAGATGCATGACATTATTATCGCTTCCATAGAGACTTTTTTTATGAGAGACCTGCTGCATGTATCGGTAACAGGTGATGATTATTCCTCACTAACATTTCGCAAAAACATAAAGTAAAAAGGAATGGAAAAATTATGCCAAAACCCCTCTTTTGTGAAAAGTTCCAAATACACAAACAAAAGAGACGGAAAAATATATGCAAACAGACTTATTAAAGAGTCACAAGTCCAAGAACATAAGTAAAATGAGGAACGGCTCATCCTAGTTTCAATCGAAAGCAGTATAATCAATATTACTATAAATCCATTCACCAAGTTGCTTAGAATAACCAAATACGTGGACAATATTTTGCATCAAATTTGCACTACTCAGCATCAATCTTCAATTCAGCAAACAAGAGAGGTCAATGAAACCAATTCACAAGCGTATCTCCTGGTGAGATCTTACTGTGCTATTTGAACTCAACACAGTCGCACAGACCTTCAATTTCAACTCTTTTTAGCTTAGAATATATAACGCATGGAGAACGCAAGGCCAACTAACTTGAATTTACAGGCTGGGAAAAGGAAAAACTTCAACTACAACAACAACCTTCATATATAACTTAAGCATCCAACATCGAGCCTATAAGGTTTACCTACATAAAATGACAGGAATGTTTAAATCTACAGAGTCCTCCTGTATGAGGCAAGTCACAAACCAGGTCCGAAACTTAGGTACTACTTCGCAAAAGGCCAAAAACATTTGTGAAAATGCTTTACTTTGAAGAGGCATGCAGAATAACCTCTGTTCTTGCACTTGCATCTAGCAATGCTACCCCAAAACATTTTCCATTCAAAAACCAAGGGCAGAAGGGATGGGAAAACAATTATTCCATGTGACAACAAAGGGTAATCAGGTTTTCCAATGGACACAAATCAGGGAGGGAGGAAGACTCATAGCGATGCAAATCCATTAATGAATTGATGATTCTACTGACCAAGTGATATTAGGATTGACATGCTTCAGAAATACCAAAAACTGACCCATCTACCAAAAACAATAAAATCAGCACAAAACCTGTTCAGGCATATCTATCACATAAAATCCTAAGACAATGTCCCAGCACCTTTAGATGAGAGAAAGAGAAAAGGACTTAATGTCATCAGAAATGGTACTAAGAAACCAACTGATATTCCCCAAGCTTTTCCAAATAGAAGATTTCCCACCTTTTGAAACATCTATCTCTTCCTAAACTAGAAAAAATCCATTCTAAAAAGCAAGTAAAAATCCCAAGAACCTAATATGTTTACAAGCACTACACGTATTCTATTTCCTAACCTCACTTTCAGTTATATTTCATAATAACTTAAAAGTGTAGTCAGGCTTATGCAATATCAGCTAGCATTGCACAAAGATTCAATCACCAACAACCACTTCAAAGTTCAAGTTTGGAAGTTCCTACTAGACCATGCAACCCCTTTCTACTAGTTTTGTTGATAAATTACACGCATATTTAGTGCATCTTGAACATACAACCTCTATCTCATTATTATTCGAGGATGAAGTGTCATTTCAGCTATAGAGCTCATTGGCGCTCAATCCCCATTATTTAGGACTGGGCAAAAACCAAAAACTTAGTTATAGTTCCTTAGATATTGTTTATGAATTAAATTTAACCACATTGATCAATGCAATGCAAACAATATTATCTTTCCTAAGAAGAATTCAATTCAACCATGCCACTTATTGGCCAATACAACCATATAATTGAATTTAATTAGGGAACTTAAGAAACTATACCACTATACACCTAAGTTCTAGTTCTATCTTTTAGAAGTTAGAATCACATACATCCATTACATTCCATACAAGCAAAGGAAATGCCATTCAAATTCGAGCTCAGCAGCCAAAACTGCATTCATTGAGAATAAAAAATTACATAATCTCAAACTAACTCTACAAGAATTAGGTCTAAAAATTGCACAATACAGATCCAATCTACATACAAGTCTAGAAAATTTAGGTCTACAAATTGCACAATTCAAATCAAAACCCTATCTCATTTGCCCAGAATTTCCCAAGCATATGAAAAATGAACCTTGTCAGTAACAGTGTTTCAATTTCACAATAATGATTGTGAAATAACTAACCTTCCTCCTCTCAGACACGTGCGGCGACAGGAGCGGCGGCCGCGGCGGCGGAAGAGGCAGCGCCGCCGAGGAAGGAGAGCAATCCGGAATTCGCTGGCTCTTGATCGTCGAGGAAGAGATCCTCTGGAACTTTGAACGCACCGTGAGCGCACACGATCGCGAAGCCGACCATCAACGCCGAGATGAGGAGCGATCCGACGGTGGTGAGGAAAACGACGACGACGGTTAAGAGCGAGAGACCGATCAAGGTCTCGCGATCTGAGAACGTGCGGCCGAGAATGACCAGAGGCTGATTGGACGGTCGGAAAAAGTAGAGGAAAGTCCACGCGGCGAGGAGAGAGAGGAGAACGAGGAGAGAGATTGGGTGAGAGAGGAGAGAGAAAGCGAGGACCAAGGATATGAAGGTGAGGTAGTTGACGCGGAAATAGGCGAGGTTTTTTCGGATCCGAGAGTAGGCTTCGGTGAGGGATTCGGGTCGGGTCATGGAGGTCCGGTCTACGAGTTCGGACCATGGGCGGCGTTGAGAGAAGCCGTGGCGGATCGAGGAGGATAAGCGTGAGATGAACGCGCGGAAAGCGGGCGTGGTTATGGGTTGGGTGGTGGCGGTGGAGTTGGTTTGTGAGTTGGAGATTGGGAGTGTCGGTGGAGAGGCCATTGGTGGCGCGTGAAGTTAATATCAAGTGGATGTAAGAGAATGAGAGTGAGCCAGTGACGTTAGTTATCATACACGCTGTTATAGTGGTTGTGTAGTGGGAAGGAATTATTGCCTAATGGATGTGTCCCGTAAGGCTTTGTGGGGTTTCATTTTAAATGAACCGGCCAGTGCTTTTTCTTTTTCTTTTTTTTTTAATTATGGGAAAATACTATTGCATATTATTAATAAAAAAGTTAAGTACAATCATATTAACTTTTAATTGGGATCATTTTAGAAGAAGATAGAAAGTTTCTCTGATGTAGGGGGAGGCCACTCCAAATCTTAGCCGTTTAGTAGAAGGCCGTGCCTAACCCTAGGGTTTGGGCTATTCATGTTCTCCTTGTGTGTCCCATAATACGAGTGAAAGTTTCTCATTTGCTACATTTATAGTGTTTCAACATGGAGGACTTATCTATGATGTGGAAAAAACTCTCGCTTTCAGAGGAGGAGGATAGCGAGTATAGCGAACGAACGATAGCGATGATTGGGGGAAAGGCTATTGCGGCAAAGTTTTTCACACGACGAGTTTTGAATATGGAAGCCATTGCTCGGACTTTTAAACAACTATGGCAAACGAAGAAGGGATTCAAGGTCAAAGATATGGGGAATCATGTGGTTCTATTTGTTTTTTCAGATGGATCGGATGCAGATAGAGTCCTACTAGGAGAGCCATGGAGTTACGACAAATATTTAGTCTCTCTACACAGATTAGAGAAAAATGTTGCAGTAAGGGATCTCGTCTCGATAGAATGTCCTTCTGGGTACAAATCCATGACTTACCTATGGGTGAGATGAACTAAGAAGCAGCAGCAGAGATTGGAAGGGTTATAGGAGATGTGCAAAAGGGAATTTGAGAATGGGGTAACCAAGATGGCAGTAGTTTCATGAGGATCAGAGTTAAGGTTGATACATCAAAACCACTTTGTCGCGAACGAAAGATTCGGAGTGAGGAAAGGGAGGTAGGGTGGATTAGGTTCAAGTATGAACGTTTGCCGAACACCTGCTACTAGTGTGGTAGACTGTCCCATAACGACATAGATTATGAGCTCTGGGTTAGAAGCAATGGTTCTCTGACTAAAGGGGATCGACAATTTGGTGCATGGGTCTGAGTCCCAACGTCAAATATGAAAAAGTGCTCAATAGTTTTGGTTGACAGTGTGGAAGAAGGCAAATGAAGTGACGATACCCAGGTGGATGACGAGGTGGTGGAGATGGTCACCACTTCTTAAGGGCAGGCAGAGATGACAGGAAAGGGGGAGCACGGCGGTCACTTCAACTAATGGAGTTCCTAGTGGACAGGTTAACGGTTGAAGAGCTGGAGCTGTTCTGGGTGCAGGCATGGATTATTTGGAACCAGCGAAACTGTGTTGTGCATGGAGGTAAATTAAAGGATCCTAAATGCCTTAACAAGAGAGCAGAGGACTATATTCTGGAATTTCAGCAAGCTCAGGGGCAATTGACAGTGGCTCGGACTGTGCAAGATATTTGTGATCAGTGGCAACCTCCACCGCCGGATGTTTACAAGCTAAACTTTGATGCTGCTGTGTTTTCGGGGCTGAACAGAACAGGTATAGGTACCATTATTCGGAATGATAAGGGGGAGGTTATGGCTGCAATGTCTGCTATTGGACCAAGTGCAGAAAACAGTGACGAAGCTGAGTTGATGGCCTGTAGAAGATCATTGGAGTTTGCCATTGATGCTGGGTTTTCACGTTTGATAATTGAGGGTGATAATGCTAATGCCATTCAAGCCATTTCTTCGTCTTTCCCTAATAATTCTTATCTTGGTTGTGTGGTGGATGATATTCGCCACTTGATACATGGGTTATATTGGGCTAGGACTAATCAGATTAGGAGGGGAGGGAATACAGTGGCACATGTTCTTGCCCAATTTGCTAGAAATTTAGATGACGATTTAGTTTGGATTGAGGATTCTCCTCCACCCGCTTTGGCGGCTTTGTTTCATGATATTTCGTTATTATAGTTGAATGAAAGTTTCCTTTTCAAAAAAAAAAAAGTTGGGCTTATTTCAAAAACGGATGAGGATATGGGTATAAGTTGCAGCCCACAAGGGGTAGAGTTAAAAAGTCGTGGATGGAAGAGATTAGTGCAGGAACGGTGCCCAAGTGAAGCCTAGACTATGCCTATTCAAAAAAAAAAAAAAAAAAAAAAGAACAACCAGAGACGTCGAGGGAGAGAACCACATCATATCTCCAGAAAAAAATGTTGTGCACTCACCATAAACCAAAAGCTAATGGTGGAAGCTGCAGGGCAGCCCCGCTGAGACCAATTAATGAGTTGCATTGCCTGGAACTACCATGGGATTGGGAACCTATGAACAGTGGAAGAGCTTGAAGAAATTATTCGAGCATAAGATCCCTTAATTGTTTTTTTTTTCGTCAGAGACTTGGTTTGAAAAGAATGAACAATTAGAAAAGTTACGGTGCAAGATAAAATATGCTGGCCTTTTCACCATGCCTAGTCAAGGTAGGAGCGGCGGGTTGGCGCTTTTATGGAAACTTGATAATGCAGTTTGGGTAGACAGTTTCTCAAAGAACCATATTGATGCAGTAGTGAATGGTGGTTCTACAGAGGCATGGTGGTTCACCGGTTTTTATGGGGAGCTAGATACTAATAATAGGGACGAAGCTTGGAGTATGCTCCGTATGCTACGAGCTAAACCACATCTACCGTGGTGTTGCATAGGTGACTTCAACGAAATCCTCAAAAGTGAAGAAAAAATAGGGGGTCAAATTAGATCAAATGCTCAGATGCAAGCTTTCTAGGGTGCACTAGATTTCTGTGGGTTCGTGGACCTTGGCTATACAGGTTCGGAGTTCACTTGGCATAGTCGAAGACATGGGTATTTGATTTGGGAACGCTTAGATAGAGGAGTGGCTAATTATGATTGGGTATCGAAATTTCCAGCAACAACTATTCGCCACCTTCACTGCCATACATCTGATCATCACCCGATTAGTCTGATTTTCAATTCAAATAATGAATCCCAACGGTGGGACAAAAGGCCTTTTCGGTTCAAAGAAATGTGGCTGACCAATAGTGGGTGTAGCGACACAATGTTGAGAGCTTGGCAGGTTCAACAAGAGGGTACACCAATGTTCAAAGTAACAAAAAAAACCAAAGAAGTGTAAGAAAATGTTGAAGTCTTGGAGTAAAGATCACTTCGAGAATGTAAAAAACTAGATTGCAAAGAAGAAAGATTTGCTATGGAAAGCAGAGGAAGCCGCTACAAAAGGTGGTAATTATGACGTAGTAATTCAGCTCCGATGAGAGCTTAATATCCTGCTCGAGAAAGAAAGCCAAATGTGGAGGCAAAGATCTAGAATTCAGTGGGTGGCAAAGGGAGATAAAAATACAAAGTACTTTCATGGGGTGGCTACTCAAAGAAAAAGAAGGAACTTCATAAAGGGAGTTAGAGATTCGGATGGAGTATGCAAACTAAAGAAGGGGTGATCTTGGATATCTTTGTGAACTTCTACACTAAGTTGTTCTCCTCATCTAATGTTCAAGGGCTTGACCGAGTCTTGGAAGGAGTCAAAAAGATAGTGACAGCTGATATGAATGAAGAATTATTAAAGCCTTATAGTAAGGATGAGGTTGAAGCTGCAATCAAACAAATGGCACCATCTAAGGCATCGAGTCCGAATGGGATGCCCCCCCTCTTTTACCAAACCTTTTGGCAGAGCATTGGGGTGGAAGTTTCAGATGCAGTCCTCTCTTGCTTGAACTCTGGTACACTCCTTAAATCCATAAATCACACTTTCATTACCTTGATCCCTAAAGTAAGCAATCCTAAAAATGCTTCTGAGTTTAAGCCAATAAGTTTATGTAATGTGCTTTATAAAATTCTCAGCAAAGTTATTGCTAACAGGCTTAAGCCCATTCTTAATTCTATAGTTTCAAAATCTCAAAGTGCCTTCACTACAGATAAATTAATAACGGACAACATCCTGATTGCTTTTGAATTGTTGTATTATATGAAAACCCAATGCTCAAGCAAGGAAGGTTTTATGGCATTGAAGCTAGATACGAGTAAGGCCTACGATAGGGTGGAGTGGCGTTTTTTGGAGAAAATCCTTTTACGAATGGGTTTTCAGGAATCTTGGGTGGCAATGATCATGCAATGTGTTTCCATAGTGACCTACTCGATCCTGATAAATGGCAAACCAAAAGGTTTCATAAGACCAACTAGAAGTTTGAGGCAAGGTGACTCCCTATCTCAATTTCTTTTCCTGTTTTGTGCGGAAGGACTAAATGCACTTCTTAACAAGGCAATGGAGGAGGGGGAGATTAGGGTCTAGCTTTGTGCCGTAGAAGCCCAAATATTATTCACCTCTTCCTTACAAACGATTGTCTTCTATTTTACAAGTCAAAGGCAGCGAAATGTGTAAAAATTCAGCAACTTCTTGATTGGTATGAGGTAGCTTCGGGAAAGCAAGTGAACAAGGATAAAGCCACTCTCTTTTTCAATAGAAATACACCTGAGGATGTGCAGCAAGAAATAATGGTATTGTTGGGTGTACTGGCCATCAAACACTATGAAAAATAATTGGGTTTACCATCCTTTGTTGGGAGGTAGAAAAAAGCTTGTTTCAATTAGATTAAGGAGCGAATTTGGTCCAAGATGCAAGGGTGGAAGGAGAGGTTACTATCACAAGTTGGGAAGGAAATCATGATCAAGGTCGTGATCCAATCCATCCCTACTCGATAAGTGTGTTTCATTTATCGATTAGTTTGAGTAAAGATATTGAGGCAATGATACGCAAATTCTGGTGGGGAAATCAAGATAATGCGAGAAAGATGCAGTGGGTTAAATGGAGTACTTTTTGCTCTCCTAAATCTGTTGGTGGTATGGGCTTTCAGGATCTAAGACAATTTAACAATGAACTTCTAGGAAAATAGGTTTGGAGGTTGTACCATGAGAAGGATACTCTACTATATAAAATATTCAAATCAAAATATTTTCCTAATGGAAATATTTTTGACATTGAGATCAACCCTCGTTGCTCTTTTGCATGGAAGAGCATTTTGCAAGCAAGGGACGTGATCTGCAAGGGTGCTAGGTGGAGATTAGGGGACGGTTCATCAATCAATATTTGGAATCACCGATGGCTAGATGCTTCTTAGGGTGGTAAAATATTATCGCCTCAACTTGACCCATCCTTGACTGTAGTAAAGGATCTTTTCATCCGTGGAACGAAGTGTTGGAATGAGGAGCTCATAGATCGGAATTTCTTCCCATCAAAGGTGGAGTGCATTAAAAGTATTCCTGTTAGTGCTCACTCTACAAAGGACTTACTCATATGGCCTCTAACCTTGGATGGTACTTATACTGTCAAAAGTGCATACAGGTTACTGGCTATGGCTACCCACAATTCCTTGCCTAGTACGTCCAACTCAAAAAGTGTGGAATGGTATTTGGAAGTTACAAGTTCCGAATAAAGTTAAGCACTTCATATGGCGGGCCTCAGGTGAGTGTCTACCTATGAGATATAATCTACAAATTCGACATGTGCTCACGGATAATATTTGTAGTCTGTGTGAGGAACACCCCGAGGATGCCATACATTACTTATGGATGTGTGACCATGTTAAATGCATTTGGTTCTTAGACCCCATTTTCAACTTCCCAAGATTACGGAGTTTTAGTAAGTTCTGCGATTTGGTCTCCTTTATGCTATCGGAATCCACGTCGAGCACTGCTGCTTTCTTTTCCATGGTAGCCTGAGCTCTCTTAACAGTATCCCCAACTTCCCAAACTTGTTGTCTTTCCATGGTAGCTTCTAACATGTCAACTGAACTGGGGAGAAAAATTTTCTAACTAAGGGTAGTGATGATCATCCCCTCTTTATTTCGTATGACTAAACCCAAGCCTGCCAACCCAAGGTTCTCAAAGACAGCTCCATCAAAATTGATTTTGAATAATCCCGATGTAGGTGGCTTGCATTTCGTCTCTGCTCTTGTGGTAATAGGCCGTATGTGGTGGGGCGTTTGCATCTTGGAATTCCTGCAGAAGGTCTCGAGCTCTCTTAGCCCACTCCCTTGCAAGAAGAGCAATTCTAGCTACTGATACTAATGTGTGGTTAGAAGAACTACCACCTGATTTGGATGATGTATTCCAGTCTGATTTACCTTTATAATATTGACTTACCTTATTCTCCCAAAAAAAAAAAAAAAAGAGTCAAGTACAAACAATAACATCAGAGGCAATAACAGCTTCTAAGAACTTGGGGGTTTCCTCAACCCATGCCTCAAAATCATAAACAAACTTAGCATGTTGAGCTAAAAGATTGGCAGGCTTACTTCCTTCCCTTTTAATGTGAGAAAAAAGAAAAGAACGAAAAAATTGAAGGTGAAGAAAGATGCACTCTAAAACATTAGCAACAGCATCGAGAGTTATCGAGCAACCATTCATAGCACTGTAGACTTGTAGAGAGTCTCCTTCAAAAATAACATCTTGAATTCCAATGTCCCTTGCAAAAATAACAGCAGCTTCCATAGCTTTTGCATCAACCTCAAGAGAGCCCAAGGGAGCATAAATTTGCTGACTCAAGGCTCTAACTGCCTGTCCTTTATCATCCCAAAGAAGCATGCCCATGCCAACAGTAGACTAATCTCTAAAGACAGCACAATCAACATTAGCTTCATACACACCTGTTATAGAGGGAGTCCATCTAGTAGGGAGTAAGTTTGCTGCTAGGATGGGGTAGTCTTGGATTGATTGGTAATCAACAGCCACTCTAGTTGCTTCTATAATCAGAGTGGCCACAGTTTTAAGCTTCTCACCGTGTCGAATTACATTGCTGTTATTCCAAATATTCCACGAAATTGCCATGAAATGAGTAAGGTCCACAACTGATGGTCCTAAGCCTTTATTTAATTTCCAAAACATATCATCAAAAGTACACTCCCTGTCTATCACCAGATCACAAGTCTCCCATACTGATAAAGAAAAATCACAGTGAAGAAGAACGTGGCTTGTTGTCTCACAACTTTTATCACATAGCTCACAAACTTCAGAATTAATCACTTGTCTACAATAAAGGTTGGATTTCGTAGGGAGGATGTTCTGACAAGCCCACCAAACAAAGTTTTTGATAAACGATCAATGCTTATTATTTCATGACTCAGGGAATTTGGAGGGAAAATTATCTTTTGAAATTATCTTATGAAAAGTCATTCTCATATTATGAAATTTTCGATTTTAGTAGAATTAGTTATAGGTTTTGGTTTAAACTTTAAATCTGTTGGGACTTAAAAGAAGGGTTTGGGTTACCATCCGCCAATTAGGCAGAATGGTTCCTCCTCAAAAATGGGGTCTCGAATTCTATGTTCCAACTCCACAAGCATATTTAGTAAGTATTATTTTTTATGGGTACTAAAAACTATTTGACTGTGAATCTTTACTTGATATTTAAGAGAATAGAAATCTTTTATATCCAAAAAAGAAAGAGATTAGAGAACTTTTTGGTGTCCACTTTTTTTAAAAAAAAAAATTATTTATAGTCATTTAATCTAATTGGAAGCCTTTATAAAATAAAATAAAAAATTTTAAAAATATTGGAAGCCGTTTAATAATAAGATAAATTACAGATATATAGTAAATTGAAAATTTTAAAATTGACTAGCCTCTGAGCACGCGCGTGAGGCTCTTCTATTTTTTGGGGAAGGGTTAATTTAGAGCATTTATTATAATTTGGAATTATTACATTTTTTAATCACAAAAAAAAAAAAAAAAAAACCTAGGGATGTGATGAGTGTCATGTGTGGAGAAATAATTTTCCAATCACAATAATTTTTCATCACAAAAAAATCTAGGAGTGTGATTGGAAAATTATTTCTCCACACATGACACTCATCACACCCCTAGGTTTTTTTTTTTTGTGATTGAAAAATGTAATAATTTCAAATTATAATAAATGCTCTAAATTAACCCTTCCCAAAAAATTAGAAGAGCCTCTGAGCACGCGCATGAGCGCGTGCTCAGAGGCTAGTTTTTTGCTAATAAATTTTGTAAGGTTATATGTAATGAATAAATAAGAAAAGAGAAAAATTATCTTATGAGAGATTCTCATGAAACCTCTCTCCTACATTATGTGTGGGTTTCCTATACTGTCGTTACATGTCTCCCACAAACCCACCTAAAATGTTTTTCCTTTTGATATGTTTGTAGTCATTTTGTTTGGAATTTTTTTTTAAAGCTTCATAAAATTTATTTGTTACTAAAATTTTGACCCGCCTTATATTTTTCTTTTTCACAATCTCCCTACTAAAATGTTTGGATAATCAAATTTAATGGTTACTAAAATATACTCAGAGTTATCTATATCACTCTTAGTTAACTTGCACTATCAAATGACAAAAAATAAAAAAATAAAAAGGGAATAATATAAAAAATAAAAAATGAAAAGAATTCTAAAATGAAAGAAAGAAAATAATCAAACAAAATGGTATATGCCATTCAATTAGTAAAATGTAAACAAAATGATTTCAAAAATTTGTTTGTGCCCTCTACTAAGTCCACAATCAAAAGGTAGTTTCTCAATAAAACGAATAAATGGTAAAAAAAAAAAAAAAAAAGTCAGCTACTTACAATACATAATATTTACTTAAAAAAAATACATCTCTCTTAGATCAAAAGCTAGGGCAGTCAATTGTTCTCCCATCTTGCTAATATCCTCATGTTCTTTGCACATGTACATAACATCTGCGAGAAAAAAAAAATGGTAAGACCTGGGCTCCACACAAAGCACAAAATGGTGTTGTAGAATAGAGGCCAAAGATGCAAATGTTCAATCCGAAATAAAACCAAATAAATTGTGCAAGCAAAGGAATGATCAAGTGGCACAACCATCCATTGAGTTCCATTGATTTTCTTATGAAATCAAAGAATTAATGGGATTTTGAGGAATGCTCTGCATATTGGGTTCCACAGTTTGCTAACAGCACCACACGTGATCTTGCCTAGCTTGCAATTGAGATTAAATCTGTTTAAATTTTTGTTCAAAGAAATTCTAAAATAAATTTATTACAACATAAATAAAAAAGAAACCCTACTCACCATATATTCTATATGACAATGGTTGCAACCCGAGGCATTAAAAATTGGATAACAATGAATGGAACTCAAGAGAAGACACGTTGAGAGCAAAAACATATACAATATTTTAAAGCATCAATTGAATGTAAGAAATAGAAAACTAAAAAACATGATAAGTAAAAGAAGAATATTTTCTTATATAATATTGGAAGTCAAGTAATGAAGTCTTTTGTTATTCCAGTGCAGTAATATTCTATTCGGGTTTTTTTTTTTTTTTTTTGATATATCCAGAAGAAGAAGAAGATGAAAAGGAAGGAGGATATAACATGAAACTTAAATAAAATAAAATAAAAACTGGATAAGCAAAAGAAGTTAAAGAGAAGTTAAAATTTTTAAATTCGATAGTAAAGCAGTTTCTTAGGAGTAAAACATGGAAGAGTGGAATTCAAACAATTTGGTAGGAGTAAAATGTGGGAGTGGAATTCAAACGTGTTAAGGTTTTTTTTTTTTTTTTTTTTTTCCAAATAGAAACGTGGTAGATAATTTTTTTGATACAACGTGGCTTTTTTCATTAGGTTTTTTGTTTTCAATTTTTATCAATTTAAGATTTTAAACCATTTCTTATGATTTAGAGATAAAGATAAGTTTATTAAATTAAGGGTATTTCATTAGTTTTTTTTTTTTTTTTTACTGAACGTGAGTTTTTTCTAAGAATAAAATATTAGAAATTTTACTATTTAGTTGTGTTTTTTTTTTACTCAACGTGAGGTTTTTTTAAGAATATAATATTAGAAACATGTGTTAAAATAAGTGGGTTAGTAGAAGTGTTCCTATTTTGTAGGTAATGTTTTGTCAAATTTATCTAAAATTTAGGACTTTTTAAATTGATAATTTTACATGTTTAACCCTACCATTTTACATGTCCATTTCAATGACTCCTCAATGCAATCTAAAAAGTTTGTGCATACGTGAACCTAAGAAAGATAAAAGAATTAGGGTTAAACCAAGTATTTTTTTTTTTTTTTAAACTTTAATTAACAAACCAACGTTAGCGTGCATGTTATTAAAGAGAAGTAAAAAATTTTAAATTTGATAGTAAAACAGTTTCTTAGGAGTAAAACATGGGAGAGTGGAATTCAAACAATTTGTTAGGAGTAAAATGTGAGAGTGGAATTCAAACATGTTAAGGTTTTTTTTTTTTTTTTGAATTTGAATTTGAATTTGAAAAAAAAAAGGGTCGGCCAAAATTTTTTTTTTTTTACAAAACGTAGGATTTTTTTTTTACGTAAGATTTTTTTTTTTTTTCAACATAGAAACGTGGTAGATAGTTTTTTTGATACAACGTGGCTTTTTTCATTAGGATTTTTGTTTTCAATTTTTATCAAATTAAGATTTTAAACCATTTCTTATGATTTAGAGATAAAGATAAGTTTATTAAATTAAGGGTATTTCATTAGGTTTTTTCTTCTTTTCTTTTTTTACTGAACGTGAGGTTTTTTCTAAGAATAAAATATTAGAAATTTTACTATTTAGTTGTGTTTTTTTTTTTTTTTACTCAACGTGAGGTTTTTTTAAGAATATAATATTAGAAACATGTGTTAGAATAAGTGGGTTAGTAGAAGTGTTCCTATTTTGTAAGTAATGTTTTGTCAAATTTATCTAAAATTTAGGAATTTTTAAATTGATAATTTTACATGTCTAATCCTACTATTTTATATGCCCATTCCAATGACTCCTCAATGCAATTCAAAAAGTTTGTGCGTACGTGAACCTAAGAGAGATAAAAGAATTAGGGTTAAACCAAGTATTTTTTTTTTTTTTAAAAAATACTTTAATTAACAAACCAACGTTAGTGTGCATGTTATTAAAGAGAAGTTGAAATTTTTAAATTTGATAGTAAAGCAATTTCTTAGGAGTAAAACATGGGAGAGTGGAATTCAAACAATTTGTTAGGAGTAAAATGTGGAATTCAAACGTGTTAAGGTTTGTTTGTTTGTTTGCTTCTTGTTTTTTTTTTTTTTTTTTTTTTTTTTTTTGAATTTGAAAAAAAAGGGTCGGCTAGAGTTTTTTTTTTTTTTTTTTTTTTTCAAAATAAAAACGTGGTAGATAATTTTTTTGATACAACGTGGCTTTTTTCATTAGGTTTTTTGTTTTCAATTTTTATCAATTTAAGATTTTAAACCATTTCTTATGATTTAGAAATAAAGATAAGTTTATTAAATTAAGGGTATTTCATTAGGTTTTTTTTTTTTTTTACACTGAACGTGAGGTTTTTTCTAAGAATAAAATATTAGAAATTTTACTATTTAGCTGTGTTTTTTTTTTTTTACTCAACGTGAGGTTTTTTTAAGAATACAATATTAGAAACATGTGTTAGAATAAGTGGGTTAGTAGAAGTGTTCCTATTTTGTAGGTAATGTTTTGTCAAATTTATCTAAAATTTAGGAATTTTTAAATTGATAATTTTACATGTCTAATCCTACTATTTTATATGCCCATTCCAATGACTCCTCAATGCAATTCAAAAAGTTTGTGTGTACGTGAACCTAAGAGAGATAAAAGAATTAGGGTTAAACCAAGTAATTTTTTTTTTTTTTTTTAACTTTAATTAACAAACCAACGTTAGTGTGCATGTTATTAAAGAGATGTTGAAATTTTTAAATTTGATAGTAAAGCAGTTTCTTAGGAGTAAAACATGGGAGAGTGGAATTCAAACAATTTGTTAGGAGTAAAATGTGGAATTCAAACGTGTTAAGGTTTGTTTGTTTGTTTGTTTGCTTGTTTTTTTTTTTTTTTTTTTTTTTGAATTTGAAAAAAAAGGGTTGGCTAGAGTTTTTTTTTTCAAAATAAAAACGTGGTAGATAATTTTTTTGATACAACGTGGCTTTTTTCATTAGGTTTTTTGTTTTCAATTTTTATCAATTTAAGATTTTAAACCATTTCTTATGATTTAGAGATAAAGATAAGTTTATTAAATTAAGGGTATTTCATTAGGTTTTTTTTTTTTTTTTTTTACACTGAACGTGAGGTTTTTTCTAAGAATAAAATATTAGAAATTTTACTATTTAGCTGTGTTTTTTTTTTTTTTTACCTCAACGTGAGGTTTTTTTAAGAATACAATATTAGAAACATGTGTTAGAATAAGTGGGTTAGTAGAAGTGTTCCTATTTTGTAGGTAATGTTTTATCAAATTTATCTAAAATTTAGGACTTTTTAAATTGATAATTTTACATGTCTAACCCTACTATTTTACATGTCCATTCCAATGACTCCTCAATGCAATCCAAAAAGTTTGTGCATACGTGAACCTAAGAGAGATAAAAGAATTAGGGTTAAACCAAGTATTTTTTTTTTTAAAAAAAACTTTAATTACATTTAAAAAAAGAAAAGAAAAAAAAAAAGGATAGTTAACGTGATACATTAAAAAAAAAAAATGTAGAACTCAAGGTTGCTACATACCTAAATAAAAAAATTTAACGCCAAAAACATATACAATGATGGTAAAAAAAAAAGATATATATATATATATATATATATGAAGAAGGAAAAAAAAAAAAAAGTGAAGTGAGGAAGGAGAAGGAAATAGTAATTGATCATTTATATGTAACTATTTTTATTTCAATTCAAATTTTTTAAATAAAATGTAAACAAAGGCTATTAAAGGAGGTAAGGGAAGTCATACTGTTTAACTGTTTATGAATGAGATTTTGAATGCTTCTTTTGTAGCATATGGCAGCCCTGTCTTTGGATCACAATACCTACAATATGAAATGACAATTCATTAAGAAGTACAATGGTAGAGTATATGAAAGAACCATTTATTTCAAAATTACATTTTAAATAAAAGAAAAAAAAAAGAGTTAACGTGATACATATAAAAAAGAAACAAAGAAAAAAAAGTAGAACTTAAAGAAAGTCAATCATAAACAAAAGAAAAGAAAATAAAGAGGAACTTGCAAAAAACAGAACCTGAAAATTTGTTGAAGCCTCTGACAATAAATGTCTTTAATCTGAAGAAAAAAGAAAGGAGGTTGAAGAAAAATGAGAGAGAGAAAGTGAGATAGAAACTACAAAGCGTACGTGAGTTTGTGGTTTTAAAGTGTAGGAGTTTTAATTTACATATCTATCCTCAGTAGTTGAAAACTTGTAAGTGGGTATGATGAGGGTATCTTAGGCATGAAAAATGTGGAATCCAAACAGGGGAAACCCCTTAAATAGTAGTATAGAAAAAAAGAAAATAAAGAGGAACTTGCAAAAAACAGAACCTGAAAATTTGTTGAAACCTCTGACAATAAATGTCTTTAATCTGAAGAAAAAGAAAGGAGGTTGAAGAAAAATGAGAGAGAGAAAGTGAGATAGAAACTGTAAAGCGTACGTGAGTCTGTGGTTTTAAAGTGTAGGAGTTTTAATTTACATATCTATCCTCAGTAGTTGAAAACGTGTAAGTGGGTATGATGAGGGTATCTTAGACATGAAAAAATGTGGAATCCAAATAGGGGAAACCCCTTAAATAGTAGTATAGATAATCAAATTCTACTTCTACTAACAAGCTCACACACACCCACATAGTATTAACTAGGAGTCCAAATCTTCTATCCCACTCCTTCTACTCCACTTTATACTTCACAAATAAAAACTTGCCTCATGTCCATATACTAAATTAAATCTTAATTTTATGCCTCTATTATTTTAGTTATCTAAATTAGATAAATAAAGAAAATAAGAAAAACCCAACAGTAACATATCCCTACCAACTTCTCTAGTCACAGCCATCCACCGCCGGCGGAAAACTTTGGCCGTGATTTTCCACATCACAAAGAGCACACCTCAAAATATAGATTGATAAAAAAACTAATGGCCGAAAGATATAATTTTTCATAAAACAAATGTCAGGGACGGTTGTTGTGAGATCAATAGAATAATGTTCTTTAATATGGTCGAAAGACAAAACAAAAATAAAGTAAGTAATTTTAGTGGTGCAGGCAAGCCATGGCTCCCTGAAACCTAAACATTTGAAATTCTATTACCTCACCCACCCAACCACCCACTTTTAACTGATCAAGATTAACTATAATATTTAGTTTCTGAGGAAGCCGAGAGAATATTGGATTTTGTTGGGTTTTGAAGGTCCTAGATTTGGCTTGGCTTGGCTTTGTTCTGTTCCAAGATGGTATCTTAGCTGGATGGCTAGAGGATTTGGTGGCGCCGGCGAGTGATGGCGGTGGTGCAGCTGGTGGGGATGTGTTGAGTGTTGGGTTTTTTTTTTAACTTTTTTTTTTTATTTATCTAATTTAAGTAACTGAAATAATAAAGGCATAAAATTAGAATTTAATTAACTAGATAGACATGTGGCAAGTTTTTATTTGTGAAGTATAAAGTGGAGTAGGAAGAATTGATAGAAGATTTAGACTCATTAATTAGTACCCTTACAAAACAAATAGTTTAAAGAAGTGCTTTTCTAAATTTTATCATTACCTTTCTTTGTTTCTATTTTTAGGGGGGGAAATAATTTCTCAAAAAAGAAAAGAAAATCCTCTTAAAATGCACAAAGCACGTTTGATATTAATTGTTTTTATATCAAAATTATATGTGTTTTTTTTTTTTTTTTTAATCTTTCTAAATTAAAGTAAATTTAGGTTTTTATAAAACATAATTTTTTTTCTGTCTTTTTTCATCAAAACTATAAGGACACGATTCGTAACGAACCGTAACAGTATTGGGTTCGCATGTAAAAAGGCCCGAACAATATGATTTGTAGAACGTGGATGTAAAGAACTAGGTTAACTGTGGTATCTCAAAAAGACTCACTCTCACGTAAATTAAAGATCTAAAGTTGGTACAACGATCCTTTTCTTTGGCGATCAATACAATTCTTTTTCTCTCCTTTCGCTCTTCTTCTTTTTTCTGTACTTTTCTCTTTTTTCCTTTTCTCTTTCGATCCCCTTTCTTCATGCTCTTCTTTTAGTTTATATACCCCCCTTTGTGTTCCATCCTCACCGCACACGTGTAGGTTGGGTCCGGAGGATTTCTTTCTGTCCCATCTAGCACCTCCTGGAACTTCCTATGGGCAGCTGTAAGGCTGCTTCCTTACTGTTTAGGTATAACCTCCACATTAATGCGGCCAGAGAGTTGGTTGAGAGGTCATTAATGTGGAGGCAGCTGTAGTTATAGATATTTGTTTGTCTTATCTCTTTCATCCTTGGTCGGTTATTCTATCTTTTACGGTGACCTAATTCTGAGGTCTGGTTGCAATAAGACCACGTCCTGATCGTCCTTGGACGCATACTGCCGAGGAGTATGGTGTCCTCGGACGGATACAGAACCCTACCCTTGTGATGTTGACTACCATCCCCTTCAGTAACTACCTTATGACCTGACTTGGCCTCCTCGGACGGATATGCATCCTCGGATGGGCCACGGGCCCAACAATCCTGAACAATCCTGAACTTTATGGGCCTATTGATCGAACGGTCCCCACAAAAACCTTTAAAAAAAATAAATAAATAAATAAATAAAAGAAAGCTTATTAATGTTTGAATTTGGTATAATAATATTTTATGAGTAATACTATAGGCACAAATTATTTTACAACATTTTGTAACCTCTTATTAGTTTTCATTAAACCCATAATTAATATCACTTTAATTTTCATTTATCAATAATCACTCACCACATCAACAGTTTGTAAAATTTTTTATAAAATTATTTATATCTCTAACATTATTCATATTTTATATATTCAATTTATAACATATGCAACTTAAAATCAGATTACCTAAATAAGCTATGATAATTGAATTTAATTCATATGACTATATATATATATATATATATATATGAACATCCTCTCCTATGTGTCCCTTCATTTAAACGCAGAATTAATTCATGAAATTTGGATGACTACATTTTATACATAAATTAACCTTACAAACATTTATTTCACAAACTCTAGTTCCTTCATTCTGCGGTTCTATCGGTACTCCAAATTTCAAAATGACTAATACTAGTTATAATGTGGGTTAATAAACAGTTTTATCATTCTTAATTATCTCATACTTTTGTTTCAAGTGTTTATATTCAATGGAAGAATCTAATATACTACACCTACAAGATATTGTAACTACATAAGTTTTTTTTTTTTGGGTTTGGATTTTGATACTGTAACTAAGTTTATTCAAAAGAAGGTGCTACGTACTTGCTCTTCCCCTTCTGATTTATGCCAAAAAAAAAAAAACAAAAAAAAAAAAAAAGCTAGCTAGATACATATAAATATATAATACATCCATATTGATCCACAAGTTTCCAGCATATTATCCCATCTACATAGGACGAGATGGACACCTTCATGTAGCGTATTAAGATTGGTGATTGAACTTAGAAGAGTCCGAATAAAGCTATGTTTTCTTTTCAAAAAAAAAAAAATAAAGCTATGTTTTAGCATTTTTCACATTAGGAAAGGAGTCAAATGACACGTTTTTTTTTTTTTTTTTTTTTTTTTTTGAGAAACAACTGTAAAAAAATAAAAAATTAATAAAAAAGGGAAAGGACGCGTAGATACTGGCATGGGTACAGGGTACCGTAAGTTAGGCCAAAGCCAAACAGATCAAAGTTTTGCCTTATTTATGCGTGTATTCAATGTCTTAAGAGATTGGTACATACTATACGTCTATACCATGCGAACCTTTTTCTAACATTCTTTAACCTAACCAAAGAAAATGGTAGCTGAAAAGAAAGATAAATGAACATTTTGATTCCCAAAAAAATTAGAAGACTCTGGGTATCTAATCATTCATTCTTAGTGGAAAATGTTTTCTTTGACGAAATGGAAAATGTTTTATCTTGCAAGGAAAGCAAAGCAACTCCACCTGGCATGGTTTAATTAATTTAGTCGTAAGTCGTAACAAACAGTTTCTATGTATAGACTTTTTGGATAGGGAATCAATACTTCTTGGAAATCACGTATGGCATGTTGCGTTCGTGGCTACCAATATATTCCTAAATCCTAATAAACTTATCTATTTCCATCGCTGAACATTCAGCAAAAAAAAAAAAAAAAAAATTCCATCACTGAACCAATGAAGTAGTAAACCAAATACAACTTTAGAAATATCTTGAATATGTATGGTATCATTTTAGGTTATTCGAATGAAGTAGACTTTTAGGGCGTGACAGATTAATGGCCTTCACGAAACAGACTAGCAATTAATATATATTGCAGATTATATCAGATAATTGCACTTCATCATTCGTCACTTTCACTTACATAGCAAAAGAGATTAAAAAAAAAAGCAAGAAGAGTTGGCCTTTTAGTGGGGAAAAATGTTATAATTTTATTAATTTTACTATAAAAATATCTAGGACGTTTGAGATTTTCTAATTAGGTATAAACTGATATGATAATGAATGTGATCAGTGTACTATCAATAACATAAGAAATAAAATTCTAAATTATTATTTTGTTATGTGTTTAAAAAGTGACATGAGTTTTTAAAGTCTATATAGTAAATTTTGTATTATATCTAACATCACTCAAATAAGAAAATTACTTGGGATATTGATAATGATTCTTTGTGATGTCTAATGATGGAATCAATTTTAATACCAAAGGTTTGCAAACTAACATGACAATGAATAAAATTGGTGCCATGCACATCAATATTATAATAAATAAATATCTTACTTTTTATTTTGTGTTTAGAAATCGGCACATCAATTTGTACACTTTATATAGTAAAATTTATAGTAGCCTTAACATCACTCTTCCAACTAAACATAAAAAATAAGTACCATAAAAAATATAGTGCGCATCAATTTGAGTATGCAACGAACACAATAAGAGTACTAATTATGATCACGAATGTAGTTCGTGAAAGGTGTTCATGATAGGAGAGTTCAAATTGTATCTAAAACTAATTGTGGGGCCACATCAAGTTCATTATCCAGTAGAGTCTGGGTTCAAAGGTTTGAATCAAATTGTAAACCTTTTTTTTTTATAGTGAATTTCTTATTGGGATAAGGGTACCTCCAT
Organism: Quercus robur; assembly: GCF_932294415.1. Classification (NCBI taxonomy): domain Eukaryota; kingdom Viridiplantae; phylum Streptophyta; class Magnoliopsida; order Fagales; family Fagaceae; genus Quercus; species Quercus robur. The sequence continues at coordinate 66,325,007 of NC_065541.1, forward strand.
AGTGAATTTTTCTTTGGAGTGTTCTCTATCGATTTCTCTACTTCGTTACCATATCGCAATATCTATTGCTTTGATTGATATATTTCAGCTCTGGTCAGTGGTGACTTGATATATTTGTTGTTTATATTTTTTTAAGTTGTAATCATTTAAATGACATATTTGGTATATCATAAATTAATCCTCTATGATCAACTTTTCATACACAAATAGTCTTTTGAGCTTGCTTTTGATGCATTGTCAGCTTATTACACTTGTTGACTTATACTGAGAGGTTTTTCTAACTTGATGCTATTTGTAGAAATTTTTATTAAGAAAAATCTGTTTTCATTTATTTTCCATCGTATTGTTTTTGATTCGTTGTAAGCATATGTTGGCACCACCTATTTTTGTATTTGTTTTTTTCACTAAGAAAAAAATTTCTTTAGATGGCAGCTACAAATCTTACAAATAAAATATAATAGCTCCATTCCATTCCACTCATTACACTCCGCTCCACTTCACTTTGCTTCGTCCATAAGGTCCCCAAGTCATTGGTCCAAAAACAAATAGAGTCAACTCCAACCAAGCCATTAATTACTTTCCACTAAGAGTATCTCCAAAAACAAGAGTTAATAGTATTATTTTTAAGTTCTGGTGAGATGAAACTTCCATTAAAAAAGTGGAAGGAAGACATAGAAGCCTTAGAAGGCAAGGCAAGAAGGGAGGCACGGAGTAGAGAATCGAATCCTATATTCCTATATAAAGGGTGAGAATCATAGGAATACGACATTCTCTAGTGATCTTTATCTACAATCAAACCAAAGTTAGGCCAATCACCATTACTATTTGGCATCTCACAATTAATTTTAAGGCAGCAAGTATGCTTTGTATTAACTGTGAAAAGTTCATGAACAAATTAACTTTTTTTGGGAAATAATCATACATGTGATTTTAGTTACCACAATCTTTCACAATTTTTTACATAATATTCCATTTTGTTTTAACCAGCAATGCAACTGATGTAGCAACTTTTATTAATGCACCATGATTAACAATTTTTTTTTAATAAAAATTATAGAATCACAATGATTAACAACTTCAAAAGGTATTATATAACACTTTTTTTTTCCTAGTCCTCCATTTCATATTTTCACAACAAAAAGAAGGAATTTCCTTTCTCTATTTAAAACTCTAGCTAAACATCATGGTTACGTTTAGTTGCTGATTTTTTACCCCCTGCAAGTTGCAATAGGCAGATAATCATTGTCGTTATTGAATCAATTAATTAAAAAGGAAGCTTATCCTCATGGTTCAATCATATTGTTATAGTTTTAATCAAAGAATGATACTGATTGATTATTTTCTTGTACAACCATCCATCTCACCAATTATCTTTCTCAATGTATATCATGTACCAATTATATTGCTTTACTTTTGACTTTTCTTCCCTACTAGAATCTAAGCATAGCTTCCATTCACGAAACAGCCTTTATATACGAGGTTTTTCATCACAAGTCCTTGCAGAGAAAGAAAGAGATTTCTACTTAGTCTACTAGTTATGGCTGCTCCTTGTGCCTTTCCTGATATATATTTCTGGGTTCAAAATCTTCCACCAATCACTGAATGGAAAAAAAATTCAATGTCTCTATGCATATGTTCCTCAAGTTCATCCCAACCATCCCTCAATCTCTCAATAGCCAAATATAACCAATCCCGAAATGATCTCTCTTTTGCTATAAATGCAGATTTTAATCTACCTGTCTGTCTTTGGACCTCAAAACCATTCAAGCTCAACTCTAAATCCATAAAGTTGATAGATGAGGAAACCATGTCCAACCTCTTGGTAAATTTTGTTGAAGATGTGCTTCAATATGGTTCAAATAACAAGAATAACAACTCCCTTCTCAAGTTCCCTAAACTAGGTTCTATTCCCAACTTCAAAGATATTTTCAATTTTGCATTTTTCACTCTATTATTCCTCATTTGCATCTATGAAGCTCCCCAAGATCTCCGTTCGGGGTGTCTTATTACTCTAAAAAATCACTTGGCAAGTAATTGTCAGTCAAGACAAGCAATAAAGTTGCTCATGAAACTCTTAGGATCAAATTTAGAAGAGCAATGGATGAGATCCTTGAACCTCGCAATTACTAATTGGATTATAGAGCAACAAACCACCCACCGCTCCCTCAAAACACCATCACCTTTGTTTTCTTATGCACTTTCAACATTTGGGTTATGGAAGATTCATTTATATTGTCCCGTTATAGCCATGGATGTTGAAAACTCGAGCAATCCTTCTGTTGATGAGCGACTGCAATTTTCTCTTACTTACAACCAACTTGAAGGTGTAATCCAATTCAATTACAAAGTAGTAATTCAAGAGAGGTGGGTTGATGTGATAGTGAACACTGATAACATAAGGTATGATGATTTTCATTGTATATTTCAATTCTTAGTACAAAGATATTTGAAGAGCTAAGCTTACTGTTCTGCAGGAATTAGAGTTTTAATAGTTGAACTTCTACCATATAGAGCTTTAATTAAAATAAATAAATAAAAAACTTTCCAGCTTTTTGAGTGTTTGACAAATTACAATGGATAACGCTTTAAAATTTTGGATTGATAAAGCATGGACATGCAGTGAATTATAGAACTTTTTCCTAAAAGTTTCAAATTTCAGCTTGGATCCCCTTAAAATTTACTCCTTAGCAAAAAAAGCAAAATATTTGGCAATTTCAGCTGAAAGAGTTTTAAAGGTCTTAAAGCAATTTAACACCCCTTCAAAACCCGAACCAGACAAGCCCCAATTTAATTTGCTAGCCATTTAAAAGTACTTCTATTCTCATTTAAAGCCAAAGTCTGTACTAAGTTTTATTGAATAATATGTGAAAGAATGTAACTTTAAAATGATAATGAAACAGTTCTTAATTAAGCTTGTTCTTGCATTGCTTGTAATATGACCAACTGAGGCCTGTCTTTCTTCTGTAACAGGTGTGACATTATCAGACTTGTGAGTGAGGCCCTCATGAATGAACGAGGAGCTGGGGCAGCAGAAAAGCACTTTCCTTCAAGAATTTCGTTGCAACTGACTCCAACTCTTCAAACCAACGTACTAAGCCTTTCGGTGAGCAAGTCATCTGAGAACCCAACAAGAGAGATTGGCTTAGAAAAAACTATAGAAGCCGGGTTTGATCCGCCTAATTCTTACTTTGGACTCAAGGTATCGGCTGGAGAGACCATGACAATAAGCTTGAAGCCTTGGAAATTCGAGGAATCGGTTAATGGTTATAGTGCAAATTTGAATTGGTTTCTTCATGATAGCATGAATGGAAGAGAAGTTTTTTCTTCCAAGCCTTCAAAGATTTCATTAATTAACCCGAAAGCTTGGTTTAAAGACCGATACTCGAGTGCATACAGACCATTCACTAGGCAAGGAGGAGTGGTTTTTGCTGGAGATGAGTATGGAGAGAGAGTGTGCTGGAAGGTGGACAAAAGTGCCATAGGAAGGACTATGGAGTGGGAGATAAGAGGGTGGATTTGGTTAACATATTGGCCTAACAAATACAAAACATTTTCTAGTGAGACTAGGAGGTTGGAATTTAGAGAAATTGTTCATCTTAACATTGCTTAGCTAAGAAAACTAGAAGAAATTTGCAGATTTCTATTTTAAGGTTTGTACTTAATATTTGCTTTCGTTTTGTAAATTTCTACTTCTTTTATTAAGGAAAAGTGTTCCTATACTTGGCTCTAAGTTTCATTACAAATTTATGACAAAAGAAATTGAAGGTATATAATCTTTTTGGCTCACTTACATCAAAGTGCTTCCAGGTTATTAAAGTTCGATAAGCCAGATGCTCCCCTAACTCTAATGGCATGTCACATACCCCACCACCCATATACTTAACATGTTTATTCTACAACAGAGTGACAGACTAGTAAAACTAATGAAATTCATTGAATATATAAAGAGAAGTGTGTTTCTCTTGGTCTTTCACTTCTGTTCCTGTGAGGAATTTCCATGTCTTTCTAGAATATGGGAAACCTAGAACAAATCATTAGTCACATAAATGCAGCATCAATCGTTGTGGTTTTTCAGATTATAAGGGTATTAGGATTTAGGAAACAGGAAACATAACCCATAATCTATGGAATGCGAACAGCAAAAGATAGAGAACAGAACGGCTTATGGCTTAACACAGACTCACACATAAATACTCAGATTAATTTTTGTGGTTCATCTAAGTTAGGATCATGTCCATGAACTTGTTGCAGTTTTATTATGATGGCTACAACATAAGTTGTAAAGATCATTAACATATTATTTTCGTTGCATGCATGTGGGAAATGACAACAAAAGACTTATAAAGCATATTGTCTAAAGAGTCGTTCTTGTTTCTATCACTTATATGGCCTATAAATGGCAACAAAACAATGTCATTTTTTTCTCTCTTGACGACTATTTTTGACACTAACATAGATGAAAAGACTATTTTGAAAACAGAACTAAGTATAGTGAATCAAAATAAAAAATCTCGAACTTAAACAAAACAATACCAAAATAAGAGTTAGAAGTGTAATTTATTATTAAAAAAACGATAATTTTAAACGATGTTGTCCTATATTCCACCAGGGGGGAAAATATCCTTTCTTTTAAATCATATCCATTTCATAATTTTATGATTACCAATTATTGATGTATAGTGGCATATCATTTAAATATTTAAATGATGTGGACCACTAGGAAAGAAAAAAAGTCAAAAACTATAACCTGTCCTTAACTACTTGAAAAACCATTAAAATTTTTCCATTTTAAATGGGAAAAAAGTGTACTCTCATTTCAAATTAAAAAAATAAAATAAAATAAAAAAGAGAAAAAAAAATAAATATTACATAAATAAAATAAGGAGATATGGGAGTAATATTTAGGTACTTTCAGAGTATCTCGAATTATACTTCTTCCTATTACATTTATAGCGAGATTTACTCATTAAATTTATTATAGGGTTTACTCTTTAAATTTATAACAGGATCTATCATGAATGTGAAAAAATAAAAAATAAAAAATAAATAAAAATAAAGGAGCAAGGTTTAGGCATTTATCCATACTTGAGAGTACTAAAAGAATTTTGGAGTGAACGTGGTAGAAGTAGTACAGTGTAAACCGAGGCGCACGTTAGCGAAGGGGTTAAAAAACGAAATTGAGAGAGCAGAGAAGCTAAGGAGAGTGGGCGGATATTTCAAAGCACTCTCAACAACCTTCACCGTCCCGCCCCAACTGCACTTAACTCTCACACACGCTCTCATTCTCATACATACATAATAATAAAATCCATTTCTCGAATTTGCCCCTGGAACTCCTATAAATTTCCCCTCTTATCTCCCCACCTTTCCATTTTTTTTCTCTTCGTTTACATTTCATTTTTTCATTCCATTCCATTCGGTTCGGTTCGCTCTCTCTTCTCATTCATGGAGTCCTTCGCTGCTCTCCGATCCTTCAACTGTAACTCTCTCTCTCTCTCTCTATATATGTGTGTGTGTGTGTGTGTGTGTGTAGGTTAGTGTGAGATTTGGTTGATTTGAGCTTAGAACTAGATTTCTAGATTGATTTCGTTCTCCATTTGGTTCGATGAAGAAATGAGAGAAAAAGGAATCGATATGCTTCGAATTGTGATAGATAATTAACTATTCCTTTTTAAAAAAAATCTTCATGCATTTTTGCTTAGGAACTACACGGAGCTTGTTTATGTGATTAGGTTTGGTTGATTTGAGCTTTGAACTAGATTTCTTGATTGATTTCGTTTGGTTCGATGAAGAAATAAGAGAAAAAGGAATCGAAATGCTTCGAATTGTGATATATAATTAAATATTTCTTCTTCTTTTTTGTTGAAAATCTTCATGCATTTTTGCTTAGGAACTACACAGAGCTTATGTATGTGATTCAGATCATGCGAGCTTATTTTTGTGTATGTTAGTGTGAGGTTTGGTTGATTTGAGCTTTGAGCTAGATTTCTTAATTGATTTCGTTTTCCGTTCGGTTCAATGAAGAAATAAGAGAAAAAGGAATCGAAATGCTTCGAATTGTGATAGATAATTAATGATTTCTTTTTTTTTTTTGAAAATCTCCATGCATTTTTGCTTAGGAACTACACAGGGCTTATGTATGTGATTCAGATCATACGAGCTCATTTTTGTGAAGGCTAGTGTGAGGTTTGGTTGATTTGAGCTTTGAACTAGATTTCCTGATTGATTTCGTTTTCCGTTAGGTTAAATGATGAAATAAGAGAAAAAGGAATCGAAATGCTTCGAATTATGATAGATAACTAATAATTTCCTTATTTAAGATTTTTATTGCATTTTTTTCTTAGGAACCAAACAGAGCTTACATATGTGATTCAGGTCGTATGAGCTTATTTTTTGTGAAAGTTAGTGCGATGTTTGGTTGATTTGAGCTTTAAGTTGGATTTCTTGATTGATTTCGGTCTCTGTTTGGTTCAATGATGAAATAAGAGTAAAAGGAATCAAAATTCCTTGAGTTATGATAGAAAATTAACAATTTCTTTCTTTAAAAATCTTCTTAGGAACCAAACAGAGCTTATGTATGTGATTCAGAGCATAAGATATTATTTGTATGAAAGTTAGTCTGTTAGTGTGAGGCTTGGTTGATTTGAGCTTGGAGCTTGATTTCTATCTGATATATTGGCTCTGTTTAGTTTGATGATAAAATGAAAGGGAAAAAGAAAAAGAAAAAGAAACTAACTGATTTGAATTTGTGATTCAGATCGTACGAGCTTCTGGATTTGTTTTTAAAGAGATGCCTCATATGTGTGTTTGTTTTCTTAAGTTAGATGGATATAAATTAATGAAGAATCTCAAAGTCTTTTTTTTGTTCCTTTTTCTTCGAAGGAAATGGAACTGTGTAGATGAATAAGTGAGAAGAACAAAGTTACGGTACAGATTTTATGAATTTATTGGGGTCCTGGTTAATGAGCTAAAAAATAGTAAGAGGATTATAAATGTTTAATTTGGATAGAAAACTCTTGTCTTTTTTTCTAGCTAGCTGCATTGTAATGATGCAAAAAACTTGCTTCCATGTTCATAAGGAAAACTGCCTTGTTTGTAGGTTGCAAACATTTGCATTACATTTCAAAACCACAGCAAAACCTCTTTTTTGGTTATTTAGAATTTTATGTCAATTACCAAATAACAAAGGTTTCCTTATTTGTTGGTTGCAAACACTTGAATTACCTTTCACAACCTCACGAAGCATATTTTTTGGTTTATTTAGAATTTTTAGTCATTTACCAAATATCAATTTTTTTAAGTGAGAGAGATTAATGGTGGGTTCTCAAAATTATTGCCTTTCGTTCTCATAAGTTTTGGAAGTTCTATGTGCTAACTGGATAATAGCAAGTTTTTACTTGTCAAATAAAATTTTGGAAGTTCTATTTGTTAACTATATTATATACTTGTTAAAAAAAGTTTTGGAAATTCTATGTACCTTACAAAGCTTTTTTTTGGAAAAGTAATAAATAAGGTCTTAGCGGATGCTTCTTTGATTGATTGCATATTAATAACTGTCTTCAAATGTTTTATAAGGAATATGAGTAAATTGTTTATAGTTGAGTACCATTAGCCAGCAACTTCAAATGAGAAAACAGATCCCTTTGGTGCATGAAGAAAACAAAAAAATTTGTGAAAGTTTAATTGGGCCCCTTTCTGGAAAAATATAGTATGTTTTCGGTTAGTAAAATGTGATTTTTCTCTTGGATGGCTGAAATTCTGTTTGACATTTTTTAGTCTAATGAATTGAACCTGACATTTATGGTTGAATTTTGTGCTTAGTATTACATTACTTTATAGGCATATATTGGTTACATGTTCATATTTGTATAATCCTTTTCACTTAACTCTGCAAAGCGCAAACCATGGAGCCATTACCAAAGCTTGATCTGCATTTATATGCTTATTTGGCTCTCTTGAATTCCAGATTCTGTAGGGAGTACATCAAATATGCAGTCCTTACTTGAGAAGCCTGGTGTGGTACCAATATATAATGCCAGCTGGCCCATCCCTAGTAAATGGTGCACTCAAGGGTTGACAGTTGGTGGGAAGCTTGTTTTTTCACCAACAAAGCGGAAGGGAGCAATAGTATCATCTGTCAAGATATCTGAAGTTACTGAATCATCTAACAATGGTGAGGTTATTTTATGGCCAAAATGATGTAGAGTTTGTGTATCAGTACCTTTGATATTCTGTTTTTTTGTAGTTGTAGCAGACATGAAACAAAGTAGTAAAGATTATTATTTGTGTACTAAATAAATTAATTACCAGTGAGCTTATGGTCCATTGTTACCCTAGCCCCTTGTGCATTGCCCCGTGGGCACGCTATCCCCCCGCCCCCCTCCCAAAAAAAAAGATACATAAATTATGCTTCTGTTTCAGAAGCTGTGTGATCTTGCTCTATGCATAGTACCAGAAATGTAAAATATTTCTCAAGAGTGTGTGATTATGCGTAGGGGAAAAAAGGAAAAGGGAATACAAGCATTGATTCATTCATAATGGAGTGACTAAATTTTACATCCGCCATCTGAGAACCAATTTTTAATTTGGACACTAGAGAATGAAATGACCATATGTCGTTTTTTATCATCTTTATTCATACACCATATGTCATACTAAAGATAATAGTTATCGTTGAGAAATCTGGGTACATCTGGCATTTTACTCTTCTTCAAACATGACACCTCCTTTCTGCTACTTGATATCCATGGTATTCATGAAACCATGATGGTTTGAAGTTTCCTATGTATATGAATACGTGTTTCTAATATGTAATATTTTATTATCTGAGTTCATATTGTATTTGCATCGTGAAACTGAATGATTAATATGCAACAGTTATATCAGATAGCACCACCCAAGGACCATTGGAGAAGAAAACTCAAGGAACATTGGAGAAGAAAACTCCACGAACTGCTACTTTTCCTAATGGGTTTGAGGTTAGAATGAATCTTTGAATTTTGGTAGCTTTTTCCCTCCATATGTTTATCTGTTGGTGTAGTGTTGACTAATGATAGACCTACAGAAACTAGCATAATATTACCTGTACATTTTCTATTATTAAGCTGTCCAAAAACAGAAAAACAAAATGAAATGGTCATTTAGTTAATTGTTATTTTCAGTCGTGCTCTGTGAAGATCAAATGCTTCTAAACTTGCTAAGGTTGATGCATGATGAACTCATATATGATGATTTTCAAACTCCCGCAAATCTACAACCCTTACAAGCACATGCTCAGCGCTTCGCCTCAGTCTTTCATAACTATTATCCCTAAATTATGTTCATTTTATTTTTTTCTTATCATCTCTTAGTTGAACTTCTCAGTTTGTTGTTGGCTCACAATGATTAGGAATCTTGTTGCCTTCATGTTTTGCATTTTTTTTCATTATGTTTTAAATTGTAATGAGTAACGTATTGTTTTTAAATAATCAGGCACTGTTACTAGAGGTCTGTGATGAGACAGAAATTGCTGAGCTGAAATTGAAGGTTAATTTCCATACCCTCAGCTGCAGGCTTTCGGTTGCATTAGCATATAGGTATTCATGCATTATCTTATTTTGAAACCGATTATATATTGCTCTTTGATAGGTTGGAGATTTTGAAATGCATCTTAAACGAAACATTGGAGGAGCCACACAAGTTCCCATGTCTGGAATTTCGCCGACAATACCACCACCTATTCCAACTAAACCAATGGTAGATTCAGCACCTGTTGCCCCACCACCACCACCAACAAAATCCTCCCCAGAAAAGACCAGTCCATTCACGAATACCTCTGTAGAGAAGTCTCCAAAGTTAGCAGCCTTGGAGGCTTCTGGATCCAATGCATATGTCCTAGTGCCATCTCCAGCGGTATGTGGTGTTCTTATCTAGTGTGAATCCAATACATATGTCCTGGTTCTCACTATTCATTTTTCTTATCAGGTTGGCTCTTTCCGGAGGGGTAGAACTGTGAAAGGGAAGAAGCAACCTCCTATCTGTAAAGAGGTATCTGTGCATGCATAGATTTTGTTGTCCAATTATTTTTTGTATATCTAAAAGTGTTCAGACTTTATGTTGCCAACAAGTACAGGAACACGGCCTTGGGTACAAATACACATTCAATTTTTCTTATTTCTTGGATTTACAGGGTGGTTTAATAAAAAAAGGACAAGTTATCGGATATTTGGATCAGTTTGGCACTGAACTTCCTGTGAAGGTGATTAATCTGCTTCAGTTTCTTTATTTTTGTGATTTCTTCTCAATAGCTGCTTATCATGATGATTTCTTCTTGCTATTTTGAGCAGTCAGATGTGGCAGGAGAAGTCTTAAAGGTCCTCTTTGATGAGGGAGGTAAAATGGCTATTATCTCTTTATTTATGACTTGATATTTTTTATTTGTCTTGAAGCACTTCGTCAAAGGCTAAATTTTGGGGGGATTTTTGTTTAACGCTTGAGTACATTCACCTTAGGTGCACCAGGAGAAATTCATAAGCCGAAAACCATTATGATAATTTCGTGCTAGTTTATCACCGATGAGCTCTAGCTCAAATAGCACGTCCTTCCCTTGTAAGAGCAAGGTGGAGGGTGAGGTTATTGATTCAAGACCCACCAGATGTATGTAACTTACAAAAGCGCACACACATAGACACATTAGTGTCTAGTTTATAAGTCATATGAACATTCAGGATGAATATGAACAAGGATATAAAACTTAGATCTGTTAAAAATATTAATATAATTGTTAATATTTCTACTTATTAAAAAAATTAATATTTCTAGGATATAGTTAATAATTATATATTCCTTCCCTCCACTCTCCACTGAAATTGTGCATAATTTGCTCATAATATGTGAATCAATGCCATTCTAAGGAGCAGCCATAGAGGTTTACAAGATTCATTACAATTCTTGATGATCAGTTCATGTAATTGCCAACAGATTGTGTGAAGTGGATGGAAAAGAAACTTCAGGCCAGCTAGGCCCCTTTTCATGTGGTTTCTCTAGTGTTTGTTGCAGTATAGCCTTTCAAAAAGGGATTGGTGCCAATGAGCTCTAGCTCAACTGGCACCTCCTCTAATAAGTTCTAGGTAGAGGGTGAGGTTGTGGGTTCAAAATCTATTAGTTGCGTGTGTAAATTACAAATTAAAAGAAAGTTGACTGTGTGAAGTGATTGTGAATTAAGAATTTTTATGATATTTGTTTGAGACTTAGAATTTCGTACTTTAAAAGTCAGTGAATATGTGTTTCTCATGATGAATTCTGTACTTTAATTTAGTTACATCAATTGATGGATGAGTTTTATAGTAGAAGTGGTGATGACTCTCTTTTAACTGTTTGATTTAAACTGTTTATGGTTTGCAGAAGCTGTTGGTTATGGAGAACCTCTTATTGCTGTCTTGCCTTCATTTCATGGTATCCAGTGAGCTCTCTCCTTTTATTCCCGGTAATGTTGTTAAAAGAGCTCCGAAGTTTGTTTCTCTAGTCATGTTATTCTTTCCATCTTTTGCGTCTTTACCTTTTCTAGGTAGGGGATGCAAGTGTAGTTGGTAATCTGTACTTGATATTTCTTGTCAGTTAAATTGGCTATAGATCCGGGAACAAATTGATAAAGCATCATGTGTTGAGAAGGTGTCATTCTCTTAGAACAACGTCAATAATGCTCCATGTACCGTTTAAGCTGTAGATGTTTGTTACTTAGCTGGATATTGTTAAGCACAATATGCTTGTTGCATATGCAGGCAGGACATACAGCTTAAATGATTTTGAACCTTGTGTGACTAGGAAAATACATACAACACGTTCATTTGCTGGAAATTCGCTTCTTTTCATTTGCGTCAGGCTTCTTGATTGTTAAAACCACGGTAAATTACAAAGAGTTCAAGACAAGTCTTACAATTCAAAGGTCATATAAAATGCAGCCTCCAGCCATTTTGTGTTATTTAAATATTTAGACTTGAGATATATTTGATGTGTTTTGCTTTATTATTAATATTTATTTTAACTTTTAAGTACTTAAAAAGAGGAGGGAGAAGAGTCCAAAACGATGGGCTTCTTCTGAGCTTTCCAAACGCAAGCTCAAAATGTGATTAGTAGATTGAAAATGCAGTCAACCTCAAACCATTGAAGCCACCATTTTAGGTTCCATAAACTCCCGAAAAAGTTTTGATCCCCTTGAAATAGGAGGATAAAGGTGTCCTTCGCAAAACCATTTTAATGAACCAGGAGATTATATGCTCTAAAATCATATCTACCATCCTTTTCCTTTACACTCATTTACCTCTTTACCATATCAATTTCTGCAATTTTTCTGGTCACGTTTTTAAATGCTGAGGTTGAAATTTTAAAAGCGGCATTAACGAAAGCCATAAACAAAGCCCAGAATGCGGAATAGCGCTAGCATGGGATTGGGCCGGATGCACAATCTGATAAAAACAGTCCACATCAGATATAAAGGTGCAATCAAATCCAAGAAAAAGCTTATCTTAAGCCCAACACCTACACTCAAAATCTAATACCTGACTAGATCCTAAATCTGAAGATAGTTGCCCACGTAACACTGCTTCGACCGAAAGAAACTCACCAAATTTTTGGCCGAAATAAAAGGCCCATCATTAATATTTCTGGCCTCCTTCCTCTTCTTCCTGGTAAAATTGGATCTAAGAACACGAAATCGAACGAGACTTTTTTTTGGGTAAGAAATACTTATAGACCACTACTCTAAAGTGTGAACTATGAACACCATTGACACACATTAAATTTGCTAGAAAAAGAAACTCTTCAGTCCATAACCTCATAACAGAACGGCAGAGAAGGAGCACCTTTTCCCAACGCCTCTAAGTTTTGTCAACTGCCACCCATTACCCTCCTTGTAACACTCCACCTATTATCATATCAGAAAAAGATTTTTAAAAAGAAAAAACGATGCTAAAGAAGTCAATATATCTATGAACAAATTTAAAAGATTAAGCCTATGGGGATGGATGCATTTTGCATACCGTGTGCAATATTTTCAACTCTTCATTCACTCCCCCCATGACATAAATCGAATCTCCAATTACAACAGCACCGGCATACTTCCTGGTTTCTTTCATGGGCTCCCCCTTCATCCAAAAACCAACACGAGGGTCTAAGACCTCAACAGATGAAAGTTCATTAGCTCCATCATAGCCACCAATAGCATATCTGAAAAAAAAAAAAAAAAAAAAAAAAAAAAAAAAAAAAAAAAAAAAAAAAAACCTTCCATAGTAAATGACGTCTATACACACTAAGCATGCGTGTTGCTCCAAATTAAAAAGTAAGCTTATTTTACTATTTAACTTTTTTTGGTACTATTCATGTACCCCACTGCACTTTCAGCTAATTTTTACTTTCAGCTAATTTCAGGAAAATTTTAATTTTCAGCAAAACATATGACACTTTTTTTAGTGAAACCCTTTTCTAGTTAAGCTTCATTTTATATAGTCATTTAAAAGTTCTCAACAATTAAAATAATAATTAAAAAAAAATGGAACAAAGACGTGTAAGTTATAAAATGAGAGGGGTCAACTTACAGTTTCTCATTCAGCATAGACAATGAATGACTTCCTCTCCTTTCGGACATATTCTTAAGTCTAGTCCAAGATTGCTCCCGAGGATCAAATCTTTCCACTGAGCTGAGATAGTAGAGAAGTTAAAAACAAGCAATTAGGAGGAATTTCCTAAGTTCGCTCCATATCTGTAAATAACTTTGACATAATTTATGGTAAAGAGGTTGCATATTATTCCCATCAAGTTTAAATTAGGGAACCATCCAAATCATATTATAGCAAGATCAAATAATATAAATTTAAAAGTATATCCAATTCCGCATCATTTACAATATCATGGTGAGATCAATATTATCACAATGCTGTATCAATTAAAATAAAATCTTAATTGTGAAATGGAGAGGATCCCGATAGGTGTATCTAAGCTCTAACACCATGTTCGAGCATCCAACCCAAAAGCTTAAGCTAGTAAGTAGAGAAGCCCAACAAGTACATATACTCAACCAAGCACAAACCCAATCTATGTGAGATTCTTAAATATAACCATCCTTACCAGTTGGTTCGTATGGTGGAGATGCTAATGAAACGGAGTTTTTCCATGTCATAACAGGACAATATGACTACTCAACCTCCTCTAAAAAATGTCATGCCTATTTTATGTAGGGATAGCTAATAAAAGAAATAATGTGTTGAGGTAGAAGGGGTAGCACATCTTGTTCTTAATTCTTATAGGGCTATCAGCCATCACAAATTAATTGGTATATATATTGCTCTAGAATTTAAATATATTTGAGCAGATCTGTACAAACAAATACAAAATCCAAACAATCATGTATCAAATTAGTGCTCAAAAAAACAATAGTGTAAGGTTCCCCTGCATTACACTGAAAACTTATTAGTCCAGGATTCAAAAGAGCCAGATCCAAGAATAAAACATTCTACAACTAGAGAAATTGAGACCATATCAACAATACCCCCTCAAAGGAAAACAAAACAATTTAAAAAAAAAAGCAATTATTATTAAATGAAAATAACATAGCCTCCAATTTACAACTATTCTGGAAGAAATTCCAAGCAGCCAAGGCAGTGTTGCAACTGATCTTGGCTTTTCTAATATCAAGATCACATGTAAATGAAAAGGCCCAAAAAAGAATTATGTCTTTTTTTTTTTTTTTTTATGTCTTCGGGGATATTTATATTTCAACTATTCTTCACAACTCAAGTATAGCACAGTAGATTGACTTCAAGTATATGCCCACAGCATTTATTATGCAGTAAGTGTGGATGAACTCATCCTTTTTTCTTTTTCTTTTTTTAACTTGGATAAGTCGCAGAGAATTACTCATCCACCAAATAAGTAAAGATTTAGGGCCCGTTTGGATTGAGAGGAGAGGGAGAGAGTGGAGGGGAGTAAAGTAGAGTTGGTTGAAAATAGGCTAATTTTAGGCCAATTCTACTCTCCCTCAATCCAAACGGACCATTAAGAAACAAATATTGAAACTAAAATGACATCTTACTTCAAGTAATCCTTTCCATCATATCCTCCAGCAACATAGATCGCACCATTGATTTCTGCCGCAGCAGTCAAATATCTCTGACAAGGGTAAAAAAGGATTCTTAGTTGGATGGACCATACAGAATATCTTAAAACATATTCTTCTATCTCATAATAATTTGAATGCAAATGATAGCTAGGGTTGGACGTTGGTGTAGGGGTTGGACAAATTGGGGAGTTTGTAAGAATTTAAAAAAAAAAATAAAAAGGGTTTTTGTAGTGTTTAGGGGTTGTTGTACAGCAGTACCACATAAAAAAGAGAGAAGAAGAAATCACAAAAAGAGAAAGGGAGAAAAGAACACACTAATAAGTCAAAAAGGCCAACATGCCTCAATACACAAAAGTCAAAACACTTAATAATTTTATTAATCAACTCTATTTTCCTCTTGGAATACTTTGAGCACATATATATATAAGATAAGGACTCTTTCTTGTCCTAGTAGTCTTATGACTAGTTTGCCTAGTAAAGTAAAAACTTAATAAAAAACTAACTTAGACTATAAAAATAAATAAAAACTAAGATACTTAGAATCTCCTAGAAAATTCTAGATCAACTCAATTACCAAAATACCTTTAAATTACATGAAATTGCGTAAATTACAGATTTGCCCCTGGATACAAAATTGACCATAATTGATGAAATAAAAACCCAAATTAAAAACTGTTTTAACCCTAAAAGACCCATACCTAGACCTTGAAAAGCATACAACTTTTACTTCTATTGGACTTCACACGTGAACCCCACATAATAATTCTTGAATAAGCCTATTTGCAAAGTAATGGCAGACCAATCTTCCATGGCCCCATCACGTTAACTTCACATTGTTTGTTCGCATACTAATGCAAGTTAACAGTGAGAGGTCTCGCATGAAGAATTATTCATCTTTTGGAAAAATTCAGCATTTCCTTTTAAAGGTAACTACAGATCTTTCCATATACATAAAAACATTTTAGAATTACAATTGTGGATCATGTGACATCCTTGATTAGTTCTCACTTAAAAAATTATTATCAAAATGTAATTTTCTTTTAGAATGTATTATCATGCCACTATTTGGTGCAAGCAAACCTAATGTGAATCAACACTAAACAGTAAACACTTGAAACCCTATTAAGAGGTACCTTTTTTAGCATTGACTGAGTGGGAATCCACCTTCCTTCGTCTGGATAAAAAACATGCACCTCAGAGAAAAATTCAACGCCAATTCCACCACCAATTGCAAAAATCTTCTCATTCAAAGAAACTCCTGCTAAGCCCCCCTTCTTTTGATTCAATGGAGGACGACTGACCCACTGATTGCTTATTGGGTTGTATGATTCAACTTCACATAAGAACCACACTGTCATTGATTTGTGAACAAGGCAACTAGTTGCACAAAATGATAAGTTTAAAAGAAAAAGTCCTCGCTATTACCTGTATCATTCCAACATTCACCAAATACACCACCGAGCAAGTAGACTTCACCATTTAGCTTTGCTGCTGCAGCGCTTGATCGTGCAAAATTCATTGGACTAAGGGATTCCATCAGATCATAAGAAGGAGAATAAGAATCCACAGCTGATAACCACATAGAGCCATCATAACCTCCCACAATAAGTACTTTCTCATCAAGTTCTGAAGGAGGTTCATCACATGACTTAAATTCCTCTACAGTAACAAGTCCGCATCGATCTTTTAATTCACCCTAAATTTCCAATTTAATTAAGCATGTATTCAGGATCATTGCAAGGGAGATTGATCTAAGTAAATAATTATGTTCTGAATGTTATGTTTGCTCTGTTTGGTTCCTCAGAAAGAAAACAAGAAAAATTTTAAAGAAAGAAATTGTTAATTTTTTTTTATAACAATTCAATGGATAGTTAAAAGGATATCGTTGCTTTTTTTTTTTTTTTTTTTGATAAGTAAACAGGATATCATAACTTGCAGGATATTTAACAGATTAAAGACAGACACATTAGAAAAACAGTTAATTATAAATGCCTAATCTGAAAATTATGCTTTGTGATCAGAAAAATACCAGGTACAGCTCCAAGGAATTGATTTTTTCACTTTGTTTTAACTGAAATAACTTCAGCTCACTGACTTCTTGTAGCAACTTTAATAATACACCACAGACATTATACCATGTAAAAAGATAGATTAGTTAAACATGGAATTCAGAATTTTAAATAAATAAAAAAAAGTACAATAAACATTACTAATTACCTTGGCTACAATAGACTGAAATTCAGAAGACTTTGTTTCTAAAGTCCTTGATGCTTCTGGAATGTAAGTATCATCCGATGACATCTTATGCTTCTGGAATGTAAGTATCCCATGTAGCCCAGTGTCTTCGGCATGCTTATGCTCTGATGACTTCTCCTTTGTCATGGCCAAATTTGAGGAGCAATCAACACTTGGTTTTAAGTGTAAATGTTCGTTGTAATGCATTCCAGTGTCTTCGGCATACTTATGCTCTGATGACATCTCCTTCATCATGGCCAAATTTGAGGAGCAATCAACACTTGGGTTGAAGTGTAATTGTTCGTTGTAATCTATTTCTGATGCAACCTCATCCGTTGTTTCCTCATCCTTACCAATGAGATTTTCTACTGCCCACAGACAAGGAGCATCCCAGGACTCCGATTCTTCACTAGCCTGGTCTGGACGAGCATCGCATTCTAATTTATGAGTGGCATGAGTGTTTGAAGCTCTAAACAAATCACTCCACTTTTTCGGTGATGGATATGATGGTCCACAATCCCTTTTTTCCCTTTCAGCTACCCCCTCACCAATGAGAGCTGGGACTCTGCACAGACCAGGAGCATCCCAAGATTCCCATTCTACTCTGGCCTGGCCTGGATGAGCATTGCATTCTAATGAAGGTGTTCCAATGTTGCCACTTTCTTGGACAGATTTGAATGGGCTGCTCCACTTCTGTGTGTTGCTTGGGAGGGAAGTACTCACAATGACTGATGAAGCTGAAAACAAGGAAATCAACTTGTCTGTTTGCTCCTGGTCAAGTTCAAACCAAAACAGTCTTTGTTCATAGTAATTTTCGGCAATTATAGGTTTGAACTGATCTTCCAGCAATGGCTGGCACTGCTTACGGATTCGAATCTTGACCTTAAAAGCACAAACAACATAAAATGTATGAACTCCATTCATTGACTATGATATACTTGACAGAGTGGTATAATGGCATACAATACCTGTGCAGGAAATGGGGTAGACTCTGAACCATCAGTCCAAGCATATGGATTAATATTCATTTGTCCTGGACTTGCAGCCTCAAAGATACCATGAAGCCTTCTGTCACTGTAATTGAATAAGAAAAGTGGCAAACCAACACTAATATTCCTTATATAAGAGAAATGTAGAGCTGGTAATCCTGTTCAAGAATTTGAATCATATTTTTCTAGTATTAGTCAAACAGTATGCACAAATAATTTACTAAACATACACAAAACTTAACGTGTGCAACAAATATGAGGTGCTAGTCAACTAACCAAACAATTGTTTGGACAAACATTCTTTGATCGTGTGATGCTTACAACCAAAGATAACACCGCGTAGTTCGCTCTTCCTTAGATTCCTTGCGGTTGTACTAGAATTTTTCGAAATCAGAGATTGAGAATTCTCCTTCAATGAGTGTGTCTGTGTCTTCCTCCCTGCACCCATTCTGTTTTTACAGAAAACTACACGACCATAAATCCCTAACCATAAATTTCAGTAATTTTAAGTAATAACTCAAGGTGTAGTATATAAGGAACAGTTTTGCATCTTTTACAGTTTTACTATCTTCCCTATTCAGCATGCCAAAAATAAAAACCCGTAGAAGACACGAAATGCAAGTACTAAATCTTTTACCACCTCCAAAAGTAAAGGCTCTTATTCAAAATTTAAGTGCTAGGAAATTTTATAATCATAATTAATCAAGCAAGGTTTATCGATTTTCCATTAAGGTTACATTTGGATTTGAGGATTTAAAATCAAGGGTTTCGACGAACAATTCCTACTATAAATTGTTTGATATAAATTCAAGATTCAAGAACACGTGATGATGTGAGCTTCGGAGATTTTGCTTAAACAAAAAACCTTGTGATATTATGGATTTCAAATGACATCTTATAAGTAATACCTAGTCATTTCAAATCCATATACTAAAAAAGTTCAAATCCTTCCAAAATTTTCATCAAGAAAATAATTTGTTGTTTCATTCTCTATTCACATAATCTAAACTAAAAATTGAAATCCAAATCCAAATCCAAATCCAAATCTTCAAATAACTCTATCCAAACCTAGGTCAAGATAAATTGTAGAACACACATACATAGGAATTTTAGAACATATATATTTGATAACTAAGTAAAGGAATTATATAGAATATTTACTATCAACAACTCAACGAAATCTCTTTCTTGAAAATATTATTATTATTATTATTATTATTATTATTAATAAATAAAGAAATAAATAAAAATTGAGCAAAAGAGCTTTATAGCTCAAATGGCACCGACTCCAAAGCAAGGTACAGAGTGAAGTACTGAGCTCAAAACTGATCGAATGCATGTGTAAATTAGTCTAATACTTCATCAGATTCTACAAATAAATAACTAAATTCAAGAAGATTTTTACTCAGAGAAAGCGGTTGAAAAGTGAGAGCTATTATATATACATCTAAAAAGAAAAGATACAACGAGATGAGAAAGAAAGGTTTGCAGAGAACGCCATTTCCTCACCTTGAAACCGAAGTTTGTACGATCAACGATCCTCAGATTCTTTGTTTTCTTTTCTTTCTTTCCACGTCTTTGAGACGTGAAAAAAACACGGGAGTTTCGGCGTTTGTTTCTCGAGAAAATAAGCTCAGAAAGAAAAAGATATGGCTCCTAGGGTTTATACATTGTGAAAATTTGTGATGTGATGGTTCTGAGAACTGAAATGAAAGATTGAGAGAGAGAGAGAGAAAGGTGGCAGAGAAGAGAAACTATAGTCTATATATATGAAAAACTGAGAACTTCTCTGAAGCGCGGGCATGCTGATATTAGTGATATTCCATTCCATTTGTGCTTCAAAATCCGTACGGACTTTCACTAAATTACCATGCTACCCTTTGAAGATTTGCTTGTTTTCGACAACTTTTGGTGTTTCTGCCACGTGGCGATGGTCTAATGGCCCTATTCTTTTCCATCAATCACCACATTTTGATTGTCCAGTTAAATAATCAATTCTGTGCTTTTTTTTGGAAACTGGAAAAGGCCTTTCAGCTTAAAGTCCAGTTGGTGATGACTACGGTGGGGTTTGGTAGACTTAATTAAATGTTTGTTGATATTTATATTTAAGCGTCGGTTTGGGAATGGATTAAAAAAAAAAACTAAAATACAAAATTGATTTTTTAACTTTCTTTTGATTTTATTTTACTCATTTAACTCTACTTTTATCCATTTCAATCTTTTAAATTTCAGATTTATTTAATTAAGTCATTTTCATTAATTTTTGGTTAAAATTTTTTGAAAACAAAATCTAAAAAATATTTTTCAAACATTAATTAATTTTTTTTAATATAAAAATTTTGAAAATAAAAATTATACAATTGAAAAATTAACCACAACATATAATAGCAGTCGATAAAAAACTTAATTGAATAAACTTGAAAGTTAGAGAACTGAAATTAATAAAAGCAGAGTTAAAGGATTGAAATGAAATTTAAAAATTAACTAAGTTGAAAATTAAATTATTAAAAATAAAACTGAAATAAAAAGTGATGTGAAACTTGCAAACAATTCATAAAATAAGCACAAAATTAACTTATAATCATTCACTAAACACAAACTTAAGTATTCCCATAATAAGATTTTTTATTTTTATTATTATTATTATTATTATAGTAAAACCGACTATTCAAATTTTCAAATGAATGAAACTTATAAAAAATAGTTTACTCAAAAAAGAATTTCCTTTTAATAGGTTTGAAAAACGTACCGTTTGAATATCTCAATTTTCAACCACCACTTTACCAATTCGTGGAGTTTTCATTTGCAACCTATTTTACGGGTTGAAAATTTGAAATTAAATTAATATAACAAAGCTGAGAAACCACTTTTTTTAATAATAAAAAAGTTACCTATAAGATTTTTTTTTTTTTTTTTTTTTGCAGAGTACTTAAAAGAAAGTTGTGAGATGTGTGAGTGGAATGTTGAATAATTTTTTTAGCATGTGAGAATCTATGCTTTTATAAACTCATCTTTACTTTTTATCTTGTCTGGTAATTCAATAGCAGAGCCTACCAATTTTTATGACAAAGTAAAGTTATGGTCATATTATTTATATGTTACATATTCATTATATTTTCATGTGTTTTTAGCTTGTAATGTGCTTTAGATGCGTCTTGGACCAGGAATTAACTTATCTGGTCGTGCAAATCAAATCAAATCAAAAAAAAAAAACTTATCTGGTCATGCAATATGCATTTCTAAAGGAATGTTTGGCTTTGGCAATGACTGAAAGAGGGAAATTATTAAATGAAATAGAAGAGAGATGGTGAAATGTTATAAGAAATAAAATAAAAAATATATCTTTCCTCTTCTCTTCTTCTTTTTTCATCTCTTTTAATTTTTATCATGTATATACACATGAATTTTTTTCTTTCTTTCTTTTTTTTCCCTTTCTCTAAAGTTATATTTTTCAGGATTTTTTTTTTTCATTCTTTAAATATTATGCCTAGTGCAATTCTTTAGTATCTCTTCGGTCTATATTATGGAAAGTGGGTTTTTTTTTTCCCCGGTTTCAGCTGTTGATCAATTGAATGGTTGTAGTTGTTTTTCATTAGGGAAAACATCTTGACATACAATTCTAGCTTATCCAATAATCTTAGGATCTGATTGGGAATAGCTTATTTAGTTGAAACTATCAACTTTTTATTGAAAGTGTATAAAAAAAAGTTAAAAAATAAGTTGAATAGTACAATGAAATCTATGAATAGTATCAAAAATTGTAATGAGACCTATGAATGATGGCAAAAATAAGCTAAAATTACAAATAAACTAAAAATTTAGCCCCATCTCAAATGATCTCCTAGTATAATTTGGTGGGTGGCTTGTCCACACTATCTTGTCTCTACGTTGTTTGTACTAATGATGACCACTTTTCATATTGTGAGTTGCAAAGAATTTAGAGTTTTTTTTTTTTTTTTTAACAAACTTCCTTCAAGGAGTGAGAAGGGGGAATTTGAACTAAAGTAGTGTGATTTTCAAAAAAAATTCAAATTTCTAATTGGTAAAGAAATTTTTTTGGAAAAAATCCAAAAAAGATAAAGGTATTAATGGTCATTTGTTAACTTTTTAATTAAATTAAGAAAAATGTCAAGTCTACAACATGTTCAGGGTCGATGTCACTCTCACGGATTTGCTCAATTCCACATCGGGGAGAAACGCCTCCCACCTACAAGCTACAGCATATAAGCGCGAGCTCACATGTGGGGTGTACCACTCATGTACTGCACATGATTGGTACACCCTTCCTTAGGCTCAATGCTTATATGTTGTAAGTGGGAGGTGTCTTTCCCCGATGTGAAATTGAGCAAATTTGTGAGGGTAGTAGCATCAGCTTTGTGCCCATTTCCAAAGCGAATAATACCTAATTGGGAAAAGATTCATTCCTCCCACACTTATATTTTGAAAACTACTATTTTGAGCTTTAATATGATCAAATTAGAAAAGTAAGGGTTT
Organism: Quercus robur; assembly: GCF_932294415.1. NCBI lineage: Eukaryota > Viridiplantae > Streptophyta > Magnoliopsida > Fagales > Fagaceae > Quercus > Quercus robur. The sequence goes on from NC_065541.1 coordinate 66,347,816, forward strand.
ACTTTGACATTTTTTTTTTTAAATATCTTATAAATAAATAAAAAATAGAAATTTATTTATATTTATAATAAGTCAAAGGTAAGCCATTTGAACTCATGTTCACTTTGTAAAAATAAAACCATAAATTTAAGACAAAACAAAACAAATAAAATAAGAGACACACCGACTTACAATAAGTTCTCAAATTAAATTTAAACATTTGTTTGTGTTGAGCTATAAAGTACAAACATTGTTACCATTTTCAAAGACAGTTAAATTAAATGTAACTATGTGTTTGAATTTAATATACTCCATTACACACCTAAGATACTTTACTTCAATTTCGCACACGTTAACCAAAAACCTTATAACTGAGTTGGTTAGCTATCTTTTGATGTCATCCAAGTTAAATCCCTCACCCCCAAACTATGTATTGAAAAAAAAATCACCAATGTTGCAAGGAATAAAAAAATGATATCAAACAAATCTTTTTAATAGGTATCAAACAAAGTTTTTCTTCAAACCTAATTCTAAAAAAAATAAAAACAAAATAAAATTCCCTTCAAACTCCTTAAATATATTTATATTGAGTTTGAATTTTGAAAATCTAACCATTAAATTGCATGTTCTTATTATATTATTCATGTTTACAAATTTTCAAGATGATCACAGATCAACTGCAATGTCATCAAATAAATATTAAGATTTCAAATTTTTATGATTTAAAATTGTATATAAAAAATAAGTTTATTAATTAAATAATAAATAATATATGATTTGAATAAAATTTGATAGACATATTAAGAATACAACGAACACAAAATTCAACAATTATATATTTTTAATTCATAAAAAAAATATATAAAAGGTTTGAATAATTTTCCTTTCAACGAATTTGTAGAGAAATTTTATTGGTGTTCATTGCGTGCGAAGCAGGTATTTGATATGCATCCAATGGGTACGAACTATGGGACCCATGCCATTTTTTTTGTAATGAGCACAAAAATTGGCATGGGTCCAAAACAATGGTCTGTACGCATGCTTTTAAGTTTTCAGGGCAGTGGCCTAATAGTACTCCTATAAAAGTCATAAAGTCCTACTGTCCCACTCCCACTACCTACCCCTTAAATGGCATTCTTTCCGCATTTGGAATCAGATAAGTCCAACTTGTCCAAGATTTAACACAATCACTTAATAAAAGTATCATATGAAAAAGAGTTCAAATAATTGTTTTTAAAAGTTCATTAAAGAAAAAGAATATTAAACGAAAAAGAAAAATAAAGAGATAGAAACTATTAACTTTTTCACTATGTGTGTGTTTGGGGAGGGCTGAAAGTGGCGTTTCAGTTCTGCGTTTTCATGCTTTTTTTTTTTTTTTCCCTGCACGTGAACAGTAAAATCACTGTGCAGGGGACAACAAATATTGTTCACGCACTGTTCACGGGTCCCACGACACTATTTACACATTTAAAAATTATTTTGCTATAGTATTTTCAGTTTTCAGTTTTCAGTTTCAGTAACAATAAGTTCAATCCAAACGGACCCTATATTGTTTGGATTCTTGTAAGAAAACAATGAGAATGCGGGAGGAAGAAGTCCGAGAAGCAAAGGTACGAGGCATAACCGCATAAGAACATCCTGAAGAGATAATTGGGCCTTACTCTTCATTGGATTGGGCCTAACCCAGACGAGGCAATCAAATGCTGAAAGTCGAGTCAAGTGTTCAGTCCGAGGAGTTTGAGGAGCGAGCTTCTCCCATGGAGTTGGGGCCCAACCTAGGACCAACATGATAGGTGGCTGAGGAAGAGAGTAGAAGTGTGCAGGCAAATGAAAGAGAAAACTTCCTGATAAAGCACCCATCGCTTCCTGCATTAAATGCATTGTACCAACTTAGCCTACCACATTTAATGACAGAATGACCCTTGAACAGTGTTTTTACAGCTTACAACCCACTACACCAATAAGACACTAATGGGACAAGTATCTTAGCAAGGATTCGTAACCGTCCGACTAAAGGGCTAGGATGAAACCCCAACTACTATAAAAAGGAAGGAAACTCCACTAAGAGAGAGAGAGAGAGAGAGAGAGAGTTGTACCGCTGAGAAGCGTATAATCCAAAGAATCATCTATCCTCAGCCAAATTGAGGAAGACCTTGAATAAGAATCTTTGCTTTTCCCTTTTATCATTCTTCTGTTAAGTTGTTGCATGAAAAGTCTTTCCTTTCTTTAACAATCACTAAGCAGAGTCATTAAGGACAAGAAGTTTGACCTTGATAACCCGTCTTTATAAATTAATTATAATGGGCTTGCTTAACAGCCTATCTTTGTTTGGATTAGGCCTGATCCTTGTTTTGTCTCGTACAGAGAAAATTCACAAATCGTATTTAGAAGTTTTTTATTTTTATTATTATTTTTTTTTTTAAGAAACCTATTTAGAAGTTTTTTTTTTTTGTTTTTTTTTTGAGAAGGTATTTAGAAGTATTTAAGATTGAATGAAAAATAACTTTATTATGAATACATTATTGTTATATTTTATTTTTAATTTTAATTTTGAAAGGCAAGAAAGTTTATGGCGTTAAAGAATGATTAAAATTTAAAAGTAAAACATATATAAGGGTTTTTTTTTTTTTTTTTTTTTTCCATATTAAGGCCAACTTAAATGAGACTTCTTGCGGGGCAACACCAAGTTTAGTTGGTCTAAAATTACACTCCCTAGTCATTTAAGCTCCTTATAAAGCTGCATAGTGCACATTACAATCAACAATGTCTTTTTCAAAAATTGATTTGAAAAATTGTGCTTTTACATTCATTTTTTACGTACACTGTAAATTAAATAAATGTGTATAACACATATTTGTATTAACAGTATACGATATTGTAAATTATTCATGCAAATGTGTATAAACTATGTAAATGTAATTGTAAGGACACGATTATTAACGACCCAAGAATGACATTAGGCTCGTACGTAAAGGGCCCAAACAATATAATTTGTAGAGTGTGGGCTTGAAAGGCTTGACTTTGGTCACTGGACAGCGGTCTGGTCATGGTTTTTGTGGAAGTTTATATGAGGGTGGACCTGGCGTGGCTGACAAAACCTTCTTTCGGTGTGACCTGTGGGGTTTTTGTCCTCGGACTCCGGCCGAGGAGCTTAGTGTTCTTCCCATTCTCCCTCTTTTAGGACTTATTCCCCGGGGGGGGGGGGGGGGGAATCCCCTTCTCCCTTGGTTCTACTTCCCTTATATACTAGTAGTTACTTTTATTTCAATGTCCACGTGTAAGTTTCACTTTCTGGAATGGAGACTTGTCCTATCAGCCCATACCTAGAGTGGTTGGGAAATAGACGTAAATGTTGAATAGCATGGTCAAGAGCATGGACCTGTCAAACGCAGAGTTCTTTATCACAACATTGGCAGCTTTTTCACTTGTCCTGCCCCTGCACTGAGCTCGTCATTTTTATTTTGGTGTCCTATGGGATGCTGAGCGTGAAATCGTTCTCGGCCACATCCTTGGGTCTTTTTGGGGCTTTTATTATGCGTTTTCGGCAATAGGTCTCCTCGGCTTGGGTCTTGGGCCCTAATGTAAAGTGGGCCGGGACCATAAATTCTCCGGCCCTATAATAGCCCCTCAAAATCCTACTGCCCGACCTCGTGGTTAGGGAGGAGAGTTTTGGTGATGTCGGGCCTAAGCCATGGCTTGCCCAACTCTGCACTTCATTAATGTCGGGGTTTCTCCATTTGCATGGGAGGGTGTCGGATTATGAGACATCCCCCTAGATTTACTCACGTGGCGTCCTCGACGTTTCAGTGCTCGAGGCGCGTCATTAATATGTCCCCTTCACGAGGCTATCCAAATCTTATGATTGTAGACGGCATTGGGAGTTGAGCAAAAACCGTCTCGTCTGTAGCATTTCTTGGGAACCTGTGTAGATTAAATGCCTCCAACTTTCCCTCTATATAAGAAGCAGGATAGGAGGTTACTCCCTTTACGTACAAAACCCTTTGGCCCCTTCAAATTCTTAATCCTTTAGTTGTGCTCCTAGTCTTCGTCTCCAGTGCAATCAAACCTTAGAGTAATATGTTTGAGACACGAATGGGGGTGAAGGAACCATACCCGCTCCAGAAGCACTGGGTCTCTCCGAGTATTAGGATGGCGCGGTCAGGGCAGGGAAGACAGAGACTTAAGACTGCTCTCCGCTTTCACAAGATGGGAGCGATTCCTCTGCCTCTTTAGTGAAAATCCAAAACAGGTACTGGTCGCGTCAGATTTTTGATGCGACAGCAGTGGGATTTTCCGTCATCAGCACCATCCGCTCTATCGCAAGTGCTGCTAATAGGGAGGCTCATCAACTTCCTGTGTGGCCACCTACGAATACCCAGCTCCCTGCACCTTTTCTTCAAAAGTGTTAATCCCACGTTAAGTTCTTTTGCCGCCTGAGCTATGGGCATGTAAAAGTATTGAGAAATGATTTCCTTAGACAACATTTTGGAACTGCTGCATCTTTCTTCTCTGCAGCTCTTCTTCTGCTTCTTCTCCTCTCCTTTGTATATTTTCTCTTTGCTTATGTAGTTAACTTTTAGTATAGGCTTACTTAAGCTCCTTCATTGTACGTTGTACGTTGTACTAGTTCTTTGTCTTAATAAAAGATGATTCTGTTTTATTCTAAATATTTTTCTTCTCTACAGTAATTACTTTGTGAATGGATGTATTTCATGTGTATTTTTATTTAACGATGCTTGGGGCGGGAAACCTTGTAACAAAAAGCTATTAATTTGAACTTATTGAGACTATCAAATATAATAATACCAACCCATAGTAGATTAAACTTATGAGACTAACCGAGATAACAGCTGAGTGCTCCGTAATGCGCGTGAGGTAGTCGTCCGAGAATGAGAAACCCAAAATAAACCATTCGAGAGGGTTGCCGAGTAGTGAGGAACTTTGGCCGTGTTTTTGATAACATCTAGCCTCTGATCCAAGGACTGAGGTATGGTTGTACCGGGCCCCAACACATTCGCATTAGTTCCCTTGGTACTGAGGATCCGAGGATAGATCGGGACTTTCATTCGGTCTAGGGATTAACCCCATTATTAATGAGTAACCCCTCCATAGGACAGAGTCCTGGGACCATACAACGTCCGGGTTGTGTCCAAAACTCAGTATTTTTCTTCTAAGTAGTTGGTTTTCTCATAGGCTTGAGTTCGATGACCATACAAGGCCTTGGTTCTGTCCAAAACTTGTAGTTTTTCCTTTAAGTAGTTGGTTTCCCCATAGGCTTAAGTCTGAGGACCATACAAGGCCTTGGTTCTGTCCAAAACTTGTAGTTTTTCTTTTAAGTAGTTGGTTTCCCTATAGGCTTGAGTCCGAAGACCATACAAGGCCTTGGTTCTGTCCAAAACTTATAGTTTTTCTTTTAAGTAGTTGGTTTCCCCATAAGTTTGTCCAAAACTTGTAGTTTTTCTTTTATATCATTTTTTTTTTTCAAGGATTGGCCCCTCGACCAAGGTGGGGGGCGTTAGCTTGATGTTGGAAGCCCCTAGAGCTGCCCGTGCCATTGACACTGCGAGGTGTAGCCCCTAGCGGAAATTTATGTCGGGACAACAACAACATGTTGCTGGAAATGGAGGAGCTTTCGCAAACCCTTGTTTGACAGAGGCTTGACTCCGCCACCACCTGTGCCAACGCGCGAGCCTTCCCACAAACAGCGCCAATTGTAGGGACATGATTGTTAACGACCCAAGAATGACATTGGGCTCGTACGTAAAGGGCCCGAACAATATAATTTGTAGAGTGTGGGCTTGAAAGGCTTGATTTTGGTCACTGGACAGCGGTCTGGTCATGGTTTTTGTGGAAGTTTATGTGAGGGTGGACCTGGCGTGGCTGACAAAACCTTATTTCGGTGTGACTTGTGGGGTTTTTGTCCTCGGACTTCGGCCGAGGAGCTTAGTGTTCTTCCCATTCTCCCTCTTTTAGGACTTATTCCCCTGGGGGGGGGGGGAAATCCCCTTCTCCCTTGGTTCTTCTTCCCTTATATACTAGTAGTTACTTTTCTTTCAATGTTCACGTGTAAGTTTCACTTTCTGGGATGGAGACTTGTCCTATCAGCTCATACCTAGAGTGATTGGGAAATAGACGTAAATGTTGAATAGCATGGTCAAGAGCATGGACCTGTCAGACACAGAGTTCTTTATCACAACATTGACAGCTTTTTCACTTGTCCCGCCCCTGCACTGAGCTCATCCTTTTTCTTTAGGTGTCCTATAGGATGTTGAGCATGAGATCGTTCTCGGCCACATCCTTGGGCCTTTTTGGGGCTTTCATTATGCGTCCTCGGTGATAGGTCTCCTCGGCTTGGGTCTTAGGCCCTAATGTAAAGTGGGCCAGGACCACAAATTCTCCGGCTCCACAGTAATAATTGTCTTTCTATTTTTTAAAAAATTTGCCAAAAAACTTTGCGGCATATCCCATACTTGGGGTGCAATTCTTATTGGCAAAAACATGCTACTCTAGAACCTAAACGGCAATAGGTGATGGCCAAACCATTAAATTTTGGTTCCAGGATTAGTTGCTTCATGCTTGGTGGCCCTTTGCGTCGTTTAGTCATTAGTGGAAGGGCCCTTGTTACCAATGAGTTCTCCCTGACTAAAGCCCAAGTAAGATTTAACAGTTTGATAGTTACAATGAGTAGGGTATTTAAATTCTTAAGGGGGTGTTTGGTTTGTGTTTTCAAACAACAATTTTTAGTTTTTAAATAATATTATACGTATTTTCACACATTTTTTCACCAACAAGTATTTCCACACATGTTTTTAAACAATAATTTTTAGTTTTCAAACACATGTACCAAATGGGTCCTAAACTTTTCCGCTAAAAACATAGGATAGAGATATGTTGAGGGTATAATTAGTTACTAAACTTTAGATTTTTCGTTCTGGGTTGCAACTTGCTTGACTCGGGGTTACACCCAAATCCAGCTTGAAATGGATTTTGTACTAGCAATAAATTCGTTAACCTATACAATGTCAAATTTCTCCCTACTCCTAAGAATGCAGTAGCAACCTAGGATGCAGTGTTTTTGGTTTTTGGTTTTTTCTTTTTTTAGAGACCAAGAATGTATAGTTTAGGCTAGTCTTTTCGCTTTGTGGTTTGGCTGTGTCTTTGTTTAATTTCGTGTGTGTTTGGATTGGTATGAAAAATTAAAATTATTTTACTATTTAACTTATTTTTATTACTATTTATGGGTCTCACTGCACTTTTTGTTACTATTCATGGTCTCACTGTACTATTTTAACTAAGTTTTACCTTTATCTATAATACTTTCAGTAATAAATTTTCAGTTTCAACAAAATAAGCAGTATCCAAATACACCCGAATTCGTGTGTTAAAGCTCTTGTATAACATAAAAAGTATCACATTTTAGTCAACTAAATTTAAAAATTACTCGTCCATGTAAAATTGTGTAAAAATATATGATTGTGATAATAAGTAGTATTTGTGTAAATTTATATTGATACTGCTAATTTTTCATTTAGTTTATTATTATTATTATTTATTTATTTATGTATCTTGCGGGTGAAGGAGTAATTGTATAAATTTTTTATTTTTTTCATTTAGTAACTGTGATAATTGTTGTATATGATAAAAGAAAAATATTTTTAAAAAATTAATGTTTAAAAAAAAATATAAAGGATAAAATTTAGGTACTATACGTGAGGTGTTATTCCTTAAAAAAAATTAACATACACTTTTTAAAAAAAAAAATTTACATGACAAAAAAAAAAAAAAAAAAGAGAATAATGTACTATTAAAATAGATAATTTGGTTTTGAAGATAGAATAGGCGTTTACCAAAAAAAGAAAAGAAAAGAAGATAGAATAGGTAAAATATAAAACAATCGTACTTATCAAATGGAGTGTCTGGGCGAAAATGGCCAAATGGCCTTAAAAACCAAACTATCTAGTTAGTAGGCAAGACTTAGAAACATATTTCATTTATAGCATCTCGAGTCTTAAAGACTCGATTTTGGGCTTCAAAATCGAGTCTTTAAGGCTCGGTTTGTATGCTTGATCACGTCTGATGTGGCAGAGTTGCCATCTGGTATTAACATGGAAATCGAGTCTCTTAGACTCGATTTCCACGTGTATTCCAACCGGAAATCGAGTCTTAGAGACTCGATTTCAATCCCAAAATTTAAAAAAAAAATTCTAAGTCTCTACATGCCAAAATACCCAAACGCAGATCAGATCAGAGGGAGAGAAAGAGAAACACACAGCTCAGATCAGATCAGAGGGAGAGAAACAGAGAACCTCACTGCCAAACCTCACCAGATCAGATCAGAGTCAGGCCGCGCGCGACCTGGGGCTCGCGCGAGACTCAGGCCGTGCGCGACCCAGGCTCGCGCGAGCGCGCGCGGCCTGACTCGCGCGAGCCCCAGGCCGCGCGCGGCCTGACTCGCGCGAGCCCCAGGCCGCGCGCGGCCTGACTCGCGCGAGCCCCAGGCCGCGCGCGGCCTGACTCGCGCGAGCCTCAGGCCGCGCGCGGCCCAAGCTCGCGCGAGCCTCAGGCCGCGCGCGACCCAAGCTCGCGCGAGCCTCAGGCCGCGCGAGCCCCTGGCCGCGCTCGACGCTGGCCGGCGCGAGCCCCTGGCCGCCTGGGTCGCTGGTCAGTTTCTGGTCATGCCGCGCGCGCCTGGGCTCTCCGATCTCGATCTTCTCTTCCTCTCTGTTTCTGGTTTTCTTTTCTTTTTTTTTTTTTTTTTTTTTCTCTGGGTTTTTTCTCCTCTGATGCTCTGGTGTTTGGTGTTATATATAAGGGTTGGAAATCGAGTCTAAGAGACTCGATTTCCATGTCAATACCAGATGGCACCACTGCCACATCAGACGTGGTCAAGCATACAAACCGAGCCTTAAAGACTCGATTTTGAAGTCCAAAATCGAGTCTTTAAGACTCGAGATGCTATAAATGAAATATGTTTCTAAGTCTCGCCTACTAACTAGATAGTTTGGTTTTCAAGGCCAGTTGGCCATTTTCGCCAGTGTCTGCTTGTATGAATGCTCACGTGCATGTACTTTTACTGTCCAAACACCCAATCCAAACTCGTTTGTGACTTTTGTTTACTTCAAGCCTAAAAGCAAAACAATCATACTTATCAAATGGAGTATAAACAATAAAACAAACGAGCCATTGGGCTTGTAGCCTAGTGTCACCCGGGGTTATTGTATACCTATAGCTCGGGATTCTATCTCCTCATTTACCCGGCGAAAAAAAAGAAAAAAAGAAAGAGGGATCAAATCTACCCGTATTTTATCAAGGATTTTATTAATGTGTGCCCTTAGGGCACATATTAATTTTTATTTTTGAAAAAAAGTTTTTCGATAATTGAAAAAGTAATGATAATTTTTTCAATTTTTGAGAAAATATTTCATGAAACAGAAAGTTTAACCGGACCCTTTTACCAATTTATGTGGCGCCAAAAAATTCCAAACATGTAAAGGGCGCCAAAACAAACACGTAGTTATGACAGAGACACAAAACTCATCCAAAGCTGAAAAATAGTACTACTACTCTTTATCTCTCTGACTCTATATGTTAGCCATGAGTCCCTGACAGCTCAAACATTGTTGCCCGCGAAAAATGATACCCCACACTTACATTGTCTTGGACACTCCACCACCACTACTACTACACACAACCGGTACCTCTACTCTCCGGCGACGAACTTTCCGGCGAATCCCTGCCGGAAACCGCCGCCACGTAATAAAACTCTCCGCCAGCGCGCACACGAGACGGCATGTCTTACTGGCTCCGGTCCTCACCGCCGGCGCGTATGCTCTCCGATCTGCGGTGGCGCATGCGGAGGATAATCCGCCTAATCTTCCGGCGATGAAGGAGCCGGAGAAAGCGAAATCTGCGGCGGAGGATGATGTGGTGGTTTCGAGGATTTACGACGCGGCGGTGATCGGAGAGCCGTTGGCGGTGGGGAAAGACAAGAGGAAGGTGTGGGAGAAGTTGATGAACGCGAGGGTTGTGTATTTAGGGGAAGCGGAGCACGTGCCTGTTCGGGACGATAAGGAATTGGAGCTCGAGATCGTTAAGAACTTGAGGAAACGGTGCGTTGAGTCAGAGTCTGATAGGTCAATTTCTTTGGCTCTTGAGGCATTTCCTTGTGATCTTCAGGACCAACTCAATCAGTACATGGATAAAAGGTTTTCTTTCTTTTTCTCTTTCTTTAAAATGAATCAAATTCCTTGTAAATTTGAATGTATTATTTTAGTTATTACTAGTTAAGAAGCTTGAGAATTTCATTTAAGTTTAGAAGAATTTCAATGAATGGTTAGGAATTGATTATGACAATTTATGTCTCACTAACCAGTACTGATTTCAATTTATGAATGGTTGGACTAACTTTACACTCCACAAGGTTATGTTAGAACTGTGACATGTAAATTGAAGATCCTAAACCCAGTTTTCATGGCTTATAGTTCTGACAGCTAAAGTAAATAGGTAAATAAGGTAATGATACAATAAGCCAATAATTATGACTTACTACTCAGAATTGAAGTAGTAATTTTTTGATAATGTAGGGAACCTGTTGAAGGAATAACCCTTTGGACTTGCCTCTAGCCAATTGAAGGAATTGAGAACTTGGAATTGGAGTGATAATATCCCATGGACCCTAGAAAAAAGCAAAGCGCTAGTTGCTAAGTGCTAACACACTGCATTTGTTACTGTAATATCATAAAAGGGTGTCTTTCATAGTGTATGAGTAGATAATGTATCCTTTATGCTGTGGAACATGAAGATGTTTGTGCAGTTTTTGAATAGTTTGTAACACATATTCCCTTTTTATTCTTCATCCATCACATTTCTCTGCTGCTTATGTCAAGGTCTACATGATGGCAGAATAGATGGAGAAACATTGAAGTCTTATGCATCACATTGGCCGCCTCAACGCTGGCAGGAGTATCAGCCTCTTCTAAGCTATTGTCGCGATAATGGAGTTCAGCTTGTTGCTTGTGGTACACCACTAAAGGTACTCCTGCATCTTTTCACATAAATCAATAGGTGCCTTGCTAAGTTGTTCCTTATACTGTCTTGGGTAGGGAACTGATGATATATGCACATAGAAAACAAAGTAATCTATTTGCTTATAGTATCACTCCAAGCAAGAACTTTGAGTATGCCCTGGTTTTAAAATATGATACATTATCAAGTAATTTTTTTAAGATGTTGGACCATAGTAGTAATGCAAACCTTCTAATGGTCTTTTGGCTTTTGACAGTTTATAAATGGTACATGACTTATAGCTGCCATGGGTCTCACTATGGCATAGTTCTTTCACTATCATTTTATTCTCTCAGCTTATGCATGACTTGATGTAGTAACTTTGGAGAACATGAAAATTATTCTGATATTAACAGGTTTTAAGAACTGTCCAAGCAGAAGGAATTCGTGGGCTTTCAAAGGCTGATCGTAAAGTATATGCCCCTCCAGCTGGTTCGGGCTTCATTTCAGGCTTCGCTTCCATCTCACGCAGATCACCAATTGATATGAATTCTCCAAATCAATCTGTTCCTTTTGGGCCAAGCTCATACCTATCTGCACAAGTAAGAGTAGTAGAGGAATATAGCATGTCCCAGATCATTTCACAAACCATGGTGGATGGAGGAGCCACTGGCATGCTAGTAGTGGTAACAGGTGCAAGCCATGTTATGTATGGATCAAGGGGGACTGGGCTGCCGGCAAGAATTTCAAAAAAGATGCAAAAGAAAAACCAAGTGGTTATATTACTTGATCCTGAAAGGCAACAAATAAGGAGAGAGGGAGAAGTTCCAGTTGCTGATTTCTTGTGGTATTCTGCTGCCAGTCCCTGCAGTAGAAATTGTTTTGATCGTGCTGAGATTGCTCGGGTAATGAATGCAGCTGGCAGGAGGAGAGATGCCCTTCCACAGGTTAGTTCTTAATGGTTTTCATGGAAAAATGATGCCTTATATTGATTTGCATGACTTGGTCGATTCTTACATTTGTCTTCTTTTTGGATGTACTATTTAGAATCTGAGGTCCTGTAATTTGAATTATTATTTTTTGATAATTAATAATATTTATAAAAAGAGAAAATTACTTCATGTTCACGATAATGAACACAAAAAGTATCTTAAGTATTGACAAAGAATCATATAGAAAAAGGAATTTGAACTATTATTGAGTGGGCTGGTTAGTTGACAAACCTTATCCATTTAAATTCTTACTTCTATGAATAATTTACAGTACTCAAATAGTCAAATTAAATAGTTGTGGCTTTTTCATTTGTCTCCTCATGCACATATTATGTTTATTAAGATCGAAGATCTGCAAGTTATTTGTCTTTTCTCAAATTATGGTAAAAGTTGGCACGGAAATTCTATTGAAATTCAATTGCAACTTCTAAATTTCTATCTATGGTAGGTTGAGGTGTAGAAAAGCTCAGACGATGCACTCTAGGGTGTCATTCCAGAGGAGATGGCTGAAATTATACCACCGTCTCCTTCTTCAATTTTTAGTAACATTGGTATGAGTAAAAGTTTCCCATAAATGTACACAAATAGTTGTAGCAACAGAAATTTTGGAGGACCAACCTGTTCCTCTGAAGACTTCCACAAGTTGAGATAATTGTCATCATAGAAGTTCTTTATGACTTGTTTAGTGGTGTCACCTTGTTGAGATTCATGGATGCACAAGTTGGTATTTATATTTAATATGAAATGAATAATTAGCTATCATGAAACTTGAAGAGAAGCATAGCATGTACACCAATACGAGAATATGAAACGAAAAAAAGAATGACAATCTGAACAACTGAGTGAGTTAATTGTGTAAACAACAGTTGCTGAATCAGTTGAAATTTACCTTTTAAAATCAAATTAGTATTTTGAATTTGATAGATGGATTATTCTGGTTGCAAGTCAAAGTAGCCAATAATCAGGTAATTCTCTACTTCAAACAATAACCTGTTCTTGTCAATAAGGTGGGTTGGAATTGATATTTTATGCCAGTGTTGATGGTGAACCAAAATCTATACTGTGTCACATGATACGGCATCTTGTACTAGTCTATATGTGTAGAGATATTATTTGTACATGTTCCATGAATTGAGGAACTGGGTTGAGTTTTACAATGTAAGATAAATATTTGTCCTTTCTTTTTTATGATTTGATAGGTTGATGACTAATGTAAAATTTAATCACTTAATTATTTGACTTAAAACAGTAGTAGTTACTTATATGAATTCCCCCAAAAATTTAGGTCTAAGGCTTGGCAGTGATGTTGGTTGTATTTGGATATAACTACTCTGAATATAATGGCAGGAAGTTGTAGAATGTGGTGGGCTTGTTAGGTTTGCAATTTAGGAATGTTTTTATTGAGTGTCATCTCCCTAATGAACTTCATTTGTCTTATGAAGTCCTTAATGTTGATATACTTTTCAGGACCTTCAAAAAGGACTTGATCTTGGTTTAGTATCACCAGAGGTACTACAGAACTTCTTTGATTTGGAGAAATATCCTCTTATTTCAGAACTGACTCATCGTTTCCAGGTATTTTGGTTTGTGAACGTGAAAGTTTTACTTTGGTATTTGATCAAGAGAATTTTCTCTATGTTTTATTATAAAATTTTGTACATTTTTGGACCATACCAATTGTTTATCTTCTGATGTTATGAAGAAATAGAGAAGGAAAGTCTGAATTGGCACACAAGTTGACCATAGCTCATCTTGATGCAGGGTTTCAGGGAAAGATTGTTGGCAGATCCTAAATTCTTGCATAGATTAGCTATAGAAGAAGCTATCTCTATAACAACTACTCTTCTAGCACAGTATGAGAGGCGTAAAGAAAAGTTCTTTGAAGAGCTTGACTATGTCATTACGGATACTGTCAGGGGAACGGTTGTTGATTTTTTTACGGTTTGGCTTCCTGCTCCAACCCTGTCGTTCCTTTCACATGCTGATGAGATAAATGTTCCTGATAGCATAGATGCTTTGCAAGGTCTCCTTGGGTCCATCCCTGATAATGCATTTCAAAAAAATCCTGCTGGGAAGAATTGGATTCTCAGTCATAGAGTTGCATCGGTGCTTTTTGGTGGTTTGAAACTTGCTAGTGTAGGATTTATTTCCAGTATTGGAGCTGTGGCAGCCTCGAATGTTTTATATGCAATTCGTAGGTTCCTCAATCCAGCGCTGGTTGCTAATCAACGTACTAAAAGATCACCAATACTCAAAACAGCAGTTGTCTATGGATGCTTTCTTGGAACTTCAGCAAATCTACGTTATCAGGTAGAGAGAGTACTAGTTTCAGATGCTTGTACTAATCAATTGTATTTTAGTATTGTTATTACAACTTTTTTGCATTTAAATAATTTAGTGACAAAGATACATCCTTCTTCTTCTTCTTCTTCTTTTTATTTTTTATATTTTATATTTTATTTTATTTTCGTAAGTGTAACTAAAGTACATATATATATAGTAATGACAGTTTTTTTGAAGGCATTGAAAAACACCTGGCTTCCTTTTGATTGGGAAGGGCCTGCTACATTATCATTACATTAGAAATATGTTCTAAGAAATGATCTGAGATGATTCTGTTGAATCAATCATTGATGAAGTAAAGATGGATATTATTCAGGAAAAAAAGAAGTAATGGATATGGATATAATACATATGCATCTTTAAACTATTAAATGTAATGAAGGATGGCATTTTGCCTTGTATACTCTGAGAGGTAACTGCATAATATTTATTGTAATCTCTTTGGAACTTTGATGTCATATAAGGCATATCATATGATTATTATCATGGATATATAATATATTACCTTTCAAAATTAATTCGTGTGAGTTGGTATGTTTTTCTGTTTCTTTTCCTCTCCCCCTTTCCCAAGAGTAATTATTAAGTAATCCAAGAGTACAACAACGTGGTATTCCCTCCTCTCATATTAATGGTGGATCTTAAAAATTAAATTCATTGTAGGAGCCAACGTTCGTGTGAGAGGAGGAAGTACCATGTCGTTGTACTCTGGGAGTACCTAATAATTTCCCTCCCCCAAACCCTTTCTATAGATTT
This sequence comes from Quercus robur, assembly GCF_932294415.1. Classification (NCBI taxonomy): domain Eukaryota; kingdom Viridiplantae; phylum Streptophyta; class Magnoliopsida; order Fagales; family Fagaceae; genus Quercus; species Quercus robur. Next base: position 66,362,887 of record NC_065541.1, read on the forward strand.
ATTATTTCAAAATTTTGTAAAGCCTCAAATATGCACCATTTCCACTTCCTATGTAATTACATCTTTTTAACACTATAGTTTGTTCAGTGGTATTTCAAGTGTCATCTGAGTGATGTCATTTTTTATGCTTCAACCTATTTTCTTGGTATCAGCTTCACATTAGCCTGTTTGTGAAACAAATATGAAGCTCCCAAGTTATCAAAAAGTACTTACTAGCAGACAGCTCTCTCTCTTTACACAACTGACACTTAAAAATATATAAATATTTGCATCTTAATTGTGTATCTGTTTTAGATTGATAATAACGTCAGAACGAATTGTAATGCAGATTATAGCTGGGATAGTGGAGCATCGGATTTCTGATGAGTTTTCTTCTCAAATATTACTTGTAAATATGCTATCATTTTTTGTTAGGACAATCAACTCCTACTGGGGAACTCAGGTTAGAATCATCTTAATATTCTATATATTCTACTCTTTATATTTATGTTTTGCTTAATAAATTTTCTTCCCTTTCTGGATGGATCATATGAAGTTAGGACAGCCATATAATTCTTTGTAAGAACCATTACAGAAACTTAATTTCACATATTTTTATGTATGAAATTACGTAATTTATGTTATTAGAGTACATATGCTTGTCAAAAGAGAAGAAAGCCTGTGAGGAAGATATCCATGCCTTGTTGTTAATGTAAAACATTTGTAAAATCAATAATTTTTTTTTTTTTTTTTGATAAGTACAAATTTATTAAAAGAAGAGAAAGAGTTCTACCCAAGTACATGGGAAGCATACTAAGAGTATAACACGACCAAAGCATGGGGAAAAAAAGAAGTAAAAAAAAAAAAAAGAATTTATATTTTTTAGTTTTGATGAGTTTTGTTGATTTTGCAATGAGTGTTGGGGCTCGTGCTTCTGATAGAATGTGCATTGCACAGTTATTTTAGTGGTGGTATCTTTCCTACCGAATGAATAATTCTTTTTCCTCAATATTGGTTTAAAATATTCTCACTTTAATGCTGCAGCAATGGGTTGATCTTGCACGGTTTACTGGACTGCAAGCTCAGAAAAATGGACAGCCCTCTTATGAAATACCAGATTCTCCTAGTCATGCTGCATTGGGATGCAAAAACACAGAAGAAGTCACTGTTGATGAAATCAAGAATCAATGAGGTGTCAGGTGAAATCTGACTTCTCAATTTCATACTAATTTGTATATCATTCTTTAAAAGTTGTTGTAGAGAGATCTGAGAGAAATAAATTATGGTCTTTATGCTTTATACATCTCTTCCATGACCTGATTGTAGATTTAATATAATTTTTCCAATTTTGGTAAATATAAGGGCAGGACACCTCCCTGTGAGCATTAAATAGGAGTTACTTTTTGCTAACTCATCATTATATAAACAAATATACTCATATAATCTCAATTCAAAACAAATTATTTAAGATTCTTAGATCAACATTAATAAAAAGATAAAATACACCAACTCAAAGTTTCATTTGTTCATTATATACTAAGAAAAAAAGAAAAAACAAATGATACAGTACTGACCAAAACAATTGAAACAAGCTGAAACAGCCGATACAGGCCAAAACGATCCTGTATTTAAGTTGGTACATTTCAGGAGTAAGTGTACATTGGTGGTCTGAATGATAAATTCCAGCCGGTATATTATTTATTACTTTGATTGTGATGGCCCTCAGTAATTTGTGTCAACTAATTTCCATATTTTGAGCACATTCATGTATAAATATGTTGCTTGGATAACAGGAAGGCATCTCAACATCAACATCTGTGGGATAATATTAAATAGGTCAAAATAGAAAAGTGTAACTCCGCCTATGCCAATGCTTAGTGTCAAAACATTATATTAACAGTTGGTCCCAAGACCAGAAAAAGGAGGTTTGCGGTAGGTTGACAACCATTGTAAAATTCAGTCATTTTATTATGAAAAAATCCACTACATATACATATTGTGGTACTATAAATGTGGTCAACCCTAACTAGTTTGTTCTAGTTTGTTGAGAATCCATAAATAATCCCAAAATTTTGGGACTTAAGTTTGGGTAGTTGTTTTGTTGTCAAAATATGCAACTGAGAGTCTTTTATGGTTTGGATCTTTACCACCTGTTGTATCAGGTTCTATCCAGACGTGAATCAATTTGCAACAATAAAGAACTTACCTCTCTCTCTCTCTCTCTTCTAAAAAAAGCCTTTTGAGTGGTACTTTGGATAAGTTCTCTAACTTCAATATTCTCAGACAAAGGTTTAGATTATCCTTCATTGGTGTCATCTCTTAGAACTTTTTTGGATTGGATGTCAATTTTACGTTGTCAATCCTTATGATCTGTTATTGATTTGCTAGATTTATGTGATTGATTGTAAGGTCCCCTTTTGTATACTTCCTGTATACTTGGGTGACTTTTTTTTTCTTTATATTAATAAAATATTACATTACTTATACCCTCCAAAAATAAAAGGTTTAGATTATCCTTCAAAGCTTATCCTTCAAATACAAGAAAATAGCTTGAAGCAATATCTATTAATACATCTTTCTTAATGAGAGTACTCCACGTCTTTAGAATCGTTCAAATCCTTCTCCTCAATCATCTTCTCTATCAGCTTCTGTTTAACTTTCTGCAATGCAAGTTCAAGGTTTTGTAGCTGCATGACATATCAAGTCAACTGTTAATTTATCAAGCTAGTGTGTGTTTGGAATTTTATTAAAGACATTTTCAAAACATAGGCAGCTGGTCCATACCTCTTGCTGGGCAAATCTATTATGTACAAATAAGCCACTGAACAGATCAAAACTATCGTTCATGGTGCCCTCTTTCTGCATATAAGTAACATTAGTGTGTCTCTTCATTGTATATCCTTTTTTAACTTTTTTAGTTGATGAGAAGATGGAAGAAAGAAGAGAATATTTATAGGAACTAGAACTGATTGAGCATACCAACTGAACAAGTGTTTCAAAGCGCTTTGTGTTTATAGATGTGGACTGGATCTCCATTTCTGACAGAACCCTGCAAAGTGGAAGCTTCAGTTTTATAATGATGGCCTTTTTGAGTAATTTTACAATTGTGATTAGGTGGCTTTACCTGCCAATGGTATGAGTTAAAAACTGGCTTCTAGCAGCCAATTTATCGTGTTCTTCGCAAGACATTTTGAGCATTCTGCAACCCTGATATATTGTGTTGTTATTCAAGAGTTCAATACGAAATATTTCATTAAAAGAGAATTGCAGTGTTTGGGCTAGTTGTTAAAAAATGAGAGTGAATAGTTGTGAAGTTGGGATGAAGTACATTGGGAAGAGGCAATGGCTTAACTTTAGACATGTTTTGGTCTTGCCCAATTGTATTGTTCGTTAGAAAATACTATTAGAACTTGACGTCTTGGTTGACAAAACCATCTTTTGAAACAATTAAACAAAACCAAAAAAGAAAAAAAAGAAACAAAAATCTGTAACTGTAGGTGTAAGGCCTTTAAAATAATAATATAAAATAAAATCTGTAAGACTTTTGCATCCTTTTGTGTCTGATGTTTTTGGGTTCAAAAGATGGAAGTGGAAGGGTGATTATGCACGGGTTTGCTTTCTGATTGGAGTTTTCTATAACAAACTTTTTGGACAGGATTGGGTTGGAACTTTAGCCAGGTCAATATGTGGCCCATGTAATAATAATTTTAAGAAAAACGATAAAGACATTTTTTTTTTTTTATTAAAAAAAAAAAAAAAAAAAAAAAACGATAAAGACATATATGGCTATGTCTTATCTTTTTTCCCTTTAGTCAAGTTCTGACTGTCTGACCCAAAAAATAAAAGGAAGTACAGGTTTTGACTGGTGATTATCCCAGAACCATCAAACGTGTCCCCCACTTATCTGGATATCCTCATGACTAGTATATGGATAAGTCACTTAGGGAGGATTCAAATGCTGGTTCTCCCTGTTGGGAGAGTCATGTAATGGCACTACAAAACATTTGATAATAAGGCATCGTATTAATTTCACTAGTTATAAACTTTTCAAAGGCATTTACATATAGTGAATTCTATTAATTAAATTTATAAAGGGGTCTCTTATATATGTAAGAAGAGGGAGAATTACAGTATTTAACATTTTTAAGAGGTTTAAGAGATAATAGTAATAGGAGATAATGGGAGTATTGAATACTATTAGAAGTTACCTCGCTTTCAAAAATTTGGAGGAAGCTTGAGCAGATAGCTTCATTTCTTATTCTAACTTTCTCGTACATGAAGTTTAGACCCTTCCACCCATCTTTCCCGCTCTCTGGTCCAAACATAGGGTGAGTGCAAAGCACGTCATACTCCTGTGGCAGTACCTATTCAACACAAAATACATATGTGATCATGTTTAAACATATGTAAGTAAATGTATGAAAGAATTTTGATAATAATGTTAATGGGTATCAATGTGTAAGTATACTCGCAATAGAACGTTTCTTGGATGCTCTTTAACTGAGAGTACGTCTGCGAAAAGTGTTGGCCGTTTCAGATCATGGAGTGGCATTGACTTGAGAACCTCTTGTAGAGATAGGATTGATGTGCATATCAGAATGACATCATTTTCGGCTTCAAGAAATGCACCTACTTCCCTGAAAGTGCATAGGATATGTAATATGCACATTGAATAGGCATTCGAACACGCCCTCTTGTGCATTAAGAAATATGTTCTATGTAACAATACAAAGTGAATTAAGGAATATGTTTTTTTTCTTTTTATTGGTAAATAAAAACAAGGAGAAAACAACTTCCTTGGTACACAGGGAGTGTACAAGGAAAGCAAAAGCCTACCCAAAAATACATAAATCTACTAAATCTAAAACAGAGGGTATGGCAAGACCACTCAAAGTGGTCCTCCATTCAAATAAAGACAGAAGGAAAACGCGCTTCAACTTGATAATAAAACGCTCCTCCCCTTCAAAGATTCCATTATTCCGTTCTCTCCATATGTTCCACATAATATACAAAGGAATTCATAAAGAATTCCCCGAATTCCCTATTGTCGGTAGTCTATGCATATTACTGTTGTGCTATGTCTGTGGAGAATTGAGGTTATGGGTTTTAGTTTTAATCATACCAATATTCTAAGCTTCTTCAAACTCTGGCAATTAAGTTTTACTTAAAATAAACCATGTTCTGTGAAACTTTAGTAATTAAATTTTCTTAAAACAAATAAAATTAGTAGTGATTGAGATAAATGGATTAGTGATTTGCAGCAGATGTTAAAGTTTAACGTTTTTATAGCTTCCTATAAAAGTTGTAATTTCATGTGTATTAACTCATGTCATTTTAAGGGTCTTTTTTCTTGCATGTTAGACAAGTGTAAGGCTGTTATTTATGTTTAAATAAAAAATCTAAAATCAATATAGTAGAAGAAGAAAAATTTACAGACCCTTTCTCTCCCTTTTGTTCTGAAAAAAAGAAAAGAAAAAAAGAAATGGTTGGTGCTCCTTTTGAAAAATCTGATCTTTGAATGCAAGATCTTAGAAATATGTATCAAAATCTTTGTGCTACTGTATTCTATAGCCAACAGCAAAAAGAAGATACTTGGCCTAACTAGGACTTTTAAAAACATAACTTATATCATATAGTATACGAACACTTGCATACATGTACCTTACCTGAAGAATGAGATACCCGAGTTGGCACAGAGTTCAGAGTAATCTGACCGTGAAGTTGCCCTTAGAATATGGCCTTGTTTGATCATGGTCTTTCCCAGAAACTGGCCGAAGGGGCCAAAGCCTACTATGCCTATTTTCAGAATTCTTGAATCCGATGAAGCAGACATGATGCAGAGAGAGAGAGAGAGAGAGAGAGAGAGAGTCAAAGAGGGAGAGAGAGAGAGTCGAAGAGGAGATTTTTGCGTTTATTTTAGAGATATATGATGTATGGACAGGACTTGTAAATGGTTAACTGACCATTAGTAGTGCACCTAATGGCCCAGATTGAAAAGTTAATTATGGGCCAATGTGCCAGCTTTTTATATGTATGGTCTTAGTGCCGATTCTTCGATGGTGATTCTTTCTTTGCCTCCATAGCCCATAGGTTCTTTTATGGTGGTTACTATCGTGCATCAAAGAAATGTTATTTTCAAATGTTATCTTGGCCTTGTAGTTTTTTTTTTTTTTTTTTTAATCTTAGATAAAATCTACTCTAACCTAATATATGTGTATGTGTATGTGTATGTGTATGTGTATGTGTATGATACTTCTTCTTGGAGTTAAGGGTGCAATATATATATATTGTGGTAGCGGAAATCATACCCTAAATAACTAGTGATATTTTTAAATATCTTTTCCTAAACCATGAACTCAAAAATAATAATAATAATAAAAAATCTTACACAGATATTTGAGGATATTTTGAAATGCATCGTACTAATGACTTTGGGGGTTTCGATTTTGATATATATAATATTTTTTTGGTATAGAATTAGGCTTTGCAAACCTTTTCTTCAAAAGAAAACATAATCAAAGTCCAATACTTCTTGTATGTCTAGTGGAACAGATTCTATCCATACCAATAAAGGTAACGAGTTTATAACTTTTTTTTGCTAAAGTATGAGCAACCCTATTACCCTCATGCCTTACAAATGAGAATTTATAGTGCCTCAATGATTTTGTTGTGGATAAAATGTATTGCAATATATATCAACCCATAGTATGCTGAAAATCTCCACTATTCAAAGCTTTGATGATCTTGTATGAGCTTATAGCTTTTTTTTTGGTAAAGTATGAACAACCCTATTACCCTGCGCCTTACAAGTGAGAATTTATAGTGCCTCAATGATCTTGTTGTGGACAAAATGTCGTGCAGTACATATCAATACACAATACGCTGAAAATCTCCACCATTCAGAGCTTTGATGATCTTCTCTAAATCACTTTTGAATACTAATGATGTGATCCCAATTTCTTGTGCAAACTATATTGTTTGATACGTTGCTAATGCTTCCACACCCATCAACCGATGAAGGTAAAGGAATTTTCTTTGAGAGTGCAACGATAACTAGACCTTCGTGGTTTCGATTACAAAGGGGAAACAATTAATGGGTAACGTGGTTTTAATAAGAAAACGTTTTCTTTCTTGTTGTTTATAGTTTTTTTTTTTGGAATTTTTTGGAATTTTTTTTAATAACAAATTTTGAAAGTTTAAAAATCATTTTTGTGGGACTCAATAGTTTGGATGGAGGTGAAAGAAAGAGCTAGATTAAAAAGAGATGAAATTTTAGAGATTTAATTGAAACTATATATAGACAAAAAGGAATGTTCACTGAACTTAGAGAGTGTAATTTATAATTTAGTCAAATCATATCATATTATATACTATATCATAAACGTTGAGCTTAAAAGTCGTGGTTGCGCCAAGTGGTTTTACCAAATTGCAGAAATTTTTTTAGATTACATATATACTAGTATTATGCCCGTGCATTGCACGGTTTTAGTTATAAACTTTTAGTATAATTTTATTGAGAAATAATAAATCAATAATCACTTGAATCTAGATTATATAAATTGCATATAAATTATTGTTCTTAAAAGTATCAAGCAATAACACAACATATTTATATGAAAAAATTCCTAAATTTAGTAATTAAAAACCTATGGAAACTTAACCAAAGGTATTTCATTTGCCAAAAAAATAAACATGATTCTCTTCTAATTTATCAATTGTCTTATAGTGACATTTTTGTAGCGCACACATATAATATTACTAAAAACAAAAATAAAAACGAGAAATAGGAACATAAAAATTTTACTATTCAAGAAAATTAATTTAATCTAATAATGCACAAATAAGTATAACGCAAATACAACCTAGAAATAAAAAAAGATGAAACCCTTGTTGTAGGAGAAAATACAAAATTTGATAATTCTTGAATAATAAATAGATAAAGCCTATGAGAGACAAAAAAAAAAAAAAAGAAAAAGAAAAAGAAAAAGAAAAAAGATGAGTACAAATAATTCATAAATGCAAAACCAAAAAAAAAAAAAAAGGAAGAAGAAAAAAACTAAACATATTTTTGTAGGATAAAAAGGAAGAATATTATAGTGATAGAAGGATAAATCTCCATCCCTTTAAGTTTAATTCAAATAATAATTGATGTGGACAAATCATGAAGCTTAAATATTTATAGAAGAAGGTGAAATATTTATAGAGGTTTATATGGTAGATTTCATGGATTTAAAATTAACTTTTAATGACTCATAAGCAAAATTGTAAATAAAAAAAACACACACACAAAAATAACAAAGAAGAGAAACATACCTATAATAATATTGATGGTGGCTAAGCATTCTACTACAAACAAAACCAACTCAAATAATAACTAATGCTGGACATATTATAAATAATGTGAAATATGTATATAGGCTTATATATGAATTTCATGGATTTAAAACTGACTTTATGACTCATAAACAGAATCATAGAAAACAAAAACAAAGAGAAGAAACATACCTTTAATAGTGTGGATGGTGGCTTTGATAAAACATTCTACTACAAACAAAACAAACTCAAATAATAATTGATGCCTGACAAATCATAAAAGTGAAATATTTATAGAGGTTCATATAATTGATTTCATGGATTTAAAATTGCATTAATGACTCATAAGCAAAACCATTGAAACAAAAACAAAGAACAGAAGCATACCTGTAATAGTGTGGTTTTAATAAAGTAGTTTACTGCAAACAAAAAGAGAGATACAAACTTAATATTAATAATGGGGAGAGAAAAAGTTGATTAGAACAATAAGTAGTGTTTCTATCTCCAAAAAATTTAAATAAAAAAGAAAAAGAAAAAGAGAAATATAATTATTAGGAAAAATATATGTATTAAAAAAATGATCACAATTAATGTTAAAAAAAAAAAAAAAAACGTAAAACACTAAAACTCATCACTTAGGATGCATTGACTTGGGAGAGTTCTATTAGACATAGAATTCAAATTATATTGAAGTTAAATTATAAGAGAAATTATTAGATGGTTTGGAATTAAAGAAACACCTATCCTATGTGAAATTCTAATCAATTATATATTGTTAAAAAAATTTCTATCCAAAAAAAAAAAAATAGCATATATTTTTTTCTAAAATTATTTTTTATCTATAATTTTAAATTTTAAATAAAATACTAATGGTTACACGATCCTAATCTAAGTAAATTAGTTATCTTATCCATGTTTCTAAGGTTTTATTTCTATTTTTTATGTGTCTTATCATTTTAAATCTAAAAAAAAAAAATTATGCTATATTGATTAGACTTTCATTAGTAATATATAACTTTTTTTTTATATAAAATTTTTCTTACGTATAGTGTAGTAATTAAAAAATAAGAAAATTGTTGTTGTTTTATTTTTTTAATACACTAAACGTAAGTAAAGATTAATAGCTATGTCATCAATAAATCACTTAAATTGCAAGTTTTTGTAGTTTAAAACTATGCATAAAATATAAGCTTATAAATTGTATAGTAAATAATATTCGATTGATACAAAATTTGATATGAGTATTAAGAGTGTAAAGAACATATAATTCAATGATTGAATTTTCAAAATATGCAGTAATATTTATTTTATTGAGTAAGGTTGTAATATTAAGTTACAATCAATTTTGTAGCTAAATTTTGTCTTTTTTTTTTAAAATTTTTTAAATTTTTTTTTTATTTTATTATCAAAACAACAATAAAAACAATTGTGGGTTCAGAGAATCTGCGACCTTGGCCCACTTTACATTAAGACCCAAAGCCTAAGCCGAGTAGAGCAATTACAAAGAACGCATAATGAAAATCCAAAAAAGGGGCTAAAGATCTGGCTGAGGACGATCTTATGCTCGGCACCCCACAGAACACCTGAAGGAAAGGGCGAGCTCAGTGCAGGGACAGGACAAGTGAAAAAGCTACCAATACTGTAATAAAGAACTCTGCGTCTGACAGGCCCATGCTCTTCACCATGCTATTCAACTTTTACATCTACTCCCAACCACTCTAGGTATGGGCTGATAGGACAAGTCTCCATTCCAGAAAGTGAAACTTACACGTGGACATTGAAAGGAAAGTAACTACTAGTATAAAAGGGAAGAAGAACCAAGGGGGAAAGGGATCCCCCAGAAGAAGAAGTCCTAAAAAAGGGAGAATGAGAGGAACACTAAGCTCCTCGGATGGGGTCCGAGGACAAAAACCCCGCAGGTCGCATCGAAAGAAGGTTTTGTCAGTCACGCCAGGTCCACTCTCATATAAACTTCCATAAAAACCATGACTAGACCGCTGTCCAATAACCAAGATCAAGCCTTTTAAGCCCACACTTTACAAATTATATTGTTCGGACCCTTTACGTACGAGCCCAATGTCATTCTTGGGTTGTTATTAATCGAGTCCCTACAACAATCATTACCTAAGAATTTTTTTTTTGTTGATTTATACAAAGCTTTATCATAAATTGCTTTTCGTTTGGATATGCTTTAAAAAAAAAAAAAAAAAAAAAACTGTCCTTTTTCCTGACCCAGCCGTTCTTATACTTTATTTATTATAAATTTTGGCTTTTTTATTTTTTATTTTTTAAAGGGCTCTTAGTTCTAAGAATACAAAGAAGAAGTGGTATATTAAAAAATAAAACCGTAATCTTTTTTTTTTTGGTGAGAAAATACTCACCATAGTCTTTAGTAAACCATAGTCTTTAGTAAAAGCATTCAAAGAAGAGGTGGTGTATCAAAATACAAAAACATTGTTATTGTAATCCTTTACTACTATTTTTCAAATAGAAACAACAAACTAAAATGTTATTGCATTGTAATCCTCTACTACTATTTTTGACAAATTGGAGTTTTCAGCATGTAAAATGGAAAGTAAATACAATAGCACACACTCTTGCATGATTTCCTCTTTACGTGCAACTTATTTTTTAGATTTAGATTTCAACTTCACACCTTTACAAAGTAGACTGACATTAAACTTTTTGTTTATATCAACTTCTTTAATGTGGTGTGTGTGTATATATATATATATATAAAAGATAATTCATAATTAATACCTACCATACGGCTATTTCCTCTATTCTTCCCTTCTTCCACCTACAGCCTTGCACTGTTTTTTGTTCATCTAATTGAATAGGTTTTGTGTATTTTTTGTCTATTGTTTAACATAATTTCGTTAAGTTTTATCCTATTTATATGGTTATTGTTTGAGAATCAATATTAAATAGAGTTAGACATGATTTTTTAATTATTATTTTGTACATCATATATAAATGACCATCAACTAGAGCACACTTCTGTTTAGTTTAGTACAGAAAGTCTAGCTCCATTAGCAATCACGCATGTCCATAAAACATGAGTTACAGTTTCATTTGAAGTTCTACATATTAGACAAATTGCTTCAGCAGGAACACCATGCCTAGATAAATTGCACATTGTAGGTAAAGAATTACTTAATGATCTCCAAAGAAAAAGTAAGACATTTTTCCCCTTCACTTATTTTATTCTATCCATGCCTCAATTACCTTTTTTTTTTAGTTTTTAGTTTTTTTGCTTCTTCTTTATTTAATTATTTTTATTCATCATTCGTATTACTCATATAGTTAACTGGGAAGCTATTGTCTGCTATTCTCTTTACAGTTTAAGCTTTACTCTAGGTTGATGAATTTCTGTATTATTGGAATTCTACTTTAGTTGATGTGATTAAGTTTTGTATTTTTTAGTTGTTATTTTTTTATTCTCTTTGATTTCATAGATGTTATCATATTGCATTATAAAGATAATATATAAGAATATAATGTTATTTTATTACATAACATGATTTAGATAATTTGGTATTTATTATTATATTTTTTATTTTTACTTTTTTCCTTCTCTCTCACATTCTCTCTTGAAAAAGTTGTTATTCTCTTTCTCTTATTTTTTATTCTTTCTTGCAACTCTACTTTATATTGATGAATCATTGTGATTTTTAAAACTTTATTTTGGGTTCATACGTTTTGGTGTAGTATTTTTTAGTTCCCCATCACAAGTAGTATACTCTCACATTTTCTCTACAATGAAATTTAGAGAATAACCTATAAATATTTAATATAAGTTTGATATGAGTTTTGATTATCATGATAATCTCTTTTAAGATAATGAATAATTTATGTAAATAAAAATTATACATACATACATATATGTATATATATTTATTTATTTTGCTTAAATATATAATCAACTTCATACAATTCATTTAAAAGTAATGACTTTAAAACAAATGAATAACTACCATAAAGATTACATTTACATATTCATAGTCTTTATGTTTATAAAAACTTTTACTTAAATTTAACTTTACTGAAGTGGACTGAAATGTTATATAAATGTGGTTTAACAAAAGTGTAGTAACAATAAATATTATTTAACAAAAGCGTAGCAACAATAAATGTTAAGTTTAATATTTTAGATATTTCAAATTTCCTTCAATTAACATATCTCACTTTACAATAACAAGGAAACAGCCTATATCCTCAACCTTGTTGAAGTACTAGTTCTGTCCATTGATATGGCCCATGACCCACCTGTGCGTTCATCGAGCAGAACATCACGAACATGTTGATCTCTATCACCGACCCCAGCTAGCCTGCCCATTTTTTGTTGTTGTATCACCAAAACTGATGCTGTAATCCCAAGATCCGGTGAAGCAAGCATATCACCAATGACTCCAAGCTCAGGGCACTCACTCCAATCGCCAAGTCCATAAAGAAGAGGAGAGTCTTGGTGGTGTCTCCCTACTAGTATTAGATCAAAACAATCTGCCATTTCTCTTATAGATGCAGAAAGATCAACTCCATTTCTTACCACCTCTTCCACAATCACGAATCTCTCATTTCCTGCATTTGCTTCCCTGTATTCATTAATCAAGTCACTCTCGAGCTTTCTATCTTTAGTATTTTCAGCTCCAAAGATTAAGAACCGGACGACAGTTAGATCAACTTTTTCATTATCTGTCATTCGGGCACCATAGGCTAGTGACTCTGCATCATCTACACCACCAAGGTAGATTACAGCAACATGATATAATGGATGACCAACTACAAGTGACATTGACCCGTTAAGGACTCCCCGGTCTATAAGGATTCCAACTGAGCACGGTGCACTTTCGAGCACTTTAAGGTTCATTGCCTTGATGCCTCGGTTAACTGACTCAATGGAACCATCTATAGCCCATTGCTTATGAAATGGCACAATCACAATGGTGGCCCTTTTGTCTATTGCCACCCTACAAATGTCATTGTGAGTTATTTCGAAAGGTGAAATGCAAGTGAATGCCTCGACGCTGGCACTGCCTTCACTTTGGAGCTCATAATGTGTTAAGGCATTAATGATTAGATCACTGCCGGTTGTGTTTGTACGTTCGGTTCTAGAGGCTTCGTGTGGTATAAGCATAGGTTGTCTTCTACCCTCAAGCTCAACGAGGGCAATTCCTATTACTGAAATGTGGGTCTCTGGGGGAGCATGGGAAATTTCAAGAAGATTTATAATTGTACAAACATTTTCCTGGCTGTGAGTGCAGACTAAGATTCTGAGGTCTGATTGACGGTGGCAATGTTGGATGGTACTTCTCTTTATTGCAGTGTATTGCCCGGAAGAGTCATAGAAGAATGTTATTAATGTCGTTATGATTGCAGTTATCACCATCACTACGATCACTGCCAGAGTAAATCCTTCATCTGTGAGAACCTGCAGTTGGAAAGAGAGAGTATCATTTCAGGGCCAACAAAAATATATGAAGGCAGGTTTGCCAAGCGTGCTATAGAAAATCTTTGTTGAAAAATGACTTAGTTCAAAATAGCTGGAGACAAAGGCTTTTTCATCCCTTTTTAGGCTCCTCTATTCTATACTAACCAACAGTAAGAAATTATTCTATATCCACTGTATAATTTGTATTACTCATCCTTCTCAATAGCCACATAATTTTCGTGTGAGAAATTTATATTCAACTTCTAAATCTGAGCCCACTGTTTGGGGAGATAGGTCTTTTTTTAAAGAATTGAGTTCCATTAGTTATCTCTAGGCAAGTTACACTGGCTAATAGAACCCATTCAATCATAATGAAAAATGTTAAAACGTTAATTTCAATTTTATAACAAAGAAGCATACAAACTGATGTAATATAATATATGTAATCGGTGCCATATTAACAACCTAACAAATAAATTTCTAAAGTTTACAATTTATAATAAAAAGGTGATTTTTTGTTTCATACCTGAGCGTTCCGAAACACGTTGTAAAGCATAAGCTCACTGACGCCTTTGGCGTTCATAATAAGCGCAACAATAAAAGCATCTCTTACGGTCATCTCATTATAGATGGCTACTACCATAACCACACACATCTTGACCATGCAACCAGAGAGAACAATAACCGCCACAACCCAAAAACTCTGGAAATGAACTTTGAAGATGTTGGTCCTCAGCCCACTAATGGCAAGGTAACTTGGGTAGAAAAGCCCTGAAGAAAAAGCATCAAGCTTTGATACCAAGGAAGCTCCAAGGGGTGGTCCTTCAGGAACAACAATGCCCAAAGCTAATGGCCCCAAAACATAATGCTGCCCAATTACCTCACTCAAAAGCCCCGTCAAAAGAACTGTAACGAAAATGGCACAAATCCAGCTCTCGCCGATGGGTTTCCCACTTGGTACACGTTTTATCATCCGTTGCAATATTGGCCTTACGATATGTACAACAGCAGCTATAAGTGCAACCATTGATCCAACTGACCATAGCGGTGCTAGTTTACTGTTGCCATTTCCAGCAAATGCTATAGTAATTGCCGACAAAGAAATACCAAGTGCATCACAAACCATTGAGGTAGAGAGGGTTAAACGGCCAATATCACTGGTTAGCATCTTTAGCTCGGTTAAGAGGCAAGCCACGACTGGAAAAGCTGAGAAAGATTGCGATAAGGCGATGAGGGGGAGCCAGTTTTGATCTTGCATAACAAGATGTTGGGTAAGGAGGAATGCTAATGAACCACAGACTACGAGTGTTGAGAAGAATGATGAAAATGCAATGGCCAAGGCCTTTTTTCCTGGCCGAATTATACTGACAGGATCCATCGTCACTCCTACTGCGAATAGGAAGAACATGAGGCCAAATGTAGCAACTGTTTCAATCACCATGCTGCCTCTTAGTGGGAACAGTGTTGCTGACATGACATCTTTATCCCCTAGAAGGGATGGCCCAAACACCATACCACCCTGTTGCCATTCATGCATGATTTTGTCAAATACAATGAAACATATATATAACTTGGTGATATCACGTGTAATAGAATTTTGATATTTACATTTTGCTTGAGCTTCTAGTTATAAGCTTTTTTATTTCTTTTATTTTTTTCATCTCATTTTATTTGATTTTTTGGCTAATATTTTCTAAATATAGTTTTTAAAAAACTATATCCTATTATTCTGGTTTAGAATAAGATTTTGAAAAAAGAAATAATATGTCCACAACATTTTTACAATATATCTTAAGTAGCAGGTTGTTATTAATTGTTATTGTTGGGGTAAAAAAGTAATCTTAGTGTTAAGTTAAAATTTGAACCAATAACTACTAACCACCTATAATTTGTTGTGAAAATGTGAAAATGTTGTAAATGTAACACATCTCTTTTGAAAATGGCTAAGAGGGTGTTTTCAAAATACAAAAAATGTTTTTAATGACATAACTGTAAATAAATTGAAAATAGTGGATCCCAAATATTTGTCCAAACTCTTTTATATCTTCTTAAATTAAGGAGCTTATCTTTTTTTTTTTTTTTGAGAAATGATACGTCTACAACATTTTTACAACAAATCTTAAGTGGCAGGTTGTTACTGGTTGTTATTGTTGGGGCAAAAAAGTAATCTTAGTGTTAGGTTCAAATTTGAACTAATAACAACTAACCACCTATAATTTGTTGTGAAAATATTGTAAAAATGTTGTGGACGTAACATTTTTTTTTATAGGAATTTATCTTTATCACAAAAAGAATTTTCACACTTCAAATTTAAAAATTATCATTAAAAAAAAAAAAGAACATGGTAAGCTCTATACCCTTATTATTATCAACAAAAAAGAAGAAGTAATCTACAGATTCTTCATATTAATTTTTGTAAATATTTTTTTAAAAAACATCTCAAAAATAGATATGGTCCCCCAAACAAATTTTTTTTTGAGTATTTTGAAAATTGTTCTTAAAAGTGGCAGCCAAATACATATAATATAAAAATTATTATCTAACAACTAGTTTCAAGTTCAATTTTTTGAAAATTGTTTTTATATTGTATTGAAAACATAAACAAAAATCATCCTACCAATCAGGTCCTTAATGGTTCTAAATGATGCATGTTGGTCTTGTAGTGATGCATGAGAGAATTCCTAATTGTTATGAAATGATGAATTTATAAATTTTTAAAAAATGGGATAACGGAGAGAAAATTTGAACTCATGTGCCTCTGAATCATAATAAATTATAAAATTTTCCAAAATTTTAAGTTATTAAGAAATTGTGAATTTGATCACTTAATCATTAATCTAACAAAAATGATATTGTTTGATGAAATATGCAATTGTAGTATTATTTTGATCACTTAACCATTAATCTAACAAAAATGATATTGTTTGATGAAATATGCAACTGTAGTATTATTTTTCTTCTAATTTAATTTTAGAACTTTTATAGGTTGTACACTTTTTGCAAATGTGTACAAAATTGTATATATTTTGTGTGCCTACAAAACTAATATTTTTTCCTTTAATAAAGTAAAGTGGAAACAGATAGTAATAAAAAAATGGTCAAAGAGCAGAACAGATCATGAAATCATGCAACACAAACTGGGGGGGAATATGCATGGAAGAGAAACCTTACAAAAATCTGTGATACAACGCTTGACTGTCCAAGAGGCCTGAGACAGGTGTTTATTAGGATCGAGACTAAGGAAATTAAAGAAATTTGCACCAATAGAAGTGATGTTGGGGACATTATAGGGTTTCCACGAAGCCAGATAGTTGTTTCTGGCACGACGCGGGGATCATGGCATACCAGAGTTTTGCCCCCAACACTCAGGACCATGTCAGCGATAGAGTGATTAGATTGTAATGTTGAATTCATTGTGATTTGCTTCCAAGGAGGATCAAAGAAGAATATGGATTGAAGAAGATGAAGAAGAAGAAAGTACAAGAGAAAGATGGGGTTGTTACACACCGAGAGACACAGAGAGAGAGAGAGAGAGTGAATGGGACACGTTTTTATCCCCCTGTTCTAGGAAATTAAGGAGAGGTCGACCACTTGTTTTTTGTTTCCTAAATTCTGTACGGTTGAACTTCAACTAAGGCAGTTAGTTTTTTCTTTTCTTTTCTTTTGTGAATCAGTAAGATATTTGATCATATCATGTGAGATATATATATCGCTTGGGTTTTTTTTTTTTTTTTTTTTTTTTTTTTTTGAGGGGATTCTTTTCTTTTCTTTTCTTTTGTACTTGACTCTGTTTTTTTTTAATAAAATTCTTCATGTTGTTCATAATATATGTATATATATATATATATATATATGTGTGTGTGTATTTCGCTTGTTATTACTGGCCTAGTATATAGGTACAATCTGGTTCTGTTTTGTGAGATATTATTTCTGACATTTTCTCTAACATTGGTATAAAATTGTTTTTAATAAATTATATCCATTATAATTTGGGATTACTATATTTTCAAATCACCAAAAAAAAAAAAAAAAAAAAAAACCTAGTGATAAAAATCTGATAAGTATTTTGTTGTACTTTATAAAAATCTGATGATACACAATAGAATATTATACGGATTTGTAACAATGTGAAAGAAAAAAAAAAAGTAATAGATGGACTTTAAATATTCTATGAATAAATAGCGAACACTAATTTTTTTGATAGATTAAGATAAATATGAAAGTTAGTTTGTTTTTTATTTTGCGCATAAGAAAGACGTCCATTAACTATTTAAAATTTAAAATACTCAACTTCTAATCCTTATCTTATCTTTTATTTTATTTTTTAATAAAATAAAACTTTTAAAATTGTTTAGAAATCTCTCTTACTCGGTTAATCCTTAACTAAATTTAAAAATTTTAGATAAGTAAAAACTTAAAAATTCTTTACGCGTTTAAGGCTTGATAAAAATTGGTTAGGATAATCAATTATCACTTTTCTTTACACGTTTCTTTTTTGAGAGATGCTACGTCCACAACATTTTTACAAATTTTCACAATAAATCATAAGTGGTTAGTTGTTATTGGTTTAAATTTGAACCTAATACTAAAATTACTTTTTTGCCCCAATAATAATAATCAGTAACAACCTGCCACTTAAGATTTGTTATGAAAATGTTGTAGACATATCATTTTTCTTTCTTTTTATTAGAAATTCTATTAAGAAAATGTGGAGAAGGTAAATATATGGAGAGTTTTTTTTTATTTTTTTTTTATTTTTTTTTTTACAAGATAGAATTCTACTTTAGCCTAATCTAAGTGTATATGTGTGTGAAATAGGAATTTATTAGAAGTAGGAAGACATTTCATCGTAGAAATAGGAATTTATTATTTTTTTCAGTTTACTATTTTAATGCCATTTTTAAGTTTTAGGTAGGGGTATTTTTGACAGTAAAAAAAGTAATAACTAACTTTCTTTTGCCAATTTACTATTTTAACCTCATTTTTAAGTTGTTGGTTAATTAATTTAGGGGTATTTTTGACAGAAAAAAAACAATAACTAACTTTCTGAATCCTCATAATATATACAGACAGATGAGAAGTACTACATTCACAATATTATCACAACAAATCCTAGATAATAAGTTGCATGGGTGGCGCTTTATATAATTGAGGATAATTGAGGGTGGTCATAGGACCACCCTATACTTGGAAAAAAAGACTATACTAAAAAAATGAATTCTAAATTAATATGGGTTGTTGACCACTCTAAAAAAAACCTTGACCACCCTAAAAAAAACTTGAACATCCCAAATAAAAATTTTCCCATTAAAAATAAAATTTGACCTCTTCAAAATTTTGGTTTATTGAAGATTGAACCAAAAAAATTGCAAGAAATACTATGTTTACAATATTTCTTTCACAACAAATTTTAAGCAACGGGTTGTTTCCTGTGGACAAAAAAACAATTTTAGTATGTAAATAAGAATTAATAACAATTGTTAATTAGAATTTGTTGTGAAAATATTGTGGACGTAGTATTTATCAAAAATTGACCAAACAAACAAATTAGTCTAAAAGCTCAAATCAAATGTTTAATTGTAATATTTAATTTTTTTTTTTTCAAAAGGCATATTTTAAAATTGCTATTTAAAAAAAAAAGCATATATATATTGTAAGGACTCAATTTGTGACGATCCCAAAACCAGTTTTGGGTTCGTACGTTAAAAGGCCTAAACAATATAATTTGTAGAGCGTGGGTGTTCAAGAACTAGATTAACCTCCGTAAAATAAAAAGATTCAACCTCACGTTTATTGATGGATCAGAGCTGATACAACAATCGGTTTTTCTTTAAAACAAATACAGTTCTTTTCTTTTCAAGTTTCTTTCT
Organism: Quercus robur; assembly: GCF_932294415.1. Taxonomy (NCBI): domain Eukaryota; kingdom Viridiplantae; phylum Streptophyta; class Magnoliopsida; order Fagales; family Fagaceae; genus Quercus; species Quercus robur. Next base: position 66,382,480 of record NC_065541.1, read on the forward strand.
GAGTCTTCTCTTTCTTTTTCTCTCTGTTCCCATCCTCCTTCTGCATGCTTTTCTTTCATGTTATATACCGCCCTCTTTGTTCCATCTTCACCACACACGTGTAGGTTGGATTCAGGGGATCTCTTTCTGTCCCATCTAACACCTTCTGGAACCTCCTTCTAGCAGCTGTAAGGCTGCTTCCTCACTGTTCAGGCATCACTTCCACATTAATGCGGCCAGAGAGTTGGTTGAGAGGCAATTAATGCGGAGGCAATTGTTACCATAGATATTTGTTTGCCTTCTCTCTCTCACCTTTGGCCCCTTATCCCACCTTTAGTGGTGACGTAGCTCCGAGGTACGTTTGTAACAAGATGACATCCTGATCATCCTCGGACTCATATTGCCGAGAAGGGTTCTGTCCACGGACGAATACTGAACTCTCCTTTCGTGATATTCACTCTTCCCTTCGTTTGGTTACACCTTCAATCTAATATGGGCCTCCTCGGGCAGGTTTGCATCCTCAGATGGGCCACAGGCCCACTTAACTTGACTTTAACAACTTTAGTGACCGACCGGCCCCCACAATAGCCCTTCAAAATCTTGCTTTTCGACTCCTCGGGAGAAAAGATAGATTTTGACGTCATAAGCCCATACCCAGTTATGTTTGGAGGCATGCTTCTGACGCTTCAGTATCCCGATTCTAGCAGCATTAAATTTTGGCGATGCCCTTGTCTCCCACGTTTGATGGTGAGATGCAAGTCAAACGGTGGAGGGCCTGTCTCGTTTCATGAGCGGGAATTTTACCGCTCATAATTTCTACACGACTATAAAGGCGTTTCTCAAATCAATTCTCTTTCTTACCTTCGGTGACCACACAGCTCCAGAGCTCATACACTGAATCTGCCTTTCTCCTTTTTTATCATTTTCCTGGTGCTTACAAATAATCACATCTTGTCCAAGGTTCCTCTTTTAAACTTGTAAGTCTTCTTAAAATCTTTACCACTTTTATCTTTAAATTCATTAAGTTCTCTACTAAATCCTTTAGAAAAATGGGGAAAAAGAAGAGTCCATTTCAGTGTCTAGTTGAGTCTGAGAAAGGTATCAGAAATTTCCGCTCTAAGTATGGGATTCCCTCCACGGTGGGTATGAGATACGCAGCCCAAGGGGAATGGGTCGATGCTAGGCAAACAGGGGAAGTGGTTATTCCCATGATTGCCTTTATAGAAGGTGGGATGACCATCCCCATGGGTAGTATTACTAGGAGCTACCTTAGTTTCTTTAGGCTATCCCCTACCTAGTGTGCCCCAAATATGTTTAGAGTTCTGGGAAGCATAGATGCTTTGAACAAGAGGATGGACCTAAAAATGACCCACCATGATGTGAATTGGGTGTACAATCTCCACCACTTGAAAGGGCAGGGGTACTATCTTAGATCGAGATATCCCGAGGTGAGGCTAATTCAGTGCCTTCCCACTTAGAACAAGAACCTAAAGGAGGATTTCTTTATCTTCTTCGGGGAATGGCATAATGGTATGCCATGCCCCACAGTGGAAGGAATACCAGGTGGGAGCATAGTTAGAGATTCATAACATTTGGTTTCTGTATACGCTTTTTTTTTTTTTTTGGTCTCATGATTCCTACTTCTAACAACGCTTTGCTTCAATTCAATGGTTTTACAGATAGACGTTACACAAAGCCCAACCTTAGGTTAGTCAACAAGGCGAGCTTGGATAAGGTATTGAAAGCCGAGATATACGTGAACAAAGCTGACGGTCAGCTCCGGGCAGCACATTTAATCCTTGGCTATACCCCCCTATCATCCGCTTTCCAGGCGCCGAAGTACGTTATTAGAGCCCGCGATCCTCGGCTTCACCGTATCAGTGTTGCCTATACAGGGTTCATAGTCCCAGAAGGTATTCCACTTCCCCAATACACATCCCGTACCGAGCCTCTTTTCGAGGCCAAAGTCTCTGCAAGAGCCTTTTTATCCCAGCTTACCCCCTGAGAAGAGGAAGTAGAAGAGAGAAAGGAAGAGGAAAAAGACGATGAAGAAGTTGTAGAGGTCTCTGAAACCTCGGACGACTTTGAGATTTTTAATCAATCCATAAACTCTGGGGAAGATCTTAACGAGATGGGGATACAGAGAAAACCCCAAAGAAGCTTGCTGGAGTTGATGGAAGGTCAGCCGGGGAAGAGTGTGCCGGCAAAATCAACACAATCCCAGGCTCCATCTTTTCCCGCTAGGTCTCCTCCTCCTGCTCCTCGCCAGCCTTCTCGCCAACCTCCTCAGCCAGCCCGTTCTGACACTGCCAACTTAAAAAGGCGCAGGGAGCAAAAGGGGAAGGAGGTGGCAGACGTTGGCAAGTCTCATCCTACTCGCGAGGAGGATACCCAACGAGCTGCAAAGCAGCAAAAAACCAGGCACCAAGTTACGCGGGGCCAAGAGAGATTTGATTCCCAACTTTCAGAGCCACAAGCATGGTTGCTAGCACCTATGCACGGTGGGGAGCCCCTGTGAGATGATGCATCTATAAGGGACTTCAACGGCCGCATAGGGTGTCACGTAGCCTCGGTCATAGAGGAAGCCTTATTGCTCTTAAAAGATATGGCTGAAATAAAGAACATGAGGAAGAGTGAACTCATCCTTGACAATAAAAGATACTTAGGCATGGTAAGAGGTTGACTTTTTTGCTCTTTCCTTTTACGATCATTACTCACTAATATGTACTTTTCACTAACTATAGTGTTAACCTCTTTTCTACAGATTATCCAAAATACTTTCAAGCTAGATGAGATGCTCAATATCTGCTCCGATTAGCTAGATGAGGAAAGGAAGAGACGGACAACGGCTGTACAGACCTTGTCCAAATTTGAACAGGACTTGGCCGATGTAAAGAAAAAGTTACATGCTGAAGAGCAAGCTCGCAAGAGCGCCAAGTCGGCACTAGAAGGTTATCAAAAGCAGGTCGAGGACCAGGGGAACCGCTTGCGTGAGGCGAATGCCGAACTGAAGAAGGCTCAGGAACAGGTCCTAGTTCTTAAGAAGCACTCGGAGGAAACCCAAAAGCTAAGGGAGCGAGCTGAAAAGTCCAGGGAGGAAGCTGAGAAAGCGAAAACCGAGGCCGAACGGGCAATGAATGAAGCTGAGCAGAGAGGCTATGAGGTTGGTATAGCTGAGACTGAGGAGGCTTTGAAAGCCGAGGTTCCAGCAGTGTGCCGTATCTACTGCGCAAAAACTTGGGATAAGGCCCTTAACTGTGCTGGGGTGGAGGCTTCATCTGATTTACATAAGCCAGAGAATGTATTCTATCCTGAGGCGATCCGTCCTTTAGCTCTTCTACCCCATCAAGCTGAAGCTCCTCCTTTAGTCGTTAACCTCAATGAGGAGGTTTTGCCTTGTAGTTTTCCTCTCTCTGGCTAGCCAGAATCAGCCAAAGGGGGGATTGTCCCTTCAGGAGCTTCCTCGGACAAGACCGCAACTATTTCGGAGGCAGAGACGGCCTCCCAAAGTTTTCAACAGGATTTGGCTTCCACAGTCTTGCCAGCTGAGGGCATTACTAGGGATAGAGAGGAATTCACTACTTCGGACGCAGACAAATCTGCTAGCCAGGCCCCGAAGAACTAGGGATGGCAATTTAGATCCGACCCGTGGATACCCGGCCCGGCCCGACCCGACCCTAATGGGCATGATTTTACCCGGCTCGATAAAGAATAGGGTTAGGGGTGTACACGACACGAACCCAACACGGGTTTTTCCGGGTTAGGGTTGGGCCTTAATGGGTTTGGGTCATAAATGGGTCGACCCGAAAGCGACACGATAAGAAATGTGTCATAAGCGGGTCAACCCGCATAACCCGCAATTGACACGTTTGACACGCCAATTTATTTGTGTCAACCCGAAATGACCCACTTAACACAAACCGTTTAACTCGTATAACAAATAAATATTTATTTTATTTTAGATTTGTCAAATACCTTTTATATCCAACATATATTTTAAATTTGAAAAGAAAAGTGAGTAATTACAAAAATTTAAAAGGGATATAATTGGAAATTAAAACTTTACAGACCCTAGAACTACTAATACTTTTTTTTTTTTGGCATAGAACTTGCACAAATGAAATTGAATGAACTTGTGGAAGATGTTATGAATTTGGACATCAATAAAGAATTTATGGATGATAATCGTGGTCATAGTCAGGATTAGTCTACTGTTTACTCAAATTCTTTCAATATTGATACTTAGCATTTAGCGAGTTCCAAGGATATTATATTTTTGTTGAACTATTTAATTTTATTTTTGTTAAACTTTGTTATTTTGAATTTGGGTTGAAGTGTATGCACTTCTTTTGGAGTGTAAAGAACTTATTTCTAGATGAATGTTATATTTTTATCGAACTATATTATTTTGAATGTGGGTTGAAGACTTGAAGTGTATGCCCTGTTTTTTGGGATGAAAAAAAAAAATTTCTAGATGAATGTTATATTTAATATTATGTAGGTTGAAATAGGTTGTGTTACATTCGTGTCAACCCAACATGACTCGTTTATTAAACGTGTCAAATGGATCAGGTCAGGTCAACCCGACTTATTAACAGGTCGGGTTAGGGTTGAAAGATTATGACACGATTATTAAATGGGTCGGGTTAGGGTTGAGTCATTTAGTTGAATACCTCTACCTCGACACGACACGGACCTGACACGCTAACCCGAATTGACACCCCTAAATAGGGTCGGGTATGGGTTTTTAAAAAAAAACCCGAAGCGGGTCCGGGTTTTATAAAAAAATCCGAAACCCGACCCGGTTATATATATATATATATATAATTACTAAATTACCCTCTCATATATATAGTCAAAAACCCTAAACTTTTCTACTCCTCTCCTCATTTCAGACTTTCAACTCACACAGTCACACCTCCGCCTCTCCCTCTTCATCTCTCAGCTCTCACACACACACGGCCACAAGCCCACAACACCCACGGCCACAAGCAGACTGAGTCCTCTGCCCCTCTCATCTTCCTCACGTCGCTGCCGTACAGGCTTTACCCACGCCGCCGCCGCACAGGCTCTCTACTCTCTCAACTTCGTTTCGTCCTCGCCGTTGCCGATCTCACACTATCGCACAGACGGCGCAGTCCTCTACCCCTCTCATCTTCCTCGCCCATGGCCACAAGCATGACACGGCCTCACTCCACCTCATTCTCCATTTTTTTTTCTTTTTTCTTTTTTTCTTTTTTTTCTGGGTTCAGTTCGCCTCAATCATGTGAGTTTGTGTTTGTGTTTATGATTTCTGAAAGGGAAAAATGAAAATCATAGATCTGAAATTTGAGTTTGGTTTGTGATTTTGAAAGGGAAAATCATAGATCTGAAATCTGTGTTTGTGATTTTTGTGTTTATGTTTGTGTTTGTGATTTTGGGCTGAAAAATCATAAATCAAAATTTTTGTTTATGATTTTCTCTCAAAAAAAAAAATTTTTGTTTTTGATTTTGGGCTGGACTGGTCATGAGGGACGGGGCCCGCGGGGCCCGTGGGGCCGGGTCCGGGTCCCAGAAAAAAAATCCGTTTAGTAAACGGGCCGGGTCCGGGCCGCGGGTCTTGGCCCGCGGGTCGGGTTCGGATATGAAAAAACCCGGTCCGAACCCGACCCGTTGCCATTCCTACGAAGAACCAATTCAAATTGAAAAAGTAGGAAGTGTTTTGTAGTCTAACTAGAAATTTAGTAAGGACTCTCATGTTTATTTTCTCACTGCTCTTGCTACTTTATGTTATTCTTGTACTTGTTTACTATGTTACTGTAATTTGGATGGATTCATTTCAACTATCTTTTGATTGCATGGGGCAATTCTACTTATAAACATCGTCAATTGGCAATTAAGAATAGATGATAAGCATTAATGCAACGAGGTTTTAGGGAGATGTTTTAGATACGCACGTATTCTTTCCAATCAATTGCAGTTTTTTATAAAAGTTCAAAAACTGAATAAAATTATGCCTTCAGTACTTCGATTGTACATTAAGTGACGTTCATAGATTCCTCTTTAATACTTCAATAGATGTTATAGGGTGTTAATTTCCACTAAGTTTGTGATCCGAGGACCTACCACAACTTAGTTACTGTTCGACACTTCAATACACATCATAGGGTGTTAATTTTTACTAAATTTGTGATCCGAGGACCTACCACAACTTAGTTACTGTTCAACACTTCAATACACATCATAGGGTGTTAATTTCCACTAAGTTTGTGGTCTGAGGACCCGACACAACTTAGTTTCTGTTCAACACTTCAGTACACATCATAGGATGTTAATTTCCACTAAGTTTGTGGTCTGAGGACCTGACATAACTTAGTTTCTATTTAACATTTCAATACATATCATAGGACGTTAATTTCCACTAAGTTTGTGATCCGAAGACCTGACATAACTTAGTTTCTGTTTAACATTTCAATACATATCATAGGACGTTAATTTTCACTAAGTTTGTGATTCGAAGACCTGACATAACTTAGTTTCTGTTTAACATTTCAGTACATATCACAAGATGTAAGAACACAGGATGTATGGTTAACGCAGGTTAAAAGAAAACTCGAATTGAACTAGTTTTATTAATAATAATACCTCTTGAGATTATTTACATTCCAAGGATGAAGTACAGCTTTTTCATCTAGGTCCTCCAAATAATAGGCTCCTATTCTGGCTATAGAAGTGATCTGATAAGGCCCTTCCCAATTAGGTCCAAATTTTCCCCAATTTGGATTCTTGGTGGTTCCTAGAACTTTTCTCAGCACCAAATCTCCTACGGCTAACGGCCTCAATTTCACATTACTATCATAGCCTTGCTTGAGTTTATGCTGGTAGTAAGCTAGTTGAACCATCGTGCTCTCCCTTCGCTCTTCGATCAGGTCCAAACTTTTCTCCAACATCGCATCATTATTGTCCGAAGAGAATGTACTGGTCCTTAACGTTGGGAATCCAGTTTCCAGGGGGATGACTGCCTCGGTCCTATAGGTCATGGAAAAGGGAGTTTCCCCCGTTGAACATCAAGGTGTTGTTCGATATGTCCAGAGAACACGTGGCAATTCTTCCACCCACTTCCCTTTTGCGTCATCCAGCCTCTTCTTAAGCCCATTGACTATTACTTTGTTAACAGCTTCAGCCTGCCCATTCCCTTGAGGATAAGCCGGAGTGGAATATCTGTTTCTTATACCCAGATCCGAACAGTATTGCCTAAAGGCATTACTATCAAATTGAAGTCCATTATCAGAGACAAGAGTGCGTGGAGTTCCAAATCACGTGACAATGTTCCTCCAAATAAACTTCTTAACATCTATGTCTCTGATGTTCGCCAAGGGCTCAGCTTCGACCCATTTAGTGAAGTAATCCGTGCCGACCAGTAGATACTTCTTGTTTCCTAGGGCTTTAGGAAAAGGGCTGACGATGTCCAGCCCCCATTGAGCAAAAGGCCAAGGGCTGGAGAGAGGGTTAAGAACTCCTCCTGGTTGATGGATATTTGGAGCGAATCTTTGGCATTGATCACATTTCCTAACGTACTCCTGCGCTTCCTTCTGCATATTTGGCCACCAATACCCTTGTGTGATGGCTTGGCATGATAGAGACCTTCCCCCTGTATGACTTCCACAAATGCCCTCATGCAATTCTTCTAGGATTGATTCTGCAGTCTCAGGAGGCACACAGAGTAGGTATGGCCCAGAGAAAGACCGTTTGTATAACCTTTTATCCTCAAATAACCAGTACCGAGGAGTTTTCCTCCATATTTTCTCAGCTTCTAATTTCTCTTCAGGCAATATGTCACTTTCAAGGAATTTTATTATGGGATCCATCTAGCTCGGCGCCAGATTGGTTTGATAGACTTGGAAAACGTCCTTTTCTGGTGACATGGGGGTATGCAAGTCTTCAATGATGATCAACCGAGGAAAATTCTGTACCGAGGAGGTGGCAAGGGTTACCAAGGAGTCGGCGTGAGTATTTTCACCTCGGGGAATATGCGATAAGTCGAAAGACTCAAACTTCGTTTGCACATGCCTAACCTGGCTTGATACCCCTGCATCCTTGGATCCCGGGCCTCCAGTTCTCCTCTCACCTGGCCGACTACCAATCTCGAGTCCGAGAATAATTCCACTACCTTTCCGCCCATTTTTTGGACCATACTCATTCCAATCAACAAAGCTTCGTATTCCGCTTCGTTGTTAGTAGCCGAGAACCTTAACCTCAATGACTTCTCGATGATGACCCCTTCGGGGGATATCAACACTAATCCCAATCCTGCTCCCCGTTGGTTTGCTGCCCCATCCACGTATACCCTCCAAGCGGATCCGCCTTGTGTGGATATTAGGCCAACCGATTTTTCATCCATGTTATCTTGCTTCATATTAACTTCTTCTGGGCACTCGGCGAACTCGGCCACCAGATCGGCAAGGACTTGGCCTTTCACAGAGGTGTGAGGCATGTACTTGATATCGAAAGCACCTAGAATCGTGCCCCACTTAGCAATTCTTCCGATGTAGTCTGCACTTTTGAGTATGGACTTGAGAGGTAGTTGGGTCAAGATAACCACAGTATTGGCCTGAAAGTAATGCGGAAGTTTGCGTGTTGCATGGACCACCGCCAAGATGGCTTTTTCTAACGACAAGTATCTCACCTCGGCCTCATGGAGGGATTTGCTTACATAGTAAACTGGCCTTTGGACGCCACTGTCCTCTCATATCAAGACGAAACTAACTGCATGAGGGGCAACCGCCAGATAAGTAAACAATACCTCATCCACCTCAGGACTAGACATGATAGGTGGCCTGGATAGGTATTCTTTCAACTGTTGGAATGCCACAGCACACTCCTCGGTCCATTCAAATCCTTGCCACTTATGCAACAGACGGAAAAAAGGACGACACCTCTCGGCTGACTTGAAGACGAACCGGTTCAAAGCAGCAATCATTCCAGTCAGTTTCTGCACTTCTTTTGGATTTCGAGGTGCTTGTAAATCGTTAATGGCCTTAATCTAATCTGGGTTCACTTCAATTCCTCTATGGGTTACCATGTACCCCAAGAACTTCCCAGAACCCACACTAAAGGAGCACTTTGAAGCATTCAAGAGTAACTTATGTTTTCTCAATATCCCAAAGATACTCGTGAGATCTTCCACATGCTCAGACACCACTTTACTCTTCAAAACCATATCATCGATATAAACTTCAATACTTCTACCAAGTTGTGGTTCGAACATTTTCATCATCATGCGTTGGTAGGTAGATCCGGCGTTTTTCAAACCGAAGGGCATCACCTTGTAATGGTAGTTCCCAATTGGGGTTACAAAAGCAGTCTTTTCCTGATCGTCCGTGGCCAGCGGTATTTGGTGATATCCTTGGAAGGCATCCAAGAAACTCATCCTAGGATGACCCACGGTTGCATCCACCAACTGGTCTATCTTCGGCATGGGAAATGGATCCTTGGGGCAAGCCTTATTGAGGTCCGTGAAGTCCACGCACACCCGCTACTTTCCAGTCTTCTTTTTTACCACCACCGTATTGGCCAACCATTGAGGATAAAAAACTTCCTTGATAGCCCCAGCCTGTTTCAGTTTGGCCACTTCACTCCTAACCGCCTCGGCATGCTCTTTCGATGGTCGCCGAAGAGGCTGTCTCCTGGGAATAACGGCGGGATTCACATTGAGTCGATGACAAATGAAATTCGGGTCTACCCCTGGGGCTTCATACGGGTTCCATGTAAACACATCCACATTTGCTCGGAGGAATTCCAGCAACCTTTCCTTCTCTTGCAAAGGCAACTTAGCCCCAACCTGGAAGATTTTTTTTGGATCATCAGCAACAATTACCCTCTCCAAATCTTCACACTCTACCTCATCTGTTGGTACATCCAAGCGCAATGCTGGGGGTTTTAATTGCTATAATTCATTGTCGGCCGTAGCCGAGGTTTCTGCTTCTGGCCGATGCTGTATAGCCGCTACTATGCATTGCCGAGCAGCCGCTTGACTCCCTACTATTTCCAACACTTGGCCTCCGGATGGGTACTTCACTTTTTGATGCAAAGTGGACGAGACCGCTTTAAGGATATGAAGCCAAGGTCTGCCTATAATAGTCGTGTACGGAGAAAAAACGTCTACAACAATAAAGTCCACCTCCACCACATCCGTACATGCTTGTACAGGCAGCCTGATCAATCCTTTGGGAGCGACCATCCTTCCTTCAAAACTTACTAGAGGGGAGTTGTAGGTTGTTAAATCCTCCGGCTTCAAACCTAACCCCTTATACAAGTCTGGATACATTATATCCACTGCGCTACCCTGATCTACCATCACCCTTCTGACATCGTACCCACCAATTCTCAGCGTTACCACTAAAGCATCATCATGGGGCTGTATGGTTCCAACCATGTCCTCATCAGAAAAGCCCAGAATCAAGGGGACATCCATCCTAGCTCACTTCGATACTTAGGAATGCTCCTCGGCCGGGGTTCGGAACACCGACAGTACCCTGGAAGGGCAAGATCCAGTCCTCCCCAGGGCCGCAAAGATAACTTTAATCGTACCCAGAGGAAGTCTTGAAGAAGCGTCCCCACGCATCTCTGAACCTGCTTGGCTTGCCCTACTGCTGGAGTGATGCAAGAGCTGCTTTAATTTCCCTTCTCGGACCAACTGTTCCAAGTGGTCCCATAAATTCCTGGAATTTTCCGTCGTGTGCCCATGATCCTGATGATAGTGGCAATATAAGTTCGGGTTGCGTTTCCTAGGCTCTCCCGCCATCTTGTTCGGCCATTTGAAAAATGGTTCATTCTTTATCTTCTCCAAAACTTGCTGCACTGGCTCTCGAAATATTGCATTAACCACCTAGGTGTCCACAGAACCCGACTGCCTGACAAAGTCCTTCCGGGGTCGGTTATTGTTGTAACGGTCCGACCTGAAATCCCTCCTCTCCTGAGGGATTACCTTGGCCTTCCCCTTTTCTTGAAGTTGATCCTCCTCTATCTTTCTATACTTATCTATCCTGTCCATCAACTGGTGTACACTGGTAACAGGTTTACCCGTTAGGGATTTCCTTATATCGTGATCGGTTGGGAGGCCAGCTTTGAAAGTGGTTATGGTCACACCATCGTTCTTTCCTTCTATTTCATTAAACATTTCCCAGTACCTATTCGAATAAGTCTTGAGAGTCTCGCCCTCTCGCATAGACATAGCCAGCAAAGATCCCAAAGGCCGAGGAACCCTGCTGCTTGTAATAAAGCGAGCGCCAAAAGCCCAGGTCAGTGTTTTGAAAGATTCAATAGAGTTGGCACTTAAGCCGTTGAACCATCTCATCACCACCGGACCCAAACTCGATGGAAAAACCTTGCACATCAAAGCCTCGTCCCTGGAGTAGATAGCCATTTTCTGGCTAAAATAGCTTACATGTTCTACCGGGTCCGACCGACCATCATATAGGGAGAACGTAGGCTGATGGAATCACCGAGGAAGAACTGCGTCGTCTATATTCCTCGTAAAGGGTGATTTGGAAATTTGGCTTAAGGCGTTGTTCATGGCATTGTTACCCAAGCCCCTGCTAGGTGGACTTCTGTGCCTACGTCGATGGCGGTGCTCCTCCTCATAGGAGAAAGTCTTGCTTGGCGGAGTTCTTGATCTCCGCCTATAACTAGCTCCATCCGACTCCTCGGATGATGGTTCGAAGCAAGGTGGGGAGCGTTCCCGCCGAGCATGACGCAACTCTCTCTTTAAATCGGCAATCTCATGTTACAGATTCTCATCACGCTTTGCGTGGGAGACGTGACTCTTCCCACGAGAGTGACTTTTAGTGGTAGGAGTTGTGCGTACACTCCCCTCACGGCCTTCTCTCCATTCGGGACTCCTATGGGGATCACCATGCTGGGAGCCCGTTAACTCTGCCTGATGCGGGTTGGCATCCTCCTGATGCGGTCCCACCGCGTAATGATGTGGACCCACTTCCTCCATCATAAACGTTGCACCAGAACTTTTTTAAGTTAATACAAGCTCTTCCCACAGACGGCGCCAATTGTAAGGACTCAATTTGTGACGATCCCAAAACCAATTTTGGGTTCGTACGTTAAAAGACCCAAACAATATAATTTGTAGAGCGTGGGTGTTTAAGAACTAGATTAACCTCCGTAAAATAAAAAGATTCAACCTCACGTTTATTGATGGATCAGAGCTGATACAACAATCGGTTTTTCTTTGAAACAAATACAGTTCTTTTTTTTTCAAGTTTCTTTCTGAGTCTTTTCTTTCTTTTTCTCTTTGTTCCCATCCTCCTTCTGCATGCTTTTCTTTCATGTTATATACCACCCTCTTTGTTCCATCTTCACCACACACGTGTAGGTTGGATTCAAGGGATCTCTTTCTGTCCCATCTAACACCTTTTGGAACCTCCTCCCAGCAACTGTAAGGCTGCTTCCTCACTGTTCAGGCATTACTTCCATATTAATGCGGCCAGAGAGTTGGTTGAGAGGCAATTAATGCGGAGGCAGCTGTTACCATAGATATTTGTTTGCCTTCTCTCTCTTACCTTTGGCCCCTTATCCCACCTTTAGTGGTGACGTAGCTCTGAGGTACGTTTGTAACAAGATGGCGTCCTGATCGTCCTCGGACTCATATTGCCGAGAAGGGTTCTATCCTCGGACGAATATTGAACTCTCCTTTCGTGATATTCACTCTTCCCTTCGTTTGGTTACACCTTCAATCTAATATGGGCCTCCTCGGGCAGGTTTGCATCCTCGGATGGGCCACAGGCCCACTTAACTTGATTTTAACAACTTTAGTGACCGACCGGCCCCCACATATATATATATATATCTAAAAGTTAAAGAGTAGCATTTATTGTTGCTCCAGTTGAGTCACATCAGCGTTCACGTCATTATCTTCCCCACTACTTCTCCAACTTTTTTTTCCTCCCTTACCTTTTCATCTCCCCACTACCCTTTACATTAATATCGTTCTTCATCTTTCCCTTCATCTTCCTTTATTTTTGTCTATTATTATTCACATCCTTTTACTATAAATTCATCACTATCTCTACCATTCCATGTATTGTTTTCCCTCACAAAAAAAACTTTTTCTCTCTCTCTCTCTCCCTCAATTTTTTAGTGGATTTTTTTATTTTTCTTGTATCTCTGCTTTAGGTTGATAATTTTTTATGTTCTTTAAAATTCTACTTTAGGTTAATGCGATTTAGTTTTGCCTTTTAAATTGTTATTTTTTTTGTTCTCTTTGATTGTTAAATTTTATCCTATTGCGTTATAAAGAATTAAGTATAGCATATAAAAATATAATATTATTCTATTACATAGCATGATTTGGATAATTTGGTATTTATTGTAATTTGGTATTTATTCTATTATACATCATGATTTTTTATAGTGCTCAATTTAGAGGTTAAACTATGAGACTTTACTAATTTTTGTTTATTTTTTAATTCTTTGTGGTGGACAAAGTACTCCTAATAGTTGTATTAAGTAGTCCTAATAGTTGTATTAGAAGTACTCCATAATAACATTTATTTAGAGAAAAGTAAAGGTTAGCTAAATGAAAATAATCAAATGGGTGACAAATTTTAGCTTTTGCAATTTTACTTTAATTGTTATTATTATTTTATAACAATGCATATATAGAAATTTAATTCTTAGATTTTGCTAATAATTGTTTATTTGATAATATGTTTTGGGTGGACGAAATTACAATTTCTGCAAAAAAAATAACTTTAATAGATTATCAACAACAGATTGTTTTTCCTAATTGATCCAATTAATCATTGTTAAGTTTATTAATTTTCTTAGTTGCGTTTTTCGGCATTTTGGATTGTAGGTAGAAAAAATAAGGTTTGAGAAAGTTCATTTAAAACTAAAAAAATAATTTCCAAATTTTATATTCTTTTAATGATTTACAAAATGTTATAAATAACTTTTATTAAAAAATGAATATTTTCGTTAACTTGCCTTTTGAATTTCTGAGAAAAATTATATTGTTTTCATTTTGGTACGACAAAATTTATATTTATAATTTATGATTGTGCTTATATTACATTTATAATTTTTCCTATAATAAATAAAAATATGATTATGAAATAAATTATTCTTTATTAAATTAGTTTAAATTGTAAAAAAAAAAAAAAATAAAACCACCATAAAAATGATTATCATGCACAAATAGCTAAATTTATTGGATTTGTGTGATACATCTTGTACATACACACATGCACTAAAATAATACCTCAATAGTCAATATTTTATTGAACATGATTAATGTAACTATTTAATACCTAAGTTAAATATGTTGAATGAACTTATAATTTACCCTTTATTTTTTTGTTTGCACTATGGACAAAATTCTTATAAGGAAATCAATTTTATTGCAAAATTTATCTTCTAAGCAAATTTGTATTCACTTGAATAATCTTCTTTTAGATCTTAGGTTATGATCAAGAGAAAATAAAAAGAGCATATTTACAAAGATGTTCTTGTCAATGTCTTAGCCATGATTTCCCTAAAAGAAGAAATTAGTGGAGCATTGCATTGATTTAATCCTGATTAGTTTAAAGAATACAAAATATTGGTTGGACACTTTGTTTATATTGTTACTTATTTAGGCAAGATGTTGGTAATTGAAAGGGAGATCAGTAGTTTAATGATTACTTGATTGTATATATTGAAAAAGATGTACGTAGCTGACAGTATTAACAATGAAGCTATCATACAACAATTTCAAAATATGAAAACTCGTAGAAGGAAATTCTAAAATATTATGTATTTGCGACTGTTTTTTTTATGTCAATATATTCAAGTTTTATTTTTATTAAATTTTGTTTAGTTTAAATTTCTTAATAACCACCTTGAACAAAATTTTTAGAGCCGCCACTGATAAGTTGTTACCGATTCTAATTTGAACCTATCACTACAACTTGTCATGTTTTCATTTGACTTTTCTTATGAAATAAAATATATATATATATATATATATAAACATGTCATTATTGATGAAATATAGAGTAAAACACAAAAGATGGGATTGGAGATTTGCATTCATACAAAGCTTGTGCTATTTTGATTTAAAATGCTAAATGACCATAGTTGATAGCACGACAATACCTAGTTATTCCAAAATTTCAATAGGAAGAATATGTGAGTCTCCCCTCCTCCACTTATTGTAAGAGAAAAAGAAAAAGAAAATGTAAAATGCCAATTTTGAAGAGTTTTTTTCTTTGTCTTAAAAAATGGAAAAAATTAATCAAAGTAATTAATCATACTCCAAGAATACAACAATATGCTGTATTTTCCGCTCATATACATTATATTGGGTTTTTTTATTTTATTAAATTCATGATGAGATTGACTAATTTTTTTTTTTGATACAATGATGAGATTCACTATTAAGGTGAGAGAAATGAGTACTACATTGTTGTATTTCGAGAATATTGCATTGATGTACTTTAAGAGTACCTAATAATTGTTTAATTAACCAAGGATAATGCTATAATCATAAACTATTTTACAACATTTTTTCAAATTACACTACAAGAAAATGTATTTTTAGTGACGAAAAAATTTGTCACTAAAAATCCTGATTTTCGTCACTAAGAACCTTTAGTGATGAAATTGGACTTTTAGTGACGAAATTCATTTCATCGCTGTAGCCCTGTCGCTAAAAGTCCTGGTGACGAAAAATTTCGTCACTAAAAGTCCCGATTTGTTTTTTTAAAAAAAACTTTTAGTGACGAAAACGTTTCGTCGCTAAATGTTTTCCTCGCTAAAAACAGTATTTAGTGACGAAAATATTTCGTCACTAAAACCATGTCAATTTATTAAATCATATTTAGTGACGAAATATTTCGTCACTAAAACTATTTTCGGGTACATTTAGTGACGAAAAAATTCGTCACTAAAACTTATTTTCTGTTTTTAATATTTTCGTAGCATTGATATTAACCTGTAACCTGTCATTATATTATTAAAACCTCACATTTGATTAACACATTTATTTCAACAACACATTTATAAAAAGTCAATCCATACATTCTACAAGTTAAAATTAAAATAAGTATCCAATTTAAACTCCTTCCATACAATAATTGTTTGCAACACATACAATAATTATTTGCAACACATAAAATAACTTAAGATGTTTTATAACAATACAAAAAATGTGGCATAATATAATTAGAACCAACGGAAGATGTCCTCATGTCTTCAAATAATGCCTAAAGGAAATCCCCCAAAGCCACCAATAAGAAATCTGCACAAATATAAATCTTTAGTTAAATATAAATCTTTAGTCATATAATTCTACATAGTGCCAACAGAAATTTCACTTTTATATCTTTAGTATCATAAACTAAAGACTGAATAACCTATTATGTGACAAATATTAGTTTCAAATGATACATAAAAAATGAAGTGCTCCAACACAACAACCCACCACAAAACCAATCACAAACATCACAAGTATAGAGTGCTTACAAGTATTGAAATCGAATAAAATAATATTCATCACATCTAATCAACAATACTCATTCACATTTGCAAGAATTAAAAAACACTTCCAATATGTATTTAAACCACCTTATAACACCATGCAAGCCACCCGCTTACTCCAACACAACATACCACCACAAATCCAATTTCCAACATCACAAGTATAGAGTTTTATAAGGTTTTCAACTAAAATTTACTTACTTTGCTCAAGCTAAGTTTACAACTTTCAGAAAAAATCCAAAGTTATTGTAAACAATGTGTATTTAGCCTGCAAAAGAAAAGTTAAATTTATAAGTACTTCAACCTTTATAACGAATAGCTCTTATGGAATCCTTATGAAAGGACCCGCTGGTATCATCCACCAAAGAAACTATACTAACCCACTTTTATTTTCATTATGTAATAATAACACTACATTGTTTTATCCTCAATGTTCAAAATAACATGAATTTCTAAACTCAAAATACTACACATTGGAAAATGTACTAAAAAAACTAAAGCTACAGTATCCACAACATGGCATTGCAATAAAATACTACAACTATTGAGTTTTTCACATAACAATACAATTTTGCCATTAATAGACCAATTAATAACACTGCTCAACGACTATAGCACACCTCAATTACTTAAGGGGGAAAGCAAAAAAGAAAGTAAATGAAACTAATTATGGTTCAATAACTTACCATCTTCAGCACCAAAGGCACAACACAGACGCAGAGTTTTAAGCCACATCACAAACACTTATTTCTCATAGAGCTAAATGCACTCTCTATTTATCCATACAACTCTGTTAATAGGTTAACAACAACGTCTATCATTCTCCAAGTACATCAAAACCTTAAGTCAATTGTTTAACATCCAAAAAGCATATCCCTCTATTTTGAATTCCATAGAACAATTCACAAATTCAGCACAGAAAAGTCTTTAAAATAAGTAACAATTACATATAAAAAAACTCAATCACAACAATGTCAACATATATAAAAAAATAAAAATTCAATTGCAGTATCTCATATTCTTTCTGCCAAAAAGTTAATAAAATACAATGCCCAAATATCACCTATCATGAGACATAGAAAGTTTGCAAATCAATACATCATTACATGTGACCCAAAATATGGCAACTACTCAGGCATGGGAAATAGATTATCCTGGATTTCAGTTTCCTAAATATGAAAACAGGGGACACATAAATGGGAATATGTTTCCAAGTGTAATAAGCATCTTAACACTTATATCCCTGCAGTTCCCATCATTATTTATAATCTATATTTCCCCTTCTCAACAATCAAATCCAAAACCATCATGAAAATTAGAAGTCTGATACATATATACGCAACAATGAAATTAACCACAATATATACATAGATTTTATAACTTACACATCAATCAGGCTAGGCTTGGATTTCCCCTGCCAATCCTCTTCTTTAACAATTGATAAAATCTTCCCCTCCTTTATTTCAACTGCTCATTTTAACATTTCATTCTCAACAAAAATAAAAATAAAAAACACATTCTAAACAAACATGAGCTGAAGGGAATGAAAGAAAAAAAATAAAAAAATAAAAAAATAAAAAACCTTACCGATTCAAAGCGTCGGCATCGATTTGGAGACGAATGGTCCAAATCAGTGAATCGGCAACGAATGGGAATCGTCGAGAATCGGTGACGGTTCAAACCGTCGCCGTCGCCGTCGATTGAGAACAAGGCGAAGCTTCGACGGCGATTTGGAGACGGTTCAAAGCGTCGCCGTCGCCATCACCGTCACCGTCGATTGAGAACAAGTAGACGCTTCGACGGCAATTTGGAGACGGTTCAAAGCGTTGCCGTCGCCGTCGATTGAGAACAAGGCGTCGCTTCGAAGCAAGCTTCGACAGCGACGCTTCAAAGCGAGCTTTGACGGCGACGCCTCGAAGCGAGCTTTGACGGCGACGCTTCGAAGAGAGCTTCGACGGCGTCGCTGAGACGCTTCGACGGCGACGCTGAGCTCTTCGACGGCGATGCTTCGAAGCTGCTTGAATGGGTTTCTCTTTTTCCGTTTGGGTTTCTTTCTTTTTTTGTTTGGGTTTCTAGGTGAATGTTTTTTTTTTTGGCTGAGTGGGTGAATGTATGGTGCTTTTTGTTTGGGACTATATATAGTGGAATTTAGCGACGAAAACATTTCGTCGCTAAAGGCCACTTCTAGTGAGGAATTTATGTTTCGTCACAAAAGGTCCAGAATTTCTTACACTTTTAGTGACGAATTTTATTTTCGTCACTAAAGAAACCATATTTTGTCAAGATTTTTAGCGACGAAATTCTAATTTTGTCTCTATAGCATACTTTTAGTGACGAATTGATATTTCGTCACTAAAAATATATAAGTGCAATACTATTATTATTTTTAGTGACGAATATGTTTCGTCGCTAAAGGCCACTTCTAGTGAGGAATTTATGTTTCGTCACAAAAGGTCCATAATTTCTTACACTTTTAGTGACGAATTTTATTTTCGTCACTAAAGAAACCATATTTTGTCAAGATTTTTAGCGACGAAATTCTAATTTTGTCTCTATAGCATACTTTTAGTGACGAATTGATATTTCGTCACTAAAAATATATAAGTGCAATACTATTATTATTTTTAGTGACGAATATTTTTCGTCGCTAAAGGCCACTTCTAGTGAGGAATTTATGTTTCGTCACAAAAGGTCCAGAATTTCTTACACTTTTAGTGACGAATTTTATTTTCGTCACTAAAGAAACCATATTTTGTCAAGATATTTAGCGATGAATTGATATTTCGTCACTAAAAATATATAAGTGCAATACTATTATTATTTTTAGTGACGAATATTTTTCGTCGCTAATTCTTCCTTTTAGCGACGAAAGAATTTTCGTCACTAATACTAACTACAACAATACCTACAGTGACGAAATATTTCGTCACTAAAAATATTAATTTTTAGTGACGAAATATTTCGTCGCTATAGATTAATTACACTTGCGCCAAAATTTCCCTCCACTAGCGCCCATTTTTTAGATCTCAATAGCGACGAAATTTATTTTTCGTCGCTAAATGTTATAATTTTTTTCACTATTAGTGACGAAATTCATATTTCGTCACTAAAGCTGTATTTTTAGCGACGAAAAATATTTCCTCACTAATTTTCGTCACTAAAAATACATTTTGTTGTAGTGTTATTGATGTGACAAATTTTTATTAGTTTTTTTTTGGGCCCACTACTAATATTAATTTTTTACTTGTTAATAGCCACTTATCATATAGTAATTTTTTTTTGAGAAATACCATATGGTAATTTGTAAAATAGTTTGTAAGTTTAACATTTTTCATTTGATTTTTTTTTTTAATTGTAAAACATTGATTGCTTATTAAATATTAAAAATTATAGTCGGAATGGTTTCAAGTTGTTTACCCATCAAGTGATGCATCTTAATTGTACACTTGAAAATGAAGCAACATGATTGATAAGTATAGTTTTTTAAAGCTACACTTTTTTCAAGGCATAGCTATAACGATACAAAATAAATATGTTGAACAAAATAAGCTAAAATGCTCACTTAGTTTAGAGGTTCATTGACGGATTTATATTTTCATTTTAAAATTTCTCAAAAAAAAAAAAAAAAAGGTGAAAATGCACTTTTGGTCCCTACATTTTGGGCCTATTCACAATTTGGTTCCTAAATTGATTTAGCTCCTACGTCAGTCCCTGATTTTTAAAAATCGTTTTTAAAATAGTCCTTACCGTTAACCCAGTGACAGAAAATGCTGAGGTGGCAAACGGTGTATCCTACTTGTTGACATGGCGCTGACGTGGATATTAAAATATTATTAAAAATACCACAACAGCATCCATGTCAGCGTTTTAATGACAAGTCAGCATTTTAATTAATAAAAAAAAATTTTAAAAATTAAACTGAAAAAATTCAAAATCAAAAACAAAAAAAGAAAAAACTTTTTCAGATTTTCTCTGTATCTTTTTTTTTTTTTTTTTTTTTTTCCAGATCCTCTCTTTCTCTGTCTCTTCCATTTTCTCGTTGGCCACGCGGATGATGTGAGAATGAACTCCGACAAGACCATGACGGACTCGGTGGTCCCCAACGGAACCTCCAGCCGGATCGAGCAGCGGATCGCGACGATCATGCGCTTGTTGTTCGCGTTGGTTATGCCGGAATCTCTGAACCTGGCTGACCTCACCATGGAGACCAGCGACTGATCTGAGTTGAGGTCTTTGCACTACACGGCGACGATGAGCGTTTCAAAGCGGAGGACGAGTTCGGAGCAAATTGGTGAGTTGGGGAAGAGGAGGGAGATGACCGAGTTGGGATCGGCTGGGTCGTGGGAGACGAAGAGCCAGGAGCCACCTTTGGATTTTTTGTTGGGTTGGGTTTGGTGTATGGGTTGGGAGAGGATAGAGATACGGCCGGAGCAAGAGCTGGTGATGAAGTAGCAAGGGTGGTTGTTGAGGGTGTTGTTGAGAGGGAGGATGGGAGTGTCCAATGTGCCCTTCAATGATTTGTCAATGTCTGATGATGCCAGTGACGCTAGCGTCGCCGCTTTTTTCTAGGTTTCTGTAGGGGTGGGTGGTCAGTAGTGGAGGTGGAGATTGGTGTGGTCGTGGAGATTGGTGTGGCCATGTTTGTGTTTCGGAGATGGAGTTGTTTGGGTGAGTTCGGTTTTTTTTTTTTTTTTTTTTTTTTTTTTTTTTTTTATGTGAATTTGTATATTTATTTCTTGGATTTATTGGGTTTGATTTACTAGAGGTTTATGGGTTTGATTTCTTAGATTTATTGGGTGGTTTATGAGTTTGATTTCTTGGATTTATTAGGATTGATTTACTGGATGTTTATGGGTTTGATTTTTTGGATTTATTGGGTTTGATTTGAGGAAGAACATGAAGCATGAAGTTCATGTCCTAGGGAAGAAGAAGAACAATGTTCTTCCGAAAAATAATGAAAAACAAACCCATTCTTTAAACTCAAAATTTTAAACTGAAAAAACTTTTTTTTTCTTAATTTAATTAAATTAATGTTTATTGTGGGGCCCGGCCCAAAATAATGGGCTAGTTAAATACAGGCCCATCCGAGAAGCGTCGTTTCCGAGGAGAAGTCATAGCCAAAACATTATTCAAGCCCAACTGCGGCAAAATAAAATTGTCCGAGGAGTAACACCTCATCGGACACCACGAAGTCCAGATCAAGAAGCTCGCCCCAACCACTACAGCTCATCCTCCGAGTATATAAAAAAGAATAAAACCCCAAAATATCTCGTGGAAAGCTGCTACCACCACATTAAATGTGCCACAACCACTCCCTTGGCCGCATTAATGAGGAAAAGACCCCTGAACAGTATTACCTTGGCCACTGCAACTCACAAAGGAGTGATAAAGGTGTCTGATAGGACAGGTGCTCAAGTAGGGGCTTAGATGATCAACAAGTGTAAGGTTCAGATAAGAATGAGAGAGCTATATAATGTAAGGGAGTCTCTCAAAGAGGGGGATGGAAGGAACGGTATTCAGTACTCAGGAAATAGAGCTTTCTGTTGAGTATCCAATCTGGTGTTTTTGTACTTGCAACAACATTCTTCATACCTTAGGCCGACTAGGTTCACTGAGGCTAAGGTCTTTCACCTATCCTCTACAAACATTTGTTGTGTGTTGCGCCTTGGGCCAAGGCCTGATCAAAAGGGTTTGGGCCAGAAAAATCGTGCAACTACAATTGGCGCCGTCTGTGGGAAGGACTACAACATCAGCTAGCACAACGGTCGAAGTATGGCAGAACTAGGCCCACGCCAGGAGAATCCTCACCAGGCAAACTCCCAACAGACACAACCCGCCGAGTCCCAGAGGCAAAATAACCCCACCAACCCAGGCGGAAGGGGGAATCGTGAGGGAAGTGTGCAAACTATTCGAACGAGCCAAAGTCACACTCAGACAGGCAGTCACGTGTCCCAGAGGCGAAATAGTCATCAGGCCATGCAGCGGGAGATAGATGACCTGAAAAGGGAGTTACGACGCGTGCGGCGAAAACGATCCCCCTCTGACTCAGACGAGTCTTCTAATGCGGAGGATGAGAGTTACCGACGGAGGTCAAGGACCCCCCCAAGTGAAACCTTTTCCTACGAAAGGGAACCACGCCCTGTACGGAAATATGAGAACCTATCCAGCAAGGGTTCAGGGAACGATGTTATGAAGAAGGCGCTGGACCAGGTTTCGAGATCACCCTTCACGTACAGAATTTAAGGGGCTAAGCTGCCCCGACGCTTCAACCAACTGGCGTTCGCCATTTATAATGGCCGAGCAGACCCGGTAGAGCATGTGAGCCAGTTTAACCAGAAAATGGCAATCTACTCCCAAAATGAAGCCCTAATGTGCAAAATCTTCCCATCCAGCTTGGGATCAATGGCGATGAGGTGGTTTAACAGCTTGAAGACAAACTCCATAGGCTCCTACAAGCAGCTCACTCAGGCTTTCTGCTCCCGTTTTATCACAAACACCAGAGTCCTTCGACCCCTTAGTTCATTATTGTCCTTATCCATGCACGAAGGAGAAACCCTGAAAGCATACTCGGATAGATATTGGGAGGTGTATAACGACTTAGATGACAACCACGATGATGTTGCTATCAGCACGTTCAAGAGCGGCCCCCCCACCGAACATGGCTTGAGGAAATCCCTCACGGGTAAACCAGTTGCCGACGTTCATCAGCTGATGGATAGGATCGACAAGTACAAAAGGGTGGAGGAAGATCAGCTGCAAGGAAGGGGAAAGGAGAAGGTCATTCCCCCCAAAGCAAATGACTTTAGGTCGGAACGGTATAACCCTAGCCAGCCGAGGAGAGAATTCTCGCGACAGGCTGGACAGAGCCACCCACAAACAGTGAATGCCGTGTTCAGGGAGCCAGTACAGCAGGTGCTGGATAAAGTAAGAAACGAGCCCTACTTTAGATGGCCGGGGAAGATGGCCGGGGACCCTTCCAAACGTAACCAGGACCTATACTGTCACTACCATCAAGACCATGGGCATACCACTGAGGACTGCAGGAACCTATGGAATCACCTAGATCAGTTGGTCCGAGAAGGGAAGTTACGTCACCTTCTGCACCCCTCAAGCGGACATCCCGGTCAAGCAATGCCAGAGTCTCGAAATGATGTGTCCTTAAGACCCCCTACTGGAACGATACATGTCATCCTCGCTGCACCAGGAAGAACTGGGCCACCCATCCCCAGGGTACTGGCTGTAGATCGGCTCTACTCCGAGGACAGACATAGGGGACCCAAAAGATCGAAAAAGCGAAGCTCTTTAATACTGGGATTCTCGGACGAGGATAAGAGGGGAACTATTCAACCTCACGACGACGCCTTGGTGGTTACGCTAAGAATTGGAGGCTTCGATGTGAGAAGGGTGTTAGTAGACTCAAGAAGCGCGGTAGAAATAATGTACCCTGATCTATACAAGGGGCTGAACCTGAAGCCTGAAGATTTGGCAGCTTATGATTCCCCCCTTCTCAGCTTCGAAGGGAGGATGGTTACACCGAAAGGTCAGATTCGGTTACCCGTGCAGACTGGGTCGGAGGTGGTGGAGGTAAATTTTATCGTGGTCGACGCTTATTCCCCTTACACTACGATAGTTGCCAGGCCGTGGATCCACGCCCTAGGAGCCGTATCCTCCACACTTCACCAAAAAGTAAAATACCCATCCAGAGGGCAAGTAGAAGAAATCCGAGGAGATCAGGACGTAGCCCGGAACTGTATGGTTGCCGCCATCCTACATCGGCCCGTTGCCGAGTCCTCGGCCCCACAGAGCTCATAGCAACCAGCCTCCTCGGCAGGGCAAGGGGATGAGCTAGCCGAGGAGATCAGGTGTGAAAATTTAGAAAAGATCGCTGTCAACAACGACCCGGACAAGTTTTTTCAGGTCAGCTCTGAGTTGCCTGCTCAAGAAAAAGAGGAACTGGTCGGATTTCTCAGAGGAAATGTCGACGTGTTTGCGTGGGACGCCTATGACGCCCCGAGGGTTGATCCTAGTCTTATTTGTCACCACCTTAACGTCAACCCGTCTTCCACTCCGAAGAAGCAGCCACCCCGACGCCCTTCAAAGGAACACGCTAGTGCCGTGAGAGACGAGGTGGCAAAACTAAAAAAAGCAGGGGCTATTAAAGAGGTCTTTTACCCCGAATGGTTGGCAAACACGGTGGTAGTAAAGAAGAAGACAGGTAAGTGGAGGGTCTGCGTGGACTTCACGGACCTGAACAAGGCGTGCCCAAAGGACCCATTTCCCCTACCCCGAATAGATAGGTTGGTGGATGCAACCGTGGGCCATCCTCGGATGAGCTTCCTGGACGCCTTTCAGGGCTATCATCAGATCCCCCTTGCACCAGAAGACCAGGAGAAGACGGCTTTCATGACGCCCATCGGAAATTATCACTATAAGGTGATGCCGTTTGGACTAAAGAACGTAGGCTCAACCTACCAGAGGATGATGACCCGGATGTTCGAACCACAGCTGGGCAAGATCATTGAGGTTTACATAGACGATATGGTTGTGAAGAGTAAAAAGGTGTCCAAGCACGTGAAAGACCTCGAAGAAATCTTCGCTATATTAAGAAAACACCGGTTGCGGTTGAACGCTTCCAAATGTTCATTCGGGGTTGGGTCAGGGAGATTTCTGGGGTACATGGTAACCCATAGGGGAATAGAAGTGAGCCCCGATCAAATCAAAGCAATAAACAGCTTACAGGCTCCTCGGAACCCGAAGGAAGTACAGAAGCTCACTGGTATGATTGCAGCATTAAACCGGTTTATATCGCGGTCAGCGGATCGATGCCGACCATTTTACCTACTGATAAATAAGTGGAAAGGGTTTGAGTGGTCGGAGGAGTGCGTTTGGGCTTTCCAGCAGCTTAAGGAATATCTGTCACGACCCCCCATCATGTCCAGTCCTGAGGCAGACGAGGTGTTGTTTGCGTACATCGTTGTAGCTCCTCATGCTGTAAGCCTGGTACTGATACGGGATGATAATGGGGTGCAGCGACCAGTATACTATCTGAGCAAATCATTACACGAAGCCGAGGTGCGATATCTACCTCTAGAAAAGGCAATTCTGGCGGTAGTACATGCCACCCGGAAGCTCCCTCATTACTTTCAAGTGCATACGGTTATCGTTCTCACCCAGCTTCCCCTCCGAGCAGTGCTTCGAAGCGCTAACTACACCGGAAGGATCGCCATGTGGAGTGCGCTTTTGGGAGCCTTTGATATTAAGTATATGCCCAGATCCTCCATCAAAGATCAGGTCCTCGCGGACCTGGTAGCAGAGTTCGCTGAACCCTCTATAGAAACAATAATCGAGAAGAAAGACACGAATGGAAAACCGGTTGGTGTAATTTCGGCAGGAAAGGCCTTGCATTGGAAGATCTACGTGGATGGCACGGCCAACCAGAGAGGATCTGGAGTTAGGATAGTTTTAGTATCACCAGACGGTGTCGCCATTGAAAAATCACTGAGGCTCGGATTTTCGGCTACGAACAATGAAGCCGAATACGAGGCCTTGCTCCAAGGGATGATAATGGTTCAAAAACTGGGCGGAAGAGTAATAGAAGCATTCTCGGACTCCAGGTTGGTCGTCGGACAGGTGATGGGTGAGCTGGAAGCCAGAGATGCTAGGATGCAAGAGTATCTGGGACAAGTCAAGCGCCTGCAGACGAGTTTTGAATCATTCAATCTGACGCACATTTCCAGAAGTGCAAACACTCATGCAGACTCGCTGGCCACTCTTGCCACGTCCTCGGCGCATGACCTGCCACGAATGATCCTCGTAGAAGATCTAATCAGGGCGAGTCCCGTAGGCAAAAACCCGGCCCAAGTCCATCAGATTAGACAGAGTCCCAGCTGGATGGACCCCATAAGGAACTTCCTCCAAGATGATATCTTACCGGAAGAAAAACTAGAAGCCGAGAAGCTACGTAGAAATTCTCCTCGTTTCTGGCTATCAGAGGACCGCAAACTATATCGGCGCTCCTACTCTGGACCGTACTTACTCTGCGTACATCCAGAAGAGTCCGAGTCTCTACTTGAAGAGTTGCATGAGGGAATTTGTGGAAGTCACACCGGAGGAAGGTCGCTGGTGCACAGGGCACTCACCCAAGGATACTGGTGGCCGAACATGCAGAGACAGGCCCAAGAATACGCTAAGAAGTGCGATCAGTGCCAAAGATTTGCCCCAAATATCCACCAACCCGGAGGGGTTCTCAACCCACTCTCTAGCCCATGGCCGTTCGCACAATGGGGTCTTGATATTGTCGGACCTTTCCCCAAGGCTGCGGGGAACAAGCGATATATAATAGTCGGAACCGATTACTTCACTAAATGGGTGGAGGCTGAACCTTTGGCCAACATTAGGGACGTGGATGCCCAGAAATTTATCTGGAAGAACATTATCACCCGCTTCGGAACTCCACGTACACTCATTTCCGACAATGGTCTTCAGTTCGACAGTAAGAGTTTTAGGGAGTATTGCCGCGAATTCGGGATCATTAATCGATATTCCACCCCCGCATACCCCTAAGGAAATGGGCAAGTCGAGGCCGTGAACAAGGTCATAGTGAACGGATTGAAGAAAAGATTAGATGAGGCAAAGGGAAGATGGGTAGAAGAGCTCCCGCACGTCTTGTGGACCTATCGGACAACGCCGCGGCGTTCAACCTGTGAAACCCCCTTTTCAATGACTTATGGGGCTGAGGCCGTGCTCCCAATCGAGAACAACTTCCCCACACTGAGGTCTAGCTCGTTTACCCCAAGCGATAACGACGAGTTATTGGGAAGAAGTCTAGACCTAGCCGAGGAAAGAAGGGAAAAAGCCACGATTCATATGGCCTATTACCACCAAAAGCTGAGACAAGGGTATGATGCCAACGTCAAGTTGCGACCTCTAGGTCCAGGTGATCTCGTGATGAGAAAGATTCTCGGCAGCGCGAAAAACCCCTCTTGGGGCAAGTTGGGGCCCAATTGGGAAGGACCATACCGTGTCACATCCGTGGCCGGGATAGGCGCTTACTACCTAGAAGATCTGGATGAAAAAACCGTACCTCTACCATGGAATGTAAATAACCTCAGAAGATATTGTTATTAATGAAAATGGCTTCGCCCATGTTTTGTTTCGTGATTATCCTTTGCCTGCTGATCTATCTACGACTATTCATAGTTACCACAGACTTAGGGGAAATTATTACTTATGGCGACTATTCATAGTTTTAAACAGAACCAAAGTCTTGCATGGCTCCTCGGACCACAGATTTTGGGGAAATTATTACTCATGACAATTTATACAAGTTTTAAACAGAACCTAAGTCCTGCATGGATCCTCGGACCACAGACTTAGGGGAAATTATTACTTATGGCGACTATTCATAGTTTTAAACAGAACCAAAGTCCTGCATGGCTCCTCGGACCACAGACTTTGGGGAAATTATTACTCATGACAATTTATACAAGTTTTAAACAGAACCTAAGGCCTGCATGGATCCTCGGACCACAGACTTAGGGGAAATTATTACTTATGGCGACTATTCATAGTTTTAAACAGAACCAAAGTCCTGCATGGCTCCTCGGACCACAGACTTTGGGGAAATTATTACTCATGACAATTTATACAAGTTTTAAACAGAACCTAAGTCCTGCATGGATCCTCGGACCACAGACTTAGGGGAAATTATTACTTATGGCGACTATTCATAGTTTTAAATAGAACCAAAGTCCTGCATGGCTCCTCGGACCACAGATTTTGGGGAAATTATTACTCATGACAATTTATACAAGTTTTAAACAGAACCTAAGTCCTGCATGGATCCTCGGACCACAGACTTAGGGGAAATTATTACTTATGGCGACTATTCATAGTTTTAAAAAGAACCAAAGTCCTGCATGGCTCCTCGGACCACAGACTTTGGGGAAATTATTACTTATGGCGATTATTCATAGTTTTAAACAGAACCAAAGTCCTGCATGGCTCCTCGGACCACAGACTTTGGGGAAATTATTACTCATGAAAATTTATACAAGTTTTAAACAGAACCTAAGTCCTGCATGGATCCTCGGACCACAGACTTAGGGGAAATTATTACTTATGGCGACTATTCATAGTTTTAAACAGAACCAAAGTCCTGCATGGCTCCTCGGACCACAGACTTTGGGGAAATTATTACTCATGACAATTTATACAAGTTTTAAACAGAACCTAAGTCCTGCATGGATCCTCGGACCACAGACTTAAGGGAAATTATTACTTATGGCGACTATTCATAGTTTTAAACAGAACCAAAGTCCTGCATGGCTCCTCGGACCACAGACTTTGGGGAAATTATTACTCATGACAATTTATACAAGTTTTAAACAGAACCTAAGTCCTGCATGGATCCTCGGACCACAGACTTAGGGGAAATTATTACTTATGGCGACTATTCATAGTTTTAAACAGAACCAAAGTCTTGCATGGCTCCTTGGACCACAGACTTTGGGGAAATTATTACTCATGACAATTTATACAAGTTTTAAACAGAACCTAAGTCCTGCATGGATCCTCGGACCACAGACTTAGGGGAAATTATTACTTATGGCGACTATTCATAGTTTTAAACAGAACCAGAGTCCTGCATGGCTCCTCGGACCACAGACTTAGGGGAAATTATTACTTATGGCGACTATTCATAGTTTTAAACAGAACCAGAGTCCTACATGGCTCCTCGGACCACAGACTTTGGGGAAATTATTACTTATGGCGACTATTCATAGTTTTAAACAGAACCAAAGTCCTGCATGGCTCCTCGGACCACAGACTTTGGGGAAATTATTACTCATGATAATTTGGGAAACTATTGCCTAAGGAAAATCGTTTTAAGGCGTGCGCGCAGTCCAGCACCGTTGCGACCCTCATTCAAATTCGCTACAAGACATCCTCTTCACCTTGACCGTTTATATCGTTATCAGCGTTAAAAAAAAGGGGGGGGATAGTGCTAACAAAAATCCATGAAAATGAAGGAAACATTCTATATTAATATTCCGAGATCACTACAAAAAGAGAGGTCCGTACAAAAAGTGCAAAAACAGGACGACTCTCGTTCAAAAAAAAGATAAATATATATGACAACAACATAAAAAGGAAATATAAAAGTTAAAAAGCCTAAAATCTAAGCCTTGGCAGGAGGGTCTTCTTTCTGCTCTGGCTGAGGAGGAGGAGCCTCGATGGTAGGGTCCGCAGCCGGATCCTTCGAGTTGTCAGGCATGGGGACGGCATCTGACATCGTCAAATCCTGCTCAGGCGCTACTTGGACGTCGTCAGGATTCTCTCGGATCTCCTGAGGATAAAAGACGTTCTCAGGCAGTCTTAACACCGAGTCTGCAGGAACTCCTGCAGCATCAAGGGCCTGAGCCCATGAGATGCTGCAGTAATCCCTGCACACCTCAGGGATCTCCTCGGACAGCCTGGCCTCCGTTTCTTCGACCCCAAGCTGGCGAGCAGCATTCTTTTCAGCCTCCGCAGCCTCCCGGATCAGCTGAGCCTCCTCTTTAACCCGCCGCAGTTCACCCTCTACTTTTTGCAGAGTAGTCTTGAGGTCCATCACTGCCTGCTTCTCGGTGGCGAGGTTGATCTGGGTCGAATATAGCTCTTTGCGCTGGTCCTCCGCCTGGGTCTCGGCACTCTTCAGACCAGCCTCAGCGCTTTTACGCCGTTTCTCCGACTCCTTGAACTTCTCAGTAAGTTCAAGGTGATCGTGCTTGAAGGTCCCCAAGGCTTTCTCCATCTCCGTCCGAGACTGAGCCTCCGCCTCAGCCCGACTTCGATTATCGCGACAAAATTCCTCAGCCACAAATACCTGCTGAGTAATCTGCAAACGAAACAAAATCGGTTCAGAATTTAACAGGGTTAAATAAACTAATAAAACAGTAAAAGGATTACTTACCATTGCAAGATCCCTTTTAAGGGATAGAAAAAGCTCGGGTTGAGAGAACCGCCTATAGGCCTCCATATCCCGAGGAAGCAGTAGGGGTTGCTCTAAGGCATCAGCCACGTACCCTGCTCGGCCCCGGTTGTACTCGCGGATCGACGAGTTATAGGGGATAGCAACCCCATCCAACTCCAACTTAGGGCTCCACGTGCGCGGAGTAGCGCGCACCTCAGCACGGTTCTCCTCGTCCCTGCTCTCAGAAGAGTTTGCTCTTTTACTCCTCTGTCCCTTGGCAGCTCTTTGCTGCTTAGTAGGCCGGGTAACCAGCTCACCCTCTTCAGGGGTATTAGCCAGCCTCTTCTTTTTCAGGTCGGGGATAGCCTTGAGGCCAGGATCAGTAGGGACCTGAGGGGCGATGGGAGGTGGGTCCTGGGTTTGCGCTTTGGCAGGCGCCTTCGAGGACTGACCCTTTCCTCGGCTGGACATCAACTCCCTTAGAGACTTTCCCATATCACCTTCTTCTCCGTCCGAGGAGTCTTCCGAGCAGGTTATAATAATTGGACCACCGACCACGGAGTTGCGGTCCTGCTCTCCTTCAGGATCAGAAAGCTCAACCACGGGGTCTTGCTGAACTTCCTCCTCGAAATAAAACTCGTCTATTTTCTCTTCAAGGGAAAGACGAGATGATTCGGTGTGCCCCTCAACTGGAACAGCAACACCAGGCTCTTCCGGCGGAGGTAGTTGCTCTGCTATACGGGGATGCCGAGCGCCGGGTAGTACGACTGGTGGAAGATCACGTTGAGCTAGGAACCCGTTTTTGGATACGTCAATCCTAGCCAACCTCGGACTGCCAGCCCTTATGGCGTGACCAACAGCTTGAAAAGAGCGGCTTAGAGGTTGATAGCCCAGAACCAGATGAGCCGCACGTAGCTGTCCGTCCTCGGCAACGTAAATCTCCGACCTCAGAAGATAGTTCAGCGCCGGCACATTCACGAAGTTTAGCCGGGGAGCGACGTGAACTTTATCTGCAAACATCCAAGAAAAGTGGGGTTAGTACATGAAATTCTCCAAGTGTAAGAAAAGCCAGAAAAGTAACCCCCCAATGCTAAACCCTATCCCCAAAAGGATTGGCCCTAAAGACGCCGCACCTGGGATTCCTACCCTGGTCGGACAATGAATTCCGTCGAACCACTCCCCCGAAGCAATAAGAAAATCATTCTTCACGGTCTTATTGGAGACTGGAAGACAAGAGATCAATCTAACCACCTCGGATCGGGATTTGAGATAATACCCTCCACTCTTGAGGCCACTCTCGAGGCGATGACACTCATACAGATAAGCCACGTCGTGCCAAGTAAGCCCTAGATTCATCCGCTCGTCTAAGACATCTACACAGCCTAGTATCTTGAACATATTAGGGGCACATTGATGCGGCGTCAACCTATGGTTGGACAGGTACTCCCTTATGATCCTACGCATGGGAAGTGTCATCCCTCCCTCTATGAAAGCGATCATGGGGATAACGACTTCTCCCTCGCCTCTATCTGTCAATACTCCCTCAAGAGGACAGTACTGCAGCCCCACACCCGGGGGAATGTGGTATTTTGCCCTAAAGGCCTCCATAGCGGCCGGAGTATTTACTAAATTTTCGAATCTACCCATCTGAGCTGTACTGGAAGAATGAAAATAAAGACCAAGGGAAAAATAAAGTCCGAGGAGGAAGTCGAAGCGACAAAGCGAACGGAACTTACAGGTATCTTCTCAAATGCCCAATGAGGAAATCGGAAAGCTCTTCTATGGAGGGCGCCTCGCAGAAATGACGATGAAGATCTGAAGGAAGGATGTGCTTAAGGATTTCTGGGCGCTAGAGTTCTCTGGAGGTCTCTGTTCTGATGAGCGGATAAAAGAAAAGAAAAAAGAGCCTATCTGACTTCTTATATAGCCAGGAGGAGAGAGAAAAGATCGACCTCGCCTAGAAAGTTGAGAAGTAATGATGGCCGTTCGATCCACTTTTCACCGTTGGATGAAGGGAACAAGAAACCTCCGGAAGTAAATGGCCGCGCCTCGTAAATTGTAGCGCGTCCAAAAGTAACTTCCCGCACGCGCGCCCCAAGCCTTCCTTACTCCCATCCTCTCACTGAACATCAAAACCCCGTTTTTCTCCTCGGAAGGAGATAAAAACCGGAGTTTTGAGGGGCTATTATGGGGCCCGGCCCAAAATAATGGGCTAGTTAAATACAGGCCTATCCGAGAAGCGTCGTTTCCGAGGAGAAGTCATAGCCAAAACATTATTCAAGCCCAACTGCGGCAAAATAAAACTGTCCGAGGAGTAACACCTTCTCGGACACCACGAAGTCCAGATCAAGAAGCTCGCCCCAACCACTGCAGCTCATCCTCCGAGTATATAAAAAAGAATAAAACCCCAAAATATCTCGTGGAAAGTTGCTACCACCACATTAAATGTGCCACAACCACTCCCTTGGCCGCATTAATGAGGAAAAGACCCCTGAACAGTATTACCTTGGCCACTGCAACTCACAAAGGAGTGATAAAGGTGTCTGATAGGACAGGTGCTCAAGTAGGGGCTTAGATGATCAACAAGTGTAAGGTTCAGATAAGAATGGGAGAACTATATAATGTAAGGGAGTCCCTCAAAGAGGGGGACGGAAGGAACGGTATTCAGTACTCAGGAAATAGAGCTTTCTGTTGAGTATCCAATCTGGTGTTTTTGTACTTGCAACAACATTCTCCATACCTTAGGCCGACTAGGTTCACTGAGGCTAAGTTCTTTCACCCATCCTCTACAAACATTTGTTGTGTGTTGCGCCTTGGGCCAAGGCCTGATCAAAAGGGTTTGGGCCAGAAAAATCGTGCAACTACAATTATTTATTTCAAAATTTATGACCTGGATTTTTGTTTTAATTTTTTATTAATTTAAATTTGACGTGGCATTTCAAAAATGCTAAATAAGTTTTTTTAATAATACTTTATTATCCATGTCAGTGCCATGTCAGCAAGTAGGACATGCCGTTTGCCACCTCAGCATTTTTTGTCATTGGGTTGACGGTAAGGACTATTTTAAAAACGATTTTTAAAAATTAGGGACTGACCTAGGAGCTAAATCAATTTAGGGACCAAATTGTGAATAGGCCCAAAATGTAGGGACCAAAAGTGCATTTTCACCAAAAAAAAATTTTCATTTTAAAATTAACATCCATTTCCATTAGCTATG
The DNA here is from genome assembly GCF_932294415.1 of Quercus robur. Classification (NCBI taxonomy): domain Eukaryota; kingdom Viridiplantae; phylum Streptophyta; class Magnoliopsida; order Fagales; family Fagaceae; genus Quercus; species Quercus robur. Next base: position 66,416,142 of record NC_065541.1, read on the forward strand.
TTAGACTTGTCAGTTATTTATATCTATACCTATATATATCTAAAAGCTGAAGCGTAGTATTTATTCTTTCTCTTACTTTTAATTTTTTTTCCTTATTAATTTCCAAACTTATTTTTATACTTTTCTAATTTTGCCCCTTCTTTTTACCATTTCATCTCCCCCCTACTATTTTCTCAAAAAAAAAAAAAAAAAAAATCTCCCTACTACTATTTACCTTAATATCACTTTTCCTCTATCCCTTATCTTTCTTTATTTTTTCCTTTTCTTATTCCCTTCCTCTTACTATAAGGTTTACAATTATTTTTTCCATTTAATTCATAATTTTTTCACACACAAAATATTATCTCTCTCTCATTTTCCACACACAAAAGGTTATTTCTCTCTCTTTCTCAGTCTCATTTTTTCCATTTTTGGTGAATTTTTTAATATTTTTCTTGCATCTCTACTTTAGGTTGATGAATTTTTGTATGAATTATTTGGAAATCTACTTTGGGTTGATGCCATTAAGTATTGTGTTTTTAAATTGTTATTTTTTTTATTCTCTTTGATTTCATAGATGTTATCATATTGCATTATAAAGATAGTATATAAGGATATAATGTTATTTTCTATTATATATAAAAAGCGGCTATGCTGCTACAGTGTTTCGACACTGTTCATTCAGTGTATTTGCACTGTTTATCCCACTGTTCATTTACAGTGGAATTTGGTGAGGCACTTTTTTTTTTTTTTTTTTTTTTTTTTTTTTTTTTTTTTAAGTTTCGAACAGTAGCTACAGTCCCAACTACAGTAGTTACAGTTTTTTTTTTTTGGCCTTCCGTTTGTACCTTTTTTTCTTTTATATATATTGTTTTATTGATACAATAAATTTCACAATATTTTCACAATTATTGAGGTGTTAATTTCTTATAAGTCAAAATAAAATAATAAAATATGAAACTGTGACCAACCACAACTGAAAATAAATATTTTGTGAAAATGTTGTGACACTTGTTAGATAAATGTGTGCTACAGTACTTTTGGTTTGTTCAAGTGGCATTGTAGTTACAGTAGCTACAGAGTTTTTTTTTTTTTTTTTTTTTTCTTTAGTCTTTCATTTCTACTTTTTTTTTTGTTTAAATATTTATAAGTACTCGCATATATATTGTTAAATTGACAACAAATTTCACAATATTTTCACAATTATTGAAGTGTTAATTTCTTATAAATCAAAATAAAATAATAAAATATGAAATTGTAACCAACTACAATTGAAAATAAATGTTTTGTGAAAATGTTGTGACATTTGTTAGGTGAATGTGTAAAAATTACAATACTTTTGGTTTGTTCAATATGTAATGTTCATCACTTTTTTTTTTCCTAGTCATCAATTTTTGCTCTTTTTTCTACAATATTTTTGCACTGTTCATACATCGTTTTTCACTGTTCATCTATGGTTCTATTTCGGTTAGTCACTTTGTCTTTTTTTTTTTTTAAGCTTTGAACAGTAGCTACAGTACCAAGCGGCATTGTAGCTATAGTAGCTTTTTTTTCCTTTTATATATATCACTGTACATCCAGTGTTTTTGTGTTGCACATCTAAAGTGCCATTTTGTTGAGCCATTTTTTTTTTTTTTTTTAAGTTTTGAACAGTAGCTACAGTACCAAGTTGGTTTACTCTACTTTGTTAAGCCAAAATTCACTATTTCACATACAATTTTTTTGGGTTGCCTTTTTGTATATTTTTTTCTTTACACACTATTTTAAGTAAAAACACATAGTTTTGCATACAAAAACAAAAGCAAAAACTTACAAAAAAAAAACATTTTTCATCCTTTATGTTTGGGACAGTTTACAATTCTTCCTTAAACTTTAAAATCATGCAATTTTTCCCTTAATATTTTGGAAAAGAGCAAATATATCATATTGTTATTCTCTTAGTTAAACCCTAATGAAAGCCTATGATTCTTAAAATATTTTATGGTATAATGTCTAAATTACTCCTGCTAAATTTTAACATCCTAAATATTTTCTTTACATATTTTGAGTTTTAAATGATAAAAATTCTTAAAAAGATAGAATGATGATATTCGATGACACAAGCCTTTTGTTATCTTCTTCTTCTTTTCTTTTTTTTTTTCTTTTTTTTTTTTAAATTTCTTAGCAACCCAGTTGTTTATTGTTGGAAGATGATGATATTCGTTATCATTCTTAGAAGTTTTTAGAGAATAGATATATTGTCTTTAGCAAGTAGGTAATAAAAAACTGTTATAGTTAAATAAATATTTATATGTTAAATAACTACCTTAACTTTGTGGTTGATCAAAATTCTTAAACGAATGAGATTAACTTTTTTCGACATAATTATCAAAATTCTTAATATTAATGTCTCTTTTGATTAATGTAAATCTCTATATATTTTCAAAACCAAATGATTCATATCTTTATTTTATAATACAAATAAAATCTAGAATTGACCTTAATTACTACAGTACTTTTTTTTCATGGTGATAGTTTTTAGACCCCTTAAAACCACAATTAGATTAACCTAGGTAATTAGCTAAGTGATTACTTAGTCAAATTAACAAAACTAGGTTAAGACAAATATATCATATCAATGTATAGCAGCGGAAAATAAAAAACACAACGATATGATAACCCAAGAAAACCAAACCGGTAAAAAACCTGGGGAGGATTTAACCTAACTATCCTCAACGTAAATCTGAATCCACTATGAAAGAATCAAAGTTGTTCAACAGGACTTAGACCACTAACATCCTATTGCTACCCACCAGTAGAAACTTACTGACACGACCACGTGCAAGCTCCGAAACCACGGACTCTTTCTTTCTTAGATTCACCAGCAAGTACAAGCATACCAGCTTATGTTTCTTTAAGTTCTTATGGCAGCAACTGAGTGATTATCAAGTTCTTGAACGAATCTCCTCTTGATAACCCTAAGCTTGTGTAAATGAAAGTTCTTCACAGATCTCACAAGAGATTTACACAAACAGCAATATGAGTAACACTAAAACATGGCTAGGGTTTGCCTTATATACCTAGGAAAAATTAGAAAACCCTAAACATTTTAAAACAAAACTAGGGCTGAGTTGGAATTCTACAGAAAACGCATCTGACTCGATTTTCGATTGATCGAGCCTAAGCTTCGATCGATCGAACCAGGCTGAGAAGCATAAATGATTCCTGCATCAGCTTATTCCAACTTTACATAAATGAACCAACTTTTAGCAAGTCTAAACACGACTAAACATATTGTTTTGATCATGGTTTGCCAACAATACACATTAGAGTTCTAAATACATAAAATCCTAAGTCTTTAGAACCTAACAAACTCCCTCTTTGGCAATCCGTGACAAAACACAACTAAAAGCTCAAAGTTTACAAAGAAAAGCCCTTTATAAAAATAATGCTCATAAAAACAAATCCAATCCTAACTACTATCCATCAGTTGCAAGTGTAGACAGCAGCTCAACTGAATCAACTTGTATATTTCCTGAAACACTAAACAAAATACATAAACGCATGTGTGGAAAATACAAATAAACAAAATAAATTCTTGATTTCAAACAACACACAATAAAGACATATATCAATGAAAAACTCATAAATATAAATCAATAAGCAGTTGAAACAAGAAACATATGAAGCAATAAAAGTATCTCCCCCTAACATGAATAGCCCAACAAAAAGTATGGCAAGAGCTAAAAAGGTAAAATACAATGTGAAGCACCTAGATACAATCTAAACTCCACAAGCTCCAACCAACCAAAAATGCTCTCTCCCAGAAAACAAAAACACTACAAGCTCAAATATGTACTCTCCCTTTTTGTGACGGAATGCCAAAGGACAATCAAAATCCATCATCAAAAGGAGGTGGCGGTGAGGATCGTCGAAACTGTGCCAACTCTGTGCGCAAAGCACGGATCTCATCGAGCACGTCCACCAAAATTTGTCCATGAGTTGCCTGAACGGTCAAGACATGATCCAACGTACGTCGAATGTCTGAATCATCTGAAGTAGTCGGTAGAGGAACATCAACATCAGCAGCAGCAGCACTAGACGCCTCAGCTGTATCAGCACCTGTAGAAGAGGAAGGAGGGGGAACAACACTAGATGACGCACCTCTAGGACGCATAGGACCAACTCTCAAGTGAGCAGCCCTCTGCCTAAGGAAGGTGGCACCTATGGGAGTAATGACATGAACGAGCTCACCTGAAGGAAAATCAGCTAGACCAAGAGACAACAAAATCCTATGAATGAAAATAGGATGAATAAGAGCATGCACTACGGCAGAACTCCTATGAACTTCGTTCAAAGAACAAAGAAACAGATGAGGAAAGTTGATAGATGCACCAGAAATAAAAGCGTACAAAAACACGCATCGCTCAAGAGGGATGATGTGGAGATGAGAAATAGGCCACAAAGAATGACACGCTATCCTAAAGAAAAAATAGGCAGTCTTAGTAAGCTCAGCAGACGTGATCCAAGGATCAGAATCCCACTGGATAGAAGACCCAGAGATGTATGATATGACGTCATCTAAGGGTGGAGACTCCTCATAAGGATAGACAGGCTCCCTAATGACCGGAACCCCAAGAGCATCAGCCACTACCCGAGGAGTAATGGTGAACTCAACACCTCGTATCCAACTCCTAACAAGGGTGTTGGAATCATAGACGTGGCAAGAGAGATTCGAGAAGAACTCTCTAATCAGGGCAGTCGGGGGTGGATGATCTATCTCTAACAGGGACAACCAACCTCTAGTCTTAAGGTTTGCCCTAATGGCCGGATCAACCTCATCTAATACCACAGAACGTTCAGCCTAAATCTTATGCTTACAGTTCAGCTTCTCATAAACCTCTCTGCTTTTGTCATTCCTAAACACCTCACTCCTAAAGGGAGACTCAAAGGAAGTGGAGGGGGTCCTATGGGCTCTAGTCTTCCTAAGCATGGTGCTAGGATAAGGACAAAGACACAAAACAGAAAAAAAAAACAAAAACCAAGGGCAGACTGCAAGTTAGCACAAAAAAAATATAGAACAAAAATCTATATGATGCATGAACAGTTTAAATGTCATGATGCATGCCCTAATGCAGTGAAATTAAGTTCAAGTTCACAAAATTGGCTTGAGCATAGAGTTTTTAACAAAAAACCCCAAAAATTTGAAAAACCACTTGTTCAATTTGTAAAAAATTGACCAATTGATCATTACACAAGATAGATTACATAAAATAATGATCAATTACATCAATTCAACAAGCCAATTTCATCAATTGAAACCAATTTAAACAAAATCCCCAATTCGGGTTCAATACAAGCCCTAGAATTTTTAATTTTTCACAAATCCCCAAATTGATCAAATTAACCATCATAGATCATGAATATATTAATATAGCAACAAAACCCATTGATCAAATTCATAAAATAAGGCTTGATTAATCAAAAATCCCAAATTATTCATAGTCCGAAAATTTACCCAAAAACCATGAAATAATGCATGAAATCATGAAAAACAATGTAAAAGGAAGGGTAATATGGACATACTGGCTTATGGAAAGAGAAACCTTGCAAGAAATTTAGAGGAAAACAACAAAAAATTCGTTGTGGAGCCTTGTCGAGTCGGAGAGAGAGAAAAAGTTTTGAAAAGTTTTGAAAAAGTTGGTTTGAACAAGTCAAATTTGATTTTTTAAAAAGCTGATTCTCGAGTTTCGATTGATCAAAAATCAGTTTTGATTAATCAAAACAGACAGAGGCTCGTTAAAAATTTTAAAACAATTTCGATTGATCGAAAAACAGATTGGATTAATCGAAACAGAAAGAGGCTTCCTTAAACAATTTTACAACAATTTTGATTGATCGAAAAACAGATTGGATCAATTGAAATAGACAGAGGCTCACAAAAATTTTGAGGAAAAACACAGTTTTTGAAAAAAAATTTAGAAACATCTCAAAGCATTGAAATTGATGAACAAAATGCATGAGTATGTGATGATATGATTTTCAAAAACAAGGATTTAAGCCCAATTTTCCCAAAGTTAAAATTTCTTACATTCTCCATAAATTTTCAAGTATCAAATCAATTTTGCACAAAACTCAAAGTATTTGCAAACTTGGTTGGTCAGATCAAAGACACACACAATAACATGTACAGTATTTAGCAAAGAGTAACTTGTGTAGTGTGTGCAACTAGCAAAAGCTTGAGTTACATGTGAGGTGATATATGTATAGCAATTAAACACAAAGTTTACAAAATTCATCACAAGGATTTGAAAGAGACAATTCACCAAAAGAGTTATATCATATAACTCCCACATCTCCTAGATCATAAGCTTGCAATCATGTAAGTTTCTTGATTTTACCTTATATTGTACACACAAATTTTAATTATTCTGAAACTTATTAAAATAGCCGGGATAATGTACACACAAATTTTATTTGATTGATTTAACATTAAGTCCAATAATGTACACACCAATTTTAGCATTTAAACCGAGGTTACACCTTATGTTCTTTTTGTGCATGTGCTACACTTTCTCGAGCACAAAATCTTACGATATGCACTAAGGTGTTCATGATTGGTTAGTGAACAGTGGTGAGATGATTATTTATGCCTTTCTCTAAAGGTTCAAGTTCGACAGTCAAAGACATGTGACTTCAAGATCAAGACAAAGTGATCAAAACTATAAACATCTTTCCCACACAACATGCACTACAAAACTTCAACTAGTAAAGTGCAATAAGTAAGCTCATCAAAACTAAACAAGGTACATAAACTTGTTATGTAAAAAAAAAAAAAGGCCAATCCTTGATTATAAATCCAAGATGTGAAATACAAAACACAAAAATCTTTTTGGTTTTTAAAAAATTTATGACTAAAAACAAAAAGCACGCATTATGCTAAATGAACAATGCAAATGCAATGCATGACAGTGCTTAACTAAGTTATAGAGGGTACACAAATAAGAAATATCAATTTCTTAATTAACTCATGAGTACATGTATAAACTAGTACATACTCATACAAAATTATAAATAGCTTAGCACTTATATAACACATACTATTCAAGTTTCTCCACAATGTCAAGCATGTTCTAAATCAAGAAAGATATCATAATTCATGTAATCTTCAAGAAAAATAAAACAAGACTCAAAATAAAATATTTTTGTCTTTTTGAAAATTTTTCAATGTTTTTGGATTTTTTTTATTAAATAAAAAAACATTCAAAAAAAAAAAAAAAACAACAACCAAAAACAAAAACAAGACATGTCCACAAACAATTGAAAGAATTAAATCAGGGACAAGTCAGCAACACTCACCTTAGAGAATTTTTTTCTCACCCATATAGCACGAGTCTTTGGCTTTGTAGGTGAAAATCCATGAGAAGCAGAGTGTATTTGAGGGGTTACACCAATCTTTTGAGAAAGACTAAAATCCTACAAATTCCTTTCACAAGCCAACAAGCTTAAATTTTTCAAAAAAATATGAAACAATTTATACGGACTTATAGCAGGAGAAATATCATCACATATCTTAGATTGAAACACAGAATGCTTAAATTTCAATTTATGACAATTAGGACGAATGTGACTGAAGACATCACAAAAGTAACAAACAGGAACAATTTTAGTAACATCAGTATTCCTAACAACAATTCTAGTTTCAAATTTTGGTTTTTGTCTCAACAAAGAACAATTTGGTCTAATATGACCAATAACACCACAAAAGTGACAAGTAGGCACAAAAACAGATTTATTATGCTCTCTAATAGTAGGTTTAGACTTAGGTTTAGAAACTTCAGCGTCTGCATCAGAACTTTTACCTTTGTCTAACCTAGCAAAATAAGTCTTTTCTTTGTTATTCCTCTTAAAAGGAGGGATATAAACTTTCTCAGTTTTAGGCTTAAGAGAAACAGAAACACTTCTGTTATCAACAGCAAGCTTGATACTAGTCAAATTTTCAATTTTAGATTTAGATTCAACTAACTCTTGTTCCAAGCTTTTCATCTTCTCATCTTGAGAGGAAATTTGATTTCTCAAAAATTCATTCTTTTTATTAGATTAATCTAATCTAACAACCAATTCCTCTTTTTCAAGATTAGCCAATTTTAACTCTTCCTTGAATTTCCTAGCAATTTTCATAGATTTCAATAATTTCTTACGAAGAGTTTCACAGGCATCAATAAAATTAACAGAAGCATGAGCAGAAACATGATCAGAAAGACACTTCAAATTATCCATGACAACCGAGGTCAAGGATTAGCTTAGAGATCAAAAGATCTAAAACAAAAGAGTTACCCGCTCTAATACCACTTGATAGTTTTTAGACCCTTTAAAACCACAATCAAATTAACCTAGATAATTAGCCAAGTGATTACTTAGTCAAATTAACAAAACTAGGTTAACACAAATATATCATATCGATGTATAGTAGCGGAAAATAAAAAACACAACGATATGATAATCCAAGAAAACCAAACCGGTAAAAAACCTGGAGAGAATTTAACCTAGCTATCCTCAAGGTAAACCTGAATCCACTATGAAAGAATCGAAGTTATTGAACAGGACTTAGACCACCAACATCCTATTGCTACCCACCAGTAGAAACTTACTGACACAACAAGGTGCAAGCTCCGAAACCACGAACTCCTTCTTTCTTGGATTCACCAGCAAGTACGAGCACACCCGCTTGTGTTTCTTTAAGTTCTTATGGTAGCAACTGAGTGATCATCAAGTTCTTGAATGAATCTCCTCTTGATAACCCTAAGCTTGTGTAAAGGAAAGCTCCTCACAGATCTCACAAGAGATTTACACAAACAGTAATATGAGCAACACTAAAACGTGGTTAGGGTTTGCCTTATATACCTAGGGCAAATTAGAAAACTCTAAACGTTTTAAAACAAAACTAGGGCTGAGTTGGAATTCTGCAGAAAACACATTTGACCCGATTTTCAATTGATCGAGCCTAAACTTCGATCGATCGAACCAGGCCGAGAAGCATAAATAATTCCTGCATCAGCTTATTCCAACTTTACATAAATGAACCAACTTTGAGCAAGTTTAAACACAACTAAACATATTGTTTTGATCATGGTTTGCCAACAATACACATTAGAGTTCTAAATAAATAAAATCCTAAGTCTTTAGAACCTAACACTCAGCAAGCACGTGCCTTGCATGTGCTGCCCTAACTAGTATTACATAACATGACTTGGATAATTTGGTGTTTATTACTATATTTTTTATTTTTACTATTTTTTTCTTCTCATATTATTTTATATAAATTTTTTATTACTCTCTTTCACATTTTCTCTTGAAAAGGTGGTTATTCTCTTTCTCTTGATTTTTTTTATTCTTTCTTGCTACTCTACTTTATATTGATGGATCATTGTGATTTTTAAAACTCTATTTTGGTTTCATACATTTTGGTGTTGCATTTTTTAATTCCCCATCACATGTTGTCTCTCTCTCTCTTTCTCTCCAATAAAATTTAGAGAATAAATTATACATATTCAGTATAAGTTTGATATGAGTTTTGATTATCATAATAATCTCTTTTAAGAGAATGAATAATTTATTTAAATAAAAATTATAAATACATACATATATGTATATATTTATTTTTTTTGCTTAAATGTATAATCAGCCTTATTGATAAGAATGCAAAATGTCATATTTTTCTCCATTAATGTTTAGTCTTTTATATTTATTTGGTGCCTAAATGCACTCATTATTCCTATATTTTGATTTAGGATGCAAATGGAGGCATTAAGTGCAAAATGTAGTTAATTGGGCGATTATGGATAGCTTTGACATCGCTTCGTAATTTGGGCATAACTCTCTCATCCAAGCTCCGATTGAGATGATGCAAGATGCTATGGAATGACAAGACAAAGATCTACAACTTTCATGTTTTGAGTTTTGAGAGATACTGATGCAGCATAGGCGTGTAGAAGCAGAATCTGTAACACACAATTACCATAACTCTTCCACGAAATCTAAGTTCCACAAAAACACTAGGCTAGTAGGCAAAATAATAGAGAAAACATTTCTAACAAACTTTTATTAATCAACGCATAGCATCCATAATGAACCCCTCTATAAAGAGTATTTATAAGAATAGGATTTCTCCTACTCCTTTTAGGAAAAGAAATAATAAATCTACTTCTACTTGAGAAAGGAAAAACAATTTAACTAGGAAAAGAAAAAAAAAAATCCTAATTCAACTAGAAAAAAGAAAACAACATAAAATATTAAAATATTTTATTATTCCTTAACCAATCTGCATCATTCTCTTGAGGTTGGGGAAAACTAGTTCTCGAGTTTTGTGGCAATCTTCCAAGATCAATTGGAACCCCGAATAATCCTCTCCATCCTATTCTTTTGTGCAAGACAAGATGAATCAGTATGCTACTTATCAATCTTTTCTCACTCATAATAAATCTTGATGTACGGATTTTTATTCTTGACTTCTTTTGCCACGGCGGGATATATAAAGCAAGTACTAAAAAAGAATCCATGCACACATCCAAAAACTTCATATTTCCTCCTTGACAAAGAATACTTAAAATCATTCGTTCACGCCTTTTGTTGACCTCTATCAATTCTTGTTCAATAAAATCCTCCCAGAAGGGATCAATAACCTTTTGTTTTTGAATGTTGAAAGTCTCATCAACAATGTGAGTTATTGGCTCATCTTGTATGTATATGACTTTATTTTTATCAAGCTCAATCTTTTCTCCTTGACTAAAATTTTCAGGATAGTCATCATAAATTGGTGGAGAATCCCAATCTACTAGACAAACTCTTTCAATATATTCATCATCCTCTTTGATATCGCAGCCCTCCTGCTCGATATCAAGATCTTCCTCCTCCTTCACAAAACATGGATTTGGATGGTAGTTTTGAGGTTGACTTCCAACGGCTAAGGCGGTGAGCTGCTTTGAAAGCGCATCAAATTGCACATCGCGTGCAACCTTATCGCATCCATACACGTTATCTATGGCAACAGGTTTTCCCCCACGTACTCCTCTTTGCGCCATAGTAGGAACCTAGCCTGACTTTGATACCAACTGATGTAGCGTAGGTGTGTAGAAGCAGAATCTGTAACACACAATTACTACAACTCTTCCACAAAATCTAAGTTCCACAAGAACACTAGGCTAGTAGGCAAAATAATAGAGAAAACATCTTTAACAAACTTTTATTAATCAACGCATAACATCCATAATCAATCCTTCTACGAAGAGTATTTATAAGAATAAAATTTCTCCTACTCCTTTTAGGAAAAGAAATAATAAACCTACTTCTACTTAAGAAAGGAAAAACAATTTAACTAGGAAAAGAAAAAACAATTAAAATCCTAATTCAACTAGAAAAAGGAAAACAACATAAAATATTAAAATATTTTATTCTTCCTCAACCAATTTGCATCAGATACGGGCTGCATCAAGGTCGAAATCGGGCTTGAAGTTGCTGCACCTGCACTGCTGACGTTCTGGAATGTTCCTTTGCTTGCAATTCTAATACGCAAATCTGATGGGGTTTATTTTCAGAAGCTTCTAGATTTGGTGCACAAAATTTCTAGCTGAAAAACACCACTTTCTTAGTTATACTAGAACTTTGTTTTATTTTTAATATTTTTCCTTAATTAGTTAGATTTGGATATTATTATTGAGAATATTTTTAGGAGATTTTGTAGGCTTGGGAAAGGGGGAATTAACGTGTAAAAAGGGGAGGAGAAATCAGAATTGGACACACGCCTTTCTCTCCCCTCTTCTCTGATTTTTTCCCTTGAGTTTTCATCATGGCCCTACTTGGCTAAACTTTTATACTTGGTTGAAGGAAACTAAAGCCTGGGAATCAATAAAACTGTGAGATCTAATTTGTTTTTATTGTTTAATTTATGCTTTGAATATCGGATGTTCTTTTATGCCTATTTTCATGATTGTCTCGTTTAATTACTAGGAGGCCTACTAGTTTATTGTTCGTTGCAATCTACTACTAGGTTAGATATCAAATCCGTAATTATTTGATCTCTCTAACTTGTGAAACAACCAAGATTTAATAATTTGCTGCATCAGAAATTATTAGATCTTAGGAAGAATGCTCGACTAAATTAAATGCAATCACTTGTATTTGTGTTGTTTAGTTTCATCGATCTCTCTAATACTTAAGGTTGCTACTAGATTAAACATTTAGCGCTTGTCTTGGGTTGTTTAGTAGTTAGGGTTTATTAGATCGCTTGTTTTCTAATTAACTATGACTAAGGAGAGATAGAAAAATTGTTTCGATGATGAATATTCAAAGTGTGAATTGATATATACTTGCATCGATGATCAGTTGTAAAATTTCGATGGTGGATGTTGACTTAGACCAAGGTTTGTTCTTTTGATTAATTTCGATACTTTAATTTGGATGGTTCCTTAGTTGTTTTTTTTTTTTTTTTTTTTCTTAAAATTGTTTTCATTATACTCCCCCCCTCCTTGTTTACATAGCATAAAACTAGACTAGATACTCTCAGTGGAAACGATCCTTACTCACACTACTACATATATTTTTAGGAGTATAGATTTTATTTTTGATTACCTGCGACAGCACATCACTTATGCAATTCATTTAAAAGTAATGATGTTAAAACAAATGAATAACTGGCCTAAAGATTACATTTGTATATTCACAGCCTTTATATTTAGAAAGACTTTGACTTAAACTTAGTAGTACTGAAGTAAACTGAAATGCTACATTAATGTGGTTCAACAAAAGCATAATAATAATAAATGATATGTTTAAGATTTTATATATTACGAGTTTGAGATATATATATATATATATATGTAAGGATTTAGATTAAGTGCTTTCAACCCAAACATATCTTTTCCCATTATGTAAGTGCTCAAAAATAGATTGAAGTGAAGCAAAATGAATCGAAGTGATTTGAATGGACTGAATTGAACCAAATGGTCAGAATATGACCGAATAGGAACAAGCTAGGTGGACCTAGGGACGGAGCTAAATTTTCTATAGGTATATTTAATGTTCAATTAGCCCAAAAAAATTAAACTTGGTCATCATTGGTCTCTTGCTTATTATCAGCTCACTCTTGGCATTCCAGACCAAAATAAATTTATGGCCACTCTGTGAACCACTACCCAATCTGCTCTTCATCTCCGTTTAAAACTGAGGAGAAAATTAAAATATAATGAAACTGAATCTGACTAAAGTAATCATGAGGCACAGTGAGAGAAAGGAATGTGAGAAGTGAGAACAAAATGAAGGACATGATGTAACAAAACATAAAAGAGACACGTTGAAAAAAAAAAAGTGAAGAAGAAAATTATTAGAAGCCAGATTTAGAGGCACGTTGGTGAAGAAGGGCAAGCAGAGATGAGAAAAGTAACACCTGTTTAAACTTTAAAGGCCAGATGTGAGATAAAGAGTAAAAACACAGATGGGTGAGATTTGGAATAGGAAGTGATTTAGTCATAGTTTACAAAATACCCCACATGTTTATTTATTTACAAAAATGCCATAATTGCTTTATTTTTTAATAACAATCTACTCATTTTATTTGATTTTCGTAAAACAATATATTAAATCCATTATAAATTATTCTTTCATTTAGTTTAATAATGGTGTGTCTCGTGTGGGTGTGTGTTTGTCAATATATATATTTAATGTGAATTGCGAAACAGTTTATCGGTACACGCCAATATCAAAATATTTCATTCCAATAGGTAATCCAAAATGGAATTCAAAATCTTGATCTCAATTCCAAAAATGGTTGATATTTCAATTCCATAAAATGTTGATATCCTAATTTCCAAAAATTCTTAAGCAAAATTTGAAAAAGTTGATGTTAAGTAGGATTTTTTTTTAATACTCCAACTCCTCCTCAATCAAACTCCTAACTCCGTCCCTGGGTGGACCAAATAGGACTGAATAAGAATGAAGGGATAGAATAGGACTGAAGTGGACGAATTGGTTTGAACGGGACCGAAGTGGATTGAATTGGAGCAATGTGGACTGAATAGGACTGAAGTGAACATAATGGATTGAGTAAAACCAAAGTGGACATAAGGACCGAATAGGACTAAAATGGACGGAGTGGCCCGAGTAGGATTGAAGGGGGTCAAAGTGGACATACTGGACTGAATAGGACCAATGTGGACCGAATAGGACCAAAGTAGACTAAATGGACTAGATCAGACCAAAATGAACCGAAGTGGACAGAATAGGACCAATGTGAACCGAATAGAGTAAATGTGGACTGAATGGACCGAATTGGACTAAAGTGGATTTAATAAGGTCGAATTGGACTGAATTGAACTTTAGTGGATAAAATGGACTAAATAGGACCAAATATGATCAAATTGGATCAAAGACAAAATGGATAGAACCAAAGTGGACTGAATATGACTTTTGAATATTTATAATTTTTATTGCTTTTAGGGCTCATATTTCTAATTTATAATTTTTATTTTAGTATTTTCTTTGTATTTTTTTAACTCAAAACTAAAGATTTTAGCCCAAATATAATAAAATTTCATACTTTTCAACCTAAAAATGAAGAAAAAAAAAAAGAATTTTCGAGCTAAACTTGAAAAGGAAACCTACAAAAAGAATTAATTAAAGGTTCAATTAGTCTAAAATGGACTTGAGGGGGACCAAAATTGACTAAGTGGATCGAATTGGACCGAGTGGAACAAATTGGACCGAATAGAAAAAGTTTAATTTTTAAGAAGAACAAATTATCTTCAAAAAATTTAGAGAAAAAATTATACATTATATTACAATATAAAATAATTATTTATTCTTACGCATCGCATGGACCTGCTACTAGTTTTAAATAATAGGTAAAACAACTAACAAAAAAGGGATCCGGCTAAGACAACAATATGTTGAAAAAGAAAAGGAATTCAAACTTCTATTAGCAAAATTAGTGCATGGTTGGTTGGGTTTGGGGGGTGTCTTCCAACTTAATACGACTTCCTCGGGTTAAGAAATCACCAACTAAACACTAATCTAAAAGCTATCCCCACCCAACATAACTTGTTTGAAAAATTAGGCTTTCTTTCAACCATTTAAGCGTATTATTTAAAAAATTATTACAATTTAAACAATTGAGTCTAATATTTTAATTTTAGTATAATTAAATATGAAGGTATCAAAATAAATTAAACTAAAAATTAAAATGCATATATTTTTTAAACGATTAATAATATGGGTTGAGTCAAGTTATTGGGATAACAATATTGTCAACTCAAATCCAAACTAAAAAGAAAAAAAGAAACAAACATAACCCATCTATTCATGAAAATAATAAATAAATAAATAAATAAAACTCAAATCTTTGAATTGGGTTAGATTCATCGGCT
Organism: Quercus robur; assembly: GCF_932294415.1. NCBI lineage: Eukaryota > Viridiplantae > Streptophyta > Magnoliopsida > Fagales > Fagaceae > Quercus > Quercus robur. Next base: position 66,431,516 of record NC_065541.1, read on the forward strand.
AGGTAGGTTAGATAAAAATAAATAATAAATAAAAAATCCATTAATGCCTTCTCAAAAAAAACAAACAAATAAATAAATATATATATATATATATATATATAGGTCCGGTCAATATGTGCCTTAGGGCACACATTAATAAATCTATTTTTGAAAATTTTTTATTGAGAATTAAAAAAGTTGTCTAAACTTTTTCAAATTCTAATAATTTTTTTAAAAAAATTAATTCACTATTGTGTGTTCTTAAGGCACATATTAATAAATCCTATATATATTAGCATAAATTTAACCAAAAAATATATATATATATATATATATTAGCATAAATAAATATACATGCTTTTTAGGGGTCTCTTAAATTATTGCATCGCATGGTGCCTACCGTCCCCTGTACAGTCCACAGCCACGCAGGCGACTTTAATTTTTTTTCAATTCATGAGTTCAGGATAAGAACAATGACGTGTGACCTTGGCTGTCATGGTCATGGATGAGAACCAATTGTGCACGAATACACATGGTCTTGACTCATGCTATGCCGTTTTACTGCTTTTAATCTAAACCTTCCCACGTGGCTAGCTTCACTCACCCACAGCCACTCCGTAGATTCATAATCAAGCCAGCTGCTGAATAAGAAAAATTAAACTGTTTTGTTTGTAGTTTTAGTTTGTTTGTCCTCTATTCTATTTTATAATATTTTAAAATATTATTTTATTTTTAAAAATAAAAGTTATTAGTTTAGTAATGTTTCTATTATACTTCTACTTTATTTTAAAAATTATTTGAAAAGAAAATTAACAAATATTTAAAAAATCAATCTAATTGGGGCACCTTTTTAGTTGTCTCATTAAGAATAACTATTTTTTTTAATTAAAAAAAACTGATAGATTTATTTAAGAGTAGTTTTGTAAACTTATATATTTTTATAAAACAGATAAGATAATAAATGATGTTCTCTTAAAAAATTTGATTTTTCAAACAGGATAAACAAATTAGGACTAAGGGAGTAATAAGTTATGATTAAAAATTAAAATTATTTCACTATTCAACTTATTTTTTCTACTATTTATGGGCTCTACTACACTTTTTGGCACTATTCATGGGCCTCATTGTACTATTTCAATTAACTTTTACTTTTATCTACAGTATTTTCAGCAATAATTTTTCAGTTTCAACAAAATAAGCGGTATCTAAACACACCCCTATGCTCATTGATAGTTACATCGAAAATGTACAGAAAATGAATCTCCAATTATTAAATTATAAAAAATATATATAATATTTCTTGTGAAGAGCATAAGAGCACTCACATAAGTAGGTGTATTATAGAAATATATATATATATATATATATATATATAGTTCTCACATTAGTGGGTGTATAAAAGAAAAAAAAAAGTATAAAATTTACATATTTTTGCCTAAAAATGACCCACATTAGTGAGCTATTTTTGAAACTTTTTATAAGATAAAGAAAAAAGCAATTAATTGTTTTGACAGTTTTTTATGTTTCTCATAAAAGTGATGTTAAAATTTTCTAAAAATAATTTATTAACTATTACCCTAAAGGTACCCGTTAACATAATCCATTTTGTATATAATTTTATTTATTTATATATTTATTTATTTTTGATACTGTAAGGATGTGTTTTGGATCCTTGGCCCAAGGTATGATTGGATCCAAGCCTAATAAGTCTGATACAATGAATTTGTAGAGAGTGGGTTGGAGAATTATGCTCTAATGAATAACTTAACAGTTAAAATGAATTTTAAAAGATAATCAGACAGAAATGGACTGGATTTATCTAAGTAAATTTGTCTTCGGCACAATCCGAGGAGGTATATTCTACAGATATGGTTTAAACTGCTACAGTACTTTCTCTTACAAATTTCTGATCCCCTTCTCTCAAGGTTCTCCTTCTAATTTATATCATCTTTCCTTCTCATCCTTCCCTTACACGTGGATAGTAGATTGCTCAAGTGGATCTTTGTCCCATCCACCCCCTCCTGAAGTCTTTGGGAGTAGCTGTAAGGTTGAAAAAATACTGTTCAGAGATCACTTCCTCATTAATGTGGCCAAGGAGTTAGCTGCAGAGCATTCAATGTGATGGTAGTAGCTTTCCTTTAGATATTTCTGAGTTCCCATCCCTCTTGTATGTTCATGATGAACGTCCCTATCACTGAAACTTCCTGGAACATTATGATATACATTTGACCTGTGCTTGGCTTATCTGGGGAGATATTCCTCCTCGACCTACCTTCCCATTTGTAACCTAATCATGGAACTCTGAGCTTAACCCACTCATTACTATTTATTTATTCTCAAATCACCCCACGTTCTCGGCCAAGGACCAATATATAATTTGGGCTCTTATCCGTACAATAGCCCTTCAAAATTTCGGTTTTTTCCCTCTCACCCGAGGAGAAAAAGTGGGGTTTTGATTTCTTAAGAGTTAAAACTATTTATTCCTTTGATTTACACATATGGGAGCACCGTTTTGCACTCCCTATAATTGTTACTGATGCTTTGGAGCCCGCAATGCATCATTAATTGCTCTACGCAGTGCTTTGTTCCTCGCATCCAACGGTGAGGTGCAGGTCCTATAGTGGACATTTCTTCTTGAATTTTGAGCGGGATAACTCCCACTCAATTTTGCCTCTTATATAAGGTACCTGTGGAAATCATTTTCCCTCATTTCACAAGTCTTCAAGCTTTCCAGAGATCCCAAACACTCAGACCTTCAAGGCTTTCTAAGTTCCTAAATCTCCCCACCCATTTTCTTAAGAAATCTTTGAATCTTTTACAAGTTTAGGGATCAACATATGCATTTGTCCTTGTAAGTTTTTATTTCTTTAAGCTTTTTTCTCCTTGGCATTCTATTCTTTGCTTCCTTCTTTTAAAAATCTCTTTCGCATCCACTTAGCTTTGCTAAGATGGGTAGGTTCAAGCACCTCGTAGACTCTTCAGCCGGTATTGGAGGGTTTTAGGGCTAGATACCATATCCCGCAGGGAGTAACCCTGCAATATTGTGCCCCAGGCCAAATTCTTACAGATAGAAAAGAAGGTGAAGTTTTCATTCCTATGATCGCCTTCCTATAGGGAGGAATGACACTTCCCATGGGTAGGGTAACCAGGGATTACTTAATCAACCACAGACTGTGTTTCCACCAGTTCGCACCCAACCTGTTTAGAGTTTTAGGGAGTGTAGATGCTCTGAACGAGCATATAAACTTAGGGCTCACACAGCACGACGTCGTACCTGTATAAGTGTCATTCCCTTTCCGGCGCGAGATTTTATCTTAAGTCCCGATCTGATATTGTTAGAATGGTATCATGTCTTCCTAAGTCCAACAAGGGCATAAGGGATGATTACCTGATCGTCTCCGGGGAGTGGCACGACGGTCTTCACTGCCCAACTCGGGAGGGAGAGTTAGGTGGGGTACCCTAGGATTAGGTTCCTTGGCAGGGGATTTAGCCCTTTTAGCTTTACTTCCTTTCACCTTTAACACTTCGCCTTCTTCTGACGATAATTTTCATTGATCTAACCCTGATTTCCTCCTCGGATGTTTTTGCAAATAAAAGGCACATTGCTCCAAGACTCAGCCTGGTCAACGTTCCGGGTCTCAACAAGCTGCTGAGGTCGGAGATATTTATAAGTAAAGATAGGCAGCTGTGAGCTGTCCACTTGATACTCGACTACGAGCCTCTGTCAAGAACATTCCAGGACATGGGCCAAGCAATAAGAGCCAATAACCCCAGATTAGCCCGCTTAGACGTTTCTGTGCCTGGCTTTTTGGCTAGAAGAGACCTTCCACCAGTTGAACTGCCTCTTTAACGTTCTCCCCTAGAAGCAGTCGTTTCGAGGGAGGAAACTGACTCCTCGCGCTTCTTCCTTGAGGTCGAGATTGACCAATTTCACTTCGAAGAAGAAGAAGGGGTGCTAGAGAGGCATGTGGAGCTCTCAGATTCTAAAGTTGAATTAAACAGACTTTCTGTGGCCTATTCTCCGAAACTAGTAGTTGCCCGGGTTAACACTAGCTTTGAAGAAGAGGAAGAAATGACTTTGAATCCGAGGAGAGGCCTTAAAGATCTTGTAGTTGGGAGGAATAAGGGATCCTCATCCAAAGAGGTTTCTAAGCTTAAGGATGCCGACAATCTCCCCTCTCGCCCTCTTCCTACAACCTCACTCAGGCTGATCCCCCTCCCCAATATGAAGAAGAAGAGAGAGTAGGACTTGGAGGAGGGTGAGGTGGTACCTCAAAAGTGGGGTAAGCAATAGAAGACTGCTAGAGATAAAAGGGCCTCTTCTGTGGATAGCAGGTAGGACCCTGTTGGGGCCAAGGTGAACCGCCAGCAACGCACTTGGGCTTTAAGGCTAGAGCGGGATGGCGCTACCATCCTTTAGGACGCTTCAGTGCAGGAGTTCCAGAGAGGGCATTTAGCCTACATTGCTAAAGCCCTAGAACAACCTTTTTTCCTCCCTGAGGATATGGAGTCTCTCAGGCAGATGAGGCAGCCGGAACTCTTCAGGTCCCTAAAGAAAGACCTTGCTATGGTGAGTTAACTAACACATTTTTGAATTAAATATTAAGCTGTGCTTTCATTTTTTTAATTATTTTTTTTATTTATGGGATTCCTTCATTATTTTTATGCAAGTTACCTAGCAAATTTTTGTGGCCAAGGAATGGGTCCGGGACGCCTGTAATGAGGATAAGGTTGAGGCCCACTCCCATGCTGAAACTGAGAAGTCCTTGGGAGCCTTCAAGCAAGAGTAGATGGAGTTGGCCAACAAGCTGATCGCTGCGGAGAGGGCACGCCTAAGTGCCGAGACTGGTCTAAAGAGCGTAAATTCCCAAGCCGAGGACCAACACAAACAGCTACATATGACAGAGATAGAACTGGCCACCTAAAGACAACTGGTCCTAGATCTTAAGGTTGAGCTGCAGAAAGCTAAGGATGCAGCTCGGGTGGCTAGGGAAGCTTCTAAAGCCACGGAGACTGCATCCTATGAACGTGGGGTGCTGGACACGGAGACGCAGTTGGCTGAAGAGATGGCAGGATTGTGCAGGGACTACTGCATCGAGGTATGGGCAGAGGCACTTAATGAAGCAGGAGTCCCTGCTGACTCCAAGTTGAGGAAAGCCGAGAACACTTTCTTCTCGGAGGACATTCGAGAGGTTCCATCAACGCTCCCTCCTACTGCTGTGGATCTTCTTCCTCTTCTTGAGCAGCCCTCCACCATCCAAGTCCTTTCTCCTGATATTGAAGTTTCAGCAGGGGCTGACAAGGGTAAGGAGGTCCAGCCACCGATGAAGATCAATCGCTCCGAGGACGCTCTCATAATCAGGGATGTGGTTTCCAAGGCTAAGAAGGCAGAGTCTAAGTCCAAGGCTGGGGATACCAACTTCAGGCGGCTGATTCCAAGGAGGACTCTCACAAAACAAAGGTATAGTTATAGGACTTTTCTGTATTTCTCTCTCTCTCTCTCTCATTGTTGTTGTTGTTGTTGTTGTGGTGGTGGTGTTTCATCAGTTTGTAACATACTCTCCTTGTGATCAATGAAAAGATTTTACCTTTTATTTCATGAATCTTTCCTTTTTCTTGCAACCTTTATTTTCTTATTAGTGTTGTTACCATTCTGCCCCTTGATGAGATTTGGGATTCATAAGATTGCTAACAATGGTGGAACAAAAACTAATAGTAATGTACTATAGCTAATTCAAATAAATTGAACAAGTGCCAGCAATAAAGAGAATTATCGCGTACTTGTACTGAGAATTGGGCCTTCTGTAAGGAAGGCTGAATCTTATGGAGATGAATAATATATCTTGCAAAAAATAAATAGAGCAGACAACCCTTGTTCTGCTCAACACTTATGCAAATATCCAAGAACATTAACTTACTCAAAGCCACTGATCCGAGAAGTTGAGTGTAACCTGAGATATGCTTTGACACTTAGGAAAAATGAATAGATGTCATTAAGTATTAACTTATCCAAAGCATGTGTTCTGGGGAGCTAGGCATGACTAAAGTTCTGTTTAATACTTAGAAAAATATCATTGTGTGTTAACTTACCCAAAGCATGTGGTCTGAGGAGTCAGACATGACTAAGGTTCTGTTTAACACTTAGAAAAATGTCATTAAATATTAATTTACCCAAAGCATGTGGTCTGGGGAGCCAGGCATGACTAAGGTTCTGTTTGATACTTAGAAAGATGTCATTGAGTGTTAATTTACTCAGAGCATGTGATCCAAGGAGTCAGGCATGACTAAGGTTCTATTTAACACTTAGAAAAATGTCATTAAGTATTAATTTACCCAAATCATGTGGTTTGGGGAGCTAGGCATGACTAAGGTTTTGTTTAATACTTAGAAATATGTCATTGAGTGTTAATTTACCCAAAGCATGTGATTCGAGGAGCTAAACATGACTAAGGTTTTGTTTAACACTTAGAAAGATGTCATTAAGTATTAATTTACCCAAAGCATGTGTGGTCTGGGGAGCCAGGCATGACTAAGGTTCTGTTTAATACTTAGAAAGATGTCATTATGTGTTAATTTACCCAAAGCATATGGTTCAAGGAGCCAAGCATGACTAAGGTTCTGTTCAACACTTAGAAAGATGTCATTGAATGTTAATTTACCCAAAGTATGTGGTTCAAGGAGTTAGACATGAATAAGGTTATGTTTAACACTTAGAAAGATGTCATTAAGTATTAATTTACCTAAAGCATGTGATATAGGGAGCCAGACATGACTAAAGTTCTGTTTAATACTTAGAAAGACGTAATTGAGTGTTAATTTACCCAAAACATGTGGACCGAGGAGCCAAGCATGACTAAGGTTCTGTTTAACACTTAGAAAGATAATATTGGGAAGTGTAATGCATTACATAATAAACAAGAATATGACAAATGATACTTTTATTAATAATAATACCTCTTCAGGCTGTTTACATTCCAAGGGTGTGGTATTACATTTTCATCTAGGTTTTCAAGGAAATACACTCCTATGCCAGCTAGTGAGGTGATGCGATATGACCCCTCCCAATTGGACCCCAACTTTCCCCATGCTAGATTCTTTATAGTACCCAGAACTTTCCTTAACACCAAGTCACCAGGTGCTAATGGTTTCAGCTTCACATTGGCATCATACCCTTGCATTCTCACATCTCTTGCTTCTAACTCTCCCTTCACTTGGCCTACGACTAACCTTGAGTCCGAAAACATCTCCACTGTCTTTCCGCCCATTCTTTGAACCATGACCATTCCCACCAGTAAAGCCTCATATTCAACCTCGTTGTTTGTGGCCGAGAAGCCCAACCTTAATGATTTCTCAATGGTGATTTTCTCAGGAGAGACCAGAACTAGCCCCACTCTGGATCTACTTTGATTCGCTACGTCGTCAACATATACTTTCCAGAATAAAGGTTCTTGTAGGGTGATTGTGCCAACTGATTTTCCATCCATGTATTGTGTTTCTACCTCCTTCTCAAATAGGGATTTAGCGAACTCGGCCACCAAGTCTATGAGGACCTAACCCTTAACAGAGGTACGAGGCATGCATTTGATATCAAAAGCCCCTAGGATCGTACTCCACTTGGCAATTCTCCTCGTGTAGTCAGCACTTCGGAGTAGAACTCTAAGCGGAAGTTGAGTTAGGACAACAATTGTGTGTGCCTAGAAGTAATGGGGGAGTTTATGTGTAGCATGTACCACCGCCAAAATGGCCTTTTCTAGGGGTAGATAACAGACCTTGGTCTCATGTAGTGACTTGCTCATATAATAAACTGGTTTTTGTATGCTACTATCAACTCATACCAACATGAGGGGCTATAACAATCTAAGCAAATAGGACCTCATCTATCTCAGGATTGGACATGATAGGTGGCCGAGAGAGAGCCGCTGGAAGGCCAAAGCACACTCCTCGGTCCACTTAAATCCCTTCCATTTATTCATCAACAGGAAGAAGGGTTTGCATCTATCCGCTGACCGAGAGATAAACCGGTTCAAGGTAGCAGTCATTCTAGTTAGCTTCTAGACTTCCTTGGGATTCCGAGGTGGTATAAAATGTTAATTGCCTTAATCTGATCGGTGTTAACCTCAATTCCCAGGTGAGTTATCATGTAGCATTTGGAAGCATTAAGGCACAACTTGTATTTCCTCAGAATTTCAAAAATGTTCCCGAGGTCTCCCATATGCTCAGATACCACCTTACTCTTCATCACCATATCATTTATATAAATCTCAATACTCTTACCCAACTGTGGTTCAAACATCCTAGTCATCATCCTTTAATAGATAGACCCTGCATTTTTCAAACCAAAGGACATCACTTTATAGTGGTAGTTTCCAGTGGGAGTGACAAAAGCTTTCTTTTTCTAATCACCTAAGGCTAGTGGTATTTGGTGGTGTCCCTAAAAGACATCTAAGAAGCTCATCCGAGGATGGCCTACAGTTGCATCCACCAGTTGGTCTATCCTAGACATAGGGAAAGGATTTTTTAGGCAAGCCTTATTTAGATTTGTGAAATCCACACACACTCACCACTTCTCACTCTTCTTCTTCACCACCATAGTATTGGCTAGCCACTCAGAGTAGAATACCTCATTGATAGCCTTTGCCTACTTAAGCTTCATCACCTCGTCTCTGACAGCGTCAGAATGATCTTTGGATGAGTGCCGAGGTGGTTGCTTTTTGGGGGTGACAGATGGGTTGACATTTAAATGATGGCAGATGAAGCTCGGATCCACCCCTGGGGTTTCGTAAGCGTTTCATGCGAACACATCAACATTTCTCCTAAGAAACTCTATTAGCTCTTCCTTCTCTTGAGGAGGAAACTAAGCTCTGATATGAAAAAAACTTCTCCGAATCATCACCAACAACAACCGTTTCTAAATCTTCACATTTCGCCTCCTCGGCTAATTCGTTGACAGGCAACACTAGAGCTTTTGATTGCTATAAGCGTCTTTCAGTAGAGGCCGAGGACTCAGTTTCGAGTTGATGCAAGATGGCAGCCATCAAGCATTGCCTAGCCATGGACTAACTCCTAACAATCTCTTTAATCTGGCCCCTCAACGAATATTTCACCTTCTGGTGTAGAAAAGAAGAGACGACTCCTAAGGCATAAAGCCAGAGCCTAGCCACAATGGCCATGTAGGGAGAATAAGTGTCTACCACGATGTAGTCCACTTCCACCACCATGTAGGGAGAATAAGTTATCCTCACAAACGGCGCCAATTGTAAGGACGTGTTTTGGATCCTTGGCCCAAGGTATAATTGGATCCAAGCCCAATAAGCCCAATACAATGAATTTGTAGAGAGTGAGTCGGAAAACTAGGCTCTAATGAATGACTTAACAGTTAGAATGGATTTTAAAAGATAATCAGATAGAAATGGATTGGATTTATTTAAGTAAATTTGTCATCGGCACAATCCGAGGAGGTATATTCTAGTATATATTGATTGAAAATGATTACAGATATGGTTTAAACTGCTATAGTGCTTTCTCTTACAAATTTCCGATCCCCTTCTCTCAGGGTTTTCCCTCTAATTTATATCATCTTCCTTTCTCATCCTTCCCCTACATGTGGACAGTAGATTGCTCAAGTGGATCCTTGTCCCATCCACCCCCTCCTGTAGTCTTTGGGAGTAGCTGTAAGGCTGAAAAAACACTGTTCAGAGATCACTTCCTCATTAATGCGGCCAAAGAGTTAGATGTAGAGCATTTAATGCAGTGGTAGCAGCTTTCCCTTAGATACTTCTGAGCTCCCATCCCTCTTGTACGTTCATGATGAACGTCTCTATCACCGAAACTTTTTGGAAGGTCACCTTGAACATTATGATATACATTTAACCTATGCTTGGCTTATCTAAGGAAATATTTCTCCTCGGCCTATCTTTCCATTTGTAACCTAATCATGGAACTCTGAGTTTAACCCACTCATTACAATTTATTCGTCCTCGGATCACCCCACGTTCTCGGCCAAGGTCCAATATATAATTTGGGCCCTTATCCCTACAGATACAATATAAAAATTTTACTTTAACCTAATTTAAGTGTATATGTGTGTGAAACTCTTTTTTAGAGATTTGAAATCCAACCCTTACCTCCCACACCACACAAACTTTTTTTTTTTTTTTTGACTTACCTCTAGTGTTTTTTTTTAACTGGATATCTTCTTTTATTTTAAATATACAATAGTAAGTAGTAGTGGGTTTAATCTCCACATTTTCTTTAGTTAGTAGGTGATGTAGCAGTTTTTCATTAAAATAAAAGGAGATTCCAGTTAAAAAAGTACTAGAGGTAAGCTAAACTTTTTTTTTTTTACTCATCTGGGGAATAAATTAAAAGAGTTGATAATGATTATTATGTGTGAATAAAGAAAAAAAAATTGATATTTTAATGAAATTTAGTGTAAATTTGACCTATAGGATGTTTTGAAGGTTGATCTTAACAACTTACTTTTTTTTGTTTATTTATATTTTATTTTACACACCCACTTATATGTTAAAATAGAAACAAAAAAAAAAAAACAAAAAAAGGGTACGAATTGATACAAAAATATATTAGATCCAAGTTCAAGCCGATGAAGACCTCTCTATCAAGAAGATCCACATTCGAGCCGGATGAAGACCTCTCTATTAATGACTTGGCCGAGGCTCAAATTAGCCGAATCTAGAAGAAAACAAAAAGAAAAAAATAAAAATAAAAATACAGTGTACTCTAGCAAAACCATGTGCTGGGACCCAAAACCATGTGCTGGGACCCACAAAGGGAAACTAGTTTCAGAGAAACCCATATCTAGGACCACTTTTTAGATTTGTCTGTAGTCTCGGTCTTTGTACTCTTCTCAGTCCATGCCTCCACCACGGGTGAAAATAGCCCAAATACTGGCCAAATTTGTGACAAATTAGAAAAATATTTAATAATTTATTACTTTTTTTTAGTATTTGAATTTTATAAAATTGAGTTTTTAAATAGTTCTCAAATTTCGTAAACTTGAGTTTTTAAGTCAGTCGTCGATGTGACATTATTGACCTGAAATTTGTATAATAAAAAGAGCAATATGGTACTTGATATTATAAAAATCGAGTTTCATATTGCTTTTTCAATTGCACAAATTTCATGGTAGCAGTGGCACACTGACGACTCACCTAGGAACTCGAGTTTACGAAACTCGAGTACTATTTTAGAACTCGATTTTGTGAAACTCGAGTACTAAAAAAGTCGTAAATTACTAAATATTTCCGAAACAATACTAGTTTATCACAAATTTTACCAAAACATGATATTTGGCCATTTTTACCCTCCACCACGTGTAAACAGTGGTTTTGTTTTTATTTTTTATTTTTTGGATTGAATGTAAATTGCGCCATTGTTCAATGTTCCAGTGTTTACCCTCAATTAATAATTCAAAGAAAAAAAAAAAAAAAAAAAAAAAAACCCAGTGCAATGCATTTCTTAGCTACTCTCGTAGCCCAAAAAATGATGTTTTCTCAGTAAATTTTACTATTGTAGCCCGAAATACAGTGTTTTCTCATTAAATTTTACTATAAATTTAATGAATCGATTCTCCATAATTGTGAGAGTAAGAAGTGTATTTTCCGTGAGGTCTCTAAACATTACTTTGAAATACATATAATGTCATTTATGTGATAACACTCAAACCAATGTCGTTTTGTTTCACTTATCGCTATATATTGACCACGATGAAAAGTTCCAACAACTATTCTTATCCTCATCAGCTCATACTTTCTTTTGTTTAGTTTTATCCAAAACCCCACACACACATATACAGAGAGTTGAGTTTTGCATTTGCAGATTGGAGAGAAGTGGCAATGGAAGTAATTTCTCAGAGAACATCATCTTCAACTTTGAATCCCAACGCTCCGTTGTTCGTACCATTGGCTTATCGGACGGTGGAGGACTTCTCCGATCAATGGTGGGAATTGGTCCAATCCTCACCTTGGTTCCGCGAATACTGGCTACAAGAACGCTTCCAAGATCCCCAAAATGACCCTTTCATTCCTGATATTCACGACCCTGTCCTCCCAGACGACATCGATGCTCTCTTCGACGATTACTACGTTGATCAACGTAAGTTGAAAGATTGAGTTCATTTTGACAAAGTTTTCATTCAATCTTTTTTGTTTATTGTTTAGGATATTATAAATTTCATACATAAAAACTCTTACAAATTTACGTGACAATTTTTAAACATTGGGTTTATTTTTTTTTTGAAGAGAACATTGGGTTTATTTGTTATCTTGTTTTTTGGTTGCACCAATCATATATATTAATATGTTATGAATAATGTTTTGAAATTTTTAGGTTAAGTTGTAGGGTAAAGCTTCACCCGATTTGTTTTCAATTTTAAACACATGTTTGAATGGTATTAGTCCAATATATTCGAGTATTGAACTCAAGCCGAACCTTAAATTGTTACTTAATTCTCAACCTTTTGATCTATGTTTCAAAATTGTATTTATATTTTTAAAATACTCGTTTTAATTCTCAACTTTAAAAATGGTTTTAAAAAGATCTTAATAGTCTTTTTTTTTTTTTTAATATTAATTTTTACCAGAGATCTTATACTTATAGTCCGATGATAGATGGAAAATACTTATTTGAAAATCAGAATTCATGTCAGAAGCTTCATATGACCAACCTGACCTCGACTTCAAAAAATTTTCCGTCCATGTAAAAGATATTTTTGAAACATTTTAGCATACACGTAGTAACTATGGAAGGATTTTAAAACAAAATTGATTATCAGATATGTAGTTTAACCAAAATTTTGAGTTGAATCACTGACTCTCTCTGTTTTTTTTTTTTTTTTTAAATCAATTTTTTGGGCAGATGAGGAAAAAGAGAGAAATTTTTACAAGGATTTGGTTTCAATAGGGACATTGAAATGGCCGAAAGCGCGAGCTGTAGCTAAAGTGCCGAGGTATATAGAAAAAGCCCCGAAGGTTGTTAATGTTAAAGTGAGCCCACGGATGATTCAGCAGCCGAGGTAAACTGGATCAGATTTCCGATTCAGCGAGTTAAGGAAGATCATGTGCTGGTGTTTCCCAGCTTGTATTTGCTGTAGTTCTTTTTACTTGCATAATTTTTGTACATAAATCCTGTGTTTGATTTCATGTAAACTTTGCCTTTTGTACCCTTTTGTTATTACTACTTGATTTGATAACAATCTCTAATTGTAAGTCACAAATATCTCCAACATGTTAATTGGTTAATAATGGTGGGCTCGTTTGATTCAACTTATTTAGATTATGTACAACTTTAAATTAGACCCTTTTTTTAGGTGTAAATATACCTTTGCTTCGTTTATTTCTTAAGCTCAATAGTCAATAAAACTCGAACAAACACTTGGAATCAAAGTTTAAGGTTTTTAGTTTTTACCCTTAACTTGATAAGGCAAGAATTATCATATACTAATCAACTTGTATATCGGAAATTTACTGTGGAAAAAAAAATGGAAGAAAAGAGAGTATAGCCTCAAAAATACAAGTAGAGCAGAGTGGGAAGTTAATAATTATTGATGTTCAACTTATGCCCTTTTACAATATTAGTCATTTTATATGACTAATGTTACTTCATTTTACACTGGAGAAAATAAAAAAGCCATTTTATAAGAAATGAAAGTACCAATTCTCTCCTTGTGACGTTTTTTTTCCGTTCTTCCATCAAAATATCTTGTAGGCTACAACTTGCAATTTCAAGTGCAATCTTGATGAGGTACGAAATAAAATTGTAGATTCAACAATTTATCTCCTCCCCCTCCCAAGTGCTTGCCGATTTGCCAATTATCTGAAGAACTCGGATGACTTCTTCATTGGTAATGTTACCTGTCACTATGACCTTGTTGAGCTGCGTATCCACATTATATGTTTCAATATCTGCTGGCCAAGAAGATCCAACAAGTATCAAAGAAATTAAAAGTTTATTGAAAGAATAGCATATTATTATAAGAAAGGTGCTACTTAATTAAGAGAAATTAATACCTTGCATCTTCTTGATGGCCTTTAAGATTTTCTTAATGCAATCTTCACAGTGCAAACCCACCTTCAATTCCACCACCTAATGTGTAAAAAAGAGAAACCATCACCTCTTGAATGCAAAAAATGCAATTGAAATAAAATTAGAAAATGGGTATTCCTATACAAAAAGAGTTTTGAAGGGTATGCCACTTACATTGCCCATTGTGATTGAAGAGTATGCGGAATTTTGGTGATGTCTTTGTATCTCAATGACCCTTTTAGTAGCTTGGAGAAAGAAGCCAAAGGAGGAGAGGAATGGCCTTTAAATTTTTGGCTAAGCAACCCAAACATATAAATATAAAGTGGAGAATGGAGTATTGGATTCTTACGTGATTGATGGGAATTTTCACTTTGATAAAGCACACTTTATTACTATCTATGTTGACTTTCGAGGGACTAACCTCCACACATAAGGTCGGCAAAAATCATTACACTGCTGGGTTTGGTTAGGACAATGGTGCCAAAAATAATTTATGCCTATATCTCATTTGAGGACCCCAGATTTAAGTGTTGAATATTGAGTTCACACGGATCTTTAAGTAGGAAATGGAAGATGTAATGAGAAAAATTGAAAGCAGAAGTTAGTGGAGAAAAAGAGACCCATAGGTGGCACCACAAACACCGTTCAATGTTCTTGCTGAAAGTCTAAAAGCAAAACCCTTTTTGTCTCAGCCTTTCAGGCTTTTTCTTAATGGGTTCAGGAAGAATATTATGTGAATATGTTCTACTTAAAATGGCAATTGGGAAGCCTTAGAAAGCACGGGTTTGGCCCAAATTGCAAATTTTGCAACCAGTACTTTACCACAATAAAAATTGATATCTGTGGGTTGAGTTGTAATTAGGTCTGGAACCAGAAGATTTAAGCCCATTGTAACTACAGGCCCTACGCAATGGGCCCAGATTGAGAAAAGTTGAGTTGCAGACCATGATTTACCAATGGGGGCAGGGACCTATTAATATAGAGGTGTACATATTAGGTAGTCCATGGACACCCTTGGGCTTGCAGAAATGTGTCTATAATTTAATTACTAGCAATGCCCAACAGATTTTACCCATAAGAGTAAATCTATGAACACAATTTATTTCGTACAGTACTTAGCAAAATATATATATTTCATGAACTTTTTTTTCATTTACTAAAATGATAGGTTGTTGTTGATAGATCAAAGAGTGATAGGTTGTTCCCTGAATTGACAAGTTGTTGAAAGATTACGAAATATGTTACGTCCCTAACCTAACTCTTATCTATTCATATAGGTTGCTTACTATATGATTTACAGCCTTAAATAGTTCAAATGATCAATTGTGTCGTGATGGAATTAATTAATTTGTAATAATATATTAAAAATTTAAATTATTTAAAGTATATAAAAGTATCTTCAACAGACAATATTAGTATATGTCAAAAAAAAGAAGAAGGCAATATTAGAATTTTTATAATTTCAATCTTTCAAAGACTCCATGTGTGGATCTCAAATCAATTGTGTGGGGGGTAAAAGACCGGGAAGCCCATGTCAATATCTACATTGGGCCAAGGGCCCAGTCCAAGGAAGAACCCCTCTTCGGCCATGGGAAGAACCCTCCTCGGCCATGGATGTAGCCGAGGACAAAGGGAGCAGCCTACTACTGGGAGTGACACTCCGGGTCATTTCATGGAATATGGTAAGTACTAAGACAGAAAAGGACAATGGGAGGAATGGAAATATCTAAGGGAAAACTGCCATTATTGCATTCAGTGCCCCGTACCTAACATAGCCATGCCTTTCTGCCTTTACAACCACTCCCAACAACTTTGGGGATGGGCGGATGGGACAAGTAGCAGCGCTATGAATCTAAAAATCTATGGGACGGAAAGGGGATATAAATAGGATGGAATGGGAGGCAAAGGGGGGACTCTGAGACCCCTACCACTCAACGCAAATTGGAGAAGGCTCCTCGGATTGTGCCGAGGACCAATCTTCCTTGATAAACTCAGTTCATCTCAACTTGATCATGACAAACACCGTATTAACTGTTATACGTGCACTAAAACCTGGCTCTTCGACGCACTCTCTACAAATTTATTGTACAAGTCTCACAGTTCCAAGATCCCATACATTTTGGGCTTGAGCTAAAAAACGTAACCTTACAAATTGTATATCATATTATATCAAATTAATGCAACCCGTAATTTTGACACTTTTGCAACAGAGATTGGAATTTCATATGTCTCTCTCTCATATTAGAATTTTTTTTTTTTTTTTTTAATTTGAAATAGGAAAATTTTAATTTGTAATGAAGATATAATCTTTCATAGATCTAAAAATTATTGTGTCAAACATTTAAAATCCTACCACACCCCACCCAATAAAGAATTATATCTAATTTTAAATAACTTAACAGTTAACACCCTATACAACCACGTGTTTTGATATTCATGAGAATTTTTTTTTTATATTGTAAATATCATTTATTTTAAAAAAATAGAACAAAATTTAGCTACAAAATTGGTTGTAGCCTAAGGTTACAAGCCTACAATCTTACTCAATATCATTAACATTACTATATATTTCAAAAATCTAATCGTTGAATTACATGTTCTTTACGCTTTTAATATATATGTCAAATTTTATGACAATCAAATATGATTTAGTATATAATCTATAAAATTATATTTTATGCATAATTTTAAATTATAAAAATTTGGAATTTAAACAATTAATTGATGACATAGCTATTGATTTTTAATTTTTCATAAATTTTACAAGCATGAAGGATATAAAAAGAAAATGTAATCCAATTGTGGATTTGTCAAAATTTATTTTCAATAAAAAGATATTGAGTAAAATTGTACCAATTTTGTAACTAAATTTTGTATAAAAAAAAAAAAAAAAAAAAAAGAATCCTAATCCAACAACAAACAGTCAAGAGCTAGAAAGCAAGCAAGGCATATTTTATTTTATTTTATTTTATTTATTTATTTATTTTTTTTATTTTTTTTTCAGAACTAGTATACACTTAAATCCATACAATATTAAATATTTCTGTTGAATATATATATTATCATGTTGATTTTTGAGAAAACTTTTTTTTAGAGAGTTTGAATTTATGATATCCGTTCTTAATGATAGATCTTTATCATCAGATCAAGACACCAATCAGTTGAGAAAACTTAATTTTATTAATTAATAAAAACAGTAGCATTCTCCTTCATTACTTAAAAACGCCAAAAGTAGGGGTGTTTACCAAACCGCACAAAATGCATCAAAACCGCTTGCAAAATGGTATCACTGCACTGCAAGTAACAATATACCGCACCGCAAGATGCAGTGCAATTTGCGGTTTTACAATAAGAAAACCGCACCGCACCACACTCTCTCTATATATTAATATATATATATATATATATATATATTTTAATATTAAATATATTATTAATTAATAGTTTAATAACCCTAGTTTTCAAAAAAAAAATTAATAACCCTTGCAAGTGTTGATTAGGGAAACCAACCTAAAATAAAGAAAAACTAGCTCAATAGTTTAAAATTTGGTCCAAAAGAAAAGGAAAAATCAATTTTGGGCTAATCAGGAAAAATCCAAAATTTGAAAAAAATATTGTTTTCAAACTGCATTTTATACACCTCATCGCACATGCGACCGCAAAAATAAAGTGTGGTGTGGTTATGGTTTCGCTAAATTATAAACCATACTGCACATGTGACAGCAAAAACGAAGTGTGGTGTAGTTTTGTTTTATTTAAATTGCACTGCAAAGTGCGATTCTAAAAATGGACTAAAACTGTACCGTACCGCACCGTAAACACCCCTAACCAAGAGAATGAGATTAAGAGATTACTTATTAGTTATTACAAAAGCCAAAATACCTATATACTACAACAATAGATTTAGTAAGGACATAAATAACTTAATTAACATATCTCCTAATTTAGCTAAATTATACACTAAACAATAGCATAGATTATCATATTGATTAATGAACATCTCTCCTAATTCAGTTAAAATATACCCTAAACAAAAGCATAAATTATTATATTGATTGGATGGTGTCTATTCTCTCCCACACTGAGTGTCTTACACCTAAGAATGACTCCTAAGATCCAACTCTACCAACCATTCAATCATTTTTTCAAACAAACTAAATAAAAAAAGAGAAATGTTATATCTACAATATTTTCACAACAAATTATAAATGACATATTTTTACAAATTTTTATTGGTGATAAAAAAAGAAATTTCAGTAGTAGGTTTAAATTACAACCAATAACAACTTACTATTTATAATTTGTTATGAAAATTGATAGGGGAGCAGAAAATTAGTCAAACTCCAGTTCGTCCAAAGGTGTCGTCCAGAGCCAATTGAGCAAGTTCGACCAAGAATCACCCCAGAAGAAGTAAAAGTGTTCATGGACAATAATACTACTCTTGATTAGTGAAGTCTCCCATGGACGATAAAGTCGTCCATGAAGGTCGTCCATGGACGACCTTCAGATGTCCATGGACGACCAAACAGTCCTCCACCAGACGGACGAATACGCAACACTTGGAAGACTTTCAACTCTCTGTAGCGGTTGTTAAACCCATAAATATCACCATGAATCCATCAAATAAGTTAACTTCCATTGGCGGTTACAATTTTAATAGCCGTTGAGGAAGTTAACTCCGGACTCGTTGGATTCCACAAATCTTGGGGAGGTTATTTGGACAAATAACTGTCCTTAGGATCCCTATATAAAGGACCGGTCTGAACCCGAGAGAGGTGAGAACTTTTCTGAGACTTGACTCCCGAATACTTGGAATTACATTCCTGTGAGACTAACTTCTACTTCGGAGGGGGTTTGGCCGGTCTTCTCCGGTCTCCTCTTTGACTGTGCTTGCTTTTTGTAGGCCTTCAATCGCTTCAGTAGCCCACCGAAGCCAGATCATCCACCTTACTGATTTGGAGCGATATCAAAAATATTGTAGATGTAATATTAAAAGTGTTTTTTTAAATAAATAAACACACACAAAGGAGAGAGAAAGATATTCTAACATAAAAACATAACACAATTTAACTCAAAAGACATAATAACTTTTTTTTTTTTTTTGATAAGAAGACATAATAACTTTTAAGAGAAGGTGAAGACACTAAAAGTGGTTTAGGACTTAATGAATGGACCTAATAATTTTTCTAAACCCGCATGTGCGCATGTTAAAAAAATGGGTTAGTAGTCACGCTCTTGTATCGAGCGTGGGACAAGCAAAGCTAGTAAAAGTGTTCGTTACTCAACTTAAAAGGTACGGCAACACCGTTGACCAATAATTTAAACTTCACGGCACCTCAACAGAAATAGATCTTCATCGTAAAAATTAAAAACCCATGTCAAATCAGAACTCGCCACGTCTCAATCTGATTCCTCATTCGTTTCGTTCGCCTTCCTCTCTTGTTAATAATCCAAAGATTCCTTTACGAAATTCACGACCCAAAAACCTCTTTCTTTTAATTCTTGTTAACAAAAAAAGTCTTCCTTTGCTTCATCATAATTCATCATTATCTTCTCTCTCTGAGTCTGTGTGGCTAAGAAAATTGAGGAAATTCCAAAATGGGAAACGCCTTAAGGTTCTTATATGCGCAATGTTGTAAGCCCACAACAGCTGAGGACTCCGAATCACTTGGACATCATGGTGTGTCGGCTGTCACCGTTGGTGTTTCTGCTCTAGCCCATGATCTCTTTCACTTTGAGATCACCTCCCAGGTTTTTTTTTTTTTTTTTTTTTTTTTTTTTTTATGTCTTAATCTGGTTTTAATTTCTTTGTTGTCTTTTACTTTTCTTACAACTAGTGAGAAGGATTCGAACCTAGATTCTCCTGGACTGGAAGAATTAGAAAATGCTACAGAGACATTAACATTATGTTAGTCTTTTTTTTTATTTTGGTGGAATTTCTAGAAATGGTGAAGGCAAATGCTATTTCAAGCCCCCCCAAAAACATGTTTTTGCACCCCATTCTCTCTAATGCCATGGGAGAGTGGCTGCTCTGGGAGGGAGAGGAAGCAACACTTTTTGAGTGTTGAAAATTAAAATAGTAACCCCAATGTTGAATTAAGTGATGATTAATATTTTGGGAAAGATTTCTTCAAGTAATTATGAAGCTAAATTTTGAGCTAATTAAGTATCTTTGTGTTGGTTTAGTATATTCATCCTGTTAATCTAAAATTTTCTTATAATTGTTTTTAGGTCCCGGAAGGACTCAGCAAGCATGTTGTCTCGTCGAAGAAGGCTCAAGCTAATTGGTAATTAATTAGCATGCAATCTATCTCAACAATTTTCTTTTTATAGAGTAAAATTATTAGATATTTAGCAAGAAATTGGAAAAAAGAGAGTGATGAATAGGCTCTATAGCAGAGCTTTTTGTCTAAAAAGGTTACATTTTGACAATATATGAAGGTACAGAAAAATATTAGAGGCATGGAGAGCAGCTAAACCCCCTCCAAAAACACCTGAAGAAGCTTCTAGGCTTGTCATTCAGACTCTGAAGAGACACCAAAAAGCAGATGTTGAGGTACAATAAAAGATCTGTCACAACATATATGTAGAATTTGTTGCATAATGCATAGAATAATAATGGAAGAAAATTACAAACATTCTCTAATTGCCTATTTTGTAGGGTTTGTTGGCCTTCTATGGTCTCCCTCTTCCTCATACCCTAGTCAAACTTAGTGCTGGGGCCCCAACATCATTACCTGCAGGAGTAAAGTATGAATTTCAGACATTGCCGGTAAGAACTCCATTCTTTTTAGACTCAATGTATGTTACCATAATTCAGTCAAAGAGCTGGGTTTGATATAATGAATCACTGTAGAGATAACAGTTTTCCCTACTGAAGTGGCAAGTTATTATTGATTTTCACATGTGTCCATCATAGACATCATCTTATTATAGACTATTAACAATTTGCCACCTCAGCAGTTGTGAAAAAAATTATGAAAAACGTTTTGTCTATAAACTTATTGTTAATGAATCGTTAGAATGAAACTAGGTTGATGCAAAAGCTGTGGCTGATGGAGATACAGTGACAGTGTATGTCAGTACAACAGACCCAAGGGAGTCATCTTGTGTTCCTATAGAAGTACAAGTAGCAGCTGTCCAAAGATCACAAGCTCGTGCTGAGAAAAATTATACAGAAGCAGATGCAATTCACAAAAAAATCATTGATTCTGGATATCGGTTGGTCTTCAACTAGGCCTTGATTCCAGTTTTGATTCAATATAATATATATTTTTTAATTGTTTTCTTCCTGTAGGGTACTCAATTTTCAGAACAATGAGGAAATCCTCGCTCGAAAGTATCGAATTCGACTAAGGTAAAATTATCTGGCTCGTAGGATTCAAGTAACTAAATCTTTTATTTTTTTGGTTATTTGCAATTTGTCCCCCTTAAATTATGCAGTCAAATTCAATCCCCCACTAAACTATGAAATCGAGCAAGTCTCCGCTAATTGATTGGTGGCTGGAAAAATATCCCCTGCCATTAACAATTTCGATCAATTTCAATATTGTAAACAACAAAAAAATTGGAATCAAGTAATGTCCATGTAGAGAATTTCTCCCATTATGACTTCGTGAAATTTTGGTTAAAATTTTGAAATTGATGAAAATTTTTTACAGCAGGAGGAATTTTGCCTACTATCAATCAATTAGAGGGTTGATTGTTTGATTCTAGTTTAGTGGGGGATTGAACATAACCTTAGAGGATAAAGTGCAATTATTATTATTGTTACTATTATTTTTTCAACCTTAGGAGTTGTTAGTTTCTGAACAGGGGAATAGATGCACCAGAGAGTTCAATGCCATATGGGAAAGAAGCAAAGGAGGAGCTGACAAAGATTGTGCAGGGAAAGTGTTTGAGAGTCCTTGTTTATGGGGAAGATCGTTATGGCCGCTGCGTAGGTGACATATATTGCAATGGCAAATTTGTTCAGGTACTAATTCTCACAACATTGGTTTTTTTTGGACCTGTTAACACTGAGCTAACTTATTTCTCTTTTCTCACACTGCCAGGAATTAATGCTCAAGAAAGGGTTTGCATGGCACTACACAGCCTATGACCAACGCCCAGAACTTGCAACAGTAAGAAATTTTCTCTTCTTCAGTCTTGTGCTTTCTCCATGTTAAGCAGTCTCTCTCACTAACACTGTGAGAGTGAGTTTTCCAGAACACGTAAACCTATCCACAAGCATTGTAATTTCTTTGTTTATGAATTATGTACCAGTGGGAAAAAGAGGCTCAAGCTAAGCGAGTTGGCCTGTGGGCTTCATCAAATCCTGAGAAGCCATGGGAATGGAGAAAGGATAAACGCCAAGGTAGATGACATTTTCCAAATAGGAAGTAAAGAGTGACCTTGTGACCAATAATTATCTTATGCAATCGGACATATGCATCCTCCCTCTATCAATGTATGAACTTTGCAATCAAGAATGATTCACATGTGAAAGGGAGGGTGTTTATTTATCTCCAATGCAAAGATACTTCACGTGGGTGACTACTTTAAACCAAATGAGGCAAGAAGGCAAAAGCAATGTCATATAATCAGGACGTACTTCCAAGACCAGGGGTTGGTAGCAACTTGACACTGATACAAAAAGCATCTGTCCTCATTTTTATGTACCAATCATTTGTAAAATTATCTACTTAATCTTGGTAAAGACTGTTGTAACTTATATTTGAATCAAACACCCAAGTGAGAGGCGGATTGTAACTTGTAAGTTATATTACATGATCAGAATAAAACAAAATTTCATTGTGCAAAACAGAGTATGTATGCAAGTATACTGCACAGTCTTGAATCCAATGCAAATCTATACAATGCAAGAAAGATTATTCATAATTACGACTCAAAAAACCCAGTGACACATTTGGAATCGACAAAAGAAAGAACAAGCCTAGCAGTTACAGCCTCATCAAATGTAACATCGCAACAAAATATGCCACGAGTGATGAGAACAGAAATTTTTGTAAAAAGAAAAAGGAAAGAAAAATCTACTCAACCTTTAACTCTTGGTATAAGTACAACACATGGATGCCTAGAGAAAGTAAATACAGAAGAGAACCGGTGAAACTAAAATAAGAGAGAAAGAAAGAGAACAAAACAACAACAAATCCATCCTATAGATTGTCATTGAAACGCAGTTAGAGTTGGAACTCATCACAGCCCATATTCACTGCAGAAGACGAGGTATATATATTACATAATAAAACCAATACGCATCTATTCGAAGAAGCAA
The DNA here is from genome assembly GCF_932294415.1 of Quercus robur. NCBI lineage: Eukaryota > Viridiplantae > Streptophyta > Magnoliopsida > Fagales > Fagaceae > Quercus > Quercus robur. The sequence goes on from NC_065541.1 coordinate 66,454,815, forward strand.
GTGAAAAAATCCTAATACTATATTTCTATAAATAAAATATGTATAATTAAAGTTTTTATTATTATTATATATTTTTTTTTCAAAGAAGCATTCTGGTCCACTTTAGTCCATTTTGGTCAACTTCAGTCATTTCAGTCCATTTTCGTCCACTCAATCCATTTTGGTCCACTTAAATCTATTTGGTTCTTTTCAGTCCATCTCGGTCCACTTCAGTCTATTAGGTCTATTTTAGTCCATTCTAGTCCACTTCGGTCCACTTTGGTTAACTTCGGTCCATTTCCGTCCATTCAATTCATTTCGGTCCATTTTGGTCTACTTCAATCCATTTGGATTTCAGACCACTTCGATAATGTTTTGGGAACCACCGGGCCTAGTTGCCTGAGTGGTACCCGGTACCTTATGTGTCCGCTAACTCGGGGGGTTCGATCCCCTGCAATAACAAATTACCCCCCAAAAAAAAAAAAAAAAAAAAAAAAGATAATGTTTTGGGAGGAGAGGTTTGTGTAGAAAGATGAGCTACTTCATTAACAATTATGTTACATTCTCATTGTGATATTGGTAAGTTCTTGATAAAATTACATTTTTATTATTAAAGTCTTGTATATTTTTTTTTTTATTTTTTTGCAATATAAGTGATGGATTTACTATATCTTCTTCCTCTTTAGGTCATTCAAGACTTATAAACCATTTACTTATATCTACTTCCTCTTTACGCCATTCAAGATGTATAGAGGATAAACCATTTGTAAGGAGCACTAGAAACAAATTCCGACCATTATTTACAAAATATATCACCTTATATAATAATTGAATGTAAAATGTATTAAGTTTCCTTGAAAAAAACCATACTAAATTTAAAACACTGTCAAATAACAAACATAAATAGCTTAATTTAGAAACTCTAATATATTGAATCAACTATACTTTGTTAAAAAATAATCATATCATTTTAAGAAGGATTTGAGACTAACACTTATAAGTCTCATCTACTATTTTCATTTTTCACTTAACAAAAAAGTAAAAAGTCAAAATTTTCAGCACATTGCGCAGGCTTGAGACTAATATATTTCAAGATTATGACATTGATTTTTTTATTAAATCCGATTTCATTAACCTCCTAAAGCAAAAGCATCTTGAAAATAACATGAGAAAAACAATGCTTATAACAAGACCCAAAATAAGTACATACAAACATGGTTCTCAGACCTGGACCGGACCATATGGTCCGACTCGGTTAACTATGAACCTCTCACTATTGCGGTTCTTTTAACCCTAAGAACCCCTCTATAAGATAAAAGCATGATATCGTTCGAACCATGGTCGAACCGTACGGTTCTGAGAACTGTGGCTGGTTTCTACGATTAGCACAGTTCCTCTTTTTTTCAAATCTGGAACCATTGATTTGTAAGAATTAAAAAAAAAAATAAAAAAAAAATAGAAGAAGAAGACGACAAAGAAAAGAAAGCACAAATTCAGGTCTTTGTAGACAAAGCTAAAGTTTGGCTGCCATTTGAAACTCTTTTCTTCAAGGCTTGTGTCTCTGGAACTTCTAGAGCTGATTTGAAGATAGATGATTTCAGTACCTTGTCATTGCTTTGGAGGTTGAAATTGATTTGGAAGGTGGAGAGAAAACGTGTGCTGATTCTTGCAAATGGATGAAGAAACTGCATCCGTGTGCTAATTCTTGCAAATGTTAGATTTGCTTTTTCTAGTTTCTGTTCTCTTTTGATTTTGGTCAATTAGACAATTTGGTAGTTTTGAAATATGTGGTGGAGAGTGATGTTTTGTTTGTCAAATTTGTGGTGGTGTTAATGAGCCAGAGTGATAATGTTACCTAGGAGTAGGGAAGAGTAGGACACGCAAAGTATCTTTAGCATGTAGGGATGAGTCTGTCAAATTATTGTTACTATTATTATTATTATTGAATTGATATTTGGGCTTAGAGATTGGAATATGAACTTATAATTTGAAGACTATATATATACAAAACAATAAATCTAAAATTGTAAGTCAAATAAAAATATATTTATTTATATTTTAAATAATTATTAAATTAATTATGACGTCATTACGGTTCGACCTCAGTTCGATGTTAAAAACCTTAAACTTTTTTCTTTTACGATTCAATGAATGGTTTAGGTCTAAGAAAAACAATGCATGCAAAATCTAATACGACAAAAGCATAAAATAGCTAATAATAATTAGCAGCTAGCGTAACCTGGATAAAAGCACATTTGGATGGTGTCATTTTCTCTATCACATCAAAAAAAAAATCCCACCACAGGACTTTTGAACCCAATCCTTAAAATAATTTTTTCAAACCCACTACGAAAACACAAAATAAAGTTTAGAGCTTACCACATCTTAAAAGCTACGGTAACACTGTTGAACACTAAATTTGATGGTACGACCACACCTCAACAAAGTTTACACAGATCGACGATGGACCTTCATCGTAAAAAGTTACTGCCTCAGAAAAAAGAAAAAGAAAAAAGAAGAACAAAAGAAAGACAAATCAGAACGCGCCACGTGTCACTATGATTCCATTTTCGATAGTTTGCCTACCCCTTTTTCCCCCTTTGTTAAACCAAAGATTCCTGGCGAAACGCCGAAAACCACGAGCCAAAACCTCTTTCTTTTTAAGTCTTTGCTAACAAAAAAAAAAAAATTCTTCCTTTAAACTTTAAAAGTACTTCATCGCCTTCAGCTTCTCTGTGTGACTGTGTGTGGATCAGCTTCTCTGAAATTCCAAAATGGGAAACGTCTTAAGGTTCTTATGTGGGCAATGGTGCAAGCCCACAAAAGATGAGGACTTGGAATCACAAGGATATCATGGTGTGTCGGCTGCCAACGTTGGTGTTACTGCTCTAGCTCATGATCTCTTTCACTTCGAGATCACCTCCCAGGTACATATGTTCTCTTCTGGTTTCAATTTCTTTGAAAATTGAAATAGTAACCCAAATGTTTTTGAATTAAGTGATCAAAGTAATTATGAAGCTAAAATTTTGAGCTAATTATCTTTGTGTAAGTTATATATATAAATATCCATCCTGTTAATGCTTTGATTAATGTTTTAAGGTCCCGGAAGGACTCAGCAAGCATGTTGTCTCGTCTAAGAAGGCTCAAGCTAATTGGTAATTAATTAGCATGCAATTTATCTAAACAATTTTCTTTTTATAGAGTAAAATTATTAGATATTTAGCAAGAAATTGGAAAAAAGAGAGTGATGAATAGGCTCTATAGCATAGCTTTTTGTCTAAAAAGGTTACATTTTGACAATATATGAAGGTACAGAAAACTATTAGAGGCATGGAGAGCAGCAAAACCCCCTCCAAAAACACCTGAAGAAGCTGCTAGGCTTGTCATAGAGACTCTGAAGAGACACCAAAAGGCAGATGTTGAGGTACTATAAAAGATCCTGTCACAACATATATGTATAACTTGTTGCATAATGCATAGAACTGTAATGGAAGAAAGTAACAAACATTCTCAAATTGCCTTTTTTGTAGGGTTTATTGGCCTTCTATGGTCTTCCTCTTCCTCATACCCTAGTCCAACATACTGCTGAGGCCCCAACATCATTACCTGAAGGAGTAGAGTATGAATTTCAGACATTTCCAGTAAGAACCACACTCTTTTCAAACTCAATGTATGTGATCATAATCAAGTCATAGAACTGGGTTTGATATAATGAATCACTGTTGATACAATATTTTTCACTACTTACCAAGGTGGCAAGTTGTAAATTGTAATTAACTTTCACATGAGTCCATCACTGACACAGTGACATCATTATATTGTTTAGCATTAACAATTTGCCACCTCAATAGTTGTGAACAACGTTATGTCTATAAACTTTTTGATAATGAATTATTGGAATGAAACTAGGTTGATCCAAGAGCTATAGCAGATGGAGATGGGATGACAGTGTATGTCAGTACAATAGACCCAAGGGAGTCATCTTGTGTTCCTATAGAAGTACAAGTAGCAGCTGTCCAAAGATCACAAGCGCGTGCTGAGAAAAATTATACAGAAGCAGATGCAATTCACAAAAAAATGATTGAGTCCGGATATCGGTTAGTCATCTACTAGGCATAGGCCTTGATTCCAATTTTGATTCAATATTATAGTTTTGTTATTGTTTTCTTCCACTAGGATACTCAATCAGAACAATGAGGAAACCCTTGCTCGAAAGTATCGAATTCGACTAAGGTAAAATTACAGTAGGATTCAAGTAGCTAAATCTTTTAGTTTTTTGGTTAATTGCAATTTGCCCCCCTAAATTATGGGGGTCAAATTCAATCCCCCCTTAACTGTGAAATCAAGCACGTCTCCAATGATTAATTGGTGATTGATAAAATATCCCTTGTAGTTAATTATTTCCAACAATTTCAAAATTTTAACAAAAAAATTTGAAATCAAACAATGTCCACATAGAGAATTTCTTTAATAATGAATTTGTGAGATTTTAGTTAAAATTTTGAAATTAATGGAAATTTTTTACTGTGGGAGGCATTTAGCCTAGTATCAATCAATTAATCTTTTTTATTTATTTGTTAGTTTTTTACTTTTACTTTTTTTTTTTTATATAGCATCAGTACTTAATACTTAATAGCTTCTGAACAGGGGAATAGATGCACCAGAGAATGAAATGCCATATGGGAAAGAAGCAAAGGAAGAGCTGACAAAGATTGTGCAGGGAAAGTGCTTGAGAGTCCTTGTCTATGGGGTAGATCAATATGGCCGCTACGTAGCTGACATATATTGCAATGGCATATTTGTTCAGGTACTGTTTCTCTCAACATTGCTTTCTTTTGCCCTGTAACACCAGTGACGGGTCTATGAATATTTTTAAGGCGGTTATTATTGACCAAAATTTACTAAAAAGAGAAGGGTAAAATATAATTTTTGTCTCTAACTTTCACAAGAGTTTGTTTTTGGTCTCCAAATTTTTAAAAATTTGTTTTTCAAAATGTTCTAAATTACATCATTTTGTTTATATCAGTTACATGGTCTAATAAAATGCTAACGTAGCATTTGACTTAACCAAAACATTTTGTATTAAAAAAATTATGGGCACGTGGCATGCATTTATTGGCACACGTGGAAAACAATAGTGCCCACACATCTCACTTTTAGTTCTTCGTTACTGAACATCACCATTCACCATTACCCACACTGTCTCTTTTTACCAATTAGTTGTTCTATCTCTTTCTCTTTCTCTCTAACTCTGTTCACTAACCCAGAAAACCCTCTTATCGAAATCAAAGAAAATGTCAAAAATAAGAAGAAAAAAAAAATCAAAACAAGTGAATGGCTATTTGGGTTATATAGGTTTCGTGTAGAGATTGAAGGCACAAAAGCACACATCTTGAAATCTGGTGGAGGAAACGTTGAAAGCAGTAGAGAGAGAGAGAGAGTAGGGGTTGGGTGTGATGGAGTTTTGTCCTCAACCAAATCACACATGCCATTTTAAATTACATTTTTTACTTTGAAGATTTTCAATGTTAAACTTCAGAATTGAAAATCCCCAATTTGAGCTTGACTCCCTCTCTCTCTCTCTCCTCTACGTTGGTTTGCAACTCTCTATTTTATTAAATATAGCAAATCTGAAAGATTTCCGGCATGAAAATCTTCAAAATATGGCTAGATTCTCTGCCTTCAGCCCTTCCTTGTTATTGAGAATTAAGTTTTTGTGAACTTGAAAATTCTTAACATTCTGTTTGGTTGCCTAGAAAAGTAGAAGGAAAATGAAAGGACATAGCAAAGTCATGAAACTTAGGCTGTGTTTGTTTTGGCTTCAAATTACTTCCGGAAATGTTTTTTCGTAAAACTTGAGTGTTTGGTTGAACCAGTAAATTCAATCAACTGAAATGCTTTTCCCCTTTGATCGTAAAATAACCCAAAACACCCGTAAAATCATTTCCGTTCATATTTTCACTTCAAACCATTTCCACTCCTCACACAACACGGTCTGAGCTCTCTCACAACAGGGCACTCCTCAGATCGAGCTCTAGTCCGACGACCACAGACCGAGCTCTAGTCCGATGACCCACACTCCACCGGGCTCGTCGATCGCAGCACCGCGCTGATCGTACCAGGTCGCACCGGTCCCGTCGATCGTAACACTGCACCAATTGCATCACGCCGATCAAGCAAAGATCGACTCCAACACCGCTCGATCTCGCCTCCGCTGCGCAATCTCACCTCTAGATCAAACCCAGTCGCCTTTCTCTCTTCCTTCTTCTCTCAATTTGACCGGATTTGATTAATTTTTTTTTTTTTTTTTCTGCATTTTGTTTCTTTTGTGGGTCTGTTTGGTTAGTGGGAAAATGTGAGTGTGGAATTGGGTTGAATTGGATTACTCTTACTTTCCCATTTGATGCAGTGGAATGATTAATCAAATTTTCTCTTCTCTTGTTTTTTCTATTTTGGTTACAAAGCTTGATTTTTTGTAAAATGTTTGAACGAACCAAACACCGAAATTGATTTTCCGTAAAATGAATTCCGAGGCAGCCAAACAGCCTGAATACATTTTCCTTTCCCGAAAATAGCATTTCCAAAAAATATTTATTTTTCGGAAAATATTTTACATGAACCAAACACAGCCTTAAACTTTTCACAGCGTAGTTCTTTGGATTTCGAACCGTGGAAGAACTTAACTAAACTTGAAATAACTTACTATATATAATTTCTTTCATTTTCTTTGTTGCCAAACGAGAACTAAAAAACACTCATCTTCCTGTGGAATGGGAATGTGTTTTTCACATGTGCCAATAAATGTATGCCACCTGTCCATAATTTTTAAAACAAAATGGTTTGGTCTAAGTCAAATACCAAGTAAGCTTTCAATCCATATCCATAGACGGAAGGAGGTAAAATAGAACGTTTTGCAAAATTTAAGGATGAAAAAAGAACTCTTAAAAGTTTAGAGACGAAAATAATATTTTACCCAAAAGAGAACTTCATATATTAACCAAAACACACACACATACATGTACAGTTTGATAATTTTCTTATAGGAATTTTCTTATTTTGAAATTTTTGTATGATAGTCTCATTATTAACGTTGTAGTTACATCTCTTTCAAAAATTTAGTTAGATACAAAATTTATTAGGATTTTTCTTTTTGGTTGTAAGGACCTAGTATATTGTTAAAGGGGCCAAAATTTAAAGATAAAGTTTGGCTATAAACTTAGTTGTAGACTAAACAAATTAACGTGGTCATGTATTTTGAAAATTTAACCGTTGAATTCCATGTTCTTTATGTTTTTAAGACACATGTCAAATTTTATGTTAATCGGATATTATTTATTATTTGATCTATAAACTTAAATTTTTATGTAATTTTAGACTACAAAAACTCAAAATTTAAAGATTTGATTGATGACATAACTATTAATCTTTGATCTTTTTGAAATTTTACAAGTATGGAGGATATAAGAACAGTGGTGGCGCCACATTTAGGCCAGGGTGTTTCTGGAAATTAGGAACACCCTCAACCAAAAAGGGATTACGGGTCGAAACAAAAACTCTTGACTTCCCATACAAAATAATGAAAATATAAACCTATAATCCAAACAAAGTAGATATAGATCAGTAATGGAGGTGAGGAGACGTTGTGCTGGGTAGAGGCGGCTTGAGAGAGGAGCATGGGGGTTCTATTAGGGATGAACGATGCTTGTTGAAAGAAGGATGGTGGCGGCGTAAAACGATGCTTAAGGACGAAGAAAAGTTGTGACTAGGAAATAAGGACAAAGAAAGAAAAGAGGAAAGTAGATCTAAAGAAAAATCTAAAAGAGACAGTATAGAAATAAGATGTAAAGCACGCGTGAAGGAGAGAAAAAAGGTTCAAGCAAAAATGACACATAAGTTAAAATATGACCTGACGGAGAAAACAAAGGAAAAGGGAAAAAAAAAGTTATTAAAAATAAAATTAAATTAAAGGGTGGGCCTTGGTTTATGGTTTGGGTTATGACATGGGTATAATTTAAGGCTTGGGTTTATCACTTAATTGGCCCACTCAACTTTTAATTACATTATACATATTAATTATTCACATAACAAATTATAGAAGACAATTAATAAACAAATTAAACAACTAAATTATGTTAGGCTAAACAATAATGAAACAATACATTATAAAAGACAAACAAATTAAATTTTGTTAGGTTAAACAATAACTAATAATTTTATAATTAATGAAACAACAATATAACAAATTATAGTTTATAAAAGACAAACAAATTAATGAAACAACTAAACAACAATAATTAATAATTTTATTAATATTTCAAATGAACTTATAGTTTATCGTTTATTCTTTTGCTAGAATTATGGACAAATATTTGATAAGAAAACCACATAGAAGGCAATTGTAAACTTTATGTATTTGCATGTTTTTTTTATTATTGTTGTTGTTAATATACAAAATTTTCTTTTTATTAGATTGTGTAATTTATGCTTGTTGAGAAACACCTTGAAAAAAATTCTTGGAGCCACCACTGTATAAGAAGAAAATATAATAATAGTAAATTTTTCACAATTCACATCCAATAAAAAAAAATATTGGGTAGAGTTATAGTTTTAGTCTACAATAAAGTTTATTGCCAAATTTTGTCGAAAAATTAATTATGTTGGGCCTAAAAAATTTTAGGTTGGTCATAAATTTTTTTTAAAGAATAATAAAATTATAAATTTTTAAAATTTATATATAATAATTATTTATTTTGCCAGGTCAGGGTGGTCCTGTGACCACCCTGAACCACATGTGGTGTTGCCAATGGTTAACACTGAGCTAACTTATCCCTCTTTTCTCACACTGCCAGAAATTAATGCTCAAGAAAGGTTTTGCATGGCACTATGCAGCCTTCGACCAACGTCCAGAACTTGCAAGAGTAAGAAATTACCTTTACTTTATTATTGTACTTTCTCCATGTTAAGCCTCTTTAATCTAACAATATGTTTGTGAGTTTTCAATAAAAATCAAAGGTAAAGATAAGACTTACTAACAAGAATTGTAAATCTCTATGTTTAATAATTATGATATCAGTGGGAAAAAGAGGCTCGAGACAAGAGAGTTGGCCTGTGGGCTTCATCGAATCCTGAGAAGCCATGGGAATGGAAAAAAAAGAACAAGAAGGACAAAGGACAAATGCGAAGGTAGATGGCATTTTCCAAATAAAAAGGAAAGTGAGATCTCCTTGTGACCAATAATTATCTCATGCATTGGATTTCTTCCTCTATCATTGTACGAACCTTGCAATCCTATAGGATTCACACAATGTGAAAGGAAGGATGAATATTTATCTCCGATGTATGAGGTACTTGTTATGGGTGACTGCTTTTAACCATATAAGGCTAGAAGACAAAACCAATGTAACATATTAGGACATACTTCCTAGACCAGGGGTTGGTAGCAACTTGACACCGAATGTCAAAAGCATCTCTCCTCATTTTTATGTACCAGTCATATGAACCAATATGTATTTAATCTTAGTAAAGGCTATTGTAACTTATGTTTGAATCAAAAACCCAAGTGAGAGGTGGGTTGTAAGTTGTAAGTTGTGTTACCTAAACAAAACAAATCAAATGATCATTGTGCAAAAGAGAATATGTATGCTACTATACTGTACAGTATTAGGGGCTTGATATTTAAGCAAATTCTTGTTGAATCCAATGCAAATTTATATAATGCAAGACCATTCAAAATTACAACTCAACAAACCAAATGATACATTTAGAATCAACAGAAGAAAGGACAAGACTTTCATCTTAATCCTATTAGTTTCAGCCTCATCAATTGTAACATTGCAACAAAATATGCCATGAGTGATGAGAACATAATTTTTTTGTAAAAAGAAAAAGAAAAGACAAATCTACACAACCTTTAAGGCTTTAATTCTTGGTATAAATACAACAACACATGGAAGGAACGTACCCAGAGAAAGTAAATACAGGGCAAAACGAGAGAGAGAGAGAGAGAACAAAATAGCAACAAATCCAACCGATTGATGACATTGAAAGATGGGTAGAATTGGAACTCATCACAGCCCACGAATTCACTGCAAAAGATGAGGTATATATATTATATATTAGTACTTTTTTTTTTTTAATGAACAATTGATCTCTCTAGTTAACACTGTGAGAGTGAGTTTTCCAAGACGCATTGACCTATTCACAAACATTGTAATTTCTATGTTTATGAATTATGTACCAGTGGGAAAAAGAGGCTCAAGCTAAGTGAATTGGCCTGTGGGCTTCATTGAATCCTGAGAAGCCATGGGAATGGAGAACGGACAAACATGAAGGTAGATGACATTTTCCAGATAGGAAGTAAAGAGTGACCTTGTGACCAATAATTATCTTATGTAATCAGACACATGCATCCTCCCTCTATCAATGTACGAACCGTGCAATCAAGTAGGATTCACATGTGAAAGGGAGGATGTTTATTTATCTCCAATGCCAAGATATTTCATATGGGTGATTGCTTTTAACCATATGATGCAAGAAGGCAAAACCAATGTCATATAATCAGGACGCACTTCCAAGACAAGGGGTTGGTAGCAACTTGACACCTATACAAAAAGCATCTATCCTCATTTTTATGTACCAATCATTTGTAACATTATTCACTTAAAATCTTAGTAAAGGATGTTGTAACTTATATTTGAATCAAACACCCAAGTAAGAGGTGGGTTGTAACTTGTAAGTTATATTACATGATCAAAATAAATCAAATGTTCATTGTTCAAAATAAAGTATGTATGCGAGTATGCTGTCCAATATTTGAGGCTTGTTATTTAAGCAAATTCTTCTTGAATCCAATGAAAATCTATACAATGCAAGATCATTCATAATTACAACTCAACAAACCAAGTGACATTTGGAATCAACAAAAGAAAGAACAAGCCTAGCAGTTACAACCTCATCAACTGTAACATTACGACAAAATACCATGAGTGATGAGAACATAAATTTTTGTAAAAAGAAAAGGAAAGAAAAATCCACTCAACCTTTAACTCTTGGTATAAATACAATACATGGATGCAATGTACTTAGAGAAAGTAAATACAGAAGAGAACTAGCAAAACTAAAATAATAGAGAAAGAAAGAGAACTAAAGAATAACAAATCCAGCCCATAGATTGTCATTGTAACACAAATAGAGTTGGAACTCATCACAACCCAAGAATTCACTGCAGAAGACGAGGCATATATATTACATAATTATTGTGCACAATCGATCATTTATAATTCCTTCTTTTTCATTTCCCTCATATTAAGCAAAATGAATGTAAAATTGAAAAGCCAACCTTTAGAGGCTAGAACCCCCAATTGTCCTCCCAAGTCCCAAACATTGTCACTCAATTAGTAATGCAATATGTTGCTGGATATGCTTTCCTTTAGATATAAGTGGCTTTTATCTAAATTGCAACATGCTTTGCAATCTTGTTCATTTCTCTTGTCGTTATTACGAGCAAAGAAAAAGTCCAGCCTTTATGTTTCTTACAATTTTTTTTTTTTTTTTTTTTTTGCAATAGCTCAAATGGCAGTTTTGTGCAAATAAAAGTCATAATTAGCTCAGTATCACTATATATATATATATATATATATATATGTATGTATGTATTAAAAGCACAAGGATCATGCAGGAATTTAACAAGATTATAGAATAGCAATAACATTGTTTGATAATAAATATAAAGTTTAACATCTTGAAGAGTTGAAGTTGGCCCCTGCATAAAAAGAAACAATAGATATAGTTGTTGATGGCCATTTTGGAAGCCCAAGTGGAAGGGAGAAGCCCAGCAACACGGACGGAAAAGAGTTGGCAAACGAATAGAAAACCCATTAAACCCAAGCGGCAGGAATAATGGATCATAGGCTCGTGAGATAAAAAAAAATAGGTCTTGAAGAGGTAAATGGGCTTAAAGTAGCCCGGAAAGAGAGAAAAAGCAAATCATGGACAGTATATGATCTGGAAAAGTTAGAATGGGCTGCGGCAGGCCCAAAGTAATGAAAGCAAAGAAAGTAAGGGGTAGATGGTAAGCCTATGAACCCCAAGGATGAGGAATAATGTAATTGGGTCGGGAAAGCCCAAAGAATTCAGTAAAAGCCCATGGTATTGCGAAGTTAGGAAAAGGGCCGAGGAAGCCCACGGAAAGCAAACGGGCCCGGGACGCCCAAGGGAAAACAAATGGGACACAGGAGCCCGCTAGTGATGTAACACAAGAACCAATGGCCTTGTTGGGCCATTAGGGGGAGAATAAATGGCAAGCCCAAAGAGGCCCAGCCAGATTGAAACAAAACAATTTCTCAACAGGAATGATAGAGTGGTATGGCAGGAGATAGTAGCAGGAAGAAGGGTGGGCTGAAGAAAAATTAAAGCCCACCATCAACTAAGGCCCGACCCCAAATAGGGCAAACCATAAAGGAAATGGAAACCAGAAAATGGTCAAGAACGGACGGCAGACTGTGCAGACCAACCACGACAGACGCATGAGCAGTAAGTAGATTTTGGACATACATGGAAGAGAGGCACGCGCAAGGCCCAGACTTCACTAGCCTGTACCCAGCCAATACAGGACACGGTGAGGTCATATGTCAGAGGTAAGAGGGCATGGTTTGGCGGTGGGGAGAGGGGAAAACCTATTTTGAGGTTCCTGCTAGGGCTCTTTTAGGGGAAGTGTCCTATTAGGATGACATACCATCCAAACGGGCATAGCAGAGCTGGAATCACTAGGTGCATGCCATAGGGGATAGGGAGAGAGAAGACACCCACATCCTAGCAGGAAAGGGTGCCACGGCAGACAAACAAATAAAATAGCTTTCTTTTGTCTGGAGATGGGGAGTGGCACATAGTCGGACCAGTGGTGGTCGGCAGATACACTCAGACCAAACAAAGGTGGTTAAGGGATAAAATAGTAAAATTCAGTCATGGCAGGCACTATAAAGAGGCCCTTGCCGTGTACAGGAACAACAACAACAATAAGCACCACAAAATTGAAAACTTGAAAGCTAGGAAGCAGAAACAAGGATTAAGAAAGAAAAAAAGATAAGAAAAAAGGGGAATATTAGAAAAGAAGGAAAGAAAAAGATAGAGAGTTGGAACGGCAAGCATACACCAGTAAGTTGATTCCCTCTCTCTCCCTCTCAAAATCTTGCTTTCTGCTGGAAATGAAAGGTGTTCTTGTGTACCAACCATTCAGGTCCACTTCCCTCAAAGTGATTAATTTCCACGGCAGGATCTCCTTGAGAAATTATTCACTTTGAGAAGAGGTGTTCTTCCCTCTCTAGTTTGGTCCTGCGGATCAGACTTGATCTAATTTATTTACTCTCTCAATCAACTCACATACTACCCACTTGTTCTTCTTTACTTTTCTTATGAAATAATTGTTGTTGAAACTGTGGTTATCTTTTTATTAAGTAAGGATTATCTGTTTGCTTTAATAAAGATCTCAAAGTCTTTGATATTATTATTATTATCATATCTGTCTGCCGCAACCCATTTGAAACAGTTCCACCCGCCGTGAGCGTGCTCCTGGTAGACAAGACATAGTTTGTGCACAAGCCGAACTAAGTTGAGTTGCAGTTGGACCGATCTCAACTCCCTTACTCAAAACACTCGAGCCCAATACCGCAGGAGGCAGCCCAGCCCACTTTAACCACAAAAATGCCCACTACAATAGGCCAAGAATGTATTGATCCCTTATGGTAAATTAATTAATTAATTAGCCAAGTTAATTAATTAAGTCAATTAACATACAATAACATGTGGTAACACAAATAAATCACCAAATAACTAAATATAGTGGAAAATAAATTTGACACGGTGATTTGTTTATGAATGGGGAAAACCTCCAAGGCAAAAACCCCATCGGGTAAATTTAAGATCATCACTCCCAAGAATCCACTATTATTAAAACAAGCGGTTACAAGTAAATGAATCACAGTACTTTATACCAACCTACAATTAAACCTTTACCCCAATATACAATTAAACTTGTAATGAAGTGACAATCTCTCATTTTTAATGCACGGCTCCCAGTACGTGACTAACTAATTGATGCACGGATCCGAGTATGTAACTGACACACCAACTTGAGAAGGATGTTGGTTGCAAAGTTCTTCAGTTCATCCATACAATGAAGATCAAGAAGCTCCTTGGTCACAAAACTCTACGGCGTACAAATGCAACAGCTTCTTTAAGAGAAAAATGAACTAGGACATATGTCTCCAGTCATAATATGCTTGCAACAACAAGTGCAACCACCTTATGACAGCCCTAAAAATAATTCTTATATATATTTAGGATTGTGAAAAAAGAAAACCTAAACACATTCACATGGATATGCGTGAAATCAGATCTGAAAAACTAATTTTCGTAATTCTCGATAGATACAGCTGTCGAGCTTATCTGTCGAGCTTCACATTTTAAATCTCGATAGATACATCTATCGAGGTTTTAAAATACAACACTTTTTTACTTGATTCTTGGACAGATTTGCATGGCTTCAATACTTGAACTTGAACTCTTGTTCCTTGAAGTATTAAACACATCCTAGATCTACCTAATCACAAGTAAAATGAGTTTTGTCAAAGGATTAGCCAATTTTAAATGACATATGTTCTTAACAAGATTCACATATATCCTAACAATAATCACAACTGTAAAAACAACTTGAAGTTGGGTAATAACCAATAAGAAAGTGTAAACAGAATGAAACTAGAGTTAAGAAATAAGCTATTATTTATGAACAAATGGGAATGCTATACATAGAACTCACTTTTTTATTGGCATATTCAACAACAAATCACATCTGACCTTATTTTGATTTACCCTTTGATTCATTCGTATCTGAGTCACTTGCATTGTAGCCTAAAGGAAACCAATACACATCAATTCAAAGAAGCTTGTGAAAAAATCCTAATACTGTGTTTCTATAAAAAAAAAATATATATATATATATATATATATTTTTTTTTTAGAGTAGCATTCTGGTCCACTTTGGTTTAGTTTGGTCCATTTTGGTCAACTTCGGTCCTTTCAGTCCATTTTCGTCCACTCCATCCATTTTGGTTCACTTAAATCTATTTGGTCCTTTTCGGTCCATCTCAATTCAGTTTGGTCCACTTCAGTCTATTAGGTTTACTTTAGTCCATTTTGATTAACTTCGGTCCATTTCCATCCATTCAATCCTTTTCGGTCCATTTTGGTCCACTACAGTCTTTTTGGCATACTTCAATCTATCTCAGTCTAGTTCAGTCCACTTCAGACCACTTCGATAATGTTTTGGGAGGAGAGGTTTGTGAAAAAAGAGGAGCTACTTCGAGTTCGTTTGGGAACAACTTATTTAGCTGAAACTGAAAACTTTTTGTTGAAAGTATTGTTGATAAAAGTAAAAGTTAGCTGAAATAGTACAGTGAGACTCATGAATAGTACCAAAAAGTGTAGTGGGACCCATGAATAGTAGCAAAAATAAGCTAAATAGTAGAATAAGCTTATTTTAAACTCTAATCCCAAACGCAACCTTCATTACTAATTTTGTAACATTCTCATTGTGATATTGGTAAGTTCTTAATAAAATTACATTTTTCTTATTAAAGTCTTGTATTTTTATTTTTTTTATTTTTTGCAATATAAGTGATGGATTTACTATATCTACTTTCTCTTTAGGTCATTCAAGACTTATAAACGATTTACTTATATCTAATTCCACTTCGGGCCATTCAAGATATATAGAGGATAAACCATTTGTAAGGAGCACTAGAAACAAATTCTGACCATTATTTACAAAATCTCTCACTTTATATAATAATTGAATGTATAATGTATTAAGTTTTCTTGAAAAAAAAAAGTACTAAATTTAAAATACTTTTAAATAACAAATATAAATAGCTTAATTTAGAAACTCTAATATATTGTATTAACTATATTTTGTTAGAAAATAACCATATCATTTTAAGTAGGATTTGAAACTAACACTTATAAGTCTCATCTACTATTTTCATTTTTCACTTAACAGAAAAAGTAAAAAGTCAAAATTTTCAACATATTGTGCAGGTTTGTGACTAGTACATTTAAAGATTATAACGTTGATTTTTTTTTTTATTATTAAATCCGATTTCATTAACCACTAAAAGTGAAAGCATCCTGAAAATAACATGAGGAAAACAATGCTTAAAGCATTTGTATTGGTAGAGGCATAGAGTTAAAATGCTAAATTTGGCAACTAGATATAACAAAAGTGGCATAAAAAGCTAGTGCATTGGTGGAGCTATAACCATATTGTCGAGGAGGAAATTGATGCTTTTGAATAAAATGTTGAGAAACCAAGCCAAAACTTGACTTTGGGCTCTTGAGATGGCACCCAAAGGCTTTCGATGTGATGACAAGCCTATCCAAACAAGAAAAACAAAGGCTGCACTTAACAAAACAGTAATAAAAGCCCAATGAAAAATACTTTACAATACTTAGTTAGTACATTAGTGGTCCTGTTTTGATAATTCAAGGGAAATAAATTCTCTAGTGGTAAGGGTGAAGTTACATCTAAGTCCAAAAGATAAATTTTCCAACGGTAGGGATGGAATTACACGGTCCAACAATCAATGATTAGACAAATTTAAGCAATTTTTAGGTCCTTATGTGTCTCATTCAAGAGGAATTTATTGTGCTTTCAGCCATTATTACATCAATATGAGGAAAGAGTTCAATTGTTATAAATACATCATATCCTTCAATAGTAAAGTAAAAAGTTAAAGTTAAAGGTTCCCTAGAAAGAAAAAAGGGAGGATTAATTGGCATGGTGTGAAGGGAGAGAGAGATCCCAGCTTAATGCAGCGAGTATATCAAACTACGACTTCGGTGAATATGTGTTTATAAGGCATGGACGAGCTGAATATGGGCTATTTTTGAGTGAGTGAGATAGGATTGATGCTGAGATTGAAGCTTTTTATGAGTAGTGGGTTGTTTGTGACTAGTTAGAAGATGTTTATGAGCTGTGATAGTGTAAAGGGGGAGAAGAATATTTGGGATTAGATGGGTGTAGGTTAAAGGTGATGGGTGGTGAGCTAAAAGAGAGTTGAACCACCAGCAAAAATGGCCAACGAATCTCAAAGTCTCAGAGGAGTAGCTAGGTTATCTTTCTGGTTAGTTGCTTGTGTTTTTATAATGGAGCTTAGGGAAGCATTAATTGACAAGAATCCAAAGACGTATGACTACTCAGAGGTGCTGAATCAAGGTCAAGCTTTCTTGGGGTTTTTGATCAGAAGTAGGAAAATCCATTTTAGGGGCTACCTTGCTTCTTTAGGTAATGATGGGATTTTAGAGTGTTTTTGCATTAAATGCCAGGATTTGGGGCTGAGCTTAATTATTGTGATTGATGCTTGTATCAATAGCGAATTCTAATGCTGCAACTCAGATTTGAACCCCTGAGAAGTAAGATTTAACACCCCCAAGCCAGGTGTCAAGTTTTAGTCTACTTCAGGGGGTTCTGCTGGAAATCCCTTTATGCCCTCCAAATCACATGTTCCCATTTTTTCCCCTTTAGGATTTATGGGCTTGGCACATGAATCACGTCTTGAATGTGATTAACATTTTTAGCATTAATTTGTTGGAGTTTGGATGATTTGGTTTCAGCTTCCCTTCCGCTGGAGGTGCAATCTTGGAGAAGATGATGGAGTTCCATCATTCTCTAGACTTCAGCTGATATGACAGCCCTTAGGCACTATTCACGTCAGGTAGAGGGTGGCAGAAACTGATGGGACAGCCTTTAGTCCATTCTCAAAGGCTTAGTTCTTCTTGTATGAGTTTCTAGTTGCTCTTTTTGGTTAGGGGTGAACAAGGGCTGGTTGCCCACTCTCAATCTTTTGCCTCCTGTTGGTGTTTTTTTGGTTTGGGCTGGCTTACATGGGCTGGTCCCTTTGGGCCAGATTGTGTGCATCCTACAAAATAGTCATAACACATGTTTGCCATGGGTTTTTATCCCTCATGGACTTTTGTTAGTGAATAATTTGTGCTTTTTCATAGATACTTGCAATGGGCCTTTGGACAATTAGTTGTATTTGTTTGAAATAATATGACAAGTTTTAAAAACTTTTGTAAATAACACTTACTATGATGAATTCCATATTACAATGTTCATGGTTTCTAATAATTTAAATGATGAGCTTGTGGGTTTGAATGTTTTACCACGAGTGTTGAAGGTATATATTATGGATGTCGTGATTCAAATGATGTCCATGTATTTCATGGGTTTATAATACGAGAACATAATTCTCAAGATAGCTCTCAATGAGTTTTTTCATAAGATGATTGCCATGGTCCTTTCCTACATGAGGTCTCTACTTTTATATATACTAGTGTATGACCCACACAACGTGCGGGCTAGTTAGTTTTATTTATTTATTTTGAATTAGGATACTCTTATTTGTTATTTATGATAAAACAAATAAAACTCTCTAATTTGTAGGTATGATATCTTAAAATTTTAAAAAAAGCTCTATTAATATGGTATTACAATTTTCACTTTTTTTATGAAGCCAACAAAATGAAAACGAAGTGACGATAATTATTTTAGAATAACTGTCATCACTCACTTTGAGTGTCGATGCTAGGTTTGTATCACCCTTGATAATAACAGCTTTCAATCCTCTATATAATCTAATCCTTAATACATGTTAATTACACCTCACCCACATAAGTAATAACCTCTTACCATGGAGAAAATGGGCAAATACCCTTTTTTGGGAAATTAAACATTCGTTTGCCCTCTTTCTGAAACTAAATAGGGAATTGCCCCTCTTTTGTAACTCGACAATAGAGAAATCGAGTTTTAATGAATAACTCGATATTATTATAGTCGAGTTAGTCTGACCTTTCGAATTTTCCCCAATAAAAAAATGTTTGTGTAGACGGCCATAACTCGGGAAACTGGAAATCGAGTTATGTTCAGCGGTTTGAATCAATAGGACCCTAACGTCTCACAACGCTATTCAGTCACTCGCTCTCTCTGTACACTCTCTTTCCCTCGCTCTCTGCCATCACTCTCTCTCCACACTCTGTCTCTCTCGCTCTGCGATCAGGCTTCCCCACTCTTCCTCGAGTCTCCATCAGTCGTCATTGGTTCCCGCCGCCGCTGATTACAGGTACGGTCCTCTCCCTCTGAAATATTTTCTGACGTTGGTTAATGTTAGGTTGCGTTTTGTGTGGGATTTTGATTATTTTGTTGAAACTTAAGGAAGTAGTAAATTTACTAATGAAGATGAGAATTTTGTTGTCTTTTATATGCTGCAATGATGATTTTCTCATTAATGAGTTTAAATGTGCTTGGGGTTTTGATGAGGGGTTTTGGCAAATCGAGTGGTGTTATAACTTATATTTTCATAAATAGTTAATTAATAATTATCCGAAGCTTTAAGAAGTGATTTAAATAGTTCTGAAATAATTTTTTTTATGGCAAGTTCTTATTTATTTAAGAAGTGATGTTGAAAATCTTGTGCTCAAAATATAATGTCTTACTGAATCTATGCTTTTATTTTATATTAAATGTGGTTTACTTGTTAGAAAATTGCTAACAATGTATTTGCTGCCATGTCAGATATGCAGGCACTAGATAGAGTGCGGCCTGGACCCGATGTGGATACCCAGTTGGCCCAGCAGCCGAATCATCGGTCAAGTCCACTTTGGAGGTGCGCCGCTGACGAGGTATGTAGTAGTATTATTAATACATGTTTGTTTTATAATTACCTCGTGTTTAATCTCCTAACAGAATACTCGTCCGTGTGCAGGAGGCGCCTGGCATGATAAAGGTTCGACGCCGTAAATGTGTATTGCCATAGGGTGGGTTAGATCCACGTATCATGCAACACATAGATGCAGCAGGGTTGACTGGTTTATTCAAGGTTCCTGATATGGAGGTCGACCACGCCTTGATCACGGCGTTGGTTGAGCGGTGGCGTCCGGAGACGCACACGTTCCACTTACCCCATGGAGAAATGGGTATCACCTTGCAAGATATGGAGGTGATGCTGGGGCTTCCGGTGGATGGGTTGCCTGTCACTGGGAAGACAGACTACAAATGGAGTGAGCTGTGCGAACAGTTGTTGAGCCATAAACCTCCACCCCCGATACCAAACTCAAACAAGTCTACCCTTGCTGGGGTGAGGATAAGATACACCTGGCTTGATGCACAGTTTGCTGCTCCCTTAGTTGTGGACGCTGCTGACGAAGTCGTGCAGCAATATGCCCGCTACCACCTACTTGTACGGATGGGGGCCCTCTTGTTCATGGACAGGTCTGCGGACAGGGTCTCACTGCTGCCTCTGCAGTTGCTCAACCCAGTCAGCAATGCGAGACGGTATAGCTGGGGTAGTGCAGCATTGGCCTGGCTGTATAGGCAACTTTGTGGTGCATCGAAGAAGGATGCGATGCAGATTGGAGGAGCACTCTTGTTGGTGCAGCTATGGGCCTATTCAAGGTTCCCACAATTATGCCCTGTTGTGAGGCCGCCTCTACCGCCAGTGCACTCAGGGCCCCTTGCCATTAGGTACGTTCATTGAGTTCTCGTTATTTGTCTCTTTCATATAATTAAAAATATGCCAAACTAACAAACGAAAGAAACTTATCAATGCTTAGTATATGGATGTGAAATATAAAAGCAAAGTTTGTTAAATGTAAGGTTCAGTAATGAGCATTTGTCGACATCTCATGTTTGGTAGGTGGAGCGGGCCAAAATGCACCGCAGAGCATGCCACACACGTCCTTGCTGCGTATCGGGCGTCACTGGCTACAGTACGGGCCGAGCAGGTATTCGGTTAATTTAGTTTGAATTCTTATGACCACGTTTCCCTCAATTCTTATAACTACGGGCCGAGCACGTTTTCCTCAAATGCACCGCACATGCTTTTATTTTCGTTTCCCTCAATTTTATTTTATTTTGAATTCTTGGATTGTTGTAGGAATGAGTTGATTTCATAATACCATCCAATCATTTTGTTTGATACTTGGATTTCCATCCCATCATTTAACTCAATTGGAATGTCCATCGTGAAGTACTTCACATTAGAACTTCCATTTGTAGCACCTGCATGAATACTTGCTCGTCCTTACATAAAGTAAAACAAAAGTAAAAAATTCTTGAATGTTAAATCAAAGGGTTTTTTCCAAATTGGGTTGGATTGAAGGGTTTTTTCCAATGCAACCCAACTAACATGCTCTTCCCATAATTCGTGACTGTTGGTTAGAAGAGATTGCATATAGGTAAAACCATGTTCAACCCTGAAACTAAGCTCTCAAACAAACGCGTGCCATAATAATTTACAGGTTGAAAGCACCACTTTGCTCTTAGAACTTTGATGTTAGTGGCTTGAGGTCACTGTTATATCTGTTTAATCGTGGTTGGTCCTTCACAACATACTTAAACTTCACGATGTTTATTATCTTCAGCTCACTGTTATCTAATATACATGGGAAGAGCAAACCACTTCAGGTTTGGATTCCTCATATTTGATTAAAAAAAATCCGTTAGACCTAATGCTAGAGTGAATGAGGTCATGCCAAGTGTCGCTTTTATCTTTTTCGACGAGTCTGCACTGCAAGGTTTCATCAATAAATTTTGTAATGAAAATATGATGCATGAGGAATAGTCCAGGCGAGGATCAAATTCAGAATAATATAATTGCTGATTTAAGATCGACAAAAATATCCAATTAGTGGAAAATACATGTAAGCTCAGCAAAACCTCCAATAAAAATAGTTGCCTGAAGTCAAGATATAGCTTCAGCCATTGTTCCAAGGAAAATCTCCTAGGTGGTTCATCGTTAATATCAAAACCTGTAAACGAATTGTGCTTTCACAAAACCTTCCATTTGTATTAATAATTACTATAATCTAAAAACACGTGAGCGTCGTACAGAATTATGAAATAAATGTTATTTACACACAGACTTGGATCTACTTGATATTATATAGAATCACATAATAACATAAAAAATTCTTAGACCATTACATCCATTTCAATAATACTAATGATAGTAACGATGGTCATGAAACTAACCATCATATTAATATATCAAATTACTTTCAACGGATACCATGTTCTTCAAATTGCCACTAAAATAAAAAAATATAGAACTGTCATACAATTCTCCAAATGCAAACTTAGGCCAAAAATGCAAACTTGGGTTATATTTTTGCTCTCATGTCATGATTACACAATAATTAGATAAAATTTTCGTAGTTTAACATTTGCAGCTTTCCCAACGTTCTAAATTTAAAGAATTTTATCATTTTATGAGATTTAACAGCCAACTATATTACAACAGTGAAGAGAAGCTCTAACTCAGCAAATTTAATTCAACGAAAATCTGGAATATAATTGTGGTAATATCTAAGTCAACCACCAAAACTATAGTGAATCCAGAAGGTGTGAAATATTAATAAGCTTCAACAGTTCTAAAAAAAATTTCTATTTTAAAGCTTTAATATTGAAGTATAACAACTATCAAAGATTCAAACTCTCTCTAAAAGAATTATGAGCACAAGTCTGGGCTAACCTGTTGAGCAAGACTCCAAAACGCATGTAAAGAAGCAGAAAGTGCAAAAACAACGAAGAAGACAGTGAAGCAGAATTCACGCAAGGATTAGGGAAAGAAAAAAATTTGGACCATTTCTCGATTTATGCGTGTCATCCTTGCGCAGGGGCCATGCGTTTTGAAAATATCATTTGTATTCTAATATGCCTTGTTTTGACTACCATCCTTGAAAATGACCAACGACAATGACTAATGATGTTTAAGATTTTGTAAAGGTAAAGTCCACAATTAAACAGATATAACCAGGCGCTCAAGCCACCACCAACATCTACGGTATAACAGATGTGGTATTCAGACCAAATTGGGCCTCGCTTCAAACCGACAAGTCTTTGACCACGATGTTTGATCGAATAGTCGAGTAAGTAGGTATTCCCTCAAATGCAGTCTCACATCAATTGGCTACGATTACAAGAGAAAGTACACTTGTACATGACCTATGGCGCTACGTAATTTGTAAGAGTGATGGTTCTGAGACCAAAGTGATGCTTTTAACCTGTAAATGTTTAATGACCAAAGATAATGAACACCGTCATATTTACACACCATCATGTTTACAGACATTCAAAATGACCAAATCACAGAAAACACTGTGATCTTCATAATTTATTTTGTGAAAGACCAAACATAATTAATAAATTAATATTGCGAACTTGCTGGTGAAAGACAAAACACAATTAATATAGCGAAGTTTGAAGGTGACCAAGTTCCAACTCTAAACACACGTCACCAGCCTGCTTCTGTAGCACCAACTGTAGTCATATCAAACTCCTTCAATCGCAGCACATGTGCCAACAGACGCTGCTGCTTAGTCAAGTCATGTTCGGTGCTCTACACGATGTGGATACCCAATTCGACACTGTTTCACACCCACACTCACGTGAATACAGAATTGTGAAATTGGATGCACAGATGTCTCATTTACATCTACTGTTGCAACTACTGCCCACCTTTGATGTGACATTAGGAACATTTAAAATCTTGTTCATATAGTGTTTTTCCTGAAGGGTTTGACATGACAGGCCCTAATAAGTGAAATTGTAATGCCTGGACCGTGAAATGAGGTTATAAATGCACCAGTGATATAATGTTAACTTTCTACCCCACTAACTTCGTAGATTGATTAAGCTATGAGTCGCAATGCCTCAACATCAAATCGTACAATGCGAAACAAGTTTGGACCTACTTCAACAAATGCATCATCACAAGTTCCAACAGATCAACAACTACATACATACACAGACCACTATGGAGGAAAATGGGTTGGAAAGAAGAGAGATTTCGTTAATATGCCAATATACACGTATGAGAGTCTTGGAAGCGTCGGACACATCATGGTCGGCAAACCTACAAAACTAAGTACAGATACCACCGCAATAGAGTTCACTATAGCAGAACCACCATGGTCAACCCTATACGAGAAGAGGTGTGAGTTAGAGGTGTATTGTCGATGGCACGGGTTACGAGTTCCTAAGGCACGCTCTGCCGAGTTACCTAGAGATGAACCTGCCAACATACTTGCTCGTCTTGAACAAGAGAACAATCAAATGCAAAGGCGACTAGACCGTTTTCACGCAATCCAAAAAGCTAGGAAGCATCTAAAGGGGAAGGCGCAAGAGCGAGCCATGAAGTCTATTAATGAAATTACAGCGTTAGATGATGAAACAGATATTTCAGACTTCTCAGATTCAAGCAATGATGATTTCCAAAAATTTCTACCTACGAACATTAGACGTTGTTGTTAATGTCTACACATTATGTGCAATACATGATGTTATTGTTAATGTGTGACAAATGATGATTATGTATGTTCAACTTTTGCAACTCTAAAGATTAACTGTTTATTACTTTTGGCTAAGTTTATGTGAAATCACTTTCTCATTTTTTTCATACGTGTTCTTTGTTGCTACATTCAAGTAATGTGGGTCATGGACGAACAATGTCCTTTGCTTTGTAATGTAGGGAAAACCTTAGGAAGTGAAATGCCTCCAAATTATATTTATTGCACATTACTTGTAGGAAAATTTAATAGATTCAATACATACAGACTGATCCAAACCACATAGACCAACCGCGCATATGATTCAATAATTCGAATAATTCTTTTATATGAGTTCTTTGAGTCACGATATAATATGCACGTATCTGTGTATCTTAGTTGTAATAGTGTCCTACTTTATATAGATACATTACATAAAGACTCGTCCAAACCAGACTAACCACTCACTCACTGAAAATCCATATGGCTCACCCAACACACTCTCACAACGATATTTGGTTTGCTTAAAAATAGAGTAAAGGCCTAAAAGCCTGATCAGCCTTTGAAATATTTCATTCAAGTTATTGGTTTGTTGTAGCATTGCTTGAAAGCTCCCTAATATTGCAATTGTGATGATCGGAAGCCATTGATGTAAAACTTGGAAGCATAGTTTTCTTCATGTAATTTTACATTGATGTTGAGAAAATGTAACTACATTTTCTACCTGCAAAGACTCCCTGAAAAGTTTGTAGGGAAATAGGGGGATAAAACTCTCTACTGTTGCTACACTCACTGCTCGTAATACTAGCATTTGGCAAGTGAGGTTGGAAAAGGCTAACACAGCTCGGCACTGTTCGGCGAAGTCATGTTCGCAGTTCTGCATGTGCTGCTCAACAACTCGACACTATTGAACCCTGTCCAGTCATATCATCCATGCTCACGTGAATAAACAGATATGCAACATTTTGCAATGCACTATTTTCAAGGATGCAGAGGACCCTTCAAAAGTGTAAGCAAATTTTTGGGGGTAAGCTGTCCATCATTGCTACACTTGATTGATGTAGTTCTGCATGTGATACTCAACATCTCGAAACTATTGAACCCTGACCACACGTACCCATCCCCACTCACGTGAATACACATATGTGCAACCCTTTGCAATGCACCGTTTTCGAAGAGGCAGAGCATCCCTGAATTGGCTATGCATCAATTTTGGGTGTGAGCTGTCCAACATTGGTACACAGATGTTGTTCGTAGTGCTACATGTGCTGCTTAACAGCTTCGCACTGTTCAACCCTGTCCAGTCAATACACAGATATGCCTTCTTTTGCAATGCACCGTTTTCAAGGATGCAGAGCATGGCTGAAAAGTTTATGATACATTGAACACAGCTCAGTACTGTCTCAACAAGTCATGTCAGATGAAGCACAGGAATTCTGAATAGTTTTGAACAAGACATACCAAACTGGTCAGAGAAATAAACCATAGTACTGATCAAAGTCCCTAATTAAATATAAGCATAAACATCACTAGTTTAAATTTTAAATAGGTTATCCTTGTCCAAACTCTGATGGTCAACCAAGTGAAATATTGAGACACTAATCACAATAGGAGTCCTTTCGATCACCTCATTGGCAGTGACATCTCCTTTTTCTAAATTATTGTCTTTCGAAAATGCAACCCAGCCTTCCCCGAATCTCATTGCTTAATAGGTTTTGATGGAGGGTAATAGCACAAGACATTGATGTGTGACAAATTGCTTCCCAATAATATACTTGCTTCCCATATATGTTTCCAAGCCATATTTAAGAGAACATCATAATCACATTATGTATAAAGGCTCACCATATTATATGGCCACGAGATACCCATGAAAGAAGGATTTTTAGGCTTCAATTTTTTGGCTGCTTGGATTGCTCTCTCTCTCTCTTCCTCTGGACATAATCTGTAATTTTTTAAGAACAAACTTTTCTCTGACTTCATGTTTTATGGGTTTGTACATTAAGGAAGAAATGTTTGTATGATCTTCATCTAAGTTTTTGATATTTTTACCTGATGATCTTCCAATTTACAATTCTTCCTACGTGGATATTGAATCTCAATGGCAGTCTTATCAAATATAACAATATGGAAGCTTGAATTTCCTTCATATCTGAAGACTAAAAAATAACCATAACAGATAGAATGGTATTCAGCGAAATCCTGCCAACCATTACAAAACCTAATGTTGTTATCAGCTTTCTTCAATCACACTTGCCAAATTCCACCATAGGGAGCAATGACTGTAGCTATGGTGGATAGCTCAGTATTGTTGAACCCTGACCAGAAGTACCCATCCACACTCACGTCAATACACATAGCAACGCAGAAAATTTTGTGCATCAATTTCGAGTGTTATTGGTCCTATTGCTACATTGATGTTCGTAGTGCTGCTCAATAGCTTTGCACTGTTGAACCCTATCCAGTCATATCACCTACACGCACGTCAATACACAGCTATGCATCCTTTTGCAATGCAGCATTTTTAAAGGATGTACCTATAGCATCCCTGAGAAGTTTATGATACATTTAACACAGCTCAACATTGTCTCGTCAAATCATGTCAGATGAAGCACATCAATGTTGAATAGTCTTCACGTGAATAAATACGCAACCTCTTTTGCAGTACACATCACCAGCCCGCTACTGTAGCACAAGCTATAGTGTAACTCGACAGCTACCTCAACGAATCACATGCACCAACAGACGCCACTGAACAATATACTGTCAACTCATATCATCTTTATTCACGTGAATACTTATACTCACATCCACCTGAATACTTGCCCTTGCAAAACCCCTATATAAAGTCCCATTTACATCTACCCTTGCAAAACATCTACACATACCGAAGTCCCATTTACATACATCTACCCTTGCAAAACTTCTACACATACCGATCTAAAGTCACATTTTCCAATGTCAATGCGTAATTGGATGCTACCTCGTTTTCCAAATAACTATAGAACGCAAAGAGATTCTGACGAGAGGGAATACTATGCCGGATTGCAACAGGAGTGGGACTTTCGCGTGAACGAGTCCAACGCTCTGCACAATGATCTCCTGCAAATCGGAGCGCCTCTTGTCGAGCGTAGCTCGCTCACACTACCACGACAAAACATGCACCAATATGAGCGTGCAGTGACGAAAATAAAAAAAGAGAACAATCTTATGATACTTCGTAAGTCCAGGTATCATATGCTACAATTGGCGGAGGAGCAAGCCGTTGCAACAAACAGGCAACTCACTCCGGCAGAACGTAACAATGTCCTCAACTACGAGGACTACCTATCAGAATGAATGCCACTGTGGTGTGTGTGTGTGTGTGTTATGTCTATGGTTAAGTTTATAATGTTAGTGTAAGTTATTTTATGTTTTCTGTGTTATGTCGTACGTGCTTATTGAAAAACATCATGTGTGAGAATATTTGACTTTTATGACTTATGTGAGAATAATCTACATTACGAATAACGTGCATGCTTCTCATAATCAATAATAAGGTTTACATAGTACAAATGCAACCATACATATAACACATAGTTAAGCAAAATAGTTCTCCAACAAAATCTAATTACACCACGACACAACACGATTACTCTTCATCTGACATCTCCACGTCTGACTGATAAATGGGATCAGCAAGAAGTGATTGCATGAACTGTGCATGCTCATACCACCCTTCCTGCACTGACTCTCGAATCTCGACTTGGGTCCGATATCGATTAAGACGTATCTTCATTCGATTATTTTCTTCTCTTATGCGGTTCAATGCTTTACGAAGTTCGTCGATGCTGTCTCTGGGCATTTGTGATGCGAGTCGCCGAGGCACTGGCAACTTAAAACCAACCAACTCATCATAAAACATTTGTTGTTCACGAAATAACCAAGCCCACTCCTGTCTCATGGTATTGTGAACGTAAGCACTATTTCACAAATTCGGATTGATTGGATAGCTGAACTCATCTTCCAATACCCAACAACGACCCATAGCAGTGAACACATCATGAGGCCTATAGAGTTGTGGGTTGCCAGAACCAGACATTGACACTGAATACAATAACACCAAATGATCAAGTTAACAGTGTGTATCAACTGTTGCTAAATAATGTAATCCTGCATAGAATGGTACACAACAAAGACATTCATAAACAATAGACATTGTTGGTAATGTCTACACATTGTCTTCAACACTAAATGTTGTTGTAAATGTTTGACCAATGATGATTATGTGCAATACAAAATGTTGCTATAGTAAAGAAATTATTTCATTCTCTTCTCACCAACGTTTACTACAATAAATAACCAAAATCACACCAATGTACTTACTTCACATTCATTCAACCTAAAAAATCAAAATTTAGTACAATATCAAATGAAAATAACATTGCCCTAAAATTGTGATGTGAATTTTTTACCTGAGGTGATACAAATTTCAATTGAGTTTGAAGAAAGCTGCTGTTGATCCGTGGAGGAGTTCCAACTCAGTTCAGCAGAAAGTCCTCAGTTCAGCAGAGAGCAAGGCACACTGAGTGGGAGAAGGTGTGCAGAAATTATAAGAGAATAACTCGACTTTACGGATATCAAGTATACTTTATAACTCGATATTCCAGGAATCGAGTTACATTGAAACACTCCACCTGACACAAAGACAGTACGAAATCAGGGTTTATAACAGTATAACTAACTCGATTTTTAAATAATCGAGTTATGTAGAGATTCAAAACAAAAAATGCCAGCAGTGCGGGAAAAACCTGTGTATAACTCGATTATTGGAGTATCGAGTATTTCATATAACTCGATTTTAGGATCATCGAGTTACAAAAGAGGGGCATTTCCCTATTTAGTTTCAGAATGAGGGCACAAAGATGTTTAATTTCCGAAAAAAAGGGCATTTGCCCATTTTGGCCCTCTTACCATATACCAAAGTATATCTCTCCTCCTCATGTAGGCTAGAACCATTTCTATCACAATCTAATTAAAGAGAAAATCACATTGAAT
This sequence comes from Quercus robur, assembly GCF_932294415.1. NCBI lineage: Eukaryota > Viridiplantae > Streptophyta > Magnoliopsida > Fagales > Fagaceae > Quercus > Quercus robur. Next base: position 66,484,206 of record NC_065541.1, read on the forward strand.
GTTTTATGCTCACTCTTTTATTATTTTCTTTTCGCTGAAAATGTATGAAATTTCTTCTACAAAATTTGGCAATTAGTAAATCACATATGGATCCAAAAAAGAAAAAAAAAAGAAAAAAAATTAGATGTATAGGCAAAGTAAATGTAAGTAAACTTAATAAATTTAATATTCTGTTTTATTTTTAGGACCCAATATATAATGATTGTTAATTTTTTTAAGTGAAAGAATAAATGAATAGAGTGAATAGATTCTTATTGACAATAAAGCAAATAAATGGTCTAAGTGTAAATAAAGACACATATTGGATATTTTGTAAAGTTTTTTTTTTTTTTTTTTTTTGCTTTCGTACAGTGTATTCGAAGAAGGTTCCTATTAAATTACTCTTACTATTCCCAATCCTATATGTGATTGAGATATATCTCACCTATACTATTCCTATAAAATCACTTTTCCTTTCCTTCATACCCTGCTTCAGTTCTTTACTTCTTCCTCGTCAGAGAGCATCTGCGAACTCCCTTCACATCATCTTTTTTTTTTTTTTTTTTAATTATAATTATTCGGTCTCTTCAAAAAATAGCAAATGAAAATATTCTCACCTTTTTCACTTGCTACACTAAATCCAAAGACTTTCTTTCCTGAGTAAATATTCTTGCAGAAGAGCAAAACATTAATTCGAAACTTCTATCACTGTTTTTGCAAGGAAAAAATCGTTCAAAAGGTAAATATAAATTGAGGGAGGTTTTGAATAAAAGATGGCCGTTGTAGTTAATTTCGCAACTACCTAGGATCACGTTGTTTCGGATTTCTATTAATTGGCTGAGAGTTTTAGGCGGTGTTTATTGATAGAAGTTGGTAGCTAACGGTCCGCTTAAGTGTTTTATCTTTTAAATGTTATCAATGGCGAAGGAGTAAGGCACAACGTTTCGCTTTTTATTCTGTATTTTTTGACTGGTAACATGGCAGATTTTGAAGGGGCCTTTTTTTCTACCTGTCGCAACCGCCTTAATTGCATAAAAAAGTTTCTGCTATTATATATAGTATATGATATTGATGAGGCAAGAAGGCAAAACCAATGTCATATACTTAGGATGTACTTCTAAGATTGGTAGCAACTTGACACCGATACAAAAAGCATCTGTCCTCATTTTTATGTACCAATCATTTGTAACATTATTTACTTAAAATCTTAGTAAAGGTTGTTGTAACTTATATTTGAATCTGTTAGGTTCTAAGACTTAAGGAACTAATGTATTAAAACTTCAATGTGTATTGTGTTGGTAAACCATGATCAAAATATAGAGTCTAGGTTTAGACTTACTCAAAGTGTGATTTAATGTAAAACTGGAATCGAGTAATTGCAGGATTTATTGGACAAAATCTGCAAGGCTTGATTGATCAAAAATTAGATTCAATCAATCGAAACTCGTGCAGATTTAATTTTTTGCAGAAATTTCAATTTAGCTCAAGCCCATATGATGTGTAGGGTTAAGTGTTTTACTTCAAGTATAAAAGGAAAAACCCTAGCTACGTTTTAGAAGTATTTTGGAGAGTTGTGTGTTGAATCTTCTATGAGATCTAGAGGTGTTTACCTTCATACATACATATAGAGTTGTCAAGATCAAGATTCGCTTCAAGAACTTGATGATCTCTTCAGTTGCTGCATAAAGAACTTTAAAGAAGATCTGAAACCTTTGAGTAGAGTCTCAAAGTTACAAGTAGGAGAACTTGTGGTTGCTGCAGATCAAAGAAAGAAGTAGTCCGTAGACTCGGAGCTATCACGTGATTGTGGTAGTAAGTTTTCTACTTGAGATAGCAATAGGATGTTAGTGGTCTAAGTTTTATTGTAAAAACATTGTGGTGTACTTTATATTTCTGATTTATTTGCATGATATGATATTATTGTGTTAACCTAGAACTGAATAATTTATCTAAGTAATCACTTGGCTAAATAACTAGGTTAAACAACTTGTGTTCAGGGGTCTAAAAACTAACAAAATCAAACATCCAAGTGAGAGGTGGGTTGTAACTTGTAAGTTATATTACATGATCAAAATAAATCAAATGTTCATTGTGCAAAATAGAGTATGTATGCTAGTATGCTGTACAGTATTTGAGGCTTGTTATTTAAGCAAATTCTTCTTGAATCCAATGAAAATCTATACAATGCAAGATCATTCATAATTACAACTTAACAAACCAAGTGACACATTTGGAATCAACAAAAGAAAGAACAAGCCTAGCAGTTACAGCCTCATCAACTGTAACATCGCGACAAAATACCATGAGTGATGAGAACAGAAATTTTTGTAAAAAGAAAAGGAAAGAAAAATCCACTCAACCTTTAACTCTTGGTATAAATACAATACATGGATGCAATGTACCTAGAGAAAGTAAATACATAAGAGAACTGGCAAAACTAAAATATTAGAGAAAGAAAGAGAACTAAACAACAACAAATCCAGCCCATAAATTATCATTGAAACACAGTTAGAGTTGGAACCCATCACAACCCACGAATTCACTGCAGAAGACGAGGTATATATATTACATAATTATTGCGCACAATTGATCATTTATAATTCCTTCATTTTCATTTCCCTCATATTAAGCAAAATGGATGTAAAATTAAAAAGCCAACCTTTAGAGGCTAGAACCCCCAATTGTCCTCCCAAGTCCCAAACATTGTCCCTCAATTAGTAATGCAATTTGTTGCTGGATATGCTTTCCTTTAGATATAAGTTGCTTTTATCTAAATTGCAACATGCTTCGCAATCTTGTTCATTTCTCGTCATTATTATGAGCAAAGAAAAAGTCTAGCCTTTATGTTTCTTAAAGGTTTTTTTTTTTTTTTTTTTTTTTTTTTTTTTTTTTTTGGTGTTTGCAATAGCTCAAATGGCAGTTTTGTGCAAATAAAAGTCATAATTAGCTCAGTATCACTATATATATATATATATATATGTATGTATGTATTAAAAGCACAAGGATCATGCAAGAATTTAACAAGATTATAGAGTAGCAATAATACTGTTTGATAATGAATATAAAGTTTAACAGCTTGAAGAGTTGAAGTTGGCCCTTGCATAAAAAGAAACAGTAGATATAGCAGAACAAAATATCCAGAGATACATGAAGAGGGCAAAATATTTAAGGACGTCAATTAAAGAGGTGAGAAAATTGAGTGAAGCTCTCTTACGTAATAGATAATCACAACTGTATAAACAGCATGAAGTTGGGTAATAACTAATAAGAAAGCATAAACAGAATGAAACTAGAGTTAAGAAATAAGCTGTTTTCAAAGAACAAATGGGAATGCTAGACATAGAACTCACTTTTTTATTGGCAAATTCAACAACAAATCGCATTTGTCCTTATTTTGATTTACTCTTTGATTCATTCGTATCTGAGTCACTTGCATTGTAGCCTAAAGGAGACCAATCGCATCAATTCAAAGAAGCAAGTGAAAAAATCCTAATACTATGTTTCTATAAATAGAATATATATAATTAAAGATATATCTATTTTTAGAGTAGCATTCTAGTACAATTCAGTTCAGTTTGGTCCATTTTGGTCAACTTCTGTCCTTTCAGTCCATTTCCGTCCACTCGATCCATTTTGGTCCACTTAAATCTATTTGGTCCTTTTCGGTCCATCTCAGTTCAATTTAGTCCACACTTCAGTCTATTAGGTTCACTTCGGTCTATTTTGATGAACTTCGGTCCATTTTGGTCCACTTCAATCTTTTTGGCATACTTCAGTCCATCTTAGTCCACTTCAGTCCATTTAGACCACTTCGATAATGTTTTGAGAGGAGAGGTTTGTGTAGAAAGAGGAGCTACTTTGAGTCCATTTGGGAACAACTTATTTAGCTGAAAGCTTGAAACTGAAAACTTTTTGTTGAAAGTACTGTAAATAAAGGTAAAAACTAACTGAAATAATATAGTGGGACCCATGAATAGTAGCAAAAATAAGTTGATTTTAAACTCTAATCCCAAACGCAACCTTCATTACTAATTATGTAACATTCTCATTATGATATTGGTAAGTTCTTAATAAAATTACATTTTTCTTATTAAAGTACTGTATTTTTTTATATTTTATTTTTGCAATATAAGTGAAGGTTTTACTATATCTACTTCCTCTTTAGGTCATTCAAGACTTATAAACCATATAGTTATATCTAATTCCACTTCATGCCATTCAAGATATATAGAGGATAAACCATTTGTAAAGAGCACTAGAAACAAATTCCGACTATTATTTACAAAATATCTCACTTTATATAATAATTGAATGTAAAATGTATTAAGTTTCCTTGAAAAAAAAAAAGTACTAAATTTAAAATACTTTTAAATAACAAATATAAATAGCTTAAATTAGAAACTCTAATATATTGTATTATCTATACTTTGTTAGAAAATAATCATATCATTTTAAGTAGGATTTGAAACTAACACTTATAAGTCTTGTGGGGCCAGGGAACTTATGATCCGGCCCACGCTCTACCAGGGCCCAGGGCCCGTGCCGAGGAGGGTATTTGCCGAGGACGAATGGGGAAAGGTCGAAATGTCGGGGACACAGTCAAGGATGACTCTGTCCTCGGCACTCCAAGACTTCAAAGGGAAGAGCAACATCTCGTTGAGGGCTGCCCTCAAAAAGCCCCCTGAAGGAGATGCGAGTAGAATGGGACCCACGTGGGGGTACGGTGCGAAACTGGTTCAGGGTAAATACGTTCCCCCCCCTCCCCGCATTAAATGCACCCGCCAACGTCCTAACCATGTTAATGAGAAAAGACGCCTGGACAGGGTGACTTCGATCATCGCAACTAACAAAAAGCAAGGAGGGACAGCTGATGGGACGGGTACTGAAGTAGGCACCTGCTTGATCAACAAGTGGAGGGCTAAGATCAACCAAGAAGGGCTATATAATGTGAAGGTTGATGCACCAAGGAGGAGGCTGGGAAAAAAGGCCAAAAACCAGAGCCTCCCAGCCCGCCTCCAGGAGAAAGACTCCTCGAGCGAACCCGATTTAATTCTGTATCAACACCACGACCAACCACCGCCTGGTGACCAAGGCCTAGCCTTTCAAACCCACGCTCTACAAATGATATTGTTTGAGCCTCTTTACGTGCGAACCCAATATCATTTTGGGTCGCCACAAATTGTGTCCTTACAAGTCTTATCTACTATTTTCATTTTTCACTTAACAAAAAAAGTAAGAAGTCAAAATTTTCAACATATTGCGCAGGTTTGCAACTAGTATATTTAAAGATTATGACGTTGATTTTTTTTATTAAATCCGATTTCATTAACCACTAAAAGCAAAAGCATCCTCAAAATAACATGTGGAAAACAATGCTTAAAGCATTTGTATTGGTAGAGGCATATATTTAAAATGCTAAATTTAGCAACTAAATATAACAAAAGTGGCATAAAAAGCTAGTGCATTGGTGGAGTTTTAACCATATCATTTAGTTGTTGTGCTGCGGTGCACAGCAAAACATGGCTGTGCACTGTAGCGTTGAAGGTTAAAAAAAAAGAAAAAAAGAAAAAGAAAAGATAATTACACTTTACCCACTTGTGATTTGCGTCTAATTTGATGTGCCTACCCATGGTTTAAATTTTGACACTTTACCCACCTATGATTCCCACAATTACTGTGCCGTAACCCACCTCTCCCTCCTCCGTTACTCTAACACAGAATATGCAAAAAACAAAAGCTTTTTTAGATCAAAACACAGTAACAGCTGCTCCGATTTGATTTGTTAATTTTTTCAGTCTCAGATTTGATCTATTAACAATGGTTGTAAAGTTTAAATTATAGATCTACTTTATAGGTTTCTACATGGGTCTCGTTTGGATGATGAGAAAATGTAGGAAATGGAAAGGATTTGAATGTCAAAGTTTCCATTTTTATCGATGGGATTAAAGAATTTCCATTTTTGGGATATGGGAAAATGGATAGCTTATCTCAACCGAGTTGGGTTTTAGGATTTGGCCCAGTTTGATTTGTGAGATCTTCATTTCCTGTGGATATGGATGGAGCTGAAGGAAAAAGATACATTTTTCGATATATTTTTTTCCTTCATTTTCTAAGTAGCCAAACAGGGGCTTGATCTATCTTTTGATGGGGAGATCTAGTTGATGCTTTCCATTTTTTGTATTTAGCTTATAAGTCATCAACACACTTCAACTTCCATTAACTTCAGAAGGTGTCTTTGCCACAATGGACAATGCGTGTAGTCCACTCTGTAACTCATCTTGCAATAAACCATAAACAAGCCTGTGCCTCTTAACCAAACTTTTCCCTTCAAACTCCTTAGACACAACTTTTACATTAAAATGTGTCTCCCCATCACTTCCTCTAACACCAGCAAGCCTAGCATGCTGATAAGAGATATCTTCCACTTTTATGGCCACCGGACTAAGCTCTCTCTCCAATTTCTCCTTTATTCTTGTCCCTCTACTCCCCAAACCACCTGAATTCGAACTCTGAACCGAGTTTCTTTCTCCACTCACCTCAGAATCCAATTCAACATTCACATTTCCATCTTTGCTATCTACTTTCAACCCCCAAATTCGATACCCCAACCAGAGTTTCTTCAACACCCAGATCAGAATTTGATCCAAAGTTCACATTTTCAACACTGCCATCCATTTTCAACCCCTAATTCTCGCCCTTTTCAGCTTCCACTGCCAACTGAAGTGCCTTCTTTTGCATCAACCTCAACCTATTCTATATTTGCCTGATGAATTAAAGACGAGATGGGAGTGAGTGTGTTTTGATCTGAAAAAGCTTTTGTTTTTTGCATATTCTGTGTTAGAGCAACGGAGAAGGGAGAGGTGGGTTACGGCACAGTAACGGTGGGAATCACGGGTGGGTAAAGTGTCAAAATTTAAATCATGGGTAGACACATCAAATTAGAGGCAAACTACAAGTGGATAAAGTGTAATTATCCCAAAAAATTTATTAAAAGATATATTATTTTATTGTGTTAGTGGTGGTGGTTGTTGTTTATTGTATTAGATATATTATTTTATTATGTTATTTATATTATTTTATTATGTTAAATGCTAAAATAAAATCGCTGATATTGGGTGTTTTGTAAGATAGGATGGTAAAATAGATAAAATAATTTTTTCTAATATTAAATTGCTAAATTTTTGCTTCTACTAAGAGCATCAGCAGTGGGGCTTGTAAATGCCAAATGTTAAGAACATTTGGCATTTAAGCCCCAAAACTACTCAACAGTGGGAAGGCTATATTGCATATGCCATTCTTAAATTTGGGATTTAGCTACAGTACCATCTCAAATGTAAGATGGTACTGTAGCTGAATGGTATAAAGAAAAAATATTTTTTAATGCTCACCAACGGTTTTAAACCCGGTAATTTCTCTCTCCTCTCTCATTTTTGCTCTTTCTTTTCTCTCTCTTCCTTCTCTGTTTCTCATCCCCTCTCTCTCTCTCGCCAAATCACCCAAGCCAGATCACCTCTCTCATTTTTGCTCTTTCTTTTCGCTCTCTTCCTTCTCTGTTTCTCATCCCCTCTCTCTCTCTCGCCAAATCACCCAAGCCAGATCACCTCTCTCATTTTTGCTCTTTCTTTTCGCTCTCTTCCTTCTCTGTTTCTCATCCCCTCTCTCTCTCTCGCCAAATCACCAAGCCAGATCACCAAGCCAGACCGGAGCTCACGCCTGATCGGATTTATAGATCGGCGTGGTGGCGCGGCTGCGATGGGCGTGGTGGTTGGAAGTCAGCGCGGTGGAGATCGGCGTGGAGACCGGTGGTTGGAAGTCAGCGCGATGGGTTTGATGGTGGGTTTCGGTGTTTGCTGGGTTTGTTTGGGCAGAGGGTGGGTCTTCACCTTTTTCCGATGGGTTTGTTTGCTGGGTTTGGGTCGGATTTGGGTGGCGTTTGGGTGGTGTTTGGGTTGGCGTTGGGTGGTTGGATTTAGGTCCGGTGGTTGTGCCTTTTTCCGATGGGTTTGATGGTGGGTTTCGGTGCGTGCTGGGTTTGTTTCGGTGTTTGTGAATCATTTGTTGGGTTTGTTTGCTGGGTTTGTTTCGGTGTTTGTGAATCATTTGTGTGTGTGGGTGTGTGTTGGCGGGTCGTGGTGGAAATGGAGTTTGCTGGGTTTGTGTGTGTTGGCGGTGTTTGTGAATCGTTTGTGAATCGTTTGTGTGTGTGTGGAAATGGAGTCCGATTTTGATTTTAATTTTGTTAACCTATGGGTTTCTGGGTTTGGATGGCCATGAGTTTCTGGCTGGTGTTTCTGGGGTTTGAAGAAAATGAATAGTTTGGGTATGTTCTTCGTGGTAGTGGTGGCAGCAGTTGGTTGGGTTTTTGTTTTTATTTGGGTTTAAGGATATATTATTTTATTGTGTAAAAATATTATTTTAATGAGTAGGATAGGAAAATAAAAGTTGGGATGTTGGGTATATTGAAAAATGGTATGGTATAAGTAATAAAGTAGTTTTTTGGGATGGTAAAATAGGATAGGATTTGAGATCCGGATGTGGATGCTCTAATGTGGATGCTCTTAGAGCCAAAATATGTACATAAAAAACCAATATGGCAAGAGCATAAAATAGCTAATAATAATTAGCAGGTAGCGTAACCTAGATAAAAGCACCTTTGGACAAGCTCTTTATCACCTTGATTGGATGGTTCTTTCTCACCCAAAAAAAAAAAAAAAAGCCTTGATTGGATGGTGTCATTTTCTCTCTCACATTAAAAAAATCCCTCCACAGAACTTTTGAACCCAATCCTTAAAATAATTTTTTCAAACCCACTAGAAAAAAAGAAAAGAAAAAAGTTTAGACTGTTGAAAAAAAAGGTAACATTGTTGAAAAAAAAATCGTACGACCACCTCAACAAAGTTTACACAGATACTTTCTCTCAAAAAAAAAAAAAAAAAAAAAAAGAGCAAAAAGAAAGAGACGACGGAATATGGATCTTCAACGTAAAATGTTACTGCCTTTGAAAAAAAAAATTTGACAAATCAGAACGCGCCACGTTTCATTCTGACCTTCCTTTTTCCTAGTTTCCTTACAAGTAATGCTCGCGACATATAATTTCTCATGACTTTGTGCCACAACTCTATGTGGCGAGTTATAATTGATAAAAGTGTGTTCTTATATAACCTATCATCATATTTTTATCAATCACAATATATCATGTGACAAATTGTGGTATAAAATTGTGAAAAATTATGTGGTCCTATTATTACTCGTTTGCTTACCCCTTTTCCCTGTTTGTTAAGCAAAAGATTCCTTGCAAAAACCACGAGCCAAAACCTCTTTCTTTTTAAGTCTTTGTACCTCTTTCTTTTTAAGTCTTTGTTAACAAAAAAGAAAGTCTTCCTTTAAACTTCATCATCATCAGCTTCTCTGTGTGACTGTGTGTGGATCAGCTTCTCTCTGAAATTCCAAAATGTTCGTCTTAAGGTTCTTATGTGGGCAATGGTGCAAGCCCACAACAGATGAGGACTTGGAATCACAAGGATATCAAGGTGTGTTGGCTGTCAACGTTGGTGTTGCTGCTCTAGCTCATGATCTCTTTCACTTCGAGATCACCTCCCAGGTACATATGTTCTCTTCTGGTTTCAATTTCTTTGAAAATTGAAATAGTAACCCAAATGTTTTTGAATTAAGTGATGATCAATATATTGGCAAAATGATTTATTCAAAGTAATTATGAAGCAAAAATTTTGAGTTAATTAAGTGTTCGTTTGGCAAATATTATTTTTGCCAACTTATTTTACTATTTAGTTTATTTTTGTTACTATTTATGGGTCCTACTGCACTTTTTGGTATTATTCATAAGTCTCACTGTACTATTTTAGCTAACTTTTACCTTTATCTACAGTTCTTTCAACAAAAAGTTTTCAGTTTCAGCAAAATAAACAGATTCCAAACGGACTCTATATATCTTTGTGTAAGTTATACATATAAATATCCATCCTGTTAATGCTTTGATTAATGTTTTAAGGTCCCGGAAGGACTCAGCAAGAATGTTGTCTCGTCTAAGAAGGCTCAAGCTAATTGGTAATTAATTAGCATGCATTTTATCTCAACAATTTTCTTTTTATAGAGTAAAATTATTAGATATTTATTATTTAGCAAGAAATTGGAAAAAATAGAGTGATGAATAGGCTCTATAGCATAGCTTTTTGTCGAAAAAGGTTACATTTTGACAATATATGAAGGTACAGAAAATTATTAGAGGCATGGAGAGCAGCAAAACCCCCTCCAAAAACACCTGAAGAAGCTGCTAGGCTTGTCATTGAGACTCTAAAGAGACACCAAAAGGCAGATGTTGAGGTACAATAAAAGATCCTGTCACAACATATATGTATAACTTGTTGCATAATGCATAGAACTGTAATGGAAGAAAGTAAGAAACATTATCAAATTGCCTTTTGTAGGGTTTATTGGCCTTCTATGGTCTTCCTCTTCCTCATACCCTAGTCCAACTTACTGCTGGGGCCCCAACATCATTGCCTGCAGGAGTAAAGTATGAATTTCAGACATTTCCGGTAAGAACCACACTCTTTTCAGACTCGATGTATGTTACCATAATCAAGTCATAGAGCTGGGTTTGATATAATGAATCACTATAGATACAATATTTTTCACTACTTACTGAGGTGGCAAGTTGTAAATTGTAATTAACTTTCACATGCGTCCATCATTGACATCATTATATTGTTTAGCATTAACAACTTGTCACCTCAATAGTTGTGAAAAATAATGTTAATTATGTCTATAAACTTATTGATAATGAATTATTGGAATGAAACTAGGTTGATTCAAGAGCTATAGCAGATGGAGATGGGATGACAGTGTATGTCAGTACAACAGACCCAAGGGAGTCATCTTGTGTTCCTAGAGAAGTACAAGTAGCAGCTGTCCAAAGATCACAAGCGCGTGCTGAGAAAAATTATACAAAAGCAGATGCAATTCACGAAAAAATTATTGAGTCCGGATATCGGTTAGTCATCTACTAGGCATAGGCCTAGATTCCAATTTTGATTCAATATTATAGTTTTGTAATTGCCTTCTTCCACTAGGGTACTCGATTTTCAGAACAATGAGGAAATCCTCGCTCGAATTTATCGAATTCGACTAAGGTAAAATTACCTAAAATTCAAGTAGCTAATCTTTTAGTTTTTTGGTTAATTGCAATTTGCCCCCCTAAAAAATGGGGTCAAATTCAATCCCCCACTAATTGTGAAATCAAGCGAGTCTCCACTAATTAATTGGTGATTGACAAAATATCCCTCGCAGTTAATAATTTCCATCAATTTCAAACTTTTAACAAAAAAAATTTGAAATCAAACAATATCCGCATAGAGAATTTCTCCAATAATGGATTTGTGAGATTTTAGTTAAAATTTTGAAATTAATGGAAATTGTTTACAATGGGAGGCATTAAGCCTACTATCAATCAATTAGGGGGTTGATTGTATAGCTTATTGCGCTGGGGGGTGGGGGGTTGGAATTAAACTTCACCCCATAGTTTAAGAGGACAAAGTGCAGTTAATCTCTTTTTTTATTTATTAGTTATATATATATATATATATATATATATAGCATCAGTTGTTAATAGCTTCTGAACAGGGGAATAGATGCACCAGAGAATGCAATGCCATATGGGAAAGAAGCAAAGGAGGAGCTGACAAAGGTTGTGCAAGGAAAGTGCTTGCGAGTCCTTGTTTATGGGGAAGATCAATATGGCCGTTGCGTAGCTGACATATATTGTGATGGCAAATTTGTTCAGGTGCTGTTTCTCAGAACATTGGTTTCTTTTGTGCTTGTTAACACTGAGCTAACTTATCCCTCTTTTCTTACTGCCAGGAATTAATGCTCAAGAAAGGTTTTGCATGGCACTATGCAACCTACGACCAACGCCCAGAACTTGCAAGAGTAAGAAATTACCTTTACTTCATTCTTGTACTTTCTCCATGTTAAGCCTCTTTAATCTAACACTATGTGAGTTTTCAATAAAAATAAAAGGTAAAGATAAGACTTACTGACAAGAACTGTAAATCTCTATGTTTATGAATTATGATACCAGTGGGAAAAAGAGGCACGAGCCACAAGAGTTGGCCTGTGGGCTTCATCGAATCCTGAGAAGCCATGGGAATGGAGAAGGAAGAATAAGAAGAAAGGACAAAAGAGAATACGGAGAAAGGACAAAAGCGAAGGTAGATGACATTTTCCAAATAGGAAGGAAAGTGAGACCTTGTGACTAATTATCTCATGCAACGGATTCCTTCCTCTATCATTATATGAACCTTGCAATCCTATAAGATTCACACATTGTGAAAGGAAGGATGAATATTTATCTCCAATGTATGAGGTACTTGTTATGGGTGACTGCTTTTAACCATATGAGGCTAGAAGGCAAAACCAATGCAATATATTAGGACGTACTTCCAAGACCAGGAGTTCGTAGCAACTTGACACCAAACGTCAAAAGCATCTCTCCTCATTTTTATGTACCAGTCATATGAACCATTATGTATTTAATCTTAGTAAAGGCTGTTGTAAGTTATGTTTGAATCAAAAACCCAAGTAAGAGGTGGGTTGTAAGTTTAAGTTGTGTTACCTGAACAAAACAAATCAAATGACTATTGTGCAAAAGAGAATATGTATGCTAGTATACTGTACAGTATTAGAGGCCTGTTATTTAAGCGAATTCTTGTTGAATCAAACACAAATTTATACAATGCAAGACCATTCAAAATTACCACTCAATAAACCAAGTGATACATTTAGAATCAACAGAAGAAAGGACAAGAATTTCAACTTAATCCTAGCAGTTTCAGCCTCATCAATTGTAACATCGCAACAAAATATGCCACGAGTGATGAGAACACAATTTTTTTGTAAAAAGAAAAAGAAAAGACAAATCTACACAACCTTTAAGGCTTTAATTCTTGGTATAAATACAACAACACATGGAAGGAACGTACCTAGAGAAAGTAAATACAGGGAAAAACTAGAGAGAGAGAGAGAGAGAGAGAGAGAGAGAGAGAGAGAGAGAGAGAGAGAGAGAGAACAAATCCAGCCAGTTGATTGACATTGAAAGATGGTTAGAATTGGAACTCATCACAGCCCACAAATTCACTGCAAAAGATGAGGTATATAATATTAGTACTTCTTTTTTTTTTAATTTTTTTATGAACAATTGATCTTTTATAATTCCTTCCTTTTCATTGACCTGAAACTAAGCAAAATGGATGTAAAATTGATAAGCCAACCTTCAGTGCCTAGAACCCTCAATTGTCCTCCCAAGTCCTAAAATTGTCCCTCTATTAGTAATGTAATGTGTTGCTGGAAATGTTTTCCTTTAGATATAAGTGGCTTTTATCTGAAATGTAGCATGCTCTGCAATTTTGTTCATTTCTCTCATCATTATTATGAGAAAGGAAAAAGTCAACAGCATTTATGTTCCTAACACAAATTTTTTTTCCTTGCTCAAATGATAGTTTTGTGAAAATAAAAATTGTAATTAGCTCAGTATAACAATATGCTTTTTAGAAAAGTTACTTCAATGACCATGCAGGATGTTGGCCTTATGAGGGGTCCGCAATCACCCTATGGGGTTGTTAACCTTATGGAGGGTCAGCACCTTGTATTCGTTGTCACGTGCAAGTGTGGCATAGGTGCTTGACAGCCCAGCCTTCTGGTGCAACACACTAAGCTCCTCGTGCCTGCCCGCAACATGTACAGACATGGCTTTGTGCCCTTTAGAGTCAAAACTTCGCCTCTTCCTAACACTAATTTGTTTTGGGAACAGTGGCTAGCATTGCAGTCCTGAAAAGTGGTGTCAAAGTGAGGTTGCAGGTTCAAATCCCCCGGTTGTTGCTGAGGGGTGATTGTTGGCCTTATGGGGGGTCAGCGATCACCCTATGGGGTGTTCACCTTATGGGGGTCAGCACCCTGTATTTGCTTTTATGTGCAAGCATGGCATTGGTGATTGACAGCCCAGCATTGCAAAGCCCTCTATGCCCACCCAAAGCACGTATAGACGCAAGGCTTTGTGTCCTTTAAAGACTAAAGTGTCTCCTCCTAATACTAATTGGTTTTAGGAGTAGTGGTTAGCATCGTGGTCCTAACACAGGAATTTAACAAAATTATAAAGTAACAATAATATTGTTTGATAATGCAAATAAAACTGGGTTTTAACAGCTTGAATTGGCCTTGCATAATAAGAAAGGTAGATATACAAGAACAAAATATCCAGTGATACATGAAGAAGGAAAAATATTTAAGGACGTCAATTAGAGAGGTGAGAAAAAAGAATGCAGCTCTCTTGTGCAATAGATAATCACAGTTGTATAATCAGCTGGAAGTTGGGTTAAAAGTAAGCATTAAACAGAATGAAACTAGAGTTAAGTAAGAAGTTATTTTCAATGAACAAATAGGAATGCCAGGCATAGAACTCACTTTTTTATTAGTAAATTTAACAGCAAATTGCAGTTGACCTTATTTTGCTTTACCCTTTGATTCATCCGAATCTGAGTCACTTGCATTGTAACCTAAAGGAAACCAAATACACATCAATTAGAAGAAGCAAGACCACAACAATGACCAAGCACAAGAGAGAGAGAGAGAGAGTACCTGGATGTTTATCACTTACATTCCAAACTGAAACTCGGCTTTTTGAAGCTTTACTAATCCAACCGCGTCCCTTAACAACAAATACATAATTTATTTATTCACTAATCAGAATTTTTTATTGGTAATTAGTAATTACACATACACGCCTGATAGGTCTTGAAGCACAACCTCACCATCCACCTTGTTCTTACAAGGGCAGGAGGAGCTACCATTCGAGCTAGAGTTCACAGGCTCATTCAATAATCACAACTTGACAACCAATAAAAGTAATAGTATAATATTATAAGCAAAATTTATAATCACAGGTAAAATTAGCCATATTTCACTGCTCCAATTACAAATTATAAAACCAAAAGAACCCTACCAATCCACCATGATTCTAAAAAGCTTCATAGAATCAAGATAGTGCTCATTATCGGCCACTAGTAGTTCAAAAATTTTGTATAACAAGAACCCCAAGCATCAACAAAAAAAAGTACACATTATATGAGTCAAATAAAACATCCTTTTCCAGAACCAACACAATACGGTAGATAGTATTCAAAATCTCAAAACTCTTTTCATTTCCTCAGTTTCCTTAGCAACAACCACATAAAAAGAAGTCAAACATGAAATTATTCTGACTACTAGCATTCTATAATACCAACAAAGGGAATGTAACTACATTGACTTCAAACAACAACAACAACCAAACTTAGTACCAAAATTTGGGATAAGTTATAGATCCTCAACAAAGTAGTCAGTGTCAGTCAAATGTATTATTTTCCTCCTATTCTAACCAAAGTCATAATACTCTCTATATAACCTTCCTAATTTCCATGTCACAAACCAAACAATGTGGTGAATAGGATTCAAATTGCATTGAATAACAGCTACCATAATCAAAACCAAGCAAATTCCAACCAAAAAAGAAAAAAGTAAAGACCTTATGAGGGTCTTTGGGGACACCATAGCCACTGGAGTACATCTGGCCCACAAGGACTTGCATGGCGCTATCACCAGCCTTAGCCTCCTTGAGCGTGTCCTGGAACCACCGCTTCACACAGTCCGATACCACCAAAGCCAGTGGCAACCGATTCTGCTGAGTCTCAGAGCTCTCCATTATCTTCTTCCTCTCCGAGTCGACTCGGACAGCCCCGGGTTTCGCTGTTTCCGGGGACGAGACTCGGATTCTCGATATGGGTTTCGCGCGTTTCGGCCTTGGGAGCTTATCTGAAGCGATAATTTTGGCGAACTCCTGGAACTTGGTGGTTGAAGGAATTGATTTTCCCATAAAACAAACAGAGAAAAGAGTGAGAGAGTATATAAAAATATTAAGGGAGTATGTGTGAAAATTGAGATCAGTTTTGTTTTAGGGGCTTTTGAGTTGACATTCTTATCTCTGTTATCTGGTTTTCATGGTGGCGGGGTGTGGGTTTGAGGTATGAGTTTCTGAGATCTTAATTCTTAAGCAAAACAAAAAAGACATTTTTTGCATACTGTCTGGCAGTTTCTTTGAGTTCTTTAGATTGTTTTGTTTTTTACTTTTTTTAGTTGACCCTTGCATTTGTTTTCAATCTGAATTTTTACCCTTATATTTTTTTTTTTGAGAAATTTCTACCCTTATATTTAAAATTTACTATTGTTGTCTATAGTGTTATAGCATATTAGAGCACTAGCAATAGTGGTGCTAAAAAGCTAAAAAGCTATTTTTAGCACCACTACACATGAAAAAGAGCATTGCAATAGTGGAGTTAAAGGTAAAATTTTTACCTTCATTGCTACTGATTGTGTACTGTAGCAGACAGCTAAAAAAAGAAAAAAAAAAGATTTTTTATTCTCCTTTCGGTTTAAAATAATATTTGTTTGTTTGTTTTTTTCATGTTCTTTTATTCTCCAAACTGCAAGCCTCTATGAACTCTGAAGACAAAACCTTCTCTCAAACTCACTCTCTCAAACTCTCACATCTTTGTCTCACCGCCGCTGGCCCGACTCGATCCTCAACGTCACTGGCCCACCGAAGCTCGATGTCACTGACCCACCAGCTAACCCACGCCTCTGATCCACGCCTCTGACCCATCTCGACCTTCTCTAATGCTCTCAACTCTCTAAAACTCTCTTAAACTCTCACCTTTGAACTCTCACCTCTCTGTCCCGCTGCCGCCGCCACCGATCCACGCCTCCGACCTAACTCGCCTTTAGGTGAGTTGTCTCTGTCTTCTTCATCTACATGCTTGGGATTTTTGATTTGGGTAATTGGAATGATAAATTTATAATATCTGTTGAATCTAATGATAAATCGTTGAGGATTGGAATGTATTGAGAATTTTCTATTTGCAGGGATTTATGTTTTTGTTTTTAAATATTAGTTTGAGAATTTTCTGTGTGTAGGGAATGCTACATTTTTTTTTTTTTAATGTTTTTGCTTCTTGTTGATTTTCTGTTTGTTGATTTTATTTTATTGATATGTGTATCACTGTTAGTGTGGAGTACCAGACTCAATCAATTATAGTATGCCCCTTATTTCAAGCAGGTTGTAAGTTCTTTGAAGCTGGGTACTTTTTCTAGCCAAATTCACTATATTTTGTTCTTAAATATTTTGTTATGGAAACATCACAACCTAAACGTCGTCGCTATATCCGATGTAATCATTTGGCAAGCCATGAGAGGCTTTTTTCTTGATTATTTTGCTCTCATACCAATATATCAACCCGCTTTATTTCGTAGAAGATTTCAGATGAAACGTTCTCTTTTCCTCCATATTCAATCTAAGGTAGAAACTCATGACTCTTATTTTGTCCAAAAAAGAAATAGTGTCAACAAACTTGGTTTATCTTCATTACAAAAGATAACTATTGCATTTAGAATACTTGTGTATGGAGTGTTAGGTGATTTGATGGATGAATATATGCAGATTGGAGAAACTACTGCATCAAAAAGTTTGAAAAAATTTGTTACTGCGGTAATTGATGTTTTCTCTAAGGAATACTTGAGAAAACCAAACAATGAAAACATTGCTAGATTATTAGCTCATGGCGAATGCCGAGATTTTCCAAGTATGTTGGGTTCAATTGATTGCATGCATTGGAAGTGGAAAAATTGTCCAATTGAATAGAAAGGTCAATATTGTGATCATATTTGTAAGCCTACTATTATTTTGGAGACAGTGGCATCATATGATCTTTGGATATGGCATGTATTTTTAAGGTTATCTAGGTTAAATAATGATATTAATGTGTTAGAGCGGTCTCATATATTTAATGATTTTATTGAAGGACGTGCTCCTACAGTACATTACTCAATCAATAGTTATGACTATACAATGGGATATTACCTTGCTGATGGCATATATCTAAAGTGGGCAACATTTGTGAAAACAAACCCATCTCCACAAGGACAAAAACGAAAATTATTTGCAACAGTCCAAGGGGCGTATAGGAAGGATGTTAAGCGTGCATTTGGAGTGCTTCAAGCACGTTTCGCAATTGTCCGTGAACCTGCAAGATTTTTCCATCTTGAAACACTCCAAAAAATCATGAAAGCGTGTATAATTCTCCATAACATGATTGTTGAAGATGAGCGGGATGATAATGAAGTGGTAGACTTGGATTATGAACAAATAGATAAAGTGGATAATTCTCCTATGCAAGTGTCACGTGAACAAAGTGATGGATTTATGGCATACATTAAGAGTTATGGACGCATTAGAGACCGAGAAATTTATTCTCAACTCCAGTTGGACCTCATTAAACATTTATGGCAATTGCAAAGCAAGTCGTAGGAACTTCCTTTTTTATATGTTGAGAAGCATGAGTCATAGGAATTTGTGTGAGTGTGTGAATTTTATTGTAATTTGGTTTGAGTTATGTATGTGAGTAATCTATGAACTACATTGTTCCAGCTATAATATGTGTTCTATTTTATATGTTTTCTTATGAAGTTCCTCCATTTCATAGTTCACATTGTTCCAAGATTGCTTCCGGACAATTGAGACAATTGTTTTAGTCATAGATAAATTTGTATATATATATATATATATATATAATTTGGTTTAAAAAAAAATAATGTTGTTATACTAGATGATAATAGGCTATCATGACGATTGAGAAATTTTTTTTTAGTCAAAAGATAAATGTGTATATATATAATTTGGGATTAAAACAAAATATTATTGTCACACTAGATAATTATTTGCTATCATGATGATTGAGAAATTGTTTTAGTAAATAAAAAAAATGTATAAGTATAATTTTGGGTTAAAAAAATAATTTGCTAACACTAGACGATTATTTACTATAATGTGGCGGTAGCGGTGGTGGTGGGGGTGGCGGTAATGGCAGTGGTAGCGGTTGTGATGGTTGCGATTGTTGTTTATTGTAGTGGATATATTATTTTATTGTAATAAATATATTATTTCATTGTGTTGAAAGATAAAATAGATCCACTGTTACTAGATGTTTTGTAAAGTGAGTAAGTAAAATAGATAAAATAACTTTTTGTGGTGCCAAATAGCTAAATTTTTAGCTTCACTGCTATGGATGCTCTTAGCACATGGTTTTTTTTTTTTTTTTTTGAAGAACATAATACATGGTTTTTTTTAAGGAACATTATACATTGTTTTGATTTAAGTTCTTCTGTTGATTTCAGTTGATAAGTGATCGCTAATTTGTGGGGAAACCCCTAATCAATTCAATCATTGAAATTAATCTACCCATCCATGGTTGATGAGTTGTCATTTAGTTTAGGGTAAGGGTACACTATGATCATTAGAATCAAGCTCAATGCAATTTTAATCAAATTTGGTGTAAAAAACTCACTTTTGTTATTTTAACTACTCATTTTTATTATCTCAAAAATATATATATATATATATTTGTGGGAACACAATTTATTTGTCCGCTTTGGGGATTTTCGCCTCACCTCAGGCCAAGGGCTTGCCTTGTAGCCGATATTGGATTTTTGGCTTGACACCCGCACGGTTTTGTCCTCTTAGCGAGTGTGGGCATGCTCATTGTGCAAGAGTCCCACATCGCTTAGAGAAGCGCTCCCCCTATGCCTTATAAGCTTGTACCCCTATTGCCTTGAGCACAAGCTTATAAGGCATAGGGGGAGCGCTTCTCTAAGCGATGTGGGACTCTTGCACAATGAGCATGCCCACACTCGCTAAGAGGACAAAGCCGTGCGGGTGTCAAGCCAAAAATCCAATATCGGCTACAAGGCAAGCCCTTGGCCTGAGGTGAGGCGAAAATCCCCAAAGCGGACAAATAAATTGTGTTCCCACAATATTCATTTGCAAATAGACCTACATCATAGTCGATTTCCTATAACTATTTCGTTTAAAATTTTATTTCATTGATTTTTTTAGGCAAAAATACTATTTTGGTCCTTACATTTTGGGATCACGGTCAATTTGGTCCCTATTTTTAACTATTAACAGAAAATGTCTAGATGGCAAACGGTGTACATTGTTGGCACACTTAAAACTGATGTGGCTGCTAAAATAATAATAATAAATTACCACATCAGCATCTGAATTTAAGAAAATTAATTTATTAATTTTAAATAAATTAATTAATGAAAAACCAACAATAAATTAGAGTTTAAATCTGGGAAATCTTGAACATAGATGAAGATGAAGCCAGAAAAATTAAAACCCAAATCAACATTAGTCAACCACGAGTCCCCTCTCTTTATCCATTTCATCAAAAAAAAAAAAAAAAAACACAAGTCCCTTCTCTTTGGTCCGATCCAAGAACCTATTAGGGAGTAATGAATCTAAATCGGGGTCAAGTGGTGGCGAAGACTCTTTGCTTTGGTCCTTTGTAGGTGAACTCCGAACTACCCACAAGAACCTTTGCTCACTTCTCTCTAACCTTACAGCTAAATCCTTCAACTACTCCTTTGAGAACAATCGTAAGCTTCCAAAGCACAAAAATACAACGCTCCTATTCGGTTGTATGTCCAGCCATTTTAAACATTCCACCTCGTCAATCATTTGAAGCAATCAATGGTACATCACAAAAGATTGGTGGGGTGGGATCATTTGGGACACAAAGTCCATTGGATAAATTTTCCAAGGCTCTTGGTTCGAGTGATTCAAACAAGTTTACAATGATTCCAATAGATTTTGGTATATGAGTTTCAAAGGTTGATTTGGGTTTTGATTTTTCTATGTTCATGTTTAGGATTTTCCAGATCTGAATTTTTTTTTTTTTGGGTTTTTAGTTTTTATTTTTAATTTCTTTAGAATTGATAAATTAATTTCTTTTAATGTAGATGCTGATTTGGCAATTTATTAATATTATTTTAGCAGCTATATCAGCTTTAAATGTGCTAACAATTTACCCTATTTGCCACGTAGATATTTTCCGTAAATACTTAACAGTAGGGACCAAATTGACTGCAACTTGAAAACAATAGGAACCAAATTAACTATTAACAAAATGTAAGGACCAAATTGACCGTGACTACAAAATGTAAGGACCAAAATAGTACTTTCGCCTTTTAAAAAAAAAAAAAAAATTTATCGTTTCTTTCTCTCATGCATGCCCCTTCTCTAGTCACTGATTTGCTCCCATCCGTGGTTGCCAGTGGTGAAAGAGGTTGAAATATTCATAACACCCTAGTGTGGCATGGTATTTTTTTTTTTTTTTTTTTTGAGAGGAAACGATATTAGACTTTATTAATATAAAATTACTTTATACAATGGGGAAGAGAAAGAGGGACATTATTTTAACCAAATAATAATCTCCTCATTTTCTTTAGCAACACTAGCCAAAGCTAGAGCAGCACGATTATATCATAAAGAAATTCTAAAAAGAAAAGAAAAAGAAAAAGAAATAAATCTAAACTAAAGCACAAAAATCCAAACTACCGCCAGAGAACAAATCCATTCTTCCAAGTTTTCGGATGCCTATAGAACCAATAAAGCACCAAACGACACGTCTTGATTTACTAAAGTATCCAGTGTGGCATGGTATTTAGGTTGATATATATATATATATATATTATTTTTTTTTTTTGAGAAATTAGGTTGATATGAACGAGGAGGGGTTGTTGTGTACCGATTTTTATACATATGTTTGGTAAATATCGAGGTGCAACATGAAATTAAAAACATAGATTATAACTCTAATTGATTCACTTGTCATTGCATGTTTAATTGAAAAAATACTTATTTCTATACCTCTATTTTTTTCTTTTTCTGATTTGTTTATGTTTTATTTTGAGAATTTTAAAGTCATTAACTCCTTAATTTAATATTTAAAATTTGTTCATTTCAATTATAATTATTTAATGAGGATATTTTTAACAAATTAAAAGATAATACCATCAAACTCTAAATAATATTTGTAACACATTAAAAAAAAATGATGTCATCAGCTCCTACTTCTATTGTTTGTTTGCATTTGTTTTTTGGGTTTGGTTTTATAGGTAGTACAGTATAATAGTACATGAGTATAGAAACAATCTAGTTTAAATTAAATTAGGCCGGATATGGGCCTAGTGTATGGGACAGTGACATTTTACCTGGTACAAGGCCGAGCGAAAAACAAGAGCGATTAAGATCTTCGGAGGCCCATAACCCAGATTGCACAACAAGGTTGATTGACCCATTCGGAACCAAGCCTATGGGCCAATTTTTGTATAGGTCTAGGAAGCCTGTTAAGAGACGGGAAAAACGTGAAGGAAGGAGCTCAATCCAGCTACTGTCCTTTTCTAGCTTGTTTTAGCCAAAATATTTGTCTTTGAGTGGAGGATATGGTCACAAGTCACAACAATTAACTTCATAATTCCAATATCTAAACCAATCCTTTCCAGGTTTTCTTAGTACAATCACAACAAAATATTTATTTAGGACAGCAAAAAGTTCTGTAGGACATGAGTAAGATAAATTGATGCGGGGTGAAGGGGAATTTTTCTATCTCTAATGAGATGACTCCAACATTAATGACATAAAGATGACAAAAAATAATTAGAGGGACTATATTGAAAGGTTTGAGAGAGACAAGTGTTTTGAGAGTGGATAGTATAATGTAAATTATAAATGTGATATACACACACTTTTAGGATGACGAGGAATAGGTGAAACGCGTTCTCTTCTCCCACCCTACCTCCTCTTCAAAGGTTTTTTTTTATGAAACAAAGTGGGATAGAACTGATAAAGTGAAATGGGACAATTTTGCCATTCTACAAAGAGATGATGCCTAATTTCTTAGAGCTTAAAGTAAAAGAGATTGTTCATTGTTGATAGCATTCACCTAATTTCAATTCTCAATAATGGTCATTATATTGCACACGTGTTCAATGAAATTTGTTTCTGTCCGACGTGGTGGGCTAGCTCTGCCCTACAAAACTCAGCAAGATTTTGTTTCTGTAAAGTTAAAAAAAAAACTATAACAGTAAAATAGAAAGTAGTCACTCCGATCCATTGGTGATTCACTCCTGCTGCATCAGTCATAGCAATACTCAATTGACACCTTAAAGTCTAAAAAAGCTTTATTAACTTGTCAAGACTGATGCAAGGGTTATGACTATCTTCAAAGTATAATGAGAAAGGTAGCTGAAGGGGTAAAAATTGGCATGACGGACTTTCATTATGTTGGGCTTGATGGATCCTTGCCCGTGAGCCGACAATGGGTAAGTTCAGGGTGTAACAGGAACGCTGACTTAAAATACTTGTTACACACGCTTGAATCCTGGTAAAATCCCAAAGGAAATAGGAATCCTAGTACAAGAAGAATTCCGAAAGATACGCGCGTTAACGAAAGACCCTCTCTATAAAGAAATGTCTTGCCCATCACGTTTAGGATTATTCATAAGGATTTCTATAAGGAAAAGATTTCTACATCAAGGAAGAAAGGCCAACCTTCTACTACTATAAAAACCTCAATACCCTCATAAATCAAGGTACGCATAATTTACCCATCTCTAGCACTCTAGAGTTAAGAATAGTTCTAACTTGATCTTCGGAGGGTATTTGGCCGGCACCACACCGGTGCCCTCTGTTAGATCACTTTTTTCTTCTTGTAGGTCGCTATTTCAAGTGTGCGAGGATCGTGTAGCTCACTGGTGATTTTATGGCATCATTAGTAGCCTTGAGAAAGGCTGGGTAGAGCGAAAGTCATGCTTAAAAATGTAATATCTCACGCATAAAATTCCTGCTTTTACTGATTTTGAATAGAATGGTTAATAAATGGTCTTATCCTTAACTTTTAGATCACTATTTCGCAGTGAATAATAGAAAAATATGTAAAATTTACATAATTTTACTTAAAAATGACCCACATCAATCAGTATATAATTGCATAGATTTACAAGTTCGTAATAATAACCGTGTAAATTTATATTGACATTATTTATCTTGCATTTAGTTTTTTATTCTATTTTTATGTATCTCGATAATGAAGAAAGAGAGTGAATGGTAGTTGTTATGTGTGAAGAAAGAGAATTAATTAAAAAAATGATATTTTAATGAAATTGTGGGGCCAGGGAACTTATGATCCGGCCCATGCTCTACTAGGGCCCAGGGCCCGTGCCGAGGAGGGTATTTGCCGAGGATGAATGGGGAAAGGCCAAAATGCCGGGGGCAAAGCCGAGGATGACCCTGTCCTCGGCACTCCAAGACTTCAAAGGGAAGAGCAACATCTCGTTGAAGGCTACCCCCAAAAAGCCCCCTGAAGGAGATTCGAGTAGAATGAGACCTACGTGGGGGTACGGTGTGAAACTGGTTCAAGGTAAACACGTCCCCTCCGCATTAAATGCACCCGCCAACGTCCTAACCATATTAATGAGAAAAGACGCCTGGATAGAGTGACTTCGATCATCGCAACTAACAAAAAGCAAGGGGGGACAGCTGATGAGACGGGTACTGAAGTAGGCACCTGCCTGATCAACAAGTGGAGGGCTAAGATCAACCAAGAAGGGCTATATAATGTGAAGGTTGGTGCGCCAAAAAAAGGGGCTGGGAAAAATGGCCAAGAACCAGAGCCTCCCAGTCTGCCTCCAGGAGAAAGACTCCTTGAGCGAACATGATTTAATTCTATATAAACACCATGACAAACCACCATCTAGTAACCAAGGCCTAGCCTTTCAAACCCACGCTCTACAAATGATATTGTTTGGACATTTTTTACGTGCGAACCCAATATCATTTTGGGTCATTACAAATCGTGTCCTTACAATTAGCGCCGTTTGTGGGGAAGGCTTGTGTGTTGGCATAGGCGGTGGGCGTAAAGTTCCACTAGGGGCTACGTTTCTTCACTAGAGGCTGCGCTTCATAGTGTCAGCAGCACGAATGGTTCTAGGGGCTTGGCCGAGGAGCTAACCCCCCTAAACCAAGGTCCCATGCCATAGCCGAGGGGTTAATTCCCCCAACTACTTAAAAAATCAAATTTTGGACAGAACCAAGGTATTGCATGGTCCTCGGACTCAAACTTATGGGGAAACCAACTACTTAAAAAAGCTAAGTTTTGGACAGAACCAAGGTATTGCATGGTCCTCGGATTCAAACCTATGGGGAAACCAACTACTTAAAAATCAAGTTTTTGACAGAACCAAGGTATTGTATGGTCCTCGGACTCAAACCTATGGGGAAACCAACTACTTAAAAATCAAGTTTTGGACAGAACTAAGGTATTGCATGGTCCTCGGACTCAAACCTATGGGGAAACCAACTGCGTAAAGGAAATTTGGACACCAAGTTGGTCTTAACGGCACATATGACATTTCAGGTGATGCCTATATACCCACTGAAATAGGTCCAGACACGAGTTCAATACCCTATGGGGGTGGGCGTGCTAGTATTCTGAAACAGGATCCTAAACATGTAATATGTGCAACCATGCATACATGTTACGATAATTAGTTCAAAAATCATAAACAGTAGTAAGTATCGACGAGGGCAACTAACAAGTAACCAAAAGGAAAAAGGAAGAAAAGAATTTCATATATGTGGTCAACAGGTTCAAACTACCAGCAGACTACAAAGTTTTGAAAAAAAAAAAAACTAGTTGATCATTAAACTAAAAACAAATACGGAGCCTGGCCGGGGTTTCTACTTCTTCAATTCTGTGTCGGCCACATCCTGGGAAGGCGGAACAGGACCAGCTTTGACGCCCTGGAGGACAGTCCCTTCTGGGGAAGACTGAGCAGGATCGGTATTGGTACTCTTGGGGACCACAGTAAGGGGAATTGCCTGCAGGGGCTGGGCAAGTATGGTTGGCTCTTCGGCATCAGGGATCTGAACGCCGACCACAGGCTTGACATCCTCTTTGGGCACCTCGGGATCCATACGCTCAGGTGCTTCTATCGCATCCTGAAGCTCTCCCCCTTTAAGCGGCTCGCCAGGAGAGGCGCCGACCTGTACAGCTTCCGACTGAGTGACCCATCCCTCATGTTGGTCGCTCACAGCCTCGGAGCTGGTGGAGGCGGCCTCACGGATGGCTGTAGGATAGAATATGTTCTCCGCTTTCCACAAATCAGACGAAGCATCCACCCCAGCTTGCTTCAAGGTCTCTTCCCAAACCTGGGAGCAGTATAGCTTGCATACTCAGGGAATTTGGGCTTTAAGGGAGGCTTGGGTTTCAGCTACCCCCGCGTTGTAACCCTCATCCTCAGCCGTTTCCTTGGCAGCCTCAGCCTCGTTTCTGGCAAACTCAGCCTCCCGCTTGGCCCTCACGGCTTCGTCCTGGGCATACTCTACCACACCTTTATCATTCTCTGCCAAGATCAGTCTTTTTTTTTAAATCACTGATCTGCTCCTTGGCTATTCGCAACTGATCCTCGGTTTCAAGTAGATGTTTTGTCTGTTCCTCGGCCTGTTTTTGGGCCCCATCTAAACCCGCCGAGGCGCTATCCCTATCTCGGATAGCTTCCTTTAAGGCAACCTTGGCCTTGGCGAGGTCGTCCTCGGAAGCTTTGAGAGTCCGCGTGGCCTCTAGGCGCTTGGAGCATTCATTCTCGGCCGCCTTACTCTGCTTGTTCACTTCCTCCTCCATCCTATAGGTGGCCTGGAGAGCCTGTCAAGTGAGATAAATACATCGTGAATGACAGACCGGGAGCAAGAGTTAATAAAGTTTTAGGTTTCAAGAGCCTTACCATGCCCAAGTACCTCTTCGTATTGAGGAAAACCTCCTGCATCCTCATTTTCTTCAACTCATCCACGTCGGTGGGAAGTAGCATGGTTCTCCCTAATGCATCTGCCACATAACCATCCTCGCCATCTCCAAGGTCCCTCATGGACGCGGGTTCTAGCAGTGGCCCCTCGTGGAGCATTGGGGCGAGAAGCCAGGCGCTTGGCAAGGATTGGGCCTCGACCCCCTTTCCCTTGCTTTGGGCAGATTGGGCTTCGGTCTCTTTACCCTTGCTTTGGTGCCCAATCTTCAATTGTTTCACACGTGGAGCTTCCTCCCTCCCCTTAGAAGGTTGGGATTTTCCCCCATCCATGGTTTCCTTGCCCTTGGGACTCATCTTTCTCTTTGAGTCAATGGTCTCCGGCCGAGGAGGCAGAGCTGGTTGGGGAGGAGCAGGAAGTTTGGGGCGGGGAGATTGTGGCTGTGACTTTGTGGAGGATGACCTAGTCTGGATAGTCTGGGGTTGAGGTAGTGGGGACGGGGCGCTGGGCTGCGGTGTTCCCTGCGCACCCTTCCCCGGTTGACTCTCGAGGAGGTCGAATAAGCTGGTCGGGGGCTTCCTCTTAAGTCCCATCTCGGCTTGGGAATATGTGCCTACTGATGACAATTCCGCCTCGGATAAGGCCAGGTCACCTATATCCCCAGAAGGATCCTCGGATTGGTCGGCTAGGTCAAATACCCCAAATCCCTCCTCGGACTAATCTAACTCGCCTTCGTCCTCCGCTACTTGATGAGATGAGGAGAGGTCCACCAGTGGGATGCCCTCTGGGACAGATGATCCTTCGGAGATTAAAAATCCTGACTCGACCACGGTAATCTTTGGAAGCCGAAGACGGCTGGCGCTGATCACGTGCCTAGGGTTGGCAAATGACTTCTAAAGGGGAGCGTACCCTAATATTTTGTGAGTGGATCGGACTTGACCGTCTCCGTCATTTACGAAAACTACCGCTTGTAGAACAGTCTCCAAGTCCACCCGGTTAACTAGGTGAAAATGCTGGTGAAAAGCTTGTGGGTCTGTAAAAAAAAAACACATACGCATGGTTAGTTACCGAACCACATCAAATTAGAATGGCGCAAAGGGGCGGCGCCCTTCCATTCCTTATACCCCACCTAGTTCTCCTTCTACCATGGGGCACGGATCGCCATCATGCCATTCATCGGAGACGATAAGGAAATCCTTGTTTAATCCTTTGTTGGAATCAGGGAGGCATTGAATTAGTCGAACCCTCTCGTCTCTCGTCTTCATGTAGTAGGATTTCCCTTTCAAATTTTGGAGATTGTAGCACCAATTCACGTCGTGGTGGGTCAATCTTAGCCCTATCTTTTCGTTTAAGGCATCCACACAACCTAGAATCCTAAACATGTTGCTGGTGCACTGGGTAGGGGCTAATCGGAAGTGCCTGAGGTAACCCTTCGTTACCGGCCCCATAGGGATTCTCATGCCCCCCTCTACAAAGGCGAGGACGGGAATTACCACCTCGCCCGTTTCCCTTAGATAGTACCACTCCCCCATCTTACAATGCCTCAGATTTACGTTGGGAGGAATCCTGTAATCGGCGATGAACTTTTTCATTACCTCCTCAGTATCGACTAATTTCCTCAGTCTCAATTTAGCCATCTCTACGATTTACTAAACAAACTCAACCAGCGACGGGAGAAGAAAGGGAATCAGAGAAAAATAAACCCAGAAAAGAAAAAGCACGAGTTAATAGAGGCAGGGAACTTACAAAAAAGAGGAAAGACGCTTCAGACAGGCTTTTTGTGCTGGAGATAGACTTGAGTTTGGACGAAAGTTCAGATGAACCCAGGGTATACGCGCTAAAACTCTTAAGTGCAAAACTGAAGAGACAAATCCATTCAAAAAATCATTTATGCTTCCTATTAAGAGTAACTGCACGAATTTTCCCGCCCATAAAGGCTAAGGAATCCCCACCGTTAGATCTCTATCATGCCGTAGAACGTGGGAAACACAGAGCCACCCGCATTTAATGAGGTCACGCTTCACCTTCCAAAGTCTCCAGGAACGTGTCTCGGGCAGATGAAAAGTCTCGGGAACCGATAGGTGATAAGGATTGACAGACATTGACAAATGTCTGATGTCATCAAAACCCTCCTATCCGTTCGAGGAGCCGGATAGCAGGATTTTGAGGGGTTATTGTGGGGCCAGGGAACTTATAATCCGGCCCACACTCTACTAGGGCCTAGGGCCCGTGCCGAGGAGGGTATTTGCCGAGGACGAATAGGGAAAGGCCGAAATGCCGGGGGCACAGCCGAGGATGACCCTGTCCTCAGCACTCCAAGACTTCAAAGGGAAAAGCAACATCTCGTTGAAGGCTGCCCCCAAAAAGCCCCCTGAAGGAGATGCGAGTAGAATGGGACCCACGTGGGGGTACGGTGCGAAACTGGTTCAGGGTAAATACGTCTCCTCCGCATTAAATGCACCCACCAACGTCCTAACCATATTAATGAGAAAAGACGCCTGGACAGGGTGATTTCGATTATCGCAACTAACAAAAAGTAAGGGGGGACAACTGATGGTACGGGTACTGAAGTAGGCACCTGTCTGATCAACAAGTGGAGGGCTAAGATCAACCAAGAAGGGCTATATAATGTGAAGGTTGATGCGCCAAAAAAAAGGGCTGGGAAAAATGGCCAAGAACCAGAGCCTCCCAGTCCGCCTCCAGGAGAAAGACTCCACGAGCGAACACGATTTAATTCTATATGAACACCACGACAAACCACCGTCTGGTGACTAAGGCCTAACCTTTTAAACCCACGCTCTACAAATGATATTGTTTGGGCCTTTTTTACGTGCGAACCCAATATCATTTTGGGTTGTTACAAATCGTGTCGTTACAGAAATATAGTGTAAAATAGATAATTTAATGTGGAGTGATTTGAAAAGTGAATATATAAAATAGAAAAAAAAATATATTCTTATACTAAAATATAAAGTAATTTTTAAATGAGCTAATGCGAATACTCTTAAAGTGGTTAAAGAAGGAATCATATAAATTCCAAAATACAACATGTAGATTGTGAGAACTAATTATACAAAAAATCAGTTGGTGAAATTAATTGGAGATGCTACAAAAAATCTGTCAGGTAGATAAACAAACATTTAGATAAGTACAAATTGGCACAGATTATGAATATAATCTGCCATCTTTCCCCCCAACAAATACCTAACTCGAGCATGTGAATGTAATTATCAATTTATCAATCAATTTCACGCATGTCGTTTTAGATAGTAGACATGATATTGCTGATTTTACCGCACAATGAAAATTGAAAAAGATCGTTTTTGGATTGGCACTTCAAACCATCAACGTGACCATTGCAAAAAGTAATCTGCTTTTCTTTTTTCTTTTTTTCTTTTTTTGGACGAATAAAAAAAGCAATCCACTTTTTTTTTGATAAATATGATGGATTCTATTTCGAAGTCGTTTTTAGCAAAAAAGGGATTCCTCCAACAGTTCCAACCAAAGTCTAATTTTCACACATATAGCAGAGGAGTATATAATATATATGTCACATTTTGTCGGTTCAACTAAATTGGCATATACCAATCCTCAGCTCTTATTATATACTCTGATATTATACTGCATGTTGGTCTTCTTATCTTAATAACAATATATAAAATAAAATAAATAGGGGGTCACGAATCAGGGAACTTTCACAAGTGATAGGTACACTAGATGAAGGTATATGATATATGGAGCACAATCTTTGATAATTTTTTTTTTTTTTTTTAGTTTAACTGTGAAGTGAGGGGGTTTGAAAAAAATACCCAAAAATACGTTTGTTTCTAATGCGCAAAACTTTCATTTTTACAGATTTTTTTAGAGTTAATTGGTAAAAAAGTAAAAACCATACCCAAAATTTGAAAACGAAAAACAAACCAAAAAATAAATAAGTGCATAACTATCATCTGTCGGTCTCCACTAGCACACAAATATTATTTCCATGTTCATGACGTAATTAAACAATGAGTGCATTTTACATGGTTCTATCTTAATTGAAAGTATTCTATGGCTGTATTGTGATCATTATTGGAAAACAGTATCGGCCATAGAGACTAATATGATATTATTTTTTCCATGG
Organism: Quercus robur; assembly: GCF_932294415.1. Classification (NCBI taxonomy): domain Eukaryota; kingdom Viridiplantae; phylum Streptophyta; class Magnoliopsida; order Fagales; family Fagaceae; genus Quercus; species Quercus robur. The sequence goes on from NC_065541.1 coordinate 66,515,051, forward strand.
CAATGCTTAACTAGTGTTAGATTGATGCCTATTTGACAATTCATTGAGCACTTATAGAGTCTAGACACAATGTATAGTCACTATTCAAGATCTTATGACAACATAGAATGTATACAAGTCAAAGAATAAATTCTAATCTCTCTCAAGTGCTGCTAACATATTACCTCAGCTTGTGCATCTAAGAGATTCCTATTAATCAATAAGCTTCCGGGAATCGAATTAACGTAAGCTTCTGAATCCAATACTAGAAGAAATTTAAAAAATAAAAAAGAAGAAGAAGAAGAAGAAGAAGAAGAAGAGGGTGGGGGAGTTTATTGCCAATTGTGATGAAAGTTAACGAAAACGAACGTGATTTTGTCCCCAAGAATAAAAAAGAAGAAGAAGTTATTCCTCCAAAAAGAAAGAAAAATTAAAAATTTAATATGATCTAGTTTCTCATCAATATTCCCTACATAAGTTTTAGTCTTCACACTTAAGGTTTCTTAGTACAGTAGAAAAAATTGCCATTTTAGAGTTAAATTAATTGAATGATCGTTTTTATTAAATATAACTCACTTAAGACAGTAAGAACATGATTTTAAAAATCACGCTGAACAAATTGGAAAATGAAGTGATTCTTGATTCTTTATTTCTTGAAATCTCTTTTTTGATTCAAAATCATGGTGTATCGTGTATTCATGTTAGTCTTGTTGCCACTGGTGCCATAAAGTACTATCTAAATTGATTCTTTTTTGACAATAAGCTCCAATTGCATAGTCTAATTGGGGTTCTGTTAACTACCATTTAATTTATAATTGTTTAATATTATAAATATATAATATAAAATTTTAAGGTTTGATATTTTATTTTGGGATTGTTGGGCCAAATAAATTTATTAGGTAGCATAGCACTGGTTTCTACTCAAGTAGGGATGCTCAAAAAATATTATTTTGAGATACTTCTTGATTTTGAACTGAGAATTTCTTGGTAATTATTATGTAAATTTTCAGAAAGAGACATATGCTTGTAAGTCCTAATTATAAGAATGAAAGAAAAATAGAAAAAAATTGACTCATTTGTGAGTAAAGAAATCCTTAAATATATTGTTATTATATTTTTTTCAATGTGAAACTCGTCTTGTGAAAAGGACTTTTTAAGTTTCAAATTCAAAAAATGAAAGAGAAAGCTATATTTCCCCTCTACAAATATCATTTTCCTTCAAGAATTTCAACCATAAATGTACGAATTTGCTAGCTTTTGTATGGGCCTAATATCTATTTGTTTAATGAATAGGCTAACTGGTCTTGAGGGTTTTTTAAAGACCGGGTCGATCTGGTCTATACTGAATAGGTCATGGTTGAACTGATCAAATCTATCGGTTTGACCCAACTTTTAAAACCAAGGTTAAGACCAATGACGTGGTGTTCGGGTCAAACTTCCTCACGGTTACCACTTTTCCCCGAAATTTGTATTTTGGTTGTTAAGCTACCTAACCTATATCATATTTGATAGCTTCTCTAATTTGGAAGCTTTTACGATAAGGACACCAATTTTTTTGCTGAATAAGGACACCAATTTCAAACATAAATATTAGCAGAAGTGCATAACAATGTATTAATGGACATGATATAAACGTAAGGATGTAAGTAAGTCGATTCAGATATGTACAAAGATGCGTATTAAACTACAACTTGTGTGTTGACCACTTCAAATTATACTCTCTTATTCTTCGTAATTGAAAAGATAGAGAAATGTAAAATGAAAGAAAATAAAATAGACAATGACGTGATGACAAGATTAGCATGAATTTGGATGGAAGACAGCACATTATCCTCAAATTTTTTGTTATAATTTGAAAGCTTTTCCCCAATTACAGTATTTTTTATCATAAATTTTGGGTTTGGTTTACGTCTAATACTCTAATGATCTGGATGTAATACAAACATAACACATTTCTAAAATTGACAACGTATTAATCTTGTATCATGTGCAATATTAGAGCATGAGATTTTGTATCGTTTCGGCGTAAAGCTTGGGTCTAGTGTTTCTAATATACTAGATTCATTAAAATGATGACATGTGACAAAAAGTGGACACATGACACCATTACAACAAATTCAGTGCATTGGATCATTGGACTAAGACCAATTAGATACATACTTAAACATGGTTGATTTAACAGCAATAAATGAATTATTGAAGTGGGTTTTCCTGAATAGGTGATTTTTGATTATCAACAACATGACCCTCCAAATACCAACTTTGGAAACAAAACTTGGTGGATTCCAGAATAAAAACAAGTGGCCCTCTGCCCATCTCAATTGACGTTTCAACACATGTTTATAGATAGGGCATGCATAACAGCATAAGCATAGCCTTTGTTCATTGTATTTCTACTGATCCTCAGCTCTTTTGCAATTAGGTCTTCTTATCATAAACGACAGATTTAAAGTAAATTGACAAGTCATATCATATTCGAGCTCACTAGTCAGGGAATTTTACTGAACTGTATGTGGTATATACAGTAGCCCATATGCTAAATTGTTCCCAGTCTCAATCTTTTTTTTTTTTTTTTTTTCTTGTCTCAGTTTTTTGTTTTGTTTTTTTTTTTTTTATGAAGAGTTTTTTGTTTTGTTTGATAAAAAACTTCAGTCTACGAGTCTTGTAGTTTAATTAATTGGTATCTTATGATGTTTTCAATTGAGATATTCATGTTTCAAATCCCGCAACAGTTACATCTATCAAATTATCAAATAATAATAATAATAAAAATAAAAAGCTTTAGATACTGTTCGAGGAATATTTAAAGAGGATGGAAGAGTATTTAGTTGAGGTCCTATTAAACGTAGGATGCCAAGTAATATTCTTGTGCAGGAACTAAGGGCAACATTCCTCTCTCTTAAGTCATAATCTTACTCAAGAATATTCCTCTAGCAGAGCATATTTTTATTCTTTCCGATCATAATCTCGCCATTGTTGGAAAACAACAACCAAAAACTGATAAAAGAGGGAAAAAGACACTCGAAACGTAAATAGGTCAGAAACTCAGAATTATAAAATAAATACATACTTTAATTCTTATCCCTTTTTTTACAAGTGCATTAATTAAAATTTAGGGTGACCTGACCTCTCTTTAGGGTAGAATTAAATAGCTAGTCATTAATAATTTTAATTGCCTTTTATGTGGTAGTAGATTACAGTGACTTCATCCCTTGGTAGGTCAAGTCACTAATCAAACTGATATAAAAAATAAAAATAAAATACTTACTCCGGAATTGGGATACTTCGTTATGAACATTTAAAAAAAAAAAAAACTATTAACATATCTACTATCTTTCTAAGAAGTGAGATCTATTATAAAAATGATTGATATTAAAAGCTAAAATGAAAAAGTGAAACAAAGACTCCAATTGACAACAAACAATAATGTATAGGTTTGTATTACATCAAGTAAACAAGTAATTTTTGAATATTTTTAAGAGTACATAACTAATATGGAACTTCATACTCACACCATTGAAAGCAAATTACGTAATAAAATAAGGGAAATGCTAACGAGTGTCCTTAGGACACTGGTTAAGAATCTAATTAAAAAAAGTTTTGACATCACTTTTATGAGAAATGAAAAAAGCTGTCAAAACATTAATTGCTTCTTTTTCTTTTCCTATAAAAACTTTCTTTAACTAGATTCTTAACCAGTACCCTAAGGGTACTCGTTAGCATGACCCATAAAATAATAATGATTTCAAAAAAAAAAAGAGAAAACCTTAATTTTTTTTTTTTTTTTTTTATTAAGGTTGCTTGCTTTTATTTGTGTAAACTACTAATTGTATTCCATCTTTATCTCTTCTCTTCTCTTCCTTCACGAGTTTTTGTTCCAGAAGTTGAAAATGGGTTATGACTTATGAGCCTAAGGCCTTCTCTTGTTACTTTTTAGTATATTCTTATTCATAAAAAAAAAAAAAAAAAAAAATAGTTGTATTCCAAAAATATTTAATAATATTTTAAACTGAACAGTGAAAACTAAATGTTTATACTCTGTACCAGAGTCATTAATTAATATAATAATTTTGAAACTCAAAGAGTTATGATTACAATGATTGATTGGTTTTTTTTTTTTTTTTTGTATATAGTTTCATTTATTTATTTATTAATGAGTTTTATTAATGTATGCTCTTAAAAAATTACATTAGCCATTCATTTTTTTTTAATAAAAAATTGAAAACTTATCCAAAAAGTTAGTCACTTTTTTTTAATAAAAAGTTTCTTAAAATAATTTATTGATTAAGTGCTCTCTAAGGCATAAGTTAGTAAAAACTCATTAAATAAATGAAAATTTAAAAAAAAATTAAAAAATTAATCAATCAGAGTGATTGTAGTCATCCTTCTCACCTATTATCAAATGTCATGCGCCTGTAATGAATTCTGTGACATGCGAGCACGACACAATCAGATTAAAAAGAAAAAAAAAAAAAAAAACAGATCTTCAATCTGACGGTCAATTGTTGAGTTTTGATTGTTGACCAATGAATCAGAATGCCCCCTGCCCCGCACGACACTATGGTCCCCACATTAAAAGCACACAATTATCACAACATATACGCCATACGTGCGACCTTTCTCTTCAAATGCCCCAATAAGTAGAAATTAGAAACTTATTGTGCTCAGCTCAGGTTGAGTAAAAAATAATTTTAACAGTGGATTCAAATTAAAAGACAGTAAGTCATAATAATTTGTTACTATTTAAGATTTGTTGTGAAAATATTATAAATATAACACTTTGATGATTAGTATTTTCGAATGGTAATATCCAATAATTAGAAATTAAAAACTCGCTGTGCTCAGGTCGGGTTGGACATCGGACGTTAGATTGAGTTCCCTCTTTATCAGTCCTTTTCCACCAAGAGGCTTTACTGCTTTATCAGTCTCTATAGTCCCAAAAATTAGCTATAATAAGTTCATATCCACCGTCCATGTGGCTTCGGTTTTCTGTTTCCAATTATTAGAAATCGACAAACTTTGGCCTTTATAAAAGGAAAGGATGTGATACCTATTACTACTAGGATTAAAGTTGATTAATTAGAATCATAAAAATAAATCTGGGATAGTTACAACCTGAGCATTAGAGTTGGAAATACCAAACACTTGGCGGATATTAGGGTGGTAAATAAAAGACAAAAGTGTTTGATGGTTTCCCTTTTGTTTGTTTTAAAGATGGTGTCCCTTTGCATACGTGCCTCTTGATTTTCTCACTTTACATTAGTGGACTCTATGTTAGCCTTTTTTTTAAGTAAAATTTAATACAATGACACTTGGATTCTGATTTATTCAGATAGATAAAATTCTATTTTAATCTAATTTAAATATATGTGTGTAAATTTCTTTCTTGCAAACTTGAATATCAATTTTTATCCTTTATAAGGCTACACTCCACAAATATAAATATTTGTGGAGTGATCATTACACTAAAAATACGCGATGGTATACTTGGACTCGATGTTGTTCCCTTTCTGCCTGGTCGGAGAGTTCAGAGTAGTCAAGTTTGTGTGTTAATTGTTTTACTTTTCGTCGTTCCTTATTTCTGATCCAAATTATGACTCATTTGTCACGAGTCTTTGCTTTGCAACTACCATCTTCTTTCTTTGTAATAAGACTTAATAAGATGACAATCAGTTCGTTTTAACCCAAATCTTACGTAAAGGCTTATTTTTATTAGCAAATTTCCTGTAACTTCGAAAATGTTAGATTAAGGTGGTCAAATGGTCACATCCCTCAGTATTGAATAAAATGGCTGCCATCGCTCCTTTTCAATATTTGGATGATTGTGCCACCCTCACTCATTTTAAATTCACTCTCTAATTTTTAATCTCCTAAGTCCTAACCAAAACTCTTGTTTTATTGTTCAAACTTCAAACTTCAAACAGCAATAATGAGCTATGTAATCAGGAAGTCTTGAAAAGCCATTATTTAGTGACTTCAAGTAGTAGGCCTAGGACCATGAGAAGGAAACTTTAATGGTGGTGGATCATTGGTGGGTAAACTAACACCGAAATGTTAACAATTGGTTGTGCGGTTAGTTGTGCCACAAAACCAGACTTTCTCATTTTAATATTTGAGTCTTTAGTCTCTTGACCCAAGTTTAGCTAGAAAACTGGAGTATATCCAAATTTTAACTTGGAAACTATATTGAAATTAGAATAATATTTTTATTTTTATTTTTATTTTTTTAGATAGATAAATAATAGAAGAAGGGAAATAAGGTATGATAATATAAAGAATTTCATAATTATTAGACTATCACTGGAACCCAAAATTAGAATAATGTTAAACACAATATTTTTGTTATTTCTTTTTTTGAGAAGGCAATATTTTTTATAATTGTTAAAATGTTCTATAACCATTATGAATGGTTTCTCAAAAAAAAAAAAAAAAAAAAAAAAAAAAACCATTATGAATGGAGTAAAATTATTATCATTACTTTTTGGATTCATCATTCAAACAATGATATATAAATATATCACAATAAAGTGATATAAAGTTATAAACCATAAAAACGTTTCAATAGCGTGGTATTGTCTTGTCACATTTAGGAGAGTAAAAGCTTGATATCGTAAAAGAACATAGAATAGGAGTGGAAATCTGTGTGTTGTTACCGTTGTGTCATCAATCACAATCCTGTTTGTTACCAAGCTTAGATCAGAAAGATACAAAGGAAATAATTCAAGCGTAAGAAAAATGATATGACAATCAAAAGCAAATATCTTTATTACGCAATCCAAACAACACGAGATTACAAATTCATCACTATACGACCGATCGGATTTCCCCATCACGGTTCAACCCAACCCTTTAACACTCACACAAAACACACACAGACAAAAACCACACGAAAATAAAACGAAAGCCAAACAAACAAATTAACAATAACACAAACAAATAGTATACACACGCCCTTGGAACCTTTAAAAGTTTACATCTCGACACGTCAGCTCAGCCCATAAATAAAGGAACCACCAATCAGGGGCAAACACCTGTGCACCCTTCTTTATTTAGTATGCTAACGGCCGCAGCTGATCAAGGAGATAGCAATTATATGGCGAGGACGAGTCCGGGCATGGACTTCCCGACCAAATCGGATACACTGCTCTCCCAGAGGTAAGGGCAATGAAGTGGCGTGATCTCAGCCGTTGATGATGACGACGCTGATGGCGGTGAAGCTGATTCGTAATCCGACGCGGACGGTGAGGATGGGTCTGAGTTTGTGACAGCGGCGGTGGAGTCACCGAAGCGCGTGACGGTGAGGGAAGTGTTGAAATACTCCCTGATTTGGGTGATTACCCCATTCGTGACGGTCCACGCGTGAACCCAAACAATGGAGCGCGCGTGGTCACAGCCCTCGGCGAGTACGGTGGGCCCAAATGAAACGATGGTCTGCGGAGCAAATCGGAAGCAGCTGTCTTGTCTTTTGTTTTTGAGGTTGTTTCGGCCTCCTGATGACGTGTCAGAAGAAGCACCAGTGAGCAGGCGCATCAAGTACTGGTGGGTCGGCGGACCATGGAACCACCACTCTAGGTCTGGAGCAACCAGTTTGTGAACCGTTGCCACGTCACGTGACCTTAAGGCCTCATATAGGGCTTGCACCACCCTTTGATTACTAGAATCACTTTCCTCCAGAATTTCCTGAGAGTTAGCCAGTTCGAGTCTAGGCTTATTAGCCTGAGCTTTACAAATCAAGAAACGAATGTTAGCTTTTGCTTTTTGCTTAGAAAGATAGAAAAAAAAAAAGACGAAGCAAAGAAAGCTGGTGAGAGAGAACAATGGGGATTTTATCCCTTATATAGGGAAATGACGTATGATGTGGGTGTGAAATCAGAAATCCACTACAGCCGTTTTTATTTTAGACAACGATGATGATTCGCGTTATTGTGATTAGTGATCCCTCACTTTTTATTAGTATATGTTATTCTTCACTCATACTCGCACATGTTAAGGGTGTAAAAATGGTGTGAATTGTGTGATTGACTTTTGGGTTGGAGGGATAGTTTGGTAAAAATGAGAAGGGAAGGTGGGGGCTATTTGATGACGTGGAGGAATTTGATTGGTGTGGTGGATGGGAAACAGATTTTGTGTGCATTGTGAAATTGGGGAGTTATGGCTTTGCGTGTGGCGAGGAGGAGTAGTGGTCTTTGATTTTTCATGAATTAGTCAAGCCAGCTCATTTTGACCCGAATAAGTGGTAATTACGTTATTGTGTTAAAGACTCACGCTATAAGGTTAAAAATGAATGTGTACCGAAAACTTCGAAAAGTTACGCTATCCACTTTGGGTTAATGAGATCGGAATTTAGGGGATTAAATTAATGAGATCAGGAATTTAAGGTAATCATTATCCTTTTATCTCACATTTAGTACTTATCAAAAAAAAAAAAATCTTACATTTAGTAAATGAGCTATCAAAGATTACGGAATAAATATGCTATCAAAGATTACGGAATAACAGACGGACACGTGAAACTTATATATTTTTTTGAATTACTTTTTTTAGTAGTATTAGATAAGGATGAGTTTTGGTATGGTATGTCGGGCAAAATTGGTTAATGCCCTTTTCATCCAAATTATATAGTCTTATGTCTCATTTCCAAATTAATTAAGGAAATGTTCATTTTTTAAAACTCGATTAACTCAAAATCGAGTTAAACCCTATAGTGGCGTTTTTAAAGAGCCTATTGTAACGTTTTAAGGACTTATAGTGTTGTTTTGGAACTCAATTTCATGGAGGTTCTTAAAATGTCACTATAGACTCTTTAAAACGCCACTATAGGATTCTAGAATTTTTTTTTTTTTTTTTTTTAACTTGATTTTGAGAAAATCGAGTTGCAAAAGAGGGATATTTCCCTAATTAGTTTGGGAATGGGGCATAAGGCTATATAATTTGGGCGAAAAGGACATTGGCCAATTTTGTCCATGGTATGTCAACTTTACAAGAGCATACAGTGGCAAGCCAGTTGATTGTCTAGTTGGTATGGTTTATTTCAGTTTTATTATCTAAGTTTTGTAAAAATATATTTTTGTTGCAGTTTCAACTTCTAAACCACTCATTCTAAATCACGCAATGAGGTAGATTGTTTCTTGTTGATTTAATTAGGAAGCAAGGATTCATTCCACATTCCTTAAAACTTAAATAGGTAATGCCACAATGGCCCACCAAATTACCAACGAAGGGGTAGGGTATAGATTCTTAACTTATATTTCATATATATGAGGCTACAAGTTTAAGAAACACAATAACACTTTCGTTTTCTATTGACAAAAAAGAATATGCTTGCGAATGCCTCCTTTTTATTTTTTATTTTTTTAAATAAATAATTACAACATGTCGCTAACCCCGCAATTCGAACTCTTTCTCCTTTAGACCCCCAAACACTTTGTGCATGGGGAGGTGCCAATTCAGTTACAAGGCCTTTGACATTTTTTTTCTATAAAAGAAGATTCATTTACAAGTTTATAATGTTTTCATTGTGGTTGAATAGGAGAGGAGCCGAGTTAATTGGAGCCTAAATTAGTTTTCCTTTATAAATACATTGTATTATTATTGTTAGTTTTCCAAGGAGTAATGCTACATACATAAACTATTTTACAATATTTTTACAAATTACTGATGTGGCTTTAGTAATTTTCAAATAATCATTAATAAACATAAATGTGATATTAGTGGTGGACCCATATTAGAACTAATAAAAATTTACGACCACCACTGGTTTTTCTGTGTTGGCTGTGCCACTCCTATCACCAAACAAAGAGGACTATTTTGTTTGTTTGTCTGCCATGACACCCTTACCTGCTACGGTGTGGGTGCTCTCTCTCTCTATCCCTCATGACATGCACCTAGTGGTTCCCACTTACCCTTACTTCTTTTGGGCAATATGTCATCCCAGCAGGACATTTCCCCCAAAAGAGTTTGAGAATGAACCTTAGAATAGGTTTTTCTCCTCTCCCCACCGCCAGACCATACCCTCTTACCTCTAACCTATGACTTCACCACGTCCTATATTGGCTGGGTACAGGCTGGTGATGCCTGGCTCTTGCGCGTGCTTTACTTTTATGTTCGTTCAAAAATTTCTTGCTACTCATGTGCTTGCCGTGATCTGGAGACTTGTCTGCACATTCTGCTGGTCATTCTTGGCTTCTTATGGCGTGGGCTGTTTGCTAATCTCATATTTTCTGTGCCCTTGCTCCCTTTGGGGTTGGGCTTTGCCAGATTGTGGGCTTCCTTTTCTCTAGCCCATCCTTTTACTCTTTTCGTAGCCTTACTATTGTTTCCGGCCATATCACTCTGCTATTCCTGCTGTGATGTTATTTGGTCCAAGCCTGCTGGGCCTCTTTGGGCTTGTTACTTATGACTCAGTATAGTCATTTGGGCCTTTTCGATTGTATTGCTTGTGGGCTCCTGCGTCCCATTTGTTTTCTCTTGGCATCCTTGACCCATTTGCTTTCCTTGGACTTCCTTGACCCTTTTCCTAACTCTGCATTCTCATGGGCTTTTTACTAACTTCTTTGGGCTTCCCCGGCCTAATTACCTTATCTTTCATCCTTGGAGCTCATGGGCCTGCCATCAACCCTTTACTTTCTTTGCTTGCATTACTTTGGGTTTGCTGTGGCCCATTCTCACTTTTCCATATCATATATTGCCCATGGGTTTGCTATTCCTCTCTTTTCGGGCTTCTTTAAGCCCGTTTGCTTCCTCAAGGCCCATTTGTTTATTTCATGGACCTATGATCCATTATTCCTACCGCTTGGGCTTAATGGTTTGTTCTATCCGTTTACCAATTCTTTTCTGCCCGTATTGTTGGGCTTCTTTCTATTTGGCTTCCCCAAAACGACTGTCAACACCCTTATCCAAGGAGTAATGCTACATACAAAAACTATTTTACAACATTTTTACAAACTGTTGATGTGGCTTTAGTAATTTTCAAATAATCATTAATAAATATAAATGTGATGTTAGTGGTGGACCCATATTAGAACTAATAAGAATATGCTACATTAGCAATTTGTAAAAATATTATAAAATAGTTTGTGTCCGTAGCATTACCCTTATCCAAAGAATAATGCAACATACACAAACTATTTTACAACATTTTTACAAACTGCTGATGTGACTTTAATAATTTTCAAATAATCATTAATGAACATAAATGTGATGTTAGTGGTGGACTTATATTAGAACTAATAAGAATTTGTCACATCAGCAATTTATAAAAATATTGTAAAATAATTTGTGTCCATAGCATTACCCTTATCCAAGGAGTAATGTTACATACACAAACTATTTTACAACATTTTTACAAACTGCTGACGTGACTTTAATAATTTTTAAATAATCATTAATAAACATAAATGTGATGTTAGTGGTGGACTTATATTAGAACTAATAAGAATTTGCCACATCAGCAATTTGTAAAAATATTGTAAAATAGTTTGTATCCGTAGCATTACTCTTATCCAAAGAGTAATGCTACATACACAAACTATTTTACAATATTTTTACAAACTGCTGATGTGACTTTAGTAATTTTCAAATAATCATTAATAAACATAAATGCGATGTTAGTGGTGGACTCATATTAGAACTAATAAGAATTCGTCACATTAATAATTTGTAAAAATATTATAAAATAGTTTGTGTCTGTAACATTACCCTTATCCAAGTAGACATAGAAGAAGAATAGTCTTAATTATGTACATATCATTATCATTTCATTATCTTTAGTAGTTAAACAATCTATTTATTGCAACACAATTCCTCTACATTTTATAAGTCGCACTTTGAAGTTTGAATACTGACTTGGATTGTCCCTAGTTTGAGAATGACATATTAGTTAAATATAAAGAAATTGAAATAAAAGTCCTCGGAGGAAGGAAAAAAGAAGAAGAAGAGAGTGATAAAGTTCAACGGGAAAAAATGAACAAATGTTGGGAAAAAACGTCACTCATTATGGCATCGCTATGTATATGGTTTGAAAAAAAAAGTTTTGCTGATTTGCTTATTTGTTAAAATATTATAAATAAATAAATAAAAAGGAGAAAAGGCATTTTTTTTCCTAATATGGGCACCAAAATAAGTTAAAAAAAGTGGTTGTTTTCAACTTGCAAAAAACACTATTGTATTTAAACGCGGGCCACCTTTTAATACAGAACCTGAAATCAAATCAGAAAAAGCGGTCCAGTCCCAAGTAAGATAAAAGACAAATTGGTTTCGTCTTCAACAATGGAGTACAAAATTTTCAATAAAAAAACAGTGAAATGTTAGACTGTATACAGACCATCTTGATCTGTCACCACTAGTTGCACTAATAATATATCGTACGATCAAAATTGGATGGTCCAAGTTAGTCCTACTCCTACTTGATCATTGAAAGAAAAAAACAATGCTAATCGTTGAGAATGGTGAAAAGTGAAGAATGCCAACCCTGCTGTCATGGTCTCACAGATGGCAATGTTTTGGGAGCCAAAATCGATCTAGACCGGTACTAACTACAAGTGTTGATGTTGAGCAATTCGAGAGGATTGAGATATATATGAACCTTTTCTTTCAAATATTATGCTTATGGATATTGTCATGGGTACCAATTAACTACAAAACCTGAAATTTGTGGACTGTTAGTGACTAGACCTTCTAGGAAACATTGAATCGGTCTTTTTGTGAATGTGTAACTCGTTATAGGGATTAGGTGGAAATACATAAAAAAAAAATAAAAAATAAAAAATTAGTTTTTAAAAATATAATAGAATTTCAATTTGTGATATAAGCTCTATGACATTTGTTTTTTATCATTATGTTTAGATAAAAATAAATTTCCTATACCAGCATAATGTTTAATTTGAACAATGAAATAAATCCATTTCAAATGGAGATAATAACTTTCCTTATGACGTTTGTTGATGTCATTTGTTACTAATATAACATATGTATCATGTGATTTGAACCTTTTTCTAGAGAGTTTGAAGAGTTGCCAATGACTAAATCTGGAGATGATTGACAAAAGCAACTATCTACCAATTAAATGAATGAGAAATATTAGAGACACTATAAATTACTATGTAAATTGATGTGTCATCAATTGTAAAAAAATAATTCAATTATTCATTTAGTATGTTGTTGAAGTGACACAAATTACATCAGTGTCAAAACTTTTTTGTAATAGAATAGGTAGTAATTTTGATATTTTTCAAATTGAATAAGAGAAAAGTTAATGATATTACAAATTTTATTATATAAGTATTACAGTTGATATGTCATCTATAACAAAAATATAATTCAAATATGTATTTATATTATGTTATTGAAATGATATTAATCATATTCTTATCCCATAAGTTTATAAGCTTTTTTATAAAATTTGTGGGTTTAGTATTTTTCTCTTATTTGTTTTTATCTTACCAACGATCTTGTTCTTGTCAAAAGTAGGTGTAGGAGCAAATTTTCTAAGAATATGATTTATTGTATTATCCGGTAAAATAAACCAAATCAACCTAAATGAAAATAGTTCAAAAAAAAAAAAAAAACCTAAATGAAAATAAATAAATAAATAAAAAATGACAAAATCCACGGGCATGTTTCTTTCTTCTGAGTTTTTTATTTTTTGGTCGCCGAAAGTGTTTCCTGAGTCATTTGGAGTCACTAGAATCGTGGGTTCTCTCATTACATGCCACACATGCAGGCTAAGACAGGATCTCTTGGTACTCGTGGTGCGTCATTTCTGTCTCTCTGTACACTGGTTTTCATGGTCAACTTCAGCATCCACTAGCATTAGAAAAATATATCTTGGATGATGTTATAATTATAATATTTATGCCACTGTATTTCCAACTGCTGCTACTTCCATTATGCAGAGTACACTGCCCAGTGCCCACTCAGTCACTCTGCACAAATGCAACACGTATTCAGCTACGTAACACTTACGTACCGTTCATGAATTTAATAACGATAGCGATATGTGGTGGGAGCCAATGTTACGAGGGGCTCATTAGGGCCGGCTCAACCTAATTTGAAGTATAAGGTGAAAGATTTATGTGAGAACTTTTATATATAAATATTAATTAAATTAAGGTTAATTTAATGAATAATATTAATTAAAATTAAGGTTAATTTTATATAAAAAATTGAATATTATAGTTAAAAAATTAATTTAATAAAAAAAAAAATTGTAAAAAGAAAATTAATTAATTTTGGATATATAATGATACATAATTAATTACATTTATAATCTATGATATTAATTGACGTGTAGTTTTGTAGTAGATTAGTTTATAAATATTAAAGTTTCAAATTATTAGGGGAGATTAATCATCATTGATGATCTAACATGTAGGGACACGTTTCGCGACGAACCGCAGTAGGGTAGGATTCGCACGTGAAAGGGCCCAAACAATATCATTTGTAGAGAGTGGATTCGAAAGGCTAGGCCTTAGTTACCCAGTGGTGGTTCTGGTGGTGTCCATATGTGATTTAAGCGCTTTTACCCTTGGAGCCTTTCTTCTGGAGGTAGACTGGGAGCCTTTTCTCCTTTTGGCCAGTCGTCCCAGCCCCCCCTCTATATTACTTATTTTTTCTTTTATACTAGTCTGCATTCATTTTCCTTCGTCCACGTGTAGGGTCGACATTTCCAAGACTGATACTTGTCCTGTCAATCCCAACCCAAAGTTGTTGGGAGTGATTAATAAAGTTAAAGGATAAGGCTCTGTTAGGCGCAGAGATATGCATGGGGAAGATGGTAAAGGCAGCCTTTCCTAGATATTTTAGATTTCCCTTCAAGCATGTCCCTTTACCGTTTTGCCCCTCTTCTTGGTGGATCTTTGGGTCAGCCGAGGACTGCACTGTCCTCAGCTGCTTCTCCGGGCCAATTGGGCCTTATTATTCTTAAGTTCGGGGCATGACCTTTTTCGGTTTAGGCCTTTGAACTCTCCATCAGCAAGTGGGCCTGGCCCATCAATTATTAGACCCCACAATAGCCCCTCAAAACCCGGCTGTCCGACATCATGGTTGGAGAGGGGGGTTTTGGTAATACCGAGCCTTTATTATGGCTCATTTAACTCATCCCTTGACTGGTGCTGGCGACTCTTCACCTGCCCAGGGAATGTACCGGCCTACAAGGCATTTCCCTTGATTTGCGCACGATGCGTTTATGCCGTTTGGTTATCTGAAGCGCGTCTTTAATGTCTTCCCTTTACGAGGCCTCCCAGATTCAACGGTTTTTGATGGCGTGGGGGAATGAAACGGACGCATTCATGTTTGCAGATTTCCTTGGAGATCTGAACGTATTATGTACTCTTTTCCTCGTCCCCTATATAAAGAGAGAAGACAAAAGCTTACTTTCTCATACCTGAGTCCCTCAGATTCCTCCCAGAGTCCACTTCTTCTCTCTGGTTATACCTTATTCGATAGAAAGTTCACCACAGTAGTCAGCCATGAATAAACCACTTCATTCCTAAAAACACCATGTCCTAATAAAGCTCGAGATGGCTCGGTCAGGGCAAGGATGGCGGAGACTCAAGATTTGTCTCCCCTTCCTTTTAGCCAAAATCCAAAGCAGGGACTCGTCATATCTCACTTTCGGTGTGACCGAGTCAAAGACATCCATTATCACCACCCTCCGCTCTGTCATGAGCATATCTAACATGGTACCAGTGTGTTAGGAGTCAAGACTGGGGCAGGGACTAAGTGCCCCTGCTTCTTCCTCTCTTCGTTCACTGGCGCCTCCTTCTGCCTCTCTTTCTTCTTCTTTCCACCACCAGATCCATCCTGGTGCTTTTCCTTCTCCCTCTTTTGCTCCTTTTTCTTTCTTTTTATCTCTTCCCTCTTCTTCTCCTCCTTCTTTTACTCATGTCCTCCATCTTCCTCATTCATCTCCTCCATCTTCTACTCATGTCCTCCATCTTCCTTTGTGCTCCTTGATGACAAGAGCTTGCTGAATTGCTTCTATGTGTTCCAATTCTTCTTCCCTCTCCTTCATCTTTTTCTAAAGAAGGTTTTTCTCCTGATATGAGCAGTACTGAGGCAGAAGTTGGAGAGACTTTGAAGGCGAGTTTAAAAGACACCTGACTGTTTACTTATCTGTATTGCGGATGCTATTATTGCTTTGGCAGTTCATCTTTTGTATAGGCATGTTTAAGCCCTTCTTTGTACGTTGTAATAATTTTTCATATTAATAAAAGTTGCTGTTACCTTATTTCGCATGTTATGTTTTTATGTTTTTACGAGTTTACAAACGCTGCTCGGCACCATAATATAGCATTTGAATCAATGATAACTAAGGCTAAAATGTTTGCTAATAAAAAGGTGTCACTATAACTTTAATAAAATTATTTAAAATAGCAAAGCCGACCAGTGAGGAACGAAACTCACCTTAAAATTAGCCAAGATGAGGACTAAGTGCTCGATACGGTGTAGGAAGTAACTATCCGAGGACAGGTCACTCGCCAAATGGACAGTTTCCTTAGGTTAATGAAAGTTGGGTCATTTCGCCATCTTCTTGACACACTGGCTTTAACCTTTACAGTATTTGAGCCGAGAACCTTCCCCATTCTAGTAGTCGGTTTCCCAAAAGGCTTGAGTCCGAGGACTTCGTAACGCCTGGGTTCTGTCTAAAACTTAAATTTTTTCTTTGTAAGTAGTTGGTTTCCCCAGAGGCTTGGGTCCGAGGACCATACAAGGCCTTGGTTCTGTCCAAAACTTGTATTGTCTTTGTAAGTAGTTGGTTTCCCCAAAGGCTTGGGTCCGAGGACCATACAAGGCCTTGGTTCTGTCCAAAACTTGTGTTGTCTTTGTAAGTAGTTGGTTTCCCCAGAGGCTTGGGTCCGAGGACCATACAAGGCCTTGGTTCTGTCCAAAACTTTTATTGTCTTTGTAAGTAGTTGGTTTCCCCAGAGGCTTGGGTCCGAGGACCATACAAGGCCTTGGTTCTGTCCAAAACTTGTATTGTCTTTGTAAGTAGTTGGTTTCTCCAGAGGCTTGGGTCCGAGGACCATACAAGGCCTTGGTTCTGTCCAAAACTTTTATTGTCTTTGTAAGTAGTTGGTTTCCCCAGAGGCTTGGGTCCGAGGACCATACAAGGCCTTGGTTCTGTCCAAAACTTTTATTGTCTTTGTAAGTAGTTGGTTTCCCCAGAGGCTTGGGTCCGAGGACCATACAAAGCCTTGGTTCTGTCCAAAACTTTTATTGTCTTTGTAAGTAGTTGGTTTCCCCAGAGGCTTGGGTCCGAGGACCATACAAGGCCTTGGTTCTGTCCAAAACTTGTATTGTCTTTGTAAGTAGTTGGTTTCCCCAGAGGTTTGGGTCCGAGGACCATACAAGGCCTTGGTTCTGTCCAAAACTTTTATTGTCTTTGTAAGTAGTTGGTTTCCCCAGAGGCTTGGGTCCGAGGACCATACAAGGCTTTGGTTCTGTCCAAAACTTGTATTGTCTTTGTAAGTAGTTGGTTTCCCCAGAGGCTTGGGTCCAAGGACCATACAAGGCTTTGGTTCTGTCCAAAACTTTTATTGTCTTTGTAAGTAGTTGGTTTCCCCAGAGGCTTGGGTCCGAGGACCATACAAGGCCTTGGTTCTGTCCAAAACTTGTATTGTTCTTTATTTATTTATCTTCCGAAGGTTTAGCTCCTCGAACAAGGTGGGGGAAGCCAGCCTGATGTTTGAAGCCCCTAGACTTGCCCATGCCATTGACACTGTGAGACGTAGCCCCTAGTGGGAACTTATGTTGGAATAGCAACAATGTGTCGCCGGTCATAAAGGCACCCTCATAGACCCTTATTCGACAGAAGCTCAACTTCACCACCGCTCGAGTTAACGCGCAAGCCTTCCCCACAGACGGCGCCAATTGTAGGGACACGTTTCGCGACGAACCGCAGTAGGGTAGGATTCGCACGTGAAAGGGCCCAAACAATATCATTTGTAGAGAGTGGATTCGAAAGGCTAGGCCTTAGTTACCCAGTGGTGGTTCTGGTGGTGTTCATATGTGATTTAAGCGCTTTTACCCTTAGAGCCTTTCTTCTAGAGGTAGACTGGGAGCCTTTTCTCCTTTTGGCCAGTCGTCCCAGCCCCCCCTCTATATTACTTATTTTTTCTTTTATACTAGTTTGCATTCATTTTCCTTCGTCCACGTGTAGGGTCGACATTTCCAAGACTTATACTTTTCCTGTCAATCCCAACCCAAAGTTGTTGGGAGTGGTTAATAAAGTTAAAGGATAAGGCTCTGTTAGGCGCAGAGATATGCATGGGGAAGATGGTAAAGGCAGCCTTTCCTAGATATTTTAGATTTCCCTTCAAGCATGTCCCTTTACCGTTTTGCCCCTCTTCTTAGTGGATCTTTGGGTCAGCCAAGGATTGCACTGTCCTCGGCTGCTTCTCCGGGCCAATTGGGCCTTATTATTCTTAAGCTCGGGCCATGACCTTTTTCGGCTTAGGCCTTTGAACTCTCCATCAGCAAGTGGGCCTGACCCATCAATTATTGGACCCCACATAACACATTTGTAATTTTTTTTTAAAGCCTTGTTAGAAATAAAAAAGGAAAATGTAAAAGGTATTACAAAATATTCACAATATAATGTGATAATAACAGTGATTGATGAACTTTAATAATGTAACTAATGAATATTTAAAATACTTTTTTGTGATTGGTAATATGTCAGTTTGTAAATATATAGTAAAATTTGTAATATCCCTAACATCACTAATAATAAAAAGTGCACAATAATATGAAAAAATTCATATTTTTTATAAAATTTTGGGCCTTTTACAATGGAATGAGGGCCTTTTTTTTTTTTTTTTTTTTTTGTAAAGGGTAAATATTTTTTTGTGGTAGGGTCTTAGGCCTAGGCCTTGGGCCGGCCTTATATACACGGCAGCGGGCGCTAGCTTTTGAATATCTTATTTCTTAGTGGTTTATTTGGTTGAAAATATAAGTAATATGAGTTATGAGCTTTTGTAATTAATTTAATTGGTTGATTTTTTTTTTTTTGGTGTTTTCAAGTCATCATGATTCAAATTTTATATGTTTCATTGTAATTATTAAATTATAAAAAATAAAAAAAAGAACAAGAAAAAATAATAATTATATTTAGCAAAAATAAGTTTTAATTTTTTATTGTATAAAAATAATAGGTAAAATAAATAAATAAAAAGTCATGCCAAACCAAAATAGAAAGCCCAAATTGATATTGCATCAGGCTTTTGTTTTTACGTTTGGGTCTTGTTAACAAGTATTTTAAAGTTGTTGATTTAATAATTAGTGTTTAGTGATAATTTTTTTTTTAAAAGTATGATTATGTGTGGAAAATTCATGATATATATAGTTCCAATAATGAGAATGAGAGATTCAAATCTTGATTTTTTTTTTTTAAAGGAGAATAAACAATATTATTACTGAGTTGCAAGGCTTTTGATATAATATATATATTTTTTGTTTCTTGATGATTGTATAAAAGTTATTAGTTTTAAGAGAATGATGTATAAATAATGCCTAAAAGCATTCATTAATTAAAAAGAAAAACGTTTCACCTTTTGGCTAAAGAGTTAAAATATTATAAGAGATTACTTTAAGTAGATTTGCATACCTACAGAACAATGGTACAAGCATCATCCTCCAAAATGTCATTGAAATAGCACATTTGCCTAAATTTTATATGTTTTAATAATCGAACTAACCAGCAATTAACCTTTTTTTTTTTACTTAAACCAGCATTAACCTAACAAGCACATAATCCAATTATTAATTAGCTTTTAAAAAAATACAAACTTTTAAGTGGGAAAAGTAGCTAGCTAGGTATGAGTATGACCACAAAGGAAAAAGTAGGACAATAATGATCCTCCAAAATGTCAATAGCATCATTAGCCAAAATTTCCCCTTTTGATCATTTAAGTCACCAATTCTAACCTAACAATCATGCCCTTATTTTTCTGTAAAACAGGGTTTTATCAGTGCATGCATTTGCAACTTCCACTCTCGAAATAGAAAAACCCACACGCATGAACCGAAGTCTAAATTATCCCATGATTCCCATAGTTCTTCACGTCTTTTTCTTTAGGAGAAAGGAGATCAAAATTCCATTGTGCAAATGAAATATCCAGACAACCATATTATTGTGTATTTTTTGCGTTGTATTACAAGTTTACAATACAAGCTTGTCTTCATAGTAGAATAATCATCATTATTATCAAAATAGAAAGAATATAATGTACATGTGTTATAAATATTAAAGTTGGCGGCCTTTGTCTAACGGTAGTAGTAAACCAAGTTCAAGTTGGTTTTGAATTTGTGCACTAAGCCCAGCCGACCTATACTAGTGTGTGAATATATATATATATATATATATATAGACATCGTTTCTCTTGTAATAATTAGTGATAATGACTAATGAGCCGCATATTGAGAGAAAAGGTGCTACAATAGTAGAGCAAATACAATTGGGAGAGAGAGAGAGAGAGTCAATCTTGTATTTGGAGTTTGATGTTTTGTGAGAGTATCTATGTGAGAGTATCTATGTGCTGCTATTATAATATTCTTATTTTATAGTGGAACTTTTTTGCCGTTGTTCATGGATGTAGGCATATTAATGAGTTACATAAATTATTTGTAATCTTATAAAAACAGTTTATTTTCACAATATTTACCAATCATGATTATACATATTATCATGTTATGACAAAATTTGTGGCAAGAAAACTGTTACCAACTACCAAAGGTTGAGAATCATTTGAATGTTAAAACCGTGAAGTAGATGAGCTAACATTAATAAGTTAAGTCAGCACATTTGAGTTATTCTAAAACCACAATTTTAACAGCACTATTTTTTGCAGTTAACTTATGTACTTTATTTTGTCAAAAAAAAAAAAAAAAAAAAAAACTTATGTACTTTACATGCTTATATTGATGATTGGCTTTTTCCTCAAAAAAAAAAAAAAAAAAAAGAAGGATGATTGGCTTGGCTGTATGGACTTTTGTTTGGTTAAAAGTTAAAACTCTTGTGGCTCAGAGTGGTCATTAAATGGTATACCCCAATGCATGCGTTTACCCACCGCTTGAAAATTTAGGCCATGATAAAGATATATCACACATACGATAAACTAATCTTTCAGTACCTAATAACCAAAAAAAAAAGAAAAAAAAAAGGGAACTGCATCCCTACCATGCGAATCAATCAATCAATATATATATAAAAGCAGAAACCTCATGCGGGAAAGCATGAAGTTCTGCCATGTGGCGCCGTCTTTGATAGCCATCCAATTTTTTTTTTTTTTTTTGTTCAAGTTACACCTCATCTATTACTTATTACTCCTCATCACTCCTTCTCTCAAGTCTCAATTGACTAAAATAACTTTTAGACTTTCAAGTATACCATTAATTGTTTAATAAAGAAAGAAAAAAAAATATCATTAATTCAGCTCTTCTACGTCTAATCCTTCAGTTGCCCGCCTCTTGCAATTATCTAAGTTATATAGCTCTTCTAGATCTAACCCTTCAGTTGCCCACCTCTTTCAATTATCTTAGTCATATGTTAATTAGTACACTTACTTCTAGCCATGAGTCTCCTTTTACAATCACTTCTCTTCTAGCAATCACATTTTTATAACTCAAATTCTTGATGTACTGTTGGATAGATTGTGTTTGAAATGAGTAAATCCTATGGCAAAATCGCGGTTTTGCATTCTAGAATTTGTAAAGTTCAAACGAGGTGAGTAAGGGTTTGAAATTTTACTCTTTTTCTCCTTTTGAAATTTTTTTTCTAGAAAAGTGATTGTCAAATTCTTAATGTATTATTGGACAGACTGTGCTTGAAATGAGAAAATCCTATGGCAAAATCGCAGTTTTGCATTTTAGAATCTGTAAAGTTCAAACATGGTGAGTAAGGGTTTGAAATTTTATTCTTTTTCTCCTTTCGAAATTTTATTCTAGAAAAGTGATTGTGTTTTTTTGGCTAGGTAAGAGGAAACACAAATACTGTGCTTTAACTAATATAAACTAAATTAATTTTTGTTGTTGTTATCAATCTAATATTAGAGTTTGCAACAGAGGGTTAGGTTTTAATTGTGTTGTTATCAATTCAATATTAGCGTTTGCAATTTTGATGTGTTGGGTGTTTTGTTGGAATTCTTACAGACAGATAAAAAGAAGTGGTTTATGAAATCCTATGACAAGGGCAATGGCAAGGAATCCAACCGTATCCAATTGCTCTCTCTCCACACCTTTGCAAATACCACAAACATATCATCATAATTGGAATGTCCCTTTGAGGTCAATTGGATATTTCTAGTTATTTTCTTTGGGATGTTATTTTTAATTTCAATAATCAGCTGGGTTCATTTTTATTTTTCGGGGACAATAATCATCATATTGTTAAAATCTAGAGCATCTTATCATAACTATTAGTATACATCCTTTTCTTACTTTCCAACTTCCATTCACGGAACTGAAACTATATGGGGCTGAATAATGACTATCCTCGATTAAAATCTCATTTCAACTACTGCTAGGCATTAGCCACCTATTGGTGCTACAGTGCTCAAAGGCCCTATAGGGAATTTTTGGTTTAACTATATATTATTGCTAGATATCAACATAGAACAAATTTCATCTTTTGTGTGCATTTTAATTTAGTCTTCTTTCTCTTTTAAATTTAACTTGCTCTTTGTCAATGTTCAATCTTTGTTGTTAATTAATGATATGCTTTTGATTCCATAAAACATTTGGATATTAATGTTTTCATTCTTAATCAATTTTGAGTGTTATTTGGATGTAGTTAAGCATCAATGTAGTAGAGCTAATGTTAGTTTATGTGTTTCTTAATGTACTTTGTGCAAGAAGGTGAATTAAAAGGTCTGAGTTTACATGTGTAGGAAATGAACTTTATGCAATCTTCTGTAGAAAGTGGATCATTCAGACAATGACACAATAACACATTAAAGAATGTAAATTCTGTTCATGTTTTCCAGCTATAAGAAATTGAGGAATTTCATATTTGAAAGCTTTAAAGGGACAACTGAATATAAATGTTTTTGGAATTACTTTTTAACCATTGTTGTTTGTGACTTTCAAATGACTACATATTGCAAATTTGGGATACTTACAAAAAATAACAAAGAATATTGCCAAATCTAAATTTTGCAGATTTGGCACTAACTACACTCAATAGAATTTTTAATTTTAATATTAAGCTTTAATAGGATTTGATTATGGTTAGGAACTAGGGTTTGGTTTGAATTTAGTTCTACTATTAAAACTCTGTAAATTAAACATGACTAACAATAATTGTATTAATGAACGCAAGGTGTTAAAAGATATTTTTTTTACAAAATATTTCAAAATGCATCGCACATCGCGCGGGATATCGGCTAGTTATTGCTAAATGCTAATCAATGAAATCACTACCGCCACTCTATAATGGCCCCTATCGTCATTTATGGAAGTAACAATCCATTATCACCAATAAAAAAGGACCAAAAATATAAATGTTTGGTTTGGAATTTTTTTTTTTCAACCCAGTATTGTATGGTGACCATAAAACTATCTAGTTATATTTTTAGTCACATGATTTTTGGCTAATTTGTTTATACATGTAGATTTTTTTTTTCTTTTTTGGGAGACCAATACACCGATTGGTTTTTGGCGTAGGCGGGGATTGAATCTCAAATCTCTTATTTAACTATCAAAAACTTTACCAGTTGAGTTAACTGGAACTCACAAGATGATTTTATACACGTAGATGATTTTATACATTTATGAGTTGATAAGTAGGAAAAATTCCTTCAAAGTTTAAACCGGTTTCAAAAGATAAAAAATAAATCAATCAATCCTTGCAATCAAGCAAGCACGCTCAGGTGCCGATAAATTTTTTTCCCTTTCCTTTTGATGAAAGTTCAGGTGCTGTTAATTGAATTGGAGGAAAAGGTGACATGAAATGTCTCTTCATGGACACGGACTTTAAATTACAAACAAAAAGCCAAACAATCTTTTTCGTAAAACAAAAGAAATCATCTCTATTATGAGGGGAAAAAATCTCTCTATTTATATATCAAGCGCATAACTCCTTTGATATAATCAGAAACTATTTCAATTTTTCATTTTGGATTTTCATTGGATAATTTTAGGTTTTAACGTATTTATTTGTTAGTTTGAGTTGTGATAGGTATTAAATTTCATGTTCTTAGATAATGATTAGTTTAGCTTAGTATTTGAGTTCGATTAGGATTCATTTAGGGATGTCTTGTGGTTCTTGGAAGCTCTATATAAATGTTCAGATGGTTTATTTTTTATTTGAGACTATTATTAGCATTGTGTTTAGTGGTGATTCTAAACAATCCTAGATGGTAAAGACTAAGTTTTACTGTGGGAAACCATGTTTGTACTGTGAACCATGTTTGTTCACAACATTATACTCTCCTGCATTTATTATTGAAACTACTTTCTTTTATTATATACCAATCACAACAAGCCATGACCCTCATCAAAAATTATGAAAAATATTGTATCTTGGACTGATTGATGAACTTATTGTGTGAGAAGTCTATGGTTAGACCAGCAGAAAACTATGAATCACAAAGTATACCAATATAAGATCTGCAATATATGGCAATTTACTGACCACAGAATGAAATAGGCACAGAAAAATGCCATGTAGGACAAGAGGTTATGGAGAGTAGTCTGAATGTTTCAAATTCAGTTTCCCATTTCAGGGACCTTAGTAGTGCAATGGAGATTATAACTGATCTAAAAAAATAAAGTTACTAGAATATCAAGTGCTGTAGGCACCTTCTATGCAATAAGAGTAAGACATGACAAATGGATCACTTAGCAAACCTACATGTGGCACAGTGCCAAGTTTACTCTGAATAATCAGCCTCAGATTTTATTTCTCAAGCTATGAAATTATCTAGGACAAAATTTGTAAATACAAATGATGGCATAAAACGCTTTTTTCATATGAAAAAGAAGCTCTTACTTCTTAGCTCTCACTACAAATTGGAACGCCCCTGAATTAGTCATGGCCTATCTGAGCAGAAGATCTGGTTTATCAAAATCATTAACTGGATAGAATCTCAACAAGCCAAGACATACATTTTGGTGCAAACATTTTTACATATACAGAGAGCAGCTTATATCCTTGAAAATCAAACATTATTTTAGTAAAATTTCATTTGACACACTTTAGCCAATTACTTGTAGTTGTGCTGAGAAATTTGAATAAACTCTGGTCATCAGACTTTGTGCCTACAATTCAGTTAACTACACAATCCTGTTTTGCAATTTCATTCTATCTAGAGATATACATCTTCTGTTACACTCTGCCGATATGTACTCTCAACTCAAAGCCATTTTAGTCTTTCTTTTTTGTCTACTAATATCTTCAACCTGAAACAAATCACTTACTTTTCACAAACTGTTCTTCTTACTAGTGCAGTCTTTGGAAGCTGTTACTTCTTACTGTGCAGTTTCTAGTCTTCAGTGTAGATTAAGACAAAGATGACTGCCATTTCAATTGACCTAGCTTCTCACAACATTTGTTTTTTTTTTTTCTTTTGGTTGGGTTTTGTACTTTTTCTTACCATCATCCTCCTGTATTTGAATGGTTTATATGATGACACAGACAACCTAGAAGCATTACTCCACTTCATTCATCCTCTAATTTTTTGGGCCAACATCCTCTACATTATTTTATGGATAATTGGGGCCAGATGACATATAACTAAATTTTCATTTACATTCTTAGTTTTACTATAAGTCAGAGAGGACATTTTACAAATTTCATTGTTAACAAACAAAAGAATATGGTAGTCATTGAAAATATCTTAATGGTGCAGCTAAGTTTTTTTTTCTGTCAGTAGCCAAATAAAGTCAATCAACAAGAAATATTTCCAAAGACATTTAATACATGCTCAGCAAGAAAAAGAAAACTTGGTTCAAGGTTTTCTCACCTCTCAAGTATAAATTTATTTTCAGAATAAAGTCTCCAACACCACGGGAAAACTGATGGTACTGAGACAGGGATAACTTCATAAAGAAAAGTGAAAATGAAAATTGATGCATTGAATTCACTCAAAATCCATGTAATACAAGAAATATTGCAAACAATTTCATATACAAATCAAACTACCATAATTTTCTTATCCATTTTTCTTTATCTTTTTGAGCTAACTGGGTTCTCTTTGTATCAATGATGGAGATGGTGGGGTCATAGTTTCATCTCTTCCTCCTGCAGGCAACTCTTCTTCCACAGTAGAAAGTTGCCTCTCTGGGCTATAATATCCCTTTGCAATTCTGCTGGGACTTGGAGAACTAGTTGAAAGAATGTTGGATGGGCTAGAGTAATTCCCCAGTGGAGAACTAGAGCCGGATCTGGATTCAACTGCTCCATCTTCACGAGGTAAAGGTGAAAGTTCAGTATGTTTTATGCGGAACTTATTTTCCACAATATCATATGAATTCCCAGTCCGCACTTCTTGAGCTAGAGAACACCAACAACAGAATAGCCATAGGGTGCAATCAGCAGCAGATGGTTCACCAAAACAGAAATTATAAGCAGGCAAATTGAATCTCTTTCTCATTTGGATCCTCCAAAAGCCACCATAAAGTAAACCAAACACACAAAGAACAAGCCCAGTTACAACTAGAGCTTCCCTAGCAGTGTCATTGTCAATATTTACAGCAGCCAAGAGGAAAATCCAGAAAGGAGCCATACAAAACAAAAGAAAAGTAGCAATATGAACATACATATTGCCAAATCCAAGTCTCTCCATATTCCATCCAAATACACAAAAGCCACAGAATAGTGATAGATATGCTATAGAGATATTGTCCCAAAAATCAAGAATCCCCCCACTCCATTCTGCTCTGCTCTCAACAGACTGCTGTTCATCTCTTATTGCAAAAGAATATCTTTTCTCTAACGATTTCAATCTCATTGTTTCCGGCCTATCACCCGTGGTACTCTGATCCTGTGCTTCTTCATCCATATCATACTCCTTCCCAAGGGGACTCATTATAGTGTACAAGCCAGCAACTGCAGGTGCAGCAATTGCAACTGATATACATATTCCAACTCCTATGGCTGGTCGTTGAGATCTCTTGTAACCCAAGTTCAGACCACAAAGCGCATATTGTGCAAAACAATTTATATGGAGCAGAATAACAACCACCATCATGTGTGCCCATTCATGGGGCTTGTAGGTCCCATTCTTGCAGTAAATCTTTCTAAGTTTAGAAATGTCTTCTGGTTTCCATCTGCATAGAAGTACAAGGTGGTAGAACCGTTTCGGGTGCTGGTACAAACAGATAAGAGTAAACAGTGCATTGAGAATTTGATTGTTTACTTCAAACCAAGCATCCCTCTGAGACTTCTTTGGTATTGCACGGTTTAACATTCCAGTCATAACAAGGAATAGAATTGCACCTGAAATAGCAACGCAGGCGATCCAGGCAAACAAAGCCATGTTCATTGGGTCTCTAATCCATTCTTTGGCCATTTTCATGAGTGAACCCCAATTAATTTTCCGAGAAAAAACCCCATGGAGGCGCTCCCGGAAAGCATGACTTGAAGAAGCCACAGACCGTGAAACCTCATCTCTCTCATTGGCTATCCGCCTGAAGTTGGCAGATGCAGAGCCGAACTTGAGGAAATTTATTCTAGTAATTGGAGATCTAAAGGTATCAGGAATCCTTCTTTGAGGGTTTTCATTGGAAATTAGTGTCCTTCGAGACGCTGATGTATCAAGAGGAATTTCACTCTTCACTTCAACAGCATTAGGTTCCTCGATATCTTCTTTGTGGTTGCCATTATCAGTTGAAACCATTCTCTAACAAAACACAATCAAAGCCTTATTACTCACAATGGGCCACGCAACAAAAAGGACAAAACATAAGAGAGAGAGAGAGCTGTATGTTCTTTTTCTATGTTTCTGGCTAAAGCTTCGAATGTCAAATAATACATTTTGAGAATTACTCAAATAATTTCTTTTAAAAAATTGTGGCAGATTGGAGGAGCAAGGAATCTAGCAAGTAAAAGGAAACAGTTGTACGAAACTGAAAACTCTATAAGGCCAAAAAGCTGTCCAAAAAGCAAGAATCACATACACCAAAACTGAAGTTAAACATACCTGACACACATACATGATAATTATACAAACTCAAATCTGACCTTTACTTGCTCAGCTTTTATTGCTGATCAAAATTCACAAATTTGAGAAATACAAATACAATTTACAACTTTTTATTCACGAAAAAAAAAAATCCACAATTTACAAAAATATGCAATTGGTTCATTCTTCAAACCCAGAAACTGAAGCTAAAAGCACAATGTTTTTATCCAGAGAGTAAAAACAAAAAGCAATGGAAAAAAAACCCCCACAAACTTATATTGCATATTTAAACAATAACTCATCAATTTACACTCAAACAAAAAGTTAAAAAAAAAAAAAATTGAAGGAATAGGAGAAGATCTAAAAGCTTGTGTCAGAGCTAACACATACCTATGGAAAGTCTTTAAGAAGCTAGAGTTTCCTCTCTGAGACTCTGATCAATGACTCAAACAATCATTCTTGCAGTACGTTCTTCTTGCTTTCCTTTTTTTCCCCAGCAAAGTGGTACTTTTTAAACCTGCAATAGTAGCCAAAACAAGAATCTTTTAAGATAGATGCAAAATATGTAGGGTCAAAGAGGCACTTGCAGGACCAAGAGGCAAAGTGGGTGTAGCTAGGAATGAAAGTGAGGGAGAACCACTAAAACGACAACGCGTTAGGTTGTTAAGACAACACAACGTGTTTCATTTTCCAAAACTAATTGTGTACATGAGAAGAGGTCTATTAAGTATTAACTATTGATGTGTTCTGTAAAATATCTATGGTATCCACATAAAAAAAAAAAAAAAAGAAAAAAAAAAAAGAAGCTATGGTATCAATGAGAAAAGAATCAAATTGTCTTATGCTTTGTTTGGGTTTTCAATGTGGAAATTGGAATGAACATGTCGGCCATCCTAGGAGACATTGTCATACGTGAAAAAAGTATAGTATATTCTTATGAGACTGGTTGTCACATGTAAAATGTTTTATTTTGTGTTTGCCTTTAGCATGATGAATTGGGAAGGTTTATTATAACGACTTTGATTTACAAGTAATCTTTGATAGAGATAGGAGTTTCAAAAATATTTATGTCAAATTATTTATGAAAGTAACTTGTTTTGGATTATTTTTACACCTCCAAAAAGAAAAGAAAAACCTTGTTTTGGATTGCTGTTTTGGATTATTATTGATGGCGGCTAATAGAGGGAAACTTGCATTTTTGTTGAAAGTTCTATTGAAGAGAACTACGGAACTACCAGTTTTTTCTGTTGTTCCAGACTTGTCTAGTACTGCTTAAGAAACTTTAATTCAATGTTCTGGTTTTTCATTTTTTCCTGTTGTTGAAGGGAGGGCTTTAAAAGGAAAAGTTCTCTTAGCCCTTGACAGAAAAGTGCTATTGGTTTAAGATATTATTATATTGCAAATAATAAACAAGTAAATAAAATAAAGGGTAAATTTTAAACTTCTTTCCATTGATAATTTGATGGTAAATTACATGAGGAGCCAACAATAAATATCAAAGGGGTCTAACTTTAACAAATCAGTCAAAAAAATTGTGATTACATGGTCAACGTTTGCTTAGGCCAACCATATTGGGTCAATCACCAAATGGACAAGAAATAGAAAGTGGGGTTGCCATAGTGGTTGGCTAAACCAGGATGAGGGTGGGGACCTTATGAATTGCATGACTAAAAGGACCAATGCTTATTGCTCAGTTCATTGTAGGCGTGGTTGAGAGGTACAGAGATAAGCTAGAGCAGATGATCATGGCCCCTTTAATTTAATAATTCAATTGTATCCTCCATTTAGAGTTCTCATTCTTTTCCAACATGAAAACCAGCAATAGAAAATAGTCAATACCCAGAATTACAAACTCTTGTTCACAAACTTTAGCATACCCACTCGAATTAACATTCAAACCAAGAACAATTCAGTACCAGTAGCCATTTGTAAAGCAAGTGTAGCTGGACACAATCACATAACACAATGCAATCATCAAGAATAAAAGCTAAAAATCACTGAACTTTGAGATATAAAACTTTTAGGTAAGATCATCCTCCTCAAGTTCTTTGGCCTTCAGCTTTTCCTTCACCCTCAACAGAAGGGTTGTCTTCCAGGAATCCTATAGAGCAGTTTATGCAAATATCAGAAAATTGCAATGTAAGGAAACATCTTATCTTAGATGAGGTCAAAAATAGAAGTTAGATACACTTTGAGAGTGGAGAATAAAAACACACACATAATGAGGTTGAAGGGGTCACGGAAGTTGGTATTGAAAAAGAACATTGAAAGAACTACCACATCAATCTCTACTTTAAAAAAAAGTCCATTAATTCATTTCATTTAAAAAATTTTAGGATTTCTTCATCCATGAATTTTATTTTGGGCTATTGAAATCAACAGTGAATATCTAAGTGCAAAAATAGGAGACAAAATTCAGAATTGTATATATATTGGTCAACGCTAATCCTTTCTCCATGCATCACGTTCAACAGTTTTCATTTTTTGCATTTGGAGACGGCCCTGTACAAATATAAGTATTCAAATTCTAGGCACTGTGTTTTTTGCCCTTTGCTCCCTAAATTTTATGCTGATTTTAATATTTTATTCCAGATCAACCGTAACAGAACAAACTTAAAAATTCCTAGAATGTAATCAACATCCAAAGTTTAAAACAGAATTTCTCAAGGAATCATTAATTCAGTAATGGAGATGGAGAGGGTTGTACCAGTGGAGTCATGCTATCAAATTCCTTGACAACATCAGTAAACTTGGCAACATCTTCCTCATCAAGTGCAGAGGCAATATCCTGGCACAGAGACATAAGCTTCTTTGTCATGATTCTCTTATCTCTATAAGATAAAGATTACTATGAAGTTTTAAAAAGCAAAATGATTATGACAACAGACGAGAACATAGATCAATAAAATGAAAGGCGACATCAACCATCTAAGTGTTGGTCAAACCAAGAGTAACAAGTAAATAGAAGATATTTTACCCACATCCAAACAAAAGAGATGAAGAATATAATGCAAACTTAATTTAATAACATTTAGTAACCCACCGCTAATAATTTGTATTCACGTGTTCCAGAAAAAGTTGGATCCAATTCCTGCGAAAGTGAACAGAAACATTTTTATAGTTAGATGACCCATTGGGTAGAATGCTGAGATGCTTAAATAAAACCAAATTCAGACCTGATATCGCTCTAAAGCGTTGGTAATTGCTACAACGTCACCCTTGCACAGCTGGCAAATACCAGCATTAAGAAGATGCCCTTTAACTCCATACTTCAGCAAGTTATTATTGAGGGACTGCCGTGCTATCTCTTCATAAATCACAATGGACTTTTGATATCTGGAGAAATATCACATGCAAACTATTAAGATCCCCATCATGTCCCTTAATTAATAAAAGGTTTCCAAAATCAGGATTTATGCGGTCATCACTTTGCATTTTCCCACTACAGAATTTGGGTCACTTGGAACTTCTGTAGTTGAACTAGGAGATATATGATGACAAAAAAGAATATATCCCAGACTACATACAATCTTTATCCAAATATTGTGCAAAAAGCTAGAAACCATTATAAGAAAATTAAATATATCAGTAGGATAGCAGTAGTGTTATAAACTAGCTGCCACCCTTGTCAAAATGAGGAGTGAAGACACCACACTCAACAGCATTCAGTTGACAGTCAAGTAAAGCTCTAAGGGGCATTTTCAAATTTTCCCAAGATGCATTAGGTTATGAAAATTCTCAGGATCATGTTGAGATAATCAATCTGTGATTATCTTGTTTTCCATACTAAACAACTTGCTGCAACTGTCACATGAGTAAAATATTTATTTAGGCTTACTGTTCTAGTTGAGCGGCAAATTGAGCTACTTTCTGCTTGCACTGGTTGGCAGAAGTGGTTACTTCTTCATTTTGGAAGAAGTCAGCTGACTTTTCAAAGTAAACAATAGCCTGTTCAATGTTCTGTTCGGACTCGTACAATTCAGCAATTTCCTGTGCAGGGAAAAGATGTTAAATGTTCACCCAATGCCTTTTCTGTGTAATATTAAACGATCTCCGAAACGATCCCAAAAGTGTATTAAGGATAAACATAGACCCCAAGAGCACTCCAAAATCAATTTCTCAAATTTTAAAAGGCTTGAGATTATTGCAACAAGTGATAGAAATGAAGGAATACAACCCAAAATAACATTGTAAATAGAATATTACTATAAATGATCATCTCAAAGAAAAAAAAAAAAATTGATGACACAGCTGAGTAAAAAACATACCTTGAAGTATCTTGCAGCCATGCTGAGTCTTCCAATTTCACAAAACATATTTACTGCCTGCTCTAAGCAAGATATGGCCTCTGCAAAAAGGCGAGCATTTTAGCAACAATAAAGTATTATCAAACTCAACTAAAAGAGGAAAAAACCAGAGATTATAAAAATAGAAAGTTAAGAAATTGGTAGAAAACTGTTTCCATAATTCCTATATGGCCCTACATACAGTATAGAGGTTATAATATGTGGAATTAAAACCTATAGTGGGAAAAGAGTCCTGTTTCTTAGGAAGTTATATAAACAAATAATGATAAATTCAAAGCATCTATCTTATAAATGCAATCTGTTCACTATATCCTTTTTATTTGATTTTGATTGGTAGGATTTCTTCATTATATCATTGATTATCAAGTTCTCAACTAAATGGGATATTTGCTAAAGGTATGAAATTGATCATGCCAGAAAATTA
Organism: Quercus robur; assembly: GCF_932294415.1. Lineage (NCBI taxonomy): Eukaryota > Viridiplantae > Streptophyta > Magnoliopsida > Fagales > Fagaceae > Quercus > Quercus robur. The sequence goes on from NC_065541.1 coordinate 66,547,882, forward strand.
AAATTGACCGGGGTGAGCCAACACCATACATACCATTTATAGATGATTTCTTATAGCAATGAGCAGCATCAACATAAGCTTGGGCTGCCTCATGTTTACTTTCCAACTATAAGCACAAGAGCACAGGACAACATTATCAGATACAAACCGATTGATAAAAATAATAGATACAACAAAAAACCAAACAAAGTAACTCTACTTAATCCCAAAAATTGAAAGTACCTTCAAATGACAGTTTGCCAACTTTACATATGTCGCTCCAGCCTTATCCCCTGAGGAACCACAATCATATAGATTCAGAAATTCATAACACCAGCATGCAATGTTGGAAAAATCTAGTATAGAGAACAAGTTCATTCTTGAATTCACATGACCTTTTCCAGGGATATGAGATTCATCTCAAGGACAAGATAGAGCAAAAATCTTTAAATAACTAATATCATCAATGGAAGACTAACAGCACGGATGTTGAGAGTAAACTGTTCTAATTGAAAACAGAAATGGTTCAAGAGCCATTTCTTGGACTAAACCCATGTTAATGAATAAATTCTGTTTCCTTCTATGATTCTATCTAATTACCTTTCAACCTATCTTCAGAAGTACTAGGCAAATTTTGAAACTTTCATCACAATTGTCAACTTCTTCACAGCAAGTTCCAATTCAGTATTCGATTATCATTTCCAAACTCAATCCAATCACATTGTACATCTAAAGCCAATTTATCTCACAGTCAATCTAACTTAATCAAATCAATCAAACATCCCTAATTCAAAAACCAAACAAACCCCAGATCATATCAAAACCCAACACAGCATCTTTCATTAGAACAATACAAGATATGAACATACACACACCCTCCGTTCTCATCAAAAAGGAAATGCTCAAAATTTGAAACTTTCCGATGAAGCAAACAAAAAATCCAAACACCCATTTTTGCATGATTCACAAAAGTCCAAAAAAATCCAAACTTGGGTCATTCCAATCTTTAATAATCAAATTAAAGGGAAAACAGAACAGAAATGTAAGATTAAACCAAGACCCATTTGTCAACAAAGATCCTATCACTTTCTATCCTAAACTTTCTCGGGAAACATACAGAAAATTAGACCAAAAAACTATAAATAAATAAATAAAAAGCAAAAAAAAGAAAATACAGGATTTGCCGAGCTTGAAGGAATTGGCGGCTTTGTCAAAGAGATCAGCGGCATCTTCGTATTTGGAACCGAACAATCCCCAGCCACTGAGCTTCTTCTCTGCTTTTTTCTCGAAATCCTCTGCTCTTGCTATTTGATCCCCCATTTTAATTTTTCTTTCTTAATTTTTTTTTTCTCTTGAGTTTATTATAATGGAGTGATCACATAGAGAAGGTGAGAGAGACTCTGAAGCAAAAAGGAAATTGTCAAGGCCAGGTTTGTTTCCCAGAAAGTCAGTGCTTCTTTTGTTTTTGTTTGGAAGAGTAGAGCGGTGTTCGGCTGAATTCAGGTTTCAAGGCCCAATTAATGCCCATCTTAAATAGTCCAATAATGTTTGGACTTTGTACAGAACTTGGGCTAAGATTACGCTGAGCTTTATTTTTTGTTTTTGTAAAGATAGTCCTGGGCTCTGTTTTGGAAAATTTTAACAAACCATTTATTTATTTTATTTTTTTTGAAAATACTAAGTATTAACACACACACAGAGGAAGAAAAGTGAATATTTTTTAAAGAAATTTACAGTGGTATATACCATTCATGAATGTTAGATCACAGGCTAAGCAAGTGAAAAGAAGACATTCTTATCACCAAGTTTGATTCATTACTTGGTATTTTATAGATATGATATGGTTTAAATTTATGGTTTTTTGTTTATAATGATTTCTCTCCACCGTCAAGTCAAAGTCAAGATCTCTAAAAATTTTATTTTATTTTCTATGTAGGTAGAATTCGATTTCAGTGTTTTGTTTAACGACAAAAAGTTTAGCAATAAAATTAATAGAAATTCACGAGTGTCTAAGACTTTTGTAGTTAAATTGACACATTCTCATACACAAAGTATTTGAAAATTTAAAAGAAAAATAATTCAAATTACAAGATTAGCAATATTATGTAATTTTTTTTAAAAAAAAAGTGACATGGTTAATCTACACCACTCAATTAATGAGAAATGGTTCCCTTCACCGAATGTATTGTTCTATTTCCTTTTTCTTTCTGAATTTAAATAATAGATTTTAAAGAAGAAGATGATGACGACGACTACTACAGGATAGTGCCTCTTAAATAAAGATATTTCTTTGACGAATGATTTTCATATCTTCAATATCAATATAATATGGTAAGCATGTCAATAACTTTGTGCCTTGTGGGGTTGTTCTTTCTTGTATTATGTGCACAAATATAGTATTTTTTTTTTTTTTTTAACAAATATAGTATTTAATGCATTAGACAATATCGTGGTTCATGGAGAGCAGAGTCTCCAACCTTCCAAAACTAAAGGATGAAGCGAGATCAGCAAGACGCAAGAATGGACACCCCACTCCTATAAGATTATGCTGGGCTTTATTTTTTGTTTTTATTAAGATAGTCCTGGGCTCTGTTTTGGTAAATTTTAACATACCATTCATGAATGTCACAGGCTAAGCAAGTGAAAAGAAGATATTCTTACCACCAAGTTTGATTCATTACTAAGTATTTTATTTAGATATAAAAACTATATATATTAGTGTTTTTTTTTTTAATATAGATATGATTTGATTTAAATTTATGATTTTCAATCCATAATGATTTCTCTTTACTATTGAGTTAAGATCAATAATATATATATTTTTTCTATGTAGGTAGAATTTGATTTCAAGTGTTTTGTTTAACAACAAAAACTTTAGCAATAAAATTAGCTGAAATTCACAAATTTTCAAGGACTTTGTAATTAAATTAGCACATTTCAATGCACAAATCATTTGGGATCTAGAGCCAGTGGTGGGAGAAATAATACAATCCTTATGATGGAGAGAGGCCATAGCCCCCCAATTTATTAAAAAAAAAAAAAAATCAGTAGATATATATTGAATAAGAGTTATCCATACTGTAGGGACACGATTTTTAACGGCCCAGGTATGACGTTAGGCTCGTATGTAAAGGGCCCTAACAATATGATTTATAGAGAGTGGGCTTGAAAGGCTTGACCTTGGGCACAGGTGAGCGGTTTAATCGTAGCTTCTATGGGAGCTTATGTTTAGACGGACTTGGCTTGACTAGCTAGCCCTCCATTGGTACGGGTTGTAGGACTTATGTCCTTGGGCAGCGTCCGAGGAGCCTTCTATCCTCTTTCCCCCCCCCCCCTCTTGCAGGGGGGTGGGGATCCCCTTTTATACTAGTGTTCGTTTCTCCTTTTAGGGTCCACGTGTAAGTTCTACTTTCTGGGGTGCAGATCTGTCTTGTCAACCCATGCCTAGAGTGGTTAGGGGTCGTTGGGAAAGTTAAAGGGCATGGTTTAGAGTATGGGCTTGTCAAATACAAGGTTTTGTATTATGATGTTGGCAGCTTTTTCCCTTGTCCTGCCCCTACACTGAGTTTGCCCCTTTCTTCAGGCATTTTGTGAGGTGCTGAGCATGAGGTCGTCCTCGGCAATATCCTTATGCTCCTTTTGGGATTTCATTATGCGTCCTCGGCAAATGGCTCTCCTCGGCTTGGGCCTCGGGCCCTAATGTAGAGTGGGCCTGGGCCGTGAATTCTCTGGCCCCACAATAGCCCCTCAAAATCCTACTGCCCGACTTTTAGTTGGGGAGGAGGGTTTTGGTAATGTTGGGCCTACATCATAGCTCGCCCAAATTCTGTACTCTACTAATATTTGGGTTTTTCCATTTACATGAGAGACATGCCAAATTAAGAGGCATTCCTTTATCCAATCACGCGAAGTCCTTTGACGCTTCAATACTCAAGGCGCGCCTTCATGAGGATCTACAGATCCTACGGTTGCGAATGGTGTTGGAAATTGAGCCATATCTGCCTTGTCCGTAGCATTCCTTGGAAAGCTGCACGAATTGAATGCCACCACCTTACCCTTTATATAAGTAGGATAGGAGGTTATTCTCCTTACATATAAACCCTTCGGCTCTCTTCAAAATCATAATCCTTCAGCTATAATCACAGTTTTCATATTCAGTGCTATCCACCCTTTGTGCAATATGTTTGAGACACGGGTAGGGGTAAAGGAACTATATCCGCTGCAAAGGCGCTGGGCCCTTCCGAGGCTCAAGGTGGCATGGTCTGGACAGGGGAGACATAGATTCAAGATAATCTTCCATCTTGACAAGGGGGAAATGGTATTTCTCTCTCTTTCAGTCAAAATCCGAAGCAGGTACTGGTCGCACCAGATTCTTGGTGCGTCAGGAGTAAGGTTTTCCGCCATCAGCGCCGTTTGCTCTATCGCAGGCGTGATTACGTGGAGGCTCATCAACTTCCGGCTCCCTGCACCTTTTCTTCAACGGTGCTGGCCTCAAGTTGGGTTCCCTGCACCTTTTCTTCAGCGGCGCTAGCCCAAAGTCGGGCTCTCTACACCTTTTCTTCAACGGTGCAAGCCCCAAGTTGGGCTCTTTTGCTGCCTGAGTTATAGGCATGTAAAAGTATTGAGGAATGGTTTCCTTAGACAAAATTTTGGAGCGGCAGCACGTCTCTTCTCTGCACCTCTTCTTCGGCTTTTTCTTCATTCCCTTGTATCTTTTCTTTTCGCTTATGTAGTTAGTTTCGGTATGAGCTTATTTAAGCTCTTTCATTATACGCTGTACTGTTTCTTTGTCTTAATGAGAAATGGATTTGCTTACTCTCAAATACTTTTCTTTTCTGCAACAACTACTTTGTGTATGAATATTACATGTGTATTTTCCTTTAATGATGCTTAGAGCAGGAAAAACCTTGAAACAAAATCCTACTAGTTTGATCTTATTGGCATTATCAAGTATAATAATGATAATTCCCAGTAGATTAAACTCCTGAAACTCACCGAGATAACGGCTAAGCGCTTCGTAATGCATGCGAGGCGACCGTCTGAGAGCGATAAACTCTAAATAATTCATCCGAGAGGGTAGCCGAGCAGTGAGAGACTTTGACTGTGTTTTTGACAACATATGGCCCTATATTGCATCAATCCCCTTGGTATTGATGATCCGAGGGTAGACTGGGGAATCCATGCAGTTTAGGGATTAGCCCAATTATCAATGGGGAACTTTTCCCCGGGGTAGATTCTAAGGGCTATATAACGTCCAGGTTGTGTCCAAACCCCGTATTGTCTCTTCTAGTTAGTTGGTTTCCCTAGAAGCTTGAGTCCGAGGACCATACAAGGCCTTGGTTCTGTCCGAAACTTGTAGTTTTTCTTCTAAGTAGTTGGTTTCCCTAGAGGCTTGAGTCCGAGGACCATACAAAGCCTTGGTTTTGTCCAAAACTTGCAGTTTTTCTTTTAAGTAGTTGGTTTCCCCAGAGGCTTGAGTCTGAGGACCATACAAGGCCTTGGTTCTATCCAAAACTTGCAGTTTTTCTTCTAAGTAGCTGGTTTCCCCAGAGGCTTGAGTTCGAGGACCATACAAGGCCTTGGTTCTGTTCAAAACTTGTAATTTTTCTTCTAAATAGTTGGTTTCCCTAGAGGCTTGAGTCCGAGGACTATACAAGGCCTTGGTTCTGTCCAAAACTTGTAGTTTTTCTTCTAAGTAGTTGGTTTCCCCAGAGGTTTGAGTCCGAGGACTATACAAGGCCTTGGTTCTGTTCAAAACTTGTACTTTTTCTTTTAAGTAGTTGGTTTCCCTAGAGGCTTGAGTCCGAGGACCATACAAGACCTTGGTTCTGTCCAAAACTTGTAGTTTTTCTTTGTATTTATTTATTTATTTTTCGAAGGTTAGCCCCTCGACCAAGGTGGGGAGAGTTAGCTTGAGGTTGGAAACCCCTAGAGCTGCCCGTACCATCGACACTGCAAGGCGTAGCCCCTAGCGGAAGTTTTGTCGGAGCAACAACTGCATGTCGCTGGAAAAGGAGGAAACTTTGCGGACCTCTACTTGATAGAGACTTGACTCCACCGTCACCTGCGCCAACGCGCAAGCCTTCCCACAGACGGCGCCAATTGTAGTGACACGATTTTTAACGGCCCAGGTATGACGTTAGGCTCGTATGTAAAGGGCCCTAACAATATGATTTATAGAGAGTGGGCTTGAAAGGCTTGACCTTGGGCACAGGTGAGCGGTTTAATCGTAGCTTCTATGGGAGCTTATGTTTAGACGGACTTGGCTTGACTAGCTAGCCCTCCATTGGTACGGGTTGTAGGACTTATGTCCTCGGGCAGCGTCCGAGGAGCCTTCTATCCTCTTTCCCCCCCCCCCCTCTTGCAGGGGGGTGGGGATCCCCTTTTATACTAGTGTTCGTTTCTCCTTTTAGGGTCCACGTGTAAGTTCTACTTTCTGGGGTGCAGACCTGTCCTGTCAATCCATGCCTTGAGTGGTTAGGGGTCGTTGGGAAAGTTAAAGGGCATGGTTTAGAGTATGGGCTTGTCAGATACAGGGTTTTGTATTATGACGTTGGCAGCTTTTTCCCTTGTCCTGCCCCTACATTGAGTTTGCCCCTTTCTTCAGGCATTTTGTGAGGTGCTGAGCATGAGGTCGTCCTCGGCAATATCCTTATGCTCCTTTTGGGATTTCATTATGCGTCCTCGGCAAATGGCTCTCCTCGGCTTGGGCCTCGGGCCCTAATGTAGAGTGGGCCTAGGCCGTGAATTCTCTGGTCCCACACATACCATTTGAAAACTTTAAAAGAAAATATAAATTCTGGCCCCCCATCCCAGTTAAATGTTTATATACATTTACAAATGGTATTAATTTGATTTAATAAGAAAAAGTTTACATTCATTTAAATAGGATTACAATCCTATTAGTGGTGATCCAAAAAAATTCCTATTAATGATAAATTTTGTATATATCAGAAAGCTAATGATAAACACAAGATTATTTTAACAATAATCTCAACAACAACAAAAAAGATTAAAAAAAATTATAATTTTTGCTCAATCCTTGTTGAAAAACCTCCGACTTACATTGGAATTTACGGTGGGAATATCTCTTCTTCATCCTCAATAAATTACATTTCTTAGCAAATGAGTCTTCAAAAGATTTGCATTTACAAATGAATTTTTGACTCTCTCTCTCTCTCTCTCTCTCTCTCTCATTTTTTGTGTTGAGTCTAGTTTGCTGTTTTAATACTATATTGGAGGAAATTTGGGCACGCTATAAGTTTGGAGGTATGATTGAAGTTTCAAGAGAAACTAGAGGAGGCGGGGTGGTATTTTTTTGGAAAGAAGATTTTGATTTTTCAGTGGTTACATTCTCTCCCAACCATATTGATGCCATTGTGAATAAAGGAAAAGATGACGTGTGGAGGTTCATAGGTTTCTATGGAGAACCGGATACACAAAATCATCATATTTCTTGGGCAACGTTACGTAGATTAAAAGTCAGGCACTCTTTGCCTTGGATTTGCGCAGGTGATTTCAATGAAATTACAAGAGCACATGAAAAATTAGGAGGCAGACTACGTCCATTTAGGCAAATGCAAGATTTCAGAGACGTCTTAGATGAATGCGGATTTAGAGACTTGGGGTATGTGGGAGGAAAATTTACATGGTGCAACGGACAAAGGGATGGACATACAATCTGGGAGAGGATTGATAGGGCGGTTGCAACAATTGATTGGATTGAAAAATTTTTGGATACAAAAATAGTGTACTTAGAGTGTGGAACTTCAGATCACAAGCCGATTGTGATTTTTCCATTAGGTATACATAAGAAACTTCAAAGGCCATGGAGGTTTGAACAAATGTGGATTGATGAGGAAGGGTGTCAAGATTCAGTGAAGTCGGCTTGGAGGCAGCCAGTACGTGGGAATTTGATGGAACAAGTGGAAGGCAAATTAAAAAGGAGCCAACTGAATTTGACATGGTGGAGTAGGAACTCATTTGGCAATGTAACAAAACAGTGAAGGAAAAATTAAGAAGAGAAGAGGAAGTAGTGATTAGGGGTGGAACAATGGAGGGAGTGCTGAAATTAAAGAGGGAGATCAGTGAATTATTGGTGAAAGAGGAAAAAAATGTGGAAACAGAGGTCTAGAGCACTATGGTTACATGAAGGTGACAAGAACACACGCTACTTCCATAGCCGTGGCAGATATCCCATATACAGTCACAACCAAAATGAACAACATGCTTCAAGAGGTGTATACTCAAGATGAGGTGGACAGGGCAGTGTTTCAGATGGAAGCTTTAAAGGCGCTAGGCCCCAATGACATGCCTCCATTGTTTTTCTAGCACTATTGGAAAATTATTGGTGATGAAGTTTCGGCAGCGGTTCTAAATTGCTTGAATATAGGTTCCTTTCCTCAATCTTTAAATAATACTTTCATCACACTTATTCCTAAGGTAAAAAGCCCCACTCTTGTATCTGAATTTCGTCCTATTTCTCTTTGTAATACCTTTATAAAATAGTGTCTAAAGTTGTGGCAAACAAGTTGAAAAGAATTTTATCTAACCTCATTTCGGAATCTCAGAATGCTTTTCAATAAGATAAAGTCATTTCTGACAACATATTGGTTGCCTTTGAAACCTTACACCATATGAAGAATCAGAAGTAAAAAAAAAAAATGGGGTTCTTGGCCTTGAAGCTTGATATGAGTAAGGCGTATGATTGAGTTGAATGAGGGCTTCTAAAAAAAGTCATAGAGAAGATGGGCTTTAGTGAAAAATGGGTGAAGTTGATTATGGAGTGCATTAGTACGATTTCCTACTCTATCTTGGTGAATGGAGAACCAAAGGGTTGATATTAAACCATCTAGAGGAATAAGACAAGGTGATCCTCTCTCACCTTATTTGTTCCTATTGTGCTCTGAAGGTTTAAACAGGTTGCAGCTAGGGAGGATGAGATAAGGGGTTTTTCTTTGTGTAGGAATGGACCACAGATCAGCCACTTGTGCTTTGCAGATGATACTTTGCTCTTTTGTAGAGCGGTAATGGGAGATTTGGTAAAAATCCAAGATATTTTGAATTTGTACGAACAAGCTTCCGACCAGCAAATAAATAGAGGGAAGACGACAATCTTTTTTAGCAAGGCTGTCACTGAGGAAAGAAAAGAAGAGATCTCGAATTTTTTTGGGGGTGGAGGAGGTTAAAGAGTATGAAAAGTATTTGGGCTTACCAGCGGTGGTGGGAAAAAATAGGAGAGCAAGCCTAAATTATATAAAAGAACGAGTATGGAATAAATTGCAAGGATGGAAAGAGCAACTTTTATCCCAAGCAAGTAGAGAGGTTCTTCTAAAAGTAGTGGTTCAAGCCATATCAACTTTTTCCATGTCTTGTTTCAAGCTTCTGTTGGGTCTTTGTCATGATATTGAGATGTTGATAAGGAAATTTTGGTGGGGGCAAAGAGGGGAGCAAAGGAAAATTAATTGGAGAAATTGGGGGGGTAATGTGCCAACCAAAAGACCAAGCGGTTTGGGTTTCAAAGATTTGGTAAAGTTCAATGAGGCAATGCTTGCTAAACAAGTCTGGAGGTTGCTGCATGATCAGTCATTTCTATTTTTCCGGGTATTCAAAGCCAAATATTTCCCCCATGGGACGGTGTTTGAAGTAAAGAAATCATTTGGTTCATACGCATGGCAGAGCATACTAAAAGCTAGATCAGTCATAGAAGCAGGCTCCATGTGGAGAGTAAGGGATGGCTTAACCCTTCGGGTTTATTGGGATAAATGGTTACCTAGAATTTTCCCTTCTAAGATTAGTTCACCTCAAAAAAGTGCTCCTGGAGATGTGTGAGTTGCTTCCTTGATTGACCAAGACACAAAACAGTGGGATTGTGCAAAGATTGATCACCTCTTCCTACCGTTTGAAGCAACAAAAATAAAATCCATTCCTATATGTATCCCTAATTAGGCTGACTACATTATTTGGCCAAGATGCAAGATGGATTATATTCGGTGAAAATCGGATACCAATTACTTTTTGAGCTGGACACCCAAAACAGAGCATCAGGGTCAGATATGACAAGTAAGAGAGTTTTTTGGAGGTGCCTTTGGAAGATGAGGGTTCTGAATAAGATTAAAATTTTTCTATGGTGAGCGTGTTCTGAAGCTCTGCCTACAAGATGCAATTTACTTCGAAGGAAAGTGCTAGAGGATCCGACATGCCCACACAACGGTATTGGAAATGAAAGCACATTGCATGCGTTATGGGAGTGCAATTAGCTACGCACGGTATGGGAAAAGGTTTTTGGATTTATTTTAAAGGACCACCCAGGGATATCGTAGTTCACAGACCTGGTTGCTTTAGTTGGCGAGCATGCAACACAGCTGGAGCTTTTTGCAACGATAGCTTGGTTCATTTGGTGCCACAAGAACAAGGTGAGGTGTAATGAATCGAGTGCACTATTGGGTAAAATCCTAGAGAGCACTACTTCACTATTGAGGGAATTTCAAAGCCATTCTCGGTCTGGTGTGAAAGCTTCGACACAGCGAGACATCAAATGGAAACCACTTGAAGGAGCGGTGGTGAAGACAAATTTTGATGGGGTGATGTTTGTTGAATCGGATCAAGCAGGGATAGGGGTGGTTGTTTGAAACAATAGGGGGTAGGTCATGGCAGCTTTAGCATAAAAAATACCTAAACCAACATCCACAAAAATACTGGAGGTTTTGGCAGCACGCAAAGCAGTCCAGTTTATACATGAGCTGGGATTCGCGCATTCCATTTTTGAAGGAGATGCAGAAACTATTATTAAAGCACTTGCTGAAGGAAATTGTTCAATTCCTAGTATCAGCCACATTGTAAAAGACATTGAGTCTATAATTGGTTTGTTATGAACCAAATCTTTCTCTCATGTTAGGAGGCAGGGAAATACTGTGGCCCATGCCTAAGCGCAGAGAGCGAGGCTTTCTTTTCCTGTTTTAATCTGGAAGGAGGATGTTCCACCAGATATTTATCATTTTGTATTTGTTGATTTTTCTATATCTTAATAAAATGCTAACTAGTTTGGATTCTCAAAAAAAAAAAAAAAAAAAAAAGTCCTACACATGTATGATTATCTTCAAACGCAAAAACTCTAAAGTTTGACGCTTCCTCTACTACTTATTTCTTATTTGTCTTTAAATTAATAAAAATATTTTAATAATTTATATAATATAATACTATTATTATTGAAACTGATATTATATTTACGGTATAATATAAAGAAAATAATATAATGTGTAATATGTTATTTCATATTTGATTTTTTTTTAATGCTTTCAGTGATTGTTTTTCTACTCTTTTTAGCAATCTTTACCCTTTAGTCTATTAGTAATTTTGTTGTACCATAGCCATTAAGAGTTCAAATTTAATTTTAAAGTATAGGTTTATGAACAAGTTAAAAATTGATAATTCATTCATCAAAAGAAAGGAAAATAGTACTATTACTAATTTAACTATGGTACATAGCATAGATACATATTAAATATAAAGAAAAAAAAATTATTTATCTTTTGTTAGGCTCCTAAAGCCAAACTCTTGGCTCTTCTACGGTTTAGAGAAAAAATGGTTTGAACTACAAGATTAGCACTATTAAATAGTACTAGCATAGAAAAAGTGATATGGTTAATCTACACCACTTAATTAATGAGAAGGACAAAAATTAGTTACAATACTTAGTTGCGGTTTCTTAGATTCTTCTCTTAAGATTTAGCCATGTAGCTTATTTCTTAAGAGATGAAAATGTATTTTTAGTTAAATACAGCTACATAACTAAATCTTAAAATGAGAATCTAAAGAATAACACCTAAGTTTTACCCGAACAAGAAATGGTATCCTTCACCACCATATTGTTCTATTTCCTTTTCTTTCTGAATTTAAATAATAGATTTTAAAGAAGAAGAAGATGATGACGACTACGACAGGATAATGCCCCTTAAATAAATAAATATATTTCTATGACCAGCGATTTTCATATCTTCAAATTATATGGTAAGCATATCAATAATTTTGAGCCTTGTGGGGTTGTTCTTTCTTGTATTATATGCACAAATATAGTATTTAATGCACTAGACAATATCAACCTTCCAAAACTAAAGGATGAAGCTAGATCAGCAAGACACAATAATGGACACCCCACTCCTAGAAGATGTCTTGGAAAATCAAAAGTCTTCACAGGGTGCATCGATTTCTGGCGCAGTGTTCAACATCTCCACCACCATGATTGGAGCTGGAATCATGTCTATTCCAGCTGCTATCAAGGTCTTAGGCATAGTTCCGGGGTTCCTTCTCATTTTATTTGTAGCATTTTTCACAGAGGTCACGGTGGAATTCCTATTGAGTTACACAAAATCTGGCAAATCCACCACATATGCTGGTATTGTGGGTGAGTCATTTGGTGCTGTAGGATCTGTTGCTGTGCAGATTTGTGTCATCATCACCTTATTTGGTGCACTGATCATTTATCTTATTATAATTGGTAAGCTTTTTAATTCACTTGGTTCAAGAATCCAAAATCTTATCTCCACCTCTTTCTATCCAAATCTTCAATTTCTTAATCTTAATAATCTGTATGAGTTTATTAAATGAGTAAAAGTGTTTAAATATCATTTCCCTATTCTTAAATATCATTTTACTCATACTTATGTTTGTTTAATATTTTTCTTTCTTTACTTGAGTTTTACTATACGTATTGTGTTCTATCTCATTCTAATGTCAATGGAGAAGAAGACAATCACCATTCACCCATATCAAAATGATGTCCTTGCGTGCAATAGATGCCAATCAAAATTTTACTCACAAACAATAGATTGTTTTGTTATTTTATTTATTTATTTAACTAAAGTGGATTGAAAATTTAGGATGTTATTTTTTCTTTTTTTAACCATTCATAGTTACAATAGAAGACAGAATATAAACTTTGAATGTTTTTATTAGAAATATTAAGAGTTATTAATTGAATTACAAAATTTTTCATTATATTTCATTTAGTATAGAGTTTGATATGACCCTATTTAGTGGATAAACTTTGAGATAGTTTCTAGTCGCCCACATCATTTTTCTTTCTTTCTTTTTATAGCGTATCTTTTGGACGGTGATGCATTACCCCATTTCCTTTATCCGCGGCACACTTGTACGTTACTTTGATAGTGGTGGTGGGGTAATTATATAAATGTGTTACCATCCATTGGACCCACCCCAGATAGCATTTATCAACGCGATCAAACTCTTTGCCCTTTTCTATTTTTTAGACAAATTAGAGGTCAATATATATCCGCAGCAAATATAAAATTAAGTGCAACTTTATACAACATGCTAGACAACAATAATGTCATATTCTTTTGGGCAAGGGTTAGATCAAGTGCTCTGTGTGCTGGACTCAAGCCAATTCTTATTTCTTATTCTAAAATGTGACCCTGATCTAATATTTCATCACGATATAATAATTAGAATAGCAAATTTATTTGCAATTTTATGTATTAACAATCTTACTCTTTAGATTTACAAATTTATTTTAGGGGATGTCTTATGTGGAAGTAAGTCTGGAGAAACCTTGCACTTAGGCATTCTACAAGAATGGTTTGGCATTCACTGGTGGAACTCACGTGCCTTCGCAATTCTATTCATTGTGCTCTTCGTTATGCTTCCACTAGTCTGGCAAAAACGTGTAGGTCAGAAATTTTTCTTCAATGGTGGATCATATATATGGTCCAAAATGTTTTAGAAGAATATGTTGTGACTTAGAATAAGCAAACTGTATATTTGAGTTTTATAATTGATTGTTGCATTTGCATGTTCCTCTTGCAGATTCTTTAAAATATACTTCAGCAATATCCGTTTTGCTCGCAGTGCTCTTTGTTGTCATATGCTCAGCAATGGCCATTCAAGCATTATGGGAGGGGAAAAGTACTCAGAAACTGAGATTACTACCAGATTTTTCCAAAGTCTCAGTATTTGATCTTTTCACTACTGTTCCAATCTTTGTCACGGGTTTTGGATTCCATGTCAATGGTAAGGGTACATAAATATTGTGACATGTTTTAATTATGATGTTCATATGTGCTACAAGATTAAGTCCAAAACTTTAGAGGCATTTGTCCTTTGAAAGTTAACAAAACAAGGTAGTACTTTTTCCTAAATGGCTGTCAAGATATGTTGAAATGGATCTTTTTGTAGAGATTTGTCGTTGCGGAAATTTTGTCAAAATAAGTATGTGATAAATCTCACCACACTCAAGTAAAATACTTATAGGAGTTATCAGTAAAATAGAAACTTTTATTGATGCTTAGTATGCGTTTGGATACAACTTATTTGACTGAAAACTGAAAACAATAAAAAAATAATTTTTTTTACTGTTTATTACTGTTTGACACTGTTTATTGGCCTAAATTTACTGTTTATGACTAATGAATAGTGCTTAACAGGATGGTTTAAAAAAAAAAAAAAAAAAAAAAAAAAAAGCCCCAAATGCAAACGTGGACTTGAATCCAAACTGACCTCTAATACACACACTTTGTTACACACACTACTCTTTACTATTTCACCCTACACTCATCTGCTATCACTCTTTCTTATTGGATACAATACTTCTTTTGGATATTGGATGTCTCGATAAAATCCGTAGCTAGCCTTATATGGAACTTACAAAGGAGACAAGAAAACAAAACATTTGATGCTTCCACCTAAAAGCAAAGTACAAAATCATATCACCTATAGCACCTACACGTTTATGCCAACAATTTTACTAGTCAAAAAGTTACAACTAATTAAAGCAAGAAGCACATGAAAAACATGTAGAAGTAAATCACACATGCACAATAGTTATCACCGGCCTAAAGGTATATAGTCGGTGATGACTTTTTTTTTTATTTTTTTATTTAAGATTAAATATTACAAAATAAAGATGTAGCATTTTGTATATTGTTAAATCTAAAAAATAAAATCCTTAACCATAAAATAAATTCAAATGGAAAACCCTTACTAAAGTTTAGAAATGTCAAGAATGTATGAATACATCTAATGTTTTTGTTGTTTTTGTTTTGCTCTAAATACAACATGTAATGTTTAATGGATGATTGCAGTTCATCCAATTCGAGTAGAGCTTGGTAAGCCTACAGAGATGAGCTTAGCAGTTCGGATTTCTCTTGCAATCACTGTTGCCATTTACTCTGCCATTGGTTTCTTTGGGTACCTATTATTTGGAGACTCAATAATGTCCGATATGCTAGTAAACTTCGACCAAAATTCTGATACCACCATCGGTAAATTACTCGATGTAATTGTTAGATTAACCTATGCAATCCACCTCTTGCTTGTGTTTCCCCTGTTGAACTTCACCTTGAGAGCCAACATAGACGAACTTCTTTTTCCAAAAAAGCCAATTTTGGCCTCAGATACTCTCAGATTTGTGTCCCTCACTTGTGTTTTACTTGCCATCACATATACAATCGCAATAGCCATCCCAGACATATGGTTATTTTTTCAGTTCATGGGGTCGACAACAGTTGTGTGCCTCTCGTTCATTTTCCCTGGTGCAATCATACTTAGGTACCAATTTCTAGTTACTTTCTTGTACCTTTAGATGAAAAATTAAAAAAAAAAACAATTAAATTTGTGCTGTGCTTTCTGTAAACTTATCGATCTGTTACATATTATTTATTTTTTGGGCAGGGATGTGCATGGTATATCAACAACAAGGGATAAGATAATCGCAATATTGGTGATTCTTTTGGCTCTGGGGACAAGCACAATTGCCATATCCACCAGTTTGTACGGTTAAATTGGAACCGTTTGATATATAAATATATGTTCCTATCTAAACTTTTTTCCAATTCAATTTGGAGATTATAAAATAGTCAGCACTCCTTTATAATTGAAATTTGAAACCGGGTTTTGAAATTCGAATCTCATTCTTCTAGCTAGCAAACTATGATTTTTTTTTTTTTTTTTTTTAAGAGTCAATTACATAATTCTGAAAATTTACATGATTGCCAGGAAAAAAAAATCATGATTAGTTGTTGGAGGAGAAAAAAATCACATAAAAGAAACGATCAACCACAAGTTATAGCATTTCAATATTATGATCTTCAGAATTTAGTGAGTTTTAATTAGCTCAATTGGTAAAGTTTCTGATGATTGAAATGGTTGAATAAGAGATCTGATGTTCAATCTTTGCCTATACAAAAAACTGTTGCTGTCTTGGTCTGAAGATTTGATCTTCAGAATATACAGGATCTGTTTCTCATATTATATCAATTTAAATCCCATTCAGCTAGCTAAAATTGCATTTTCACAACAATATTCTTCCACTTTAGGAGAATCTCCACAAATAAGGGTGAGAGTTCCTTAATTTGAGGGTGGATGCGAACAAAAAGCGTAAGTGTGTTAAGCCAAAAAATGCATTTAAGTTAAGAAGCAAAGCTTTTTACCTTTTTTTACGCCCACCCTTAATTACTCGACTTCGGCACCGCAGAACGAATTAATGAAACTTTAAAACCAATTAATACATACTAGCTTCATCACACGCGCTCTGCATGTGCGATGAGGCTTTTTTTTGTTTTTTGTTTTTTTGTTTTTTTTTGTTTTTGAGTTTAATATAATTTTTCAATATGAATTTATTTATTGTTAGTGAGGTTACACATTAAATGAATTTTATAAAACTAAAATTTAGGATTGAAATGGAATAAACTGCTAGGTTTAGTGTGTGCTAATTTTTAGGAAAAAAAATGTATAAAACATACGTGAAATATGTTTAGATAGAAATTGTATTAATTTTTTGGAAAAAGTTTATCTGGTAGTTTTTAAAAAAAAAAAAAAATTGAATTACAATTTTAACCCTATATATATATATATATTTTTTTTAAGAATAAGAATTATCTAATTAGATTAGGGGTATTTTTGACATTTTTTGAAGTTATAACTAACTTTCTGAATCATCTTAATATATAGAGATAACCTAATTCCATGTACAAAATTATGAGGATAACTTTAATAATTAAATCCTAATGCAAAAAGAAAAAAACTAGCATATCAAACTAAGCTTTAGCCTGTTTCTCAAAAAAAAAAAAAAAAAAAAAAAAAAAAACTAAGCTTAGCCTTCATTTTCTTCTTTAAAAAAATAAAGGGTCTAGCCTTCATTTGTCAGTTCAAAACAATCATGAATGTATTTATGTAGGAAAAGGAATAAAAAAAAATTAATGAAATGTAATTAAGTAATATTGTTTGAATATTTTAAAATAAATAAATAGAAAGGAATGAAAAAAAGATAAAAATTAGCAAAATTACGAGGATAACTTTAATAATTAAATCCTAATGCAAAAAGATAAAAACTAGCATATCAAACTAAGTTTATCCTTCATTTTCTTCTCAAAAAAGAAAAAGAAAAAAGAAGCCTAGCCTTCATTTGGCAATTCATAAAGGAATGAAATGATCATAAATGAATATAATTGAATTGAATGTATTTATGTAGGGAAAGAAATGAAAAAAAATTAATGAAATTGAATAAATAATCTTGTTTGAATGTTTTAAAATAAGAGTAATGCTACAGTCACAAGCTATTTTACAATATTTTTACAAAATTTTGATGTGGCCAACCTCTTATTGGTTTTCATTTTGGCATATCATTAATATCACTTTTTTATTTACCAATAATCACTCACCATATCAGCAATTTGTAAAATAATTTGTATCTCTAGCATTATTCTTAAAATAAAGGAATAAAAGGAGATTAAAGTTAAGTTAATTTGTTTGTGAGTACATGGAAGGAAAGAAATATTACTATTAGACCCATATTTTAAAACAAAAATTTGACTATATAAGAATATTTTGAGAGTTTTAGTAAAAACTTTATTAAATCTAATTTTATTTCCTCTAATTCCTCCTAATTTTGAGAGGAATGAAAATTTAAGATTTTGAGGGTATAAAAAAGAATGGGTGTTTCCTTTTACCCAATCAATTCCCTCCCGTTTAAACTTAAAAAAAAGGAATGAATTTTCTACTCTCTCCATTAAAATTCTCAAATAAGGGAAGGGAAAAATATTATTTTAATTTCATTTCATTCACTCTTCCCAGATAAGGAGTTAGTAACTAATCAGATATCTCCTAGAATTTTCAAAAGATCTAAACATTAGCTCGTCAAGGCAATAGAAAGGACATAGACCTCCTTCGTATTCCTTAAATGGGCAAGACATTTTGATGTCATTCAATCAAGGAGACCGGGGTTATGGAAATTAGTGCTTTGCTTATCTATTATGTTATGACCGGCTTTGAGACATTAGAAGAAAACCATTCCATTATCTCTATTCAAAATTGAATCTCAACTACATCATAAATTTATTAGTGTCTTAGTATGATGATAAAAAACAATTACCATGAAACAGACACACCATGTATTCAATCATATGGAGCTAGCATTTGCCCTAGCATATTTTATAACTAAGGAATTAATAAATTAATAAATACTTAATTTGCATGGTTTACAATACCAAAAATAAAAAAAAATAAAAAATAAATCTGTAAGAATATGTTTGAATTTATTCTCAAAAAAAAAAAAAAAACCAAACCATACTCTTAAAAGTTTTGGAATCAACTATTACTCATTCCAAAAAGTAAAAACCCTAAAAATTATCATTCATGTCTAAATCTTCCCATTCAACCAAAAATATAAAACATAAACTTCAATACTGTCCAAGTTCAAACCCATAGCCATGGCTATCAAAAACACCACCATTATTGTTACCACCATTCAAATTGGGATAAACAAAATTATTATTCCCCACATCCACCTTCATATCCATTGAAGACATCAAAGAACTCTTCCCCATCCTCATACTCATTCGCTCATCCAACTTCGCCGCCACTTTCTTTCGAGCCTCTTGCAAAGACCACAAATAGTGTTGCATCTCTTCCAACCCCATGTTCTCATCCAAGGGCTTGTCCCACCAAAACCCTCCACTCCCAGTCATCTTCTTCATCTTCACATCTTCCTCAATCTCCTTCAAACGATTCTTCTCCATCGCCAACTCCCTTTGAGCCTCATCATATTGCATATTGAACTCATTCACAGCCACATACTTTTGAGACGACTCGGCCAAGGTAGCGTCGTCTCCTCCGGTGAGATAGCGGTTGAGAATGGTTTCAACATCAGGGTGTCCGAAGCAGTATACCTTGTCTTTCTTAGAGATGACGATTACAGCGATTTCAGCACCGGACAACACGGAAAGCTCACCGGCTTTTTTGAAGAGACCAGCACGGCGCTTTGAGAAAGTGACTTGTCGCTGGTTGCCATCTAGTTCCTTCATCTCTACCTTTTGCCGGCCTTGGGTTTTCTTTGGCATAACCATGGTTGTAGTTGATTCTAACGTTGAACAACGACGTGAAGAACGGGTTAGGTTAGAGAAAGTTGTAAGAGACCATGAATGTAAGAGAAGGGTTTATTGTAAATATATATATAGGGTGTTTATATGTGAAAGTTCGTTAATTTGAGGGTCAAAAAACCCTATACTTTTTGTTTGGATACAATTAGTTCCTATTACATATTGAATAATCAATCGATAAAAAAAATATACTATCTATTTTATTATTTAATTTTAATGAAATTAAGAAATATATTTAAAAAATATATATTATCTATTTTATTATTTAATTTTAATGAAATTAAGAAATATATTTTTATTTTCTTTAGTTTACAAGTGATTCTTGATTAAACTGTGTATCGCATTATGCCATGTGGCTTAAAAAAAATCTAGTCGCGTCTACATAGAAGCTTTTCTATTTTTTTTTTCTTTCTAAAGATTAATAATTTTCAACATGTGATAAATAAGTAAATTGCAAAAATGTACTAATAAAATATTGAAAAAATCCCCTGAAAATAATTTGAAGATGAATTTTTATTGCATCAACATTGTAAAATAGAAAGGAGAAACAAATCCAACAAAAAAAAAAAGGATATGAAAAAAAATATTCAAAAGTCTTGAAACTCACACAGTAAAATAATCATAAAATTTGAAGTAGCCAAGCAAAAAAATTGTTAAATCCCATTCTTTTCTTTTTTTCCTGTTTGACATATCTATCACTCTCTTCTCATAGAGTACTCTTTTTTTTTTCTTTTTTTTTTTTTGTGTTAAAAGTTTGTGGTGGTTAACTTTAAAAATTATCACTAGTTTTTTTTTTTTTGGTAATTTTTATAGCAAATAATTGTTGGAAGTTGTGAGAATAAGACGTATATTCATAGTTTTTATATTTAGAAAGACTTTCACTTAAACTTAGCTGTACTGAAGTAGACTGAAATGCTATATTAATGTGACTCAATAAAAACATAGCAACAATAAATGCTATACTTAAGATTTTGGATATTATGAATTTGTGATTTATATATTTTAAAATAAATTTGGATTTAGATTAAGTGCTTTTAATCTAAACATGCCTTTTCCCATTATGTAAGTGCACACAAATAGATCAAAGTGGAACAAAATGAACTAAGTGATCCAAATGGGCAGAATTGGATCAAATGGAACAAAGTGGACCATTGGATAGAATGGGACCAAATGAATCGAATAAGAGTTAGGTGGACCGAATAAGAACAAATAGACCGAAGTGGAAAGAATGGACCGAAAGGTACTAAATTAGACTGCATGGGACCGAGATGGCAAAATAGACCGAATTGGACTAATTTGGACTAGATAGGACCGAAGTGGATAGAATAGTCTAAATAGAACCTAAGTGGACAAAATGGATCAAATAGGACCAAAGTGAACTGAATGACCCGAATAGGACTGAGGTGGATCAAAGTGGACAGGATGGAGAATAAATTATACATTATATATTTTTGTACGGCACCGAGGTTCCCAGACCCAATGGGCCCTGGGTTCAGGCCCAATGGCACGGCCCCATTACTTTAAATTCTGCTTGAAACTACCTTCACAAACTACAAGTTTTGAGCCTCGACCCCTAACCGATGCTTGGCATAAATTTCCCGAACAAGTAAGAAAGTCTTGTCTAGATGTACCATAGGGTGCTCGGCAGTTCAGGAAACATCACTACCGAGCATATTAACCTGAGTTGGAACCAAGTTCCAAAGCCATAATCTCAGCATTCCACTCTCACCTAAACACACACTTACAACGGATAATATTGGACCTTTGATTGCACTAACAATGGCAGTAATCATGACTTTCCCACTAACTTAGATCTATAAATAGTAGAAGTTGGGGAAGAAAAGGGGGTCAAAAGATCATAGGGAGAAAAAGAAAAAAACAAGAGAGAGAGAGAGAGAGAGAAGGAAAATTACTTTGAGTCTCTGTGCCGAGAGCGACCCAAAGTAGGAAATCCAAAAACCCACCTCATAAATAAGTTGTGAGCCCAAGTGAAGTTAGACCCATTAATTTCATTTTCGGCGCGCACAATATTATATTACAAAATTATTATTTATTCCCACACATCATATGGGTCTACAACTAGTTTAGAGTAAAAGTGCTAACCAATGCTTAATATTTATTGAATGGTAATTTGCATGTTTAATTTTAGGTTAACTCAACTTTATCTCATTCATTTTACCTAACAAATGATCAGATTTTTTTTAAGAGAACAAATGATCAGATAAATGAACAAGTTTGGTATGGGTTTGCGATTTCAAATTAAATGGGATTGATTTGGGAAGGAATTTCCAAAATTTAATAGGATTTTGGTACATAAAATAGTAAGTGTGCGTTTGGTTGGACTTTTTGAAGCCCAAAACGCGCATAAATAAAAAAGTGGACAAGAAAATGTGTTCGGCTGAGTCCAAAACGCAACTTTTTAAAAAAAGTTTCGTTTTGTGCTCAGGCAAAATGCAAATCCGAAACGCGCTGAATTTATGGACCTCTGAGGTCCATAAATCAAAACGCGCTGCTGGCGTTTTGGACATTATTACCGTTGGACGTTGCATTTATAAAAATGCCCCTAATATCTCACGCAAACTCACACAAACTCATCAGTTCTCTCACACTCACCCATCTCATCTCTCTGCTCTTCACTCCGCACGCCCTCACCCCCACGCCTCCCAGCCTCGCTTGTATTTCTACGCTCTGCTCCGTGGTAAGCTTCTTCCTCTTCTTCTTCTTTCTTTCTTCGTCTTCTTCAACGCGATTCTGATCTTGGTTTTTTTTTTTTTTTTTTTTTAATTTTATTTCTGTCTAATCTGATCTGAGAAATATGTTTTGAAGGTAGAGATTTGCTACCAAAACACCAAGCAACACTGATCTGCTACCAAAAACCACCAGGTACCAACTAATTCAGAAGCGTTTCTTTTTTTTTTTTTTTTTTTTTTTTTTTTTTTTTTTTTTTTTTTACCGAGTGTGGGAAAAAAAATTTCAGATCTTGCATGCTTTTGTTTTCTTCAGCTTCAGCTCTCTTCGATTTGTTTTCTCGCAACCCAGAAATAGATTAATGGGTATTGTTTTTGTTGATTGGAATTTTAGTTGATTGGAATTAGTTTTTTTGTTTTCTCGACAACCCAGAAATAGATTAATGGGTATTGTTTAAGTTTAAGCCTTGGAGAACGGATTCAGTGTTTATACTATCTGTAACAATGTTTTTATTTCTTAAATCTTGAATCAAAAAAGTTCAATCCAATTAAACTTTGCGTTTTGTTCTATTCTTAATCTAGAAAAGAAAAAAAAAATTGCAATTATTTTTATAACTATAATTTTCGTTGTTACACCTTTATTTCTCAACATTGTAATCTACTGGAATAGTTGAATCATAGTTGACACTTGACCCTCATATAATCATCCTTTTGAAGCTTAAGCTAAGTTACTTGTTGTCTTTTGAGGTTAGGATGGCATAGATGAAGTAATTAACCATCATATAAAATTCCTCTTGTTTCTTTGGGTGCCATGGTAGTGAAAATACTTGCTGCTCAGCTATAGATTCGGCTGCTTCTTTCTCTTTTTATCAGAGCTTTCCTAGCATTCCCAAAGTACCTTTTACTCCAATATTTCAGTTGAGATTGACTTTTTTGGGAACCCTTGTCCATTGGAGGACCAGTGATTCTTGCATCCCGTACTGAGTACCCTCACAACCTTCATCTTTAAGCCACATTGCTTTGAATCGGAGGGCCGTTCTGGTCTGTAGAATCATGCTTGTTCATCGTCAGAGCAAAGCCATATAGGCTTGTGATCTGATGAGGAACCTCGATAGAGTAGTCATATACTTGCATATCTGTCACAATCTTCACATGTGAAAGGGTCTTGTCTACAATATGGAATTTTACTTTTAGTGTCACACTTGTTTATACTTTTATCTGTAATTTTCTTTTTAATTGGGTCGATTCATTTGTAACTTGTAATTTGTCTTCAACAGTGGCATGTTAATGAACAGTAGGTGCAAAAACTTGTGAACATGGGCTTTGTCGAGCTGGATGTGAGAAGTGCTTTGCAAGTTGTTTTTTTGTTTTTGGTACTAGGTTTGTAGGCATGCCTAATCTAGATGAGTATAAAGGTGCTTGATTAAGTTTGGTTATTCACTTTATTATTGAGTTCAAGATGAGCTTGACCTTAGGACTGAATGCAAATTTTATATTCATGATTAGTTCGTTAATTTTCAAAATATTTTTAACTTGTTAATGAGTTACACTGAGTTAATTAATTAAGCAAGTTATACAAGTTTGATTTAAGAAAATTATCTTCTTTAGTGTCATACACTAACCATGCAAAGAGCCTAACAGGCCTTGTGTGATCTGCTCATTCCTTGTGTTGGATTATTGCTTGATGCTGCCCAAAACCCATTTTATGATGAAACAAAAATATAAATGTTCCTTGGCCTAGTGGTCATAGAGACTTGACATTAGATTAGATAATTTATATTGTATGCATTGTTCAAATATATGTGTATGGTTAGCATATGGTTTTTAGAAATTCGCTTGCAATATAGGTGAAGAAACTTGCTGCACAAAATTTTTGTGCCCCTACAACTTTGCTTTAAGACATACCTTTTTGTGCATGCGTGAGTGTGGTGGTGGTGGGGGGAGGATATAGACATAGAGAAAGAGACATATTTTGCAGGTGTAAACTCTGTTGCTTTAAGACATACCTTAGTTGGTTAGGATTGTAGAGACAAAGTTTAATAATGATTAATTTTTTTGTTTGCTTGATATGGTTTTGCTAATATGCTTCAACCTCACTGGTTAACTTTATAGATGGGTAAAAACACCACTTCCAATCCCGAGGCAAAAAAGGCTAGAGCATTATGGGATAATGATCCAAGCTGGACAACTACTTTTTGTAACCTTTGTGTGGAACAGATTCAAATCGAGAATAGATCAAGAGGTGCTGCCTTTAGTACTGAAGGTTGGACCAATCTAGTGACCAAATTTTATGATGAGACCGGTCAAAACTATGATAGGGATCAATTTAATCATCTTTTATCATCTTTTTTACATTTTTGTGCTGTACAATTTAAACTTGGATTATTGATATGTATTTTATATGTTTTTACATTTTTATGTAGTACAATTTAAACTTGGATTATTGGTGTATATTTTATCATCTTTTTACATTTTTATTTTGTGCTTCATGATGATAAAAATTATTTAGATTTAATTAATATTAATAAGAAGTCATTAATAGTAATAACAAATAATTATGACACTAAAAAAGAAAAATTGCCCAAACATTATTAAAATAATACCAATAATATATATATATATATATATATATTTATTATTATTATTATTATTATTATTATTATTATTATTGTTTAGTAAGTATATGAAATAGATGATTTAATAAGTATGAAATAAACTCACATCCACAAAAAAAAAAAAAAGTTTGAAATAAATTCCCTTATATATACATTGTCCTTTTTGGTCATTTATCCCTCAAAAAGCCACTTTTATAAGTGCTAGCCAAACACTCAGCTTTTTCATTATGCACTTTTTAACAGCTTTTACCAAACACTCAGCTTTTTGAAACTCCACTTTTTCATTATGCACTTTTAACAAAACTCCACTTTTTCATTATGCACTTTTTCAAAAAGCTGAACCAAACTCACCAAAAGGGTTTGGTTTGGAGATATTGCAAGTTTACAATTGTACCATTGTGAAGAGCTAGTGCAAATTTCATTTAGTTAATAAAATTTTCCTGAATAAACTTTTTAGTGTTTACTTTATTACAAAAAACCCTAAAAGAAAAATCGGATAAATGTGGACTTTTTGGAGGCCAGAAAATAGAGTGTTATTTTTGCCCCGCAGAACGGCAGAAGTGTTAGATCATTTGTGGTCAAAGTGTCGAACTGTTGATGGATTCCTTACCTCAAAATTTCAAAGTTTGTCCCTTTCAATTTTGTTTTTTAGTTCTTAATTTCTGTTGGATAAATCCATAGTTTTTTTTATTATCAGAATTCTTCTTCTTTGAGTAGGGATGATTCTAATTGGAATAGGGTCTTTCAACTTTTCCAATCATCGATATCATTATTTATTTTTGAAATAATCAACCTATTTATATATTTTTTTTTTTGGTAAAGAAAACCTATTTATATTCACAGATGTGTAAAATTGGAAATGGCTATTTTATCTTACTAATGCTAGAAACACATAAAATGATACAATTTTATACTATAACTTGCCACATGGCAGGTTGTGAGTAGTAGAAGTATGATGGTAAATTCATGTTAGACACATCTTTACTACTTACAACTCACCACGTAGTAAGTTGTGACACAAAATTGTTTCATTTTATATATTCCTAACCTTATTCATTTGACCTCTATAGATATTTTTGTAGACAAAAGGGTTCATGCCATGACACATTCTACACATGTTTCTTTTCTGAGTCATCAACTCATCATAAACATTATCTTTTTTTTTTTTTTTTTAAATGATAATCCATCATACTCATTACCCTACACATAAGTGATTGAAGCTCAAATATCCTCATTCGAAAGAAATAGTACCACTAAAAAATAAAAAAAGTAATAAAGCTATTGGCTGGTGCTGGTTTCTGATCCAAAAGTTATGATGGCTATAAAATAAGGGCCCCCATTAAAACAAACTTTATATGTAACTTTCAATCTTTTTGATAAATTCCATATTGGCCCACAAAGGGTTAATGTCATGTGTACACAAGTAAATTACCCATATCTTAAAAAAAGTTAAAATACAACCTTTGATATTTAATGTATTTAAAAGTAAATTGTTAAAATAGGTAAAATGATTTTTTAAATTATTAAAAATTATATTTTTAAATATTTTTGTTGTGAATGCTCTTATAGCTTTACGGTCCTATATATGTCAGCAACAATACTGCCAAGTATATACCACTTCAACTTATGGCCTGTCAATTATGTCTATGTGGACCCGTTTAGAAGATGTTTCATCATCACTCAAGCATGTTCCAGTTTCCCCTCCTCTTTTGATAAAATATTCGATTCCTTTCACGGTAGCTGACTAGCTGTTAGGGTATTATAAATAGAAAGTGTATTTTCAGAAATGATATAACATATAGAATTCTCACAAACATTGTACACACAATTTTGTTAGGGGCATATGCAGTTTTATTGTGTCATGTAATGTAGGTTAGTTTTTTTTTTTTAGATATGATTAGGCCAAAATTTGAATTTATACCAAATTTCATAGGAATACATAAACTTAATAAAAATTATAAATCGTTTTAATCATTATTAGACACATTTGTTTTGAGACAGTAGCTCTAATAGCATATCGGCATTATTCCATATGAATTACACAGACTTAAGGGTAAGATTCAATTTGAGTTTTGCCACTAATTTTATTGGATGAATAAATTAATCCACATTTTTTTATTGGTAGTCGGTCAAATGGTGTGTCAATTTCTATCAACATGTTACCAAATTGGATTAAGATGCACGCCTTAACAGTAATGATTAACAATATATAGGATGAATCAGCACGGTTAACAATAGGATGAATCTGCGAGCGGGATGAATCTGCGAGCATGCCAGCGATGACTCCTCTCGAAGCCTTTGATTTTCAGAACTGAGAAGACCCTCCCATGACCCACTTTTGAGTCCACATTCATTTTTGTCGTTCATTCCACTTTCCTTGTCAATGTACATGCATTATTTTCCTTGCCAATGTTATATGATTCATGCCTGTTGTATTGAACTCATTCAATTCCCATCTTACCCACTCTTTTAATTATTCAAACCAATCACATTTCACTTACACCAAGGACATTCTGGTAAATTTGCCCACCCCACCAAGTACCGGACCATATTATATAAACATTAAAGCGTATTCACGTAGGAGAAGACAACAATCTTAAACCAAAAAAAAAGGGTCTTATTTCAAAGCTAGTAGGAAAAAACTATTGCCGGGATGTCACCGGCCGCCGGAATAAACGTGCCACTCCTACCAGAACACAAGCCGAAGATAGAGATAAAGCATGCAACGCTACCGGGGGCGGTGTTTAATGTGGCAACGAGTATAATTGGTGCTGGAATTATGTCAATTCCGGCCACCCTTAAGGTGCTAGGTGTAATTCCAGCTTTTTTGCTAATAGTGATTATTGCTATGCTGGCTGATGTGTCAGTGGAGTTTTTGATGAGGTTTACACATTCGGGTCACTCAAGAACTTATGCTGGTGTCATGAGGGAGTCTTTTGGTCGTGGAGGAGCTGTGGCTGCACAAGTTTGTGTCATGGTTACAAATCTTGGGTGTTTGATCATGTACCTTATTATTATTGGTAAGCATCGAAATTTACCAAGATTTTATTCTGTGTTTGTGTGTGTGTTTTTTTAACAAAGCATTAGACATTTTGAGGAGTCTAGTAAGGTTATTGAATTGTCATCGAATTAAATGGACGGTATGTTTTCTTTGATAACCATATAGAGACAAGTCTAAGAATATTGTGGTGGTTGGCGTCAGATTGTGCTAAGGTTAATGGATGGCGGAGAAGCGAAGGTTTTTACAACTAATTTTACTATTAAAAAAAGTTACAAACTATGTGACAATAAATTTGATTGATGTTATTTTAATGACATAATAAATAAATTTGGTTTTTTTTTTTTTTTTGGGTGCGTGATTGATGGTTCATGGTATAACACAATTAGTAGTTTCAATTTCATGTTTTTATGGTATCAAAAAAAAAAAAATCATTGTCTATAAGAATTTTTTTATAGGAACTACTTTAGTTAATTTTAAACATGATTTGATCCAATTGGAATAAAACGCGGGTTTGATGCATAAATGTGATCATGTGAGTTATGATTATGAACCCAAATGTTGTGGCCATTTGAGGACTAAGGATGGGCTACTTGTAAGAATATGGGCAAAAGAGTATTAGTTCATATAGATCATTCATGATGAGTACAATTGTACAAATTCACATTTCACATTTGTATTTGTTTGACTTTCCTCAGGGGATGTCCTCTCTGGAAACCAGCCTGAAGGAGTAGTGCACTTGGGCATTTTACAACAATGGTTTGGCATTCACTGGTGGAACTCGCGTGAATTTGCTTTGCTAGTCACCGTTGTCTTCATTATGCTTCCATTAGTACTGTTTCGGCGAGTAGGTCAGTAATTTCCATATTTGATGTTTCACATTTATATTTTGCATTAGCAACAAATTCATTAGTTGAAAAGATATTAACTTTGATATTTAAACACAACCAGGACATCCAAATTCCTAGGAAATGATGCTCAGGAATATGAATGATTTATGTTTGATTTAATTCTAGGAAGTCTAAAGGATCACTTTTCACCCAGAATACCTCTGCACAAGATGTGCTCGAAATATTTTGTTTTAATTTTTCTTTAAGTATCTTGTGTTTTCATATGCAAAGTGGTTAGAAGCTTGGGATTGTAAATCTTGAAATTTCATAGCATAGATGTTTACTGACAATTACTTCATCACACTGGTGTTTGTCTCCAGAATCATTGAAGTTCAGTTCAGCAATATCGGTTCTACTAGCAGTAGTGTTTGTTGGCATAAGTTCTGCAATGGCAATCTCTGCACTCCTGGAAGGGAAGACAGAGACCCCGAGAATGCTACCTCACTTGGACAACCAAGTCTCATTCTTTGACCTTTTCACTGCTGTCCCAGTCATAGTGACAGCCTTCACATTTCATTTTAATGGTAAGAACAGACTAGAGAGCATTAATATTTGCAGCGAATATAGGGATTAGGGACACAACATTTTTCATAGTGAACACAGGTAAAAAGTAATATTGCTCTAACACAATAAGTCCTATCAGCAGTTGTGAAAAAAGTTGTGTCCTAGCATTGATCTTAGTATTAGCAGCCTTTTACACCTGTAAATAAGCACTAAATTTCCTAACTTTCTAAAAAAGGCTTTTGATGAATGCATGCAGTTCATCCAATTGGCTTTGAGCTTGGCAAGCCTTCTGATATGATCACAGCATGTCGAATATCACTAGCACTTTGTGCTGCCATATACTTTGCCATTGGTCTATTTGGGTACCTATTATTTGGGGATTCAATCATGCCAGACATACTTGTCAATTTTGATCAAAATGCTGGTTCAGCATTCGGTTCTTTACTTAATCAAATAGTTCGGTTAAGCTATGCATTACACATTATGCTGGTGTTTCCTCTTTTGAACTTCTCGTTGAGGGCCAACATAGATGAATTCCTTTTCCCTAAGAAGCCTCTCTTGGCCACAGACACAAAAAGATTTTTGTTCCTCACCCTTGTTCTATTAGCCATCTCCTACCTAGCTGCAATTGCCATCCCAAATATATGGTACTTTTTTCAATTTCTTGGATCAACCTCTGCAGTCTGCCTAGCCTTCAT
Source organism: Quercus robur (assembly GCF_932294415.1). Classification (NCBI taxonomy): domain Eukaryota; kingdom Viridiplantae; phylum Streptophyta; class Magnoliopsida; order Fagales; family Fagaceae; genus Quercus; species Quercus robur. Next base: position 66,577,644 of record NC_065541.1, read on the forward strand.
TTTCCCTGGTGCAATTGTTATCAGGTACTTTTTCTCACTCTCTCCCCAAAAAGGCGAAAAAAATTGATGCTTAATAATTTTTTATACTTTTTTCCAATGACAGGGATGTTCATGGTATATCAACATCAAGGGATAGGATTGTGGCAGCAGTAATGATTATTCTGGCAGTAGTAACAAGCACAATTGCCATTTCCACAAATATATTCAGTTTATTTTGAAACGAGTTATATTTCACCCTCAACCTTTTTGAGTACGGTAGAGGTGTTTGTATATTTGTGTGTATTCTTCAAATTTTGTGGCATGAGATTTTAGAATCTAATGGCAAGAAGATGCAGATTATGATAAGCACATTTTTTCAATCTAAAATTATTTATCAGGCAGAAGAAGCAATATAGTGGCATCTATAGATTCTATAGATGCATCCGGTTATTTCAATTGATTGAAAATTTTGTCAATTATTGACAAAGGACAAGTAATTGTCCCATCTTTGGCTGTACAAAAACTAAAATCACATTCTCCAACGACAAATCTAGGCTATTTAATCTAAAAAATTAACATTATTATAAAATAAAATAAAAATATTGAACATTGCAAACATGGTACAAAATAAACAACTTCATATTAATGTATTTATATAAAAATATATAATCCAAGAGTCTTGTAACTTAATTATCACATTCTCGTGCGTGCTTGGGATCTTGAAGGATTCGAATTGCAAGGTTAGTTTCATTGCCACTTTGAGATGAGCTCATAAACTGAAAGAAAAAGAAAAATGTTGTTATAATTAATTGATTGCACAAGATTAATAGAAAGATATTCTTGGAGCACATTACGCTAAAACGAAATTGTATAGAGATGCAATTTTGACTACCTTCTAATTCATCATACGTCAACTCAAAATTATCTGGCAGAGGAGGAAAATTGGCTCCAAGGGCTCCTGAGTCTGCAAACAACTCCACCACAATAGAAACAATCAAACTCATGAAGAGTAAAAATTATATAGCAATAGCAGGAGAGAAATTCAAACTTCGTCATATAAAGGCTATGAAAATCCAAGTATTTATTAAAATTTGGATCAAAATTATTTATATGTCAATGATGCAGGATAAAGATCCATCAGAATAGCTTCAAAGGCTTTAAAATATAGCCAGAATAACAGAATCTTCATAAAAATTAAAAGAAAAACTTACATTTTAGAAATTATTGTAACTTCCACTTTTTTTAAAATTATCTTACTGAATTTATTGTTGATTAAATCAATTTGGATTCATGATGTTTCTCAAGAATGCCACATAATAGTATAAAATGCTATTTTACTCAAAATCCACTACAATCAACTAAACTGAAAGTAAATTGGTATAAGAGCTTTTACAATCTTAACAAATAAACACTATGCGAATGATATCTCAAATATTATCACAACTCACCCGTAGATAACACATTTGATGTCGGCTGTGGCAAGGGATAATCCCAAAGATATTCAGTATATAAATCGCCATTATCTTGTGCGAGCTTCAGCCCTTGTGAACTTGCTGTGGATGAAGCATTTACAATCCCTTGTGAACTTGCTCTAGATGAAGCATTTGCAATCATTTTGGATGTGGATGATGTAGAACTGATTGGTGGGACAAACTGAACCATACTAGCGGCAGAGCTCTCCATCAACACACTTCATTTTAAGGACAAAAAGTAACCATCATTAGTAAACTTGGCAAGCCAGATATTCAAAGAAAGATAAGATAGTCTCTTCATTAATCTAGGAACTTTTTTTATACACAGACAAAACTTAATCGTCCCAAAAATTAGTGAATTTAATCAATTAACCAATATGCCAACAACAACATGCTATTTGAGCTCTTTCATTATATTAAAGCCAGGTACCTAACTTCTAATTGGAATCAGGACGAAAGGCTTTCCATCATGTATACGTCCATATATTCATAAATATATCAGGAACTAAGTAGCTGCTAGTCAGGTTATTATTAATTTCAAAGCATTTACAAGCTAATAGACATGTATGAACGATTATGTGACAAGTCGCACAAACATAAATCTAATAGCAGTGATGGCTTAGCAAAGAACAAAAGAATATGAAATCTCACTTGTTTTCCACATTAAAGGGATAATGCATATGGTTGGGTATTCCATGGCTTGTGGAGTTGAAATGAGGTTGATTGTAAGCAGGGTAAGGAAACTGTTCTTGAGCCGAGTACCCCATCAGAGAATCGTTCACTATACATGATAAGAAATATGTAAATCAAACAGCGACTGATAAAACAAGTATTAATATATCTAAAAAGCTATTGTCATAAATTAGAGTGGTGCTTTTTCATGGCCATGAAAGAAAAACTGAGAAATTACCTGTAGGAGTAAAAGTTGGCTGTTCACGATGTTGTATTCCTTTGTTATAGTTATAAAAAAACTCAGGATTCTCCTTCTCCAACCTTTCCCACACTGAATTACAAAATGCAAAAAAAAAAAAAAAAAACTAAGATCCATCTTAACTTGACAAAGAAAGAATATAATAATTTGTACATATCTAATGATTTTAGAAGATTATTAATTGGTTACAAAATCCACATACATAATTACTTGATTTTTTGCTAGTTCCAAAAAGAAAAAATTTTGTTTATTTAATTTTATTTCAAACACAAGCCGAACAAGTTTGACTTTATTCATGAAAACAACTTAATTAACTTATTCTTTTTTTAATATATCATAATCACCACGACACACATTCACAAATCTATATAAATAACTAATAGCTAAATTGTAGTTAAAATTATATTATTTGAGTTAAATAAATAGAATTATTTTTGTTTAAAACTTAAAAAGTTTGATTTACTGCCTAGAATTGTGAAAAATTATATGTGCTTATACTTGAGCTTAAGCTTTACTTGTTTACTAAGGTAATGAGAATGAACAAATTTTTCTCGGAGTTGAGCTCAATATGTTCATACTTATTTGCTTCATTTATTACAACTCTTCATATCAGATGTTATATAGTTGGAGCATCAAGACTTCATCATTCAATAAATAGAGATCCTCACACCACCCTTGCTTCGTAATTTATATATATATATATATATATATATATGTGTGTGTGTGTGTGTGAGAGAAATGATTGATTAGATATAAACTAATAGGTATAAGAAGATGCCTACCAGTTTTTACATAAGCAGGATGTATTTGCATATCTCTTTGAGTTGAGATGCACTCTATTGCTTCATCTTTACTCTTATTCAGTCCCAAACACCGACGAATCTCAACTAAGATCTGACAGTCATTTCACAAAAATTAGCACTTTCGAAATAAGCATTTTAGAGATCGAAGAATGCACAATCTAAGGGAGAGAGAGCTATGAACGGTTACATAATCAGTTAGTGAGTTTAAATATTTTCGATCAGCAGAAGAGATTGCAATGGGAGCCCTTGCGCTGTTGTTTTGTGGTACCTCGTCACGTTTCATCCTTATACAATATTTAAAATGTTAGCAAAATAATAAATCGGGATAAATTGAATAGCAAAATTATTTTAGGTTTATGCTAAAGTTTTTTAAATAGAGTTTTTAAAATAATTTTATTCAAACCTTCCCTCCAATATTCTAAAACTTATATATAAAAAAATATTTGAAGTCTAAACTAGATGTACTATGTATTAATTCAATAGCATTTTTGTTTTTTTAAATAATGCTGTAACAATACAATAGACTAATAGAGTTATCTAGTATCTATTGAACTAACCAAACTTCTTATATAATTTTATTTCAACCTTAAGAAGATAACAACAACGATTACGATATCAACAAGAATAGCAACAACATTAACATAAGATATAAAGTTATACCATTAAACCTCACATCACTAGCTTACAAAAAAAAAAAAAAAAAAAAAAAAAAAAAAACAGATCACGTCAAGATTTGGAGTCTTGGACCCTTGTTTACTGATTGCCATGATCAATATTATATATCATGAATTGAACATATGAGAAAGAAAGAAAGATATAAGTATATAACCCTTAAAAGTTATTGTCCTAGGATTTTAAAATATATATTTAATTTCAAATATTTTTACTAAATAATATGTGTGTTGACAAGATTTGTAAAACCTAATATATTGAAGGAGGATTTTGAAAGTATTTCACGGAGTTTATTAACAGGAAGTACAGGAAAATAAAAAGTATGTCTTAGAGGGGAAAAAAAATGCTGTGAGATTACAAGTGAATAATTTGTGCGATATGCTAACTTATTAAACCACAACGAGAAGTAAAAATAAATAAAACAACTACAAAGATTCTTGCTTATGAGTCTTCAAAGATTTGAAGGCCGAATCTCCAAGAAACTCAATTGTGAATGAGAGTAGCTAGTGATAACCTATGTGCATATAAAAGACAGTCAAGAATATTGTCGGTTTCTTTTTTTTGGATTAAAAAAGAGAGAACATTGTCGATTTCGGTTTGTGTAATCCCTATTATTTTGGTGTGTGGACTGGTTTCTAGGATTTAATTATACAGATTTGCTTCTTAGAAAAAGCAACACGGCTTAAACCTTCTTTTTTTCCTTTTTAATTAAATATCAGGTACCTGTGTCATTATGTCATATAATTATCTCACCAAATCATCCAAGGCGATAGAGAAATACTATGCTAATCATAAATAGCAAACTTTAATACTTTTTTTTTTTTTTTGGGTGTGACAAATAGCAAACTTTACTAATTTAGAAACCAAAAAAATAACGATATTAATAAGTAGGTAAAAAAGAAGATAAAATTCCAAGTTCCAACCTGTGATTATTTTCAACAGAGGTCGGGTCTTTAACTCTTTACAAAGAATAAATAAAAGAGAGACAAAAATAAATAAATTACAAATCCTTAAATTACTCAGTCATATTTCTAACATATCTTTACAAAAATACTTGTTTGAATATTTTCACCATACCAGCGTGAAAAGTAGATACAGAAAAAGAAGAAAAAGGATATAAAAAGAGAATTAAAGAAAAAACAAAAACTTTTGAGTACCTGATGGCTGATTTTGATTCTCCAATGAAGTTTTTTTTTTTTGGTTGAGAAATTCTCCAATGAAGTTGAGTTGGCAGAACGAGTTTGCATGAACTTAGCTTTGTTGTGACTTGTGATTATTATTATTGTACTGTTTTCTTTTATAGAAGCTTGAGGCGGTGATCTCTCAAAAAAAAAGCTTGAGGCGGTGATCGACTTTGGTTAGGAAATTCGAGTAGGATTAGGATTAGGAAATTCCAATGCTCAATGTATCCGGGGATGTTTTAGGACTTGGAAAACAGTACAATAATAATAATCACAAGTCATGACCACCCTTGTCCCCACAAATTTTTCTTAATAATATATAATATAACTATTATATAATATTATAGGATAATATAGATATTTGTTCATAATTTACGACTATACAACAAAATGTTTCTGTTTTAAAATTATTTAGCAGAATGCCTCTGGTTTTGAAACTCGATTTTAATAAAATTGAGTTATAGGTAAAACTTGACATTAACAATGTCAAGTTTTATGAATATTTTGCCACTTAAATTTTTTTGCTCGATATTGCTAATATCGGGTTCCACTTAAAAAATATACATAGAATTTGATTTTTAAGATATCAAGTTTTACACAGAGTTCAATTTTGTTAAAATCGAGTTTAAAAAACTGGGGCATTTTATTAAACTGTTTCAAAACAGTGGCATTTTGCTGCATAGTGTGTAAATTAGGGGCAAATGCCCAGTTCCCCTAATATTATAATAAGAAGTTTTTTTTAATAGTATACATAATATAAAATATTCAACAAAAAAATATAATAAAGTATCCTATAGAATATAAATTAAAATTTTAAAGTTTAGACTTCTATACTTCGCCAAAAAAAAAAAAAAACTATATTTTAATATTTTACTCCCTATTAAGAATTAAATCAATCTAGAACCAGCCAAAGGCTTTGTAGTTAAATTGACACTTTTTTATGCACAAAATGCTTAGAGGTCTAAGGAGGAAAGAATTCGAGTTGCAGAGTTAACAACATGTTGTAATAATCTCATATTGTAGGTCTACAACATGTTGTATTGAATGGCTTAATTATCTCAAGACATGGACTGCTAGTACCTGGAGATCTTCAGTTCTATCAATAATATCACTTGCGTTAGGGACTTTCACCCATGTTCCTCTCTCTCTCTCTCTCTCTGGAATTAATTTCCTTTTTTTTTATATTTTTTATGTGTAAAACTATGTGTGTCAAATTATTTAAATATCAAAGATTACCCAGTATGGAGTTATAGAACAATAAGTTTTTTTATATATATATAAATAATCTGTTCATAATTCAAACAAGGTCATTTGAGTTATCATTGCCCCGAGTCTTACACTCTTATTACTATACTCATAACAAGAATGCCACATAATAGTGTAACTATTAATGCTATCTTACTCAAAATCCACAACAATCAACTAAACTCAAAGTAAATTGGTATAAGAGCTTTTGCAATCTTAACAAATAGAGTAATGCTATGCAAATTAACCATGCATGCGTATAGAGACGTAGAGATTAGATAGTTTGGTTTAGTTTACACGAATGAGTCAAAAAATATTGGGCTGGGTTTGGGGAGAGAGTGACGGCCCATTTTATTGGGACATAGAGTGGTAAAATTTAGCCCAATTGTGTTTTCATTGGAAGGATGGAGGAGTATAAAATATCGAGTCCAATCTAAAGATCTAGAATACAAATTTTCCCGTGTCCGTAACATAAAAAACGTCGTCGCGTCTTCAAATCGAATCAAAAACCTGAGTTGTGATTTGGGTTTGTTTTGGACTAAAAAAGGACAAGTGAAGTCAGTCATCTTGATCAAGAGGTTCCTTGTGAGGAGCATTGTTGAGCAAGCTGCGGTTAGAGGGATGTTTAAGAAGCTTGTGTCTATGACCGAAATATAATTTTCCTCACTTCCTTTTTCTTTTTCTTTTTTTAATTTCTAATTTTAAAATTTTAATATTAATTTTTCATTGTTTATCTCTTGCGCGCGCGCTTATACATATCAGTAATCTACAATGGGTCTTTTATCAGTAACCGACTTTGGTTAGGAAATTCGAGTAGGATTAGGATTTAGGAAATTCCAATGCTCAATGTATCCGGGGATGTTATAGGACTAGGGAAATCTCATTCATGTGTGCGACTAGCTGGTTCTATCATGCTATTTTATACTTACTTTTATTTATATATATATATATATATATATATATATACACACTTCTTTAAACATGTGCGTTGTGTGTGCTTAGAAACTTTCCCTTTTTTTTTGGGGTAAAGGTTAATAATTTGAATCTACTATAATTTGGAAATATATATTTTTAATTTTCAAACAAATAAAAAGGATAAATTTTACAGATAAACAGTAATTGTAATTTCTTTTTTGAAAGTGGTTTAGTGATTTAGGGAAAAGTTTTGGTAGGAAAAATAAGATGAACGCGAGGGGGAAAAAGACTAAATTTTAGAGATTCTCTTAGTTTTTTATTTTATATTTTTTAAATTGGGATGTTTTACTTTTATTCGGATGAAAAATGAATAAAAAAAAGCTAAATTTTAGGGAATGAAAAAATGAACGTGAAGGAAAACAAAATCCTAAATTTTAAGAGTTTTTTTTTTTTTTTTGAATTTAAAATGAAATTTGTGTTTGACATTTATGACCTTATTTTTAAGAGAAGTTACCCTTTATTAATGAGGGTGTTTTTGAACCACATAAAAATCCAAAATATTACACCATCCAATAACTTGTTATAGAATTCATATTTTGAAAATCCCACCATTGAATTACATGTTCTATATGTTCTTAACATTTATGCTAATTTTTATGTCTATTAGATGTTATTTACCATTCGATCCATAAATTCATCTTTTATGTATTATTTAAAACTATAAAAACTTGAATTTAAACAATTAATTGATAACATGACTATTAATCTATAATTACCTTAAGATTTTGCAAACCGTTGAATTGCATGTTTAATATGTTCTTAACATTCATGTCAATTTTCATGTTACTCAGATGTTATTTACCATTCGATCCATAAACTCATATTTTACGCATTATTTTAAACTACAAAACTTGAATTAAAACAATTGATTGATGACATGGTTACTAATCTTTGTTCACCTTAAAATTTTGTAAGCATGAAGAATATATGAAGATAATGTAATCTAACGGTGGATTTGTCAAAATTCATATCCAATTAAAAAATATTGGATGGTGTAACATTGTTTAGAGTTACACGCTATATATATATATATATATATATGGGGTGAAAATGGGAATTTACCCCTAATTTACAAATTATGCAGTAAAATGTTTCTGTTTTGAAACTATTTAGCAAAATACCCCTGTTTTTTAAACTCGATTTTAACAAAATTGAGTTCTGTATAAAACTTGATATCCTCATAATCGAGCTATATGTATATTTTTAAGTGAAACTTGATATTACTAATATCAAATTTCACTTAAATTTTCAAAAAAAATTTAAGTGGCAAAATATGCATAGAACTCAATATTGCTAATGTCGAGTTCCACTTGTAACTCAATTTTAAAAAAAATTGAGTTTAAAAAATAGGAACATTTTACTGCATAGTTTGTAAATTAGAGACAAATTCCCATTTTTCCCTGTGTGCGTTTGGGAAGTAATGAAAATTATAAATTATTTCACTATTCAATTTATTTTTTCTACTATTTATAGGTTCCATTGCACTTTTTGGTATTATTCATGGGCTCCTCTATACTATTTCAACTAATTTTTACCTTTATTTATAATACTTTCAACAATAAATTTTCAATTTCAGTAAAATAAGTGGTATCCAAATAAATACTGTACTTCTGTGCTGAAAGTATTCCAAGAGGAAAATAGAGTTGATTAATAAAGTTATTAAGTGTTTTGACTTTTGAGTATCGAGGCATGTTGGCCTTTTTGACTTATTAGTGTGTTCTTTTCTCCCTTCCTCTTTTTGTCTTTTCTTCTTCTCTCTCTTTTACGGAATACTGCTGTACAACAACCCCTAAACACCACAAAAACCTCTTTTTTAAGTTCTTACAAACTCCCCAATTTGTCCAACCCTACACCAAAGTCCAACCCTTGTTGGGCTTTGTAGAACCTAGTTTTGTTTGATCCGGTTCAACGACCTAACTCGACCCAAATAATATTGCATGGGGGAAAAAAAATTTGGGCCCGTTTTTATATAGAAACCGAATTTGGTGATTAGGGTTTTTATTGTGGGTGTTGTTGCCGTGTTTTGAGAGAGAAAAAATATTGTAGCCGCACTTTGTATTTTTCTCTGATAATAGTGAAATCTCTGCAACTCCGTGGGCGTAGGCAAATTGCCGAATCACGTAAATACTGTCTTGTACGTGTGAATTTTTTTTTCTTTGGCGTGTATTTTCTCTATTTTTTGTTTCTCACAGATTGGGAAGTTGAGTTAATTCCCTACAACCCTATCTATCATTTGCATTCAAAATATTATGACATAGAAGAATATGTTTAAGATATTTTGTATGGTCCATCCAACTAAGAATCCTTTTTCACCCTTGTCAGAAATATTTGACTGCTGCAGCAGAAATCAATGGTGCAATCTATGTTGCTGGAGGATATGATGGAAAGGATTACTTGAAGTAAGATGACATTTTAATTTCGATATTTGTTGCTTAAATATTTACTTATTTGTTGGATGAGTAGTTCTCTCATCTCTGCCACTTATCTAAAGGAAAAAAGAAAAAAAAGGACGAGTGGTTATCTGTCACCAGTAAGCAGAGTTCATCTACACTTGCTGCATAATAAATGCAGTGGGCCTGCTTGAAATCAATCTATTGTGCTATACTTGAGTTGTGAAGAACAGTTCAAATATAAATATCCCATGTGTCTGAAATATAAGCCAATGCTGCAGACATAAATCTAGCGTCCAGTAAAAGTGACTCTAGTGTTGTGTGAACACACATATATAAGTGTAATGCATTGCATGCCTCATTTTATTTACGTTGTTATCTCCTTGTTTGGGCTTTTTCAATTATATGTGATCTTGATATTAGAAAAGCCAAGATCAGCTGCAACAATGTCTTGGAATTTCTTCCAGAATGGTTGTAAATTGGAGGTGATGAGGATAAAATTATGCTGGCAAGGATGACGGGACAGACTTGACAAAGGGGGTGACGGGACAGACTTGACAAGGGTGACGAGATGGTTTTGCCGTCAGCATTCCTCCAAGGCTGACGGTGACCTGAAGTAAAAGAACTACACATAGGTCCGAACGTCCGGAAGTTGACGGAATAAGCGTAGACTGACGGGATAACATAAACTGACGGCGTCAGTCTATGGAATGATTGTTCTGCACGTTTACGTGCACGAGTAAATAACTTGCTCCCCACGTTTCATGAAACCTAAGGACTCCTATATGGAAAGAATCCCGTAAAATACGCCCAAGAAGACTCCTATAAGGAAAAGACTTCTACTCCAAGGAAAAGAGGGGCAGCCCTCGCTACTATAAAAACCCAAGCACTCTCACAAACCAAGGTACGCATAATTTACCCTCTCTGGCACTCTAGAGCAGTGAGAATAAGTCTAACTTGACCTTCGGAGGGTGTTTGGCCGGTACCACACCGGTACTCCCCGCTAGGTTATTCCTTTTCGTTGTGCAGGTGCCATTTGCGATCGTACGAGGAATGTGTGACTCACTGGTGGTATTATTTCCAGCATCATCAGTTGGCACCGTCTGTGGGAAACGTTTTAGCACATTTTCGCTTCCCAGACAGAAGAGTTACATGGTACTCACTCGCTCAATGGCGACCACCAACGACATGCAAGAAGAAGAAGCCCCTACGACCGCGCTTGAAAGACAGGTGAGGACACTCGCCGCCGCCGTGGAGCGCCTCACCAAACAAAACCACGAGCTGGAAGAGCAACTGAGACAAAAAAATGCAGCTCCCAACAACCATGGAGCAGATCAAGAAGGAACCAGCACCGACAGAAGAAACCAGGAAGGACCCCAGGCCAGCAACGCCCCGAGCAAACCAGAACAGCAAAACACGAGCATCCCCTCCCTCGCAGAAACCACTCCACCACTTGTTATCGCAGAGATGCAAGCCATGAAGGAACAAATGGAGGTAATGATGAATGCTCTCAAGGGACGAGTATCAAGCGACCTTGACGACCTTGTCAACCGAACTGACTCGCCGTTCACCGCCACCGTCAACACCTACCCTTTACCAAGTAAGTTCCGCATGCCACAGATAGACAGTTATGACGAAGTCAAGGACCCACTGGACCACCTGGAAACCTTCAAGACCCTAATGCACCTTCAAGGAGTTGCGGACGCCATCATGTGTAGGACCTTCCCTACAACGCTGAAGGGCGCAGCAAGAATTTGGTTCAGCCGACTAACGCCGAACTCCATCAACACCTTCAAAGAGCTTAGCGCTCAGTTTACCGCACACTTCATTGGAGGCCATCGATACAAGAAGTCTACGGCTTGCTTGATGAGTATGAAGCAGCAAGAAGGTGAAACTTTAAGAGCCTACATCTCCCGCTTCAACAAAGAGACGCTCTCGATCGACGAAGCCGACGATAAAATACTTGTTGCGGCATTCACGAATGGCTTGAAGAAGGGTATGTTTCTGTTTTCCCTATATAAAAATGACCCAAAAACCATGTCGGAAGTACTTTATCGCGCCACGAAGTATATGAACGCTGAAGATGCGCTGTTAGCTCGGGAAGAGAGGCCCAGGAAAAGAGAAAGGCAGGAAGACAATTGACAGGACCAAGGCCGGAAGAAGGCAAGAACAGGAGACCGAAGGGACGAAAGGCGCACCAAACCCCTAGGGGGAAGGTTCACGAGCTTCACTCCGCTAACAGCCCCGATAGATCAAGTCCTTATGCAAATTAAGGACGAAGAGGCTCTGACGTTCCTGGGAAAACTGAAAAGCGACCCCAACAAACGTTCCCGGGATAAGTATTGCCGATTCCATCGCGACCACGGCCACGACACAGCTGATTGCTATGACCTCAAGCAGCAGATTGAAGCCCTCATTAGACAAGGAAAGCTGCAGAGATTCGTTAGCAAGGAGAAAACGGATCCCCCCGAACAAGACCAACGTCCTCGACGGGATAATGAGCGCCCGAGGCCCCCGATCGGAGATATAAGGATGATCGTAGGAGGAACGGCTGTCGCCGGGACATCCAAGAAGGCCCGCAAGACCTACCTTCGGATGGTACAAAATGTTCAACTGACGGGAGTCGTACCAAAGATAGCGCGGAGAGAGGGTCCCATAATCGGATTCTCAGAAGAAGACGCGAGACGCCTTCACCATCCACATGACGATGCACTCGTCGTCAGCTTGCGTGTAGGAGATTACAACATGCACCGGGTGCTGATCGACAATGGCAGCTCAGCAGATATCTTGTACTACACAGCATTCCAACAGATGAGAATCGACAAGGAACGACTGATCCCAACAAATGCCCCACTCGTTGGCTTTGGCGGGAGCCGAGTATTCCCACTGGGCGCGGTCACATTATCCGTAATTGTAGGTGATTACCCTCAACAGATAGCCAGGGAGGTGACATTCTTGGTGGTTGACTGCTCGTCAGCTTACAACGCTATCCTCGGGAGACCCACGCTCAACTCATGGAAGGCGGTGACCTCCACTTACCACCTGATGATAAAGTTCCCAACTGACTACGGAGTAGGGGAGCTGCGCGGGAGTCAGATGGCCGCACGCGAATGTTACATAGCCATGATGGAAATGGAGGATCAGTTTCAGGCCTTAAGCATAGAAGAGCACCGGACGGTAACGGAGCCGGTTGAGAAATTAGAAGAGATACCCCTTGACAGTTCCGACCCAGGCCGGACGACCAGAATTGGAACGCTCGCTAACCCCACGGTCCGTCAGGAACTCATAACCTTCCTCAGATGCAATCAAGACGTATTCGCATGGGGCCATGAGGATATGTCGGGAATAGATCCTTCGGTCATGGTGCACAGGTTGAATGTGTCGCCTGCCTTTCCACCTATCAGACAAAAGAAGAGGGTGTTTGCCCCTGAGCGAGACCGAGCCATAGCAGAGGAAGTCAGGAAGCTACAGGAAGCAAGCTTCATTAGGGAAGTATACTATCCCGACTGGTTAGCAAATGTAGTAATGGTCAAAAAAGCAAGCGGAAAGTGGCGGATGTGTGTGGACTTCACCGACCTTAACAAGGCCTGCCCCAAGGATAGCTACCCCCTCCCGAGGGTTGATGTCCTAGTAGACTCTACAGCCCGACACCAGTTGCTGAGCTTCATGGACGCTTTCTCGGGGTATAACCAAATCCGAATGCACGAAGCGGACCAGGAGAAAACGTCGTTCGTAACCAGCCAAGGCCTCTTCTGTTACAAGGTCATGCCCTTCGGCCTAAAAAACGCAGGCGCAACGTACCAAAGGCTCATGAACAAAATGTTCGCGCAACAGATTGGGAGGAATGTCCAGGTCTACGTAGACGACATGCTAGTCAAAAGCCGAAGGGAGGAAGATCATCTAGGAGATCTCAAAGAAACGTTCGACACACTTCGCTCCTACAACATGAAGCTCAATCCGGGGAAATGCGCCTTTGGAGTGACGGCAGGAAAATTCTTGGGATTCATGGTATCTTAAAGGGGAATCGAGGCGAACCCGGACAAGATCCGGGCCATTATGGATATGGCACCACCAAGAAATGTGAAGGAGGTGCAAAGCCTCAATGGAAAGATAGCGGCGCTAAACAGGTTCGTGTCAAGGGCGACGGACAAATGCTTGCCCTTCTTCCGAACATTAAAGAAATCCTTCGAGTGGACTGACGAATGCCAGCAAGCCTTCAAAGAATTAAAGGCTTACCTCTCCTCCCCACCATTGCTAAGCCCGTCGCAGCCGGGAGAAGAACTTTTTCTCTATCTAGCCGTCTCCCCCGCAGCCGTTAGCGCGGCCCTGGTCAGAGAAGAAGAGAAAGTGCAAAAACCCGTGTACAACGCAAGCCGAGCGCTTCACGGTGCCGAAGAAAGATACCCGCCCATGGAGAAACTTGCCTTCGCATTAGTTACGGCAGCCCGTAAACTCAAACCATACTTCCAAGCTCATACTGTAAACGTCCTGACTGACAAGCCTTTGCGACGGGCAATGAGCAGCCCCGAGGCTGCGGGACGATTGGCGCTATGGGCTATAGAGCTGAGCGAATTTGACATTCAATATCGCCCGCGGACCGCTATCAAAGGACAGATCGTCGCCGACTTTATAGCTGAGTTCACTCATGACAAAGACAAGGGGGCAACAGAGTCCCCTCAATGGAGCATATATACGGACGGATCGTCCAACAGGCAAGCCGCAGGGGCCGACATTGTGCTACTATCGCCCGAAGGAGACACCATCGAATGTATGGTCCGTCTCGACTTCCCTGCCACCAACAATGAGTCGGAGTATGAGGCTCTGATAGCGGGACTTGACCTCGCCAAAGCAGCAGGAGCCGCGAAGGTAGTCATCCATTGCGATTCACAGGTCATCACTAACCAAATAAACGGAGACTACGATTGCAAGGGCGAAAAGATGAAAAGGTACCTTGATGAAGTAAGGACGAGGGTGGGTGACCTAGAAGCCAAAGTCGTCCAAATTCCCAGAGAAGAAAACGAGAGGGCCGACCGTCTCGCGAAGGCCGCTTCAGCTGAACAAATGGTCATCCCTGGTAATGTACTCTCTTTCGTACAACTTTCCCCACTAATAGATCTCAGCAACATGCAGGAAGTATGCTCCGATGGTAGCTGGACAGCGCCATTAGTTTCGTACCTAAAAAACGAGGTCTTACCAGACGAAAAGGAAGCTGCAAGGAAACTTAAAGTCCAGGCGGCGAGGTTTGTCCTGATAAAAGACATCCTGTATAAAAGAGGTTTCTCCCGACCATATCTGAGATGCCTGGGTACGGAAGAGGCAGACTACGTCATGAGAGAAGTACATGAAGGAATCTGCGGAAACCACTCAGGGTCTAGATCGTTGGTACACAAGCTTGTGCGAGCAGGGTATTATTGGCCCACCATGCAGAAGGATGCCGAAGCCTACGTCAGGGCCTGCGACAAATGCCAAAGGTTCAGCAATATTATTAGACAACCAACTGAAGAGTTGACCCCGATGACAGCCCCATGGCCATTCGCACAGTGGGGATTAGATATTATGGGACCATTCCCTACAGCCGTACGACAGCTAAAATTCCTGGTAGTAGGCATCGACTATTTCACAAAATGGGTGGAAGCTGAAGCTTTGGCAACGATTACAGAAAGGAACGTGCGGAGCTTTGTCTGGAGATGTATCATATGCAGGTTTGGCATTCCTAGAGTCTTTGTCTCGGACAACGGGAGACAGTTCGACAACGACCCCTTCCGGGATTTTTGCTCACAGTTAGGAATAAAGAATCACTACTCCTCCCCCGCCCACCCTCAAGCTAATGGACAGGTCGAAGTCACGAACCGATCCTTACTCAAGATTATCAAGACTCGGCTCGAGGGGGCAAAGGGTATATGGCCCGAAGAATTGCCAAGTATACTATGGGCATACAGGACGACGGCAAGAACACCCACGGGAGAGACACCGTTCCGACTGACGTACGGAGGCGAAGCAGTTATCCCAGCCGAAGTTGGACTCACAAGCTACAGGGTGCACAACCATGATAAGAACAAAAACGACGAGGCTATGCGACTACAGCTCGACCTAGTGGACGAGATCAGAGCAGCAGCAGAACAAAGGCTCGTCAGATACCAGGACCGCATGGCCAAACACTACAACTCTCGAGTCCGACATAGAGACTTCCAAGTTGGAGACCTTGTTCTTAGAAAGGTCATGGGTGCCGCTAGGAACCCTACTCAAGGGAAACTCGGCCCCAATTGGGAAGGACCTTACCGAGTTACATCGTGGCAGAGAAAAGGTACTTACCACCTAGAGACATTGGAAGGACAGAAGCTACCACACCCATGGAACGCCGAACACCTACGGAAGTATTACCAATAGGAGCGACAGCATGAAGACCGACCTATTTTTGTTATTCCAGCAAACTTTAGTTTTACTCATCGGATTTATCATTTACTTTAGTTTTTTCTTTTTTGCAACAAATACTTTTTAGCCCGAAGGGCAGGATTCGGTTTCAATTACTTTTATTTAAATGCATGCCAATAAGAGGAGTTTATTCAGAAATTGCTGGAGTATTTATTCTTTCTACGGTTCACTAATCTCATATTCTAGGACGACTAAGTCCACAACACAAGGTCCTAAAAGCTGACGGACCAAAAAGATGTCAAAAGACATCAAGGCCAAGGCCAAGAAGCTGACGGTCCGAAAAGGCTAAAAGACTAAAAGGCTGACGGCCCAATAAGATGGAGTAACCATCATATGGACAAGGTCCTCAAAACTGACGGACCGAGAAAAAAGATGTCAAAAGACATCGACGCCTAAAAACTGACGGACCAAAAAGATGTCAAATGACATCAAGGCCAAGGCCAAAAAGCTGACGGTCCTAAAAAGCCAAAAGCTAAAAGGCTGACGGTCCAATAAGATGGAGTAACCATCATATGGACAAGGTCCTCAAAACTGACGGACCGAGGAAAAAGATGTCAAAAGACATCGATGTCAAATGACATCAAGGCCAAGGCCAAGAAGCTGACGGTCCTAAAAAGCCAAAAGCTAAAAGGCTGACGGTCCAATAAGATGGAACAACCATCATATGTACAAGGTCCTCAAAACTGACGGACCAAGGAAAAAGGATGTCAAAAGACATCGAATGCCTGAAAGCTGACGGACCAAAAAGGTGTCAACACATCAAGGCCAAGGCCGAAAAAATGACGGTCAAAAAGGCTAAAACTAAAAAAAAAAAAAAAAAAAAAAAAAAAAAAAAAAAAAAAAAAAACTAAACTAACGGTCAGAAGAGACCAACCAAGAGCTGTAAACCGACGGTCATAAAGCTGACGGGGTCTCCAACAGTTGAAAGAACTGACGTATCCCAAGCAGACGGGAATTTTTAAAGATAAAAGCTACCGAAATGAAATACGTGTGCAACTGTACATAAACGACAAAGGTACTTAAACATGGTTTAAAAACTACAAACTGTTTAAAAATTACAACTGTTTTCCCAAAAAATTTAAAAAGAAACAGTTTTATGCATGGCTACAATTAAGCAGAAGGAACGTCAGTTGGGTTGCCGTCAGCCAGATGATCTTCAACGTCCACGATCACGGCTAGAGAATCAGAAGCTGTAGGGTTAGCAGCAGGCTGTGCCAGGACTACACTGCCGTCATGCTCCGGAGTAGTGCCAGGCTGAAGAGAGCCATCGTCTCCGTCATCCATTGTGATCCCAGACAAGTCCAGCTCCGGAAAGGCTGACGCGACCTGTCGAAGGCAATCATCGAACCCAGTGCCGTAATACTGACCACACGAGTCGATAAAAGACTGCGACACTTTGAAGTCTCTAATCACGTCAGTCCCCGCCGTCTGTAACTTCTCCTCCAGAGCCGTCACTTCTCCTTGGAGCTTGTCGTTCTGGCCATTAACCGCCGTCAGTTTTTCCTTAACCTCCTGCAGCTCCTGGTTAAGGAGACGGACGGCTTCCTTGTATTGAGCCTGCTGATTCAACAGGTTCCTGTTGTGGCTACGAACTCGGCTGACGACCCCCTCCTTCGCCACGCAACAGTCACGAAGGGCTTTGACGCGAACCAAGGCCTAAAAGAGCGTATCCATCAGATAAAAAGTACACCAAAACAAGATACGGCATGTTCAACTCAAAAATGTGAGAAACCTACCCTGGAGAGATCAAAGAGGGCCGACGCCCCTAAATCCTCCGTCCCCACTTGATCACATGGCTCCATGTCCGTTGGTTTTATCAGAGATTCAACCTCCCCGATGGCATATTCCTTGTGGGTTAGGAGACGGCACGGACCCTCGTTGACGGGACCAGTAGAAGTCATCACCCCCTTTCCCGCGCCATGGCCAGACGTCGGAGGGGACTTCTCCTTCAATGGTTCATCTGACGGAGTGACGGCAGTCTTTTTTGATGGACGGCCGTCACTCCCGTCAGGTTTCCTCTTCGCCACTTTGGCGACGGCCGTGAGGGTTGACGAGGCTTCCCCCCTGCTTCCTTGGCCTTCCTCTCTTCCTTCTGACGAGCTGCGGCGGCCCGTATCCTTTGCTTCGCGGATTCCATCTCTACAACACAAAGAAACACTTTAGGAAAAGTGACGGAAAGAATGAAACTGACGGGAAAATAAAAGTCTACTCACGTCGTCGCGCAAACTCTTCCAACCTACGAGCTTCCGCTGACGGATCTGGGCCCCCACAGTATAAATGGAGGGTGTCAAGGGTGATCAAATCCCTGCACTTACGGTCTTCCAAAGGGATTTCTAGAATCCGTTGGATGAACTCCTCCTGCTCGTCAGTTATATGCGGACGGGTATAAGCTGAAAAAAAAAATAACAAGTGTTAGTACCGTCGCCTCAAAAAACGCACGAGCCTCATGGGTGACGGGATTAACCTGAATCCTTGACGAAGGCCCAGGTGTTGTCAAAATAACCACGGGGCATCGTCGCCCACTCCTCCTGACGGCAGACCCAGTCAGTCCCTTCAACAAAAAAATACCTACTCTTCCAGTTCCTATTTGAGTCCGGCATATCTGACACTAACCGTAGCCCTTTCTCTCGAGCATTAAAGTGATAAGTCCCCTTAGACGAGGCAATGTGGTGAGGCCTATAACAATAAAAGAATTCTCCTAGTGTAAGCTGACGGTGTCCTCCACTAAGGCTACCCCATAGGATTTCAGCTCCTATAAAAGTCCTCCAGGCGTTTGGGGCAACCTGGGTGACGGATATTCCAAGGAAGTCAGCTAGTTGACGATGCAGAGCCGTCAACGGTAACCTCAGGCCTGCAGCAAACATGGCGTCATACATGCCGACGTCCGCTGTCCGCCCGGAGTAACACCTCTCACCCTCTCTAGGGAGACGGATGGGGATGTGGTCTGGGATTTGATAGCGAACCCGTAACTCCCTAAAAACTTTACCACTCATCCCAGGAAAAAATCTGTTGACGGCCCAATCCTCAGGAAGAATGAAGGGACGGTTATCTAAGGTACCCTCCGAGGTTCCTTCACTGGATCTCTCATCCCCGTCACTATCCTCTCCGTCAACATCCATTCCACCCCCGCCGTTTTCATCCCCTCTTCCCTCATCCTCATCTCCCTCAGCAAAACTCTCATCGCCGTCAGGAGATTGGGCTGACGACTCTCTCTCTGACGGGAGGGAGAAGTCTGACTCGTTTCCAGAACCAAAGGTCTCATCGTAGCCCGCTCCTTCGCGGACTGACGACTCGTCACAAGACGCGTCACTCGACATCTGACTACTTACAAGTGACGGGTTCAAACTAAGTACCTAGGCTGACGGCCTCACTAATGAGGCAAAAATAAAAAGAAAAAGAAGGAAGGAGAGAAGATGAAAACTTACCGGTATGTAGGCCTTCTGGATGGCCCTAGAGACAGCAACGGATAAGCTGACGGAAGTGAAGCTGACGAAAGGTGGGCGACGGTCTGTCTCTCCACAAGATCAGCAAGGTTGAAATAGTGAAAAATGACTGAAAAGCGCTGTTTATATATGGAAAAAATGGCGCGGAAGACGAAGCGACGTCTCGTCAGAAGTGAAGCCAATGGGAACGAGCCACCTGTCCAAGGCATTAAATGCACAGATCCACGCAAACGATATTTTTGTCTCTTTTGAAAACAAACTCCATAGCCCGTCAGTACAGAGTCTGACGGAGGTATGGAGTAGGGGGCAAGTGATGAGGATAAAATTATGCTGGCAAGGATGACGGGACAGACTTGACAAAGGGGGTGACGGGACAGACTTGACAAGGGTGACGAGATGGTTTTGCCGTCAGCATTCCTCCAAGGCTGACGGTGACCTGAAGTAAAAGAACTACACATAGGTCCGAACGTCCGGAAGTTGACGGAATAAGCGTAGACTGACGGGATAACATAAACTGACGGCGTCAGTCTATGGAATGATTGTTCTGCACGTTTACGTGCACGAGTAAATAACTTGCTCCCCACGTTTCATGAAACCTAAGGACTCCTATATGGAAAGAATCCCGTAAAATACGCCCAAGAAGACTCCTATAAGGAAAAGACTTCTACTCCAAGGAAAAGAGGGGCAGCCCTCGCTACTATAAAAACCCAAGCACTCTCACAAACCAAGGTACGCATAATTTACCCTCTCTGGCACTCTAGAGCAGTGAGAATAAGTCTAACTTGACCTTCGGAGGGTGTTTGGCCGGTACCACACCGGTACTCCCTGCTAGGTTATTCCTTTTCGTTGTGCAGGTGCCATTTGCGATCGTACGAGGAACGTGTGACTCACTGGTGGTATTATTTCCAGCATCATCAGGAGGCTATGTTATTTTCATTTATTAATATTCGGCCTTTTGTTTTGTTTGTTTTCCTTTGAGGGGTATTATTGATGCGGTCTCAATTTCTCTAGTTGTAGAATGTTTTATTCTTGGGCCTTGCTCTTTGAATCCTGAACTAATAAGTTTTCAGCCTAATGCAGGGGAATCTTACACTTTTGATGTAAGTGAGCCAAAAAGATTATGTAGCATTTTGATGCAAGTGAACCTTACACTTTTGCATTGACTAATGTGGTTGCTCTTATTATAGCATTTTTATATATATCCATAATTTTGCAAGTGCTGATGTGGGTGTTTTTTTGGATAAAATGTGTAAAATTAACCACTTTTTGTATTTTGCACAATTTTAGATTGACTGATGCGGTTGCTAAATCCGAAATCCTAATACTCTTATAATCTGAAAAACCACGACGATTGATGCGGCATTTATGTGACTAATGATTTGTTCTAGGTTTCCTATATTCTAGCAAGACATGGAAATTCCTCACAGGAACAGAAGTGAAAGACCAAGAGAAACACACTTCTCTTTATATATTCAATGAATTTCATTAGTTTTACTAATTACTAGTCTGTCACTCTGTTGTAGAATAAACATGTAAAGTATATGGGTGATGGGGTATGTGACATGCCATTAGAGTTAGGGGAGCATCTGGCTTATCGAACTTTATTACTCTCGAAGCACTTTGATATAAGTGAGCCAAAAAGATTATGTCCCTTCAATTACTTTTGTCATAAATTTATAATGAAACTTAGAGCCAAGTATAGGAACACTTTTGCTTAATAAAAGAAGTAGAAATTTACAAAACGAAGCAAATATGCTAAGATTTTTATTTTTTAAAGTATAAATTAAGTACAAACCTTAAAATAGAAATCTGCAAATTTTTTCTTGTTTTCTTAGCTAAGCAATGTTAAGACGAACCATTTCTCTAAATTCCAACCTTTGAGTCTCATTATAAAATGTTTTGTGTTTGTTAGGCCAATATGTTAACCAAATCCACCCTCTTGTCTCCCACTCCATAGTCCTTCCTATGGCACTTTTGTCCACCTTCCAGCACACCCTCTCTCCATATTCATCTCCAGCAAAAACCACTCCTCCTTGCCTAGTGAATGGTCAGTATGCACTCGAATTATACCTATCATGTCAGCTATTTCTCGCTCTCTTTTATATTTTAGTGATCTAAATCTTCATAGCATATAAGAATACAATCAAGATCAAACAAAGAACCATGACAATTATTGTGTAATGCAAAGAATAGACTTCTTTGAACAACGCCCTTATGCCTATCGTAATTTCTAAAGCATGTCCTCTCAATTTTGAGAGCCCAATCTTTCAGGAAAAGATCATACTTTTCATGACAGAGTACATAACGATCCTTCCGATTATTTGGATCAATCCAGTAAGAACCCCGTATTTCACCATCAATTTCGCAAAACCTCCTCTAAGAGCCTCAACTGAAAATATTGTATTTTATTGGTTTTTTAGAAAAAGGTTGTCGATATATAACTTGGATGTCTCCGGTGGCACCAACTTTTGTCTCTTCAAACAAGATATCTTCCACGCCGTCGTGTCTACCCCTATTTCTTGGGATGAAGCAGACATTCTTGATACGCCAACCTGTATAAAATCTAAAGGGTTTTTTTGAAAGAGACTGCGTTTAAGAGTGGTGAAAGAGGGATTTTCTTTTTTTAGTTAAAACTCCTAAGTATTGCAAGGTTTTAGATTTTAGAGTAATGGCATTTTATTAGATATGAGTTCCCGCACGATGTGCGGTGCAACTTATTATTAGTTTTCTCTAATATTTCAATAAGTTTTGCCAAAAATCTTGTAACTTAATTGATTGGCACCTCAATTTCAAATAGAAATATTCAGGATTCAGATCTCCACTCCCAATAATCGATGTATAAAAAAGATATTCCAATAAATTTCATTGTAAAAAATTGTAATATTTAGTTATTTTATATATAGACAAAATAGAAACACAGTAAGAGTAGTATAGTGATTTGGTCATACTATATATATATATATATATGTGTGTGTGTGTGTGTGTTTACAAATTGAAAATTGCATGATATAGTAGCTAATATAGATAGGCATGTTTCATGCCTACTAAAAAATGCATATATCTTTCATTTTTTTTTTTTTTTTTTTTTTTACATTCATGATTGTGTGTTACTAAAAAAAATTTCCCCTTTTTGTTAGACATGGTTTCAATTGTTGCAAAAACAACTAAATTTGGGTAAAAATGCCTTATTTCAAATCAATTATTTCTCACATTAAAAAAAAAAAAAAACCAATTGTTTTTCATATAAATCTTAGAAAAATGATATTAGAAGTTCATTCTGCTTAAAATAATTAATATAACAAAATAAACATATTTATTATATTAGTAATCTTTCTAATTACATGGAATACATACTGCAGTGTTAGTTCCACACAAACACATACACACGCGCGCGCACACACACAAAGAAGTTAGGAAATTTAAGGTGTACGGCACTGTGATATCCAAGCTCAGGTGGGCCTTGGATCCTGACTCAACAGTGTGGCCCATGGCATCCACCTCTTTCTACCTAAGGCCCCAACCCGAGCCCACAAAAGCCACAATCCCAGGCCTCATATTGCCCAAAAGCCTGAGGAGTAGATAATCTCAATTAGCACGCACCCTGTTCTGCCGCCTGGGCCTTGCTCAATGAACCATATCCCGAGCAAGAAGAAAGGCGCTTGGGGACACCATCTCTTGTATGCCCCGCAGTGCCTTGGGGAATATCGTTGCCAAGCATATCTACTGAAATGGGAACCATTTCCAAAGCCACTTTCACCACACCCTACTCCCACCTAAACACCCACTTACAATTAACGACATTGGACCTCCTATTGCACTAACCATGGAAGTAATCATGGTCTCTCCACTAATTTTAGGCTATAAATATGAGAAGTTAAAGGAGAGAAAAGTGGATGGTGGAAGAGGAGAAGTAATTTCGTTAAGTTTCTGTGCCGAGAACAACCCAAAGTAGGAAACTCAAGCCCACAATACAAATAAATTGTGAGCCAGAGTGAGGCCCAACCCAATAGCCTCGCTTTTGGTGGGCACAATTGGCGTCGTCTGTGGGAATCTCCTACAAAGCTGTGGTTCAACTAAGACTCACGCTCAGGAAGATGTCTGAAAGACGTTCAGGAAGCTATGCTGAAAGTGGTTCCGTGGGGTCTTCTCTGGGATCCACCTGGCAGGAACAAAGGCACAAGAGGCGTGAAGATAGGGATCACGAACAAGAGGAAGATTGGTCAAGCCTTGGAGAGGGATCGTACCAAACTCACTGAACATTATCAGGTGCTTCAGGGCACGGGTAATTTGATGAGAGAGATGAGGAGCTGGAGCGGTTACGCAAACTGGTGAGAGATTTGGAGTTGGAGGCGAGAGGTAGGCACCAGAGAAGGGATCGAGATGACTGAGAAAGGAGAGCTAATAGTGGGGGAAATTGATATGGGGCGAGGTCCAATCAGTCTGATTCCCGTTAATGCCGGGATCGTTCGCATTCACGGGAGTCCCGTCGACGCAAGTACCGTTCCCATTCCCGAGAGTCGTGTCAACACCAAGACCGTTCACGTTCACGCGAATATGCCAACCGGGGTTCAGACTCCTCAGAGGAGCGATAGCCCCACAACGCCACTATGGATGCTATGAGTCGCGCCTTACGCGAGTCGCTCTGTTGCCGTTCTCTAACGACATTGAACGGGCCCCAATGCCGACCAGATTCACGCGGCCACCATTTTACTCCTACGATGGGAAAATAGACCTAGTAGAGCACGTCAATCATTATATCCATATGATGTCTCTGCATACACATAATGACGCACTGATGTGTAAGGTATTTCCCTCAAGCCTCGGGCCCACGGCATTGAGATGGTTTAATGGGCTACGAAAAGGTTCCATTCATAGTTTTGCTGAGCTGATTCAGGAATTCGATGCCCGATTTATGACGTACAGTCGGATGCCGCAATCGGTGTACGCATTACTATCTATGAAGATGAAGGTCGGCGAAACCCTTCGTAGTTATGCCAGTCAGTATTGGGAGCTTTACAATGAGATTGGTGGGGGTAATGAGAAGATTGCAGCAAGCACTTTTAGGATGGGGCCGCTCCAGGATTCCAAACTACGAGAGTCATTGACGAAAAGGCCTCTCGAGGATATGAGGCAACTCATGAGGCGCATTAAGGAGTATAAATGCCTTGAGGATGATCGGCTACAAAGTAAGGGCAAGGCCCCGTTATTAAATTGTCCTCGGCAAGGCATTTTTTCGCCAAGACCCCGAAAGGATATGAGAATGCAGGAGCTGGAAGTACAAATGGGGGAGGTGAACATGGCATTCAAGGAGCCGGTGCACAAGATCGTAGACCGGATTAAGAACGAATCGTACTTCAGATGGCCAAACAAGATGGGGGGAGAACCATCTCGGAGGAACCAGAACTTGTACTGTACCTATCACAGAGATAAGGGGCATAACACCAAGTAGTTTCGGGTGTTAAAAGACCACCTAGGGCAATTGGTGAAGGTAGGGTATTTGAAGGAGTTCGTGGTGGATTCCAAGAACAGGGCAAGGAGCCCAACAAAGAGGAAATCCTCTCCCACCACCAATGGGAGTGATTAAAGTCATCCATGCTACGCTGAGGAGTACTGCGATGACTAGAAAGGGGGTATTGACTGTTGTACCCGTAGAAAATTACTCGGATGAGCAACCCCTCGAAAAGAAAATTAAATTTGCTCAGGAACCTCTTGCTTTCGACGATGACAACCTAGAGGGAACGATTCAGCTGCACGATGATGCGTTGGTGGTGACGACTCGAATAAGTGGTTTCCTAGTAAAGAGGGTGATGATAGATCAAGGGAGCAGGGCCGACGTGATGTACCCCGACCTGTTCAAGGGGCTCGGGTTGAAAAAGGTGGACCTCTCAAAGTATGACACACCTCTGGTTGGGTTTAATGGCAGGGTAGTGATTCCCCAAGGACAAATCTCCATTCCCATGAATATGGAAGGTAAGGAGGTAGTTGTAACGTTTATAGTGGTAGCCTCATTTTCTCCTTATACAGCGATTTTGGGAAGGTCATGGATTCATGCAATGGGGGCCGTTCCATCCACCCTGCATGTGAAGGTTAAGTTTCGCACTGAGCAAGGTGTTACCATGGTAAGAGGAAGCCAGCAGGTGGCTAGACAGTGCCTGGTCGCGGCAATTAGTTGGAAGAATGAACAGGCCGATCAGAAGGAAACCACCGAGGAGGCAACTTTATAGCAATTACAGGAGCCCCGAGAAGAAATGGGGGCTGGTTGTGTCGAATAACTAATTTTTAGAGTTAAAATATTATTGAATGTTGACAAATATTTTCAAATAGGAATAAGTATAAAGGACGAGGATAGGGTAGGAGTGTTGTTGTTTCTCATTCAAAATGTAGACGTCTTTGCCTAGAGCCCGTATGAGGTGCCCGGGGTAGATCCCGAATTCGTAGTCCACAGGCTTAATGTAGACCCGTCTTTTCCTCTTAAGAAGCAGAAGTCGATGAGGTCAGCCAAGGAGTACGTCGTGGCAGTTAAATTGGAGGTTGAAAGGTTAAAAGAGGCCGGGGCGATAAAGGAAGTCTTCTTCTTGGAATGGTTGGCGAATACCGTGGTAGTCAGAAAGAAGAACCGCAAATGGAAGGTTTGTGTAGATTTCATGGATTTAAACTGAGAATGCCCAAAGGACCCGTTCCTTATGCCGAAAATCGATCAGTTAATGGATGCCACCTACGAGCACCCGAGGATGAGTTTCTTGGACGCTTTTCAGGGCTATCATCAAATCGCCCTAGCTGCCGAGGACCAGGAGAAGACGACATTCATCTCTCCTGATGCCAACTACCACTACACCATGATGCCCTTCGAATTAAAGAATGCCGGGTCAACGTATCAATGGATGATGACGAGGATGTTTCGGGACAAAATTAGGCGTACGGTTGAAGTGTACATTGATGACATGGTAGTAAAAAGCAAGCAAGAAGTATGGCATATTGAGGATCTTCAGGGGATGTTTGAAGTACTTCGGCAACATAAGTTGCACCTTAATGAGGAAAAGTGCGCTTTTGGGGTAGAAGCTGGCAAGTTTTTGGGATATTTAATCACTTACCGGGGAATCGAAGTCAATCCTGATCAAATCGAAGCCGTGAAGTGTCTCAAACCACCGAGCAATCCAAAGGAGGTGCAGGTATTGACCGGAATGCTAGCCGCCCTTAACCGGTTCATTTCTAAACTTGTTGATTGCTACCGTCCATTCTACCAATTCTTGAGGAAGTGAAGGGGATTTCAGTGGGACGAAAAGTGTGAAAAAGCTTTCCAGAACTTAAAGGAGTATTTAATGCAGGCACCTTTGTTGACAGCCCCGGAGCCCAGGGAGGACTTATTCATGTACCTCTCGATGTCCGATCACGCTGTAAGTGTCGTGCTTCTGAGGGACTGAGGAGTGAAGTATCTTGTATATTATATCAGCAAAACCTTGGCCGATGCCGAGACGAGGTATCTGCCTTTGGAAAAGTTGGTATTGGCACTAGTTCATACCACAAGAAAACTGCCCTATTACTTTCAGGCTCATACCGTATATGTATTAACCAAATAGCCCTTGTAGTCATTGTTAAAAAGATCTAACTTCACGGGACGGATAGCTAAATGGGGGACCTGGCTTGGAGCCTTTGACATAAGGTATAAACCAAGGAGTTCGATGAAAGGGCAGGTGTTAGCTGATTTTGTGGCAGAATTTTATCCTAGTAACAAATGGGAAATGGTTTGTCATGTGGAAAACCGTCCATGGAGGGTGTTTGTGGACGGTGCATCAAGCGCCATGGGGGCTGGTACTGGGATTGTTATAATTACTCCGAAAGGAATACAGTTGGAGCATTCTTTTAGATTGGGGTTTAGAGCCTTTAATAACAAGGCAGAGTACGAGGCCTTACTTGCCGGATTGAGGACCGTTTTAGGCATGGGCACCCGGGACGTAGAGATTTATTCAGATTCACGACTGGTGGTTAGCCAGGTACAGGACAGTTTTGAAGCCCGGGATTCTCGAATGAAAGAGTACTTACAGGTGGTAAAGCAAGTTATAGGTAAGTTCTGTATGGCAAAGGTGACCCAAATGGCCTGGGGGCAAAACAGACACGTTGATTCTTTGGCTACGCTAGCTTTAGCAATGACCGGGGATGTTCCTCGGTTAATCAAAGTGGAACTCATAACGGAACCGAGCATTAATACCGCGACTGATGTTGGTATCATCGGGGTTGGTGTTAACAGGGTTCGCCGAATAGCCTCTCGATACTGGTTGTCGGCGGATAGGAAGCTATATTGAAGGTCCTTTGGAGGGCCATACCTTTTATGCTTACACCCCGAGAAAGTAAACAAACTCTTGGCTGAGCTACATGATGGTGTGTGCGGCAGTCATGTGGAGGGACGCTCATTAGCTCACCGGGCAATGACTCAGGGATTTTGGAGGCCATAGATGCAGAAGGATGTTGCCAAATATGTGCGTAAGTGTGAGCGGTGCCAAAAGCATACCCCCTTGATCCACCAGCCAACAAGACATCTGAATCCGATCAGTAGTTACACAATGGGGGCTGGATATTCTCAGCCCATTTCCCTGGGCGACGGGCAATCGAAGGTTTGTTTTAGTGGCTGTTGATTACTTCACCAAATGGGCGGAAGCAGAAGCGTTAGCCAACATTCGAGACATGGATGTTAAGAAATTCGTGTGGAAGAATATAGTCACTAGATTTGGGGTGTCGGACTCTATTATATCCGACAATGGGATGTAGTTTGACAGTAGGGCCTTCTGCGAGTTTTGTGGTGATCTCGGCATCAAGAACAGATACTCTATCCTGGTATATCCTCAAAGCAATGGACATGCTGAAGCCATTAATAAGACAATTTTGAATGGATTGAAGAAAAGATTGGACAGTGTGAAGGGTAAGTGGGCCGAGGAGTTGCCCAACGTTTTATAGGCATACCGAACAAAGCTTAGGAGATCTACAGGAGAAACTCCGTTTTCCTTGACGTACAGGGCAAAAGCTGTGATACTGGCCGAAGTAAACCTATACAATGCACGGGTCGAAGGATTTAATCCCGCCCAAAACGAAGGGATAATGGTGGAGCGTTTGGATCTGTTGGAGGAATACCAAGAAGCAGCGACCATACGGCTAGTCGAGTATCAGCAGGAGCTCGCTCGACGTTACAATCGGGATGTGAAGACGAGGGAATTCAGTGCTGGGGACTTGGTGCTACAGAAAGCAGTTAGGAACATGCGAGATACGAATGCTGGGAAACTGGCCCTTACTTGGGAAGGGCTTTATAGGGTTACTGCTATCGCGAGTGCAAGAGCGTACTACTTGGAGGACCTAGACGAGAGGCCACTTCCCCAATTGTGGAACGTCCATAACTTGAAAAATTTTTATCACTAATCGGTTGTACATGGGAGTGTAGATTCAGTGTAATCTTGTACATATGCTTTGTCAACTAATATAAAGTTGATGTTTATCCATACAGGTGCATTTAATTCTATTACTGTTAATCCATCAGCCTCGGCCAGCAAAAATAGGAAAGTTAAGAAGACTAAGGCAGTTTGTTTTAAGCTAAGGACAAAAACCTATCCCCGGTTCGATTTCCATCACCAGGCAGGTGGAAACCTAACGCAAAATTTTCTAAGGATAGAAGCCTGCTTCTCAGTTCGATCATTATCATCGAGCAGGTGGAAACCTAACACAAAATTTTCTAAGGACAGAAGCCTGCTTCCCGGTTCGATCATTATCACCGAGCAGGTGGAAACCTAATACAAAATTTTCTAAAGATAGAAGTCTGCTTCTCGGTTCGATTATTATCACCGAGCAGGTGGAAACCTAACGCAAAATTTTCTAAGGACAGAAGCCTGCTTATCGGTTTAATCCTTATCACCAAGCAGGTGGAAACCTAATGCAAAATTTTCTAAGAACAGAAGCTTGCTTCTCGGTTCAATCAATGTCATCGAGCAGGTGGAAACCTAACGCGAAATTTTCTAAGGACAGAATCCTGCTTCCTGATTTGATCATTATCACTGAGCAGGTGAAAACTTTACACAAACGATTCCTAGGGGTTGAAAACTGTCCTGGAACAGGGACTTGCATCCCGGTTTTCCATGCCTTACATTTAGCCTTAGAAGTTAGGAAGGGTAGCATCTGTTAAGTGGGGGTTTCCATTACCAAGGAATTAATCCATTCTCCTCTCCAAACCCGTCCCGAACATCATACATGCCCAAAGGTAAGCTTTCCTACCTGATCATTAAGAGGGTATATATATGTGCATTCGCAAAAAATAGGAGAATATAACAAAAGAAACAACGTAATATTGAACATTCATAAACATGATTAAAGCTAAAGTCTGGCAATTAAACCTTAATTAAATATGGCCAACACATAAAAACTAAACCAGTGTCTTGTCACCAAAACTCAGTGACTACAGAAAATTTAACCCGACAAAAATAATTGTTTTGTCACCACAACCCGGTGACGTAGGCAAACTTACTAAAGGAAAGAAATTACTTAAATAAAAGGAAAGAAAAGGTAAATAAAAAGAGTCTGGTTCGACAGTTAGACTGTAGGGTCTGCAGGCTGCATCTGGGCGACAGTCACGGGCGGCTGCTGATTCGGTACTAAAGGCTGAAATTGGGTGTCCTCGTCGGATTGGTCGCCAGCACGAGGGTTATTGGAGACTTCCACATCAACCAACTCCACGTGGGAGTCAATTTGCTCCACCAACTCCCTCATACTTGTCGTTTCCTCTTCATCAATAGGCCCAAGAGGATTCTGCATGGTTGGGTTAGTGCTCAGGAAGGGGATTTGACCGGGATTCCTTAGAGGGGAGTCCTCAGGGACCCCCAAGGCTTGTAGGGCAGCCAACCAACCTTCCTCGAAAGTTAGCTTCCGGGCTTCTAGGATGACAAGCTTTACAGAGTTTTCCGTGTCAGCGAATCCCTCATTATACCATTTGTTTTCACAGGCCTCCAGAGCTGCCTTTAAGTCGGTAACCTCCTCAGCCCGTGTAGTATTCATACTCGCCGCCTCCGCTAGTTTTAGCTCAGTCTCCCTCAGCTTAACCTCCAACTCCGAGGATCTCTTTTCTGCCACCACCCTGGCCTTCTCGGACACGGCAGCCTTCTTCTCCGCAGTTGCAGCAGCCTTGACTTTCTCTTTCGCAGTTGCCTTGGCCACATCTTTAAGGGCCTTCTCCCGACCGGCATCCTCGGCTAGTTCTTTTAGCCGCCCGTCAAGTATATAAGCCAGTTGAGCGGCCTAATGAAGCAACAATGATAAGTATAAGAACAGAAAGAATATGCATAGAAGTTAGTGGTAAACTAAAAAACAAGAGATTACCGCAATAGTATGCCATTACAACCTCCTTCCCATGGACTCGTTTATGCCATCTTTAAAAGCATTTACGTCCTCAGGTAAAAGAAGGCCGTGCACCAAACTTTGGGCAACACGACCCCCCTCACCTTTATCCCACACCCGCACACTCGCGGTCGTAGAAAGAGGCCTGCCATCCATCTGAAATGTGGGTCACCACTCTGATGCAGCTTGGGATGTGGACGCCACGTTCGTCTCGGTTTGAGCAGTTGGCTCCTGGATTACGATGCCTTTTGATGGCTAGGCAGGAGTCCTGGCAGGCGCATCACCCGAGCCGATGGGGTTCTGCTCGGCAGTACGTTGCCTCTTCCAGGATCGGCCGAAAGGAGGAGAAGGGGGAGTTTGACCACGGCCTTGAGGTGGTTACTGTTGTGCGGCTGGCCGGGCACCGGGCAAAAAACGGCTAACCGTCATGGTCCTTCGTGTCACCATGCCTTCACCTCGATCGGATTCGGTTTCAGAGGAGCTTTAGGTTCAACAGGAACCTCGGGTTCAATATGAGCCTTGAGTTGAACGGGGGCTTCCGGCTGAACTGGCACGTGTGCCTGTTCCCGGCGGCGTTAAGACACGTGTTCAGCTAACTCGTCCCGTATGGGTGCAAGCTCGTTCGAACAAGTGTACTGCAAGCCAAGGTTACGAGCTTCACCTATTGTGAGCCTCGGAGGAAGGAAATTTGCGTGTTGTACGTTGATGTATGAAAGGAAGGGACTGTCAACTAGCAAAGTTTGGCTAAATGCTTGCTAAGTAGAATACACGAGATCAACGCCGAGGATTAAATGAGATGCTCGAAGTTGTCGGTCCCATTGTACAAAAATTTCTGACCTAAGCACAAAATTTAGGTCCCGAACATGCACTACTCTAAGATCCTTCTTAAACTTTTTGCTCTCTGCATAGAAGCAACACAAAAACTGATTAGTAATTACTTGATCAAATCAAAATTAATAAATTAATAAAATCAAGTTAAGAAAGTAT
Organism: Quercus robur; assembly: GCF_932294415.1. Lineage (NCBI taxonomy): Eukaryota > Viridiplantae > Streptophyta > Magnoliopsida > Fagales > Fagaceae > Quercus > Quercus robur. The sequence continues at coordinate 66,609,521 of NC_065541.1, forward strand.
ATATGGAACCAACCAACATCGTGCGGTAAGAACACGCAGGGGAACTCCTTGGCAGGCTAGTTGCCGCTCACCCGTACAAACTCTCCAGCTGAGTTCCTATTTGAGTAAGCAGGCATGAAATAAGCCGTACCCTCATGTCTCTGGTTTTTAAGCAATAGTCCGAATCGATGTTGCCGCACAAATTGTACATGTAATTAACGTCATGGTAATTCAGTTGTAGGCCAAACAACTGGTTTAGCCTACTGACGCAACTCACCACTCAGTAAAAGTTAGGGGGGAGTTGGTCGGGACACAGACCGTAAAATCTGAGTGTACCTATGACGAGGGGGTCAACGGGGAACCTAATCCCACCCTCAAGAATTTCCATTAAGGGAAAGAAAACTGTATTTGCACCATGGCGCCTTTGGATGTCAATATCACCCTCGTGACAGTAGGCGATATCAACATCCTCAGGGACGTTGTAGGCAGCCCTAAAAGTAGCCAAGTAGGCTTCTGAGGAAAGGAGATGAGAATAGCCCATTCTCTAAGGAAAGATTCATAGAACTATGATTACGATAGAACAGAAAGAAATAGAACAAGTAGAAGGAAAGGGAAAAGAAACTTACTGAGGGCTCTAAGGAGGAAGGATGTTTTGGGCTAGAAGATGAACGCACAGAGTATATGCTCAGAAGAGAGAAAACTCAGAGAATGAAGAGTGAAAAAGTGAAAGAATGATTTGGGTTGGGCTATTTATAGGAGCCAGGAAGGGGTGAGCAACGTTTAATTAACAATAAAGAGGCATAATCAATAATAATGAGGCCAAAAAAAACCTTACGGATACGAATGGTGACTGAGACACGTGCTGCCTCGGTTCACAAACCGTCAGGTAATAATGACGACTGAACCAAACAACCAAATACAATGCGTCTTTTGAGAGCGCATTAATGGGTCTCTGAAACCATCCAATATCCACCCATTGAGCTTCTCGGATAGCTATTGCCTCTTAGATTCCTTGATTCGTTCCCGAGAGCCGGGCACGAATCAAGGGGGAGCTAATGTACGGCACTGTGATACCCAAGTCTGGGTGGGCCTTGGATCGTGACTCAACAGTGTGGCCCATGGCATCCACCTCTTTCTACCTAAGGCCCCAACCCGAGCCCACAAAAGCCGCAATCCCAGTCATCATATTGCCCAAAAGCCTGAGGAGTAGATAATCTCAATTAGCACATACCCTGTTCGGCTGCCCGGGCCTTGCTCGACGAACCACATCCCGAGCAAGAAGAAAGGCACTCGAGGACACCATCTCTTGTATGCTCGGTAGTGCCTTGGGGAATATCGTTGCTGAGCATATCTACTGAAATGGGAACCATTTCCAAAGCCACTCTCACCACACCCCACTCCCACCTAAACACCCACTTACAATTAACGACATTGGACCTCCTATTGCACCAACCATGGAAGTAATCATGGTCTCTCCACTAATTTTAGGCTATAAATATGAGAAGTTAAAGGAGAGAAAAGTGGATGGTGGAAGAGGAGAGGTAATTTCGTTGAGTCTCTATGCCGAGAACAACCCAAAGTAAGAAACTCAAGCCCACAATACAAATAGATTGTGAGACAGAGTGAGGCCTAACCCAATAGCCTCGCTTTTGGTACGCACATAAGGGATTAAGATTAATTTTAGTGAATTCACAAATATTTAATTTTTTTATAGCTTTTGTGACAATTGTTGTCAAAACAACTAAACATGAGTAAGAATGTTATATTCTAAATTTATTATTGTTATTCCAACTAAAAATTATTTTCTATATAGAGTTTATAAAAATAAACATATAAATTCATTTAATATAAATAATTAATGAACAACAATAGATAATTAATATATGCATTTACTCTATTGGCTAATTCAATGAACTAATACTTTAATATAAATACAAACTTAGTTGAAGTAGAAAACTAAATAAAGAGAATTTCAAGGAATGTGTCACATGACACAACCTCATACTCTCCAACATGAGGTCTCTACTTTATATATATATATATATATATATATTGTAGGGCCGGGGAGCTTATGATCCGGCCCACGCTCTATCCGGGCTTAGGGCCCGTGCCGAGGAGGTAGTGTGCCGAGGACGAGTGATCAAAGGCCGAGGGGTTAAGGGGAACAGCTGAGAACGACCCTATCCTCGGCACTCCAAGACTTCGATGAGAAGAGCAACGTCTTAGTGAAGGATATCCCCAAATAGTCCCCTAAAGGGGATGTGAGTGGAATAGGGCCCACGTGGAGGTACGGTGCAAAATAGGTTCCAGGAAAATACGTCCCCTCCACATTAAATGCGCCGGCCAGTGTCCTGATCATGTTAATGAGAAAAGACGCTTGGACGGTGTAACTTCGATCCTCGCAACTAACAGAAAGTAAGAGGGGACAGCTGATGGGACAGGTATAGAAGTAAGCACCTGCCTGACCAACAAGTGGAGGGCTAAGATCAACCAAGAAGGACTATATAATGTAAAGGTTAGTGCACCAAGAGGAGGTTGGGAAAAATGGCCAAAAACCAGAGCCTCCCAGCCCGCCTCCAGGAAAAAGACTCCTAGGGCGAAAACGACTTAACCATGTATGAGTACTACTAGAAACCCACCGTCTGGTGACTGAGGCCTAGCCTTTCAAACCCACGCTCTACAAATGATATTGTTTGAGCCTTTTTACGTGCGAACCCAACACCGTTGCGGGTCGTTACGAATCGTGTCCTTACATATATATATATATATATATTGATTATCACGTGAAAGGCAAGAAAAAAAAAAGGCCAAAATAAAAGGACAAAGTTCAGGTACAATATTAACCATATTCAAAATCATTAATATTATTACATATTTAAAAAATTTAACAGTTGGATTGCATGTTCTTTACGCTCTTAATATATTTGTCAATTTTTTTGTCAATTAAATATTATTTACTATATGATTTACAAGATTATATTTTATGCATAATTTTATATTACAAATGTAACATCCGCTTTTAAAAAATGTAACATAATTTTATAATTTTATATTACGGATGGCTGTAGGGTAGAATATGTTCTCCGCTTTCCACAAGTCGGATGAAGCATTCACCCCAGCTCGCTTCAATGCCTCTTCCCAAACCTGGGAGCAGTAAAGCCTGCATACTCCAGGAATCTGGGCTTTAAGGATGGCTTGGGTTTCAGCTACCCCTGCATTATAACCATCATCCTCGGCCGTTTCCTTGGCAACCTCAGCCTCATTTCTGGCAAACTCGGCCTCCCGCTTGACCCTTATGGCTTCGTCACGAGCATACTCCACCACACCTTTGTCATGCTCGGCCGCGGCCAGCTTTTTACTTAAATCCTCGATCAGATCTTTAGCTATTTGCAACTGATCCTCGGCTTCAAGTAGACGTTTTGTTTGGTCCTCGGCCTGTTTTTGGGCACTAGCTAGGCCCGCTGATGCGCTATCCCTTTCACGGATAGCAACTGTTAGGTCAGCCTTGGCCTTGGTGAGTTCATCCTCAAAGGCTTGGAGAGTCTTCGCGGCCGTTATGCGCTTAGTGCGTTCATTCTCGGCCGTCTTACTCTTATTATTCACCTCTTCCTCCATCCTATAAGTGGCCTGGAGAGCCTGGCAAGGGAGATAAATGCATAGTTAATAACAAACCAGGAGCCAGAGTTAATAAAGTTTTAGATTTCAAGAAACCTTACCATGCCCAAGTACCTCTTAGTACTGAGGAAGACCTCCTGCATCCTCATTTTCCTCAGACCATCCATGTCAGTAGGAAGTAGCATGGTTCTCCCTAATGCGTCTGCCACGTAGCCACCCTTGCCATCTCCAAGGTCCCTCATGGATGCAGTTTCCAGCAGTGGACCCCCGTGAAGCATTGGGGCAGGAAGCCAGGCGCTTGGCAAGGACTGGGCCTCGATCCCCTTTCCCTTGCCTTGAGAGGATTGAACTTCAGTCTCTTTACCCTTGCTTTGGTGCCCAAGCTTCAGTTGTTTTGTACGCGGAGCCTCCTCCTTCTCCTTAGAAGGTTGGGATTTTCCCTCGTCCATGATTTCCTTGCCCTTGGGGCTCCTCTTTCTCTTCGAAGCAGTGCCTTCCGGCCGAGGAGGTAGAGATGGTTGGGAGGAAGCAGGAAGTTTGGGGTGGGGGGATTGTGGCTGTGACTTGGTGGAAGATGACCTAGTCTGGACAATCTGGGGCTGAGGTGGTGGGGAAGGAACCTTGGGTTGTGGCATTCCCTGCGTATCCTTCCCAGGTTGACCCTCGAGGAGTTCGAGTAGGGGGGTCGGGGGCTTTCTCTTGAGTCCCATCTCGGCCTGAGAAGAGGTGCCTACTGACGATAATTCCGCCTCGGACAAGGACGAGTCACCTATATCCCCAGAAGGATCCTCAGATTAGTGGGCTAGGTCAAATACCCCAAAACCTTCCTCGGGCCGTTCTAGCTCGCCTTCGTCCTCTGCTACTTGATGAGATGAGGAGGGGCCCACGGGTGGGATGTTCTCGGGGATGGATGGTTCCTGGGAGATTAAAAATCCTTTCTCGACCACGGTAATTTTTGGAAGCCAAGGACGGCTGGCGCTGATCACATGCCTTGCGTCCGCAAATGACTTCTGAACAGGAGGGTACCCTAGTATTTTGTGAGCTGCTCAGACTTGATCATCTCCGTCATTTACAAAAACTCCTGCTTGTAAGACAGTCTCTAAGTCCGCCCGGTTGACTAAGTGAAAATGCCGTTGATAGGCGTGTGGATCTACAAAAAGAAAAACACGCATGCATGGTTAGTCTCCAAACAACATTAGATTAGAATGGCGTTAAGACTCATCGCCCTTCCATTCCCAGTACCCCACCTGGTTCTCCTTCTACTATGGGACACATCGCCATCGTGCCATTCACCAGAGACGATAAGGAAATCCTTGTTTAATCCCTTGTTGGAATCAGGGAGGCATTGGATTAATCAAATCCTTTCGTCCCTTGTCTTCATGTAAAAGGTTTTCCCCTTCAACTTTTGGAGATTATAGCACCAGTTCACATCATGGTGGGTCAGTCTTAACCCCATCTTCTCGTTTAAAGCGTCCACACAACCCAGAATCCTAAAAACGTTGCCGGCGCACTGGGTGGGGGCTAATCGGAAGTGCCTGAGATAACCCATCGTTACCGGCCCCATAGGGATTCTCATACCCCCCTCTACAAAGGCGAGGACGGGAATTACTACCGCGCCCATTTCCCTCTTATAATGCCACTCCCCCATCTTACAATGCCTCAGACTTACATTGGGAGGAATCCTATAATCGACGATGAACTTATTCATCGCCTCTTCAGTATCGACTAATTTCCTCAGTCTCAATTTAGCCATCTCTATGACTTACTAAACAAACCCAACCCGCGACGGGAGAAGAAAGGGAATCAACGAAAAATAAACCTAGAAAAGAAAAATCACGAGTTAATGGAGGTAGGGAACTTACATAAAAGAGGAAAGGCGCTTCGGATAGGCTTTTTGTGCTGGAGATAGACTTGAATTTGGACGAAAATTCAGATGAACCCAGAATATACGCGCTAGAACTCTTAAGTGCAAAACTGAAGAGACAGATCTGTTCCAAAAAATCTCTTATACTTTCTAGGGTAACTGCACAAATTTTCCCGCCCATAAAGACCAAGGGATCACGACCGTTCGATCTTCATCATGCCGTAGAACGTGGGAAACACAAAGCCGCCCGTATTTAATGAGACCACGTTTCGCCTTCCAAGGGCTCTAGGAACATGTCTCGGGCAGATAAAAAGTCTCGGGAACCGATAGGTGACAAGGATGGACAGGCATTGGCAGATGTGTGATGTCATCAAAACCCTCCTATCCGTCCGAGGAGTCGGATAGCAGGATTTTGAGGGGCTATTGTAGGGCCGGGGAGCTTATGATTCGGCCCACGCTCTATCCGGGCTCAGGGCCCGTGCCGAGGAGGTAGTGTGCCGAGGACGAGTGATCAAAGGCCGAGGGGTTAAGGGGAATAGCTGAGAACGACCCTATCCTTGGCACTCCAAGACTTCGATGAGAAGAGCAACGTCTTAGTGAAGGATATCCCCAAATAGTCCCCTGAAGGGGATGTGAGTGGAATAGGGCCCACGTGGAGGTACGGTGCAAAATAGGTTCCAGGAAAATACGTCCCCTCCGCATTAAATGCGCCGGCCAGCGTCCTGATCATGTTAATGAGAAAAGACGCTTGGACGGTGTAACTTCGATCCTCGCAACTAACAGAAAGTAAGAGGGGACAACTGATGGGACAGGTACAGAAGTAAGCACCTGCCTGACCAACAAGTGGAGGACTAAGATCAACCAAGAAGGACTATATAATGTAAAGGTTAGTGCACCAAGAGGAGGTTGGGAAAAATGGCCAAAAACCAGAGCCTCCCAGCCCGCCTCCAGGAAAAAGACTCTTAGGGCGAAGACGACTTAACCATGTATGAGTACTACTAGAAACCCACCGTCTGCTGACTGAGGCCTAGCCTTTCAAACCCACGCTCTACAAATGATATTGTTTGGGCCTTTTTACGTGCGAACCCAACACCGTTGCGGGTCGTTACAAATCGTGCCCTTACATATATATATATATATATATATATATTGATTATCACGTGAAAGGCAAGAAAAAAAAAGGCCAAAAGAAAAGGACAAAGTTCAGGTACAATATTAACCATATTCAAAATCATTAATATTATTACATATTTAAAAAATCTAACAGTTGGATTGCATGTTCTTTACGCTCTTAATATATTTGTCAATTTTTTTGTCAATTAAGTATTATTTACTATATGATTTACAAGATTATATTTTATGCATAATTTTATATTACAAATGTAACATCCCTTTTTTTTTTTTTTTTAAATGTTAGATTTTTATGGATCCCATGTGCCCCCACCTACCCCACCATTCCCTACCACACATTCTCACACTATTACTTTGTCTCTTTGGCTAGCCATTCCTCTTCTTCCTCATTTGTTTTCTTTCTTTTTTCTCACAAACACTCCCTCACACTCTCCCACCGATGCCACTCCATACCATCATCTCCACCATCATTTTTTTGGCAAGGTCATTGGAAAATCCTTCGGAACCTCTAAGCATTTTCATCCATTTTATTTGAGGTAAAGATTTCTAATGTTTTTTTTATGGGTTTTATGCTTTTTCTAGAGGTTCTCTTTATCTAAGCTTTGATAATAATATTCATATGATTTATGAGCTTTGGTTATGAGCTTTGGAAGTGATATTTTTGTGTTTATATGTATGGGTTTTGTCTTGGTGGATTTATTTGATGAGTGGGTTTTTAGTTTTTACAATGGTGGCTATCTAAGTGGTGAAGATTTGGGAGTTTTGGCTTTTTAATGTGAAATAAATGGTGAATATAATTGTTATTGATTATTTGGAGCTAGTTAAAGATTCAAATTGTTTGGCTTGGAGGATATTATGACTTTGGTGTCAAGGGCCTCTTGATGATGTTACATAAATCTTGTGGAAACTACTTATAAAGTGTTGGGGTTTTGATGTTAGAGATAATACCTTGAATGATTTATGAGTATAATGGGGGTCTATGCCTTGTAAATTAATTTGTTGAGAAATTTTGGAAGTGGAATATATTATTTGTGAGGTTAAATACTAAGCTTGCCTAATTAATGGCTTATTTGGCAATTCCTAATTTGTAGCTAGATATAATTTCAAACTTTATGTTTATTGTGATAAGTTTGCTTGATATTGTTTAGGTTCTAGCTAATTTCCTTTAGAGCTTGGAGAATTAGGCCTTTTGCGAGTGGCAAGGTGTGGGGGCCTTTTGTGTATTTGGGCCTTGGCCCTTCTACTGTACTGAGGCCTGTGAATCTGAGGTAAGGAAGTTGGGTCTAGCCTAGTTTGGGTTGCACTGTAGGCCAACTTGCGCGTGAGTTGGGCTCACCTAATGTCGAGACAAGCTGTTGAGGACACTGCAGGCCAAATGCAAGGTGTAGTCATGGCTGGATAGCTGTTACAGCAGAAATATAACAGCAAAAGTATACTACGGCTAATGTGCTTTGATAATAGCTTAATTTTGCATATTTATATCATTGTTAGAAAGCATTATCATACTTATTTTGAGTTAATTCAAGCATTTTATATTTGGTTTTGGGATAATACTGAAAATTAATTTTGTGCTTAATTGAATTTTATTGCATGAATTTGTCTTTTGTAGGAGAATAGAATTAAATAGGTGGATTTGTGCAAAGAAAAAAGCTAATGGACTTTACTTTTACAATGGCCAAATTGAAGTTAAAGAAGGCCAACCCAATTAAATTTAAGTCCAATTGGAGCAGGGAATCAAAGGAAATTTGCACCAAATCCAAGTCCAATTTGAATTAGGATTCCAGCCTGCACATCAGTTAGTATTTTTGGCATAACTTTCGGCTCAGACATCCAATTGAGATGATTCAAGTTGGGCTGGAAAGTTAACTTAAAGGGATACAACTAACACCATAAGTAAAATGAATAGAGTTACAACAGAACAACTGATACAGCAAATAGAAAAATAAGAGGAATACTACAGCAGGACATGTAATGTTGAAACAAAACTAGTTATGTTAATACTATCAACATAAACTAAAAGGGGATTGTCACAAAACATCCAAAAATGTAGTGAGGATAGCCTCGTCTTCTCCAACCTTGGATTGCTCTATTTAGCAGGAACAAGTCCAAAAAGGAAGCCAATCCCCAATGCAAGTAACCTCAATGCAAGTTTCTGCTGTAGAAATTACTTTTGCTGGGAAGAGGGCCTAAATGGTTTTAGGTTCCAGATTATGGGTTAAAGAGAGTGGGAATGTCAAGGGGAGAGAAAAGTTGATCTATTGATGCATGCTTCTAATTCTGCCATAACTCTCTTTACTTTATGTTTTTTGCTCTTCCTTACCACTTGGTTTTCTTATTCTAATTTTGTTAGGTTTCTTTTCTCTTTTCTTCTCTCTGTGTATTTTCTTTATTCGTCTACCTCTTGCCTCCTTCTGCTTCTCGTCTCTTGTTCATAGTTACCTCTATTCCATTTTATACTTGCTTAAATTTATCGGATTTCTCCCTTTTGTCCATAAGGTTGTACCAACTACTCTTTGTTTCTTATGGGCATCTCTCCAGGACTACTCACTAACCTGTTGGTTGCCCGACCGTTATCTCTGCTCAGAGTGTGCTTGCCACACCACCCTCCATTTCCAAACAAAAGTTCTTGTCTTGTTTCCTCCTCGCTCACTACCTTACCTCCACTAAACGGATAATGGTTAATGGCTCTCTATTCCTACCCCTATGGCATGCATCAAGTGGTCCTAGCCTGCATTTACTTCTTTTGGGAGTAATGCCATTCCAGCAAAGCATTTTCCCGAAACGAGTCTCGGCAAGAACCCCAGAATAGACCTCTTTTCTCCCTACTACCAAACCACACCCCTTAAATCCCTTGACCAAGGGTTCACCTCCCATGTATTGGCTGGGTACATGTAGGTGGTACACTAGGCCTTGTGCAAGTGCCACTACCGTTTGGGTTTGTCTTATTTCATTCCCACCCTATTTCTGCCACTCCTACACCATATCCTTTTGCTATATGTACTGGGTAATGTTTGTCTTCTGTGGTGTGAGGAATGTGTGGGCTTTTGGGCTTGCATTACCTTTTTCTTCCCTTCATGGAATGGGTATTATTCAGTCAAGGGCCTTTGCCCGTATAGCCCATTGGGTTCCTATTCCTACTATTCCTCTTCTTTTCCATGGGTCTGCTGACCATGTTGGCTCATTAGGTTTACTACCTCTTTCCTTGGGCTTCCCCAGCCCACTTACCTCATCTTTACCTCTTATTCTTCCCATGGGCCTGTTGACTGTTATTCCTGCCATATTAGCCCATGGGGTTTGCTACCTCTTTTCTCGGGCTTCTTCGGCCCACTTATTTCATCTTTACCTCTTATTCTTCCCATGGGCCTGCTGGCTGTTATTCTTGCTACATTGGCCCATTAGGCTTGCTACCTCTTTTCTCGGGTTTCCTTGGCCCTTTACTTCACTTTTACCTCTTATTCTTTCCATTGGCTTGTTGGCTGTTATTCCTGCCACGTTGGCCCATTAGGCTTGCTACCTCTTTTCTTGGGCTTACTCAGCCCTTTACTTCACATTTACCTCTTATTCTTCTCATGGGCCTGTTGGCTGTTATTACTGCCATGTTGGCCTATTGAGTTTACTAACTGGCTTTTATCATTCACATTTCTTTTTCTTTCCATTCTTATTGTTGGGCTTTTTCTGCTATTGGGCCTTTTATCAAAAAATGGGTATCAACACAAGGTAAGTAGCTTTTTAATAGGATTTTTTTGGAAAATAACCATGTTGCAAAAACATTGTTTTTGGGTTAAACACGTTTTTGGAAACTACTTATGGAAACTATATTTTCCTAAAAACTATGTGTTGTAACCTTAATGTATATGACTATTTATGAAAAGTGCATCATATTTGGTATTGCATTTGGGGAAATGCATGAATTATTGACATGAAAAATATGAGCATCTTTGATTTAATCTTTCATAAGGAATTCATGGATTTTATGGTATATTAGAAAATTTAAAGGTGCTTATCTTGTTTTGTATTTGGGAAATTGATAGAAAATCTTGTTAACAAGAAATGAATTTGGAAACCTTACAAACTTTGTGAAAGATTTGGGTTATTCAAGGTTTTTTTGAAACTACCTAGATATAAACTATACATTTGAAAGTAAATGTAACCTGTGAGATTTATGTTGTTTTAACTCTATGCCATGTGTGATTTCCAGATGATCACCCGATTTGGTTTTTGTAGTCTTTGTGACAATAGAATCAGATCCAGGTCAGTGCCTTTTTACTTTGAATGACACATTCTTCCCTGTTGCCCGTAAGGGGAAGATGTTCCTTAATTGTGTGTGGGTGAAGTTATTGCCCATAAGGACAAAAGATCAAATGCAAAAGAGGTCATATTTAACGAGTTTTCCCTACTGCCCATGGGGGGAGAGACAAAACCTTGAGGGTATAGGTGAGGCTACTGCCCATAAGGCCAAGAGACTACATACCAAAGAGGACAATATCATGGCAATTGTGAATGGGTGGATCCCCTGATCGGTCTATATGGTAGTGTGGTATATTTGTGATAATTTCCCTTATGTTAGAATTTTTTGACTTTGGAATTATATTGTTTGTGCTCACAGATTATAGTATATAGTTTCAAGGTATTTATTTTGAGAAACCATGTCTCATTATTTAATCATTCTTGTCATGTCATTATTGAAAATGGTCTTGCAGCATTCAGTTAGAAATTTCTCAAATTAAAACATGCTTTGTAAACTATTCATCATCATGAAACTTGCATTTTCCCCCACCCCCATTAATTATGCTACTTACTGGGCTCTATCTCATCCCATTCTTTTACAAATTTTTCAGAGTAGACAATGATCGTTTTGAGACATGTTTTTGTGGCTAGTAGTAGTTAGACTAACTACTGATAGAGGCTGGATTTTTGTGATGGAGATATTTAGATGATGTATATCTTAGAGGAGGCTTGACTCATTCTTTTGTATATTATAGTAGTTATGACTTTATTTCCACTAATGGGACAAGTTAATAATATGTAATTATATTTATTCAGACTTCCATTTTTTTGTGGTCAATGGTCTTTGTAATTATTTTATAGAGTTTTGACTTACTTTGGGAGTATCATTAATGAAATTATTATGATAATTCTTGATGTTGATACTTTGATAATGAATTTTGGATTGAATTGTCAAAAAAGAAAAATCAACAGGTACCATTGAGATGTTTTTCTCATACTTTGGGCCCTTTTGGGTTTGGGGTGTGACAACAAAAACTTGCAATTTAAACAACTCATTGATGACATAGCTATTGATCTTTAATTTTCTAGAAATTTTGAAAGTATGGAGGATATAAGAAGAATATATAATCCAATGGTGGATTTGTCAAAATTCACCTCCAATAAAAACACATATTGAGTAAAGTTGTAGTCTTAGACTACAACCAATTTTGTAACTAAATTTTGTCCAATGCAAAACTCACCATCTAATTTCACCCTTATTATTTATTTCTTAATTTTTTTTAAAAAAAATGTCAATTAAAAAAAGTGTAAAATTTAACCCAGAATTTAAATTTTAAAATAGCAATAGAGACCCCACATCCCCACCACCTGCCTAACTCGATATCTATGAGAGAGAAAGAGAGGGAAAGCAAGAGATCGAGAAGTAGGAGACCGAAAGGGAGAGAGATAGCAAGAGATTGGGAGGGAGAGCGAGAGATCGAGAAGTATGAGACTGAAAGGGAGAGACAAATCAAGAGGTGGAAGAGGAGGAGATCGGTGTGAGAAGAAGGAGAAGAAGAAGCGATCAGGTTATTGAAAGCCCAAGTACTATTCTTGGAAATATTTTATCAAAAACCCAAAACTATTAACTTTTTGATCAACAATTATTTCATAAAAACCCAATTTGGCAAAAAAATATTATATTGTGCACAAATCTTGAAGTTAATAATCTTTGGCAACAATATATTTCAAGGCCCAAATAATCTTTGACAAATTAAATTCCCTAGCAAGTATACAAGCTTAAGAAAACATAAATCATGACAATTATTTATGTCATATTATCTATCTTATAAAATTATTCATTTTTCCATAATCCATGGCAAGCAATACCCTAAACCCAGGGAGAAATATGGATATATGTTACAAATACTGTAGGAGGATAAAAAGGGGAGGCCTATCTCCAGACAGGGGCTGGCCAATCCGAGGTCAATCCAGCCGAACTATAACTCACATCAGTCAGGTAAGACAGCTATGGATGTGACACCTTGGAAGTACCAACTGACTAGAATCAGCCTTTACTAAAGATACATGATGATGTCAGAAGATACTTGCATGCCGAATATAAAATTTGGCATCAAGTACAAGTTACTAGGTGAACCTTTCTATGACAGAGTTTTTAGGCCTACCACTGCAAAGTGATTAGGTATTAGGAATAGTGGCATAGACTTAGGACCCCACTCATGACCCAAAGTAGTAGTGGCGTAGACTTAGGATCCCACTTATGACCCAAAAATGGAGGGGCCCACACACATGTAGGATATGTCATCACCGTGAGAGCTCCACTAAAAGGAGGGTATATAAGGTGGAAAAGAGATTGAATAAGAGGTTGGTTCAAAATTTGGAGAGAGATACACGAGAGAAAAAGGATAACATAGATTTAGGTACAAGGAAGTCCTCCTTGGACTTTAGCAAGGGAGCTCAGCTGTTCGGGAAGTATTCTCAGCCGGGCCGAATTTAAAGTAATCCCACACAAAAATAGAACTAGGGCGTCATCCATAGTAAAGGGAATCACTTCTAGGAACTTGCATTGTAGGCTAAACCCAACTTAGAATACAAATTAATTAGGGGTTTGAGCTCAATCAACTCAGGATTGTTGGGAACGCACTACCACACTTTCAAAGATTTTTTAGGAAATCTTGTGGTGTACTAATGTATTCAGCGCATATAGCCCAACTAGTGCAATCATGACTGAAATGTTTGGCTTATGCGAATTGACTAGTAAGAAATATCCTTGCAACTTCCATTTTTCGTATGTACAATATCTTTATTTATGTTTAAAATGATGTGGCTATGACATCTCAAAGGATGGGGCTGAGGGTAAGGGTTTCAATTCTTACAAAACGAAACAAAAAAGGCTGCCAAATTAAGTCAATAATGGCAGACATGGTTGCATTTTATGCATGGGAGCAAGCCAAGGATTCTTTCCTACATGGACAAAGGATAATCAATATGTGTATGATAGATAAGCATACTATACCAAGATAAGGATGAGATATCTCATGCATTCAATATATGTATCATTCTTCTCATAGTGTGCAAGGCCAATGTCACTGGTGAGACACCATGGGAGAAAAGGAAGAGAATGCAGAAAGAAAAATCTGTAAATTTTTACAAATTTTTTTATTATATGCAAAATGCCAATAACTGGCACTATAAACATGCTCATATTTGGTTGCAGGCAAATGAAAGGCTTTTTACATGCAGACAAGGATCCCAGACCCCATCTTCATCACATGCCCAATCCTCATCTCAGGCCCAATCTTCATCCCAAGCCCCATCCTCATCTCAACCCTTAGCATCATCTCAGCCCCCACCAACGCATCAGCCTTACACTATGGCCTCATCCAACTTGACAGCAGGGTCACAGCCACTAGGTCAGACTCCATGGTCACAACAACCAAGTCAGTGGTACTCTTCAGACTTCAGGTGCACAGTTACGGGAGCTCCTTGGTTCTCTTCAAGCTAGCCAGCACCACACACCCCTGCAGAAACATGGGACACTAGAGCACCATCATCACAGGTACTGTAGTTTTATGTTTGATATTTTATTCATAAAACTGTAATACTGGTAGCTAACATGTGAATTCTTGTACTTTGTAGCATACAGGATCACCTGCTACTAGAGGAGTTGCTTTGAGAGGAAAGGGTAATGCAGCTAGGACACAGAAATGTAAAACAAGAGGTGGAAAGGGCAGCTATGGTGGGAGAGGCAGGGGTAGTAAATGAAGCTTATGTCAAGACAATATTGTTGCTATATATATGTAGTGTTAGGGCAATATGGTTCTATGTTATGTAGTGTTAGAGTTATATGTAATTTGTAGACAATGGCAGGGCAAACAATTGTTGATTATATATGCTGTTAAAACACTGTTGGGATTTTTTTTTGTATTTTTGTAATTTTTGTAAACAAGGGCAAGTGCAATTGTTTTGGTTGTTGTTGTACCAAATGCTCTATATTTATTGGTAGTTGATGAAAAACTATTCAATGCCACCTTAAATGTGTATACAATTTCCCAACTTAATGGCAGATATTCAAAATTATTATTTTGACTAGTTGTAATCATGTGATTGATTATTGCAGTTGAACATATATAGGTTTGTTTGTGTGTGTATGTATTGAAAATAGCAGTCACTTTTGAATACAGTAGGTGTATGTGTTGAATAGCAGGTTTATGTGTGAATTTGTTGTCTTTTTTGCAAGTTGATAGATGGTTGTCATGCACTTTCAACACAAACACTTTAAACAATGCACTTTAAACTTTAAACAATTCACTTTCAACACAATTATCTTCACACAATACACAAACCAACACAACTCCCAGCATCCAACAAAACAACAAGTCTCAAGTTGCCAATTCACTTTAAACAAAAACATCAACAACATCTAACATAAATAACAATTTATCTTTAAAAGGCTTATATTATAAAGTGGCTTCAAGCCAACAGCATCTACCATTTTACATAGTTCTATTACAATACAATTTAAGACCTGCTTATACATTACAACCCACCAGGCAAACTTAATCTCATCATTCCAACATTCTCACTTGAGCCAAAATATGAAAACAACATAACCAAAACAAAGCAACAACAACAACAACAACAAAAAACCATGACAGTATTAGTGTAATTCTGCACTTTCTCTCTTGCTCTAAAACTTTTACTGCTATCTCCTTGGTTGTAATAGAGGAAGCTTGAAACTTTATCTCCCTCTCAGTGGCTTTTGTTGCCTTTTCTTGAGCAATTTCTGCCGTTTGGGTAGCTTCTGCTATTGTTTGGGTAGCTGCTCTTTCCCTTTCATTTGCAAGTTGCAACTCACTCCGCAGTAAATCCAACTTTTGTTGCACCAAATGGGCAGTTGCATTCTCACGCATACAAGTGGGATTATCAATCCATTGAAAGAAAAGGCACTTAGGACCAACCTGTTCATAAATTGAATTGAACACATCACATTCCAAACTCACTAGAGTCAACTAGATTAAGTAAAAACTATACTTACCTTATATCGGCTACAACCCAGAAACCTTCTCCCAAAATAATCCACAGTCAAACTTGTTCTCAGCACACAAATCTCATATGTACACATATGCCCACTTGAACTTGAGTAATTTCCACTCGAAGAAGACATTGCTTATCAACTTCGTGTGAATCAAATTTCCTGTGAATCAAAGTTGCCATCAAAAGTTGAAACCCTAACCCACATAAAGCAGAAATTTCGTACCTGGTGATGATGTATCTTCGAATATTCAATGCCTCAAGACAACCCAAAGTCAGAACCTCACCCTCACATGAAAGTGTTATGCACTACGATCAGAAAAATCAAAACCCTAACTCAATACAAGGGTTTTTCATGTATCTAGGGCTCATGAGGAAAAGATTAAATGGTTTGTGTTTTTGGTCTGTGTTATGTTATAATTTTTAATAAAATAGTGTTTTTCTAATATTTGAGGGTGAGGTGGGTAACGGAGAGCAAACGGATTAAAATTCAGATGGGCAAAATGTTAAGTTTTAAACCATAGGTAGGCAAAGTGAAAACGGGTCAAACCATAAGTGGGTTTACTATAATTTCCCCTTTAAAATTTTATTTGATGCATCACTAGATATAAGCATAGATATGAAAATTTTAATATGAACCATGAAATGAATCAATTTCGAATGTGATGGTCATTTTCCTAGTGGTGAAACTTATCAAATAAAAAGATAAAAATAAATAATTGTATGTTGAAACATCTTTTTGCAAAGCAGTGGATCTAGGTCATTCTAGTCAAGGGAGTCAATCTCATACTACCACTATTTTTTATATTTATAAATAAATAAATATATATATATATAATAAAAATAAAAGTTTTACCATAAAACATTACCTCAATTCAGAACAAATTATTCATGGGTTTAGATTTTAGCATCAACTAAAGGAAAAGGAAAAAAAAATTGAAAGCTTAATTATTCATTGCATACTAAGAAAACAAAATACAAAATTTTACTTGTTCTGCAGCTTCTAGCTTCGACTTAGATGAGATTTGAGAAACCAAATCTCAAATTGACATGAACTGAGAGAGAGTGACCGAGAGAGACTGTGAGAGAAAGAAAGATTGAGATACTGAGAGAGTGGTTTAGCAACAAAAAAAAGACCGAGAAAGTGAGAGAGACCGCATGAGATTGTGAGAAATAGAGACCGAGAGAGTGGTTTTGCCCTTAAAAAAATTTAAAAATTACAAATCATAAAAAAAAAATATATATATATATATATATATATATCTTTTTTCTATTCCGGTCGGTACGCCCTATACCAGCCGTACTGACTGGTATAGTACGGTGTCCTCTTCCTTGGTTCTAGTCTCTGTTTTCTCTTAATGAGGAGGCTCTCTAAACAATTGACATGTACATTCAACAATAAACTTTGGCCTTTAAAGTATGTCTTGTGCAAAGAGATACATCTGGATCAACTGGGATGCCATAAATGCACTGCGGAACAGTGGTCCATTAGTTCACACATCTATGCTTGTTTAGCTTTTGGGTCTCATGCTGATAACAAATCATACTTCAACATGAAGAATGCAGTTCCATTACAATTCTATAAAACTCTAATAGACAGGTATATTCATTTAAAATAACAGAGATATAAACCAATATTTAAATTATTCGCTACATAAGAATTACAATTTCTTTCTTACACGATGATACAATAAGTCAATAATCAAATAACTTGAATAATTTTGGAAATCTCTAGATAAAAAAAAAAAATAGTATTCTATCACCTATATTTAGCATGAATGCTAAACATAAAAAATGTATAGATTCGAAATCAGTTGCGGTCACTCAACCATTAAATGAATATAAAATGCCTAAATGACGCAAATTTAAAAGAACATGGCAACAGACTTATAGCTAATAATTAATATGACCTTGTGAAGGGTCATAACTAATGTCACAATGAATGTGTAAGTTCAAGTTAGCCCAATTGGCAAAATATCTTGTAGTCAAATAAGAGATTTGTGGTTTGAACCTCTCTTATACCATAAATTGATTAGTGTCTCAACTCGATGATAAAGAGCAATTATCATTGAGTGAATAACATAGGTTGTAGGGCTGTAAACGAGTCAAGTTTTGTCGAGTAGAACATGTTCAAGCTTGGCTCATCAAGAAAAATCAAAAGCTCGAGCTTGGTTTGAGCTTGTGACAAACCTAAAAATGGTGTTTGAGCTTGAACTCCTAGGAAAGCCAAAAAACTTGAGCTTGGCTTGACTTGATTAATTAGTCAAGCCAAAATCAAGCTTAATATCAAGTTCAAAATTGATCTCAGGTCAAATTTTTGACCTTGAGATTTTAAAAAATTACATTATTAAATGCTTAAATCTCTAAAATTAAGAAAAATGAAAATGAAAATAGTATACTCATTTTATCATGCATCTAGATCTAGTATTACTTATGATTAACTATTATTCAAATTAATAATTTACATAATTAAATTCATTCATTCATCATTCTTTATCTACAGTTTCAACAATTGTTCAAAATACAATTTTTACATTCATGTTAGATGGTGAAGGACTAGAAAAATACTTGTTTATAACTATTATAAATAAGAAAATACTAACATGTTTTATAACTTTACTTTAGATGATTGATAGGGAATGATTATATGTGGCCTACTTAATTATTTATTTATTTTTAAATGTAATTATAGTCTAAAGTGGTTATTGATCAGTTTAAAGGGAAGGAAAAAATTAAGGTAATATAGGTAGTGATCTCATGTTGGCCATGTCATTATTATGTGTAATGAGTATATTTAGCTAACACATATAAACTTATAAATGAGTCTATACTTGAATTGTTGTGTATCAAGCCTAATAGCTCACGAGTTTGTCCGTGAACAAATTTTTTTGCTTGAGCTCGGCTTGTTTATTAAACAAGCCTAAAACTAAGGCTCAAGCTTGGCTTATTTATAAACAAACATGAATAAGGTTTTCATCGAGCCAAGCCCGAGTTGTTCATGTTCAACTTGGTTCATTTACAGCCCTAATAGGTTGAAGTTATATCCTATCTATTAAATACAATTGCACAATGAATGCATAATCGACCAATCCTTAACCTGAAGCATGGTTTTTCCTTCCAGAAGCGTCTCCATGTGAATTAATGATGAACCCACCGTAGAACCATATAACTTGAATTAATAAAAGAAAACAAAACTTAGGGATAATTCCTTAGGTATTGTAACTTAAATTTCATAACTAAATTCATTTATGTGGCTAAATTGACCAATACAACACAAAATGTATCAGTATGTTTTTCAAACAATTAAATTCCATTATGTAGTTCATTGACCAATGCGTCGACATTGTTAGTTTAATTTGAAAAACCAAAGTACAGCACTTAAAGAACTGCACCTCATTTTTGTCCTTAATACAAAATAAGTTCCCCAAATTTTCACATCTTCAAGAGAGATTTAAAAGTTTAAAAATTGGTATGGTATTGGTAACTCTGTAATCACAACTCCGCCTTTATTGTTAAAACAATAAAACTACGGCTGTAAAGTATACATACATTCATGTGGTGTCTGTATTATATGTGTTATAACCTTTCTAAATTTGCTAGCAATTCTCAATGTAAACCTGAACACCTTATATTACCAGACATAGGGCAGGCAGAGAACGAATGCAGCCCATGTCATTAGCACTCAAACAAAGAACACTCCTTGAACTAGTTTAAACTCTTTGTTAGTTTGCAGAATTAAGAACAAATAAATTTTTTATTAATTGACTTTGGGATTGTTGCACAACATTATCATAAATTTTGATAAGAACATGATGCTTACCTCTCTTAGCAACATGATTGTATATTGTGCTCGTGCACACGCGCACAGAAAGAATCTAGAGGTGGTTCCGTGGAGAACTACTTTTATATTATGTGCATCTCTGTGAAGGAAGTCTGAATCAAACACATTTTAAACAACCCAGATAAAGAACTAAGCTGTGTAATGTAAGCATATAACAAACAAATTGGCAGCTAAAATTTGAGATTTATGAATTTGCACTAATGCCATTGTGGCCTGCTGTCAGAGTTTTCTACAAGGAATCACCCATCACATAAATAAAGGAAAGAAAATGAAGTAAATAAAAAGAATCGTTTATCCAAGAAACAAGGCAAATTTTAAAAAGAAATTTTTTTTGAAACTCTTCTTATTAGATTAAACAAAAAAGATAGAGGAGACATTCTACCTATCCTTACAAAACAGAGTTCCTTGCACATGCAGACATATTTTTTATTTTACTATTGGTGTTTGAAGCCTTAAGTTAAAGGCAGGTACCCTGGTCACATCTCAAGATGAAACATCATATCTCAGGTCTTGGAATCTCTTCAGCAGGCTTGACTTGTATTTTTCAACATCTGCATCCTCAACGGACTGTGGGGCAGACCTGATAACTGAGACGGCCCCAGCAAGGTGTAAAGCTCTAACAGCTTCATCTGAAAAATTAGAAAGTAAATTTAGCAACCTAGAGGGAAATACAACAGTAACTGAAGTCCTGAAGCTATTCTTAAAACCAAATACACCAAATTGTCTGAGACAATAATATTTCCCTTATACAAAGCACAAGGCTTTTGGATATTCCATATTAAAGCATCTTGCCTTTCCTTAATGTTTGTATTACGTATTGGACTAACCAACAATTCAACTTCTTACCCATATTCTGTTACAAGCATTGGCTAAAGTCTATTTCACACACACGCACAAACAAGTTTCTCTGTCTCTCACAATTGTCATGATTTTGTATCATAATGTGAATGTAGGGGTATATGGCTCATGCATCTAGTGATTTTAAAGCTATATTTGGTTTGTTGGAAATGAATGAAATGAGACTGATATGAGAAAGTAAGGAACAGGAATTTGTATTCCATTCCCCCTTTTAATGCCAAATGCAATGAATTTAGCTCATCCTGTGACAGAGGCAAGGTGGTGGTGATAATGATTTCTAATTCGAGCAGGCATGGGGATGAACATCCCACTTTTGGTGTAAACTTCCATTTCCTCATTTGAATGGTCGTTTTCATTCCATGCCCAAACCAAGCACCTGAATTCCAGTAAGACAAAAGTTGTAAGCCCCTTACCTAACGCCTTCCTCTTCCCAAATGGTTTTTACTAGTTACCACACAGTGGAACTGTTCTGATAGAGTCCAGTTTTAATTGTGATTGTACAAGCTGAATATTATTTCCACAATATGTTCCAAAAAAAAAAAAAAAAAACCCATAGTTAATCAACAAGAAACACCTCTCACTGGTAAGACAATATGCACATAAAGAAATAATTTTGCTTTCCCCTGACAAGTATGAAGAACAAGTTTTATAGGAAGTTCTAACGTGAATATAGACATTTAAACTATTGAACGCAACCATACAATTAACCTGAGTGTGAGAGGGCAGTAAGGGCCTTCAAAGCTTCCTTCTGTGTGCGGTCATCCTTAGCAGCCCCTAACATATTTAAGAGCTCTTGAGCCCCACCAGTCTCTACTATTTTCATCCTCCTTTCATCTATAAATTGAAAGGAAAGCAACAGTTATATATGAGGCAATAGGCAGTAAACAGTTATAAGACTTCACCTTTTACCGCATCAATTTCATGTGCCTGCAATCCATAGATTAAGATTGAAAACATAGAGGAAAAAATTAAAGAAAGTATTGACAACTAGAGTTTCGGACAGTTGAAGAGTCAAGAACTAGTTACATAACACATTACCCAGCTCAACCACACAGTATTTTGTATGAACAGAATGCCAGAATACATTATTATTGCCCTTTAAACATGGTAAGTATAATTTAATGGTCAATTAACCTCATTGTGGCTCTGCTAATATAAGACCCGTGATTGTTACAATCAGTGCAGGGCATGAGGAAAAGGAAAAACTGGAGAATCTAATCCCATAACCAACTACTCTAAGTTTTTAGTCGTTGAAGCAAGGCAAGTTGCAGTTTTACATGATATCATTTCAAGACTGAATCACAACTCTACTCTGACAAAAAGCCAAAGCAGCCACGTTTCAGAAGAAAAATAAGATACTCTATCCAGCACAACTTATGACATATGACATGTAACATTCACACATACACATTACTAATCAAAAAAAAAAAAAAAAAAAAAACAAAGATTTACACTTTGTTGATAAGGTAACAATGAGTGAAGCTTCTTAAGAACAACTGACATCAAAAGCATAGAGACATTAAAGTTACCATCTATTGCGAAACGGGCTAATCGAGATGCTCCCATTCTCTTAAACAAAGGATCCTTGACATGTAACAGCGACACGGACTGTTGCATCAAATTATCACCTGGAAATGAAAATTACAACAATCTTGTCAGCCTAGAACTGCAAAGACCGTAAATTCTGACTAAATAAGCCATTTCAAGATTGTGTATTAAACCAATTGACAGACCCAAATACGGAAATAACTGGTAAGCAACAGCTGATGCAGTCCCAGCAAAGATTAGTTTCAATAACCACCCTATCTTTCTTTCAGCATCCTTCTCAATGGAGAGCTCATCTGCAAGTAAAATTGAAACCCAATTGAGAAATGAGTTTCTTTTTTCAATCAAAAGAAAATTGAAAAACTTTGCCGTGCTTTTCTTCATATAAATCACATTCTAACCAAAATCGTCATGAAGTACATGTTTAAATTTAAAATTTTAAAAATAAAAATAAAAACACACACAAATTGGGTAAACGTAATTAGAGAAAAGGGTAATTGGAAAAAAGGGAAAGCAGTGACCTTTTACATTGAATGATGAGGAACTGCGAGACTGTACATTGCATCCAAGTTTTCTTCTACACAAATACTGCATATATATAAAACCCATAAACCCCAAGTTACATCAAGCTAAACTAAATGATGAATTTGAAAAGAAAAAAAAAAAATCAAAGCAAGTATGAAGAAGAAGAAAGATTTACAGAAGTGAGGTGGGAGGCTAACGTGCGCATGGTACGAAGCAGATCTTCCCAAGTCTGCGGTGGTTACCTTTGTACACCCCTCCTACTCGGAGTGTAATGTTTGTGTTCCAGTTCAAACGGCACTAGTTGATGTAGCCTGTTGCAGGTAAGCTAGTGGACTCGGCTTCTTACTTTAGTGGGCTTTTTGGGCTTTTTTTTTTTTTTTTTTTTTTTTTTTTTTTTTTAAGAAACCGGTCAGGGGATGGCCATAGGTAAGGTATGGATCGGGTATACACATACCCGATCCGAAAAATTTACCCATGGATACCCGATTATCAATACCTGATAATATCTATACCCGAATCTTACCCGAACATATTATTCATGGATATCCATACCCTACCTGAAACCTGAAACCCATTTATTTATTTATTTTTTATTCAAAACATTATAACATAAAAACTAACCAATCTTAAAAAAGAAAAAACTAATCAATAAAAAAAATGAAAAAAAAAATGTGATAAATGAAATTAAACCAAGAAAGTTTCATATATCATAATAGAGTCACACTATATCTAAACCTTCATAACACATTCATATATCAAAACATAAAGATTGCAAATAAGAGAAGAAAGCATAAGAAGTTTATAACTTTACAGAAATGTAATGTTAACATCTGTTAACATTACATGCATCCTTGAAATTTCTTTAGATCCTTTTATTTCATTTGGAAGATAGATTTTTTTTTTTTTTTTTAAAGGCTACTAACAGAAAAATTAAGGCTGAAGCAGCATCACCATTAAATTCTAATTATTTCAATAATAACATCATGTGAAGTCAACAGTTTTCTGGGTTTAGACCATCATAGCGGTTGAAAATATCAAGAAGCTAAACAGCATGGTGAAACATGCAGTTCTAAGCAACCCGATGCTTTATGGCCAACAAGAACATGACACGTTATGCTACTTCTTACTTAAGCAAAGCAATGAAATGCCACCGACTTGTCAAGTCACATAAGAACAGAAATGTACTACAGAATAGTCTACAGAAATATCAAAATGAATATGCACAAATTCAAATTTTCATAGTGAAGAGAACAAAGTAAATGTCGACTTAATATCCTCAAGAGTACCTAATATATGACACCACTTGGAAGCCGTTTACTTATTACTTCGCTGCACCAATAAAGCGAATTCATAAATTTAAGTACTTTTTTTTTTTTTTTTAACGGGTCAGGCATGGATATTATCCATACCCTACCCGAAAAATTCGGGTAATATCCATACCCTATCCGGTTGAGCTCTACCCATTAAGAACCGGATATTACCCGAAACATTTGGATCGGGTAGGGTTGGATATCCATTACCCAATGGGTATGGTCATCCCTAGTCAGGGATGTCAAGTCCTCTTAAAAATTTTAAAAAATAAATAATTAAATTTTAAAAAAAAAAATGAAAGAGATAAGAAAAGATAAGAAGTTGTTGCACTTCAAATCTGCAAGTCAATTTCTTGGAAATAACTGGACAAATGGTAATTAATGGAGAGGGCGGTGGGTTTTGTTGAAATGTATTTTTTTTTTTATAATAAAAACGATTGTCACATCATTAAAAAAAAGATACATAATTACTCTATTAGGCACATAATCAAGAAAACTAAAACTAACAATAATGTGTGATTATAATGGTTAGTTATTTTATCAACTTAATTAAACAATTTAAATGCAAAATATCACCAATTAACTTTTTATTTCTTGAATAATCCAATTAACCAACATTTACTGTAGATGGAGATTATACTTGCCCAATTTCAATGGGCAATCATTGTGATCATATGTAGAGGGCGTTTGGGCTCTGCGTCTCACGTCTGCGTTTTCTCCCTTTTTTTTTTTTTCTTTTATGGCCCGTATTTGTTGACTTTGGGAGACAAATTTTACTGTTATGAACAGTGTATGCACTATTCACGCACTGTGCTGACACTGTTTACGTATTAAAAAATATTAAAAATAGGTCCCACAATACTATTTATACATTTAAAAATTATTTTACTACAGTGTTTTCAGTTTTCACTTTCAGCAACAATAAGCTCAATCTAAACGGATCCGTAGTCTCAAATTCTAAATGGTAACTTCTAATTAATATTGTTTCAATGGCAACTTTGTTATTTACTTTTTTTAAAATTTTTTTAATAAGGTATAACCTCGACAAGGCCTTTTAGACCTATTGCTGAAACCTATAAGTGATTTTACATTACATTATAATATTACATTATTGTAATCTTACATTAATATGATTTCAATACAATAATACAACATTACATTGTTTAGAAAGGTAATGAGAATAAAATGATTTGAGATATTTTGTAATTTTAAATTATGATAATATTAGATAAAATAAAATAAATCAAAAACTTTAATGTCATATCATTGTAATATGCAATATATCAAGAACACATCACAGCAAACCAAATGCCTCCTAGTGAAAATCAAACCCAAAATATGTACAACTCATTCCAAAGGTCTATTTAAGAATAATTTATTTAGCTGAAATTGAAAACTTTTTATTGAAAGTATTATAGATAAAGCTAAAAATTAACTAAAATAGTATAATTAGACTCATGAATAATACCAAAAATACAATGAAATTAATAAATTATAGCAAAAATAAACTAAATAATAAAATATGTCTAATATAAGTTATCCCAAACACAACCCAAGTCTAGAAAATCAGAAAATGCCACTATATGACTGGCCGTAGTCCCACATCATATTGGTCACCGTCGATAATGAATACATCACAGCAAAATCTTTCATACAATAGCTTCAGAAAAATGAGCTACAAACTGCCACAAAATTTAATTGCTAATAGACACCTATTAAATAATTATAAAAAAAAAAAATTTTAAAATTAAAATTTAAAAAAAAATAAAAAAATAAAAAAATAAACCCTTCAAGAGACGTGTTCACGTTCCACATAAAAAGGGCCTTAAACAAACACCTTTATCTATTGTTGGCTCTGATATAGCATTAGCCTAAATACATATTAAGCATAATCAGTATGTTACACTTCCTTTGATTAAACCTTATGTGAATAAAAGTATAAAACTGATTTTTTTTTTTTTACTAGAAGAGCTTGGTAAAGTTAAGAAACCACCACAAAACTGAGGACGATATAAGAAAACACGAAAAACGGCAAATCTCTGCTGCATATATAGATGATTCCACCATAGTGTAGTCCTCCATCCAACACTCTGTTTTTAAAGACCAACAGTCTTGTGAAGCCTGTAATGATCTCCTTCATCAACAACTAGGCACTGCTGTCTGTCCAAAGCGAAACCACTCTACTTCCTGTTCAAGTACACATTAAGGAGCAATGAGGAACTGCAAAGTGTATAGAACCACTCCAAAATGCATGCAAATTAAAATTCATCACAGAAAATAGTACGAAGCTTCATGCCACGCGTACATTCACTCATTCTAAGTTTCTAACCATCTTACAAACGGAAACTCAACTTGCTAAGAAAACAGGATTATGGATACTAAAATTAGGTTCTTAATCAAAGGGATACTTTCAGTTCCATCTGAAACCGAGGTATAACCTGACAAGGTTTTATCTGACAGAGTTTTGGACAGAGATATAATCACCAAATAGTACATGCCATGTGGAGAAAAAAGTTGCAAGTGAAAAATGGAATCGCACCATAATCACTAAAAACTTAATAATAGTGTGGTGTACATAGAGGGAGTTGGGGAGAAGGAGGGTCTCACATATGAAGACATTGAAAAGCAACCTTAAAGTATTAGGTGCGCCAAAATGACAGTATAATTAAGATTCCAAACAAAATCTGATAAATTCCTAAGCAGCCTGTATTTGTGTCTGTCCTAAGATGAATGATAAGATACAGAATAAAAAGGATAATCAACTGACCTGCTGCTCTTGACTGTTGGGATAATCAATCCTCTTTTTTCCAGGCTCTTATACCGGTCCTTCGCAAGTGTGCAACAAGCCTTAAGACAGATAAGAAATCAGGAATGCTTTTAATGCACATCTAAACCGTAAACCGAATTGCAGATCTAATTGTGACATGCGATGTTTTGGAAACTACAGGGAAATTATCATTGTACCTTCAATTTGCGAAGTGATCCAGTTATTTCTTCAGATAATAGGACCTGAACTGGGGCAGGCTCAAATCTGA
This sequence comes from Quercus robur, assembly GCF_932294415.1. Lineage (NCBI taxonomy): Eukaryota > Viridiplantae > Streptophyta > Magnoliopsida > Fagales > Fagaceae > Quercus > Quercus robur. The sequence continues at coordinate 66,636,485 of NC_065541.1, forward strand.
AATGAAGATGACCAGTTAATTCTGCTGTATTCACAGTATTTAAGTCCGAGTTCATCTAAATTTTTTCCATAAAAATCAATTAAGTACCGTCAATAAATATAGCATGCAAACTTTATGTTGAGATTCAACCGACACACACACATATACAATAAAACATAAATACTGGAGCTTTTTTTCCCCAATTACTTAAGTTAACTTTCCACTTCCAAGCTAGACACATAAAATCATAATGAATTAGATATATTAGATAGACACATAAGAGATCATACTTGTACTTCCCCAAGCGTGGAGGACACGATTTTAGTCTTTCTTGTTTGGCTACAACTCGCCGGAGATGTTTTTTCTGCTTCTCCTCATCCTCTTTAGCTATTTCCTGAAGGATATCAGGTATGCTGCAACCAGGAGGACCAATCGATGGTTAGAATGTACCTCTGTGCAGAAATGATTGTTTGTAGAAGCAAAAATGCAAAATATCATCTTACCTATCAATTTCTTTAGAAACTCCCTCCATCTTTCTAGCCTCGGCTTCCTTTTTCATCTTTTCTTTACGTCTAGCTCTCTTGTTTAACTCAACTCGGGTCACCCTCTTTATTTTGCTAGATCTGCAAAAAAATATTTAAACCATATCTTTTCAACAATAGTTACACCATAAAATGGGGCACAACAAGAAATATAAATCAGAAAATTCATCCTAATCCAAACAAACACGGAACAACAACTACATGGAACGTACCAAGTACCAACACACACAAACCAACATTTAGAATAAAAAGGACACAATCAAATTACTTAATAACAACTTTTCATTAAACTTGATGGATTATGCATCTTCTCACCATTAAAATTTTGAGCAAAAAGTATACATTAAAGACAAATAAAAATTATGCATACAAGCTAACCTTTTCTCTTGTGCAGTATCCTCACTTTCATTTTCCACATTCATCTCATCATCATCATCACTTGCATTATCCGCGTCAATAAAATACATCTAATGAAAATAGCTGGTTAATCATAAAGCTCTCCTTGAAGTAAACGATTCAAAAGAAATATTTACATTCATGAAAGAGATACCTAGCAGATCAATTTTTTTCATAAATAAATCAGCATTTATACATAAATAAACAGTCTCAGCACCCAAGTCCATGGGAAATATGGGATATGTACAAAAAAATCCCAATGGCTCCCCTACTCCTTAAGGCAAAGAGGACTCCTAGTAGATAATAAATAAAGGTAGAAGAAGAGACTCACCTCTTCTTCATCAATAACTTTGCCAGGAACAGTTAATGGGACCGGCTGAGGTCCCAACTCATTCTGATAGACTTTCTGCATTTCTTCCGCAACAGCATGAGCCAAAACATCCTGACTTGACATAAGAAGAACAAATTAAAATGCCATGTGACTTACAACTCCCAGGCAGTCTAAATATGTATAAAAAACCTGGGTTACCTTATGACTTTCTTCTGAGGGATTGAATGAACAACCTGGATGCTCAACTTCTACTGCTGGAATAACTGAATGTTTCAATTTCTGTCAAAAGAGAATAAGATGTCAACAATCAGATCATCAACTAAGGTCCATTAAAGACCAATTAACGTAACATCCTCAATATGCACTCATAAAATCAAACATCACATAGAGAACATCCAGCACAATTGCATGGCTCCAAAATAACCAAAGAGACACCTTGCACCACTTTCTTACAGCTCACCAGACAGAACTAATGTATCAAGGAGTTCATATCATCCCCTTATCAGTATTGCAAAAAATTTACACGAGGACTCGAGACATACAAGGGTGCCACAAACATTTTGAATTTAAATTCTAAGCCATAATATTTACCTTTTTGGACTTGCGGTTGTCTTCACCTGCAAAAGAGTCAAAAAGAGACTATGTAATGCATGTCATCTCATAATCACAAGCCAGTGAAAACATGAACACAATAGTTTAACATAGAAAAAACCTTTGTCATCCCAAATGTCAACCATAGCTGAATCATCCTGAGACATGTCAACAATAGAAAAGATAAGCACATAAACTTAACAAAAGAATTTCAAAAAAGATCATGTGTCCATTTCTATGCTCATTATATAAACTGCCGACCTTGGTACCAACTTGAGTAGCATCACTTGTTTTTGAAACCCCCATCTGCTTTCTCTTAGGTTTCTTCAGTGTTGAAGACGGCACTGCTTGAACAAAAGGGTTCTTCTGTAGCACGCTGTCGCAGCGGAGTACTTTCTCCCTATGTTTTTCAATCTTCCGCTTCACCGAAAGATCTGTTCAGACAGGAAGTACATAACTTCTAATCACTTCCCATCAAAGGAGAAGACTTCCCATTTATAATAGACGAAATTAGTCCATCCATACTAAAACATTATTTTGTATGTTTATCTTACCGTAAATTCAGTCAGATTGTTTAACTGGAATCGGAATCACCCGAAAAATTACTTTTCAATGAATAGATGAGATAGAATGTGGGTCGGAAACCAGGCCCCCGAATCAAAGCCGAAAAGGCATCAGCAGGGGCAGACATGAGGACCCATAAATTCAATCTCTGTGCACACTACCATGCTTCCTTCATCCATTAATCCAGAGCATCGGCTTATTGTACACAGAAAAAATCCAAACACTAACACAAATGTGCAATACAACAACAACAACAACAACAATAATAATAGCCAAGCCTTAGTCCCAAACTAATCAAGGTCGACCACATGTATTCGTTTCGGCCAATTCGAACAAATGGGCAATACCATTTAAAGTGATTACATTCAAATTTAATCAAATTAATCCTCATAATGTTGAAATATCAAGCTGGAACATTAAAAAAAAAAAAATATATATATATATAGATATAAATAAAAATAAATAAACTTTTTGAAGCAGAAATTTAAAATACAAATAAGTAAATACCAGTGGACTTGTCGACGAAGAAGAGAGAGTCGCTGGGAGCGGAGGAGAGAGAGCCACCGGAGAGAGCGTCTTTTGTGGATTTCTCATAGAAGTCTTCGATGTCTGCACTGCTTATGTTTGCTCTCCATGCTTTCTTTCCCTTTCGCGAACCCTTTGCTTTCTTCCCCATCTCTCTGTTTTTTTCTTTTCTCTTTCTGAGTTGTGTGTGCGAGAGACCAAAAGAAGGCAGATTTTGAGGGGAAGCGTTTTTAAAACCCTAGCTGCCTTTCAGAAGAAGAGCGAGATGAAAACGACTAAAACTGATTTTAGTTAACAAGCCCCAAAAATATTATATACTCCACAAACGACTTGTAGTATTTTTTTGTTTTGGCTAAATTACAAATTTGACCTTTTAATTTTGCTTAAAATTTAATTTAATCATCTAACTTTACTTTTTATTAATTTAGTCCTCTACCTTTCAACTTTATTCAATTTAATCTTTCGGTTAATATCCTGAGAATTCAGTAAATGATGAATGCATTTAATGAATTTTGAACTCAAAAAAATTCACTTGACAACTACATTGGAGTGAAATGAACTAAAAACTTTATTGACAATATAAAAATGCTAAAATGCTAACGATGTTATAACTTTCGTTTTCTTTTTTCTTTTTTCTTTTTTTTATAAAACCTAATCCAAAGGCACATCATTTTTTATATTATGTTTACTTTCTAGGTGACAAATTTTTATAATCACAGTAGAATTTATATTTATTACCTTTGTTTCATTATAATCTATATATATATATATATATATATAAAACCGAAACTTTTGAAACTCCCACAATTTTCCACGTCAGCACAATATTTAAATTAAATTTAAATTAAATTAAATTTTCCACCTCATCACTGTTTTCCTTTTCCAATGCAAATTAGACTTCTAGCCAAATAAGGACATTCTCCCACCGCCTCTACTCTCTTCTATTTAAGAATTGCTTGCGTAGAAAACCTAAGTCCCAAAAACTTATTTTTGCCGCAACACAATTTTCTCCTTAAAACTTATTTTTCTTCAAGATTTTTTTTGAGGGCGGCTCATGCTTCACAATTCACATATTCCACTTATGTATTGAACTCCTCTCCTTCTTCGGTCAATGCATCAAGGTTAGGGTTATTTGATTTGTTCAATAAAAATTATAGATTTGTTACTTTTTCTTATAAGTTTGTCAATTGTTGTTTTGTTTATTTAATTGCTGGGCCTGAATCTTTTAATTAAATCTTCAAATTTTTATTGAACAAATCAAATAACCCTAACCTTGATGCATTGATCGAAAAAGGAGAGGAGTCCAATACATAAGTGGAAAAGCTATAATCATGGATTCCCTTCTTTCTATTGTATTTCTCTATTGCGTAATTATATATATATATATATATATATATATTGTTTTATTTCAATACTTTTGAAGCTTTGAATCTTCTGATTTAAAAAAAAAAAAAAAAATTTGGCCTTTTGGAAGTTTTAACATCATAACTTTTGGGTTTTATTTTTTCTATTATCAGAAATTATCTAAAAGATTTCAATGAATATCCATGGATTATTCTTTTTGAGGGTAACCCATCTATATCTTATATTTCTATTCCTAACTTTTTTTTCCTATATTTTTTCTTTAATTGTCCGTGTTTACGTCTCTTTTGTTTTTCTTATTTTTTCTTTAATTGTCCGTGTTTATGTCTCTTTTTGTGTGAGTATGTGTCATTGTATCTAGGTACTTAGGCAAAATCTATAAAGACTAAAGATGTTTTTTTTTTTTTTTGGTAATGAATCCTGTGTTTTTCATGACTTTAGTGAGTCATATTCTTAATGATCGAAATTGTTTTGTTTGACATGGATTTTGTTCATATTGGTTTCAAAGTTTATTTCTTGGCTTATATTATAGATTGTAATATATTTATTCATCAAACTGTTTAGTTAAGTTTGTTTTCAAAATTGTTTTCCGTGTTGGACATTTTCTTGAAGCATGTTGGTATCATATATTAAAATACTGTTAAGTTGATAATAATAATAATAATAATATAGTTTAATAAATGTCTGAAACGTATAGCTGTTAACAAATGTTTTAGCTATATGATTTTATTTTACAAATTCAATTTTGGCGTTGTAGTAAAATAAACAAAGATTAAATTATATATTGTACTCAAAACATTTCCCGTGCATCGCACGGGTTAGCGACTAGTTGCTCTATATTGTAGAGTCAAGACAAAATATCAATTAGTTTTTTTCATGTTAACTATGGTAGTCCTTTCCCAACAACCTTGGGCTCGTTAGGCTTGAACCCCTAATTAATTTGTATTTCATATTGGATCTAGCCCATAATGGGAGATTCTAGAAGATGCTTTACCAATAACAAATGGTGTAGGACTAGTGGGATGGTGATTGATGGTTTATAACAACTATGCAATGGTTACTTGTTAGAGATATGGCTGACCAAAGAGACTCTTGGATAGTCAAGGTACCCCTATGGGTGTTCAAGCTGGATCACCTTACCCCAGTGTATTGTTCTAATTTTTCTCGTGTTTCTCTCCCTGGAATTAAGTTCCAACCCCTTCCTTCGTCCCTATGGTTTCTTTTTATAGGCATGCTCTAGTGGGCTTGTCATGATGAGAGAATCTTCTATATGTTTGTGGGTCTCTTCACCCATAGGGTTTGGGTGGCTTCCTAAATCTGTATTACTATTCTCCAGTATATCTAATTGCATATTAGGGATAAGACCCACAAGCCTACAGTTGAAATGATTTCCTAGTAACTTGCACCCGACGCCAAATCCCATGCTCAGTGGGTGGATTCTCCCAAAGCACTACTATTCTTCCTCGGGGATAGTGGGATCTGTTTGGATACTAGCGCCACGAACTCGCTGGCTTACTTTCCAATTTGATGTTTATTAAGTTTGGGCCAAACCTAAATTAACATTGCTCGGCTTGGGCCTAGTACGGGCTGGACCTTTGCCCTCCTACAATAACCATACCTTATTAGTCCAAAAAAAATCAATTGAGAAAGGGAGATATGAAGATGGACTTACTTTGAGAGATATGATGAAAGAGCAAGGCGTGAAGAAGGAACCAGGATATAGTTGGATTTCTGTCAAAGGTAGAATCCATAAATTTTATGCAGATGATCAACAACATCCTCAAAAGACGCCATATATGCAAAGTTAGAAGAGTTGAGGGTGAGAATCAAATCCATGAGTTATGTCCAAGACTTCAACTCTGTATTGTGAGATGTGGATTACAGATAAAAGCTTTGTGTGACTGGTGGAAGCCCATTAAAAGATATAAATTTCCACATGCCAATATTTTTAGTAAATATAAACATATAAATCGGCACACATCTTTCACAAATACATGTATCTCTTTGAGTAGGAGTCGTAGGACTTCCGCATTTAGAGATGCCAAGGAGAACTTACAAATGTGGCTGATGAATTCCTGTTGATGAATGTTTAGTGATAGGTCTTAGGTGTCGTGCTTAACCTATGACTCCTAAAGCCTTGTCTACTTAAAAAGCAGAGAGCCAAAGGGAAATATTTTTGAGAACAATGGTACTGTTAATTCTAGTGCTGAACATCGTTTGTTGATGTAGTTATGGCTCCTGCATAGGTTTAGAATACTAAGGCTAATGTGACTGATTTGTTTAACAGGAAACTGTTGTGGGCATGGATGTCACTATTGATAGTACTTTTGAGAATAAAGGTCTCCCCGCAGACTTTGTGATCCATATGCTTATTATGAAGGATTTAAGAGAGCAACTTGTGGGTATTATTTTCTGTCATTGAGGGGCAATCGTTGCATTATATTTGCAATCAAAGAGGGTGTTTTAGAACATCCTCAACCCGGTCATCCACCATTGCAAAGCAGTTGAAAACAGTATGGAACAATGGCTCAAGGTATACAAAGACAAGGTAATGGTTTCCTGCCTTAAATTATGTAATTGCAGATCTGAATAATGAGTTGCACTTTGTTCGTGTGACTGATTAAATAAATAAATAAATCATGCTTCTTTTGATAATCAAAAGAAGCATGATTATTGAATGCTTTTTTGCACATATGGAGCTTGCAGTCATTTCTTGCTGCTGTAATTAATTTGCTTCTTTTACCACCTTTAGAAGAACTTTGTCTTTGGATGAATATAGACTTTATTCAACCAGAACAACCAACCTGCTAGAAGCAGAACCAAAAACAACCAGCAGCGAAGCTGCACTAAATGCACCCTTCTAACCATACACACCTACAACAGAAACAAAGTCCCATGCACTCAAAAAACAAAGCAAAAAACAAAAAATCCAGAAACTACTGGGTCTACAGTACATATACAACAAAAGGAAACAGAAGATAGCCTAAAACCATTTAATAAGAATAGAATAGGGAATCCAACAAAAGCAACATTTAACTCAATTTAAAACTGAAATTTTCATCTGTTCCAGCAGCCAATCTACCCCACATAGATTAACCATTACTGCAGCTAGGGTCCCTTCTTCACTTCTTTCACTCTAAACATGATAAACTGTAGCTTACCAAGCCACTTTGCAGAATCTTGATCTCAAACTTGCACCTTTTAATCTATTGATAATCCAATAAGATAGCTGATAATCCTGATCTTGAATTTGCCTATAGCAAACACTTCAAAAGTATCTACTTCCAACTTCTGAGTGTTACTGTTAAGACATTCAAAATAAAGATGGTCTCTGGACTCAATCCTATACCTGCATAAAAAAACCCGTCTTTCATTTCTCACCAATCTCTCCTTAATGGTAAGAATGAAAGCATGTTTAGGAACAAAACCAGAAAACCAAGGACTTTTCCACCACTTAACCACATGCTGTTTAGATCTGATAGCTTCCCAAGTACTTGAATAGCTGCTTTTATCATTGGTAGAAGGAATCACTCAACTGTCTCCTCATTTCCACTGATTTGCACTTCAAACAACCTGCTCTGAATAAACGTAAGCTGATCAGAACGAGCTGGATTCCACTTATATGCACTTTATAAATTGCAGGCTATTTTGAACAGATTATGTAACAAGCACACTCCACCTGCACTGTTAATGGAGTGAAATTTGGCTTGGTTTTGATGTTATGGATTGATATTAATGAGCTTGATTTCTGTTAGGGGTTATCAAGTTAACATACACCCAAAAACAAAAAAATGTTGCTTTCACATTCTGTAGTGCAGAATCAACACTTTTGAGGTTAAACTAATTGATTTACATTAGGGGATGTAATTTTAACCCAAAAATTGTTGCTTCTGTTACTTCTGTACCTTTCTCTTATTGGTTAATAAAGTGAGCTTGGCTATGTCATATCACTTTGATTTAATTTTGTACTTGCAGCATTAAAATATTAACCTGCTCTTGTGATTGGAAAATGATTTTGCTTTCTGAAAATAGAAATGTCAAGGACACAAATTTTTTCCCAACTTGGTAATGTGGTAAATTATAATTGGAACATGATTGTTTTTATATGAACATATCACTAACACCTTTTTTATTTTGAATTAATCACAATCAGCTATGTCAATAGTAGTGAAAAATTTGGTATCACTAGACTTATTAAGGGTGTATTTAGATACCACTTATTTGCTGAAAACTGAAAACTTATTGTTGAAAGCACTGTAGTAAAATAATTTTTAAATGTGTAAATAGTGTTGTAGGACCCAAATTTATATTGAAATCTGTGTTTGGATGACTTTTGTAGGTCCATGAACAGTGTCTTGGGACCCACATTTTTTCAACAAAATGCATAAATGCAGACACAGAATACTTCCCAAACGCACACTAATTGTTTGGGTTTATTTGGATACCGCTTATTGCTAAAAACTGAAACTAAAAATATTGTAGCGAAATAATTTTAAAATGTGTTAATAATGCCGTGGGATCCAGTTTTAAAGTTAGATTTGCGTTTTTCCGTGCTTGCGGGTCCCGTGAACAGTGCATGGGACCCAGCCAAAAAACGCAAACGCGTAAAATAATTCACTCTGCCGCTATCCAAGCTCACACTTAGGATCTGTTTGGATATCACTTATTGTTGAAAACTGAAAACACTGTAGTAAAATAATTTTTAAATGTGTAAATAGTACCGTGGGACCCAGTTTTAAAGTTGATTTTGTTAGATTTCGTACTTGCGGGTCCTGTAAACAATACACGGGACCTAGGGACAAAAACGCAAACGCAGGTCCCGTGAACAATGCATAGGACCCAGAGACAAAAACGCAGACGCGAGTCTTGTGAACAATGCACGGGACCCAGAGACAAAAACCCAGACGCGCAAAACGTGTTGCTGTGCTGCTATCCAAACTCACACTTAGGCTGGGTTTGTGCACGGGACCCAGAGACAAAAACGCAGACGCGGGTCCCGTGAACAATGCATGGGACCTAGGGACAAAAACGCAGACGCGCAAAACGTGTTGTTGTGCAGCTATCCAAACTCACACTTAGGTTGGGTTTGGATTGCGATGAAAAGGAAAAAAAATGGGTGTCTATGTTTTTCTTGTAGGTCCCATGCACTGTTCACGGGACCTGCAAGTACGAATTTCAGCAAAAAATTGAGTCCCATGATACTATTCATACATTTAAAAATTATTTTGTTACAGTATTTTCAGAGCATCCACAGCAGTGGAGCTAAATTTTTAGCAATTTAGCTCCACCAAAAGTTACTTTATCTATTTTACCTACACACATATTGCAGCAGTGGATCTATTTTAGCTTTCAGCATAATAAAATAATATAAACATCACAATAAAATATTATAACTACTACAATAAAATAATATATTCCACTACCAAAAAAATATTACACCACCAACCTCAACCACCTCTACCATCAACCACAGACACAACCACCACCACCAACACCACCACCACCACCACCACCACCACCACCACCACCACCACCACCACCGGCAGTCCACAGCAAAAAAAAAAAAAAAAAAAAAACCACAACGAGCACAAGCCCACTGCCACAAACACAAACACAACACACAAGCCCACTTGCCCACAACAGATCGGAAAACATAAACGCAAACCCACATCGGCGCTAGGCCTCACAGAGAGAGGGTGGAGCTCGGTCGGCGCTGGGCAGTGAGGAGTGGTCAGCGCTGGGTTGGGCTTCGATCGGCGATCGGCGCTGGGCAGCGAGGAGTGGTCGGCGCTGGGCTGGGCTTCGATCAGCAATCGATGCTGAGGAGTGGTCGAAGTTGGGCTGGGCTTCGATCGGCGATCGGCACTGGGCAGCGAGGAGTGGTCGGCGCTGGGAAGGACTTCGATCGGCGATCGGCGCTGGGCAGTGAGGAGTGGTCGGCGTTGGGCTTTGGAGCAACGGACTGAGCAGAGAGGTCGGTTTGATTAAAATGGAGGACTGGAAGAGGAAGAAAGAGGAAGAAAGAAGAGACACCGGAGAGAGAGAAAGAAAAAGAAAAAGGAAAAAATATTTTTTTAATAAAAGAGGAGAGAGGAATTTAATAAAATAATATTTTTTCTTTTAGATGTTATGAACAGTGCACATCTATTTATAGATGTGCACTGTAGCAATGGAGCTAAATTTTTTAGATTTAGCTCCACTGCTGCATCAAGGTTTTTGGGTTTGAAGAGCTAAATTTTAGCATTATAGCATTATAGCTCCACTGCTGCAAATGCTCTCAATTTTCAGTAATAAATAATATCCAAATACCCTTAGAAAGCGTATGGATCAATGAATTGCGATTTTTTTTTTTGGGCAACAACCTTCAGTCACGGATCCAATGATAGGTTTCAAAGGGTTTTAGAAGCCCATCAGCAACACCATTACTGCGGGCCCCAGGTTTTGTATTAGAAAAAGTCATCTAAAATCTACTGAACCCGTTTGAAAATCATCTGGAATCTAATTAACACTGCAGAACTAGGTGCTACTATTTATAACCAATTTGCACGTTGAGTATGCTTATCTTCTATAATGCATCAAACAAAAGAGTGCAAGTACTACTTATTATTTTCCCCGTGAAGAGATAGTAGAATCTCACTCCAATCCATAAAATCAAGTGAATCAGTACATGAACAGTGTTCAAGTATTATGCTTATAACATGACAGTAAAATTATAGCTGTAACCAATTGCACAAAACTTTCACATGACAGTAAAATAGACAAATAGCACTTTTTTGCAAACTATATTGTAATCTATCATTGTTTCAAAAATATGTATGGATGTACCACTTTTTGGGTACTCAAGTTGAGTGAAATCGAGTTTTCTATGGTACTCGAGTTTATGGAACTCGAGTACTATAGAAAAATTTTGAAAATTTTTCAGAGTATATTTTTTCAAAGAACTTGAGTTTTTGGAACTCAAGTTTCACGTCAAACTCGAGTTTTTGAAACTCGAGTTTTTAAAAATTTTGAAAAATTTTCAAAGTATATTTTTTAAAAGAACTCGAGTTTTTTAAACTCGAGTTTCACGTCAAACTCGAATTTCAAAGAGGTGATATATCTCTACATATTTTCAAAATCACGGTAGATTTATAATTTTTTTGCTAAATAATGGTAGTGGGCCATTTTTTCCTACTTTTTACTATTGGTAAACAGTAAAGTGATCCACAATGTCTTGTAAAAATCAACGTGCATCTAATATCGTCATGACAATCTGAGACCTTAACCATGGAAAAGAGCCATTCAAATTACAGACAGATAGATCTTATTTGTTGGGAGTCAAAGTAGCCTTTCACTTTCTCCATCTAAGTGATTGCATGTCCTTTTTGGCATACTGTTGTAACCCTACATATTGTAAGACCTATTGTACACAAATCAGAGAAGAGGTCATTTTCAAAATGCTAGGATGTCAAAAAACTCTTCCTCCTCATTCCAAGAAAATCAAAAGCTTCTCCTATATTTTAGTGGGGGACCTAAAGAAAATTGTTGCACTTGCATACCAGATCAGACATCAAGCCGAAATGCAACAATCTCTGGCCTCTCATTCACTATCCAGAAATCAACAAAGAGACGCAAAAACTGAAAACACACCCTTCTGATATGTCTAATAGATATGGCCTCTGCAGGGTACATATCTCTCTCTCTCTCTCTCTTGTGCAACTGTGGTTTTTTGGTTGTTTTCACTGGTGGATTTTGCTATGGTTCCGCTTACATGTGAAGAATAAGGGACAAGCTAGGCTAGCGTGGTGTGATATGCTCCAAATATTATATAATATTCCATATTATCCTTCTGTCCTTTGTAATTGAAATAATTTCATGTTCTACAGCTGCAAACCGACCCCGTGACCTACATGGTAGCAATCTCTGAACAACAGCTGCAACCATTTTTGCTTCTATCATGCATATTCATGATGTTGCTAGACAATTATTCTTTTTTAATAGTTCACCTCCAAAGATGTGGGCTATGTAACCAAATCATGAAGCTGAGTATATCAATAACTATGCAACTTAGCAGTTTTATTTATTTATTTATCAAACTGCATATTTGGTTTTCAACTTTAAATTTTATTTCAAAAATTGTTTTTATATTCTAAAATATTTCACAATCTATACTTTTAAAAGTGTTCAAAAGTCATTCTATAGAGGGAAAATATTAACATAACAAACAAAATATATACTACAATATAGGCTTCATGTTATTGAAGTGGTTTCATTTTCTTTATGTCTATTTTACTTTGTCAACATTTTTCATATATTTTTTAAATAAATAAATAAATTAAACATTTTCCATCTATTGGACGGTGGTAAGGATTTTTAAAAATATTTTAAAGTATAAAAATGTTTCATTTGAAATAAAACTAAAAGCTTGGGATACAAACATGTAATTTAATGGAATGGACGATTGTAGGTTTAATTCATCATAAATATATAGTAGTATGAGATTTGTTTTTTTTTTTGGTCAAATTTTGTAGTATGAGATTTGTAAAATTAGATTTTTTGTTATTTAAATATTAAAAAATACACATGCATAGACTGTGTGTTTACAAATTAGAAAATGAATACCATAATTAAGTTTTTTTTTTTTTTTTTTTTGCCGAAGAAATACCATAATATTAAGTTTACTAATTAACTTCGTGGGCCCGAAATCGAGTATAGCTATTAAGCAAGGGCTTCGAGAATGGTGCAAAAGGATTGTCATTTTCACACTTATTACAGACTTAACAGTCCTAAGAGATTGGACAACTGACCAATAAGCTCTCATTACACGTATAGTCCAGTCCACGTCTTGCATTTATCATGAGGGAAAATATTCATGTAATTTTCTTCGGATGAATAACCCCCCTATGCACGTAGTTTCCCCGTGAATTACCGAGAACAATCAGAATTGGAGGGAACATATATATATATATATATATATATATATATGAAGGGCAGTGGCATCTATTAGTTTATTCTTTTACCACCTTGAACAAGAAAGCCAAACATCTTATATTGGTGGAGGTTAACTTATCTAGAGTTGATTTGCATGTATATATAGCAGAAATTTTTAGTATATATAGATAGTAATACTAGATAAGAAAACAATAGATGCTTGAGATAATGTGCAGTGATCAATTCGGAAGGAAAAAAAAAAAGTTTTACCAAAGAAGAGACAATGTAGAAATCCAAAAAGAGACAATGTAATATAGCTGTCCAGCGTGTGAGAATTTATTTGTTAATTTGCATAAAGCATCTAGTATTCTCTTACCATAAAGGAAAAAACTTAGGTGTTCTAGGAGCAATGCTCCTTCCTCTCACATGAGGGATGGGCCTCACACGTGGGTTCCACCATGAGACCCACCCCTCATGTGAGAGGGGGGAGTATTGCTCCCAGAGCATATAAGAATTATCCGACCACAAAAAGCTTATAACAGCAAAGTATGGCTAAAATTCCAATGGGAAGTGACCTCTTTATTCTTCTAACGTGTGTATGCGGGTGTCTGAAGAGAGAGAGTGTGTGTGTTTGCATCATGAAAATGACTTCTCTACTTCAATAAAAAACACACTTTTCATACATATATAATTTTGATGTTGAATATTAATAATTTGATGTTGTATTTATACATTTTCTATCACTCCAATTTTTTTATTTTTTATTTTTGATAGGATCTATCACTCCAATTGAATGCACATATATAGAGCGAAACATCTTGTTTTGTTTTCATATCTCATAACTTCATATTATATCCTCGCAGATTCTTTAATTAATTGCTATCAAGAATACGGCCAATTTTTTTTTTTTAAATGCCAACAAGAACTCTCTCTCTCAACAGAGGCTTCCCACTCAAAACTTTTTACTTTTATTAGATTTGTTAATTTCACATGTGCATGTGAATGTACCTTCCCGAAGTGCGACTCACGTGAGTTTTGCTAGCAAGTCACAAGAATCCTAAAATGCTTCTCTCTGCAAAAGGATAAAATATATAGTATATATTACGAGAAATAAAGAAAGCAAAATATTGATGATAATGATGATGAACTTGTTTAGATAACTAGCTTCATAAGTTTGTCATCTTATGATGGACTTGAAATTCATTTTCAAATAATATGGAATGCCACGAGAATGATTCTCAAAAAAAAAAAAAAAAAAAGGAATGCCACGAGAAGTATTTCTTAACTTAATGTTACTTTAATTGCATGATTAGGCAATAAAATATGACACTTCGGTTTGTTTTGGGTGCGCATGATATAATTAATAATTGATATAAGTAGACAGAAAAACGCATACACGTAAGCAATGGATTACTATAACTCACATCACTTGCTAATGATAGTACTAATTACCAAACCCTAGGTCTAGGTGTTTCAATAACTTTGAACCTAAGGTTTAGAATATATACTTTATAGTAAAAGCCCTTCCTAAAATTTTTATTAAAAAAAGTTATAGTAATTAGTAAAAGCATTAATTCTCCATCCGTTCAATTCTTCATTATAATACATGTGAATTAAAACAATGAATTTCGGAAAAAGAATCTTCTTAATCTCCAACTTTTTTGCATGTAACAAACCATCAACAAGCTTAGTGACTCCTATCAAAAAAAAAAAAAAAAAGCTTAGTGACTAGTTATGTGATTGAGTGGTGTAAACTAATTAATGAACCCATTTGTTCTAGGTATACAATTTCCTGCCTCCCCTTTTTTTTTTTTTTCTTCGTAGAAAGCGTGAGGTAGCTATCTATAATAGATGAAAATTTCTCCTTTAATTTGTGACACTTACGATATATTCTTGTATATATATACCGTTTGTATTTTTTTTTTTTCAATCTCAATTTTTATTTTTTTAATACTCAGTGACTGGTTTATGAAAGATATTTAGTTGAAGGGAAGCAAATAGAAATACTAATAATTTCAAGAAGTGCCAAGACAAATTGCTTATCTGTTTTAACTTGTATTTTTCCCACTTTTTCTCAATATATCATCTTCTCGATAAGCATCCAGTCACGCTCATTTGACAAAATGCTGAAGTTCAGTATTATGCCATTTAGCGTTTCAAAAGTTGGATGCTTCCTGAAGATAAAACAAACTCAATTGTATAGCATTGAAGAAATTAAAGAATGCTGAGGCTGTCAAGATTGAAAAGAAAACTACGTCAATAATTGATACATTCACTTAAAAAAAAAAGAGTATTTTTTTTGTAATATTGACTTCAACTCTAATGGAAATCAAGAGCAAGTAAAAAATCAATTGATTCTCAACAAATTGAAAATGAAATCCCCATATATAACTCATGCACTATACAGCTTGATTGAAAGCAAGTTATTATTATTTAGAAAAATTACATTTTAAACCATATGGTCTAAGTAGATGACAAACTAAACATTATAATTTCAAAAATAACAAATTAAATCATATAATTTCAAAAATATAACAAACTAAATCTCAAGTACACGTTTGAATGAATAATATAGTATTGGTTAAGTATTTAATTTGTTACTTTTAAAAGTATATGATTTAATTTATTACATAAGTTTAAATTTATTATTATTATTATCAAATTAGATCTAAAACTGTATAGGAGTGTATAGGAAAAGTATTTTTATAATGGAAGGTGGCAAGAGACAAGGTTGGAGCAGGGGTATATGTATGGAGAGCGTTGTTGTGTTGTAATGATTAATGGGCACACATGTGAATAGGGGTGGGTACGTGATTTGTCCGTGTTGAATGGAGACAATGTTGCAAGCAATAAGGATCTGCTCTCTAAAACTTTGCGTATCAACTGTTTGATAACACGTCTCGTGATACACTCATCGATCAGAGATAGCCTAGCTATAACAAAAGCTAAATCAGTCTCTGGAGACTTCGGATAATTAGATAGGTTCAAGCCTTCTATTGCCACTTGGACGCCACTTGATCTTCACATCAATGTAATTAGATAGGTTCAAGCCTTCTATTGCCACTTGGACGCCACTTGATCTTCACATCAATGGTTTCTGGTACCTAACCTGTCCCTAGTTTCTGGCAATGAGTTGTCATTTCATTTGGTAAGCTAAAATTAACTAGTGGTTGATGTGATTAATTTGCACTTACTCATGATTAATATCAAATTTAATTGTGCTTAGAAAAAGACAATGTTGTTTAGATTTTAGATAAATGTTATAGTTATAAACTATTTTATAACATTTTTATAAACTGTTGATGTGATCAATCTTTTATTAGTTTTCATTTAGACTTACTATTAATATCACTTTTTCATTTACCAATAATCACTCACCATATTAGCAGTTTATAAAAAATTTTGTAAAATAGTTTGTATTTCTAGCATTATTCTATTGTTTATATAGACATTGTAAATTTGCCAGTAATACAATATGTACCATATATATTGCCAAGTACACGTAGAACAACCAGTTTATTAGCATCAAATGTATTTGAGTATATATTTTAGTACAACAAAGTAAAAATACCGTAAAATAAATCAAAGTCAAATGCATTTTGCATGGTCTCTCTCTAAATTAGGGCTCCTCAATAATGTACACATATTATATTGCAAAACTACTGTTGCTCTTCCAACAAGTTTTAAAGAAAAATGTTAAAATTTAAAACTATTATAAATTTTAGGTAAAAATGCAAAACTGACCCTCTAACTTTCACATATTTTTCATTTCAGTCCTCTAACTTTCAGTTTTGTCAATTCAGTCCTTTAACTTTCAGTTTTTGTCAATTCAAGGCTCCGTTACAAATCTATTATTGCTGTCGTTACACCTACCAAAACGACGCCGTTTTTGCATGTGGTTTTTTTTTTTTTTTTTTTTTTTTTTTTTTTTTTTTTTTAATTCAGAATTAAAAGAAAATAAGAAAAATTACAACACCTCGTCGATCACGCCGCCTCTCTCTTACTCGCCTCCAGAATCCATCTCGGCGATGTTGTCGCTCTCTCTTTTCCCAACACTATCGAGGTAAACACTCAATTTTCTTTCTTTCTTATTTTCCTTCATTTTCTCGCTAACCAAACACAATAAACAAAATTTAAAATTTTAACTTTTTTATTTTTGGTTTTGTGCAGTTTGTGGTGATGTTCTTGGCAGTGATTTGATGCCGAGCCATAGCGGCACTGTTGAACCAGGCTTACATGGCGGAGGAGTTCGAGTTTTACCTTTCCGACTCCGAGTCAAAGCTTTTGATTACACCGAAAGAAGGACTTCAACCGGCTCAATCCACCGCTTCCAAGCTGAAACTCCCTCACATGACCACTGCGCTCTTAGATAGCGCGTCGAGTATCAGTATCGGAAACTCTGTTTCCACCGATTCCAACTCCAAATCTGTTAAGGAACTTGTGAACGATCTATAGGACGTGGCACTCTTCTTGCACACGTCAGGCACCACGAGCCGACCCAAGGACAGGCGAGGAAGAGCTACGATAAGGCAAGGCAGAGCACACCCATCACCGATTTAGTCAAGGCAAAGCAGTGAGGTGGTTTACACGGCGAGCAGGGGCAGCGAACTCAGTCGTCGGTGAACTCAGTCTCTCTTTCTCTCTCTCAAACCGGCTCACCCTCTCTCTCTCTCGCTCTCTCTCAAAGTTAAGGATTGGAATCCTTTTGTTTTGTTTTGATTCAAGGGACATCGTTTTGATTCAGCAAGGTATTTTGTTTTTGTTTTTTTTTTTTTTTAAATTTTCTTTTAATTCTGAATTAAAAAAAAAAAAAAAAAAAAAAGCAAAACGGTGTCATTTTGGTGTGTGTAACGACAGTAGGTAACAGATTTGTAACGGAGCCTTGAATTGACAAAAATTGAAAGTTAGAGGACTGAATTGATAAAACTGAAAGTTAGAGGACTGAAATGAAAAAATGTGAAAGTTAGAGGGTCAGTTTTGCATTTTTGTCTAAATTTTAATAAAAAAGACAATTACATTCAATTTGTTCAACGTTACATTAACATAATAAATAAATAATTTAATTGTGGTTAAAGATCAACATTAGTAATTTATACTACTCATAAAATTTATGATATTCCTACCACCCCTCAATTTACCCCATGTACGTTGTAAATGAGGTGGTTTTGATGAACTTTTATTATCTCAAAACTTTAAACATGACAAACAAACTAATACTTACTAATCACCATTAGATCATTATGGAAAGTGTGCATATATATGCATGCTGACTTTATTCTTTCCATGGCAGGAAAATATTTTTCACAAATTCCGAGAGGAAGGATTTATAAATCTCAATATCTCATTAGATGAGAAGTTGTAGCAGAGTGGCATACATATGAGAGAGAGAGAGAGAGGGGGGGGGGGGGGGGGGCACAAAGGGCCGGCTGGTGAGAGAGGAGGGGAAAGAGGCTTAAAAAAAAAAAAAAAAAAGGTCCCCCCGTGAGGAGTGTTTGGAGGCATTCCAAAATCACAACTAAACATCCTTTTGTTGCTTCCTCTACACTTCTTTCGATGGCCAATTTTCACTTCCTACCTCCCCTCACCATCACGAGCTTATGATTCCCTCCGTTCCCTCCTCGCGTTAAGTTATATGCCATCTCTCATTTCCTCTTTACCATTCTGTCCTTCTGCCCCTCCTCTTCGGAGTGAAATAATATTATAGGAATAAGGTATGAGTAATGCTGAGAATGCCAACTTTGACACAATTTTGTACCACAACTTACTACATGACAAGTTCTAATTAGTAAAAATGTATCCTTACATGGCTCACATGACGAGTTACTCATAAGGTATTGGATATAACCTTTTATTGAAATTTTTTTTTAAGAATGATTACATATAATTATTCTTGAGTGAAATTTAAAAAAAAAAAAAAAAAAAAAAAAAAAAAAAAAACCTAAACAACTTAAAAAACTAATTATACGCATATTATATAGCAAATTATTTATTCATCCTAAAAACTTGGCTGTGTAGAAAGTCATATTATAATGATAATAACAAATTATTAAATCTTTTATTAAACTTGCTTTGAAACTTTCTGATAGACAACTTTTTTTACAGTAGCTATCATTTAACAACTTAGTTGATCTGTTTATTAGTTTATTTAGGAAAATGCGCTTCTTATTTCTTTTTGGAGATGAGGAAAATTCTTTCATTTTTAATGAATTGTTTGTTTCCAAATCCTACACAAAGTAGCTAGAAAAATGCTATTTTTTACTTCTTTTTTTAAATGGGGAAAAATAAATATTATATATATATATATATATTTGAATGATCAAAAGGGCAGTTTGGTAAGTTGAGCTCCACTTTGTATTGTATTTTGTTGTGAAGAAACTGAGGCAGTCATGTGGAAGCTAGCAAACAGAAGATCATATCGATTTGAGAGCTCATCCCTTACTTTTAAACAGCCTAAGAGCCTCACAGAAGGGTTCATAGGAAGAGAAAGAGAAAGCTGAAGAAAAAGAAGATAAAGAGAAACAATATCCCATGGTTTCTAGGGAGCACAAGAGGGCAGCACTGCATGAGAAGCTGCAACTACTTCGTTCCATTACTAACTCTCATGCTGTAATTCCCTGCTTTATTTCCTGAGGCTTTTGCTTCCATTGGCTTTCTTCTTACATATATTCTCATGGATTAGGTCATTTTACATAAGAATGTTCCGTTAAGCAGAATTGTCACTCTCACTTTTAATTTCACCTCCTCCTTCAGTTCATCCTTCTTCTTTTGTTTTGTTATTAGAATACTTTGTTTTCCAGATTTGGTCTTCTTTCATGTTTTTCCTAACTCTATATTTGGATGGAGATTTTTGTATACTATGATCATCTTCCTCTTTACCCTCCACTCAACTCCCTCTGTTCCAAACATATCCTAAACTCTTATAGATGCACCTCAGTCCAATATATTCATCTCCTATTCTCTCTCTCTCTCTCTCTCTCTCTCTTCTCTCTCTCATTCCATGATGACACAATTTAGAATAAATTAATAAACATAAGTTACTAGACCGATAATTAAGTGAGAGGGTGATATCTCAACGACCCAGATACAATGTTCTTGTTCTTTTTCTCTTTTTTATGAATATTGGTAACCTAGATGCAACTTAGTTTGCAATTGCCAATAAGCATTGGCTTAGTTGGCACGTCCCTGTCTAAGATTTAATCCCCCACCCCTAACTTAATGTTGAAAAAAATTCTGTGGTCCTTATTTAAGGATAGAATATAAAATATGCACAATTGGATTCTAACTCACAGCTACTTATTTTGTGCATGTTTGGCAGCTAAACGAGAACTCAATCATAATAGACGCATCAAAGTATATTCAAGAGCTAAAGCAGAAAGTAGAAAGACTGAATCAAGATATAGCAACTTCAAGAACCTCAAGTGATCAAAATCCATTGCCTGTGGTACATACGTAGTCTAACATCTATTCTATCTTCTCTCCCACCATCAATGCAATTCTAAATGTTTAAGTTAATTTTCTTATTTTCCTTATTTTTCACAAAAAACATTTCTATTAGTCGTATTAACCTATAGCTAGTAAATTTTCCACAGGTTTCTGTAACAACCCTAGAGAAGGGCTACCTAATAAATGTGTTATCAGAGAAGAGTTGCCCAGGCCTGCTTGTCTCCATATTGGAAGCCTTCGAAGAACTGGGTCTTACTGTTCTTGAAGCTAGGGTTTCTTGTACTGATAATTTCCGGTTACAAGCAGTTGGAGGAGAAGTAAGATCATTTAAATTTTTTTTTTAAATTTCTGTAACAAAATACCAACAATTAATGAAGATACATACATACATATGTAGAACTAGCGGTAAGAATGTTGAAATGTTTCTTTCAGGATGAAGAACAAGGCGAAAGCATTAATGCTCAAGTGGTGAAACAAGCAGTGGTGCAGGCTATTAAGAACTGGAGTGAGAGTTCTGAATAAGTGTAATCAAATATCCGCGGTGTTATATTTATCATTTGCTTCAATTATCTTTGTTGTTGTGGGTGGGCATTGTTGCTAATCAAGAACCCCTGCTTCAAAAATTATGAAGTAGATTGAAGATCACAAACAAGTACCAAGAAAACAAATAACTTTAGGTTTACCAGAATTTATTAGGCAGTTGGCACGTGCATTTCTTGGCTTTTAATATATATTGCACAACAACAACAAAATTTCTTGAGCTGAGAGATGATTCCTTAGCATATATTCTTATAGTTTTGTTTTGTGGAAGTGTTTATTGCTTAAATTCCATGGAATTTCAATCTGCTTTCCACTTAATGCCTCGGTACATTTTCACTCAACTTTTTGTGAGGTGCATGAATTACGTATATAATTCTATCTGTGCCTTTGGAAAAGTTCAATGAATTAAAATTAGAGCAAAATCTAAGTATAATTCTTATACATTCAGTTTTCCAATTAAATTTTGATATCAGTTAAATTAATTAACCTATACAGTACAAACAATGTTAACTTTTACAAATACAATTAAATTCAATACAATCATGTGTGTGAATGTAATTCTATATTCGAATTTAATTGAAAACTTAATATACGACACTTAAAAAATTGTATTTAAGTTTTATCCTTAAAGTTAATTTTATATT
The DNA here is from genome assembly GCF_932294415.1 of Quercus robur. Classification (NCBI taxonomy): domain Eukaryota; kingdom Viridiplantae; phylum Streptophyta; class Magnoliopsida; order Fagales; family Fagaceae; genus Quercus; species Quercus robur. The sequence goes on from NC_065541.1 coordinate 66,658,312, forward strand.
AATTGGTCATTGTTTTCCCCTCTTTGTGGTTAGATCTTTTCCATTTCAAAACTTTAAATGGGTTGGAGTATTGGGTTTGAATTACAGTGCGGTATCCTATAAAACCAGAGCCACTAGCTACGAGCAATTACACAAAGAGGAACAAAACAAATTGTCTCTTCATAGAGTTGCACATAATGTGGAAGTACACGTGACACCTTCCTGACCAAGTAGAACTAATATTCGCTATGTGTAAGAGTCATGTGACTAAACAAGCAGTGATCGTATAACATGAAGTACTGGCACAACAACAAAGCCATATATAAGACTACTTTCTTTGTTTTTTATTCCTCTGATGTTTATGCAGTGAGGAACTTTGTAGATTCTGCAATGGATGTTTTTATTGTGCATGTCTGCTTTAAGCCTCAAACTGGTCAGACCAAAAGTAAAAAGTCTGATCAGTACGTAAATTTTTCATCACTACATAATTTTGAATCTATGGCTAATAGTTTGAAATAATTGAGAAGATAGAGGGAAAAACAAACAAGGAATTTACGTACTGAGATAATTAAGGTCCGGATAAGTATCCTATAGGTCAATAAATTGTGATCATTAACTACTCAAGTGAGGACTATATTCAACATGTCATAACTCATAACTAATCATCACGGCCATAGGAATTTGTTATGAGCTTATAGCTCGCTCGTATCTTATGTACGTGTTGGTAATAAGAACAAAGGAACTTTTGATATTGAAAAAATATTTCAGGAACAAAATTTTTATACAAGTATGATCTATAAACTGCTATGGATATGGTAAATAAAAACATGTAACATAAGGCATGAGTATTTGACGTGCATAGCATGCAAATTATCAATTATCATATTGATATAATATAATTTCATCTACGATGTTTCAATCTTGACCAAAAAAGAAACTTTGATCTTTTATCTCATTAATAAAAAATATATCTAATATTATATATATAAAAACAGAAGCATTTTTTCTGCAATTAAGACAGTACTGCCACATAGGAAAAAATGTCCATCTAACTTTCAACCATGTTCACAATTAAAAAAACGATAAATTATACACCGTTTGATAATTTCTCAATATATAAAAGAAAAATAACCGGTTAAAATACAATGCACACGGAGATAGAAATAGAGAGTTTGAAGTAAAAGACCAAGCAAGCTCAAAATTTAAGTTTGACCTTAAATTTCAAATAAAGTTACCTTTTGATTTCAATAGTGATAAAACAGGGACTTTGGTTATGACCATATGGCGGGGAAAGCAATTCCAAGAAACTTAGAATAATACCACAATGGATTAAAAGATAGTATATCTTCCATGAGAAGATCCTTAGAAGAATTTATTGTTTTAGGTAACCATTATAATAGCCATAGCTAGGGCATATATAAAATTAATTAGTTGATATCAAATGGTGTATTAAACAAGTAAATGATGTGTTGTTTTCGGAGACATTAGTGATTTTCATGTCAGAGGCATATAAAAAACCAATACAAATTTACTAATAGTTTATATAAATCTCATCTACAAAGAATCCCTTATGGTGCTTGACTACTTGTTCAATATGTAAGTTGATTTTATAAAGAAATTTCAACAGCTCCATGCATAACCTAGCTATTTTTGCCTGGAAAAAAGTATGCACATTATGCCCTTACAATGAACTCAATTTTTCCTGGCTTCCATCAACGATGCCCTTGTAATCTGAACACAAAGATGTGGATTCTTGAGTGCAAATTCATCATATCTATCTGAGAAGGCTATATCCTCAATGTTTTTGACAATGAATTTTAAAGCTGTCTCTTTCAAAGATAGGTAGGAACAAACATCTGAGATCTCTAGTACACTAAGAGCATTGGATGACTTCAAAGACCTTAGCATGTGTCGCTCACATAACTTCTGTAAGTATGGGATTTCGTACTTATCGGCTGCTAGTGATAGTGAGTAGACATGCTTCTCCATTTTCTCTTCAGGCAAGCTCCCAGTGTAGAGGAATTGCAGAAGAGACTCCAGCTCTTCATGGTCCAACTCAGACAATGTAATTATATTGTCCTTTGGTGGCGCTTTACATACATCTGAATCTAGCATATTCTTAAATATTTGTGATCTTGTTGCCTGTAACATAATACATTACATTAATATGATTTCATTACTATTCCAGTAAATAAATACTAAAGGTACTATTAGTTTTATTATAAAAAACTTATAAACGAATGTAATAATAAATGTGATCAGTGCTACTTGAACTAAATCCTAAATAAATGACTAAAATCTTTTTTTGTGATTTGCTACACATTAGTTTGTAAGATTATTTTTTATATACTTAACATCTAATAGTTTATAATTAAGGTAGAAAATACAATCATTATTGAAGAATATTAATTTGCAACAAAACCTTAAAAACAAGTGAGTTAATCAGACTACTTCTGGCTACAGATTTTTCTATAGAGATTATGAATTATTAGAGGACCCACTTTATCTACACAATTATATATAAAAGACAAGGAGAGACAAAGAGAGACTAACCAGTAAGGCCCTATGTGCAGGTATGGAAGGCCCATTATTGCCTGGCTTGAGTTCCATATCAGTGTGCATTTGATCTTTAAGCGCAGTAAAGAAACCCCCCTTAAGAAAGCTTACCTCCTCTTTCTGTACATTTTCCATATCCTTCATATCACATACCCATCTTGAAACATCTAGGAGTGTCTGCAGGGGGGTAACATGAAGAACATATCAAATTATCAATATAAATATTAAATACTAATCATTAGTACGGTTTTTTTAGCACTGTAACTTTTTTTTTTCTTGATGTAATGAAACAATATAACTTCATTACCTGAGATTAACATGTTTAATTAACATCTAATTTCACATAAGATTTTTCAAGTCTAAGCAAGTAGTGTCATTTTATTTTTTCCAAAATGATATTTGGAATTTTTTTTTTCCCTCTAATTTGATTTTTGCTAAAATACATAAATAAATTCCTCTTTGTGGCCATATAAAAAAAAAAAATCCTCTTGGTGGCTTAAAAATTAAAATACTTCACATACGTAAGGTTTGTACCTGAGAAAATGGAAAAATTAAAAAGGAAAAACTCCTAATAAGGTTAGGCTGGATTCAGGCCTCAATAAATGTAATCAGCCCATTATAGAAAAGTGTACTTAGTCCCATTGAATGGGGACTAGCTGGGCTAGAATGAGCTAATTCCAAAAGACAATATTTCCTTCTTTTGCTCCAAACATCCAATGGGCTAATTCCGCACCAAGAAACTATATGAAACCATATTAAGCCCACCGTGCACAATATTTACTTCTTTTCTCTTTCTAAATTTTTTTAGTCCTTTTTTTTTTATTTATAAATTTCAAAAAATACTACCAGCTTTGAGAGGAAGATTTTAACCATGAATGTCTTTATTAGAAATATTAAGAGGTAAAAGTTCCAATTAAATTACAAAACTCTTGAAAAATTAATATATAAATAAATATAGCAAATTAGTCATTTTATAATTTTGCCATTATAGTGATAGTGTGTCAAATTCCACCACGTATAACTAAGAATTATAACAACAAAGCTACAAAATGACTTAATTGATACATTTACAAGTTTTTTTTTTTAAAAAAAAAAAAATACTACACATAAACTTTTCAAATTTTATAAATTAAAATAGAGCTTGACCCAGATTTTAGGAACCATTGTTAAAAAATAAATTCTGTTCAAACAAAAATCCTCAAACGATTTTTTTTTTTTTTTTTTTTTAAATACCATCTCCTATGAATGAATAGCCTGTTTGCAGGAATATTTTCACCATTTGATCCAACCATACTCGATCAAACTACTAGAATGGCAAGACGACTAAAGTGCCATCAAGATTTCATCAAATTAATCGATATATCATATGGCTTTATATACTTAAAAGATACGTAAATTATGACTAATTAAGGGAACTAATCATGAAAATAATCAAATGCACCAACTAATAATTCAAGCAACAATAAGAAACATGAATTTAGAGCTTGCCTTACACGAATTTGGTGGACCATTCCTTGCCTTTTCACTTTCAAGCTTGTTTATCAGGTTGATTATGCTCCTAGCTCCCTCATAGCAAGCCCCACATATTGTATTCCTTGGAGGCCTTAATATAACTGGCATTGATGTGCAAATTGAACAGTCCATCAGCCCTTTTTTTCTAGGCTTCCCTGTGTGTGGCAAAGTTTGATGAACCACAACAAGGAAGAAGAGGAAGAAATGAAGAATGAAAAGTAGAAGCTGTTTCGTCTTTTGAACTCAATATAAAAGGGTGGCCTTCGGCCATCCTAACTTTCTAAGTAATTGTTTATACGGCGGTTGTTGGACCTTATTCTATACCTTGTGTTAATTAAAAAAATTGAAAAAGGAACAAAGCATAATTGCCTTGTGTTGGGACTTAGGAGTACATAATTTTAATTCGGTGAAATGTCCAAACTAGTGTTTAAAGGGATGTATGTTCACTTTGTTTGAAGAGGGTATCTATAGATAAATTATCAATTATCTCAAAAGCTTAAATTATTATGGTGCATTATTGTTAAATCATTTTAACAAATATATATTTTTTAATATAAATAAGAGTATCCAAACCTCTTCAAGTATCTGAATATTTCTTCGAGTATATGCAGTTTTCCTCCTGTTCTACATGCGCCAAATTATTACAGGGAAGAATATTATGTGTATTATTGGTGATATAATTATAGAATATTAAAGAAAAAAAACCTTCAAATTGTAAAAGCAAATTCAGTGATATTCTTCATTTAACCTTTTGATAATCTATCTAATTAAGGCCTATAATTTTGGTTTAATAATTATTGAAACAAAAGGGTACTAAGATAAGGTAGAGGGCATAATGGTCAACCAAAGAAAAATGGGAAGTTGGCGGCCATGTCTTTTTGAGTGTGTTTTAGAGAAACCAAATAAACAATGGGTTCATAAGTGGAGGGAATCAAAAAGTTAGGAAGAAGAAAGGGACTTTCCAACCTAACAACAGCAAATATGTGCAAGGCAGGCACGTCCTACTAATCACTTTCTCAACACCAATATCTCTAATAGATAAGAAGAGCTTCACAAATAGACATTAGTTTGTACTTTGTACAGGCCAGCCTGGTCAATATTTCATACTTGTGGCCTGTTACTTATATGATGATTGGGCCTATTAATTAATTATGATGTCTTCGAGTTAGATTGTGAGGCATTTGTGTACAACATGTATATAAGTCCTACTAGACCACCTTGCCTATGATGAACAGAGACACTTCACTAGTTGAAAAGAAATAGATTAGCAGCTAGAGAAAAAGATAACAATAGAATGAGTCAGTTAAAAGGTAAGGACAAGGGAGTGAACTTTTCCCTTATACAAGGCCAAAGAGGACTAAAATACTAATACATCTTTTAGGATGGTTAATCAGCTGGAATTAGGAGGAAAATTAAGGTGGAAAAGAGAGAATCCATGGTTTAGTAACCATATTGAAGAGGTTATTGACCCTAGGGTCCATAGAAGGTACCTGTGACGTATTTTTTTGTAATAATTTATAATTTCTTTTTCTTTTTTTCCCATAGTTATGCACTCAAATTAACTAAAAATTAATATTATATATATAAATTAATTATACACAAAATCAACTTCTAAGATTATTGAATAGTTTAAGGACCCGTTTAATTAGTCTTCCATGAAAATTGTATATATTTTTGTCAGGGAATAAGTTCCTAGGCCCACCATTCAGATTTGTTTGGACCCTTAAGCCCATTGATTCAACTCGCACCTAAACCATGTGTCAGGTCGATTGCTCAGACTTGTTCCCTACACTGAAGGCAAAGAACACTTTTTGCGGATCAAACAAGCCTGATCGGTTAGAATGACAGCCGACTATCGATTAGGAAGACCGGTTATAGGAGGAGAGCTCAAGCAGGCCTACTAAGGCGCCCAACAATGCGAGCAATATAGTTGGCACCTAATGTTAAAAGAATATGGATAATGGTGTATTATGTACAATGGCCCAAGAGACCTAGTTTAGTCTAAAACCCACGTAGAACAAATCCTAATTCTTATAGAAGGTTCATTGTAAGAAATAATTGATAATATGATGCTATTTTGTTAGATCGATGTAGTCATCAATGTTTTTATACCAAAAAATTTAGTCATCAATGGTTTTATACAACTTTCTATGTTCTCACTTCTACTTTCTCTAGAATATATTCTATGTTTCATTTTAATTTCAACACCTAACTAATGGGATATCACATTTCAAACATTCAGCCAATATGCCTTCTTGCTCATCTCCCTCTTATGCTTCAGAATCTCAAACAAATTTCGATATCAAAGAACAAAAACATTAATATGCTCTTAATTGAGTACTAACATTAGGATCAATTAAACATTAATATGCCCTTCATTAAGTACTAACATTAGAATCAAGTAATTGATCCGTACATGTTGCTTTGTACATGCGTAGCAACATAATGGGTTTTTTTTTTTACTCTCAATTTCATGTTTTAGATTGAATATTACAAATCAATGACGTCATATACACAGTTAGATATAAGAAATAAAATGTGGTCTCTTCATTTCCCTTACATGATTATTGATAGATATATTGGTATTGTATTCAAATTTTGCTAAGGACCAAAAGGAAATACACCTTTTTTATATGAACATAAAGCCAAATATGATTGATATTAAGGTAGGTTTCCAGGATTAATAATTACAATAGAACATCATGATCCACTTAAAAATGGAACTCGGAATAGGAAACATCTCCCTTCTACATAAAATTCCAGAATATAAATAAATTTGAAAGGGAAAGGGAACCCTTTAGATCCACAGATCAGATACAATACAACTTTCACTTTGGAGAATCATGAGTACTCTCTCCATGCTCCATGGTACTCTTCTCGTAGTAGTGATAGACTGCGGCACCAGAGAGCACCGCCAGTGTTAAAGCTTGTGCGTGCATCCTAGCAACAAAGAAGGCACACAATTTTTATTAGTATCTTACTCACGCAAACACACACTTCTTAGAACTTAAAAAACAGTTTGAGACAATATATGAGGCCTATGTACGTACCTGGCATGAATAAGCTTTAGGCTTGGCTTGAGGGGAGATCTTGTACGTGAATTATAAGCTAGTGATGCTCCAATTCCTGATGCCCACAATGCCCCTATAGTAACCATTTCATAATGATGAGGATATTGATAATTCACACAATTATTCTGATGTTTCAATTATCACAAATTATATTATACATAGAACTTACATATTCAACAAGATTAATGTTTGGGGTATTAGTATTTTTACTACATAGATTTAAGAAAAAAGAAGAAGAAGAAGAAGAAGAAGAAGAAGGGATCATGTTAATTGAGAAAAGAGGTTTACTATACTGACCAATGGAGGTGAGCTTGTTCTTGGAGACCCAGGTTTGAATTGCTTCCATTTTCTTGTTTTACAAAGTATATTCAGTAGTGTACTAGTGAATGAATCAGTGGGGTGGAGGTGATTGGCTTAATGCATAGGAAGGTAGGTATTTATAAGTGGTCTATGTTGAAAAATGTGCTTTCGTGTTTAGTGTGGCCCATTGTTTTACTTTGTTCTCTCTTTTCACTGAACCACTCTTGGTCTTGGAGCTTAAACTAGAGGCTTTCACATCCGGTTTTGTTTTATATTGCTTCTTGCTTTGCTAACCTGTGTGACTTGTCTAATACTGTGAGCCGTTGGATTTGTATTTAGGAGAAACTCTAGGAGCTGAAGATGTACAAATCTCGGTCAATATTAAGAGTTCACTTTTACCAGGTACTATTGCCCGTGGTATAGTGGATTTTCATCAGAAAAACGCTCATTTCTTCTATTCCTTTTTATTAAAGTAGTTGTCTACTTTTGATGATGGATCTACTTTTATTGAGTTAGCCAATAATAATAGAACAATGTCAGAAAACAATGTGTCATAGATTTTAGAAAATAGTAATGATATCTCCTCAAAAATCTAAACGTTCGGGCCGGGCAAACAAATTAGGAGGGACAACGTAATAGTAGTTTGTTCAATATTCATCGGATAAAAAAGAACCTTTAACTTATTTCAGTTTTCTAGCATTACAAGTTGAGTACTGTTTACTTTGATGCAATTTTATATTCTTGCGAGTTTTCTAAGGTAATAGAACAGTCTTCGGGCACAAAATCTGTGTCATAGATTATGATGCTCTTAATTAGTGGCACAAAATTTGTGTCATAGACTCTCTCTTTAACAAAAGTATGGGATCTGCAGATGTGCACGTGTATCAGCATGATCAAGGAGCTACATTGTATTATTGTAAACAAGGAAAAAAAAAACTGCCGACGAATTCTTTTTAGCCGTTGGATTTTATGGTTAAATGTGAAGATAACCGACATAACAGAGCTGTAAGTTTTTTAAATAAAGAAAGACATTTTATTCATTCATATTACATTTTGACCAATATATGTAACCATTTTTCTACCAGCACAATGGTTGTCACAATTTCATAGATTATGAATAGTAAAGTACCACTTTTACTCGATCACTAAAGTTGCGTTCCTTTCTTATACTAAAGTTAGGAGTATTAGTTTAGCAAAAAAAAAAGAAAAACGTTAGGAGTATTAGAGAATCTTGCTAAAGTTATATAATATATTGAGCAGTATTATTTAATATTTACTATTTAGGCACTATTTAGAAAGATGGAGTATTATGCTAAAGTGCTAATTAATCTGAGCTAGATTTAAACAACTTGTTTTGTAATAATTAAAAATAAAGAAAGAAAGAAGGTCCTTAAGCTAACTTTCTCTCTCCTGCTGAGGGAGAGAGAGTTTTTTCTCTCCCTTAGTAGGAGTTTTTGTTTCTCTTGCCTTGGTAAAAGCCCTCTCTCCCTCTCCCTATTCGGGTATTTTCTAAGTCTCTGTAGCCTTCAAGGTCCCCTCAGCAACATGGATCAAGCTACCACTGGAGGACTTCTGCATTTTCATCTCACCACGTTTAAGGATGATGAAGGCTCCACTTCAGCCATGAGATCGGACATCCTAGAGGAGCACGTGCGAGCTTTCAAGTCCACTCCAAGATCTGCCTGGAAGATGGGTTTGGATCTAAGGTATGTAGATAGAAGAATAAAGATCTTCCAGTTTTATTTCAGATCTAGTTTTCAAATGGAGTGGCTTCCTTCCTTTTGCTTTATTTGTGGTGTTTTGGGTTTTGGTGGGTTTCTTCAGTCTGGGTCTCAAGATTTGTCCGATTGGAGGAAGGGGGTTTTTGAGAAACATTGTGCTGCTTGTCGAGGTGGGTCGGAGGAAGAAAGAAAAGAGGAAGATACTGATTTTCAGATTTCGGTGGCTGTTAGTCTGGTGAGCCTGGGTACGGAGAAAGGCAGTTGTTCAACTGTGCTGGTAGTGGTTTGCTCCTTGAGCCCAGCACCCTCCTCTGTTGAGCACTCTCGTGTTTCCCAATGGTCATCTGAGGCCAAAAAATCAGTTTTAGGCTTTCAAATGTTTTCTTCTTTAGCCCAAGGACTTCCCAGCCCGAAAACCACAAGTAATATCTCTCCTTTTAATGAGCCCACCCCTAGAGCCCAAGAAAAGAGACCCCAAAATGTTAATATGCAGACTCAGAAATATTGCTGGGCTCTCGGGTTCATTGAGGAGAGTGGTGTGTAATTGTTTGTGATTTTCTCCCAGTGTTTGTATGCTTTCTCTGTTGTAACTCTTTTCAAGTTGAATGAATATTTCATGCTTCTTATAAAAATAAATAAATAAATAAAGAAAGAGGCAAAAGGAGAAACAAATGTCAATTCATGTCAACCAAAAAGGTGCATGAAGAGCCATTTTAGGGAGTCCAACTTGTTTCATTGAACAATAAGATCGCCCTCTTTTTTTCCTTTTTTCTTTTTGGTGAAAAGGATAATACATTAACAAAGAAAACTAACTGCCTTCCACAACAGAGGCTACATCATGAAAATAAACAGTTCCAGCAAAATCTAAATTAAGAAGAAAAGCTACATCAAATGGGGGATCCAGGAAAATGGTAAAATCATGTGCTAGAGAAGCTCCCCTGCGTGCCAGCGCATTGGCACACTTGTTTGCCTCTCTGTACCAGTGTTGAATACGCACCAAATGAATCTTCTTCATCCCTTCTCTGCAATCAGCTACCAAAATGCCAACACCATTTGGGTTCTCCATATCTTTCTTCAAGAGGGGCATAGTACAATAATGACTTATATGGTTTTGTGAGAAACAAGGGGTACTAATAATGCTTTTTACTCTCAAGAGTTATGTACTGCTTCTAATTTTCAATTTTAAAAAACCAAAAAACAAATGAAGGATTTGTTTTCTTGTGGCTTCTTCCATTTGCTCAAGAATATCTAACTTTTCTTGAACCCATTAACGCCAAAAAAACTATTTGTTAACAATTTGAATTCTGACCTTGTGGAAATAGAAATAATTAGCTAAGGCCAAGAGGCAGCGGATATTGCCAATGATGAACAACGTCCAAAAGAGCTAGGGACCTTGAATTACTATACTAGATGTGATTCTTATCCCACCGTTTTGGATCATATCATAAATACATATTTGTTGGGATATTACATAAAGTAATAATGGAAGCTCAAAGTTAAGACAAAGGCAAACAGAAAATAGATAACTTGGAGACACAATATTATTTTCCTTAAACAACATTTGCCCCCCACACTATTGTTACTAAAGGGTTATTGCAAATTTGTCCCTAGGATACAATCAAAATGTTGGGTTCTACAAATAGCAATTCTGGAGAATGACCATAGGATTTCTTGTATTTCTTTCTAACTTACTATTTTTTAAGTGAATATAAGCCTCTATTTATACCCATAGGGTTATATTTCATCAAAAGGTACGTATGGAGAGTTAAAATGTTTCACAAAACCATTAATAAGGCTTGAAACCTCTTCAACCTTTCTGAACAGTCACCTAAAAATTTTGCAAAAAATCCTGTTTAAAGACTTTCGATCGGTCGAAAGTTCCTCTCGATCGATCGAGTGATCTTTTCGATCGATCGAACAGGGATCGAATAGCAATCGATTCATCCAGAGGCTCCAAGATTATTTTCTTACCATTTCGATTGATCGAGCCAAAGTTTCGACCGATTGAAAATGCTGTATTTCGAATTTTCACTTAGAAAATCCCAGAACTTGAATTTTCACTTTATGAAACAATATTTTCCAAACTCAAACATCATTATTACAAACTATCCATGTATATACCTATATATACAACAATATTTATTAGACCATGATTGTAGAAAAGGTCTTGATCAAAGTTGAATATGATTATGACACAGGCACACAGCCATTTCTAAAATGTCCGAAACCTAAATGCAAGAGCCACTTCTATAGTTCCATAATCCACTTGGGATTGTTGTTTAACTTTCACATTTAACAAAAGAAATCAAATTATCTATTAATGAGAATATAAAAATTATCCATAAGTAGTAATTCACATTCATTTATTGGCTTAATAATATTGTTTCACATGAGCCTATGATGGCAAAATTTGCCATGCCACTTGACCTATCCTACCCCGCACAAGTTTTCCTTGTTTCGAAGAGGTGACGGGGTGTGGATAGATTTAAAGAGTTTCCCTCTTTAAATTTAAGCCACATGTCCAATAAAGACAACTCAACAAACGATGTTAAAAGATAAGTGCATTATCTCCCTCCTTGCTTTAGTTTTTGTGTTTTTCCTCACTGGCCCACAATGGAGAACTTGATGACACTACTAAAAATGCTAGCTATAGGGGTGTTTTTTTTAGCCGTGTTTTTATAAACGTGGCTATAGATACCCTATAGCTGTGTTTTATAAAACACAGCTATAAAAGAGTTCTGTAGCCGCATTTTTAGTATTTGCAGCGGCGTTTTATTGGGTAGGGCCTATAGCTGTGTTTGAAAAACGCGGCTATAGGTCCAACTTTTTTTTTTTTAAAATATTTTTTAAAGAAGTTCTACAGTCGTGTTTAGAAAACACAACCATAGGTACACTTAGGTTGGGTTTGGATTGCGATGAAAAGGAAAAAAATGCACGTCTGCATTTTTTCTGTAGGTCTCGTGCATTGTTCACAGGACCCGCAAGTACGAATTTTAGCAAATTTTTCTTTAAAACTGGGTCTCACGACACTATTCACACATTTAAAAATTATTTTGTTACAGTGTTTTCAATTTTCAATTTTTAGGAATAAGCGGTATCCAAACAGACCCTTAAAGCCACGTTTTACAAAAACGCGGCTATAGTGTTGCCTATAGTTGCGTGTTTTAATTGCGGCTATAGGTTGAACAAAATATATTTTTTTTTTAAAAAGGGCTATAGCCGTTTTTTGAAAACGCAATTATAGCCTGCCTACAACTGCGTTTCTTTGAAACGCGACTTCAAGCATGCCTATAGTTGCGTTTCTTTAAACACAGCTACAAGTTTGGTGTAAATTAAATAAATAAATAAAAACCCTCAGATTTCTCTCTCTCTAACTCGGTCTCTCACCTTCTCTCTCACTCTCTCCCACCCCTTACCCTCTCTTCGATCTAAACAAGGCATAGCCTCCTAGCTTCGTCGTGAAGCCCAGCCACCACCACCATGATGGTGGTTCCCAACCTCTCATCCTTTCTCTCTCTAAACTCGAGCCAAACACTTCATATTTATTCGATCTCTCTCTCTAAAACCTAGAACTCAACTTCTCGATCTACTACCTAGGAGCAGGGACGAACGCAGGATTTTAAGTCGGGGGGGGGGGCGGAGATAAGCGAAATTTTTTTTTTCAAATACGCATCCATATAGTATTAATAAACTATCAACCAAGAAAAATATCCAAAAATCATTGTTTCTTAATATATTAAGATACAATCTACTAACAAAAACAAAAGACACGAAACACTATTGTTTCTTTATACAATCATTTATGAAAAAGGAACTCGACGCTCTTTCAAATCTTCAAAATCATCTACTATTGAATCCAAACTAAATGTCGAAGCTATATCCTTTTCAATGTATAACATCAAAGAGTCATTCAAAAAATCATTTTCCATTTTGTTTCGAAGGTCAGTTTTGACAACTTTCATAATTGAAAATGCTTGCTCTATAGTAGCAGTAGAAACTGGAAGAGTAAGCACAAGTCTCACCATTCTATAAACAAGTTTGTAGTGTTCTGAATTTCCAGTTCTCACTAACCATTGAGACAACTCAGATAAAATTTTTATTTTTTTGAACTCTGGATCTTGGACTACATTATGCTCAAAATGATAAAGCTCATTCTCCAACACTTGTTTGTCATAATCTGTGAAATCTTGTGGATATAAATTATTTACCAACAAACAAAGATCACTAATTCTAAAAGATTTTAATGCCTTTCGAGGTTCTAAAGTTGAGCTAAGCCTAAGTAACTCCATTGCATCTTCATTAAACCGATAATTTAGTTCCTGTAGTTGAGAATCTATTGTAGCATAAAAAATATTTACTCAATAATGATGCTCATTTGTAACGTTATCTTGCTGATTACAAGCTCGAGCTCACCTCGCAACATAACGAGCATTCATATCTAGGACATCAATGCAATGCTTCTCACAAAATGATATCATAGTGGAAAGTAAGCCATCCCATCCATCGACTCTAAATTTTTGGATAAGTGCTTTAGTAGATGAAACTAAATGCATGGCATTTAAAATGTCTTGAGATTGGCTTTGCAAAACTTGAAAAAGTTTATTAGTGATCTCCATAGTTTCCTTCTCAAGATGCAAGATGAAGACAAATTCAAATGAAGTTAAACCATCATAAGCTGACTCTCCTTCTGCTCGATGTTCTCCATCAATTGCATCATCAATTATATTTTGTAAAACTTCAACAGTTGAAGTAAACATCCTTAATAAGCTAGAAACTGATCTAAAATGTGAACTCCAACGTATTTCTACAAGTCGTTGTAAAGTGCCAATTTGATTAAGTCCACTTCCAATCTCAAGCTCTTCAAGATCAATCAAACGTGCTATTTCATTAGCATTAGCAAATTTCAATTGCTCATTGCGCTTACATGAAGCATTAACAATTTTGATAAGAAAAAGCAATGTAAGAAAAAAATGACTAATGGGAACAACTTGTTTTGATGCTTTTACTAATGCCAATTGTAAGTAATGTGCAAAACAATGGATGTAGTAAGCATATGGGCAATCATTCAAAATCAAAGTTTGTAATCCATTCCACATACCTCGCATGTTGCTTGCTCCATCATATCCTTGCCCTCGAATATTTTGTATATCTAAGAAATGTTGAGATAACAAAGAATATATCCCCTTCTTTAGAGTCAAAGCCACAGTGTCAACAACATGAATAAGCCCAAAAAAATGTTCTTTCACAAAGCCTTCTGCATCAACATATCTAAAAACCACAGTCATTTGCTCTTTCATGGACTCATCACAAGCTTCATCAACCATTATGCAAAACTTTGCATAACCAATTTCTTTCCAAATGGCCTTCTTCACTTTGGCTGAAAAAACATGTAGAATTTCCTTTTGAATCCTAGGTGATGTGTAGGTTGCATTTTTGGGAGCTTTTTCTATTATTTTAGCAACCTTCTCATTCCAAAAAGTCACAATACCCAATGATTCATGAAAGTTCCCACGATTTAATGAACTAAAACTTTCATCTCGACCTCTAAAAGCTATAGCTTGAAAGGCAAGATATCGGACAATAAAAATTGTGGCCTTCAATTGCAACTGATTATTTGCAATTTGTTCAGTAGTGAAATGATCAACTACCCTTTGCAAATGCTGCGATTGGTTCATCAAATCCTTACACATTTGCTCAGCAACTTTATGAGCTGAGTTAGGATCTTTTCCTGTATGACCTTGAAAATAACAATCTTTGCCCCCAACCTTTTTCTAGTTTCTAAATCCACCAACAATGAATGTATTTTGTCCCACAACCACATTTGGATTATGAAAGACAAAGCAGGGTAGACAATAAGTTGCATCTGTTGTAGGAGAATATTTAAGTCATTTTGAATTATTTCTATACCAAGAAGCTTGAAAGGTACGATTGCGCTTTCCACTTTTTTTGAATGTCTCTAGAGGAGGTTGGTACAGACCTTTTTTAATGTAAGCCCGTCAAATTTCATCACGTTGATTAACATGGTATTCCCATATTTGTTTGTGTATTCCAAGATCATAATCCAAAGAATCAAGGTCAATTCTTTGAAATTGTGTTTGAGAGATTGGAACATCCACATTTTTCGGAATTGGAACATCCACATTTTCTAGAATTGGAATAGCAACATTAGTTGTTGGCAATTCCACGTTGACTTCGGAAGAATTTGAAGTTGAACCTTTTTTTTTTGAAAAAATCAAGCATTGTAGTTGATTTTTTCATGATCTACAAATAAAATAAAAATCATATAAAAATCACCGTTATTTTCTTAAATTTGTGTGACAATTTTTTATATTATATGATTTATTTTTTTCTTTTTGTCTTTGGTCTGCCTTTAATGTCTTTATGCTTGGTCTGCCTTTATTTATGTCTCTGTGTTGTCTCTTCCTTTACTTATGTCTTTTGTGTCTTTGTGTTTGTCTCCATCTTTCTAATTCTGACCCACTAACCCAAATACCCAATGAATCCCACTACAGACACTACTAACAAAAACTTTTCTTAACTTTACCTTTTTTTTTTTTTTTTTGGTCACTTGTCCGTTGCCTAACTCCACTTTTCCCTATTATTATGCCCAACTACTAGTCAACAAAGAAAAAACTATCTGACTATCTCTACAAACTCTACTCTCTCTATCTATATAATGCAAGAGCCACAAACACAGAGTGACAGAGTCACAAAGCCAAAAAGCCCAAAAAAAAAAAAAAAACACCACAGGCAGCAGCTGTAGCACAGATTCAATTCACAATCACCAAATCAGTTCAGTTCATCACTCATCAGTAAAAGCATAAACATGAAACACCACAAGTCCACAAGACACAAGCATAGTTTCTTTGATTCTCAGATCACAAGGTTTTGAAGTAAAAGATAAGAGTAAATACCTGTGATTCTGTGAACTATGAAGGCTCGAAGCTGGGCTGGCTAGGCAAATCGAGCAATGGCAACCAGTGGCGGCGGCAGCAAGTGGGTCTCGTCTTGCGTGGCGACGTGGGTCTCGCTCTTGCCGGTGTGGGTACTGTCATACTGGACTAGGTTTCGCACTCTCTCGCTCTCTGTCTTTCTCCGTCACGGCGACACGGGCCTCTGAGTCTGATCAAGATGGGTCTCTGTACTCTCTATCTCTGCCTCACAGCTCTCGCCTCTCGCCTCTCACTTTCCTTTCTTTTTTTCTTTTTTTTTTCTTTTTTTTCCTTTGTTTTTTGCTTTCTCCGTTTGGTTTTGGACTGCTAAGAGCTGAGTTTTTTTTTTTTTTTTTTTTAAGATTGACATGGGTCATGGGCTCTACTCTGAGCTGGCCGGATAATGGGCTAAGGGAAGGGGGTTCATGATTTTTGGGAGGGGGGCCAGAGGTAAAAACTAGGGGGGTCGGAGCTAAAATATCAGGGGGGCTCAAGGCCTTTTTTGTTTTTTGGGGAAAATTTTACTTGCTAAATTTTTTTTTTTTTTGGGCCCGAGGGGGGCTCGGGCCCCCTTAGCCTTCTACTTGGGTCCGTCCCTGCCTAGGAAAGCCCCAAACGGCGTGTGGAACATGAATCGGTGTTGTGGAGGTTAAAGGCTTCACAAATCTGCCAAGAATTATGGCTGTGGTGACACGTGAGATCACATATGGTGGCACGTGAGCCCGTGAACAACACAGGTGACAGAGGCTAAGGTACTGGGATTTTTATGCTCATGAGCTCTGTGTTTGTGAAGGGGGAGGGACCTTAAGAGATAAATTTCTTTTAGTTTTTTGTTACATATCATAAATGTGTTTGGATTGGTATATGCAGGTCTTGCATTGCAATCCTTGGAGCAGATTACTGTACAATCATCGCTGATGCTCGCACGTCTTCCGGTTACAATATTCTCACCCGCGAGTACTCCAAAATCTGCAAATTGTAAGGCCCTCCCCTTTTTCTTTTGTTCTCTATTTATTTCTTTGAAGTGTGGTGTTGGGTTTTTTTTTCGTTTGATTAGAAAGTTTTAGGATTGGTGGTTTACTGTTTTTGGATATTATAGTATTCTAGGTTTCAAGCGTCAAATCAAATTTTAGGGCTTTTGCTTAAAAGAAAGAAAAAAAAATTGAAACTTGTTTGGTGTTTGTATTGACTCAGAATGTTACTTTTTGTATCTCATTGAAAGTGTCAGTTTTGGATTTGGGGTGGACAACTTAAGTGAATTGCTGTTTAAGGTGGAAAAAATGTATTCAAAATTGAGAATTTTGGCCAAATTTCTGTGTCCTTATTTTTCATTGTCTATGTTTATTAAGTTAGTAAATTTTTTGGAGAAATAGTTGGAAGTTTAAGATTGTTTTGGTTTTTAAAGGAGGTGGAAGTTAAGAAATTTTAACGAAGTTAGGTTGGGCGAGAAGAAAAAGAATAAAGGAAGGTTATCACTTGAAAGCTACTTGAAAACCGTTCATATGGGTTGCCTTTTTGACATAAAGAGAAAATTAGGAACTGGGTTTACCTTAAATTATTTGGCCTTCTTGTTTGGCTAGACTCCTAGACATAATTATGACTTGAACATGTGTTTGCTTTAAAGGAACAATTATTTTAGTATCATATTGCTCAGTCACAGATTTTGGTGTGGATTTGTACTATCTAGGAGTTCATTTGTTTAGTATTGGAAGAAATTTGGTTGTTACTACTTTCACATAATTGATGTCTTGTAACAGTTCAAGATAGAAGGTAATTGATGAGTCCTTAAGTTGATGGAAGAACAAAAAAAATAAAAGAAATTTATCTCTAGGATTTTTGTTCTCATGTTAACATCTTGATGATCCTAAATCTGCTGAATGTGTAAAGCAATAGGAGCAGGTGTCAAAAAAAAATGATGTCGTTGTGTTCATCTTTATCTTTATCTTTATCGTCTACCAAATCTTTCTCTTTCTTACCGAAAACCAAACCCTTGAGCTTCAATGGCGTCTCAGGCTCACCTGTTACATATCGATTTAGAGCCTCTGCTAATGCTCCCGACTTTCTCTTTGCCGACTAGTACACTTTTGATTCTGCGTATTGAATTGTTGGATTTTTTATTTTTAGCTTTCTAAGTTGGACTTTTAAGATTATGTTACCGGTTACTGGAATTCTTAAGCCTCGTAAAACAATGATAGGACTTAGGTGAAATTGAATTCGTGTCAATCCCCACTTAATAATACTATGTAGCATTGAAACTGAATTGATGCATTGAAGTACAATGACCAGCCCCGTCAAGATTATGAAATCGAGGTTATGTACAGGGTAATTTACAAATACTAGAACTCTTTTTTTCTTTGGCTGGTTTATATTGCTTGGAGATTAGTGTTCAATGTTAATAATGCTATCTTTTTCCATTACAGTTTGAAAGATTTGATCCTTTTGAAAGGTCCACCTATTTTGGGCCCTTCTTTGATTTGCGACAAGTAAGAAATTATGAATTTTGAGTAATTTTGCCACTAATACTATATTTGTTGATACCTTTTCTTAGTTTGCTGCTTCACTATCAGTGCAATTTGAATGGTTTAGGTGGATTTTCATTCAATTGGGAAAATTTGATATGTTAAAAAAAAAAATGAGGGAAAATTTGATTCTTGGGCATTCTTTAAAAGATTATAAGGAATATTTATTGTTCTGCTATATCTACCTAGTGGTCAGTAAAAACAGATTGTTGGAGTAGTTTGGTTGCTTTTGTTCATGTGAATTTTCAGTGACTTGGATGATTGTGCTCTACAGGGATATCAAAGGTGCTAATTTGCTTGTTGATACATCAGGCGTGGTTAAGCTAGTAGATTTTGGGGTAGCTTAGATAGGGATGGCAATTTCTGCCTGACCCGCGGGTGCTCGGCTCGGCCTGACCCTAATGGGTCGGATTTTACCCGACCCGATAAAGAATAGAGTCGGGTTTGGGTTTTAAAAAAAAAAACCCGAAATGGGTCCGGGTTTTGAGAAAAACCCGGCCTGAACCTGGACTCGACCCGACCTGCTTAGTTTAGCTAAAATTACCAAAAAACCTAACTATATATATTACCATATATCTAACCCTAAGTCTCACTCTTCTTTCATTCTACCCTCACTCAGCAGCCGCCCCTCTCTGCCTCTCAGGCCTCAACCTTAGTTTCTAGTTTCCACTCTCACTCTCAATCTCAACTCAAGCGATCAAGCCCCACGCAAGCCTTCCCTCAAGTGACCAAGAAAATCCTCGCCGACAAGCTCAACCACCGTGAACTACCCCTCACCAGTTACAGACCCACCACTGGATGGGTTGGGGTTTTTTTTATTTTCATGTTTTTTGAGCAAAATTTGGGTTTGGGTTTTGTTTTTGTGAGCCAAATTTGTTGGTTTTTTTTTTTTTTTTTTTTTTTTTTTTTTTTTTTGTATTTTGTTGGTGGGATTTTCAGATTTACTAGTTTTATTTTTGGATTTGCAAAATTTCTGGGTTTGTTAGATCTTGGCATCTGTTTGGATGCCAAGAAAATGTTTTTTTGTGATGATTTGTGGTTTTGGGTTTTTACTGATTTCTTTGTTTGTGATTTTGGGTCGGGGCCCACGGGCCCCGCGAGCTCCGACAGGGCGGGTTCGGGTTATGCATATAGGCCCTCAGGTCAGGTTCGGATATAAAGAAACCCGGCCCGAACCTAACCTGTTGCCATTCCTAGGTAGCTAAGCATGTAAGTTTGAATTATTTATCCACACATTAGAATTTGATGGTGTTTGGGCTGTCGACATATGGAGTATGGGCTATACCATTATTGAAATACTGAATGGAAAACCTCCTTGGAGTGATTTTATGGGGGCGAGGACATTGTTAACCTTGTTATGCTTCATTGATCATAATCTAGGCATGCAAAATGTCATCTACATGCTATTGTTTCTTGTGCTCAGAATGAATTCAACCCATCTCTGATTTATATGGACCTATTAAAGAATCACACTTCTTTTGAGAAATTTCTTGTGGCTAATTTTTTGTTGTACAACTGGTACTTATTTGCAATATCCTGTTTTAAAGGAGGAAATTAAAGAAATTAATCATTATTATTATTAATAGTATCCTTGTGAAAGTGATGTAAAATGTAACTTCCACCCACGTCATTTCTTGAATTTTCACTTAACAAAAATTGTTCCTTACACATTTAAGCCTACAACAATTTAAGCTAAGAATGAAGTGCCAATCACTTCATCCTCATCTAAGTAAAAAGAAGAATCTTTGAATTAGAAGTAAAGGAATGACGTAATTTATATATATATATATATATATATATATTTATGTATATATATATGCCTATATTAGTAAAACTAGGAGGAAGGTGGTCCTACTTTTACTTTATGTTATGATCATATTTATTATGGTTCCATATATATGCTGCTAGCTTTTGTGTTGATCTATTAAAAGTATTTTCATTTACTATATTTATTGAAGTGTGGACACATTTTCAACCCCTTAAAGAATTGCGGACACAATTGATAGGGGAAGTTGGAGGTCCTTATCCATGAATGCAACTAGTAAGATGTGTTTGGTTTGCCTTATGTAACATCCTTATTTTTTATTTTTGAGATAGGTAGAAAGTTAAGAAGGTGAAGTTAGTATTCAAATTAAATACATGAGATACTATAAAAAAAAAATACCACTAAAAAATTGAGCTATCACTATAACCCATGTAACATATATTTTTATTATGTAGATAATAAAAATATTTAAATTATATTGTAGAATCAGTGTCATGTGTCATGTGTATAAGTTTTATATAATGAAAATTATAATATCTAGAAATTTACAATCTGTATGGCTGTCTTTTTTTTAGTTAATTATTATTAGAAATTACATTGTTTGAATAAGTCTATGATACAACTTTTTTTTTTCACAACTTATTAATTAATGGTTTTTTTTTTTGGATAATTAGTAAGGAATCTCTTTATTAACTTACCATGAAAGCCCCAGTAGAGGGAATAAGGAATCCCATCATTAACTCTTGGATTGTAGTAGTTGAGTTGAGTGGCTCAGAGACTTTGTTTGTAGTTATAAAGTCTTTCCGACCCACAACATATCTCTTATATCTCTTTCTCTCTCTCTCTCTCTCTTTTGTCTCTCACTCTTCAAAATCACCGTCCTCCTTCTATTTAGTATCTTCTTGTTCTTCTTTCTATTAGATTGTTTTCTATTGTTTTATCAAGTTTTTATTTTTATAGCCTGCCTTATTTGATTTTATGTGTTGTATATATTTACACACGTCTCTGTGTTTGTTAACTTATCATGTTCCATAATTCTATCTATATAATTCTTTACTTTTATTTTTTTCATTTTAGTGCATAGTATTGATTTTTATAAAGCCCATATCATTCTTGGTTTCTTTTGGATAAAGGGTATTCTGTACAGGTGTTTTTTTTTTTTTTTTTGGTCATAGCCAAGATTAGGAATCTATGAGTACTTAAAAAAGGAAAAAGAAAAAAAAGAGTATTTTGGTTTCTTGGGATATTTAATATTTGATATTGATTGTGTGGTTTCTTAATTAGTTTAAGTGGTGTTTTTGTGTTTGATGCAATGGTTGATTGTCTAGTTGGTTATGTCAAATAAGTATGAAGGTTTACTTTTTACTTAGCATGTGTTAATTTCATTGCTATTCCTAGAATTTCAAGGTTGTGAATTTTAATAGTTTTTGGCTGTATGCTTGATAAAACTTGTAGATTCGGAGATTCAACAGCTCATATATGGACAATAGTAAAGCTACAGATGGTAGCTCGAGATCTACTTCTAATGGTCCTTTGAATGTGCTGGTGCTGAAACATGTTAAGGGTAGAACAAATAAGAAGAGTAAAAATGTCACCACACTTGATTGGAATGTGAGTTTTATCTCACTATTCTGACTTAAGTTCATAATAGTTGCTAATTATGCTCTAGATGAACCCGCACTATTGTTTAGTTATACTGTCAACGTTTGCATGTCATAAGCTTCTTCTTTTTCAAGCTTATCTTTCAACTTGTTGGCTTTTATTCTTCTATAGAATATGGTGCTTTATTTTTAGGGCTGATAGTTGGTTTGGATTGGAATTATCTCCTAAGAGCCTTGCTTCTAAAGCTTAGAATGAAATAGTCCAATGCTAAAAGAGTGCCCAACTGCCAAGAATTTAGTATGGCCCATGTTTTTAAAAACATAGAAAAAAAAACCCTATTACTGCGTTTTTAAAAATGCATCTATAGACAAAAACCATATATAAGGCTTTAGCCGCATTTCTTAAATGCAGCCCAAACATGGTCTATAGGCGTGTTTTTAAAAACCCAGCTATAGGTCTCAGCCATAGCCGCGTTTTAAAAAACGTGGCTATAGACCCACAGGAGCTATAGTCACGGAGTTTAGGCCGCGTGTGTAAGCATGGCTATAGAAAACGCGGCTATAGACCAAATGGGCCTATAGCCACGTTTTTTGGGTCTATAGCCGCGTTTTAGAAATGTGGCTCTAGGCCTCGTTTTTTTGTAGTGTGATTTTAGCTTCAAATTTCAAATCTTTCCCCAGCTAACTTCTTCCACTAAATCTTTATTTTTTGGTTTGGTACTTTAGTTTGATTTGCTCCCATCGACTTCTTCCAAGTCTCCTCCTTCAGATTTCTTCCACTAAAGTCTCCTCCTTTAGAGATATTAAATTTCTTCCTCTCTCAAAAAAAGTGTCTTCTCATTATTGTTTAGTATCAGATCAAAGAAAATAAGGGGAAAATCCATGGACCAAAAATTCTTACTCGATTCAAGGAAATCATGGTCCACCGTGAATCCCTATTCAGCCACCATGCCTCGCTGTCTTCTTCATCACTCTCTTAGGCTGGTTCTTTCTTAAAGTTTCTATTATGGGTTTTCATGTGGGTGAAAACCAATTTGCCTCCTCACATGGTGGCTAGAATGAATGTGTGGTGTGGTTGTGAAGGGATCTTACCAAAAATTTGTTGAGTTTCAGCCAAAATTTTTGTTTGGAATTTGTTTGTTTCTTGGGAAAATGAGGATGAAAGCGTTTGAAGCATCTGGCTTTTCTCGCAGGGAAAGGATAAGTGGAAAAAGAACGATAAAAATAGACAGTGTTATTACTTCAAACGTTGTTTGTTCAGTTGTCCATTTTATACATATGGTTCAAATTTAAAGAGGAAACTTAACGAAAAGTACCAGAAGTATTATACTTAAGTTTTGTCCATATAGTTAAATTATTATTTTGGTACAAATTCTATTATAATCCCCCATATCGCTTACTTTCTCTCTCCCGTAGCGCTCAAACAATTGTACTTTCCTTTTCTATTTCATCTCTACTTTTATTAATGTTAAAACTACCTTATTAAAAAATGCAAAATACCTCCCAACTCACTCCATTCATATCTCTCATTCTCCGCTCCAAAAAAATGATGTGACAGAAATGGGTCACTCTTGATTTGACCTCACCCCATCCGGTTGCAACTCTACTAATAATTTATCAGCTCAACAAATTTTGAAGAAAAAAAATATATTACAAAAATAGGGGGAGGTTTTGGTGGACTTGGGCTTCTATGAGGCACTGTTTGAGTTCGGTTAAAGAAAAATGTTAACAAAGTCCATATCATTTGTATAGACTCTAGATATCCCAAACGCCCAAACTCCATGCCATTTCCCAAGATTATGCACAATCGAAGGCCCAACTTAGGCACACCCCGTCCCCATTGAAGAATCCAGACCTATAGTCTCCACCAAATTATCGCAACCCTTCTCGATCTCTCTCCTACTCTCTCTCCCAATTTGATCCAAAATTTTCCCGCCACTCCAGATCCTCACAGACACACACTCTTATCTCTCTCTTACATACACACACCGCTCTCTATAGTTTATGTAATGAATAACAGAAAAGGAAAAAAACCTGATAGTAATAGTAATAGATAGACTTGTTAGTTAGCAAATGAACACTCACACACTCGCACTCAGTCTCAGTCTCAGTCTCACACAGAAAAAAGTCAGTGAGTAATGGAATCAGAGAAACGAATCCTGAGAGTTAGAAAAAAAATTAGAAAACCACTCTCTGACTCTACCAATCTCACCACCACTACCACCGCACCCAATAATCTCTCATCCGCTTTTAAAAAATTGCTCCCCTCAACTAACTCTACCACCACCAATTCCGATGCCATAAGCTCCGCTCCTCCTCCTCCTCCGCCGCCGCCGCCGCAGACGAATCTCGCTTCTTCGCCGGCAAGGCTGCTCAAGTCTTCGTCCCCCCACGGTAATTTTATCGGCCCTCTCTTCTTTTTTGCTTTTCATTTCAAATTTGGGATTTCTCAATTTCTAGGGTTTGAGAGCAATTTTTGTTGTTTTTTGTTCTAATTGAGCTAGTTCTTGTCCGTACAAATAAGGATTAATTGTATTAAGAACCTGAATGAGTTTGATTCTTGGTATTTTAATTATAATGCTGAATTTGCGAGTTGTTTGGAAGGATGATTTGTAGGGTCTGTGTGTTTGATAATTATAAAGCTTGTTATGTTTATGAATTGTGAATTTGTGAGTTAATCAATGGGTTCGAAGGTTCGAACTAATTCATGTTTGTTAAGTCCTGTATGATTGTTCATGTTCATGGGTTGCTCGGGATTGAGTGTATTAGCCACAGTTTAGTTGGGATTTGCTACTTTGTGTTGTTGAGTCTGAATGCATGTTTGAAGGGTGTGTTTGTGTGTGTGTGTGAGATACTGATGAGTTTTGATTGCGAGATAATGAATGTATTTCTATGTTGTGGGTTTAGGTGCTGGTGTTGATTCTGAGGTTTCTGAGTCTGGTTCGGTTTACAGTAGAAGAAACATTGCAAATAAACGAAAGGGTAAAGGGAAGGAAACTGCTGAGCCTTTGAGTTGCCCTCCTGCGGTTAAAATCGGGAATGTTTGGTAAATGTCATAGTCTTTTCTTGCATTGAGTTCTGCTCTAGTCAGTAGTTTGATTACATTTCATCTTTGAACAACAGTAGAAGAGGAAGGAAGAAATCAGATTGTGAATATTTGGGAAGTTAGACATAATTGGTACTATTTGTTGAGGAGGATGTACTGGGTTTTTTTATATTGTTTATTAGTTGATGGAGTCTAATGGGTTTTTTAGATTTACTAAACAAGTTCTCCCAATTGTGGAATCATGAATCAAACTGGCACAACATTGGCATAACTTCTGTGATTTTAGGGCCCATGAAATCTTTGCAATGTTTCTTATCTTGAACTTCTTTGGTCTTTAGATCATTGATTTCAAAAATTTTGGAAAGAATCATGTCTCCTGGATGAAAATTCTGCTGATGATACTTATTTGTTACTGGTGTAATATTTCTTCAAACCCATCTTCTTGAGGTGCTTGAGACATGAAATTTTTTGATTTAATGAACATAAATACTTAGAACTTGAAAATTGAAGACTTGTACATCCCCCATAAACTGAATACTCATTAATTCTGATAGTTGTTATGCTTGGATTAAAATTTTAAATACCCAATCCACTGCTTTTTTGTGTGTGTGTGTGTGTGTGTGTGTGTGTGTGTGTACTGTATTAGAGTATTCTAAATTTACTTTCTTCTTGCTTCTTCATCGATGTTCTGTTTTCATTACTGATATACTGTGAGGCCTAATATGGCTGTGACTTTATCTTGTGTCTTTCTTTTGTTGTCTAGCATGTTCTTTAACACTGCCGTGTATGTTACTTGTCTTGAAATTAGGAACAAGATAAACAAAGATGGAGAAAAGAGTCTATCAAAGGCTTGTACAGAACCTCCTAAAAAGGTTCGTTTAAAGACTTTGTTGGTCTCAAATTTCATGTTATTTTGGCAGGATATTCTGTCTTTACCATGTTTTCTTTTAATTCTTAATCTTTGGCTTTGGGCCTGGTTTCTATGATCTCCCTTGTTTACTGAAGTAGTCAAGCTTGAGAATAAACTCAGACCAAGTAGTTTGCCTAAATCGTTTCTGATTACTGTTCTTAACCCTTAGAGTAGGGAAATTATCTTTAACTTTGTTTTCTTGCCCTTCTTTTGCTGTCTATGTATAAAGGGGATAAATTCAGCTTAACAAAGGTATTTTGTTGCATCTCTCTTCATGAAAAAGTATTAACACTTTTAAAGGGAGAAGACTAACTGTGTGGCAAATATTAAGAGTGTTGTATTTTGTTACATGTTGCATTACGCCATGTATTAATTTGTCTCTCTGAAACTCTTGCATGTTCTTGCATTTTCATCTTAAATCAGTTTTTAATAAGATCCTACATAAATAGATATTTAGCTAAACTTTGTATTGGCTTGTGATGTTTCTGCAGAGGCAACATCGTGTAAATGTTTCAGATTACGCCTTGCCGGATGAATTCGTAAAACAGCAGAGGGATTACTTTGCAGAGATTGATGCATTCGAGATGGAAGAAGAGGAGGTTGAGTCACTGGATCAGTTAGAGTAGATGGATGAGAGCTATGGCTGATCATTTCAGAGGAGTATTCAAGGCAATCTAACCCCTTAACATTCCCTGTATATATAGGATACCTTTGACAAATTCTGGTGCAATTACCATCCTGTTCCCAATTTTATCCATGTAACCATGTACGTGCTAGTGCTAGATATCTTTCTTGAATACTCTAATGTACTGGATTATCATATTCTTTTAGTACTTGACGGTAGAGATTTTTTTTTCCCCTTAAATCAGAGAAAACTACAGTGGTAGGTAGTATTTTTGTGATAGTGATATTCTGTGGACTACAATATCATATACTGTTGTGGTGGTTGATCTGATCATGTTTTGTTTGCTCTGATGATGGTTGTCAAAATCACGATTTGGATCATAGGATCGCATGATTTTACGATCCCACTTCACCAAAATGTTTAGGATCGCACTAGAATCATTAAAATGGTAGGATCGTATATAAGATCGTGTAGGATCGTATGAGATCCTACCGATCCTATCAAAAACATAAATTTTTGTTTTTTTTTTAGGGGATAATTTTTTTTTTTGTTTTGATGAAGTTTTAAGGGTTTATATTTTTTTCATGTTGTGATGGTATGGATTTTTATTTTTTTATTTTATAAAATTATGTTAACATAAGAAAATGTTTTCTAATTGCTAGTTCACTTGTAATCAAAATGAATGAATGCTTCATCAATTCTAAATGAAGAATTTGATGTTGGCTTTGCTACCTTTTAAGTTATAATGTTGTTAAATTTATTTGATCAATATAGTAATTTGTGTTCTAATATTACTAAAATATTTTTTTATATATAATTTTATCAGTTATGCTTGTATTTGCATATTGATTGATTAATTTTTTTGAGTGGTATAACTTGAATAGTTGAGTATGAAATTGGATCTTGATGTCTTTTGCAACTCTAGTATACAAATATATAATATTTACATAGATGATGAAATGAATGATGATGATTAGGAATTTAGGACAGTGGTAATAAGAACCTTAGAATGAGAATAATTAAATATATACTTCACCTTAATATTCATTTTACTTTTGGATTTCATATTGTAGTTAGCTAGTTTCCATTTGCTAATTTATTTTGGATTTCAAACTTGGAACTTGGAAAATATTTTCCATATGTTTTAATAAATATTTTGGTATTTGGTTGCTAAATATTAAACATTTGTTGAAATACATTGGGTTAAAACTTAAATATATTTGTTTCGTTAGTATAGACTTAACGATGTATGACATGCAAATTACATCATATGATGCAAATCTAAGTTTTTTTTATGGATGAATTTTTAATTTATGTGATTATTCAACATACAAAGCCATTATCAACGTGTTTTTTGCTTTAAATTTGAAAATATGTAAGATGTTACAATTTACAATCCGATCTTACGATTTATGATTCCACCTACTTTCAACAATCCTACGTAGGATCTCGATTTTGACAACCTTAGTTCTCATCGTTAAAAAAGAAAACAGTGACTACAAAGAAGTTTATTAAATTTAGTAAAAAACTTGAAATACACTGAACAAATGGTTTATCTGTCCGCGGAAACCAGGTGTTTATTGATAAACATGGTCACCTGTCAAGGCGAAGATAAATTGCACACAATTCTCAACATAAATTTGTAGCTTAATGCATCTACATATAGCCATAATCTTAAGTACATTTGCACTTTTTTTTTTAATTGGCTTTCCGGCAATTTTTTCTGATCTCTCCTTCACTTCCAGTGAGGGGCTTGATTCTGCTCATTCTAACCATACCCTTGGCGAAGTCGTCAAAAAATTTTTTCTGGTTGGTAGCATATTTTTCAACCAGGGAATCAGCAGCGGCCCGATTAAAGAGCTCCTGATCTGAATGTAGAAGACCCTTCCCTTTCACCAAATTCTTAAAATACCTGTTATCAAAAAGGGTCGGGGTTTGACGATCAAGGGGTGCAAGAGTGTTATTATTTCCAACTTTGGGGCATATTTGCTGCAATGACTTGGCAAAGGAGGAGTCAATATTGGAGTCATTGTATATGTGGGCTCGGAATGATGTGCATCTGGCCAGGCCAATGGTATGTGAACCTGTCAACCATGATGAGTTAGTGAGTTACTTTACAATCAAGTGGGGTGTTCAATTCCATTAACGAACCTAATGAAAGTATAAGTTTATAAAACAAGGAATGATTACTTTTTGGCATTGTACTGAAAACAACAATTTGTTCATTGTTTCCTTGAGTTTTTGGTCCAAACTTAAACTGCATTACCTGAAAGTGCCACCATGTTCTTAAATGAAAGTCCCTGTGCAGAGAAGTTTGCTACCAGGCCGCTCAGGTTGGAGGTAGGTGGAGGGATAAAAGTGTTGGCCGCAGTGATGTTTGCTGTGGTAGAATCTTTTCTTCCCAGACTGACTTCCCAAGAAGGGCCCCCTAACTACAATGGCCAGTAAAATAAAGATCCCCTCATATTATGTACATAAATGGTGAAGTTGAGATTCTTCAAAACTTTGGGTAGACAATAACAACAATCAAACCTTAGTTCCAAAATTTTGGGTCGATTATGGATATTTAACAGACTAGTTAAGATCAGTTACAGCCCTACAGGTATTTTTTTTTTTCCCTTCTATTCTTCAAAAAAATTTAGTATAGTTTAGTCAAAGTCATAACATTAATGTTCCTAAAAGTTGAATGGAACTTACATAAACAACCGAGTCAAGAGCAGCCAGAGCAAGAATATCGGCACAGGACACCACTCCGGGACATGCTTTCTCTAACCTGGCTTTAATGTCATCGACAACTTCGAATCCTCGAACTGAGTTGTTATTAGGATTTGCCGTTTTCTCTCCAACAAAGCTGCCGGGAATATCATCCAACAGTATTGATGCGTCACAGCCCTGTGACCATTTTATTTTTAGTCCAAACATTTTCAGGTTATCAAAGAGTTAATGACAAAATGCTAGTGAAGCTATATACTTACATTTACAAAGCAATCATGGAAATGCAAGCGGAGTAAAGAAGCCCCAATACGAGTTTCTTTGTTTATGGCTTCTATGACTGCTTTTTTAACAATGGATAATACGTTGGGACATGTGGATGAGTAGTGAGTTGGGGAGAGGGAAAGCTTGCCTTTAGCTTCCAAAATCATGAAGGCACTAGAAGCAACGAGGACCAGCAGAAATATGTTGTAAGAAGCCATGTTATTCTTGTATCAAGACAAGAATGGCACTGCCTTATATGCACCAATGTGTGGGGTTGCTGATCAGATCATAAGACAATTCGCAAATAAGATTTGTTAAAATTTAATGAATTTAACAAAGGAATATGTTTTCATGATCAAGTGATCACTATATATTTATCTATATGTACAAAAGTGTGGTAGTTTTTAAATGTGAAAGCGACGTTATATTCACTAGATCTCTGAGCTCCCATGCGGTTCTACATGCGTGTGTACTTTGGTGGGAGCATTTATCCAAGATTTTAGTGCATTGGACGTGACAGTAAATATCCAAAAAATTGATCTAGTATCAGTCTTAAAGTTCATCTAGTCCACGTACGGAATGAAAGGCTTGTCCAATATTTGGAATTCTTGGCCACATACATTAAACAATTCTTGAGACAAATCCTCAAAGAGTTTGGAAGAATTTAGGACCTCTTGAATTTTGAATCCAAGGAACCACTTTCAATCCGCTGGATTCACGAGGCTACAAACAGTTAACTTTAATCAATGGCGACTTTTCCGGCAATTTCGTCCTTGTCACTACTCCTAAAGTGAAATTCGAAAGATCCAATAATTGTACTTCGTCACAAAGGAGTGCACCTCTGCTAACTTGATAATTTGATATGTCGTTTTCTTTGAAGGACCATTTGAGATGGCACTGCCCCTCACGTTGGAACCTTCAAAAGCCATTCATGGCCACTAGTTATATTTACCAATTATATGTTTATTGCAGTACCAAATTTTACCTTCAAATTAATTCTACCGACAACAATTTTTTCTCAGCCTATATATTTTAATTGGTACATTATAAAAATAATTTAAAAAGTGATGTATGTGATGCATTCAAGCATGTGAAAGTATAGTTGTTCAAATTGTAAAAATATTAAAATTTTTTTATTTTTTTTTTATTTTTTTGGGTTTGTTTCTAGCATTGTCTTTTATCTCAAGGTATATGTAAATAATTGCCTTCTCTATCAGTGTTTTTAAGCCTATTTGAAAACGTGGTCATTTGCATTCCAACGACAGCTAATTGGCAGCATATGGTGGGATGGGAAAATGGAGGACAGAGTTCATATAACTTTGAGAAAATTTCGGTAATGATAGATTTTTTTTTTTTTTTTTTTTTTATATGATCATTTCGGTAATGATTGATTAGACATAAATGTTTTAGATGCTTCTATGGCATTAGTTAATAAATTATTTAATTTTTTTTTCTATTTTTAATGAAAAATAAAAAAATATTAAAAATCAATTTTTTTTTTCACAATAACATTTTTTAAATGGTTCATTAACAAATGTTTTTAAGGCAGAAGTTAACAAAATACTTAATGTGTTAATAAATTTTTTTTTAAAAAAAAAAAGAAGAATGAAAACTAACCAAAGTTGGCTATGAATATATCATTGATGTGTAGAAAAATATCTTCCATCTACACAGATAAATCGCTAACATGTGTAACAAAATTATAATCCACTAAATTAATTATCTTTTCTACGAACATTATGAACGTAGTACTTGAGTAGGTTTTTAATTACCTTTCATAATAATAAGCTAGCTGTTATAATGTAACACTTCGCTGCACATAGGACCAAAAACAGCCACATGGGTCTTTGGTTCCCATCAGGACCAGTTCCCATCAGGACCAAAGACCCATGTGGCTGTTTTGGCCAAAGACTCAAAAGCCATTGTAGCTGTTTTCCTATCTATCATTCACGTGGACTACGAATGCAGCTGTCTATATTTTCAATTTGTCTTGATCATATTAAGAAATGAAGAATTTCTAACAGAATAAGTATAAATTTTCACTGTTTTTGTATTGCTTAATGATACTCCTTTCTTTTCTTTTAAAAGATTTATAGAGTTGGAATCTTCTATCGTTAAAATATTACAAACAGAAAACAAACCTAAACTACTTTAAAATATAAATATAAACCAAAAATATATATATATATATATTTTTATCATCAAACATTTTTGTAGGGACTCAATTTGTAATGACCCCAAAATGATATTGGGTTCGCACGTTGAGGGCCCAAACAATATAATTTGTAGAGCGTGGGTTTGAAAGGTTAGGCCTTGGTCACCGAACGGTGGTGGGTCATTGTGTTCATTCAGATTTAAACCGTGTTCGCTCAAGGAATCTTTCTCCTCGATGCGGTCTGGGAGGCTCTGGTTCTTGGCCTTTTTTCCCAGCCTCTTTCCTGGACTGCTTATTTTTCCTTTTATAGTAGCTTTCACTCCCCTCTCAACGCCCACGTGTAGGTTCAACTTTCCAAGACTGATACTTGTCCCATCAGCCCATACCCAGAGTGGTTGGGGGTGGTTGTAAAAGCTGAAAAACATTGCTCTGTCTGACGCAGAGTATTTAATGGCAGTAATGGCAGCCTTTCTTTTGTCCTTTGTCGCCATACTGTCTAGGGCTCCTTTATCTATTGATGCGGATTTGTTCGGCTCTTCCCAAAACTGTTCCTATGCCGTTCTTGTCATTTCTTTTAGGAATGTCTTGGGGATGCTGAGGACAGAATCATCATCGGCTATGTATCGAAGCTACTTGGACTTTTATTGTGTGTCCTCGGCAATTCCTCTCCTCGGCTCGAGCCTTGGGCCCCGATGTAAAGTGGGTCAGGACCACAAATTATCTGGCCCCACAATTTTATATATATATATATATATAGTTAAAAAGGTGAAGAGGGACATGTATTTTAAATCTTGATAAGGATATGGAAGGTGAGCTAACTCCAATGGGAGTTGGGACTAAAGCTTAAATGCTTTAACAACCCAACATTAATTGCCAATGCACATAGACAGCCATGTATTTTTTTTTTTTTTTTTTTTTTTTGAGAATTTACATAGACAGCCATGTATGAATGCATATAAAGGCTATTTATCAGCCAGAAAATGTAGATGTATACAATTTAATCAGTACAATTATTATTATCATTATTTTGGTAAATAATAATAATAATAATAATAATAATAATAATAATTATTATTATTATTATTATTATTATTATTATTATTTATTTGTTGGTGCATTTTAATATTTATTATAAATAAATTATTAAAATTTTTGTTATGAGAATTAAAATTCTTATTATTGTGCAATATATTTGTATTGAATTTGGTTGATAAATGAAAAGATGTAGGAGTTTCAATTTTTAATGGAGAGTTAATGTTCTTTATTTTAGAAATTCTCATCATAACATAATAAGTATAAAATTTATGTGAATAAATGGGTTATAATTCCATTAATTTTGAGTGAATCCTATTACTCTACAAATAGGATTATGTGCACCATCCCTCAACATATGTATAACAATATACATTATCCATATGTAAAACAATGATAGAATGATTTGGGCAAGGAAATGTGTTTTATGTGGTGGAGCTTTGTGCTAAAATATTATTATTGAATTAGCTTAAGACACGCAATGATATAGTCGAGCTATTGTATTCTATTCCTATCTACATGGAAAGTCTAATAGTAAATCTGCTGCATCAAATTATGGATTTTGCAATCTACAAAGGACTTAAATCTCTTTAAAGAATGTAAGATTTTTATGTCCCGACATAATAATCTTTATTATAATTTTTTAATCTATTTATATTTAATATATTTGTTAATTTTTAATTAACACTAAAATATATGGTTTAAAATTGCAAGAAATTCATTGGTTCATTGTTGAAACTTTTTTTTTTTTTTTTTGGTTGATGAACATGGTTGAAACATGTTATGGTTTGAAATCGCATATTCATATTTCATCTGTATGTACAAGTTGGTGTCTGCAATAGGCTTTATCGGTTCTAAAAATATCTCAAGGTTCATAATTTCTTTAGTGCAGATGCACGTATAATGTGCCCCATTTTCCAATACGATTGGCTTATTTCAACCCCACAGCATTCATAAATCATAACCGTATGCTAACCAACTCTTCTTGGGGTCATTATATATATATTGTCACATCCGTATTCACCTTCCATGCTTTTTTTGTCAGTCATGGCTTTTATCAGTGTGTCAGTACTGCTGGTACCAGGCCCGAATGATATTATTTGTACTCTTTAAGTAGTCCCATGACTTCTTCTGACGTGATGTTAATTATTTCATTCTTCTTTTGAAAAAATAAACCAAAAGTTACTTACTAAATATAGCAAAACATGGTAATTTGTGTTTACGCGTTCTGTCGACTTATAAGTCCTTAATTATGTAGATTGATTAATTCTCTCTGTGTTAGTTCACATGATATTAAACAAGTTATTATCATAATACAATATGTGAAAATCATTAGAATCAATGATGCAATCTCGTGAAATTTGATGAATTGAAAGGAATTATTATGAGAATCAAAACAAAAAATCACCTTGTTGTGACCTATGCCGGTTTTGGACAAATTTCTTCATTTTAGGCATTTATTTAATCGAATTTGTTATGGTAATTGTCCATTTAATTGTAATTTTTAATTTAAAATTCAGAATAAGGTATTGCTAGTTTTGTGACGTATTTGGTGTTCTAGAATTAATTTTTTTTTCAGTAAAAAAAAAGTATTAATTTTTGTAATTTTTTTCAAAATGCTCTTTTTTAATGGTTTTTCGTTCTTCTAATTTTGGCAAAGCACGAAATATGGTTTCATAGCCAAGTAGCTAACCTAACACTCATTTTTTATAAATTAATGGTTAATAAAAAATTTAATGAAGTCCCTTCACTCGATGGTCAAGCATTAAAGACTAAATTTTGAACTTTATCCTAATATAGTAATAAGAAATTAATTTAGTCTGGTCAAGCATTAAAGACTAAAGTTTGAACTTAATTTATCCTAACATAGTCAAAAGAAAGATGCTCTAAATATCTCAACTTTGACCTAATTTTTCTCATTTTAAATTTGTATGGTTTACTATCACGCACTTTTGATATGATCATTTTACAGATATAAATATTTGTGAAATGTGAAAGATAAATATCAGAATTCAAGTTTTCAAAAAATAGTTACATATATATATTTAGATTAAATTAAAATAAAATTTTTATTTTAAATTAAAAAAAAAAATTGCATTGCTCATTCGACCCACAGCATTCATAGCCAGCTAAACGAGTCCTCCTCAACCTCAAGCACTGCATGCACGACACGTAAGCTAATTTCCATTTGTAAAACGAGTGGCTACACTTTACTGCGCGCAGCTGCTGCTATCGCTTCTACTGATCACTGGTTCTCTCACCACATTCATGCTATTACCATCGGTCATTAATATTGTCCCATCTATCACCTCAAATATCGTTTTTTGTCTGCGGAGGACTTGGATTTCAGTCTGTCACCGACTCAATGATGGTTCTATTTTTTCTACTGTCATCTTTTCTTTTTACGTTATGACATCTTCTGCATAGGGATGGGCGCAGGGTATGGATCGGGGATATCAATACCCTCTCTGAAAAATTTATCCATAAATGTCTAATTATCAATATTTATTAGTATCTATACCTATTAATAGGTATTTATTTTGTTTTAGATGTAAAATTATTATTAATTAATATAAATTATGTTGATTTTTTTATAAAAATTTTATAGACAAAAAATTTGACAAAATTTTTCATACTTGTTGATATGGTAGATTAAAGTGGGAAGTAAAAGAATAGTGTTAGTGATAAATTTAAATGAGAATTGGTAAAAGTTTGCTAACTAAACTCTTATTATTATTCTTTTTTTTTAGAAGTGCAACGTTCACAATATTTTTTACAACAAATCTTAGCTTTTAAGTTACTTTTTTTTTCTTTTTGAACATATCACTATAATTATTTTTTTGCCATCAATAACATGCTGTAACAACCTGCTACTTAGTATTAGTTGTAAAAGTGTTGTGAAAAATATTATAGATGTTGCATTTTTTTTTCTTTTTTTAATTTATTTTTCATCTGGTAAAAAAATATTTTTTTTATTTATTGATTATAAATAACCCTATTGGTTAAAATTTAGGGGCCTTTTTTATACTTGGGGTCTTAGGCGACCGCATCTCTTACTCCACCATTCCATCGGCCCTAATCTTCTAACGTGATTCCAATTCAATCTAGTTTTTTTAGGTCGATAAATCTAGAAACATATATGTGATCGATATACAATAAAGTGATATCAATGATAATTTTATCTAAAAGTGGTATCGTGCACTAATCACAATCAACAACCTCATATGCTATGAAAAGAATTGTGAAATGGATGGCATACATTAATGTATTCTCTAACCACTAATACCACGATTAATGGTTGATCCATCTTTTTCTGATAAATTACCAATAATCGCTTGCTCTAACCTCTAATACCATTATAAATAATGGATTATCCCAAAAGTTATACTTATTAGAAAATGGTTAATTCAATCATTTAACTGATATTTTAAGACGTATTAACTTTCGAGCCACATTCGTGATCTTACAATTACACGCATGCTTAGTTAAGGACTCTTGTTATGAAATGTGTACAGCACCTAACAGCCAAGTCCATTTAGGCCTTGGGCCATGAATCAATGATATGGGCCGGGCGTTCGACCTCCGCACTATCAAAAGCCCCGTCCCAAACCCACAATAACTACTAGTCTAAACTGGGTGTTGTCCGAATACTTGAAAAGTGGACTGCAAATGCCCCGCTCGCATACTACCTGGGAAACCATTCCCGAGTGATATACACATGCTCGGTCATATCGTCATTTGAGTGCTCGGTAGAACCCTAGAAAACTCCGCTGTTGAACACATTTGCTGTAGTGGGAACCGTTTCCAAAGCCATTCATACCTAAACATCCACTTAAATTTATCGACATTGGACCACTCTTGGCACTAGTTAAAAGGGTAATGATGATCACCCCATTAACAATGGGCTATAAATAGGAGAAACGAATGAATGGATGGGGGATGCAATTTTTTAAGGAGAAAGGAGAGAAAAAGAGAGAGTCTGAGAAGAAGAAAGCGTAGAGGAAGAGAGAAAAGTGATCTCATTGGGTCCCTAAGTCTAGAACAACCCAAAAGAAGGATACCCAGCCCATCGTACAAATTAGTTGTGACCCCAAATAGCGGTTTGGTCCAGCAAACTCGTTTTTGGTGCGCACAATTGGCGCCCACCGTGGGGCTCTCCTACGACGTCGTGGTTCTAGAGGGACTCGAGCTCGAGAAAAATGTCTGAAAGTCATTCGGGGGACCACGCGGAAATTGGATCTGTAGGGTCTTCTCGAGGGTCTAGTTGGCGAGAGCGCAGACAAAAGGAACATGAAGATAGGGAGCACGACCAACGAGAAGAAATGTCCAGCATAGGAGAAGGATCGTACCAAACCCAACGGACGGTCTCTGGTGCTACGGGATGTAGGCAAAGGGAGGAACGAGATGAAGAGCTTGAATGACTGCATAGACTAGTCAGGGGTTTGGAGCTAGAGGTAAGAGGTAGGCGTCTGAGAAGAGACAGAAATGACCAACAACGAGAAGTAGGCTGTGGAACAAATTGATATATGGAGGGATCTAATCAGTCCGGATCTCGACTGTGGCGAAGTTGTTCACATTCCCGAGAATCCCATCGGTACCGAGACCGTTCACATTCGCGGGGATCTCGATGAAATAGGGACCGGTCTCCCTCTTGGGAGTCGGGGCAACATTGAGACCGCTCACATTCTCAAGAAAATCAAGTTAGAAACTTAGTCTCCCCGGAGGAAAGGCAGCCTCGGAATGCTGCCATGGATGCTATGAGTAGCGCTTTGCGAAAAGCAACTCGGTCCCCATTTTCGAACGAAATCGAGCGGGGCTGAAATGCCAAACAAGTTTACCCGCCCACTGTTCAATTGCTATGATGGGAAGACTAATCTGGTAGAGCACGTCTGTCATTATATTCAGATGATTTAACGGGTTACGGAAAAGATCTATACGTAGTTTTTTCGAGCTAATTCAAGAGTTCGGCGTTTGGTTTGTGACCTGCAGCCAAGTACCTCAGCCGATAGACGCACTTCTGTCAATGAAAATGAGGGCGAGAGAGACCCTCCGTAGTTACGCCAGTTGGTATTGGGAGCTATACAATGAGATAGGTGGGGATAACGAAAGGGTCGCAGCAAATTTTTAGGATGGGGTTGCCCGAGGATTCCGGGCTATAAGAGTTGTTAACCAAGAAGCCTTCCGAAGGCATGCGGTAGCTTATGAGACGCATTGAGGAATATAAACAATTAGAGGATGACCGGTTGCAAAGCAAAGGTAAAGCACCAATGATGAATCGTCCCCGAAAAACTGGTTTCCCATTCAGATCTCGGGAGGGGGGGGGGGGGTCAGACGATTCAAGAGCCGACCGCACAGATGGGAGAAATGAATGTGACATTTAAGGAACCGGTACACAGGATTCTTGACCGGATCAAACACGAGCCGTATTTTCGATGGCCGAATAAAATGGAAGGAGACCCATTCAAGAGGAATTAGAGTCTGTACTGCACTTATCACCGTGACAAAGGTCATACTACAGAACAGTGCCGAGTGTTAAAGGCTCACCTTAGACAACTAGTCAAGGCCAGACATTTAAAGGATTTTGTGCTGGACTCAGGGGATAGACTCGTAGGCCAAGATGCTCGGCAAAAAGGGGAAACCCTCTCCCACCCCCTGTAGGGTTGATTGAAGTAATACATGTTGCCCCGAAAATGCTCATTGCAGGAAAAAGGAAAGAAGTGTTGACCGTAGTACCGGTAGAGGGTAACCCGGACCTACAGTCGCCGGGTAAGAAGATGAAGTTTGCACGAGAGCCCATCTCATTCAACAATGACGACCTGGAGGGGACGATCCAACCACATAATGATGCATTAGTGGTCACAACCCAGATAAGTGGCTTCTTAGTAAAAAGAATGATGGTAGACCAAGGAAGCGGGGTTGACGTAATGTACCTAGATCTGCTCAAGGGACTCGGACTGAGGAAAGAGGACTTAATGAAGCACACTTCGCCCTTGGTTGGTTTCGACGGTAAAGTAGTGATTCTTGAAGGGCAAATTTCACTTCCCGTGATTATAGGAGGGAAGGAGGTGGCGGTGACATTTACAATAGTAAGTTCATTTTTCCCGTATATGGCCATTTTGGGAAGACCATGGATCCATTTAATGAAGGTTGTCTCGTCTACACTATATGTGAAGATCAAGTTTCCAACTGAGCAGGGTGTCACCGTGATAAAAGGAGACCAGTAAGTAGCCAGACAGTGACTTACTGCCGTAGTTAATTGGAAGCGGGGGAATCAAGTTAATTAGGGAGAAACAACTGGACAACTGGTAAGACACGAGGGGACTGGGCGGTCCGAACAGGAGCATGTAGAGTGGGAAGATGCATCCTGGAAGGTCCCTTTATAGCAATCACAGGGGCCCCGAGAAGGAATGGGGGCTGGCTGCGCCAAGGGGCTAGTAAAAGTAAAGATATTACCGGACACTAATAAATATTTTCAGGTTGGAGCGAGCATGAGTAATGAGGAAAGGATCCAAATATTGCTGTTTCTGATTCAAAACATAGATGTCTTCGCTTGGAACCTTTATGAAGTTCCCGGGGTTGATCTCGGGTTTATTGTCCACAAACTTAATATAGACCCCTCATATCCCTCGAAAAAGCAGAAGTCGAGAAGATCAACCAAAGACCATGTTGAGGCAGTAAGGCAGGAGGTAGAGAGGCTGAAGGAGGCAGGAGCAATAAAGGAGACCTTTTTCCCGGAATGGCTGGCAAATACCGTGGTCGTCTAGAAGAAGAACGGCAAGTGGAGGGTCTGTGTGGATTTCACGGACTTGAACCGAGTATGCCCAAAGGACCCGTTTCCCATGCCAAAAATTGATCAATTGGTGGATGCCACTTACGGGCACCTAAGGATGAGTTTCCTGGATGCCTTTCAAGGGTACCATCAAATTGCCATGGCCGCCGAAGACCATAAGAAAATGGCATTCATATCCCCCGACGCTAATTATCATTACACTGTGATGCCCTTTGGGCTAAAGAATACCGGGGCGACATACTAGCGGATGATGACATAGATGTTTCAGGATAAAATTGGGCATTCAGTTAAGGTGTATATTGACGACATGGTGGTGAAGAGCAAGCAAGAGGCACGACATGTAGACATGTAGAGGATCTCCAGGGGGTATTTGAGGTGTTACGGAAACATAGATTGCGCCTTAACGCAGAAAAATATGCCTTTGGAGTGGGGGCTGGCAAATTTTTGGGGTACTTGATCACTAGCCGAGGGATAGGGGTTAATCCTGACCACATAGAGGCCGTGAAGCGTCTCAGGTCGCCGAGCAATCTGAAAGAAGTACAGGTGTTGAATGGGATGCTGGCCGCTCTTAATCGATTCATCTCAAAATTCTCAAATCGTTGCCGTCCATTTTATCAGCTTTTAAAGAAGTGGAAAAGATTTCGATGGGATGATGAATGCGAAAAGGCTTTCCAGGACCTCAAGGAGTACTTAACGCAAGTGCCAATGTTGACTGCACCAGAGCCCGAAGAGGAGCTGTTTATGTACCTCTCGGTATCCGACCATGCTGTAAGTGTCGTGCTCTTAAGAGACCGGGGAGTACAACAACCCGTGTATTATATTAGCAAGATCCTAGTCGATGTAGAGACCAGATATTTGCCTTTGGAGAAATTGGTGCTGGCCCTAGTACTTGCCACCAAGAAGTTACCTTAGTACTTTCAGGCTCATACCATGTATGTGTTGACCAAATACCCCCTACAGTCCTTATTGAAAAGATCTGATTTCACGGGGCGAATAGCAAGGTGGGGAACACGGCTTAGGGCAGTCGGCCTAAGATATAAGCCAAGAAGTTCAGTAAAAGGGCAGGTATTAGTTGATTTTGTGGTGGAAAACTCTCATAAAAGGGAAATGGTCTGTCAGTTGGAACGTCACTCGTGGAAGGTGCATGTGGACTGGGCTTCTAGCACTAAAAGGGCCAGGGTCGGGATCGTTATAATTACCCCAGAGGGTATTCTCTTGGAGCATTCATTCAGACTAGAGTTTAACACCTCCAACAACAAGGCAGGGTATGAAGCTTTGCTTGCCGGAATAAGGGCAGTCTCAAGATTAGAAGCCCAGGATGTTAAAGTTTATTCGGATTCATGGCTTGTAGTCAACCAGGTGCAGGGAAGTTTTGAGGCTCGAGATCCTCGGATGAAAGCATACTTAGAATTGGTGAAGTAGGTCATAAGTAACTTTTGTACGGTGAAGGTGATCCAAGTGGCCCAAGCAAGGATCAGACATGCCGATTCTCTCACCACTCTGGCATCGTCAATTGCCGAGGATATTCCCCGACTAATCAGAGTGGAATTTGTCCCCCAGCCTAGCATTAAGGTGGCGGGAAATGAGGGAGTTGCAAGGGTCGAAGTCACAACAGTCACAACGCTTGGACCAAGCTGGATGGATCCCATCGTTGATTTCTTGGCTGACGATCAAATCCCGGACGATGAGAAGGAAGCCAACAAGATCCACAGGGTAGCCGCCAGGTATTGGTTGTCCAAAGACTGTAAGCTCTATCGCAGATCATTCGGGGGACTGTACCTTTTGTGCTTACACCTAGAGAAATTAGGTCAACTCCTAGCTGAGCTGTATGAAAGGGTATGCGGCAGCCATGCAGGGGGACGATCATTGGCACACCGGGCAATGACTCAGGGATTTTGGTAGCCCCAAATGCAGAAGGACGTCACAGAATACGCTCGAAAGTGTGAGCAATGTCAGAAGCATGCCCTTCTAGTACACCAACTTGCCGGCCATTTGAACCCTATTAGTAGTCCTTGGCCCTTTGCATAATGGGCGCTAGATATACTCGGACCGTTCCCTTGAGCAACGGGCAATCGAAGATTCGTTTTGGTAGCAGTCGATTACTTCACCAAATGGGCGAAGGCGGAGGCTCTGGCTAATATCTGGACGTAGATGTGAAGAAATTCGTATGGAATAATACAATCACCAGGTTCGGGGTTCCGGACTCCCTTATATCGGATAATGGACTATAGTTCGACAACCGAGCTTTCCGCGAATTTTGTAGCAACCTCGGTATCAGGAATAGGTATTCCTCTCCAGCGTATCCCTAGGGTAATGGCCAGGTTGAGACCGTAAACAAAGTAATCGTGAACGGCTTGAAGAGAAGAATGGAAGGCGCGAAGGGCAACTGGGCCGAGGAACTGCCCAACGTCTTGTGGGCATACCAGATAACTCCTCGGAGGTCTACAGGGGAGACCCCATTCTCCCTCACGTACGAGGCAGAGGTCGTGATACCAACCGAGGTAAATTTGTGTAGCGCATGAGTTTTAGAATTCAACACATCCTAAAATGACCAGTTGATGGAGCATCTAGATTTACTTAAAGAATACCGGGATGTAGTGACTATACGACTAGCTGAGTATCAGCAAAAGCTGGCCCAACGTTATAACCAAGATGTAAGGGTGAGAGAATTTAATGCTGGAGACCTAGTATTGAGGAAAGTAGTAGGCAGCATGCGAAATACAAACGCCGCGAAGCTAGCTCAAACTTGGGATGGACCATACATAATTACAGCCATTGCAAGTGTAGGAGAGTATTATCTGGAAGACATGAACGAGATACTGTTACCGTGGCCTTAGAATGCTTATAATCTCAAGAAGTTTTATCAATGACCATCCATACACAGAGGAATGTACTTTGTACTAACTAATATGATAACGATGTAACTAGTTTATATAAGGCCCAACCAATTCTTTTGTTTAGTACGTCCGGTTGATAAACACGGAGGGAGTTGAAGAGATTCAAGCAGTTAAAAATTTTTCTAAGGACAGAAGCCTGCTTCTCAGTTCGATTCTTATCACCGTGCAGGTGGAAACCTTATCTAAAATTTTCTAAGAACAGAAGCCTACTTCTCGGTTCAATCCCTATCACCGAGCAAGTGGAAACCTTATCCAAAAATTTCTAAGGACAGAATCCTGCTTCTCGGTTCGATCCCTATCACCGAGAAGGTGGAAACCTTATCTAAAATTTTCTACGGATAGAAGCCTGCTTCTTTGTTCGATCCTTATCACCGAGTAAGTGGAAACCTTATCCAAAAATTTCTAAGGACAGCAGCTTGCTTCTCAGTTCATTCCCTATCACCGAGCAGGTGGAATCTATCTAAAATTTTCTAAGGACAGAAGCCTGCTTCTCGGTTCGATCCTTATCACCGAGCAAGTGGAAACTTCATTCAAAAATTTCTAAGGTCAGAAACCTACTTCTCGGTTCGATCCATGTCACCGAACAGAAGGGAACCTTGTTCAAAACTTTCCAATGGCAGAAGTATTACCAAAAAAAGAAAAAGAAAAAAAGAAAAACATGTTATATTCTAAGTCGGAAACATGCCCTGTTCATTAGTGAAACATGCATACATGGAAACTTTGAAGCATTCACAAGGAGGTTAAAATATAAATGCATAATAACAAAAACAATTAAGGTAACTGGTCGGCAAATAAACCTTAATCAAACCCAAGCTTGAAAAATCAATTACTTCATCACCAAAACCCGGTGACATTAAGTTTAAACCCAGAAATTAAGTGACTGTTTAGTAAAAAAACCAGAAGTTAACTGTTTAGTCGCCACAGCCCGACGACATGGGCAAACCAACTTAAAATGAAAAGTAATTAAACGAAAGCAAATAAAGGTAGAGTAAAACAGGTTCGACAAATCAGGAAGTAAAATCCACAGATTGTGTCTCAAAGGCCATCTCGACTGAATGGTGCTCGGCTGCGAGGGGCTGGAGATGAACATCTTCACCAGGAGGGCCGTCAGTAGGGGGTTGCTGGTGACTTCTGTCTCGGTCATTTCCACATGAGCGTCAATCTGCTCCACCAGCTCCCTCAAGCTATCTGTCTCCTCTTTATCATTTGGACCTGCAGGATTCTGTGTGGCTGGGGTAGAGTCTGGAAAGGGGATCCGGCCAGGGTCCCTAAGAAGGGAGTCTTTGGGAACCCCTAAGGCCTGTGAGGCAGCCATCCAGCCCTTATGGAAAGACAGCTGTCAGCAAAACCCTTCTCTGCCCCCTTCTCCGCGTCAGCAAAACCCTCGTCATACCACTTGCTCTCACAAGCTTCCAGGGCAGCCCGCAAATCAGCAACTTCCTCAGACAAGGTAGCATTCAAGCTTACTACTTCGGCCAGCTTCACTTCCGTTTCATTTTGCTGCGTCACCAGCTCCATTGATCTTTTCTCTCCTGACACCCGGGATTTCTCCGTAGCAGCGGCCCTCTTCTCGGGTGACTCAGCAGTTTTTGTTTTCTCCTTAGCTGTTTTTACATAAAGGAGCAACGAATACGGCAATAATAAGAATATGTGTAAAAAGCAAGTGTGCAAAGGAAGAGAAATTACCGCGACAGTGTGTTATTGGAGTCTTCTTCCCATGGACTCATCGATCCTGTCAGCAAAAGCGTTCACGTCCTCGGGTAAAAGGAGACCTTGCACCAAGCTTTGGGCAATACGACCCCCTTCACCTTTCTCCCATGCCCAAATGCTTGCACTTGCAGGGAAGGGCATGCCATCTAGCTCAAACGTGGGTTGCCACAGCTACGCTGGTCTAGAGGATGAGGCCACATTCGTTCCAACTTGGGTCGGGGGCTCTCGAATAGTGACACCCCGAGACAGTTGATGGAAGGTTTGAACTTGAGCCTCTCCCGAGTTGGTGGAGGATAGGTTAGCAACCCGTTGTCTCTTACATTGCCTCCCAGAAGGAGAAGGAGGTGGAGGATGAGCGGGAGGAGCCGGGACACGCACTTAGGGTGGCTGCTGCTGCTGAATGGGCTGGCTTGCCCTAGGAATAAAACGGCTGACAGTCAAGGACTTGTGAGTTACCATGTATTCGGGAACAGAGTGTGTCCTGAAAGAGTCACTAGATTCTGCGGCTTCTTGTGCGGCT
The DNA here is from genome assembly GCF_932294415.1 of Quercus robur. NCBI lineage: Eukaryota > Viridiplantae > Streptophyta > Magnoliopsida > Fagales > Fagaceae > Quercus > Quercus robur. The sequence goes on from NC_065541.1 coordinate 66,702,929, forward strand.
ACTTGAACAGGAGCCTCGGGTTCTGCTGGTACAACTTCACGCTAAACGGCCTTGTGAGCACGTTTCCGGAGATATCTGTCGGCTGCTTCGGCTGATTCGTCCCTTATAGGCGCAAGTTCATCCGAACAGGTATATTGCGGGCCGAGGTCTCGAGCTTCGCCTACAGTAAAATTGGGAGGAAGAAAGTTCGTATGTCGAACGTCTATGTAAGAAATGAGGGGGCTATCAACAATAAGGGCTTGGCTGAAGGGTTGCCAAGTGGAGTACACCGGATCTACGCTGAGGATAAGGTGAGACGCACGGAGTTGCCCGTCCTAGTGCACAAAATTTTTGGACCTTAGCACAAAGTTCAAGTCTAGAATGTGAATCGTTCTGATGTCCTGGGTAAATACTAAACCGTCTGCAGCAAAAGAGGACAAGTTAGAGTTAGGGTAAATAAAATAGTTACAAATGGAAGGGATATATAAAAAAAAATTAAAAATAAAAATAAAAATAAAAATAAATAAAAAAAAATTAATTAATTAATTAATTAAAAGTTAGAACAAACCAACTTCGCGCCATGACAAAGGGGGATGGATATCATCGGCAAACCAATTGCCACGCACTCGGATATGTTCCCCGGCAGAGTTCCTATTAGAGTCCGGCAAACATGAAATCAGTCATACCCTTGTGTCTCTAGTCTTTAAGTAGTAATTTGATTTCTTCTTTACACATAGGCTGTACATATGGTTTATGTTATGGTGGTCTAATTGCAAACCAAACGTTTGATTTAGCCTACTCACACAACTCACTACTCGGTAAAAGTTGGGGGGAACTTGGTCGGGACTCAATCCATAGTATCTACGGGTATCAAGTAAAAGCAGGTCTATAGGAAACCTCACCTCGCCCTCTAGAACAGACATCAACAAGAAAAAGGCTATGTCTGCCCCTCTGTGGAGGGCGATCTCGCTTTCATGGCAATACGCCATCTCCACATCATCAGGGATGCTAAAGTTTTGCCTAAAAGCGGCTAAGGGCGCTCCGGCATTCAAAAGATAAGCAAAACCCATATTAAAGCCTAAAAAGTAGAAAGAGCTCTGGGGAAGGAAATAAAAGCAAAGGAAAGGTGAAGAAGACTTACTTCTGGCTCTAAGGGAGAGGAGGATTATGGGTTAATGGACTGGAACGTAGGTGAATGCTCGGCAGAGAGAAATTTTGGAGGAGCAGAGAATGAAAAGTGAGAAGATGGATTATGATGAACTATTTATAGGAACTAAGGCAAATAAGCATCGATTAATGAGCAATAATTAACATTAATTAGCAATGATGAAGTAAAAAGGAGTGACCTTAGAAATACCCAGAGCAATCAACATGCGTGTCTCGGTTTATGAACCGATAGGTAATAATGACAGCAGAACCAGAAGGTCTGAAGCAACGCGCCTTTTGAGAAATGCATTAATGGGCCGTTGTAACTGCCCAAAACGCACCCGCTTGATTTCTCGAGCAAATTGCTACCTCTTTGACTCCTTGATTCGCCCCCGAGAGTCTTGAACGAATCAAGAGGGGCTATTGCACGGCACCTAACACCAAGTCCATTTGGGCCTTCGGCCATGAATCAATGATATGGGCTGCGGGTTCGACCTCCACACCATTAAAAGCCCCGTCCCAAGCCCACAATAACTACTAGTCTAAACTGGGTGTAGTCCAGATACTTGAAAAGTGGACTGCGGATGACCTACTCGCATACTGCCCGGGAAACCATTCCCAGTCGATATTAACATGCTTGGTCATATCGCCATTTGAGTGCTCGGCAAAACCCTAGGAAACTCTGCTGCCGAACACATTTGCTGTAGTGGGAACCGTTTCCAAAGCCACTCATACCTAAACATCCACTTAAATTTATTGACATTGGACCACTCTTGGCACTAGTTAAAAGGGTAATGATGATCACCCCATTAACAATGGGCTATAAATAGGAGAAACGAATGAATGGATGGGGGATGCAATTTTTTGAGGAGAAAGGAGAGAGAAAGAGAGCGTCTAAGAAGAAGAAATCATAGAGGAAGAGAGAAAAGTGGTCTCATTGGGTCCCTAAGTTTAGAACAACCCAAAGTAGAATACCCAACCCATCGTACAAATAAGTTGTGAGCCCAAATATTGGTTTGGCCAAACAAACCCATTTTTGGTGCGCACAAAATGTATACAAATTGACGTGACAATAATTAATATAATTGATGTCATATCGTACTTAATGAATAAAATTTTAAATTACTTTTTTTTTTTCGTTTGAATAATGCTAAGGATATACTACAAATTGTACTATTCCTAGCTATATTAATATTATAAACTAATGTTTCAACTTTTAAATACAACAAATAAAAATAATTAATAAAATAATTTATTATATTGTTGATGTGACACTAATTCACATTTAGTATCATTTCATTTTTTCAACATTTTGTAATAAAATTAATAGTAGTTTTAATATTGGGAATAACTTAGGTACATTTCTTAAGTTTAGTACATTAAGTTTTTCAATTTAATTTAAACACATAATTGCATTGAATTTAATTTTTATGGAAAAAGATAATATTATTTATATTTTATTGGTCCATATAATTGAGTGTTTGAATTTAATCAAAAAACCTCACTTACAACACCTAACTACTTAAGGTATTGTACATCAATTCTATCCTTAACACGTGTTTTCTTCTATTCATTTGCATGATAATTATAAATCCAATCAAAATGTGGAGCTGTCATTTTCTTTATGGTTGGAAAAAAATTAAATTGGGTTGGCTAAGATGAGAACGGAGGGAGAAAGAGAAGAGGGAAGAGAGAGAGGGGTGAGGGAATATGCAAAGAAAAAGAAGAAAAAAAGAAGAGTAATATGGGGATTTCAGTAATAAGTTAATAACCCATCAATAATATTGGAACTGGTGTCCTTTAAGGGTTTTTTACTTTTTTTTTTTTTTTTTTTTTTGGATAAAATGAGTAATTCATGGGTAGAATAGTTATTTTATGAACTAACCAAGAATAAAATAGGAACATTCATTTAACGAAGGGTAAGTTTTTTTTTGGACAGAGTGTTAATCTCTAGCATTCATTTTTTATGATTATGCTATTTATCATAAAACCAAGACACTAATCAATTTTTGGTGTAGACGGAGATTGAACCTCAAATCTCTTATTCAACCATCAGAGACCTTATCAATTGAGTTAACTAAAGATAAGTTAATCTAGAGAAAATTCAAAGATGTTAACCGGGTTAAGTCAAATTTGTTTTTGGGGTTGGCTTTCACTTTTGCAAAAGTTTGAGGGAGTATTGATTCTTGATAAAATCATTCGTCGCCATAGACAGCTGTACAACTTGTGCCTTAAAAAAATTCAATGGCGTCTTTTTTTAATGAGCTATAGTGATGAAAAACCTATTTCAAAATATTGATTTTGTCACCATATTTAAATATTTTATCGAATTTGGTGACGAGTTTTTGTTTTCCTCACTGAATGTTATCATTTAAAGATGAAATTAGTTTTCCTCACTAGATTTCATCACCGTAGTCCATGTTTGTTGTAGTGTTATGAGGAAAGTTGATATAATTTATCTTAAATAATAACTCAAAATAGAGAAATAATTAAACAAAACCTTTTTTTAGAGAAGCTTAAACAAAACTTAATTGTTATAATAATATGTAATTAAATATGAACTTCACCCTCCCTTAAAAGTTACTATGACTTTTGAATAGAGTTTGTGAAATATCCTAGTGTTAGAACTTCATCTATCTCTCCCATGTGTGTGCTTGTGTTTGTTTCTTAAAAAATAAAAAAACTATAATTGATCTATTAATGGCAAGTGTTAATTTTCTTAGTTTTCCCTTGATGATTGTTCATATTTTGGGATCAATGCATGATTATTCTTAATTGCTAATAGATATGCTTTGTAGAATATTATTGTTAACTGTTTCATAAGATTTCTTATGTAGAAATGGTCCTCGAATTAGGTTAAGATCAATAGAATGATAATAATAATAAATAAGTACTACATTTTCATAACAAATTGTAGATAATAAATTGTTATTGATTCTAATTTGGTTTCACCACTAAAACTACATTTTTGTCAACCAATAACAGTTAGTAACAACCTACCACTTAGAATTTATTATAAAATTTTTATAAAAATGTTGTTGAAATAAAATTTCTCTAATAATAATAAGAAATCTTCTAAATTAAGGATTGTGTGGAGATCTGCAAAAGCTTGGGAGTTGGGACTCCTTATAATTATTTTGTGCTCAAGTTTTACTATAATCTCATGTTATACAACTTTTTCTTTTTTGAGAAAGAGGTAAGCGAGTTTTTATTGACTTAAAGCACATTGGAATACATCATCCAAGTCTGTAGGTAGCTCTTCCACCCAAATATCAGTATCTGTAGTTAAAACTGCTCTTCTAGCCGAGGCATAAGCCAAGGCATTACCCTCCCTACAAATATGTTGGAATTGACAGCTGGCTAAAGAGGAGCTGAGGCTACGAATCTCCTCAACAATATGACCAAACATGGGGTGGCATGCTTCGGAAGAATTTATAGCAGCAATAACCCGTAAACTATCTCCTTCAAAGATCACTTCAGAAAGGTAGAGCTCTGTTGCAAACTTCACCGCTCGGCTCGCTGCTAAAGCTTCTGCTTGCTCGACAGACTGAGGCAGTAAGATCTTTTGACTTAGTGCGCCAATTACTTCACCATAACAGTCTCTGATAACCACTCCTATCCCGGCGAAATTGCTCTCCTCAAACAGGGCCGCATCAAAATTTTCTTTATAAAAACCCATTGGAGGCGGTGACCATCTAACTCGAGGAAACTGTGGTGTTGAACCCGGGACCTGTGCGTGTGCGTCAAAGAATTCTAGCACCATCGCTTTTGCTCTGTTCCCGATTCCATGAAAAGGCCACGACGGCTGGTTCTCACGGATTCTATTCCTTCTCTCCCAAAGGCTCCATGCAATGGTTGAGAACCACGCCATTTGGAAAGTTGACCCTTACTCTAAGGTAGTCTCCACAAGGTCCAAAACTGATCTGAAATTCCTCTAATACAACCTCGCAAAACAGAGCACCGATTTCCAAATTGCCTTAGCTTGATCGCACAACCATAAAGCATGCAAAACTGATTCCTGGTGCTCATTACAGAGGGAGCACGTCTCGTCCACCTTGATCTACCGCTGAACCAAGTTTTGCCTTGAAGGTAAGGAATCCTTGACCGCTCTCCAAATGAAGTGTCTAATTTTTTGAGAGATTTTATCTTCCAAATACCAATCCATATCTTCTTTGACACCCCATTAGAGGAAGAGGGAGATGAATTAAGGGCCTCGGAATATAAAGATGGGATTTGCTTTGATTACTTAAATTAATGCTAGAAAGCCAATCAGTATATAACTACTAAAAGTACGATAATAGTTCTTGGTTTAAAAAAAAAAAAAAAAATTCCAAATCCCAGAAAAGCGTATTGTGTAAAAGAATTAGAAATAAAAGACAATGTTTCGAATTAATTTATATTATTTTTTTTTTGGCTGAATAAATACTTTATTACTCAACTTCGAATTAATTTAAAGAATAGTTTTTTTTTTTAAAAATGTTAAATAATGGGTCTTACTAACACTAACAATGTACTTGGAAAGGAGGAAGTGAAGAGAATGGAAGAAAAAAAAGAAAAGAAAGAATGCATGTCCTTTCCTTAGTTTGGTTGTACAAGAGGAAAAAAAAAAAAAAAAATAATGCGGTGGAGTGATGTTTTTTCCATGGGATCCATTGTATTGTTATCAGCCCAATTTGGGCAGAAATGGGAGGAAGGGAGAGCAAAAATTTTATTGGGTCCACCACTTTATATAATAAAATGACTAATTCGTTCTTAACATTTTTAAGATATATGAATTTTCTCATCATTCATAAGGGAACAATGATAAAAATATGCATTTTCCCTTTCTTTTCCTTTTGCAAACCAAACAAAGGAAAGATAGAATTCTCATATATTCCTCTTCTATTTCTTTCCTATATTCAAACATATCAAAGTGAAATATTTTCTTCTCTCTTTCCTTTCTCTTCCCCCTTCCCTTCCTCTTTTCTTTCTCTTCCCTTTCCTTAGCTTGAACCAAAGTCCAAACATAGTATAAATGTGTAGGGACATTTTTATTTTCTTTTGTTTTGGACAAATAAAAGGGCTTGCATCTTTCCAGGGGTCGAGGGGATATTCACCCAACACCCCCTACTACAATTAATCTTAGCCAAAAGGTCAAGAAAGGTATCCCAACACCCCCTACAAGTTCTACTATTACATATGAAAATGTGTAGGGACATCTTTGCAATGTTTGTTTGGTTTTTTTTTTTTTTTTTTTAAATTTATTTTAAGCAAACATGATAAAACTTCAACCTATAATGTCTATTACATGATAACTGATTTTTTATTTTTTTATTATTAGGATTAAATATCAGTTAAATTAATTGGAACCCACAAATATAAAGTATTTACTACGTACTGTAGGGTTAAGGGCCCAAATTATATATTGGGACTTAGGTCTTGGCCGAGAGCATGAGTGGTCCGAGGAGGAACGATAATGAACTGTTCGGGCTTAGGATTTAATGAGCAAGATACAAATAGGAAGGTTGTTCGAGGAGAAATATCTCCTCAGATACAATAAGTACAGCTCAAATATGTATTCAATGATTGGAATGACCTTTCATGAAACTCCAGTGATAAGAACATGCATCATGAACATACGAGAAGGAGGGGAACCCAAAAATATCTAAGGGAAAGCTGCTACCACTGCATTGAATGTACTACAACTACTTTTCTGACCACATTTATGTGGAGAAGACCTTTGAACAGTGCTGTCTTGGCTACCACAACTCACAGAAAGCCAAAGAGGGTGTCTGATGGGACAGGTACTCAGATAAGGGTTCAGATGACCAACAAGTGTAGAATCAAGATGGTCTAAAAGGAGTTATATAATGTAAGAGACCCTCCATGAGAGAGGGGATCGGAAAAATAGAGAGAAAGAATATTGTAGCAATCAAAATTGCACTTGTACTCTGTTTAACTTATTTATATGAACACTTGCTTCCTCAGAGAAGTTCATTCATATCAGTACTTCTTATTTGTGCATGATTGCCATCCAATTCCATATTAGCCATTGTCCAATTCATTAGGGCCTAGTTCTTTGACCCACTCTCCACAAATTCATTGTTTTGGACTTTTTGGGCCTAAGTCCATTCATCTCGGATTAAGCCACAAATCTGGTCCTTACAATTGGGGCCGTCTGTGGGGAGAACTTGTGTAATAGTGAGTGCAACGCTTAATTATGGTAGGATCAGGTCCACATCGGCAAAGTCTTTAGGATACAAGCATGGCGATCCTTTTGTCAACCTTGAGCAGAGAGGTGACTGTGAGGGAAGTGTGCATACCGCACATACTGATAAGAGTCAACCTCGATTACACGGGGAGGATTGCTAAATGGGACATAGTTTTAGGGGTTTTTGACATCAAGTACATGCTTCGTACCTCTGTCAAGGGCCAGGTCCTCGCGGATCTAGTGGCCGAGTTCGTTGAGCCTTCATTAGAGGAAGTGGCAGCGACACAGAGCATGGATGGAAAATCAGTTGGCACAATCTCCCTGTAAGAACCTTTATTCTAGAAGGTGTGTATTGACAGTGCAACAAATCAAAGGGGATCCGGAGTGGGGCTAGTTCTGGTTTCTCCTAAATAAATCACCATTGAAAAGTCACTAAGATCAGGCTTCTCAATTACAAATAATGAGGTTGAATATAAAGTTTTGCTGGAAGGAATGTCCATGGTTCAAAGAATGGGGGGAAAACAGTAAAAATGTTCTCAGACTCAAGATTGGTTGTTGGCTAAGTGAAGGACGAGCTAGAAGCAAGAGATGAGAGAACTCAAGGGCATCTTTCTAAGTGGTTAAACAGAACCTTAAACATGCCTGGCTCCTCGAACCACATGCTTTGGGAAAATTAACACACTGTGACATCTTTATAAGTGGTTAAACAGAACCTTAGACATGCTTGACTCCTCAAACCATATGTTTTGGGGAAATTAACACACTGTGACATCTTTCAAAGTAAATGAATAGAACCTTAGACATGTCTGGCTCCTCGAACCACATGCTTTGAGGAAATTAACACACTGTGACACCTTTATAAATAGTTAAGCAGAACCTTAGACATACCTGGTTCCTCAGACCACATGCTTTAAGAAAATTAACACACTGTAACATTTTTATAAGTGGTTGAACAAAACCTTAGTCATGCCTGGCTCCTCAAACCAGATGTTTTGGGGAAATTAACACTTGATGACATCTTTATAAGTGATTAAACAGAACCTTAGTCATGCCTAACTCCTCAGACCAGATGCTTTAGGGAAATTAACACTCTATGACATCTTTATAAATGTTAAACAGAACCTCAGTCATGTCTGGTCCCCCAAACCATATACGTTGGTACAATTAACACACTATGGCATCCTTTTAGGTGTTAAACAGAACCTCAGCCATGCTTGGTCCCTCAAACCACATACTTTGATAAAATTAACACACTATGGCATCTTTATAAGTGTTAAACAGAACCTTAGCTCTACCTGGTCCCTTAGACCATATACTTTGGTAAAATTAACACTCAATGGCATCTATTCGTTTTTTTTTTTTTCTCAGTATTAAACAAAACCTTAGTCAAGCCTGGTTCCCTAAACTACACGCTTTGGCTAAGTTAATACTTGTTGTCATCCTTTTAAGTGTCAAGGCAGATCCAAGATTATAACTAACTCCTCAAATTGATGGCTCTGAGTAAGTTAAGGTCCTTAGTTGTTTATCTAAGCGTTGGGTAGAGTGAAGGATATCTACCCTTCTTATTCTTTACAAAGTATATTACTTATCTTCATTAGATCTAGCTTTCATTGCTGAAAGGTCAATTCATAGTACAGGTATGTTGCAGACTTCTCTATTGCTGGTACTTGGTTAAATTGATTAAATTGTTAGCAGTGTATTGTTATCATTTTTTACTAAAGATGAAGCAACAACAGTTCAATGCTATTTATAACAGTAATACTCCTCAAAGCACATAAAGCAAAAGTGCAAGAGACGAAGAGAAAAACATTCTCATTAAATGAAAAAGGGAATACATTATATATATTGACAGAATGTCATTAAAAAAAAACTACTACAAAAGAAATTTCAAATTAAATCCTAAGTACTACTTGGCTTTGGAGGGATCTTCTTATTGGCTTGGCTGTAAGGCAGAAGCGTCCTTGGCCTGAGGGATAGTCTTCTTGGTCCTGGCCTCTGTCTCCTTTGCACTGGCCTTAGCAACATCCTCGGCCACTGAGGAGGTCTTAGCCTCCTTGCCTTGACCCTTGTCCTTGACCCCCTCAACCCCTTGGCCTTGATCATCAGCTTGACTGGATCTTTTCAAAGCCTCAGGGAGGGGGAGAGTAGCCTGGGCAACCAAGGGCTGCTCTAAGGACTCAGGAGTAGTGGCAGAGGGAGGAAGGATGGCACCTAGAACCTCGCAAATATCCAGGGTAGTATCTGCTCCCAGGTTGCCTCCATGCTGAATCTGCAGGGACTCCTGCAACATTTAGGGCCTCATCCCATGTTACATTGTAGTAGTCCCTACACACATCAGCAAGCTCCTCAGTAAGCCTGGCTTGTGTCTCCTCCATGCCGAGGGCATAGGCTGCTTGCTTTTCGGCCTCTACTGCCTCCTTGGCCAGTTGAACCGCTTCCTTAGCCTTCTGTAGCTCAATCTTGAGATCTATGACCAGCTGCCTTTGGGTGGCCAGATTTATCTCAGTCAAGTGCAGTTTTTGGCGCTAATCCTTGGCTTGCCTTTCCACGGTCTTTAGACCCACCTCGGCACTTAGGCGAGCCTGGTCCGCCTCTTTCAGCTTCTCGGATAGCTCAACCTGTTCTTGCTTGAGGGCCCCTAAGGATTTCTCAACATTAGCACGGGAGAGGGCCATAGTGTTGGCCTCGTTACGGGCGTCGCAAACCCACTCCTCGGCCACAAAAACTTGTTGAGCAACCTACACAAAAATAACGGAAGAATAACATGAGTAAAAAAAGTAAGGAAAGAACGAGAGTATAGCTTAGCATTTAAATTCAAGGATATCATAGATTGCTTACCATAGTAAGGTCCCTCTTCAGGGACAGGAAGAAGTCATTCTGCTTAAAATGCCTATAAGCCTCCATGTCTCTCGAGAGGAGAAAAGGCTGTTCTAGGGCTCCGGCAATGTAGCCTGCACGCCCCCTTTAGAAGTCCCTGATTGAGGCATTCCAAGAGATGGCAGCCCCATCCACCTCCAGCCAAGGAGACCGGGTGCGTTGCGGAAGGCACACATTGGCTCCATTTTGCTCATCCCGGCTATCCACAGAAGTAAACCTCTTGTCCTGAGGGCCTTTGGACACCTTCTACTGCTTAGCCCCCTTCTGAGGGCCCACCTCCCCTTCTTCGAGCTCTTGAACCGATCTTTTCTTCTTTAGATTAGAAATGGATTTCAGTCCAAGGTCGGTGGGAGGTAGAGAAGGAGGAAGAGGAGGAAATATAGGGGGGACTTGGGACTTGGGGGCTTCTTTCGAAGTTGACACCTTATTCTTGGCAGCCATGAGGTCTCTTAAGATCTTGTTTCTCCAGTTTAATGTCATCCCTTCTTCCTCTTCTTTGGAGGTGTTGTCTAGATGGGCAATCACCAGAGTGGGAGCGTGAACACCTGAATGCCTATCAGTCCCGTCCTCGACATTCGAGATGTTGACCACAAGAGCCCTTTGACTTTCTTCTTCTTCGAAGTAGAATTTGTCTATCTCCTCCTCTAGTGATAGGCGTGAAAATGCAATCTCCTCCTCAGGCGGCGCTGTTGCTTCAGGCTTAACTCATTGAAGTGGTAGCGCGATTGGTGGAAGATTGTCTTGGGCTAAGAAATCTGGGCGTGACACGTCAATCTAAGCTAGCCGTTGGTCACCCGCTCTTATGGCGTGACCTATTTCTTGGTATATTTCTGAGATAGGCTCGAAGTCCAAAATTAAGTGGTCTGCTCTCAACTGCCTATCTTCACTTACAAAGATCTCAGATCTTAATAAGTAGTTGAGAGCTTCAATGTTGGTCAGACTAAGCCTAGGCGCTATATGTCTCCTATCTACAAAAGAAGCTGAGAAGCAAAACATGGTTAGAAAGTTGAAATCCGTCATCAAAAGAATGCAAGATGAAAGGGAAATAACGACATGGTCAGGGTTAAAGAATCTAAATCTCTTGCTCAGGAACCTAATTCCAAGGTATCCCACCTGACTCTCCCTCTCAAATGGGGCAGTGAATGCCACCATGCCACGCTCCTGAAACTATCAGATAGTCGTCTTTCATACCCTTGTTAGATTTAGGTAGACACGATACTAGTCTGACAATGTCAGATCGGGTCTTGAGATAATATCTTGCATTTTTAAGGGAGTGGCACTCGTACAAGTGGACCACATCATGGCAGGTGAGCCCCAAGCGTAGATGTTCGTTGAGAGCATTAACACTATCTAAGACCCTAAATAGATTAGGCGCACATTTGTGGGGGCATATCCTATGGTTGATAAGGTAATCCTATGTTATTCTACACATAGGGAGAGTCATTCCCCCTTCTATGAAAGCTATCATGGTGATGATGACTTCCCCCTCTTCTCTGTGTGTCACTATTTGTTCTAGGGAATAGTATCACAGGACAACTCCCTATGGTATGTGGTGTTTCTCCTTAAAGGCCTTTATTTTGGCAAGGGAGTCTACTAGGTGTTTAAATCTACCCATCTGGACAATTTAAAGGGAAACAGCTAAAATTGGCAAATGAAGAAATAAGAACAAGAAGGCCGAGGAGACTGGCTGAGGAGAAAAAGGAAAAGTTTAAAGAAATAGAAACTTACAAAAACTAAGATGTGTATTGGTCCCTGAAACCTTTAGAAATATTTTCAAGGATCTCTTAAAGAAAAGGTGTAGGAAGCTTACTAACTTAGAAAGCTCTGTGAGTTTGAGTGCTTGGAATCTTTGGAGAGTTTGAAGACTTGTGGAATGAGGGGAAAGTGATTTCCCCCGGTGCTTTATATAAAGGGCGAAATTGAGTGGGAGTTATCCCACTCAAAATCCAAGAAGAAATATCAGCCATTGGATTAGTGTTGGATGCGGGGAACAAAACACCGCCTGGAGCAATTAATGACACCTTGCGAGCTCCGAAGCGTTAGTAGAAATCATGGGGCCCGCGAAATGGCACTCCCATGTGTGCAAATCAAAGGGCCAAATGATAATAATGCATGAAAAATTAGAACCTCACTTTTCTCCTCGAATGAGAGGAGAAAAATGGAGTTTTGAGGGGCTATTGTAGGATTAAAGGCCCAAATTATATATTGGGACTTGGGCCTTGGCTGAGAGCATGAGTGATCCAAGGAGGAATGAATGATAATGAACGGCTCAGGCTCAAGATTTAATGAGCAAGATACAAATAGGAAGGTTGTCCTAGGAGGAATATCTCCTCGGATACAACAAGTACAGCTTAAATATGTATTCTAATGATCGAAGTGACCTTCCATGAAACTCTAGTGAGAAGGACGTGCATTATGAACATACGAGAAGGAGAGGAACCCAAAAATATCTAAGCAAAATCTGCTACCACCACATTGAATGCACTACAGCTACTTTTCTGATTGCATTTGTTAGGACATATGTGTTTCACTTGTTAAGAGCATATGTCATGATTTTATGTAATTGGCTTATCTTTTGACAAAACGTACTTTACTTGTATTTGGGTATATTTAGGATGTTTTAAATACTTCAAGAAATCTTATTTCAAGATCAAGTATTGAAGCTTTCAAGTTTGTTCAAGAAAACAAGTTCAAAGTGCAAAATCATTAAAGCTCGACAGTTGGTCGACAGCTGTATCTATCGAGCTTAAGGAAGCTGTTCTTCATTCGGTGTGCTCGACACCTGCTCGACAGCTGCTCGACACCTACTATCTGTCGAGGTTTAAGATTTTCAGAATCTCAATCTGATTTTCTTGGGATCCGTGAATATGTCTTTGGGCCTTTTTTTCTCCTAAACCTAGACATATAAAAGGATTAGTTTAAGGGCCGTCAAAGTGTTCACAGGTTGCACAAGCTTTGAGCAAACTCTGTTCAAACAAATTGTGACCGGAGACGAATTTTTTGCCCTAGTTCATCTCTTTCTCTTGAAGAAGTTGCTGTGTATGTGCATCGTAAGGTTTTGTGACCAAGCATCTTCTTGATCTTCATCGTTTGGATGAATTGAAGAACTTTGCAACCAACAACCTTCTTAGTTGGTGATTGAAATCACATACTGGGATTTGCACAATTGGTTAGTCACGTACTGGAAGTCGTGCATCTGAAAGGGAAACTGTCACTACAGAACAAGTCCAATTGGGTATTGGGGTAAAGGTTCAACTGTAGGTTGGTAAGGTACTTGGATTCCTTTACTTGTAACTGCTTGTTGTGATAATAGTGGAGTTTCGGGAATGGTGACCTGAAAATCATCCGGTGGGGTTTTTGCCGTTAGGTTTTCCTCATTCGTAAACAAATCACCGTATTTAATTATTTTCCGCTGCATTATTAGCTTATTGGTGATTTGTTTGTCCTACCACGCATTTGCATGATAAATTGATTAATTAATAACTTGGCTAATTAATTAATTAATTTCTATCACAAGGGGTCATTCAGTTTATAGCCTATTAGCATTTATATGGAGAAGACCTCTGAACAGTGCTGCCTTGGCTACCACAACTCACAGAAAGCCAAAGAAGATGTCTGATGGGATAGATATTCAGATAAGGGTTCAGATGACCAACAAAGGTAGGATCAAGATGGTCCAAAAGGAGCTATATAATGTAAGAGACCCTCCATGAGCTCCATGAGGGAGGGGATCAGAAAAATAGAGAGAAAGAACACTGTAGCAATCAAAATTGCACTTGTACATCTGTTTAGTTGATTTATATGAACACTTGCCTCCTCGGACAAGAAGTTCATTCATATCAGTACTTCAATTTGTGTATGATTGCCATCCAATTCCATATTAGCCGTTGTCTAATTCATTAGAGCCTAATTCTTTGACCCACGCTCTACAAATTCATTGCTTTGGGCTTTTTGGGCCTAAGTCCATTCATCCCAGATTGAGCCACAAGTCTGGTCCTTACAACTACCATCTTGTTTTTAGAAAAGGACATAAGCTAGAGTGCTGACATCTCATCTTTGGAGAGGCCAAAGTATTTAGAAAAAAAAATACCATTTAAGAATGAGAATTATATAAAAATTCAAGAATAAATTAATGCTTGAAAAATTAAATTTGCATATATGTAATGCTGACGATAAGATCAAGTAAAATAAAAGATATAATAATTTTTTTTTCTTTTTTATGGTTTCTGATTGGTTCAATTAGTAAAGTCATTGTCTGTTGAATAAAATAAAATAAAAACTAGGTTTTGAACCTTGCCTACATAATAAACCAATTAGTGTCTTGACTGGTGATAAAAAGTAATAATTATAAAGTGAATACCATAGGTTAAAATTTATCATAATAATAATAATTTTTTTTTAACATATTTCAACGTCATCATATATGAAAACATAACTTGACACTATTCTAAAATTTAAAAATCATTTTTGATTGATTTTGTACTAAATTTCACAACAATTTCTTTGGACTAGAATATAAATAAAATTATTTTGTTATATGTCAAAGTTTAATAATTTTGTAATCAATAGAACAAAATAATTACTAAAATATAAATTTTTAGAATTAACCCCTAAAGATAGAGTGTGGAGGGATGAGGAGCACCTTAAGATATTGGTGATCTATGGACAAGTTAACAACACTTCTTGAGATAGTTGACATATTTGGTGCTACATTATCACTTGAGTTTTTGTATTTAATTTTTTTAGACAAGGCTATAGGTAAGGGTAAGTTGTGTAGGAAAAACATAGTTTGTATCGTATACAAAATATACGCAGCAGAAAATTAATGGATTTACTTCGTTCACAATTGATAACATGTACTATGTAAATTTCTGAATTTAAGAACAAGAGAGCATACCTTGGTGCAGTGAAATTCAAAACCAAAGATTAAAAGTATTTGGGAACACTTTTAATTTTCACTCCAATTCCACTTATGCCCAAGAAGTGTGGTCTCTCAATCAGTTTATACATATGTGTTCAAGGGAAAATAAGAAAGTGGCTTACCCTCACATACATACCATTTTCATACATTACAAAATTCTATATGTTTCTCTCCCTATTTATAACTGATTATCTAATTAGGTTAGCCTTTTGAGCCATTCCAATTGGGCTTTAGCATGTGGCTTGGAGTGAGACCAAAAAGGGATAAATAAAACACTAGCTCCAATAGGTTTTGGGCATTTCTATCAACTCTTGACAAGCCCAAAATTACCATTAATTATATTTAATACTACTATATAAATATAACTGCACTCTAGGCCTTATTAATAAATTATATTCCAAGACTTTATTATACATTCAACCCCTTCATTAAAATATTCGTAGTAATACAAAGTCATGAATGTTGACTACCACTTTCAAGATTACTACATCTTAATCCTTTAAGTTATTCATCATATATTTATGAAATCCAATTTCATAAATATATACTTTAGTAACTTCTTACTAAAGTGGTTAGGCCTAACACTCTGAATAACCGAACCCATTAAACTTATCTCAAGGGACTATTTTATATTTTCGTTAAGAGATTATGAATTCCATCTTGAGAATACATATTCCTTCAATATTAAATGTGGCCTCCTAACATACTAAGATTTTGATCGTGATTTTAGATCTCACTCCTGATATATCAAAATAACCTATACTTCATGATCAGGTTCATTATTCTCTCAGGATTAAGAGTTCATGTAAATAGAAATCGTGAGATTTATTATTCATTTGATAGTTGTTAGTAGAATAATAAATCTCATAGCGGTTCAGTTCAGTATGTCTTAACACTTAAAACATATTAACATATTAACTAGAAGTCTTCACTTCCATGATCAAGACAAATCATCTTAATTGATATGTTATAGTATTCGTAGATGAAATACCCAATTTCATCACCAACTATAAACTAAAATTCTGAGTTTACAAAGAACTTGTGATTTATATCTTCTGTGACTAAATCACATAAATCACATACTATGCATCTCATAAACTACATGATAATGTCTAAATATTTATGTTACCATTATTTTAGATAATAATAAAACAACATTATTAATCACCACATAATATCATACATAATGTTATACATAGCATCATACAATAAGATTTAAAGGGCACATATCCTAACAAGTTGGTTATTTCATTTTTTTTTTTTTTTGGGTCCTTTTGGATTATCTTAATTCTTAGGAGGGGTTTGGGGCAATCACTTTTTACATCATGTCTTATAATTCTAGAGCCTTTCCCTTTATAACTGAGCCTTTCTCTTTTGAAAGTCTAAAATTATAATTTCTCCTTTATAAAACCACATGTATAAGATTTTAATATATATATATATATATATATATGTATGTATATTTGTTTTTGAGAAGAAGAATAAAATGTTAATATAGGTGGTGCACAACTAATTTCACATGTTGGGTAGCTTCCTAATAATAATGGTAAAACTGTAAACATTATGAAGCCTTACCAACAATTGTATGAATCACTACACCCTTAGAGCAATCACAGTGAGGTTGCTAAAATGACTATTTAGTCATTTTAGCAACTCAAACACTAAAAACACACCATACAACAAGGGAGCTGATTTGTCTAGTTGGTATTTTTTTTGCTTCATTGCTACAATGGGATGCTAAAGATAACAGCCCACTATAGCTAGATGGTATAAGAAAAAATATTATTTTATTCCCACATGTGTTTTAATCCCACACGCACTAAGCTCTCCCTCTCTCTCTCTCTCTCTCTCTCTCTCTCTCTCTCTCACATGCAGACACAGCTCTGCCTCTCTCCCTCTTTCTCTTTGCCTCTCCATCTCTTTCCTTTCTCACCTCTCTCTCAACAGTGATAAGAAATCAATGTGTGGTGTGGGCATGCGGTGGGGTTAAGATCAGTGCGACAATGTGTGGTGGCTATTGAGATCGGTGAGCAGCGGCTTTTGGGTTTCAGTGTTTGAGATCAGTCGCTGTTGAGATCGGCGTTTGGGTATCAGTGTTTGGCGTTTGGTGGGTTTTAGCTATTGAGATCGAAGATTTTTGGTGGGTTTTGGGGTTGTGGGTTACTAAATTTTAAGGGTCAGATTTGGGTTTCAGGGTTGTCAGCGTTTGGGTTTGATTTAGTGGTCGGATTTGGTGGTGGATCGGATTTGGTGGTGGCTGAGATCTTGTGATGGTGGTGGAAGAGGAAGGTGGATGGGTTTTGTGATTTGGAAGAGAAAGGCCAAAGGTGATGGCTAGGAGCCGGGGTCCATGAGTTTTTTTTTTTTTTTAATTTCCTGTGGTAGGTGATAGGCCAAGAATGTATTGACCCCTTGTGATAAATTAACTAATTAATTAGCTAAGTTGATTAATTAATCAGATTAACATACAATATGCGTAGCAGTACAAACAAATCACAAATTAAACTAAATACAGTGGAAATTAAATTGACGCGGTGATTTGTTTTCGAATGGGGAAAACCTAAACGGCAAAAACTCCACCAGGTGATTTTAAGGTCACCACTCTCGAGAATTCACTATTATTACAACAAGTGGTTACAAGTAAATGGATCTCAATACCTTATACCAACTTACAATTGAACCCTTACTCCAATACCCAATTGGACTTGTTCTGTAGTGACAAATCTCTCCTTTCAATGCACGACTCCCAGTACATGACTAACCAATAGATGCGCAGATTCTAGTACGTGATTTGATCACTAACTTGAGAAAAATATTGACTGCAAAATTTTTCAATTCATCACACGATGAAGTTCAAGAAGCTCCTTGGTCACAAAACCATACGGTGTTCAAATACAGTAGCTTCTTTAAGAGAAAAATGAACTAGGGAAAATTTTATTTCCAATCATAATTTGTATGAACAAGACTTTGCTTCATACTCGTGCAACTTGTGTAACCTTTGACGGCCCTCAAAATAATATTTATATATGTTTAAAGTTGTGAAAAAAGAAAGCCTAAACAAATACTCACAGATTGAATGAAAATCAACTCTAAAAAACTGAATTTTATAAACCTCGACAGATAGGGTATCTATCGAGCTAGTTGTCGAGTTTCGGACTTTAGCAACTTTTTAATCCTCGATAGATGCTAACTGTCGAGATTTAAAATCTAGCATTTTCTCACTTGTTTCTTGGACAAACTTGCATAGTTTTAACATTTAAACTTGAAACCTTATTTCTTGAAGTATTAAACTCATTCTAGATCTACCCAAATACAAGTAAAGTGCGTTTTGTCAAAAGATTAGCCAATTATATAAAATATTGACACATATTCCTAACATCAAATCACATATGTTCTAACAGTGGGTTGTGGTTGCCATTGTAGTGGTTGTGGCCAGTGGAGCGATGGTGGGGGTTCTGATTTACAGAGGTTGTAGTAGGGTGGTTTTGGGTGGATTGTGATAGGAGTTTACTATATTGAATATATTAATTTATTGTGGTGTTTATATTATTTTAATATGTTAAATGCTAAAATAAAAGTTTTGCTGTAGAGTGTATTATAAAGTGAATTGTTAAAATAAATAAAATAGTGTTTTAAGTTAATAAAAGCTAAATATTTTAGATGTTTCACTATGAATGCTCTTAGGATTGTCAATCACACTAATTATTAGAGGGAATAAATCAAATTAGGACTAATTTCTAATTAATCAACATTTATTTGACTAATAGAATATTTTTTTATGCATGCATAATTAGATACAAATTTAAAAGTAAGTTTCAGTTAGTTCAATTAGTAAAATATTTTATTGTCGGTTAAGAGATTTGGAGTTTTATTTTTACCTACATTAAAAATCAATTAATATATTAATCTGATGATAAAAAATAGACATCATAAATTAAAATTTTACAAATCAATTAAAAAAAAAATACAAACTCAAGAATTCAAGTAATAGTACCTACGACTACCGGTAAGTATTATTCTTTGTAATATGCTATTCTTTCTTTGGTGATTTGAAGCTTTGAATTCTACTTCTGCAGCTCACTCCGTACCCATCTGTCTACTACAAAGTCAAATCAATCATTAACTTCTGTCCTCGATTTGTTCGCCCTTCTGGTTCTTCACAGATGGCCCATGTGATTTTGGGTCCATAGATTATTATGTTTTTGTTTGCTTCCAACTTTCTTGTGGGGGGAGTTTTTTTTTTTTGTTTTCAGAATACAAAATAGGCTGTCTAGCTAATAGAAGTGTCAAAGCCCACTCTCAGTTGGGCTGGGTTTTTAAAATCAGTCCAAATCAGTCACAGTAGTGTCAAGCTAACACAAGATTGATTTATAGTAGTTTCTCGTTGCTCGGAAAGAGAGGTCCATCACTCCATATAACTATATATTAGACGAGTCCCAGGCCCGTGTATTTATCCCATAAGAGTCCCAAGGATATGGATTTTTATAACCTCTTTGAATGTTGAGCAAAATTACTATATTCCAATTAGAACAGATTCACCTGGACAGCCCTGTCCATAGGGTCCAACTCCAACTACTTGTATGAAGCTACGAATCGGTCCAATAATTCTACTAAAGAAGAAAAAGAAAACGCATATTTATGTTACACATGAAACATAAAATTTGCTAAAGCCTACGAAAGTATTGTTTTAATTAGATTTTTTTTTTTTTTTTTGAGGCTTTAAATGTATATAAATATATAAGCTAGAAAGGTTAAGAAAAATTAATGCAAAGTCACACAAAAAATATAGTCTTAAGAAGAAAATTTTCAAAAAAAGTAAAACCACTCAATGTTAGTAATAGCGATAGATCCAACATTGAAAATATTTATATTTGAGAATTGTATGTCATTATATAAATAAAATGATTTCATCGATTGGAAACTTAAGTGGAGTCTCCTCAAGGTGTTCTCTCCCTAATAAGTGATATCAAAGTCGATGATTTGAGGGCAAGTATTTGCTAATAGATTCCGCCAAGAAAACAAGGAAGACCCATGGTTGATTAAAGTTTCTATTAGGTGCATGTTGGTGATTCCTATAGTTGTGTCAGAAAGACTCTCATGTCCGTCCCACCTATGGTTGAGGAAAGGGCACACTATTAATGATAGTGATACATTACACTTGGATTGTGAAGAAAAAGCTTTTCATTCGTGGGGGAGACTAACTGAAGTGCCAGAAATGACTTGATAGAAGGCTCACATGAAAGTGAGAGATTTGTTTAAATATTCACATATGAATGATATGATTCATTAAGTAGTGAAGTCTCACATTAGATACTAATTAGAAGAGTGAATTGTTAATAAAACATATATAGTCGGGTGCATACCAATTGATTTAAGCTTCTTGATCAAGTAGTGTTCCAGTATATTATATTAAATGCTAGCTCTTTCTCTTTTCATAATATTATCATGTAATTACTTTTTTCACTGTCTGTCAAAAAGAAAATGGCTAGCTAAAATAAATAAACAAAGCAACATGATTGCAAATGAATATCGACCCACCATGTAATGGATGTTTATCTATCTGTTCTTCATGTTGTTTGGTATCTGACATGACAATGTTTTGAGCATTCACAGTTCAGTAGATAATATAAGTCAACTCGATGGATTATGATTAAAGCATTACTTTCCGTGCCTAAAATGACTTCCTAGAAATATCTATCGGCATGCGGGATCTAAATCTAATAATAGAAAGCTCAAATTTACTGACTAGTTGTCTTCCTCACTTCCAATGGGAATTGAGAAATGCCTGATGGAGATAGATGGTGTGTTAGCAGTTATTCGAGAGTTAGGCCCTATATTTCGAAAATTTCTTATCAAATTATTTCTAGATAATGTAATATAATAATATTGCACAAGCATTAGAAGATTCTGCAATGGAGTCTTTTTCATTGTACAGTACTGATTTTTCATTCATAGATGATAGATCTCTATCCCTTTTGCCCCCAGAAACAAAAGTTTTATATAATAATTATGTAGGGCGGCGCCAAGATTTAAAATAAAAGTGACATTCTTTTAGTTTTTATTTCCACTCCATTTTTGGTCAATAAAATAAAAGTAAGGGTCATAGCTTTGGATAATTCACTTTTTTTTTTTTTTAATGCTAAACTCATTCCGTCCCATTTGATTAATATTTTTAGATAAGTAGATAATGGGAAGAGGGGAGATAGGATTTGAACTACAAACATAGCTTATCATAATAGATATTATTACCGTTAAGCTATTACTTGAATCTCACAATTCACTTCCAAAATTTAATTCAAACTATAGACTCCTATGTATTAATGTAGAAGACTTAAAATAATTATTGACCAATCTCATGCACATGTTACGGATTAAACAACACGTGTCATATATCAATAACTAGTCTAAAAATAACAAATACGAAAGCAATACTCAAGCTTTTGTAACGAAATGAAAAACTAAGGAATAACATCTTCAACCAAAAAACCATTCCAGGAATCTAGTGCCTTAAAAAATAATTGAAGAAAAATTGTTACAACAATTTTTTTTTTTTAATAAAATCTTTATATAGCTGGACTTTTTATTGCAAACTCTCTAAATGTTCCACTAGCTATAGCCTTCTTATAGTAGTAGCCCTACAACGTCCTTTGGAATCTTCCTCACCAAATTTCCTCCACTAACTCTTTTGTCTACATGAACCAAAACCTCCGACACTCTAAAAAACCTTTTTCAATATTTTGCAATTGTGAGCCTCACTTGAAAGAAATCTTTCTTTTAATCTCTCATACACTCACACTTTGGGATCGCAATTCGCAATCGATGAGTGGCTAAACATCTAAGATTTTTGGAGTCTGATTCAATATAGAAAGGCACAAGGTACCTCTTAATAGCATAGACTATGGTAGTCTATTCTCCTAAAAAAATATTGTGCTAAGGGAGGTTTATATAAGTGCACACTAGGGTTTGAGAAAAAACAACACTAAAGTTGGGTCAAACAACAGTAGGTAGATAAAACCCTACTATCTCGGGTTGATTTAATGCTTCGCTTGGGTGAGATCCACTTTTGTTTTAGTGAAGTTCTTCATAATTCAATTCTTCAAGCATTTTTGAGGTCCTTGTGTCAGCTGACAATTACAATGAATGAAATGCACCAAAAAAACACAACTATCATAATACAACCTTGTCATGCATGTCATAATCCAACACTAAAATCCTAACACACTTCTCAAAAGGAGTATTTAGAACTGGGGAGATTTTTATCCAGAATTGAAATTCTCTTTCTCATTTGAGAGGGGGAAAAAGTTGTTAGCTAGCTAGAATGAAAATTAAAGGAAAATTAAGTTGAAAAAGATATTTGGGATTGAATAGACAGGGGTTCAATTATATATTTTCTTTCCCTTTTCATCTTTTTATGTCAAAACAAAACAAGAATACAAACAAATATCCTCAACTTAGATACTCTAATAATGAAATTGTTGAAAAAAGGGAGACGGATTTTTCCTTTGAGTGTTGATCTTTAAAATTCCAAGAGAATAATGATCACCATCTCTGCATAAATGAATCATTATCCTCGAGAACCAAAGGGTATGTAAGCTAATAGATACAGCTTTTTGACAACAGACAATTTATGGCAATGAGTACTCAGATTGAACATACTATGGGCATGCTATGTTTGTGTTTAGTATGGCCCAATACAACTAATATACGTACAACTATAAAACTCCTAGTCCTAGGGGTCTAGGGAGCGTTGCCCTCAACTCCTTCTTGCCTTAGATAACCATCTTGACGTTTGAGCTTACGTCTTAAAGCCATTGATGTTTTTCATCCACAGGAGGCAAACGAAAAGGAATAGAGAAGCAATGGAGAAAGAATAATGATTCCATGTGAAACCTAATTAATTATAGACTATGCACTTAGAAAATAGAACGTGATACTTTAGTTTAGTGGGGGCTGGGATCATGATGTGTTAAGAGCATCTATGACTCAACATGCAACCTTAAGGCTTAGGCCATCATTAGAAACTTTGAGTGATTTCTTTGCAGCCGTACGTTGGTGAACTGTTATGATCGATACTGCAGCACTATGCTAAATGCTCAAAGTTGACCTAGCACATTTTGACTCCATTTGCTAGTCTTTCCGGTTCTAGAATCCAATTTGTAATAAGCATAGGTAATGTTGATTCCATTACTTGAATCATATGTCATACATATTAGACTGCTCTTAGGGGTGTTTGATTTTCTGTGATGTGCCATTAATGTGATACACACTACGATAATATGATATTAAAGTTTTTAGTTTATTTTATTTTTTCTAACATTATCATAATTTAAAATTACAAAATATATCACATCACCTTAATCTTATTTCATTCTTAAATAATGTAATGTTTTATTCTTGTATTGAGATTGCATTAATGTAAGATATAATAATGTATTATTACGATATAATGTAATATCATGGCGAATTAAACGCCCCCTAAGTTGAAGTCACGTGATGTGTTAACAATTACAAAATACAGTAATTTAAATATTTGTTTATTAGTTATATTTTTAAAGTGATGCTAATCATTTTATTGTTAACTCATTAGTCTTATATATTAAAATTTATGGTAGTTTTAATTTTACATATTTTTAATTACAGTTATAATACTATCTATCCAAAAGTATTTACACTTCTTACCATGCCGATGTTGGATATTCTTAGTGTAAGTTTGGATAGCTCAACTTTTGTTCAGTACATTTGAGCATGAATGTGATACGAACACGATATGTGTTTAACATTGGCCACATGTTAGTCTTGTATTTCTATTTAGTGCTTTAGTGTATTGGACAACTGAAGTTTTGCATATTTGGCTTGAGATTAGTTCTTTTAAGTCGGTGTCAACTACATTATCAATAAGATAGGTCACCCTACCTTGTCAGTTTTCTAGCAAGTTGCAATGCAGCTCAACTTGACAATTCATTGTCATCCATAATTGATAGTTCAATAGCAATTCAACGGAGAGTACTGGGGGAGGTTATCTTTCGTAGTATCTAACCTATTCCCATATAAGAAAGACCAAGGTTGATTAGGTCAACAGTCGGTAAAGAACAAACTATTTCACCCATCCAAATTTGATGGACTTCACACCAAAGGGTAGTAATTCAAAATCAAGACCTTAAGTCTGCATATATTCTTGACCAATGATACTTGAGCCTCTATAGGTCATTGAAAGGGAATATACCATATCCCACTCCTTTTTTCATGATGGACTTTTACAATATTATTGTAGCAGAAGAAGACAAACAATCTGCTCTTGTTATTTCTTGTTGGGTCTTCCCTTCCTGAACTTAATAAATTTGTGAGAGCAAGAGTTAGGCAATTGTCACTTCCCCATATAGTTTCAACTTTCAATGTCCGATACCCCCAGCAGTAATTAATATAGGCTGTCCTTATTATTCAATTCATTCACCCTCATTGGGCATTATTTTGATGAGGGAGCCTTATCACAAATCTAAAATGGTGGGGGCCGTGGGGCTCTAAGGGGGATGTCAAAAATTGTCTCACTTTCAAATGAGACATCAAAACTTAGTTGTTAACAGTCTAGCTCATTTTTTCTGGCCACAAATTAATAAGGCAGAACACTAGCATGCCTAGGTTTTAGACACTAAGCCTTGAATGTGAATGAATAGCCTTGGAATTCGGCTGAGTTGCTGTTGCTGATGACACCATTTGCCCTGAACACCATGCAACTGCCAATTATAAGGATTGCAAGCCTTTTCTCACGTACGTTGGAATAGACTCTCTTGTCGAGAAAGCACCCCAGCAAAAACATGAATACGACGTATCAATGGCATTATTAAAAATGCCACCACTCGGATTTGAATGGAAAGAGGAGACTGATGCATGGTCTATCACATTTGATGAGATTAATCAATAGCATTATTTGAAAAAAATACAAAATTTAGGCTCAATTTTTTTAAGTGTTATACCGTAGGTTTACCAATAGAGTTAAACCATGTGGTTGAAATTAAATATACTTAAGAAGTATATATAATATTGTTGGCACCGTATTGATTAATACAATCATATAATTGAACCATGTGGTTGAAATTAAATATACTTAAGAAATATAATATTGTTTGCACAATATTGATTAATACAACCATATAATTTAATTGGAAAACCTAAGATATATTTAATTAATTAAGTGTAACTAAGTTCTACCCCTTAAAAAAAAGGAGTGAACAAAAATCACCAATGTAATGTCTTATAGCTGGGTGTCATCAGTTTACTTTTCCTTCTACTCAGTTCCAAAATGTCACAGGCATGTTTTTGTAACATTATTGATCAAGGACATGAACGACGAGGTATCAGCCAAGCAAAATCGAGGTTAAAAATAAAAAAAAATAAAAAACAAAAATATCTTATACGGTCCAAGCTATTGACCATATAAATCTTCATTGTGGTGATCTTGGGGCCAGACAGGTGAGCTGTAACTTTATGTCAACATAGAAAAGCAACCATTGGAGGCAGTCATTGCACCTTCACGACATTGGCAATGCATAGAGATTCTTTATTGGTGAAGATTCGAAATGGATCAGTATCTTACACTCATACAGAGGATGATTCGTCCATATCTAGGGTGCCCCAGGCTTCAGGAATCAATAAACCAGTACATATATATTGTGGTCCATTGATTGCCTTACTATATAAATATAGTCTACATAATAATTTGTTATCGAACTGGAATGATGGCAAGCTCTAAGTGTAAGACTAAATTAATTAATTAATTTAATGTCTCACATGATTAGGCTTTTGTTTAATTGCATTTCCTTAAATCTTTATCCGATTGGTTTATAGAGAATTGGTACCCCAAGTGACTCTTATTTTGATGGGCAAGTGGACATTAATTATATAAAGAAACCGGTTGTCTTTCTACTCGTAAAAGAAGTATTCAGCTTTAACATTATAGTTACAGATACTAAATTGAAGAGAGAGAACTCTATCATATCAAAAATTAAAGTTCTTTACTTAAGATCTCTTGTGATGATTGCAACATTAATGGATCCAAGTAAGTCACATAATTAATCAATTACGTTTGTGCATGTATAAAATTCATTATCATTTTAGATCTTGAAATTGATGTAGTTAATGAGAGTCGTCTGAGACTAACAACATAAAGAATTTACGTCAAGCACTGTATAAAGATTTAACATGTTAAATTTGCTTCGTGGGAGATTATAAGAGAGAGAGAAAATCCAAAGAAATCTTTATTTTTTAAAGAAAAATATTGGAATTTAATTATCTTATGTAGTAGAAAATTTAAGAAAAATGGCATTGGAACTTTTATTCTTGAATACTTAGTTGTAGTTTTTTCTTAACTATTCATGGAAAGATTCCAAATTAATCCATTAGACCCTTTACAAATGTTATTACCAAAAACAATTTATATCATTGCCTCCTATTTCAAATGTTACAATAATTTTTTTTGGGGGGTAAATTATTTTTTAAACCTTAGAGTTTTGGATATGTTCATTTAAACCTTAAACTTTCAAATTGTTTTTTTTAAACCTCAAAATTTCAAAAAACTTTTCATTTAAACCTTATATTTTCATATAATTTTATTTAAACATTAGAGTTTTGTGTAAATTTCATTTAAACCTCAAAGTTCAAAATAGATTTTTTTTAATCCAAAAAATCATATGATGTTTAACGGTGTTAACCTTAGAGTCTTGTGTAAATCTTATTTAAACCTTAAAATTGAAAATAAATTTCATTTAAAACAACTAATCATGTGATGTTTAACAGTGTTAACATAAAAAAATTTAAAAAAAAAAATGTCATAGATGGTTTTTGTAAAAATTTTAAGGTTTAGATGAGACATTTTAAATATTTAAAGTTTAAATAAAACATATCCAAAAATTTTAAGTTTAAAATGTAATTTAACCTTCTTCTTTTAAAATATCATTAGTTTGAATCTATTATATTAGTATATGGGACAAAATGGGCTTTTGCCCTTTTCCACAAAACTAATTAGCCTTTTGCCCTTCTTCCCAAACTAAATAGGGAAATGCCCTTCTTTTGAAACTCGATTTTCTCAAAATCGAGTTAAAAAAAAAAAAAAAAATTCTAAAGCCCTATAGTGACGTTTGAAGAACCTATAGTGACGTTTTATAACTTGATATTCACAAAATCGAGTTATGGGCAATAAAATTGCCTATAACTCGATTTTATGGATATCAAGTTACGAAACGCCACTATAGGTCCTTAAAAACGTCACTATAGGTCCTTAAAAACGTCACTATAGGGTTTAACTCGATTTTGAAAAAGTCGAGTTTCAAAAGAGGGGCATTTCTCTATTTAGTTTGAGAAGAAGGGCAAAAGGCTAATTAGTTTTGTGGAAAAGGGCAGAAGCCCATTTTGTCCTTAGTATATGTTTCAAATGCACGGCAACAAGGTATGCCCATATATGCTCTTGCCAAGAAGGCAAATTCCTTGGAGGAATATCAAGTTATGTAGTTTTTTTGTAACCCGTGATGATTCTTAGTTCTTGATCAATAACATTCCTTGACTTGATTCTCCAAAAAAGAAAAGAGGTATATGTTTCATAATAATTATTTTTACCAATAACATTAATGTGATTTTTTTAGGTGATTGCATCACATATCGGATATCTCTTATTCAATTGGGATTTGACTTCACATTATTCCATTATATTCGAGAGCAGGTTTTCAGCTTTCAGTGAACCAAAGATCATCGTACCAAGTTGTGCACAATATGCAACCTCATGAGTCATGACCATACACTGTTTCTATTGGAAGATGCCATAAACTACAAAAGAACATAAAGCCTAATTCTTTGGACCGACATGAGGCACCATGTGCGAACCTCAGCCACATGATCTCTTCGAGGTACCTATAATTTCCACCCCAATCTCTATGAAACAAATTTCCCCTACATGAGGAAAATGTCGTAGACTATATATGGAGTCAAGCGAACAGCAATGCCTACATTGATTGTACATTTGTACACAGGATCACGTGCCACATAATATTGTGTTCTGAATTTTGCAACAATTAAAGCATATATACTATTGGACATACCATGAGTGTAACAATTTTGTAAAGAACATTCATTGTCACTTCTTGTAAACATTTTGTAATAAAATTTGTAGTATATTTAAACTTTTCTTTTCAAAAAGTCTAGAGACAATATTTAAAAAAAAAAAAAATTCACAAGTATTGGCATGATTTATTGTGATTGGTGCAATATAAAAGTAATGTGGAAAAAGCCTATGTCAATAATTTTGATTTTAGGTGGATTTATAGGTGAAAGCGATATTGCTTCATTGTAACAAATCAAATCAGCATATAAAAAAAGTTGTGAAAATTGTATTCCTAACTTTACTCATAATTGAGTATATTCATATTCTTAAACTCTCTCTCTCTCTCTCTCTCACACACACACACACACACAAACACACACACAAAAGGTCATACCCAATACACAAAACTCCTATTTTTGTAGAAACTATGAGAAGCCACGGTGGGCAACCTTACTTCCAATGTTTTTTTGGAGAGATTGATTCTCAAACTCAAACTTGTGACTTGTCACTTTTGGTGGAACGCAATCGTCATTTAATTAATCACAACCTAGCGATCCAAAATCTTGACAGATCAAGAGTCGTGTATAATTAGTTATTTTGTTCTATTTCCTTCAGTTTTTTAATCTAGGGTTATGTGGTTTCAATCCAATTATAAATACAACCTAGGAGCACTTTTTTTTTCCTTTTTGGAAAGCTATGTTTTGTACACGAGAATTGAAGATCTTCCAAGACTCACATGAAGCATCAATTGAAGAACCAATTCAAGTACTAACGATCTAGTGATCAAAATGAAGTTTCTACAATCCGGTTACATCAAAGTTTTGGAGTAAAAACCTTAAAGTGGGTTCTTAAAGTCGTGAGTGGGAGGTTCATGCTCAACAAAGTCTAGAATAGAAGAGTTCATGGATTTTGAGTTGTGCGAGGTCATGTTAGGAAGTACTATATGAGGTAGCCATAGATTTAGGTTTAAGTCTATTGTAAAACTTTCATTCTATTCATAGTGGATTTTGTTTACCTTGGGGTTGATAGGCTAAGCCATCCTAATGAATTTTACTGTGGGACAAGTTGTTCCATTGGTTTTTCTTGGGTCATCACATCATTGTCTCATGTGCTTTACTTTATGTGATATATATGGTGAATGCAATTACCAATTGAAATTTGAGCTTAACTGGATTAAATTCAACTTGGCTACAAAACTTGTTAATTTGGCATAACCGGAGCCTAAATCCCTAACACACACGTGCGCGCGTACACACACACACACACACCAAGTCCTTCACCAATTCCCCATCTCCAATCTCTTACTCTTTCTTTTATTTCAATATCTCCAACTCAATATGCTACTGTACGGGGCTGGGCCCTAGGCCTCACAAGCCTCGGGCCCAAGCCTCACTACATGTTATGTGATCTTGTCCCCATTCTTGGACCTTTATTCTTGACCCAGACACCTCAGGCCCAATTTTAAGCCCAAGAGATGGAATGAGACCGCACTAGCTTGAATACCTCAAGCAAACCTCCCCAATCACTTCTAACCTGGTTGGGAGCATTATTGCTCGGGGACACCCTGCACTCGACTGCCCGGTAGTGCCTTTGAGAACGTCGCTGCCGAGAGGGCTTTTGAAAGTAGGAATCAGTTCCAATGCCATTTCCACCTTTCCTGATAGAGCATTCACTTTGAGATGATGGAATTGGACCCCCATTCGCACTAGTGAGGGGAAGTAATCATGACACCTTCACTTATCCTAGCCTATAAATAGGGGAAGAGAATGAGGAATTGGGGGTTGGCAACTCTGGAAAGAATAGGGAGAGAAGAGAGCAACCATTCTAAGAAAGAAAGATAGTGATTCTGTGAGGTAAAGAGAAGGGTTTGTGGAAACAGGAGTGTTTCTAGGCTTCCGAGTATAGGATCACTCTTAGTAGGAAACTCAAAACCCACAATACAAATAGATTGTGAGTCCAAGTAGAGTTTAAGCCCAATAGCTATATTTTGGATACGCACAGCTACATGTGTACTAGCGGTCAGGCTTATGGTTAAGGATGGTTGGTTGAGTTTGAGGATATATGATTGGTGATAATGGTGTCTATTTGAAGACTTTTATGTTTTTTGATAAATTGATACTCGAGGATGAGGGAATTTGAATGAGTTAATTTTTGTTACTTATATAATTGGATTAACATGTTTTATTGGCCTGACAAGTTTTAATTGGGCTAATTAGCACATATTAATCATATGTTTAGTTGGTATTTGAATTAACAAGAATGGGCAAAAGGATGGCATTGCTAAACGTTCACAAATACTAGGACTAAAATAAAATTTTATAAACTTCAAAAATTAAAATCAAAATTGCCCCAAATTTAAAGGGTGCACTTTGCAATTTTAGTACACATATATAACTCTAGATAGAAACTAAATAGAAAAGTGGAATAGAAAGAGTTTGAAAATTTTTACCCAAAGAACTACATGGAATAGACAGAGAATATAGAGTTTATTGATATTTTAAAAAGATGGTTAGTTTAAATTTTAGAAAAGTGACTTTTTAGTTAAAATTTGAAGAGTTAGTTAAAGATAGTTTTATAGTGAAAGTATTAGTCAAAGAAGATCAATTAGGTCAGTCAAGCAGGACAAAGTGATCCTAGTGCGGTCGGTGCAAGTGGGGGATTCTAATATCAGTAGCTGAGCCGGCCGAGACAGTTTGGCCACATCATTGACTGGCGGAGGTACCAAAGCATCTTCTTTCATTGGTGCTACTTGGTTTTTTGGTGGGGCAACTCCTAATCCAGAGCCCATAAATGCTTAGACATGAAGGCAAGGAGTATCAATTTATCTTCTTCATGATTTGTCTATTCAAGAATCACTAAAGAGATCAAATTTTACCAGTGCCTCTTTGCAACCTACCTAACCTATACTAGCAACTTTAAATGTTCAAAATCGGGAATTTTCAACGTTTCCAACTTCATACCCAGGATTCCACAATATAAATATATATATATATATATATATATATATTAAAAAATATGTTTATTCTAGAATTAATAGTATGTTCAGAAAGTTTTGCAATAGGATTTATGGGGCCAAATATGATTTTTGGCTGGAAAAAGATGATTTAGAGTCTAAGCTTTAACCGACAGGGAACGTTTGCAATTTTGTTTCAAATGATGATAAAGAAAGTGCCTCTTAACTTATGTGGTGGTTAATAGTTTGGGAAGATTTTATTTCTCTGGACAAATTATTGCTAGAAGATTAATGCTATATAGACTAAGACCCAGCTAGCTTCTCACAACATTTTGTAATTAACTGTGGGGTTCTTTTCGTGTGGCCCAAAATTTTAATAGAAAAAGCATCAAATTGAATATGGCTCTTTCGTCCAATTCTGAATAGAACAAAAATGTATTTACACCTTTTTTGTTTTTGCTAGTGAATTCTCAAAGTGCCCTTGCTACATAAGTCAGCATTCATGCATGTATATGTGAATCTGATACGAACTATGTGCTTAAATAGATCATAATTAATTACATGATTTCAATTTAGCCTTACATGGGACACAATGCCATGAAAAGAAATGAAAGCTGGTCCTCATATATGAGCAGGAGCTCCTCATAGGAATAGCATTATCTCAACCAAAAAAGCTAGTCGAAGGCACACTCCAATTATAGGAGGACTAAGTTGCTTTTTTTATCAGGTGTGGATAAGGCTCCAACTATAACCCTCATGAATACATCATGTTTAAGTACTATTTGCAAAACGTCATTATGCGTCTCAAACGTGTTTTCTCATCCAGGAATGTAATATATGTGGCAAGTTTTTGTTTTTGATGCTCATAACGCTTTGAAGGTAGTTGTAACGTGAAAATCCTTGACAGTCATAGTTTTATTCTTTATTCACAATATGTAGGTGATCACACACTTACCAAACAAGCCTGCTTCACTTTTGCATGCTTTAAAAATAGTTGGTGGGTCGTTAATTACTCGTTAGG
Source organism: Quercus robur (assembly GCF_932294415.1). Taxonomy (NCBI): domain Eukaryota; kingdom Viridiplantae; phylum Streptophyta; class Magnoliopsida; order Fagales; family Fagaceae; genus Quercus; species Quercus robur. Next base: position 66,735,103 of record NC_065541.1, read on the forward strand.
GCACACAATATTTCTGTGGTTAGTTCTAATTAAGTGAAAGGTTAGAAGGATCTTGTAAACCGACTACCTAATTAAGGATACATGTTCAAGAATATTAGGGCCCGTTTGGTACGTATATTTAAACAACAGTTCTCAGTTTTTTTGGAAATACATGTAGGTAAAAAAATGTGCGAAAATACATGTAATGTTGTTTAAAAATTGAAAACATATGTTTAAACTCGAATACCAAACAGGGTCTTAATTGTTCATAAATCGATTTTCAAGAATATTAATTGTTTATAAGTTACTCGTTGTAAGGGTACATCATACATGTAAAAGAATATTAATGATTCAAGGCTATAGTCCATATTTTTCAAAACCTAAAAATAGTTTTTTTTTTTAATTATTTATTTTTGGTTGCTTGTGGATGCTATTTATATATTTATGTAGGGGTTAACTTATTTATTTTAAAAAAATGAAATCAAATAGTAGAATATTAAATGCACTTTAACTTATGAAATTGTCTAAGCTTAGCAAGGTAAGCTTAAAACTAAGTGAGATATTAAAATGGTTGTTAACACATGGTGAAATGAGCTTGGTTGGGGATGTGTGGTCGGCTAACGTTGATCATAGCATGCCCCCTATACCTTGGTTAATAGGTGAATATTTATGAGAAAAAAAAAAAAAAAAAAAACCTCTGAAATCTCCCCATTTTACTTGAAAATTAAAAAAAATAATAATAATAAATAAATAAATAAATAATTACATTGAGAGTAAGATTTTGTTCTATATCTACTCGAAATAACAAAAAAAGAAAAGAAAAAATAAACCACAAAAAATGATAAATTTGTATGAAAATGATTGTTTATCACTAGCAAACTACAATGGTGTGATTACTGGTCATTCACATATACAAGTTACTCTTGGGATACACCTCAGGGCGGGACACCCCCTACTGTGATGCGGTGTGATGTGACCAATGACTCCCAAACATAACAGACAGTAACTACTTACAATAGGCTTAACTTCACAGGGTATCTTATTCTACATTTAAGCATAGGAAGATTAAAACTTAAATACAGGTCCAAGTTGAACTCATATGGCTATAGCTAGCTATACGATATATAACCCGCTTTTAAAGGTAGGCATTGTGAGAGCTTTGCCTACTACTTAAAAGCTATATAAGGATACCCCAGATCCACAGCCCTGAGTATAGTTTTTCTCTTTCACTTATTTTCTCCTACTTAGCTTCTATCAAAACTTTGAAGTACATATATATCTCTCTAATGGAAGCCAAAGGTTATACCCGAGATGGCACTGTTGATCTTCATGGCCGCCCGGTTCTTGCAACTAAAACTGGGAAATGGAAAGCGTGTGCTTTCCTTGTTGGTAATTATATATTCTTCTTTCTTCTGCTTCATCATTTATTATAAGATTACTTCAAAATGTTTCACTATTATTGTATGAAGATTCACGTTAGTATATGTATCAATATATAAATTAAGAACAAATTAATATCATGTTTTCTAGCTTGTATTGTTGGGATACAATACCAACATCAATACTAACATCCATAACGTGTATATGTAGTGGATCCATTACTATATAGTACTGTTCTATGAATAACTATCCTAAACATATGGTGAATTAATACAAAGAAAACCTAGCTATAATAGGCTATCCACAAGTACTACGCCAAATTGTTTCCATAAGTTTCTTATAATGTAATGCTATGATGTTTTAAGTTTCAATAAGTTTCTCATACTTATGCTTTTGTCCAATATTCTTGCAGGGTACGAAGCGTTTGAGAGGATGTCCTTTTATGGAATAGCTTCAAACTTAGTGAATTACTTGACAACCCAACTTCATGAGGACACGGTTTCATCAGTAAGGAATGTGAATAACTGGTCAGGATCAGTGTGGATGACACCAATTCTCGGCGCTTACATAGCCGATTCTTACATGGGTCGATTCTGGACATTCACTGTGTCATCCCTCATATACGTCATGGTAAATTATGACTTTGCTTACTAAGATTGTTTATTTTAATGGGACCGGTCTATAGTAAACAAATCTAACATTTCTTAGGAAAATCTTCCACAAAATTAGGATTGTATCCACTATCTTTATCTTCCAAGCAAAATACACCACTTGTTTGGACAATAATTTAGATTACCTACTTTCAAATACCAATAAGATTCCTTGTTTTTGCTTGTGGGACCAATGAACCGCTAGGCAAATTTGTTAAGTTGTCTGCATGGATACAAATAGTTAGTTCTCGACAAGCTTATGATTCATAAGAGGTCCACAGAGGAGTAGTTATCATATCAATTTATAATAAATACTGAGAAATTATTCTGTTTTATTGATTAAATTGATGAAAATGAACTTCAACTGAGTGATAGGAACATAAAATTTTGTCTTTCACCAATAGAAACATCAACTAGTATAATTGAATGGCTGATAGGAACAAAACTCCACGCTATTCATGCTAGAAGAATGTCATTTTATTGTAGTTCCCCTTAATAGCATGATTCTTAAGCATTACTACATTCACGTGTATATAATGGATGACAGAGTACAGTAGGAAGCATGACTAATATGTATTTTTCCCTTTTACAGAAGGAGAGTGCATATTTCTAATGCATAAGATAATTAGTAACTATTACATTAGGAGAATTATGAAGAAAAAAAAAAACTCATACTGTGGTATCTCAACAGGGAATGGTGCTTCTGACAACAGTGGTTTCACTCAAAAGCTTGAAGCCAACATGCATAAATGGAGTGTGCAACAAGGCCACAACTTCACAAATTTCATTGTTCTACTTAGCTCTCTATACTATTGCAATTGGGGCAGGTGGAACAAAGCCGAACATATCTACCTTTGGTGCAGACCAGTTTGATGATTTCAACCCCCATGAGAAAGAGCTTAAAGTGTCATTCTTCAACTGGTGGATGTTCAGCTCTTTCTTAGGTGCTTTATTTGCCACACTTGGCCTTGTTTACATTCAAGAGAACTTGGGGTGGGGATTAGGCTATGGTATCCCTACAGCTGGGCTTCTATTATCCCTATTTATTTTCTACATAGGGACCCCTATCTACAGGCACAAAGTTAGAAAGACTAAAAGCCCTACTAGGGACTTGATGCAAGTCCCTATCGCTGCCTTCAAAAATAGAAAGCTTCAACTACCTAACGATCCCTCGGAGCTTTATGAGTTTGAGCTACAGCATTACACTAGTAGCGGGAAGCGGCAAGTCCATCACACCCCAATTTTCAGGTCAACTCTAAAATTTTCATTACTAGTTTTTTTTTTTTTTTTTAAATAAAAAAATAGGTATTAGATATAATTTAAGTATCTACCACCCGTAATTGATTACACTTCCGAAAAAATAATTCTCAAAATTAAAATAGATTTATTTCATAAAATATTATAAATTTTTCGATACATTTAAAGTCAAGTTATTTAAAATATTTAATGTTGCGACACTCTAAAGCTTCCATTTTAGATTTTGAGATGACAGAACTTGCATAGTTGCATGGATACATGAGTGGTCATGAAAGCTCTAAATTAAATTTTTTTTTTTTTTTTGATAGAGTCTAAATTAAATTTTTGGGCGTGCAAATATGGACACCCTTCATTATCCACCGACCCCTGTCCCCCAAGAAAAGGATACCCCTTTCATCCTCATAAATGATGATGCCATGGAATCTAAGGGCACGGTCAATAAGATCACATAATGATTCCAAAGCAGGAGAGAGAGAGAGAGAGAGGCTCCCCTCTCATGTGCATGACTAGGGAATCTACTATTCCAATAAAAAGAGCGTCCTTCTTTCTATAGGGCTTGCTGGCCATTCATTTCATAAATCCTCTACATGTGCACTGTTCAAACTGTTCCTTTCACACCTTCTTATGGATGGTAAAAAATCTCTTGGTGTAGTGCGTGCCCCCACCATTTTTTCAAGCTAGAAAAAATTGCAATAAGTGTATGTTTAGATAGTATTGAAAAGCACTTTTCAGTTACGTTTTACGTTTTTTAGTAGATCCTGTGTACTGTTCATGGGACTTATAAATACTTTTTTTAACAAAAACAATTTCAAAACTGGGTCCACGACACTTTTTAAACGTTTAAAAATTATTTTGCTACAGTGTTTTCAGTTTTCAATAATAAGCGATATCTAAACCACCTTAAGAAACACTTGTAATGTTAGTAACCTCCTCTTCTCTTAATAGCATCTGAAATTTTGAATTTCAATACCATTTCTATTTGACACGCAAAAGAAAGTAGACTAGTCGGGTTGGCCTGATAGGTTACTTCAAGTTTTATTGGTATTATATTTTCAACAAAATGAGACAAAAGATAGACTAAATGAAGGAACTTTACAATTATTTCCCAGGTTCTTGGACAAGGCTGCAATAAAAGATGGCAACTTAGACGCCTCATCAGTTAATTCATCATGCGCAGTGACACAAGTAGAAGCAGCCAAGCTGGTTTTGGGGATGATATTGATATGGCTTGTAACACTAATTCCTAGCACTATTTGGGCACAAATCAACACTCTTTTTGTCAAACAAGGTACCACCTTGGACCGAAGCCTAGGCCCCGACTTTCAAATTCCAGCTGCCTCACTTGGAAGCTTTGTGACTCTCTCTATGCTGATTGCTGTGCCTATGTATGATCGTTACTTCGTGCCATTTATGCGTCAGAGAACTGGAAACTCTAGGGGAATCACACTGCTTCAAAGGCTCGGTATTGGATTTGTCATCCAAGTTATAGCCATTGCAGTTGCTTATGCTGTGGAAGTTAGGCGCATACATGTCATAAAAGTAAACCATATAGTAGGTCCTAAACAAATAGTCCCCATGAGCATATTTTGGCTATTGCCTCAATATATTCTATTAGGCGTTGCTGATGTGTTTAATGCAATTGGATTGCTAGAGTTCTTCTATGATCAATCTCCAGAAGACATGCAAAGTCTTGGGACAACATTCTTCACAAGTGGAATTGGTGTTGGCAATTTCTTGAACAGCTTTCTAGTCACAATGGTGGATAAAATTACAGGAACAGATGGGGGTAAGAGCTGGATAGGCAATAATTTGAATGCCTCTCATTT